>NC_064842.1:45715000-46965000 GCF_024166365.1 Elephas maximus indicus | reverse complement strand
AGTAATCCTGGGGAAATGAAATCAGAGCAACTTATATCTGTGTTTCATACTTAGGGGTCCAGAGACATTCCCACCCTTCCCAGGTCTCCTAAAGTTTTAAGATGTCTTACAGTGGTGGGGGAGGGGGCTCTCTTGCCAGCATACAGACCAAAGCTGAACCAGTATTCATCTGTCTGTCCCTCAAATCTAGCAATCTTTACTAGGTGTCCACTACATATGCCAAATGATGTGCTGGCATTTGGAACAAGACGAATTATAGTCTCCTTTTAAAATGGTCTCACTCTATGGATACAACAGACTGACAAAAAAAACAGAAAGTCTTTAAAATTCAAAGGAGAGGAGAGGGGACCTGGAGATATTTCCCAGTTGGGGGAAAAAAAATCGCCCAGGCTTATGGATTCATTTATACCCCTGGGTTCTAAAAAACCATGAACCTTGTACTCTCTGTAAATACCACTCACTGGTCACATGCCAAAATCCTCTTTCTAACTGAGCCTTAATCAGCATTGGCCCTTAACACAGGACTTCAACAAAAGGAGAAAAAAGGGAACCTCCTCTAGACTGATGATCTCATAAGGAACAAAATTTAGAAAGGTGGTATAGTGTAAAAGTGTATGGTTAAACGAGAAGCCTGTACTGAGAACTGCCTGAGTTCTATCTTTGATCTTCCCTCCCCTGACTAGCTATCTGCGACCTTGAGCAATCACTTAACTTAAATTTTTCTTCTCGGTCAGTTGAGGTTTGATCATAATGCCTACCTCTTAAAATAGTCCCTGAAACACAGTAAAGACCAATAACAGTTATTACTGCTATTCACAACAATGTTTACATCTACCTTTTTCTCCTCTATTTTATACCCCAATTCCTATTTCTGGTCCTGTTAGACTACAATATCCTCTTCTTTATCATACTGCCCCCAAATTATTAATTCCACATGTTTTTGACAAAACTAACTCTCCTACACAGCCACCACAAAATATATTTTCTTTCTGAGTTCCAAAGACAGTCTCTGCATCAGCCCCAATGTTCCTACCCTGACTACAGAATACTTTTTGCTCCAGGCAGTAACTTTAATCTACCTAAAACCAGTGCCTGCTTTCTTGGCAAAAAAAGAAAAAGAAAAAACCTGTCACCATCAAGTCGATTCCAAATCAAAGCGACCCAGTAGAACTGCCCCAGAGAGTTCCCAAGGAGCGCCTGGCAGATGTGAACTGCCGACCTTTTTAGTCAGCATCTGTAACCACTACACCACCAGGATTTCCGGCTTTCTTGGCACTGATTTCTAATCCCTACAATATAAATTTCAGTGTTAAACTTCCTTTCGTACTTAATTCCAGCCCTGTTAGGTTAAACTACCTTTTTTGTTTGCAAGGAAGATAAAGCAGATGAGATGTACAAACGGAGATAAATAAGGTATTATTACAATTTCTTCTTAAAATTTCTTAATACCTACTCTTTAATTACAGTGATCTACACACACAACCCCAACAGTCCAATGCCCAAAAGACAGAGCAGAAGATAAAAGCAAAGCATATAGAGAGCATCCATGTCCTGGTTGAAGTAACTGAGGGAAGAAACAACTAATTTTACATGACAAATAAATATATAACAACAACAAAAAAAATTACTCTTCCAATTAAATGTAACTAATTTCCAATTTGCAATAAATATCAATCAACTCATATTTAAAGAAGACGTTTAGGAGTTAGTATTTCTTCTTATAAAACTCAGTTTAAAAAATTCTCATGAGGGGGCAGGTGAGCAGGATTTAACCTGATGAAATGTACTTTTTTTTCCTTTACTACCATATATGCATGATACAGAAAAGAGAATTTTGAAATTTATCATTTGGCACCAGCAGTTTGAGAAATCTAAAATTAAAGGTTAAAAATGGAGGTGTTAAAAATCACAAAGAAATCAAAAGGGCTTTGGAATATCCAAAATTTATCATTATTTCTTTTTCAGTTCTGTTGGAATAGGACATTGACAAAAATACCATTTTCTCTGACTCATGGAGAATGTGCTTTAGATAAATCTTAAAAACTCCTCAAATTAACCCCATTGCCATCAAGTCGATCCCAACTCATAGTGACCCTATGGGACAGAGCAGAACTGCCCCATAGGGTTTCCAAGGAGTGCCTGGTAGATTCCAACTGCTGACCTTTTGGTTAGCAGCCTAACTCTGAACAACTATGCCAACAGGGTTTTCAGCTCCCCAAATTATACCTTGTTTATTCGTTGTGATAACAAATTGATTCTCTATAAACAAATTTTTGTTCAGAAATCTTTATGTGCAAAATCTGAACATCACCTCAAGGATAAAAATGTTATTATCTGCCCAACATAACTTTCAGGACCATTTCAATTAGCAATATACAAAAAACTCGTTCACATACAGGCATACCTCAGAGATATTGCGAGCTCAGTTCCATACCACCATAATATAGTGAATATTGCAATAAAGTAAGTCACACAAATTTTTTTTGGTTTCCCAGTGCATATGAAAGTTATGTTTATACTATACTGTAGTCTATTAAGTTTGCCACAACACTATGTCTAAAATAACAATGTTACTGCCAGGCGCCATCAAAGCAGTTCCAACTAATAGCAACCCTACAGCGACCTTAATTAAAAAATACTTCATTGCTAAAAAATGATAACCATCATCTGAGCCTTAAGTGAGTTGTAATCTTTTTGCTCGTGGTAGGTGTTGCCTCGACGTTGATGGCTGCTGGCTGGTAAGGTGGTGGTTGCTAAAGGTTGGGGTGGCCGTGGCAGTGTCTTAAGACAACAATGAAGCTTGCCACATCGGTTTCACGAAAGATTTATCTGTAGCATACAATGCTCTTTGGTAACATTTTACCTACAGCAGAACTTCTTTCAAAATTGGAATTAAACCTCTCAAACCCTGCCACTGCTTTATCAACTAAGCTTACGTAATATTCTAAATGCTTTGCTGTCATTTCAACAATGTTCACAGCATCTTCACCAGGAACAGATTCCATCCAAGAAACCACTTTCTTTTACTCATCCATAAGAAGCACTCCTCATCTGCTAAAGTTTTATCAGGACAGCGCAGCAATTCAGTCACATCTTCAGGTCCCACGTCTAATTCTAGTTCTCTTGCTATTTCTACCACATCTGCAGTTACTTCCTCCATTGAAATCTTGAAACCCCTCAAAGTCATCCACTAGGGTTGGAATCAACTTCTTCTGAACTCCTGTTAATGTTGATATTTTGAACTCCTCCCATGAATCACAAATGTCCTTAATGGCATCTAGAATAGTGAATCCTTTCCAGAATGTTTTCAAGTTACTTTGCCCAGGTTCATCAGAGGAATCACCATCTACGGCAGCTATAGCCTTACAAAACGTATTTCTTAAATAATAAGAATTGGAAGTTGAAATTACTCCTTGATCCATGGGCTACAGAATGGATGCTCTGTTAGCAGGCATGAAAACAACATTAATATCCTTGCACATCTCTGTAAGAGCTCTCGGGTGATCAAGTGCATCGTCAACGAGCAGTAATATTTTAAAAGGAATCCTTTTTTTCTGTGCAGTAGGTCTCAATAGTGGGCTTAAAATATTCAGTAAATCATGCTGTAAACAGATGTGTTGTCATCCAGATTTTGTTGTTCCATTTCTAGAGCACAAGCAGAGTAGATTTAGCATAATTCTTAAGGGCCCTCGGATTTTTAGAATGGTAAATGAGCACTGACTTCAACGTGAAGTCACCAGCTGCATTAGCCCCTAACCAGAGAGTCGATCTGCCCTCTGAAGCTTCGAGCCCGGCCCTGACCTCTGCTCTCTAGCTGTGGAAGCCCTAGACGGCATCGTCTTCCAACACAAGGCCATTCCGTCTGTGGCGAAAATCCACTGCTCAGCATAGCCCCTTTATGAACTACCGTAGCGAGACCATCTGGGTAGCTTCCCGCAGCCACTACATCGGCGCTTGCTGCCTCACCTTGTGCTTTTGTGTTATAGAGATGGTTTTATTTCCTTAAATCTTATGAACCAACCTCTGCTAGCTTCAGACTTTTCTTCTGCAGCGTCCTCACCTATGCCAGCCTTCACAGAGTTGAAGCGTTAACGGCCTTGCTCTGGATTAGGCTTTGGCTTAAGGGAATGCTGTGGCTGGCTTGATCTTCTATCCAGACCACTAAAACTTTCTCCACATCAGCAATAAGGCTGTTTCACTTCCTTGTCATTCGTGTGCCCACTGGAGCAGCACCTGTAATTTTCTTCAAGACCTTTTCCTTTGCCTTCACAACTTGGCTAACTGTTTGGCGCAAGAGGCCTAGTTTTCAGCTTTTGACATGCCTTCCTCACCAAGCTTAATCATTTCTAGCTTTTGATTTAAAGTGAGAGACTTGAGACGCTTCCTTTCACTTGAACACTTAGCGGCCATTCTAGGGTTATTAAGTGGCCTAACTTCAACACTGTTGTGTCTCTGGGAATAGGGAGGCCCTGGAAAGGGAGATGGGGGAACGGCAGTCGGTGGAGCAGTCAGAACACACACGACATTTATTAAGTTCACCATCTTATATGGGCATGATTCGTGGTGCCTCACAACGATTACAATAGTAACATCAACGATTACCGATTTCAGATCATCAAAACAGATATAATGATAATGAAAAGGTTTGAAATATTGTGAGAATTACCAAAACGTGACACAGAGACACGAAGTGAGCACATGCTGTTGGAAAAATGGCACTGATAAGACTTGCTCCACAGAGGGTTGCCACAAATCTTCCTTAAAAAAAAAAACAGAATATTTGCAAAACACAATAAAGCAAGGTATGCCTGTAATGTAAACACCATATAAATTAGAGAAAAACAAAGCATAACTTCCTGATCTGGAGCAGGGGATAATATAGGAGATGGACAAGTTAAATAACTCAGACAGCTAGCCATTATATTTAAGATACTATCTAGTTTAATGAAAAAATTCTGTAAATCATTAATGGTACATACAGTATATTTTCTACTTCTAGGAAGTCACTGAAATTAAAAAGTAAATAAAAGCTACACAACAGTCAAATCTGACTCCTTTCCATCAAATCATTGTTTAATTTAGCCCATACTTCCAGAAATCAGTTATATCTAGTTGGGCTCCTTTTTTCTTGATTATTTCCCTGTATGTCTAAAGAAAGGTATGCTATATTATAATAAAATAATTTAATAAATTAAACCTTGATACAGATCATATAAGGCCGGCAGAAGATTGTTTTATTAATGGCCCCCAATGAATCATGTTATCTCCTGGTTTCCATACCCTTGCAAATTCTTTTCTCACATTGACTCTGGAGTTGGCCATATGACTAGCTTTAACCAACTGGACTTCAGTAAATGTGTCACAAGCAGAGGCTTGATAAGCACTTGCCCATTTGGGATTTCCCTTTTATAAAACCATTACTATGTTAGGAGGCCAAAGACAGCCTCCTGGAGGATGAGAGATCACTTGGAAAAAGAGGTCCAGATTTCCCCATTATCACAGCCATCCCAGCTGAGGCCACGGACATTTGAGTAAGGCTGTCTTAAATCATCCAGTCAAATTAAGCCAGTGGATGACCGCAGCTGCACTTCTGGCAGGACCTGCTAGGCTGTGCTTCTGCTAAGTCACACATGAATATGATTACAGTCATTCAGTGGCTCAACTTGACCTGGATGTCTGAGAGATGGGGAAACCTTTGGAGAAACTGAGCAAAAATATCACATTATCTAATACAGATTTTATACACGTTCAGCCTGGCTGCTATGCTGAGATTTGACTGGCTTGAATTCATATGGCGGCAGTGGAGGTTTTAAAAGGTGCTCAGACTCTGGTCAATAGCGTTGTCGATGGATTGAATGCTGAGTGAAAAAAGAGAAGAAATCAAAGATGATTTCAAGGTTTTCAGCCTAAACAACTGGAATAGTGGAAAGAATACAGAAGTAGGTTTGGGGGAAAAATCCACTTGGGAACAACCATGCTTAGCATACAGTGCTATATAAGCCCCTGCTATTATTTTTTATAATGATGATGGTAAGTTTGAGATGATTATTAGACATCCAAGTGGATGTAATCATCAGTTTGTTAAAGAGTCTGAGAATTTAGACTACAGATATCTTACCTGGGAGTCATCAACATATAGAAGACAGGATAGATAGTCAAAGGAGTGCAGATGCACAGAAGTCTGAGAAACTCCAACATTTAGAGGCTAGAGATGAGAAGTAAAAAACAGTAAAGGAGACTGAGAACTAATGGCCAGAGAGGTAAGAAAGAAATCTGCTGAATGTGGTATACTGGAAGCCAAATGAAGGAAGACTGTCAAGAAGGGCAAAATCAAAAAATGCTGCTGACGCATCAAGTAAATGATGCCCGAGAACTGACCACTGGACTTGGTAACGTGGAAAGCTCATTTAGCTTGTCCTGCCCCCATCCTCCACCTTTCTGATAGGACATTTTTCCATTTTTCTTTCTCTTTCCACCTAAAGTAACAAAATCATTAAGAGTGAAAACTGACCCTTTAATCCTGTTCTCTAAGGATTTGATCCTAATACCCTTATACTTCTACAGTTCCTTCCTAACTTGTAGATTCAAGTCTCACCACTAATGAGGACAGTACCATTCCAAATAACTACTGGGTACCTGAGCATGTATATTCATTAAATATTCCCTTCAACACTCATACTTGTATTCCTTATTTCTATTAAAAGTGCTACCACTTCTTCAGGGCCAACCTCGATATAATTATTGACTCTTCATACCTAACTAGTTACTAAAGTCCCATTGATTATACCTGTGTAATATCTCTCTCAGATATTTTCCATATGCTGATTCAGGATTTCACTGTTTCTTACATGGATTTTGGCAAAATTTCCCTATATGGTCTCCATGATTTTACTTGTAGAGTACTCAAATCTATCATACCAAATAATTCTAAACACATGAATTTCTACCTCAGAAACATTAAATTTTCATTATCTATAGATACATCCTGAACTAAGTAGCCTGGCATTCAATATCCCCAATTTAGCTTCCAACCTTGTCTCCTCCTGCCTCCCTCCATGAATTCTGCTCAAGACACTTCTGACTCTACTTGTGCCTTTTTTTTTTTAATTATATTTTTTCTGCCTGGAATATCCTCTAGTCCCCAACAAAATTCTCCCTACTTCATAAAACTTTCCCAGACCTTTCTGCAAAGTCCTCGAACTGTTCAATTTACCCCTCTTATGCAAAAAAAAAAAAAAAAAATTTTTTATGGCATATACTACATCCTAATATGTTATGTCTTCAAATAATCTCTGAAAGCATTAATTTATACTATAGCCCCAACTTCCTGAACAAATATGTTGAATGAATCCAACTTTTAGTTAAGATTTTATTTGTATATTTTAAAAGCATATATTAAATTAAAAAAAAAAACCTGAGGGTGATAAATATGACTTTATAATTTTTTTTTTTAAACAGTCAAAATCCTTTGATGAAACTCTTTATGGTCAATACTACCACTGTCCAGTAGAAATATAACACAAGCCATGTATGTAATTTGAAATTTTCTAGTAGTCACATTAAAAAAGTAAAAAGAAACAGGTGAAGTTAATTATAACAATATATTTTATTTAACCTAGTATATCCAAAATATTATCCTTTCAACAGGTAGTCAGTATAACAGCTATTAAATATTTTAGATTCTTTTTTTCATACTAAGTCATCAAAATCTGGTATGTTTTTTACATTTACAACACCTTCAATTCAGTAACTAAATTTTCACTGGAAATACCTGATCTATATTTAGATCTCCTAAAATTTACTGTTGAAAAGGTAAATTTTACACACCCAATTGTTCCAAACATACCTAAAAGTTTTCCAATAACTCAACCAAGTATAACTTTTTTAAAAATTTAAATTAACTTTAAAATTAGATGAAATTTAAAATTCAGTTCCTTAATCAAAGCAGTTCCATTTTAAGTACTCAATTGCCACATGTGGCTAGTAGCTACTATACTGAACAGTACAGGTATAAACCTTTCATGAGGGGATTACTTATTTCAACAATGTGAGAGAGAAAGCATCACAAGATTTAATTCCTAAAACCAGTAAGATTTTAGGGGAGAAAAAATCTCCAGAGCAACAACCTTGCTTATGATAGAAACATTTACAGAATAATTTACCATTGATTCCTCCAACAAATATTTATTGAAGACCTACCATATTTTAGACACTATTCTACAACTTGAGATAGAACACTACAGAAAGTACACACAGTTCCTGCTGGGTTAGGGCTTGCGGGAGGTAAGAACACAATAAGCAAGTAACCATATAAAATAATCTAGTGTGACCACAGCCTGAACTGACTGAGGATCAGCCTGGGGAAGACTCCCTGGGAAGATTTAGGTTCATCCTTCAGATGGTGAGGCCCCAGCCCAAGCTGTAGGATCTAAGAGGTAGGGGCACGACAGCTGGAGTATGCCGGTAATGAGCTCTCACAGAAAACTACACTTGGCCCTTCCCCAGGTTGTTCTACTTGCCACCCCTTGCCAACTCCTGCAGAAAGATTCTACAAGAACCTGTCCAGACCCAGGCAGAAGACACAGCCTTTGCAGTATCCTACCATTTACTATAGCATGGAGCACCCTAGGTACCTCATGTTGTACTGAATGGAATTAATTAATTCAACTTGTTACACTTGTTTGACCTTTGGTTTCTCTGAGCTTTCCTTGCCCGTATGAAAAGCGAGGGTTAATTATGCTTATTTTGCAGGGTTTGTTTTGTTAACATAATACATGTAAATGGATGTGGTGAACTCTAAAGCATCACATGAAAATGAAAAAATATCAGAGGTTTAAAAAAAAAAAAGAAGAGAGCCTATAATCATTTTCTTTTTACTGGACTGATACTCACACACTAAACATGCAACATGACTGGTATAGGTCTGGGCTGCCCAATGTAGCAGCCACTTGCCACCTGGGCGCTTGAAATGCGGTTACTGTGATGAGGAAATAAATTTCCAATTTTATTTATTTAAATGAATTTAAAAACCACATGTAGCAAGTGGCTACCATACTGGACAGAGCAGCTCTGTATCAATACCACTGTTATTGATAATATACTGGAGTGAGAGGGGAAGACCTCAAAACCTGACCCGCCAACTGTTTTTCTGTCACTATTCAAAAAGCAAAGGTACAGCCGATAGCCATTTTCGGTGAACAGGTAAAGGACGCTGATTGAAAAGCCTTCACATACCAGAGCTGGCTTCCTATCATGTAGGGTCTGAGAAAAATAGCACTGATTTACATTAGGCTACGAGCACAAGAACATGGCTTTCCACGCCTACTCTGGCTGCCACCGGAACAGAAACGTATCTCTTTCACGTGTGTATCCCTGGCACAGAGTTTGTCCAATAAACAGAATCCTCATATTCTCTGTACTTACACGCTCTCTCTGGCTGGCATTCTTTTTTGAAGCCCGGCAGGTGAATTTCCCTTCCTATTTTTAAGGAATCACCCAATTATAAGGCAGAACCTGCTTACCGTTATACGTTTACCAGTTACCCTTGCAGGTAGGGTATAGACAAGGATCTGTGGTGGCACAATGGTTAAGCACTTGGCTCCTAACTGAAAGGTCAGCAGTTCAAATCCACCAGCAGCTCTACAGGAGAAAATACCTAGGGATCTGCTCCCGTAAAAAAATTACAGCCTAGGAAACGCTATGGGGGCAGTTCTATCCTGCTATGAGTTCTAGGGTCACTATGAGTCAGAATCAACTTGACAGTGCACAACAACAACCAGGGTATAGACACATGATTTAGGCTCCATCGATGAGACACACCCACCCCCAAACTTATGTGGGAGGTGATGAGAGAAAGTGGGGACTGTGGTGAGTCCATCCTGAACAGTGGCAGCAACTACATCCAATTTCCAATAGCAGTGGTCCAACATGAGTGCAGTGTCAGGGGCTGAGGCTGCAAGTTATGGATAACATCAAGGACCTACACACAGAAGTGTCTTAACAGGCTGAATTCTAAGGTGTGACTTGAGGCACTGTTCCTGCCTATATAGCTATTGGGCAGGGGGCGGGGAGGGGGCAGAAAATGGCCCCCAAAGAGGTCTACATTCTAACCCCCAGAACCTGTGAATATGTTACCTCACATGGTAAAGGGGGCTTTTCAGATGTGGTTAGGTTGAGGGTCTTGAAATGGGAAGATTATCATGGATTATTTGTGGGCCCAATGTAATCACAAGGATTCTCATAAATGAAAGAGGAAGGCAGGAGAGTCAGAGAAAGACATGTGATAACAGAAGCAAAGGTGGGTGTGACATGATTACTGGCTTTGAAGATGGTAGGAGGCCATGAGCCAAGGATTGCTCAAAGTCTGGAAAGGCCAGAAAATGGATTCTCCCCTAAAGCCTCCAGAAGGAACAACTCTTTGATTTTAGTCCAACAGGACCCATTTTAGGAGCCCAGGTGGAACAGTGGTTAAGCACTCGGCTAACTGAAAGGTTGGTGGTTCGAACCCACCAGCAGCTCCATGGGAGGGAGAAAGATGTGGCAGTCTGCTTCCATCAAGGTTGATGTTGTTGTCCGTTGCTGTCAAGTCGATTCTAATTCACAGCGACCCTGTAAGGACAGAGAAGAACTGCTCCACGGGGTTTCCAAGGAGCGGCTGGTGGATTCAAACTGCCGACCTTTTATCATAGCTCTTAACCACTATGCCATAGCCTTGGAAACACCATGGGCAGTTCTATTCTATCCTATAGTGTCACTATGAGTCGGAATAGACTAGATGGCAACGGTTTTTGGTCTAGGATCTATCTTGGACTGTGACTTTCGGAACTATAACTTAAAACAACTTACCCAGCACCCAGTGTCCTGCTTCTGTAAAGATTACAGCCAAGAAACCCCCCTGGAACAGTCATACTCAGCAACATTCAGTTCTCCTAAATCACAAATCAATAACAAAAACAAAATGCTGCAATTCTGTTCCCATTACAATGGAGAGTAACACCCATTAATTCCGTCTCTACCATTCCTTGAAGATTGAAATGTCTCAATTATTCTGAGAAATTCACGTAATTCAAAATGTTTGCACGGTGTGATTAATCCCATAATATTAACATTTATATATACCCATTGCCATCGAGTTGATTCAAACTCATAGTGAGCCTATAGGACAGAACAGAACTGCCCCATAGAGTTTCCAAGGAGCGGCTGGTGGATTTGAACTGCCCACCTTTCAGTTAGCAGCCAAGCTCTTAGCCACTGTGCCACCAGGGGCTTCCAGTCAACATTTAGTGTCATATTGCTCAAAGGTTGTACCAAAATCATTAAAGAGAAAGCCCTTTCCTCAAACACCAACACAGGAACAAAACAGAATACATACAAAGCAATGTGACCAATTAATGAGGACTGAGAACAAGGGAAACATGAAGTCATCTACCTGAAAAAATTCTAAGATGATTTTAAAAAAGGCTTTCTGGAAGCAGGAACTTTTTAAGGGCAATTGGAAGTCAGATGGAAGGAAGTGAAGACTGTGAGCTAAGTAGAGGAACGTTGTCCCTTTTCTTGAGTTAACCACAGTCTTACTGTCTCAATGTCAAGCGGTCATATGTGTTTATGTAGGAGAATGGTAAATTCAAAGATGTCAGGCCATATATAAATTACTTAACTAATTTATTAGTTAAAAAGTCATGGTGAATCTTCCTTTTGAAGCAGCTTACCACCGAAGTTTGAATTTCACACATGGAAAATTACATTCCTTATTATCAGGTGCTGGCACCTGGACATCTGTGCGTGGTTAAGTAATAATCCTACCAAACCAGTAAGGGAAAAGCAATCCCAATTTTCTCTACAGAAGTTACCCCCAAAAACTGGCAAGGCATTCTCCACCTATCAACCCAGGTGGATCAGAGCTGTTTTCCCCTGTAACAGCTGGTTCTCAGTGTTCCCAAGGGACCTGGGAAATAGCCGGTATTCAAGTAGCAATACTGAAGTCAGAAACTACAGGAAGAAGTGAGAGAGGAGTAGCAAGCCAACTATCAACAGTTCAAAGCAGTCTGAATGAATTTATTTCAAATATAAAAGAAATCTACTTCCCTGCCCTCTCCCTTATTATTCAACGGCAAATAAAAGCATTAGGAAAGTTGAGACTGACAAAAAAAGTTTATTCAGAATACACACACACAACAAAAATAAAACAAAATCTTTAATTCTACACAAGCAAAATATAAAACTATAGAGATGGAGTCAGTATGATGTATGGTTAAAAGCATGGATTCTGGAGCCTGGCTCCTAGGTTCAAACCCAGACTCTGTCACTTTGTGATGACCCTGGGTTCAACGACTCTGCACCTCTGTCTGCTCATCTATAAAACAACAAAAAAGAGTATCTACCTCACAGAGTTGTGAAGATTTCAAGAGTTAATAAACATGCACCACTTGGAACAGTGTCTGGCACAAAATAAAATATAAACAAGTGTTGGCTATTATTAATCATGTCAAAAGAACAAACAAGTAGCCTCTCTCTATGAAGTCATCATACCTCACTGCTACTCTACGTAAGCCTCAGCTGGAACTGAAAAAGCAAAAGGCGTATTAGCATCTTGCCAGATCACAGAAGAGTGGAAAGCTAGCCCAGGACCCATACAGCAGAGGACTACAGCATAATCATCAAGAAGCCCTTCAAACAACAAACAGGTCAAAATGATCATTAAAAATATTATTTACAAAATGATATAACAGAAAATTTTAAATAAAAGATTATTAACTTAGAATTCCCTTTCAAAGCTTCACAAAGATTTGTATTAAAGGGTATATCCATATAGCCACAAAATCAGGATATACTGCACATATCTCCCAAATACAACACAAAAATAAATAACTTCTCACACCAAGGAAAGCATTTTCCTGTGTTAGCATTTAAAATGAGAGAGAATTACTCATGTGACACATTTCTGAGTGCTACCATAACTTGTAGCTTCACACCAACTGCCGAAAATAGTGGAGAGGAAAGGCTAATTGTCAAGAAGAAACAGTGCAGATAACAAACAGGGAAAGCAGAAAACTAGAGGGTTCTTATCTTATTGGCTTTGTATGGCATTATATCATTTTCAAACTCATTTTACAGTACAGAGCCAAAATTCCCAGATTCTAAATTGTTCTCTCATTTCCATCTTACCTCAACGGGGAATCTGGGGATCTGAAATAAGTTAACATAAAAAAAAAAAGAAATTTTGTCCATATTTGGATCTAAAATCAAAGAAAAGTACCTCATGTTTTATCAAGAAAAGCACCTATTTCAAAAGGGTTCTTGTATGAAGATGAAACAGGTACCACCGGTCTTTCAGTCTGCCCTCCGTCGTTTCTCCCTACAGCCTCCTAATTTAATCACCCCTCCAGTTTACTAGGGGTATCTTTCTCCCTCTGATTCTACCACTTCCTGTTTAAAATCCTTCTAACTTGCCACAGCTTTCAGGACCAAAGTCAAGCTGCACTGAGTTTCATGATCTGTCACCTGACTACCTCTCTAGCCTATTCCTTCGTTCCTCTATATACATCCTTCACGTTAGCGTCTAGGTCACGATGCTCCTCTCAGAAAGCAAATTTACCTTCTACCAGAAATTATGCTTACAGATTTCTAATGCTCTTGAGAGATTTTGTTTCCCTTAAGACAGTTTATAATACCTATCATGGCATCAAGAGTATTTCAATTTTTTTAAAGCCAAAACTGGACAAATACACACAGAGAACCCAGGGTGGAAAGGGGGAGCGTGCTGGCACATTGTCGGGATTGCAATGTCACAAAACAGTATGTGTATAAATTTTTGAATGAGAAATCACTTGAGCTAAGCTTTCACCCTAAAGCACAACAAAATTTGTTTAAAAAATCACTGAAACTGCAACAAATACATGTAGTTTCTGATTTAAGGTGTAATTTGAGTAATGATGAACCGCATTTCTGACCGTCAGCATATCTGGAACATTCCATCTTCCTGGGAGGAAGTTACGGGAAAATGCATGCAGGGGATAGGAAAAAATTGCTGAGTTATGTGAACAGGCTCCAGGCATTGATCAGGATAATATGACGGAAGAGACTGGTGGAAAAATCATCCCTATGGCAATGACACTGAATTTAGAACTCGATATTGTCAATGTGGAACAGCTCAAAGATCACGAAGAAGGGGAATTTAGATCAGGACTTCATGAACTTCGAAGAGGAAAGAAATGCTGAAGGAGAAAGCAATAATGAGGAAGAGGAAGGAGAGAAATTTTACAGTGAAAGGGTTAGCTGGAGTTTTTTCTAAACTAAATCAGGGGCTTCAGTTGTTTGAAAACATGGACTCAAACTCTGACAGCTTTGCTAAAGTTGACAGGCAGATTCGGGAAGCAGTGAGACGTTACCACAAAATATGTGCAGAAAATAAGAAAAGGACCATACACACAACTCTCACTGATTTTCAGACTAGAAACATCATCCCCATTCCCAGGGATAATCCATGGGATCTAGGGCAAGTGGAATTATTACTGCAACCGACAAAATGCCAATGTCACCCAACTCTTCGTCATGAGAGTAAATTTTTATGATTTCTACATTTTTTAATATATGCATTAAAATATATCTGTAAGTTTATATGTAATGTTTCCAACCCCAAACACAAAGATCAGATTTATTTAAAAAAAAAAAAAGCCTGTTGCCACAGGTTAATTCCGACTCATGGCAACCCTATCGGAGACAGCAGAGCTGCCCCATAGGGTTTCCAAGGACCGACTGGTGAATTTGAATGGCTGACCTTTTGGTTAGCATTATGCCACCAGGGCTCCAGACCTATAAAGATACTGACCATAAAAGGCAATAATAATAATAAAAACTTAAAAAAAAATGAGGTATTTGACTTAAGTCAGAACTGAACCCCATCTTAAGTCAGGGACTACCTGTAAATTCTATTCCTAGTTATCTGAGAATGGCAGTAAGACAAATACATATCTATTAAAAAAGACTGTCCCTGATCTAATGATCCTAATATAGTCCCAGAACTTGGTATATATAAGTTCAAACAAAGAAAAAAAAGCTAAAAAAATTCCTTAAAGGTAATATAGGACAACTCCACCATAAGAATATGAGATTATTATATACAAATAATATACCACTGCTGCTACTATTAATAACCATAACTCCATTTATTGGTTTTTTCCTTCCTTATTTTTCATTGTATTTTAGATGAAGGTTTCTAGTCTCTTATTAAACAGTTAGTACACATATTGTTTTAAGATACTGGTTAACAACCCCACTACATGTCAACACTCTCCCCATGTCAACTTTGGGTTCCCCATTGCCAGCTTTTGTGTCCCCACCTGCCTTCTAGTCCTTGCCCCTGGGCTGGCTTGTCCCTTTAGTCTCGTTTTGTTTTATGGGCCTGTCTCATCTTTGGCTGAAGGGTGAACCTCAGGACATTTATTATTTTTTTTTTTAATAAATAACAAGGCACAACACTAAGAACTTTTACTCTGTTATTCATTTGTTCCTTGTCACATCACAACCCAACCCAGTGCCACTGAGTCGATTCCGACTCATAGCGATCCTATAGGACAGAGGAGAACTGCACCATAGAGTTTCCAAGGAGCGCCTGGCAGATTTGAACTGCCGACCCTTTGGTTGGCAGCCATAGCACTTAACCACTACGCCACAAGGAACGTATTATTTCCATTTTACCATCGAAGAAACTGGAATCAGGGAAGTTAGGTAACGTGAACTTTTACTCTGTTACCTCATTTGTTTCTTGTCAAATCGCAAGGAACATATTATTTCCATTTCACCATCGAAGAAAGGGGATTCAGAAAAGTTAGGTAACGTGCCTAAAGTCACACATAGCATTCTTCAAACCCTCCTCAATAAAACCAACACCAACCCACTGCCCTCAAGTCAATTCTGACTCATGGCAGCACCAGGTGTTACAGAGCAGAACTGAACTCCAATGGTTTTTCTCTTTTAAATAATTTTATTTATTTTGTTGTTGTTGTTGAGAATATACACAACAAAATATACACCAATTCAATACTTTCTACATGTAGCATTTATTGACACTGATTATGTTCAAGTTATACAACCATTCTCACTCTCCTTTTCTGAGCTGTTCCTCACCTATTAACATAACCTCACTGCCCCCTAAAGTTCCTACCTAATCTGTTGAGTTGCTGTTGTCAACTTGATCCCATGTAGATAGCTCTTAAATGAGCATAATGCTCAACGGAGACATTTTTTACTAGTTAAACTACTGGTGGGTTTTAAGAAGACTTTAGGAGATATATTTGGTTCAAGGTTTAAAAAATTATCTCAGGGCAATAGTTTCAGAAGTTCATTCAACCTTCACGGCTCCAAGAAGTCTGGAGTCCATGAAAATTTGAAATTCTGTTTTACGTTTTCCCCATTTTGATCAGGATTCTTCTATGGAATCACCGATCAAAACGTCCAGTAATGCTAGCCAGGCATCATCTAGTTCTGTTGGTCTCATGGCAAAGGACGCAGTTATTCACGGAGGCAATTAGCCACACATTCCATACCCTCCTCCTATTCCTGGCTCTCCTTCTTCCTCTGTTGTTCCAGGCTAATAGAGACCAATTGTTGGGCCTTGGAATGACCGTTTGCAAGCTTTTAAAACCCCAGGCATCACGCATCAAGCTAGGAGGTAGAAAAGAGGCACTAAACATGTTTTTAGGCCAATTACCTGAGATGTCCCATGAAACCATGACTCTAAACCTGTTGTTATTGTAAATGTATCACAAAACTTTGCTAATACAACGTTTTACAGGCATAGAACTTACTGACAGCAATTACAATAATCAGCTGTGCAACCCTACCCTACAAACAAAAAAAACCCTACCACATAATAATTCCATCACCATTAATTCCCCTTTACCCCTCCTTCCCACTCCTGGTAAGTAAACATTAATAAACTTTGTTCTCTATATATTTGCCTTTTTCTTGCCTTTTTCTATAAGTGAGGTCATACAATATACGTCCTTTTGTGATTGACTTATTTCACCCAGCATAATGTCTTCAAGCTCCATCCATATTATAGCATGTACCAAGACATCATTTCTCCTACTGGCTGAGTAGTATTCCATTGTAGGGATGTATCACATTTTGTTTATCCAGCCATCTGCTGATGGGCATTTAGGTTGTTTCCACCTTTTGGCTATTATGAATAGTGGTGAAATGAACACTGGTGTACAAGTCTGAGTTTCTGCTTTTAAATCTTTCGGGAATATACCTAGAAGTGGAATTGCTGGGTAGATCCATTTTTAGTTTTTTTGAGGAACCACCACACTGTTTTCTACAATGGCTGTACCAATTTGCATTCCTACCAGCAATGGATAAGGGGTCCAATTTCCCCATATCCCTGACAACATTTGTTATTTTGTTTTTTTAGATCTTAGCCATCCTAGTGGGAATGAAACAGTTATCTCACTGTGGTTTTGATTTCCATTTCTCTGATGGTTAATGATGGTAGGTATCTTTTCATGTGTTTGGTGGCCATCTAAATATCCTCTTTGGTAGAATGTCTACTCAAGTCCTTTGTACATTTTATGATTGGGTTACTGGTCTTTTTGTTAAGTTGTAAAAGTTTTATATCCATTTTGATTACTAGGTGCTTGTCAGATACATGGTTTCAGAAAATATTCTCACACTCAGTAGCTTGTCTTTTCACTTTTTTGGTAAAGTCTTTTGATGAACAAAAGTTTTTAATTTTTATGATGTCCCACTTATTTGTCTTTTGCTGTTTGTGCTTTTGTTATTATATTGGATAATCCACTGCTGAAAGCTAGGCCTGACAGTGTGGCCCTGCATTTTCTTCTAAGAATTCTATGGTTTTAGTTTGCACATTCAGGTCCTTAATCCATTTTGAATTTGTTTTTGTAAATAGTATTCTGCATGTGGAAATTCAATTTTCCCGACACTATTTATTGAAAAGGCTCTTCTTTCCCTATCGAATGGACTGAGCACCCCTGTCAAAAATCGGTTGACCAAAGAAGTATGGGTTTATTTCTGGACTCTCAATTCTATTCCATTGGTCTATGTGACAAATGTTGTATCAGTACCAGGCTGTTTTGATTACTGAAGCTGTATAGTATGTTTTAAAATTAGAAGTGTAAGTTATCTCACTATGGTCTTCTCTTTCAACATTGCTTTAGCTATTTGAGCCCTCTTGCCATTCCATATAAACTTGAGAATTGGTTTTTCTATTTCTGTAAAGCTGGCTGTTGGAATTTTTATCAGAATTGTATTGAATCTATACACCGCTTTGAGTAGTACCAACATTTTAACAATGTTAAGTCTCCCAATCCATGAACATGGAACATCTTTCCATTTATTTAAGTCTTCTTTAAACTCTTTCAGCAGTGTTTTATAGTTTTCATTTTAGTCCTTCAAATCCCCAGTTAGATTTATTCCTAGGTATTTTATTCTCTTAGATGCTACTGTAAATGGAATTGTTTTCCTAATTTCCCTTTCATATTTCTCATTGCTGGTGTATAGAAATCCAATAGATTTTTGTTTATTGACCTTGTACCTTGCAACTTTGTTAAATTCCTCTATTAACTCTAGAAGCTTTTTTGTAGATTCTTTGGACATAGGGTTTTCTTGGTTGTAATCTTTATGGAAGCAGATATCCAGGCCTTTATTCCATGGTGGGTTCAAACCACCAACCTTTTGATTTGTAGTAGAGTCCAAACCACTCATGTTGCCTATGGACCTCAAAAAACCAAAGCCCTTGTTTTTCAACCACTGTGATTTTAAGTGCTACATGTGGCCAATGTTCTCCACGTGGAGTATCAGGCTAACCCTTTTTGATAACAAAGCTCCACTTTTAAAAGGAAAGTAAACTGGCAAGGCAAATCACATGAGATAACAGCTTTCCACATGGAAATTATTTTGAACATAATAAGGAAAAGATAAGTAGAAAAAGTACTAGACAAAACCAAACAGTAAAATAATAATAAAAAACAAGGAAACACATGAAAATATAAACAAGGCTAGAGCAGAGTCATAACAGACATCAGTAGACTGAAGTACTCTTATACATTCTTTGAGTGAATATTCAGCAAATATATGCTAAGCTTCTACTATGTGCTAGATGTTTGGAGACCTTAGGGATACGATATTTAACAAATGTAGTCCTGTACTCAACTACCTTAGTTTGTAGAGGGGAGAAAAAAGAAAGAAGTCATCAGTGCTGCAGAAAAATCAGGCCAGTAATCAAAAGAGTTCATGAATTTAGAAATAGAAAGGTCTATAAGTCGGAATCGACTTAATGGCAACGGGTTAACAGGTTGGTGACCTGGGCTAGTACAATTTCAGTGAAGTGGGAGGGGCAGAAACAAGGGAGTAATGAGCTGAGGAAAGTTAGTATAGAGTACATTTTTAAGAAGCTTGGTGGTAAATGGGGAAGACAAATGATAGCACATTTCTAAGGAAGGATGACAGGCTAAAAGAAGCTCGTTTAAATATTTATGACAAAGCTCTAATAATGAAGAAGAGTCTGAAAATAAAGGAGATTGTGAGATCCAGAGCAAACAAAGCCTGAACAAGGAGGAAGGGAACATTTTCCATTCTGAAAAGAAGGACAGAGGCAAGGACTAGCGGAGGTGGGAGCAGGAAGCAAGCAAGGCTTTTATGTTTGCTGCAAAGGCCATCTGCTTAAAGTAGCAAAGCTTCAAGAAACAGAAAAGTTTAAAATAACCACCATAAAGAAGTGGGCAAACAGGGGCAGGAGAAGAACTAACAGATATTGAAGTGGAACATAATGCATTTATAAAATAGCAGCAACTGGACAGTCTGTAAGATTTTTTTCCCCAGCGGAGCTACCCATAATATTTAAAGCATATTGTCTGAACCATTCAGAGGTGGATATTCCCAGAAAGGTGAGTTGGAAGGCAATGGGACAAGAGAACTGAAGAGACTGGTAAGAAGGCAGCAGGAGTGTTATCTAAGGAAAGCAGGAGGGGAGAGCAAAGGGGAGAGGAGGAACATAAGGCAAAAGTAGGAAGGGAAAGAAATCACTACACTGGAAGCCTTGAATAGAAGCAGCTGGATTAATGGAGATGAGGTTGTGGTCAGAGTCAAAATAGAAAAGTTAAGATTTTACTGGTGAATAACTTCTGAAGAATGAAAAAGTCTAAGGAATGATACAGGCATATATGAAAGTCAATGTATTATGAAAAAGGTTAAGAGATAAAAGATAAAAAAAGAGAGGAGGGCTTTTTAAAAAAATGTTCCAAGAAAACATCAGTCCTTGAGATGTACACAACTTTGGGTAACAACAACTCCCTTTGGAGGTTTATAATACGTGTTATTACAGTATTACGTACCACGAGAAGTACCATTATAAAGAACCCAGCTTAACCTAGTGTTCTTATATTTACTTTGCCTTAGAAACACTGATAATCCCACATGTAATCCAAGCAAAGGCATCAAGGGGTCTGCTTTAAAAAAAAAAAAAAAAAAAGTGAGACATTAGTATAGTATCATACAGTATGAGAAGTTTCATAATTCTAACACTATTCATATTCCAGAAACTCCACTTTAAATAGAATACATTTTGGGAAATGCTAGAGTCCGGGATAAATTAGCCCACATGCAATCCAAGTAAAGACATCAAGTGGTCTGCTATAAAAAAAAAAACAAGACACATAAGACCCTTAATTCCGGTAAGGATGTGAGGGAACAGGTACTTTCAAACACCACGAGGGCTAGAATAAATGGTATGAACTTTCTTATGCTTTTCCGCACTACCTACCGTATTAGTTTCCTATTGTAGCTGGAGCAGCCCTAGTGGTGCAATGGTTAAGTGCTCAGCTGCTCACCAAAAGGTTGGCAGTTTGAACCCACCCAGCAGCTCCCCGGGAGAAAGGCCTGGCGATCTGCTCCTGTAAAGATTACAGCCTAGAAAGAAAATCCTATAGGGCAGCTCTACTCTGTTACATGGGGTCACTATGAGTCGAAATAGGCTTGACTGCACCTAACAACAACAGAGATGTATTACCTTATATGAGATGCTTGTGGTGTGATGGATCACTTTTATGTGTCCTTTCTCTCCATGATCTTGTAATAATTTGGGACGGACTATACAAATAAGGTAAGTGTAGTCCACCAAGGGGGAAGGATAACCTACTAATAATGTAAAGTTCATGGGGTGGTGGGACCATGCAAATAAGGACTATGGAACCCTAACGAAGGGACTGGTCAGTTTTGCCATCTTGCTACGCTTAAGATGAGCCATCCCAGGGACAGGAGAAGATGATCTCACCACCACCAAAGAAGAAGAGCAAGGAGCATAGTGCGTCCTTTGGACCCACCATCACTGTTCTGAGAAGCTCCTGGAACCAGGAAACAGAGAGACAGCTGTAATACTGACAACAACGAGAAGCGGCGGCAGAGAAATGGCTGCAGGAGATCGACAGGAGACAGTGTGATGAGCTTCCCCACCCATGGAGAGAGAAAGCTGAGTGTCTTCAGGCAGGAGGCCTGCCGGCAGAGTAGGGTGCCTCCGGGCACTTGGTGGAACTAGGTTTGGTGACCCATAGAGCTAGAGCTGAGCACCTTCCGGCAGAGGCTTACTGGTGGAGTGGGGTGCCTTGGGGCACTTATCAGCAGAGCTAAAAGAACTTTGTAACACCTGTCTGAGCAGGGCAGAAGCTGAGGGCCAAAAAGAGGTGTGCCTGTGGGCATGACTGAGAAGAAGCTGTTCTTGAGCACTCAGGATGAGAAGAACTGCATCCTGAGTGCTCAAGAACCTGAATTATATATAACCTGTTACTTCCCTAACGAACCTCATAACCATCAGTATGGTCTGGGAGTTCTGTGTAGCTATTGCAACAAATTATCAAATTCAGCAGAAAAGTAGGGAGCACACGTGCGGGAAGCAGGTGTCGGAATTAGTAAAGATAGTGGAGAAAGGAGGCTTGTCTGACCTCTGCCTCATAGGAATCAGCCTTGGGCTGTTGACCTTGATTCTCCTTCCTCCTTGTGAAGTTAGAGGAAGTCAGAGGCCTCCACCACATCATTTTTATAGTGCTGAAGGTCGGACTGTAAAATAGATTTTGCTGGGCTAAAATAAACGTGTAGCCACACTGCACTGCAGATTTTCTACGGGAGAATCTATTTTGTGACTTTTCCCGTTTCTAGAGACTGCCGGAAACCCTGGTGGCATAGGGGTTAAGTGCTATGGCTGCTAACCAAAGAGTCGGCAGTTCAAATCCACAAGGCGCTCCTTGGAAACTCCATGGGGCAGTCCTACTCTGTCCTATAGGGTCACTATGAGTCGGAATCGACTCGACGGCACTGGGTTTGGTTTTTTTTTTTTTTGGTTTAGAGGCTGCCAGTATCTCTTCGTTCATGGTCCGTTTCCACCTTCAAAGCCAGCAATGGCTGGACCAATCTCTCTCAGGATGCCATCCTTCTGGTTCATACTCTTCTGCCTCCCTCTTCTACCTTGATAAGGACCTTTTTGGGTCCAACCAGAGAAACTCCTCATTTTAAAGTTGCCTTACCAAACCAAACCCACTGCCATCAAGTTGACTCCAACTCATAGTGACCCCATAGGGTTTGCATGGTTGTAAATCTCTACAGAAGCAGACTGCCACATCTTTCTCCCAAAGAGCCGCTGGTGGTTTCAAACCACCAACCTTTCAGTTAGCAGTTGATCGCCTTAATCACTGCGCCACCAGGGCTCCTTAAAAGTTTGCCTAGGAACCTTGATTTCTCCTTGTCATGTAACACAACATATTCACAGGTTTTGGGGATTAGGACATTGACATCTTTTTTGGGGGGTGGGGGTGGGGGGAACCATTCTTCCTACCACATCTAACAAAATACCCTAAAATGTGCATATTCTTTTAAACAAATAGGTGCAAATAATGATGTGTGTTCAAGGATGTTTGTCACAGCATTCTTTACAATTAAGAATTGAAAACAACATATTACAGTATACTGACATTTCAAATGACGCTGTAGATATAATTATGAACATGAAAAGATACCTTAAATATGTTAAAGAAGTAAAAAAAATTACAAAGCTATATGATATAATTCAACCCCAGTTTTTAAAGTATATATGTCCACACATACACACAAGCATATTAATGTGATTATGTACATAGGGAAAAAAAAATAACTGGAAGGCTACATAGCCCTGGATGATAAGATTATCAGTAGGGTGACTACAAATTCCTGTGAGCCTGGGACAGTTCAGATTTATGCCAATTGTCCAGAGCAGAGATTAGCACTCTCTTTTACTGTTATTATTATTAAAATTTTCTGGTTTTTAAAACAAGTATGTATTATTTTCCTTGCCCAAGAAGGGTAGGAGGGAGCTATTTCAATTTTGAAAAATATAAAATATCTCCTCAGAGTCAAATTTATGACAAGGTACTATCTACATATAAAATTCCAAATTTTGCAATCACTGAGATGAAAGATTTAGATACTTTCTTATCTTAAACAAGGTTTACATAGTCAAACTTCCTCAGTGAAAATTCAGACAGGTTATCTTCATCTGTTCTAAACTGTAGGTAAAGGCAGTTCTATAGTAGAAGTAGTTATCATAAAACACACTGGAATGGTGCTAATTAAAAATATGATCTTAATAATTTAAGTTCTCCTAGAACAAGTGTGTTTTTTATATCAAATGTAAATTCTATGAAACTAGATGCTTTTAAGCATTAATGCCTTGAAAACTCATGTCTTCTAGCTTAAATATTATTTATCTGTTCAATTCCTTTAAAAAATATTGCAACTTGAGACCAGAAGGACTGGATGGGCCCGGCTACCATTACTGAATATTTTGATCCAAGATTCTACAGAAGAATCCTGATCAAAAGGGGGAATTTCAAATTCCCACAGAATCCAGATTTTCTGGAGCCATGGAATTTGGATGAACTCCCAAAGTTATTGCCCTAAGATATAATCTTTAAATGTCAAACCAAAAATATGCCCTAAAGTCTTCTTAAAACCAAAGCATAATTTAACTAATAAAGAATGTCTGCCACAAGCATCACACTCTTTTAAGATCTATCTATATAGGATCAAATTGACAAGAGCAACTCAAAAGGTTGAACAGGAACTTCAGGGGGCAGTGAGTTTGTGTTAATAGGGGAAGAAGAACTCAGAAAAGGAGGGTGAAAACGGATGCAAAACTCAAAGAACGTAATCAGTGTCACCGAATTAAACATGTAGAAACTAAATTATTAAAAAATTATTTTAACTTACCTATTTTTTATATTAACATAACACAGCATAGTTTATCACAAAAGCAGTTCTTTGCATTTATCCTTTCATTTCCATAAAAGCAAAGCACTTTTCAAGAATAAAATATTTTACAAACTTCTGAGAAGGAGATAGGTAGCAACCATGATCAATGACAAAACAGTGAGGATAAAGAAGGAATTATCACAGATCATATTGTATCAATGAGAATAAAATTAAGGACCCATAATTCCTACTATGTCACCAGGATAGTAAAAGGGGTAAAGACCAGATTTATATTAACACTTGAAATTACTAAAAAAAAAATTAACTTCTAAGAAATATGCTTTAATACATGGATTTGCTAGCAACCAACCGTAAGCCATCTAAATCAAATACATCACGTGACAGCATCAATGGGAAATGTAGATATCAATAAGGAAATGTCTCATTTTCAGGGTCACTGCGCCCCTTTAGGTGCAATGGACCAAGAGGAAGCAGGTTAAGGCCAATCCCAACTCTGCCACTAGTAAGGGTTCTGTACCTTGAGCCTCAGGAGTCCCCGGGGGGCTCACACGGTTAAGTGCTCAAATGCTACCAGAAAGGTCGACAGTTTGAACCAAACCTTAGGCATCTCAGAAAACAGGCCTGGTGTTCTGCTTCTGGAAGGTCACGGACTTAAAATCCTATGGAGCAGTTCTACTCTGACACACATGGGGTTGTCACGAGTCAGAATGGACTTGAAGGCAGCTAACATTATCATCTTAAGTCACAACTTCCTTCTCTATAAAATGCCAATTCAGTTATAAAAGGCTACAGGCATACGTCGGTGCTATTATGGGTTCAGTTCCAGGCTACCGAAATAAGGCAAATATCACAATAAAGGAGTCACATGAATTTTCTGGCTTCCTAGTGCGTTCAAAAGTTATGTTCACACTATACTGCAGTCCATTAAGTGTGCAATAATAACATTATGCCTTAAAAATATGTACATATCTTAATCAAAAAATATTTTATTGCTTAAAAAATGCTAACCATCATCTGAGCCTTCAGCAGGTGGTAATCTTTTTACTGGTGGAAAGTCTTGCCTTGGTGCCGATGGCTGTTGACTGATCAGGGTGGTGGCTGCTAAAGGCTAGCATGGCCGTGGCAATTTCTTAAAATACGACAACAATGAAGTCTGCCACATCTACTGACTCTTCCTTTCACAAAAGATTTCTCTGTAGCATGTGATGCTCTTTGTAACATTTTACCTACAGAACTTCTTTCAAAATTAAAGTCAACCCTCTCAAGCCCTGAGGATGCTCTATCAGCTAAGTTTATGTAATATTCTAAATCCTTTGTTATCGTTTCAACAATGTTCACAGTATCATCACCAGAAGGAGGTTCCATCTCAAGAAACCATCTTCTTTTGCTCATTCATGAGAAGCAACTCCTCATGTGTTAAAGTGTTATCATGAGATTGCAGCAATTCGGTCGCATCTTCAGGCTCCATTTCTAACTCTTCTCTTGCTATCTACACATCTGCAGTTACTTCCTCTAGTCAAGTCTTGAAACTCCTCCAAGTCTTCCATGAGGACTGGAATCAACTTCTCCCAAACACCTCTTAATGCTGATATTTGGAACTCCTTGCATGAATCAAAATATTTTTTTTTCTTCAGTTTACTGGTTGCCATCGAGTCGATCCCAACTCATGGCAACCCCATGTCCACAAGATTTTCAATGGCTCATTTTTCAGAGGTAGATTGCCAGGCCCCTCTTTGGAAGCACATCTGAGTAAACTCCAACCTTCAACTTTCTGGTAAGGAGCAGAGCGTGTGGGTCATCTGCACTATCCAGGGACCTCGTTCATCAGTTATTGAGTCCAAAAGTGGACAAAACAAAATGGGAGAGCAAATGTGGAAAGACAAGCAAGCTGTGAACTCAGGAAAGAAAAGACCTGTGTGGTGGTTCGGAGTAGGACCATGTTTTTCCAAGTGTGGTCTGTAAACTGCTAGTGGGAACTATGAATATTTAGGTGGCAATTGGGACACTTTAGAAATGTGAATAGTTATGCATTTTTTGACTGTATACTGGAAAAATTTTACCCAGCATCTATATCCACCTCATAATGTCAGAGATCATTTTTTGCTTAGGAGTTAATTCAAAGGAGACTTAAAGAGAAATATTAAATAACAAATATACATGTGACATACAGGTATGGAATAAAAATGTGAAGGTGGCATTTGAAAAGCTGAAATTTAGGGCCTATGAAAGCAGGCCACAGGAAAGTAAGGGAGGTTTGGCGTATATCTCTGGAAAGAAGAACAAGACAGCTGCCATGGCTTCTGCTATGGATCAGTCACATATTTGGCTCTGAAATTCTGGGACTTAATGTGGACCTCAATTACAGTTCCTTGTTGCCTTTATAATAATGTCCAGCTTCCTTGGCCTGGCTTTCCAGATGTCCAGATGTCTAGAATCTAACCATAACTTAACTTGCCAGTTTAAATTCTCTTGATCTTTGTGCATGATTTCGCCACTTAATTCCACTCAACTTTTTAGGCGCAGCCCAAATCCCATTTCCTCCATGAAGATTTACCATATTGCCCCTACATAAAAATACTCTTACCCTCTTTAAAATTTTCAAGCATCTATTCCTGGTACCTGAGGTCCCTGGGTGGTGCAAACAGTTTGTGCTTGTCTACTAAAGGCTGGCAGTTTGAACCCACCTAGTGGCACTGCAGAAGAAAGGCCTGACAATCTGCCCCATAAAGATTACGACTAAGAAAACCTTAACACATGGGGTCAGGGTGAGTCGGAATCAACTCAAAGGCAATTTTTTTTTTTTAAATTCAACTTTAGATGAAGGTTTACAGACAAACAAGTTTCTCAGCAAACAATTAGTACACACATTGTTGTATGACACTGGTTAACAACCCCACAACATGTCAGCACTCTCCCTTCTCAATCCTGGGTTCCCCATTACCAGCATTCCTGTTACCTCCTGCCTTTCAGTCCCTGCCCCAGGGCTGGTGAGCCACTTTAGTCTTGTTTTGTTCCATGGGCCTGTTCAACCTTTGGTTGAAGGGTGAACCTCAGGTGTGGCCTCATTACTGAGCTGAAAGGGCATCTGGGGGCCATACACTCCAGAGTTTCTCCAGTCTGTCAGGCCAGCAAGTGTGGTCTTTCTTTTTGAGTTAGAATTTTGTTCTACGTTTTTTTCCTGTCCCGTCCGTGGCCCTCTATTGTGATCCCTGTCAGAGTAATCAGTGGTGGTAGCTGGGCACCATCTCGTTGTATTGAACTCAGTCTGGTGGAGGCTGTGGTAGATGTGGTCCATTAGTCCTTTGGACTAATCTTTCCCTTGCGTCTTTAGTTTTCTTCATTCTCTCTTGTTCCCGAAGGGGTGAAACCAGTGGAGCATACTAGATGGCTGCTCACAGGGCTTTAAGACCCCAGACACTACTCACCAAAGTAGAATGTAGAACATTCTCTTTGTAAACTCCGTTACGCCAATTGAGCTAGATGTTCCCCCAGACCATGGTCCCCACAGCGCTTGGTCCAGCTATTCGGTCCCGCAGGGAGTTTGGATATGTCTATGGAGCTACATGGCCTTGCCTTGTACAGGCTGTGCTGGCTTTCCCAGTATTGTGTACTGTCTTGCCCTTCACTAAAGTTACCACTTATCTTTTGTCCATTAAGTGTTTTTCCATCCCTACCCCTCCCCCGCCTCGTAACCATCAAATATTGTTTCTTTTTGTATGTAAAACTTTCCTTGAGTTTTTACAGTAGTGGTCTCATACAATATTTGTCCTTTTGTGATGGACTTATTTCACTCAGTATAACGTCCTGTGCTGAGTTCCTTTCGTTTGTGGATTTCTTTTGTTTTTGTAGATTTTGATTTTATTGAGACTTTGTTTTTCTTCATTTTGATGAGTACGTTTGTTAACTTTCTTTGTGGTTACCTTGAAATTTACCTGTATCTTCCCAGGTTTGAACTAGTCTATTATTACTTGGTATCGCCTTGCCTTCTTCTCCATTAGAGAGTTCTATACCTATACCGTTTATTCCCTCTTTTATTGTTCTGACGTTGTTGTCACTTACAGATTAACCTCTCTGGTTCCCTGTTGCAGTTGTCTTGGTTTTGGATAGTCCTTCAGAGTTCATCTCCTAGATTGGTATCTGGCTGGTACAATCTTGAGTCCTGGATTCAGGATGTGGTCTGATGTTGTTTGTTCTCAGACTAAAGGACTCCTTTGATTAATTCTCCTAAATTTGGTTTGGTTTTTACATATTCCCTTAATTTTGGTTTATCTGGAAATGTCCTAATTTCACCATCATATTTGAAAGAAAGTTTTGCAGGTTATGTGATTCTTGTTTGGCAATTCTTTTCTTTCAAGGTTTTATATATGTCATCCCATTGTCTCCTTGCCTGCATGGTTTCTGCTCAATAATCAGAGCTTAGTCTTATTGTTTCTCCTCTGTATGTGAGTTTTTGTTTTTCTCAAGCTGCTCGCAGGATTTTTTTCTTTGTGTTTGGTTTTAGCCAGTATGATTACGATATGTCTTGGTGTTTTTCTTTTGGGGTCTATCCTATGTGCAGTTCACTGAGCTTCTTGGATGGTCAGCTTTTCATCATTCATATTAGGGAAGTTTTCCGTCAGGAATTCTTCAATGATCCTCTCTGTGTTTTCCGTTTTCACTCCCTGTTCCGGAACTCCGATCACTAGCAAATTTTTGCTTTTGATTGTATCCCACAAAATTCTCAGGGTTTCTTCATTTTTCTTCATTCTTTTTTCTAATTTTTCCTCAACTAATTTTTCCTCAAAGGTCTATCCAAATGTCTGTCTTCAATTTCGCTGATTCTGTCGTCCATTGTTTCAAACCTGCTCCTCAGCCCTTCTATGACACTGCCCATTTCTGAAATCTTGTTGCTTATCTTTTGGATTTATAATTGTTGCTTTTGTATGATTTCTAGTTGTGAATTTTGGCATTTTTTTCCTGTATTACTTTCCTGAATTGTTCCATTTTTTTGTCTGCATTTTCCATGAATTTGTCTGCCTTTTCTAAAAATATGTCTATTTTTTTCCTCATTTTTGTCTGCTTTTTGCTTCTACTCTTGGATTGCCCTGAATATCAGAGATTTGAATGCCCTATCAGGTAGTTCTAGTGCCTTTTCTTCTACTAGAAAGTCAGGTGGTGTTTTGGACACCTCCTGGACCCATCCTGTCCTGTATTTTTATATGTTTTGATATTGTCTGCTGTCTTCGGGACATTCAGTAGTTACTTCCTTTGTTTCTTGATAGTAAATTTGTTTGTTTTTCCTGCTTTTTTGTTTTCTTTGCTTATGACTGAGCAGGTGGGCTGTGCATTCTTTGCTTGTCTGTAGTCACGATATTTTCACCTCCTTGTCCAATGGGCTGGGCCAGTCATTCAGCTGTAGTGCAGCAGGGCAGGTCCAGCTGAAGGGGAGGGGCTCGGACTGGTTGTTTGTGGCACGTATTAGGGCCGACAGGGTGGGCCAGGAATCAGTGCCGGGCAGGTTCCAGTAGGCTGTGCCTGTGCTGCTTGGGAGTGTGATGTTCAGTGCCTGGTGCAGGTAAGCAGGAAAGAGGGGGGAGGTTGTGATGTGTGGAGCTAATAGGGGTATGGGAAGGAGGAGAGAGAGGAGAGAAAAACAGGAGCCAAAAACAAACAAGCAAAGAAAGAGGAAAAAAAAAAAAAAAGAGTGCTAAGGGAGCTGGCTGTTGGAGTGGAGAGATGAGAAACTAAAAAATGGAGAAAAGCAAAAAGAAATAGGGAAAAAGAAAGAAAAAAATAACTAGATAAAAATTTAGAAAAGAAAAGCCCCCAGGAGTCTCAGAGTCCCACCGGTGGGGGTGCTAAGACTGGGGACGTGGCTCCCAGGCTGTGCAGTATAGCCTGGCTAGAGGGGGTATAGATATCACACAGCACCAGGTAGGTATTCAGGAGATAGGAAAAGAAGATTAAGTACAGAGAGACAAGAACTGCACAATGAAGACAGACAGAAAGGGAAACAGAAAAAAGAAAAAAAGAAATGCCCCCAGGGATCCTACTTATGCTGCTGCGCAGACGGTGGGAGTGGCTCCTAAACTGCGTGCAGTGCAGCCTGGCTAGAAGAGGCTCCCAAGCTGCAAAAAGAAAAAGAAAACAAACAAAACAGAACAAAGCAAAACAAGGGGAAAAAAGCCCAAGGGATCCCAAGAGCATGGTGGTGTTGCGGGTCGGAGGAGTAGTTCCCCAGTGAAGTGTGGCTTCACAGCCTTTCAAGCAGCAGCAAAGATGGCACATGGAGCCATGTGTTTCAGAGAAAAGATGAGGAGGTGGTAGGAGACACAGAAAAAAACAAGAGACGGAAAGAACCAACACCAGCTCAGGCGCCTGGCCAGTGTGGGCAGGGTGAATCCAAGCAGCCTGAGGCCAAAGCAGTTGCCTCCCAGCCAAGAGACTGGGGCTGGCCTGGCGTGTAGTGGAGGAAGCCCAAGGCGGGGGGCGTGGAGAGGGCAATGGCTAGGAAAGTGTATATCACTCCTTACCAGGTGCTCTGTCTCCTGCTGGGAGCTTTGTGAAGCTGCTTTCCCATGCTCCCTGTCAGCCGATCTCTGACGTGGGTGGGGCGAATCCAAGCTACACAGATGCTGCACTTCCTGGCTGGCCAGTCAGCAAGCTGAGAGGAACAGCAGCAGGGAGAGAATGGGGGTGGGAAAGCATGTATCACTGGTTACCGGGTGCTCTATCTCCTGCTGGGAGTTCTGAGCAGCTGCTTTCCCATGCTTCCTGTATGCTGATCCCCAACTGGAGTCCAAGAAGGTAGATTTGTGCTGGTTAGCTGATGGGGCCCTCCATATGTATCTCTCATCGCTCTCTATCCTCTATCAGTTTCTTATTCCATTCAGCGATTGGCTGAGTTCTCTCTCTCTTCATTTGGCACTTCAGGTTTCAGGAATGATGTTTGCCTCTGTTTTACTTATTTGCCGTGGAGGGACAGCATGATGCTTCTATGGCACCATGTTGGCCAGAAGTCACAAATGTTCTTAATGGCACCTAGAGTGATGAATCCTTTCCAGAAAGTTTTCAATTTACTTTGTCCAGATCCATCAGAGGAATCACAGTTTAAGGCAGCTATAGCCTTTTTTTTTTTTTTTTTTTATAGCCTTACGGAATGTATTTCTTAAATAGTAAGACTTGAAAGTTGAAATTACTCCTTGATCCATGGGCTACAGAATGGATGTTGTGTTACAGCAGGCATCAAAATATTACTCTCCTTGTTTATTCACATCAGAGCTCTTGGGTGACCAAGTGCATTGTCAATAGCAGTAATATTTTGAAAAAAATCTTTTTCTGAGCAGTAGGTCTCAACAGTGGGCTTAAAATGTTCAGTAAACCATGTCGTAAACAGATGCACTGTCATCCAGGCTTTGTTGTTCCATTTATAGAGCACAAGCAAAGTAGATTAGGCATAATTCTTACGGGCCGTAGGATTTTCAGAATGGTAAAGCAGCACTGGCTTCATCTTAAAAGTCACCAGCTGCATTAGTCCCTAACAAGAGAGTAAGCCTACCACTTGAGGCTTTGAAGCCAGACACTGACTTCTCCCCTCTAGCTATGCAACTCCTAGATGGCATCCTTCTTCCAATATAAGGCTGTTTCATCTACACTGAAAATCTGTTGTTTAGTATAGCCACCTTCATCAATTATCAAAATCAAACCCACTGCTGTCGAGTCGATTCTGACTCATAGCGACCCTGTAGGACAGAGTAGAACTGCCCGATAGAGTTTCCAAGGAGTGCCTGGCAGATTTGAACTGCCGACCTCTTGGTCAGCAGCCGTAGCACTTAACCACTATGCCACGAAGGTTTTCTGGATAATATTTATCAATTAAGTTCACCATCTTATATGGACATGATTCATGGCACCCCAAAACAAGGACAATAGTAACATCAAAGACCACTGATCACAGATCACCATAACAGATATAACAATAATGAAAAAGTCTGAAATATTGTGAGAATTACCAAAATGTGACACAGAGACATGAGTTGAGCACATGCTGTTGGAAAAATGGCACCCACAGGCTTGCTCAACATAGAGTTGCCACAAACCATCAATTTGTAAAATAAAACAAAACAAAACACTATCTTCAGAGCGCAATAAAGTGAAACATAATAAAACAAGGTATGCCTGTACTGTATACTCATTGCCGTCAAGTCAATTCCAACTCATAGCAACCCTATAGGACAGGGAAGAACTCCCCATAGGGTTCCTAAGGAGCAGCTGGTGGATCTGAACCGCTGACCTTTTGGTTAGCAACCGAACACTTAACCACTGTGGCACCTGGGTTCCAAAACAGACACTGGAGAAAAAAAATGTCATCAGAGCTATAAAAACTAAATGTTAATCATCAAAAAGGGTCTGCAAAATCTTTTTTCTTTATGACAGACTTAAGTTAAATCCAAAGAGACGTCACTTAACTTCAGTAATTAAAGATTTCTAATTCCCCTAATGCTACAGAGCTCCTTCTTCATTCCACGTTTCTTTATCTCAACAGGTAAGTATTCTACGAAACATGTCCTTATCAACATTAGCCCGTCCAGCTACCTACTGCTACCGTAACAGAAATACAAGTGAGTGGTTTTAAGGGACAGAAATTTATTTACTCACAAGTTCAGGAAGTGGTTCTAGGGGGAGGTCCTTCCTTGTCTACTTCAGCTTCTAGTAGCTGTCAGCAATTCTATCAATTTCTGGGCTTGCAGCTGCATCTATTTCTATTATCTGTCTTCCTCTTCCCCTCCCCCTCTATGAGTTCTGTGTCTATTCTGCTCTTTTATAACTCAGAAGAGATTAGATTTAGGACACACTCTACTCTTGCATGACCTCATTAACGTAACAAAGGACAGTTCCTATTTCCAAACAAGGTCATGGTACAGGGGTTAGGATTTCAAAACATATTTTGGCGGGGGGGTGGGGGGGATTCAATCAATAACACATGCCAAAATTGTTTTCAGAATTAATTTATTTACTAAAACTCTCATCATCTCCCACGTAATAATTTACTAATGTTCCAAATGACTATTTTTAACTAAGATAAGACTACTTTCAAAGGTAGGGGGGAAAAAATCTGAAACCTTATGTATTCTCAAAGAAAGTACTGTAGACATTGCAAAAAATACCTTTCTCTTGTATCTCCCTATTCCAGCAGGAACATATATAATAAACACCAGCCATTCAAATATAAATTGCTCCCAGAAGATTAATGACCATGTTTTCTAAACAATAACCTGAGACTCCCAAAGGAAATGCAGAGTAAGACAGGGACTAATCAAAATCTCTTTAATTTACATCATATAACCTAACTTCATTTTACTTGGATCCACAATCAACATCCATGGAAGCAGCAGTCAAGAAATCAAACAACATATTGCATTGGGCAAATCTGCCACAAAAGACCTTCTTAAAGTGTTGAAAAGCAAAGATGTAACCTGGAGGACTAAGGTACACCTGACCCAAGTCATGATATTTACAATCACCTCATATACATGCAAAAGCTGGACTATGCATAAGGAAGAATGAAGAACTGGTGTCCTTGAATTATGGTGCTGGTGAAGAATACTGAATATACCATGAACTGCCAGAATAATGAACAAATCTGCCTTGGAAGAAATACAGCCAGAGTACTCCTCGGAAGAGGGGATGGTGAGACTTCATCTCACATACCTGGGACGTGTTATCAGGAGGAGGAACCTGTCCCTGCAGAAAGACATCACGCCTGATAAGGTGTCAGGTCAGTGAAAAAGAGGAATACCCTCGATGAGATGGACTGACACGGTGGCTGCAACGATGGGCTTAAACACAGCAATGATTGGGAGGATGGCACAGGACCAGGCAGTGTTTCATTCTATTGTACACAGGGTCACTGTGAGTCTGAACCAGCTGGATGGCATGAACAACAACAACTTAACTGCCAGTCTCATCTGATCATGATGTTAACATCAACCGAACTCTCACTCATTCCTAATACCAAACTTCTTAGAATTCCTAAAACATACTGCCTCTAGGCCTTTACTAACTTTGTTCCTCTGTCTGCTAAGCTCTTCCCATCTTTCTTCACCTGGCTAATCCTACTCATACTTTAAAACTGAGCTCAGAGGTTCAACTCCAGAAACCTTCTCCAAACCTCCCAGGAAGGAAAAGTTCCACTTCCTCAGTATAATCATGGCATACCTTGAAAATATTTAATGTAGCAGTTATCATATTAACTGAAATATCTATGGCAACACCCATCTCCCCCAAGAGATCACTATCCTAAGGAACAAGGATTAGTTCATTTGTGTTTATCATCTCAGAGATTGGAACCGATATATGGTAAAAAACAACAACAACAACAGAAAACCAAACCCACTGTCGTCAACTTGATTCCAGCTCATAGCGACCCTAGAGGACAGAGCAGAACTGTCCCACAGGGTTTCCAAGGAGTGGCTGGTAGATTCGAACTGCCGACCTTTTGGTGAGCAGCCAAGCTCTTTACCAATGTGCCACCAGGGCTCCAGTACATGGTAAGTATTTCACAAATATTTTGCAAAAACAAAAGCATGAAAATTCTATTCAGCAACCATTATGTACATTGCTCATTTTAAAAATGGTAAGACATGGTCTCTATCATACTCAGTCTAACTGCAGACATAAATTGGTTATATAAAAAAAAGAGATCATTAAAAACTAAGAAATTATAAGCACCAAAAAACTAAGAGACAGGGTTCAAAGAATGCAGAAATCACTAGCGTTATCAAGGAAGTTTTCACCCAGAAGGTGAGGCTTAAGCTAAGGTAGTGGATGATGGTATGTCCTATAGAAGAAATGGCCTGGAAAGAGAGATTAAAGCAGGTGTGGATACGCCATGTTTAGAAGACAATGAGCACGTTACTCTGGCTAGGGCAGTTCGTTCCCGCCAGAGAACAATGACATATCACGTGGCAGAGGTGGTGGTGGTGTTAGTTGCCGTTACATTGGCTCCAACTCATGGTGACCCCATTACGAGAGAATGAAATGTTGCCCGATCCTGCACCATCTTCATCATCCACTGTTGTAGCCACTGTGTATTTTGAGTGCCTTCCAACCCAGAGGGCTCATCTTCTAGCGCTGTACTGGACAATATTCTGTTGTGATCCATAGATTCTCATTGGCTAATTTTTGGAAGGAGATCACTAGGCCTTTCTTAATAGTGTGAGTCTAGAAGCTCCACTGAAACCTGTCTAGCATGGGTTACCCCGCTGGTATTTGAACTACCAATGACATAGCTTCCAGCATCACAGCAACACGCAAGCCATCACAGTATGACAAACTGATAGATGGGTGGTAGGTGGCAGAGGTAGATGAGGACCATTTTATGAAAGCCAGAAATGCTAGGCTAAGGAGTTTAAGCAAGAGGGAGCTATACACAAAATAATATTCCTTTTTCAGGAATATTAATATAGAAGCAATGCAAAAGAATAACTGGCTAGGGGACAGGCAGTAGAGAGCTTGAAGGAGAACCAGAATTTTTAAAGCACAGGTATACCTTTGTTCTTTAACACTGACAGCAATTTTATGAGATCACTGTTTCATATTAAAGATAAAGAAATAATGGCTCAGAGATGCTAAGTTGTTAGTACAAAAACAGAGGTCGTAGCAGGTAGTGTTTAAAACTCAAATCCATCTGACCCAAAGTTAACGCTTTCTTCTTGCTGTTTGCCAGAAGTGCAGACAAGGTACCACTCGGGAGGCTATTTCAACAGTATGGGTATAAAGTTGACAGTGCTGGCAATGAAAAAGAAGAGACGACAGGAAGGCAACGTTTCCAAGATGATGTGCACGTGGAAGAGACTGGCGATACCAAAGATAACCATAAGGTTTTGAACCTGAGCTTGGGAGAAGGGTGAGGGGCAGCACTAATAAAGAAAATGAGAATACACGGGGAATACGTGGGGAGATGAAAACAAGAAGGATAAAGAGTTTACTTGTAAGAGTGCTGCATTTGATATGACAGTAAGACTTTTAAAATTAGAAATGTGTTGAAGGCAGAGGTGCGAATTATCAAATGAGTTAGTACCAGAGATATAAAATTTCCAGGTACTGCTGTAGTAGTTAGGTGCCATCAAGTTAGTTCTGATTCATAGCAACCTTATGGTTAACAGAACGAAATGTTACCCATCCTGCGCCATCCTCACCATCATCACTACGTTTGAGCCCACTGTTGGAGCCACTGTGTCAATCCATCTCGTTGAGGGTCTTCCTCTTACCTACCTAAAACTTATTTAACCCAAAAACCAAACCAGCCACCATCAACCTATACAGTGCTTATCATGTGCCAGAACTATTACAAACACTTTACACATATTAACTCATTTGCTCTTTATAATTCTATGAGGTAGATACTATTATCTACCCCCACTTTTACAGATAGGGAAGCTGAGGCACAGAATGTTTAAGTAACTTTCCCAAGGTAACATGGCTAGAAGTGGCAGAGCTTTGCTTTGAATCCAGGCCTTTTTGCTCATGAGACCATGCTCTCAACCACCACGCTCACTCCACTGCACTTCGCCGTACATTATTTTACGTTTACGCCATTTCATTAAATAGTTTATGAACTCTCTGAATGACAGGAATGATATACCAACTTGCCTCCGCGGGACCCAGCAAAATGATCTGTACTAAGTAGATGCTTGAGAGGTTTTAAACAATGATGATGTGGTGACAGCAAAAGTTCCAGGAATACATGTGATATCTGAGGAAAACAAATATAGAGCTAGTGAGGTGAGGTGGACCAAGAAAACTAAGTAAGAGGTGGGATAATCACAACCCTGGAATCTCAGTGCTAAAAGCAACAGTGCTCAAGAACTTCCCATAAGGCCCTGGTGCATACCATAGCAGGTACAAACCGTGTGGTAATTATGCACTCACTTTTCAGTCTGATAAATCTATTTAAGTGCGTGTTCTCTTTTTTATTCCCGGGGACCTGGCATATGCCTTGGCCTAAACTGAATGCTTACTGGTGAGAAGAATAGATACGATAACAAGGGACACAGAAAGATGGCAAGGAAAACTAAATTATGGGTATGACAGAGAAAGGAAAACAATCTAAGGATGAATTTGGTCATTAGGAGGTCTCTGGCACCTTTGGAAATATCAATTCCAATAAAGTGCTAAGAAAAAACAGCTGGATTACAAGGGATTAAGGAAAAGTAGAAGGTAAATAAAAGGAAAAACACAGTATAAGACAAACTTAAAAGAGCCATAAAGGACAGGGCTTAAAGGGAAGGCAGGAGTAGGAAAAAAATTTTATGGAAAAATCTAGGTTAGTTCCCAGAGAAGAAGATTAGTAAATGGCAATATTGTAATTAAAGAGATTAAAAGAGAGAGACAGCACAACTAAAATAAGGTTCAATGGGAATGGTACAGAATCAAGAGCACAATTAAGGAAGGGATTCTGTAGGAAGTTACCTAACGAAAATGCCTTTCCCTGTTCAGTGTCCATACCAGACATCAACTCCGCAGAACTACCACTTCCAACTCTCTGCTTTGTCCATAAACCTATTTTATCTAAGAACAACTCAGAAAAGTCTGATCAAAATACAAATGCCATGTATTAAACGGGAATGAATGAAATTTTGTAAATACGTAATAAAAAAGCCATGAGCTATTCCTTTTGCCTGAATGTCAATGTGCCCAATATCCACGATTAAAAGTCCCAGCCATCTTTCAGGATCCAGATCAAATCTCAACCCCTCCAAGAAACCCTCCTCATCCCACCTCCAGCTCTTTTGGAGTAAGTCCCTTTTTCCCTATACTCACACAGTATCACTGTTTTCCTATCAGCACTTACCAATTCATGTGCTATTACAGTTACGTAAGTCTTTTTCTAGTATCTGAGTTTCCCACTGGCAAAACCTCTATGATTGTGTTCTGCACATATTAAGTATTCAATAATTGCCAGTAAAATAAACTTAAAAAAATTTAAATATGTACAAGCGTTTACGGGTAAAGTCTAAACATGATTACCAGTTTTATCAGTTGCTGTTGAGTCAATTCCAATTAGTGGCGACCCCATGTGTTGCAGAGTAGAACTGTGCTCCAGAAGGTTTTCATGGTTGTGACCTTTTGGGAGCAGATTGCCAGGCCTTATTTTGAGGCACCTCTGGGTGGGTCTGAAACACCAACCCACCTTTCAGTTAGTAGGTGGGTATAAAGGTGGGCTTTACTAGTTGGGTATACAGTTTGTGCCACCCAGGAACTCTTCTAAATGTGGTAACTAGCCAATTCCTACCTCAGAGATACCTGATAAGAGAAGCATAAGAATTAATTGGTGGCTTGGAGGAGGAGAAAATAAGAAACGAACCCACACCGTGCATATACAATATACCTTTCCTACATATATTCCTAAATCAGTGGTTCTAAACTGGGGGTGAATTTGCACCTCAGGCAATGTGTGGAGACACGTCTGGCCGTAACAAACGGGTGGGAATGACACTGGCATCTAGTGGGTAGAGGCCAGGTACTGCTAAACATCCCACAATGCACAGAACAACTCCCTACAACAAAGAATTATCTGCTCCGAAATGTCAATAAGTGCCAAGGTTGAGAAATTCTGTTCTAAATGAAGCAGACGCGGAAAACAAAAAACTGAACTTAGTCTATCTACAATTCCTAAAGCTTTCTTCAACAATGAAGAGAGTCACCTCTTCTCTCCACCAGCTAAGAATTGGGTCGAAGGGAGAGTGAAAGCAACCTTCTTATTCAGCTCCACTTACACACTAACAAGAAAGGAGCTGCTTACAAGTTCTCACTTACTTAGTGACATTTGCCAAAACTCCATCCCTATAATTTTCCTGGAACTGCTGATTAGCCCTTCTTAGTTACAATCTCCCAGACCACTGTTAAGTCTAGTCACAAAAACACAACTACTAAACTACAGCTGGACTGCAAAACTTAAATGGCAATATATGATGAGCATTGCAAACATACCCACATGAAAAATCCACTATCAGTAAGGTATCTGCTTAGCAATTTATCTTCTGAACAACATTAGTCAGTTAAGGTAACTTACCTAAACTTTCAGGTATTCATTCATACCACCAATAACAAAAATCTAAAAGGCTATCCAGGGTCAGAGATGTAGTTGGAGACAGCAAACAATTTTCCTCCAGTATAAAGCAAAGTAGACTTTTTGAAGTCTGAACCACCCTTCGCTCCAAAACTGCCTCATAAAAAAGTTGCTTTACATATCCACTAAAAAAAAAAAAGTTGACAATTGCTTCATCTACCACTAAGGTAGAACACAGCAGCTGTTAGAATGCAAAGAAATGAAACAAGCTAGGGCAGGAAGTATAAATTTTGAATCCAACTGAAACCACAAGGGAAGCAGAAATTAACTGCCAAAATAATTTAGCCAGTCAATATCCAAGCAGGTAAAACACTATTAACAAATAAAGTCTTATAACAAATAAGAGACTCACATACCTCAAGAGACAGTAATTTATTCCAAATAATTTTATATAGTGATACCATATTTCATTAATTTTCTGGGACCAAAGCTACTTTACATCTTGTGTTTGGTGAAGAAGGGGAACGGGGCAAAGGGAAGAAGGCATTGTAGATCACATGAGTTAATGTCAGCATGTGCTATGGTACTTCTTGAAGCTTCCAGACAGTAAATACACAACCCAATATTACCAGATTCTTCTAGAACCTGGAGTCTATGCTATTTAGTACACATATTCCAACCAAACGTTTCCACTAACTTCTCTGTCCCATGATAAAGCTCTACCTGCTACTTTAACCAGCCTATCCTAGGAAACAGCCTTGTAGCTGCTGTATTACTTCTACTTACGGTAACAAAGTTTCTGACAAAGAAGTGTGCCAGCAGAATTCGGCTCTTCACTAATAGAGGTATAAAGCAAAAAAATTCTGGCAAAAGGGACAATTTGTGTATCTTTTCCTTAAAGGGGTCTAGCACTGGTCACCAAGTGGCTCTAAGTGGAAAGTCTACAGCATAGGTAGAAATTAAAGACAAAAAGAGGAGAACAGTGAAGGGAGGAAAATTGGAGTGTGAACACAGTATGAACAGTGCCTCCCACGGCACCAAGAGATTTCATTCAGTGGCACCTGTGCCACCTTTTTATAACAAGATCTGACCTGCCTGACTGGTATTCCCCTACGGCTATGATTATTTTACTTTCTCATCTTCCAAAACAACTTTGATGATGTCTTCCCTGTCTGGTACTTCAATACTTTCCCCACCTCTGCTTTTCCAACTTTGATATTTTAATTTCCATATTTGTATTCTTTCAAAATACCATTCTTTTAAAGAATGATACTATACCTCACCCTCTACCTCATCTGTGGCCTATCCTCACCCTTCTCCCACACCCACCAAATGAACTATATTCAATACACCCTTACCTTTTACTCAACAGAGATGTCAAAGTCTTTAAAAGTCTTTCCATTTTGTCATAAATCAAATGAGAAAATACTCTGAGTTTTTCTCCAGATTGAGTAGTAAATTTCCACATCCAGAATTCTCACATCTAGGACCATTTCTTCTTTTACATAGTGTAAGAATGTATTATTTTTTATCCTCTCATTAAATAACACTTCTCAATTTATTCATTTGGATAGGAATCTTGTCTGCTATTATAGAAAAAAAAAAAGACATTTCCTTTGCAACAAAAAAAATTTCACCATCTTTTCTTACCCATAATATCGCCTTTGTTCTATCTGTTCTTCTCTTTGCTCTATTTCTACACGCTGAGATTAATTCAGTCCCCTTTATGTTTGTTTCTTTATCTGACTGAGGCCTCCTACCTTAAGTCCTCAGTTCTTACTCTGTTGAAACTGCCATCTTGTCTCCTGGATTTCTACAATTCCACGATTTCCACACCAAGATAGCCCAGCTCATTTACTCTAGCAAATTAAAATTCAGCTGGGACAAAACTAATTTTGACTACATGAGGGAAGATCTGTAGCTATGCAGTTTGAAAACCGCCCAGTCATGGTCCTATACTACTGACAAAGGTAGGCAACAAAACCTCTTCCTACAGTCAAGGTCACAAAGAATAACCACTATAACCCCAGGTACACTCATTCAGCAATATCCACAGCATCCTCCTTGAGCTGTCTATAAAAACCAATAGTACCATTTTCATCAAAGAAAAGAGTGAGCATAATACTTCCCTGAAGACATTACACGCTCTAGTCTCCCCACAGCTGACTTTAAATGGAATGATTATCTAAAGGAAGAGGAAGGAAATTCGGGCTGGTCAGTCTTTCTTTATCCCACTCCCCACCTCAGTCCCAAACTCCTACCAGCCCTGAGGCTTGTTTTTTCACTTAGTTCATATGATGAAGACAGAAAAGACCAGCTCCCAAACACCTTTAAGAGGCTTTTTCTTATACCTCCTCCGAAGAGCCCTGGTGGCACAATGGTTAAGCGTTCAGCTGCTAACCTAAAGGTCAGTGGTTTGAAACCAACAGTTCTACTGGAGAAAAGACCTGATGAGCAGTTCTATTCTGTCCTCCTACAGGATCGCTATGAGTCGGAATTGACTCAAGAACATGTAACAACCACAAACAACCAGCCTCCTCCATTTTGCAGTTCAATTGTAGCTGGAAAATATGGGTTATTTAAACACTATTCATTCTTATCCTTTTCTCACTTCTTCGAAGAATTCTATTCACCTCACGTTGTCTACCATTGATTCTACGACCTGAGGATAATTCATAAAAAATAACGTCCATCAACACCAGAGCCTCTCACAGCCAACCGAGTTTCCCATTAAAATACCACCACTCTCCCAAACTGCTTTTCATCATACCTTTCCAGTACTACTATCGCCACTGTACTTCTAGCTCTCACTTCCACTGTTACACAGATCGGTCTTCCTAGTACATGGCTATGAATATGTGAGCTCCCTTCTGAACAAATCACCTTGGATTTCCCACTGTCTACCCACTTTAACTATAAACTACTGACCACGGTACTCGAAACCCTCTCATATGTGGTTACTTTATGAAATATGCTTTCCCTGACCACCCTGTCTATACAAAACAGCATATCCCTACCTTATTTTTCTTCCTAGTACTTGTCACCATCTGATACATATCTGTCTATATGTTTACTGACTGCCTCCTTCTACTAGAATCAATGAAAGTAGGGACTTTGTCACTTTGTTCACCATTGTATCCTTTGGACCTAAAATACAGTATTCATTGAGAGAATTATGAACCCAGACATGCAGAACATAGCTAATTTGGTGTTAGAAGACCTACATTTGAGCTATAGGGCTCTCACCTATCAGCCATATGGCCCTCAGCAATTTTAGATTCTTCGAGCTTTACTTTTCTCATCTGTAAAAAGAAAGGGCCAAACTTGATAATCTATAGAACTCTAAGCTTTTCCAGCTTAGAGTTTAACCTGCACTCTTGTCCAACTGGACTCATTTCCTGAACCCTCCCCCACATCCATGTTCCTATCTACGTAGCTCTACTTATAGTTTCTTTCCATCTGAAACCCCTTCTCCTCAATGGACACCTGTCAGAATATTGTTTACCCTTCAAAGCCCATTTTAAAAGTGCCATTTTCTCCTTGAAGTCTAACAAAGTATAAGCTCTGTCCAGAGCAGGGTGGGGTTCTTACTTTTGTATTCTCAGCAACTGGTACAATGTTTCCCATACAGGTGATCAACAAAATGTCTGATGAATCATGAGTGTACAGATGAGCAAATGAACAAAGGATACCTTTCCTTATTTCCTCAATTGCTCAGGCAATCTCCTGTCTTTGCACTCCTATAAGACTCAGTATCTCTCACGATATTTACCACATTATAGGCTGTGCTGCTACTTATGTGCTCACCTAATAGATACCAGACTATAAATTCCTTAAGATTAAGGACTGTCCCAATGGTTTTCATATCCCCCTGTAGCACCTACCATAGGCCTTTGCCATAGTTGTATTTATTAAGTTCATCTGACACGTTAAATATTAAAACGATAATCACAAAAAAGGATAACAGAAGAAAAAAAAGACCTCAACGTACAGGTACCATTCCTATGGTCACTGGACATACACACTGTGGGAATCTTATCTCTGTTATACTCTTGCATTCAACCGTAATTTTAAGACCTTATCGTTCCCTCTTCCCTACACTCTCAAAAAGTAGGGTAGCCACCCTGTTGCGTCACTTACTAATACCTCCTCCTCTTGCAATGTGCACGTAGTGATCCACTCACACATCAATACTTTCACTTCGCTAAAGAGAAAAACCTGGCCAACTGCTTCCTTGAAGATTACAGCAAAGAAAACCCTACGGGACAGATCTACTCTGTCACGTGGGGACACTATAAGTTGGAATCAATTCCACAGCACCCAACAATAACAGACAGCTAAAATGACATTTCTGCCCATTTCAGGCTCTACCCCGTCAAATTCTCTCCTCTACAAGGTATGAAACATTTTTTTTTAAACATCTTCCCATAAGGCCTGCCCTTCTTCTGCTCCTGAAAGACTAAAAAAAAAAAAAAAGCATTTTAAGGTCTTCCTTCCTCTTTTCTAAGCATTAACTCACCTCAGGCTTTAGCAGCCTTATTTTTCTTCACAATCAGGATTTCTAACCCCGTTTTCTTCCACTTCTAAGCTCTTATTTTGCTTGCGGAGAACCTTTCTGGCTGTACTATTTCTGGTGCCTTTCCATTCGTTATGTTCTCACCATCACGTACTAAATTCTAATATCTCTGTATCTCTCCCTTCCTAAAATATGTACCAATTGTCACCCTCCTCCTATCCCAGACACACATTACACACACACTCTATACCCATATGTCACTCTACCTCCGAAACAGAAGTTCCTTACACCACTCTTAATGAATGCACACCACTCGCAGAATGGTATTTTCCGACTACAATGATTCCAACCCATTACCTTTTGGGGAACCCAACCTAGTCCATACTACCTCCTTTTGCTCATCTTCCCATTCTTTCTCACTCTTTATGCCTGCCCCCGGCCCCGCCGAATTACCACAGCTGACACTATTCCTCGGTATTCCCAATCCGGGAAGAACAAGTTCCAGTTTCCTGAGACCTCCCTCTCCCCCCACCCCCACCCCAGGTGTGCAGACTTCGACCCCGTCCTCTCCTCCTGCTTCGCTCCAGCCAATCCCACACCGCACTACGTCTTCCCCACTAGCGGGGTCAGGCCCCTTGTCTATACCTATAACGACTCGGGGTCGCCACCGCCTCCCGAGCGCCTTCGCCCACCCCTCCCGGCCGGCCCGCGCGCACATATTCTCACGCTGCCCCAACCTCCCTCTCCGCACAGCGACGAGCCGGCTTCGCGGAGCTCGGCTAGCCCGCGGGCCAGGAGCCCATACGGACAAACGTGTACCCGTTCCGCCCCGCCCGCGGATCCCCTCGCAGCCCCCACCTCCCAGCCGGGAAAGGACAGAAGGCAGCGACTCCCCCGCCACCGCGGACATACCACCTCTGTGTCTGTTGCTCCGTGCCCCAACCCTCGGCCAGCTCCCCGGAGGAACGGGGCTGGCTCGGCACTCACCGGAGATACTGCGCGCTCTGCAGGCTCATCCTCCGCCGCCGCGTCTTCCCGCGAAGCGTCCGTGGGTCTCTCAGGCTCCTCGGAGCGGCCCCGCGGCCCCGCGGGTGCTGGCGGCCGCCGCCATCTTTCTCTCCTCCGGCTCCTCCTCGCTCGGCGGGGGCGGGGGGGTGAGTGAAGCGAAGGGGAGGGAGCGGGGAAAGCTGCTCTCGCTGCTGCTCTGGCCCGTGGGGCGCAGGGACACTCCGACCCGGGAGGGGGAGGGGGAGGGCGAAGGGAAGGGGGCGGGGAAAAGAGGAAGCAGCAGCAGAGGGAGGAAGTGGGGGTCCCTCTCGCGAGAATTCAGCGACACCGATCCCGCCGAGTGACTTCCGGCTCTCTGTAGCGCTCCCTCTTGGAGTCAGCGAGTTGTGTGGTGCTTGTGCGGCTGCTGGTGAGCGGCCTGTTGGTGGCGCTTGGCTGCTTACTGCCAATCCACCCCTCTACTGCGAGAGGGGGCAACCCCAGCCTCACCGGGAACATCGAGCCTAAATCAGCCGGGAGTTACACTCAAAGTCTTCCCCCGTCTTTCCACTCCACCCCAGTTCTCTTTTCCCTTTTCCAGTCCCCCACTTTTTCCCACCGGAAACGCCGTGTCTTCGTCCTACGGTTCCGCCCGCCAGTCCCTCGTCTCTTATCTTCCCTCGCGCGCTAAAGGGGGATGCGAAAGACCCCCTTGGCTTCTCTGAGGCCCCTCCCCCTGTACGCAGAGAGACTGTTAGAGGCGACTGGGTGGAGCCCGGGGGGCAGGGGGAGAAGAGAAAGGAAAGTAGGCGGATTGGATGAACAGCTGCCATGGCAACCGGAGGCTGCGGTTGTATTGTCATAGTAACCTCTGTGTGCGGCTCGAGTGACCCCGTGGCGGATGGGTTCCCAGGAAACCGCCCAGGGTTCCCCTGGCTTTCCCCTCCATCTACAGGCCTCCCCGGCTTGGGAATCGAGGTGGTTCTCCCGAGCAGCGAAGTCCGTCTCCTCCTCCCTTCCCCCTTCCCGCAGCAGTGGGGGCGGGGGGAGACCGCGAGGCATTCACCGTGGGCTTTCCCGCCGCCCGCCCGCGGGAACCACCTCCAGAGTTCCCTCTCTGCGCGGGCGTGGAGAGAACCCGCCTCGCGGAGACACGGGGCCTGGAGGGTGGCGGGCGGCGGGCTGGCGCGGGGAGAGCGAGGCGGCGGCGCGAGGCAGGGAGCGAGGGCGAGGGGTTTCCCCCAACTGCCTCGGCTCTGGGAGGCGGGATCCGCAGGACGGGGTCCCTGAGGGAGGAGAATGGCACACGACTCCCGGGGCGCGAGCCCTCTCTGGCCGGCCGGAGCGTTGGACTTTCCCAGTCGGCTCGACCTCTCCCCGAGATTCTTCCCCGCGCCTGCACACACCCTTGGCGACCGAGCCTCCTCGGAGTTCCCCGCACCGCTTCCCCAAGCCACTTCCTACTTGCGGAGGGGCCACAGTGAGGGTAGGGGTACATCTTAGAAGGCCAGCGAGTCATTTTCCAGCGTTTAGAGCTGGGGACGAGGCGATTGCTACCCTTGTTAGAGGCACCCCCAGTGGGGTCCCGCTGGATTAGCCAAGGCGGACCTCGGGGCTCCTCCCTCTGCAGCCTTCCTCCTGCTGTCACGAGTCTGCCATGGCTGAGAGCTTGTCACTGTATCCCTCGGGTTAGAGAGGAAGGCACGGGGTAAAACAGCATCTAGAAGTGCCCAGATATGCGCGCGAGGTTCCAGTGAAAGGAGTCTAGGAAAAGGACTTTCAATCGTATAATATTTTTGAGTGTTATGTGTATTTTGCGGCAAGCTTGGGGCTTAAAAAGCAGGAAATAATAATATGGAGTGTATGAGAAATAGTTGGAGAAGTCGTCATCTTAATAATTAAAGGAATTATTTGACATTTTACAAGTTATATTTTCGATTCGTATCGTGGAGTCGTTTAAGCAGCTATCCCAAGGTACCCTAGGATATGTAACAGTATAAAATTCTCCAGGAATGCAGTTCTCATTGGGTAGTTAAAGTTAGGATTTTAATGAGCTATTTTGGTTTGGGTACCTGATTCCTGCTGTCTTCATGCTAGCTGAAGGAGCACTTTTACAGATCCTAACCCGAAACCTCGTTTATTTAAAAACTGGACCAATGTTTACTTGGAACATCATACATAGTTTAGAGGAAATGAAAGTACAACCTACTTTGAGATAAACCTCAAGGACAGATTTTCATTAGCAAAACAGAAACTGAACTATGCGCCTCTCCTCGCCGAGCTGCAAGCGCCTAGCACGCTGTGGTGTGACGCGGTGATTGCAGCAGGACAATGCCCTCTGCCGTCCCGTGGGCTCCCTCGCGTCGCCCACTCCCGGGGAAGAGAGCCGCCTAGCGAGAGACTGTTCTCATCTCTGGTGCGGGATCCTGCTTTTCCTTCAACCCTGGGAACCCAAGCTTGGAAGTGTTTACTGCTGTGTTTTTTTTTTTTTGCATCAAATAAGCCTATATTTCTTTCCTGAAATTTATTGATTAGATTTTTCCTAGATTTTAACTAATAAAATGCTCTGTGACTAATTACCTCTTGCTAATCATTATCATAAAAAAATGTTTTTTAAATCATTATCATAACACGTTTTATTTCTGTGGCACGCGTCTCCAGTAAACAGGATATGTGCTGATACCACGACACTCCCGATAAGTAACCAAGGTAAATAGTACTTTCTTCTCATTTTTAAATCAATGAAACTGGCATCAGAAAGATGAACCCTTTTGTTGTGGTTTGCTGGTTTATTTATTCAGCAGACATATACTGTGCACATGTATTTCCGGCACTGTTCAGGTTACTATGGATACCATAATAAAAGAGACACAAACCCTGTCTCCGAATATCCCGCCTTCTGGTAGCAACATCAGGAAGTAGAGAGGTGATTAGGATGCAATATGATGGGTACAGTAACTGAGATAAGAGCAAAGGAATGTAGGACACAGATGAGGGTTAGAAATAATAAGTAACCTTTGTTTTTTATAGCAGCTTTCCTAAAAATTCTGTAAGATTCTTCAATAGCCTTACAATGCCCATACAAACTAGATAAAATAGTAACATTTACATTTTACAGATAAGACATTGATACCAGTCTTGCAAGTAGCTTTCAAAAAATCAGTAGGAGTCAGAAAAATTATAGTCTGAAATTCACATACTGTGTATATACATACATACATTTCCCAATCTCTTTTTACTGCCCCCTACCATCAACAGAAACAAACATCATTCTGCAATATATTTTATTGACTTTTTCCTGCAGATCTAGATTTCGTTTAAATCAAAAGAGGAGAGTCAGCCTCATTTCCTTTAGTCTTACTTGATTTTAAGTTTTTGAGTTTGTGTCTATTTTTGGCTGAATTATCGTGGAAACTGTATAAGCTAACAGAGTGTTTATTCCAACTCTGTTATCTCAGTCTCTGAGGTTCAGTTTCCTCTTTGATTAAAATGAAAACATTACCTATTGTACAGGCATTCTGTGAGCTTTGATGATACAATATATGTAACAGTATAAACAAATGCCTGACATGCAAAACTGGCACTTGATAAATGTTCATTATCTTTCCTTTTTATTTTTTATATAAAGGTGAAAGAATAATTTAGAACTACCGTAGCATAAAATTATTTTTAAAAATAATTTGTAAACAATATCTAGTCTATAGTATTCATAGGTCTGAGTTCACACTCAGATCTATTCTCATTACACGATGGAAGATAAATTTCTTTATCTGTGACTGTAATTTCAGGAAAGAATACACTATCAGAACATTGTGGGTCACATTCCAGAGGTTTGAAACTTTTCGAAAACCCTTTATCACTAAAAACAGCCTAATATAACCATATTTCTGCCCAAGTAAACAGAGTGGCCACTTTACAACCAAACACCAAGTACTTCCGGAGAAATTACTCTTAGCATTACTATTAAATTGACCCAGGGCTTCAGTAACCTGATAATTAATACATAGCAAGCCTCCTCCCTTTTCATAATAATACATACCTCACCTGTTCCATGAAACCTTAACAAGCACTAATTTAATATGTAGCCTACATATTCTGCATGTTTCCAAATCGTATGCACAATTTGGTGCTTAATAAATATCTACTTCAGTGAGTAGCATCTGGGGTCTTAAAAGCCTATAAGCTGCCATCTAAGATACTCCACTGGTCTCACCCCTTCAGGAGCAAGGAAGAATGAAGGAAACTACAAGGGAGAGATTAGACCAAAGGACTAAAGGACCACGTCTACCACGGTCTCCACCAGACTGAGTCCAGTACAACTAGACGGTGACCGGCTACCACCAGTGACTGCTCTGATCATAGTAGAGGGCCCCAGACAGAGCTACAGAAAAATGTAGGAAGAAATTCTAACTCAAAAAGAAAGACCAGACTTGCTGGCCTGACAGAGCCTGGAGAGACTCTGAGAGCATGGCCCCCAGACACAACTTTCAGCTCAGCAGTGAAGTCACTCCTGAGGTTCATTCTTCAGCCAAAGATTGACAGGCCCATAAAACAAAATGAAACTAAAGGGGCACACCAGCCCAGGGGCAAGGGCTAGAAGGCAGGAGGGGACAGGAAAGCTGGTAACAAGGAACCCAAGGTGGGGAAGGGAGAGTGTTGACATGTCATCGGGTTGTTAACCAATGTTGTATAACAATACATGTACTCACTCTTTAATGAGAAACTAGTTTGTTCTGCAAACCTTCATGTAAAATACAATAAAAAAGACATTAAAAAAAAGAAATTAATGAGAATGTTGACACATTGTGAAAAATGTAAACCATGTCTCTGAATAATTTGTGTAATAATTGTTAAATGTGAACTAATTTGCTGTGTAAACTTTCACAGAAACAATAAAATATTATTGAAAAAAAAAAGTTTCGCTTCCTGGCTTAAATGCTCCACTGGCTTTCTATTATCCTTAGAATAATATCCTTAATCCTTAGGATACCCTGGTCTCTGTCTGCGTCAACTCTAACATTTCCCCAGCATCATCGTTCTAGCCACAGCGACCTTCTATTAGTTACTTGCATGGGCGTTGTTCTTTTCTACTTCAGTGCTTTTGTACAAGCTCTTCCCTCTGTCTGGATTCCTCTTCTCCCTTCTTATGTTTAGGCTTGAACCTTTTCAGAAAAACCATCTCTAATTACTCCAGCGCCATTAGCCAAGGTTAAGCACATTCCCATAGCACCTGGCCCATCTTCTTAATGACATTTGCTATATTTGTAATTCTCTGTTCAATGTTTGTTGCTTCCAGTTGGCTGTAAACCCTGTAAGGGCAGACACCGTGCATCTTTTGCTCACCCTTGTATTAATCACCCACCTAGCAGAGTTGCTGATACAAGAAGCACTCGATAAATGTTTGTAGAATGAATGACTTATAGAAAAAAGACAAATTAATAGAAATTTTGACCACTAAGCATCAGGTAAATGCTTCAAATTCTTGACTACCTAATTATGGAATATTCTCTAGAAGTAATTCCTAAGCAATAAGAAAAAAACTTTACTGGGTTTTCAAACCATCTGGGTAATTGAAATCTGTTATTATACTTAATAAGAAGAAGGTTTTAATTAAATGAAATTTACTTAGGCAATCAGTAAAGAGTACACTTACAAGATTATGGATACCTCGTCAATTCTCTCACAGCAAAGTCTCAGACTTCAATGTAGAAAACAAGTCTTCAATGTCCAAATTATTCTTCTTTATGTTTTTAATTTGAGAATATGGGAAGAACTTAACCCTTTTATTATATGGCGAAAGAAAAACACATTGCTGGGGGAGGATAAACCAAAAACCCAAACAAATTGCTGTTGAGTCGATTCCAACTCACATGGCAAGAGAAAAAAGCGACTATCAGCTAATTAGACACAGACGATAATTAGAGGATACAAAAAAAAAAAAAAGACCTGTTGCTGTCGAGTTGATTCCAACTCACAGCTACCCCATAGGACAGAGTAGGACTACCCCATAGGGCTTCCAAGGAGCCGCTGGTGGATTTGAACCGCCAACATTTTGGTTTGCAGCCCAGCTCTTAACCGCTAGGACAGAAAAATTAGATTTCAAAATTTAGAAATGAAATTGGATCAGGGTATAGAATAGAAGACTGTGTGATGTTTGTATTTCTCACCAGAAAAGTATTTATAAATTCTAGCATTATTATTGGTTTTTTTTTTTTTTTCCTCCCTGTAATGAGATAGGGCTAACCAAATTGATGTAAGATTCTTAAGGAAAGGGCCATATCCAATCTCAAAGTAAACCAGATCATTAAATTATGTTTCTGGGTGCAGGTTCTCCAAGTCCGTTAAATTAAATAATGCATGTATCATCTCAGCACTTAGTAGGCATTCAACAAACGCTTCTGCTCTCATAAATATAGAGTGAATAAGAACTTCACACAAACTCTAATCAATGTAGATTAAACTTGTTTAAAAAAAAACAAGCACAAAATGCTGTAGAATTGCATTTTGTAAAAAGGGAGGCACACAGCACACTGCCTCAAAACTCTATGACCAGTTATATCGTATGACCAAGTATGAATTGCCAAAAGATAGCTTCCATCTACTTACGCAGGTCATCTCAGTTCATTAGCTGTTATATGTTTGGATGATATGAGAGCTAAGATCTGTTGAAAGCTGAAGAGGTTAAGGGGGTGTATAAGGAGCAAAACCAGCTGCTTGTGCTTTCCCCTCCCCTCTTTGAAACTAATGTCCTGGAAATACAAGGCCATCTCTGGAATGGCTCTCCCTTTATCTTTCTCTCTCAAGCATCTATCTTTGGCTGTGAAGTTTCCATTAGGGTCCTTCAGGTGATCCCATCCTTTGTCCAAGGGGATGTGGTTTTAGTTCTTCTTTGAAGATACCCCTGTGGGGGGACCAACCTGTAGGGCATGGTAAATATTGGAATGCTGTTGTTTCCAAAATGTGGACAGCAGTGGCATAGATGTTACAGAAAGTTATTAGCTGTAGAAACAAGTTCAAATTAATTTTCTGTATTCTGAGACAGCCAAATTTTAGCATTAAAGCACAGTTGGAATTTTGGGTGGAGTTATGAGTTTAGGACCTATATGGAATGTTCACTTAATTAATTCCTATTCCTCACTACTCTTTCAGGAGCCCTGGTGGTACAGTGGTTAAGAGCTACGGCTGCTAACCAAAAAGGCCAGCAGTTTCAATCCACCTGCTGCTTCTTGGAAACCCTGTGGGGCAGTTCTCCTCTGTCCTATAAGGTCACGATGAGTTGGAATCCACTTGACAGTAGTGGGTTTTGGGTTCTGCTCTTTCAAGACAAATTTAAACCTAAACCAGAATTTTATTTCTGGGAACTTTAATCTGAGTGTATCCTGATAACAAGGAGAAATCTTAATGAGTTCTGGATCCTCCAGAATTTTAGTATTTAATCATTTATTCGTTCACTCAATCTTCAAAAGTGTATGGAGAACTTTCTTTTTATCAGGTCATGTGCTAGTCACTGAAGGGGAAATGGTGACTTGTTCTCAGAGTTTAAGTTTAGATAAGAATTGAGTAAAGGGGCAGTGATTTTATAGAGTAATAAATACTGTGGCAGTGGTCTTTGGAACCATTTCAACTTGAGATCAAGTAAAGACATGCAATCAGACAAGGCACTAAGTGAGCCTGTCAACTACCAAAGTTCTTCAGAATGAGATTTTATAGAATTTACTTTCTCAAGTGTTACTTCCCAGCAGGAAAAGGAATACATATAGTTCAACTTGGCAGAAGAGTGATAGCAAACCATACCCAAAGTATTCTGGACTAAAGTATGTCTGAAAGATATAAAATTATATCTATAAAGTATAACTATGAATAGAATTGCGTTAAAAAATGGTCAGAGATACAATAAAAATTTTAATAGAAGTTATTTCTGTAAGGTTGAACTATGTATATTATTTCTTATATTTTTCAATATCTTCCATCAACCAAAAAGTAAAGTGGATTTTATTGTTGTTGCTGTTGCTGCTGCTTTTGTTAGGGGTTTCATTGTTTTTAAAGAATGCCAGCACTCTCTGCCATATTATAGGAGCCTCAAAGTAAGCATTGGTAATTGATTTAAGGTAAGTATAATAGCTTCTGGAAACCCTGGTGGCACAGTGGTTAAGTGTTAACGGCTGCTAACCGAAGGGTTGGCAGTTTGAATCCGCTAGGCACTCTATAGGGCAGTTCTACTCTGTCCTGTAGGGTCACTATGAGTCGGAATTGACTCCATGACACTGGGTTTGGTTTCTTTTTTTTAGTATAATAGCTTCTCACAGCTTGGTGATTGGAAAAAGTTCTTACTCGAGGCAATTTCTAATGCATGTAGTCTAATGCAATATCAGGTACTGATACTAAATGTACAATAAATATTGACAATGTGATCATTCTTAAATATCACCCTTACTGATCCTTTTTGGTAATTTTGGATCTAGTTTTGGGAACCATCACGGCATGAGAAAGATGAAATGTCATTGACGGGATTCACAAGAGAATCATTTTATGTAATAAAAGTCTAAGGTTAAGCCTTCATTTTACCATTTTGCTTTCTCTTACCATTATAATTCTCCTCCCTCAAGTTCTAGTCACACCGGTGGCCCCTCCCAGTTATTTAACAGCCCTGCATTTCCTCAGTTCTCTGGAATGTGACCAGTCAGGAACCTTAACCTTTGGGGTTTTTTTCCCCCCTCCTTCTATTTAAGGGTGGAGCCCTGGAGGTGCAGTCTTTAAAGCATTGATTACCGGCTTTGATGATGGAAGGGGGCCAGCAACCAAGAAATGCAGGCAGCATCAAAATCTGGAAAAGGGAAGAAAACAGATTCTCTTCTAGAACCTCCAGAAGGAACAACACTGATTTATTCCAATAGGGCCCATTTTAGGAGCCCAGGTAGAGCAGTGGTTAAATACTAGGCTGCTAATCCAAAGGTCTTCGGTTTGAACCCACCAGCTGCTGTGCTTGGCGGGTGAGGGGAGGGGGGGAGATGTGGCAGTCTGCTTCCATAAAGATTACAGCCTTTGAAACCCTATGGGGCAGTCCTACTCTGTCTTATAGAGTTGCTGTGAGTTGGAATCTACTCGAGGGTTTGGGTTTTTTTTGGTCTGTTTGTTTTTGTACTTAAGGGCAAGGGAAAAAGGAGGCAGGAAACCTGAATTGGCAAAGAAGAAAAAGTAGAGGAAGAAAAGAAAATCAGAAAGTATGGAGAAAGGGTAAGAAAAGCTGAATGAGCAAAGAAGAGTACTGACTAGTGGTAGTAAAAGCAGTTGTTAAACACCCATCTGTCAGAATCTACATTTTGCAAGAGATTTTAAGAAAAGGCTAGATCCCAAATCCATCTTAAAAGTAAAAAAAGGACTTTGTGACCTCTTAAATTTACTTCCAGACTCAGTAATCCCTAACTCCTGAATGGGATATCCCTGGTTTTTGCTGCCTACCATCTGTGAGGTGGAGATGATTCCATTTAAAGATCTAGTTCAAGCAGGTGGGTACACACCATGAGAAACTTTATATTTGCCATTTTAAAGGCTGATATTATTCAAAACAAAATTCATCCTTGAATTCGGCCTGTGATGTCACAAAATCTTACCTATTTTGGTAAGAATGAAAAAATATCATTAAAAAGAGACAAACCAAAAGAATGAAGTCCAAACTATTATTAAACTACTGTCTATATACTCTACAGAAAGTCCTATTTTTAACCCTCAAGTGATCTTGAGATCGCCAGAAACATTCTAACCAGGTCCAACAATCTCTTATAAGTTTTTATTCTTTCAAATTTTCAGTTGCATTTGGCAATGCTAATCATGTTTTTTTTTTTTTTAATTGTGGTAAGATATATGTAACAAAATATTTGCCATTTTAACCATTTTTAAGTGTACAATTCAGTGACATTAGTTACATTCATCATGTTGTGTAACTATCACCACTACCTATTCTCAAATGTTTTTCATCCCCGTAACCATGCTGAGCAAATACTCTGAGAAGCTGGACTATATGAAGAAGAACGGGGCATCAGGATTGGAGGAAGATTCATTAACAACCTGCATTATGCAGATGACACAACCTTGCTTGCTGAAAGTGAAGAGGACTTGAAGCACTTACTAAAAAAAATCAAAGGCCACAGCCTTCGGTACAGATTACACCTCAACATAAAGAAAACAAAAATCCTCACAACTCGACCAATAAGTCACATCATGATAAATGGAGAAAAGATTGAAGTTGTAAAGGATTTTATTTTTCTTGGATCCACAATCAACAACCATGGAAGCAGCAGTCAAGAAATCAAAAGACACATTGCATTGCGCAAACCTGCTGCAAAGGACCTCTTTAAACTGTTGAAAAGCAAAGATGTCACCTTGAAGACTAAGGTGCACCTGACCCAAGCCACGGTATTTTCAGTTGCATCATATACATGTGAAAGCTGGACAATGAAATAAGGAAGACCAAAGAAGAACTGACACCTTTGAATTGTGGTGTTGGCGAAGAATATTGAATATACCATGGACTGCCAAAAGAACAAACTAATCTGTCTTGGAAGAAGTACACCAGAATACTCCTTAGAAGCAAGGATGGTGAGGCTTCGTCTCATGTACTTTAGACATGTTGACAGGAGGGATCATTCCCTGGAGAAGGACAGCATACTTGATAAAGTATGGAGTCAGTGGAAAAGGGGAAGACCCTCAACAAGATGGGTTGACAGAGTGGCCACAACAATGGGCTCAAGCATAACAACGATTGTATGATGGTGCAGGACGGAACAGTGTCTCGTTCTGTGGTATGTAGGGTTGCTATGAGTTGGAAGTGACTCAATGAGACCTAACAACAACAACAACAAAATCAGAAACGCAATACCCTTTATTCCCCAGTTCCCCCTTCTTCTAGCCCCTGGTAACCATTAGTAAATTTTTGTCTATATGCATTAGCCTACTGTTAAATATTTCATATAAGTGGGCTTATCAGTATTTGCCCTTTTGTTGATCATGTTTTCTTTGTTGAAACTGTCTTTTACCTTGAATCTAATGGCATTTATTTATTTTCATTCTACTACCTTAACCTCATCTTTAATTCATTATATTGCTATGAGTTTTTGTTTTTTTTTTTTCCAGTTTCTAGTTGATTACAACTCATGGTGACCTCACCTGTTTCAGAGTAGAGCTGTACATGGAGTTTTCAGTGGCTGTGATCTTTCAGCAGTAGATCAGCAGGACTTTCTTCTAAGGGTGCTCTGGGTGGATTTGAAATGCCAACCTTTTGGTTAGTAGCTCAGGGCTTAACTGCACCACCCAGGGGCTCCATGGCTCTAGTAGATGCTTAATAAATGATTGTCTATAATAGCTCATTAAATGGAGATATAATTAGTAGGACTTGGTGACTTATTGGATGTGAGGGAGGGGGCGGAAGGACTCAAGGAGGCTCCCAAGTTTCTGCTGGGGAAACTGAATGGAAATAGAAAACATAGAGAAGGAACAGGTTCGGAGAGGTGTGTAGGATGTGGAGAGGATAGATTTGCTTTGGACTTTTTGAACTGCGGTTGCCTGGGGTTGAGAGATCTTGTGAAACTAGAGAACTTGAGTGAAATCTGAACAAGAGTTGTGTATGTGGGTGTTATCAGCATGTAGATGGTAATTAAAGATTCTCAAGTTTTTTTTTTTTTTTTGGAAAGCCTGCCTATAAAATGAATGCGAGAGATAGGAGAAGTTTTGTTTTATAAAGAGGTGAGAAACTTCAGCAGGAAAGGATCCTGTATAGAAAAATAAGAGAGGCTAAGTAGTCAGGAGTGGGGCTTCGGAGGGAATGGGAGATGAGAGAATCCAGAGCCCAAGTGCAGAAAGGGAAATCTCTTCTCTGGTAGAATGATAATGAGATTGTACAGTGGTGTTTCCCCCTACCCACATTTTCTTGTACCCCTTGCCCTTTTGGATTTCAGAAGCTTAAGAATACAAAAACTCGTAGGCTCTGAAGGAGTTTAGGATACAAGGACAGAGGATTTGAGAGAATATGTGAAAGTTCCTCTGATTTATGTTCATGGAAGGTCAGAGGGGAGAGCAAAAGAAAGGGGGATTTCATATTTGGTCCCCCACAGCAAGCCAAAAACCCTGAGGTTTCTTTTATCCTATTTATAGAAACTCTAAATAGGTCTCTGGCTTTTGAGAATAGAGGAAACCTGAGTTTCCGTCCCTAATTAACGCCAAGCAAGGTAGCAAGAGTTTCCAGCATCCAGAATGGCATAGGAAAATAGAGTAGTCAAAATGGTATTGTGAGCACATACTTTGAATTCCTGCGTTTTCTCCAAGAACTTTATTGATTAAAATAAAAAAAAAACCCACCAGTCCATTCTGACTCATAGCAACCCTATAGGAAGGACAGAAAAGAACTGCCCCATAAGGCTTGCAAGGGTGTAATCTTTATGAAAGCGACTGCCACATCTTTCTCCTGTGGAGCGGCTTAGTGGGTTCAAACCACTGACCTTTGGGTTAGCAGCCAAGCGCTTCGACTACTACACCACGAGGGCGCCTTTCAATGATAAAAAGCTTTAGGAAAAAAAAAAAAAAAGACATGTCTGTGCTCATTGACAAGATAATCATCTCTGGGCATCAGAAATGAAACAGAAACACAACTGGGTTAGTGGGGCTAGAGCTGTGGCCCTGAGGGTTTCTGGGTCTGGAAGCAGGTAGAGGTTGCCTGGAAGTTTGAATCACTTAGAAGACCAAAGGCATCCCATGCAGGGCGTCGTGCCTTAGTCAGGCTCACAGTGAAACTGGGATCTGGGAGAAGTTGTGACTTCCGCCCTGGCCCAGAATTTTTTTTTTCTTCTTTTGTTTTTTCTACATAACCTGCTTCTCTGGGGTTGTAGAAGGAAGCAGAGAAACAAGCGTACTCAAGACTTGGGCCAAGCTATTTTCTGGCTCAGTAAACATATCCCCGATATCCCTGTGGGACAAGAGTCCTGAGATAACTAGTTCTGGACTAGGGGCTTTCAGGGTCTAGATGGAGACATCATTAAAATGAGAAATGGGGTGGGGTAGGTGGAAACATAAAGGAAAACTACCACTCAAGATGAGCTACAAATTAAAATTTGCACACAAGGAAAATTAACACTGGGGAGACCAGGCAACTTCTCAACTGTCTTACTAGTTTTTGTTTAATTTGATCTGTGAGTTTCTAAAAAGATATATAAGCAATTCCCAATATGGTTGTGGACCTATCTTTTTTCTTCTTCTTCTTGTAATTCTGCCTTTTTTTTTGTTTTATATCATGGTTATATGGTTAGCTCTTGGTGATTTTTTTTCTTCTATCCATATGTAATTTCCCTTTATCTTTATTAATAGTTTTTTGCTTTAAAATGTTTTCTCTGACACTAATGGTCTGCCCAACTGTCTTTTGGTTAGCATTTGCTTACTATAACTTTTCCCTTCCTTTATTTTCAGCTTTTCTAAGTTACTTTTTTTTATTATTATAGGTGTGCCTCTCGTAAATAACACGTACCTTTATAAAAAAAAATCTGCCAGTCTCTTGTTCTTCAGCTGAAAACTTCAATGCCTATAAGTATGATATAATTGAAGTTATTTTTACCATTCCTTATCATGTTATTTTGATTCTCTGTTAATAATGTTTACCCGTTGTTTTTTTGTTTGTTTGTTTGTTTGTTTGCCTTTCCTGCCTTTGTTGGATTGAAAACATTTTTTTTAATTCTCTCTTTTTTTTTAACCTCTGCTAATCTGTAAACCATAGATTATATTTCATCTATTCTCTTAGCAGCTACTCATAAAATTTTAACATGTAAATTTAACCATTTAATTTCCTAACAATTTCTGAAGTTCTAATGTTATTGGGTTGTTACTGTTATCTAGAATTTCAGTTCCATCTTTATCAAAACATAAAACAGTTACTATACAATCAATATATAATTAGATGTATCAATTTACCCATTTTGGTGTTTACCATTTGTTTCTTTAACACCACGTTTGCATTCTGAATTCACTTTTCTTCTTGATATAATACATGCTTCAGCAGTTCTTTCAATAAGATTTTGTGGTTGGTAAACTCAGTTTCAAAGGAGCCCCAGTGGCACAGTGGTTAAGTGGTCGGCTGCTAACCAAAAGGTCAGCAGTTCGAACCCACCACCTGCTCCTTGGGAGAAAGATGTGGCAGTTTGCTTTTGTAAAGATGGAACCCTATGGGGGCAGTTCTACTGTGTCCTATAGGGTCACTGTGAGTCAGAATCGACTTGAGAGCAACGAGTTTTGTTTTAAACTCAGTTTTGAAAGAAAGTTCTCATTTCACCCTCACCCTTGAATTATAGTTTAGCTGGGTGTAGAAATCTATGTTGCCAGTTATTTTCCCCTCAGTGCTTTGGAGATATTACTGCATTGGCCTCTGGTACTTATTGTTGGTCATAAGAAGTTTGATGTCCATCTAATTATCTTTTTTTTTTTTATAGGTAATTCGCATTTTCTCTTTTTCGGCTTTCAAAATTTGTCTTTATCCCCAATGTTATGCAGCTTCACTACAGGGTACCTAGGTACGGATTTATTTTACTTTGCATTTAGTATGTGATTTCATTTCAAGAACTCTAAAAATTCTCAGTATCATCTACAGTGCAATGGGTTTCTTTACATATGGGCTTTCTGGCCCTGGGTTTATAGTTCTGGCAAAATGATTTGCTAGGCCACAATCTTGCAAACGGATAGGGCAGTTTACTATGCAAATAAGGTGTGTAAAATCCTTGCAAGGACTGGACAATTTACTATGTAAATAAGGTGCAAAACCCTTGCAGGATTTGACAGTATACTATGCAGATAAGGTGCATGGAGCCTACTGAAGGAATTGATCAGTTTGTGATCTTGTGGGAGGAGTAGGCTTATAAAAGGGCCAATCCCACAGAGGTTGAGGGCGACCTTGCTACCATCCAAGAAGAAGAGCCAGAATCAGAGCAGCCTTTGAACCTGGGTTCCCTGCACTGAAAACCTCCTAGACCCAGGAGATAGAGTTGTAACACTGGAGATAGCACAAGACAGTGCAAAGCAGCAGCACTAGATGGCAGAGGCATGAGACTGGTAGATGGCTTGCTGGCCTACAGAGCAAGACAGCTGAACACTTTCGGGCAGGAGGCTTTCTGGTGGAGTGAAGTGGGGCACTATGTCAGCAAAGCTAAAGAGCTATAACACTTGCCTGAGCAGGGCAGAGGCTAGGTCCCAGCAGGACTGGCAGCAGTAGGCACCAGTAGGGCTGGCAGCTGAGGCAGAGAATGAGGCCTGCCTGTGGGCACAGCCAAGAAGAAGCTGAGAGCTGTCTTCATTAGAAGCCGTCCTGATTGACAAACTGTATCCTGTTTCCTGAATTGTTCCTGATCCTGAATTGTAACCTGTTACTTCCCTAATAAACCCTGTAACTGTGAGTATGGTCTATGAGTTGTTGTGTGGCCATCGTAATGAATTATCGAGCCCAGCAGAGAAGTAGAGAGTGCTGTGGGGAGAGTGGCTGGTGTCAGAATTGGTAAAAAGATTGAAGAGTGGAGGCATACCTGACGTCCACCTCGTAGGGATCAGTTTTGGGCTGACGCTGATCTTGATGGTGATTCTCATTATCCACTCTGAAGTTAAACAACTTCTGAAATGACTACATTTCATCATCTCTCCAAATATTATTTCCACTGTTCTTTTTAATCTCTCAGAAAACACTAGTAGATTTTTCTTTCATATGTTCCATATAGTGCTGTGTAACAAAACACCCCAATACATAGTAGCATAAAACAATAACCATTTCATTATGCTCACGGTTTCTGTAGGATAGGATTTTGGACAAGTATATCAGGAATGTTTGTCTCCGCTCCATGATGTCTGGGGTGTCAGATGAGAAGACTAAATAGCTGGTGGTCAATTGTATGGCTGGGGGACTTTTCACTCACATGTCTGGGCTTGAGTGAGAAAGGCTGGACTCTGCTGGGACTGTAGGTGTAGTGCCTATACTTCTCTTCTCCATGTGGTTAGGTTTCTTCACACCATAGTGGCCTCAGGGGGACCAAACTTCTTCCATGTTACCTCAGGGCTCCAACAGTGAGTATTCCAGCAAACAAGGCGGAAACTAAATGGACTTTTATTATCTAGCCTCGGAAGTCATGAAGCATCAATTCAATTTACTTAGTTATAAGCCCACTCAGATTCTGAAATGGGGGCTAGACTTCCCTCTTAATGGGAGGAGGATCAAAGAATTGGTGGCCACGATTTAAAATTGCCACAATACCACTTCTCTTTTATATTATGCCAGATTCTGGATGAATTCCATATACAATCTTCCAATTCAATAATTTTTTCATTGACTGTGACCAGTCTAGAATTAATCCCATTATTGAATTTGTTTTTTAACCTCTATGGCTCCATTTTTTATTTAGTTATTTTTCGTATTCGTTTTTCTTTATTCATATTTTCTGTTTAGTTCTTAAGCTTTAATTGTTTTTTAGATATGTATTTCTTTATGTTTTTGAATATACTTATTTTAAAGCCATTTTAAGATTACTTTTCAATCTTCCAATCTGGATTTCTATTCTAGTGGGAATGAATCATCTCCAGGCAATAGAAGATTTCTACAATGTATTAGATACATGCATATGTAAAACCCTCCCCTCAATGGATAAAAAAAAAAAAAAATTTTTTTTTTTTTAGAGAGTGCATATTCTTCCCAAACATTAAGCATTTGTAAAATTTGGCCATATACTAGGCCAAGTATTTCAAAGAATCACTCTAATACAGACTATATTCTCTAAGCAAAATTTAGTTAAACTAGAAATCAATTTGCATATATTTGAAAACACATTCCTAAATAACTCATGACTTCAATTAGAAATTACAAACCATTTAAAAAAGAATAATAAAAAATAGCTCATGTCAAACTTGTATGATTCAAGTAAGGCATAAATTTGAAGGAAATTTATGGCATAAAATGCATTTATTCAAAATGTCAAATGAATGAGTTAAATATTCACTTCCGGAAGCTAGAAAATGAACAGTCAACCTCAAAAGCGTAAAACAAACAAATATAACAGAAATTCATGAAATGGAAAATGACATAAAAAAAAGTAAAAGTGATCAATGAATTCCAAAGCCGGTTCTTTGAGAAGACCAATAAAATAAATAACCTCCAGCAAACCACATTTAAAAGAAAATTGCCCATTGCCATTCAGTCGATTCTGACTCATAGTGACCCTATTGGACAGAGTGGATCTGCGCCATGGGGTTTCCAAGGCTGTAATTTTTATGGAAGCAGACTGTCACATCTTTCTCCCATGGAGCAGCTGGTGGGTTCGAACGGCTAACCTTTTGGTTAGCAGCTGAGCACTTTAGCCACTCTGCTACAAATGTCCCTTTAAAAGAAGACAGGAAGCATAAGTAAGCGATATTAAGAATTCAAAGAAATAAAAGTAATTAGAGATAGAGTTTAAAATATTTTTATATACTGTAAAATTTATAATATTGACTGGCTTTATGCTGATAAGTTGAAAATTGAGGTGAAACAATTTTCCAGAAAAATATAATTTAAGAAGTTCATCTAAGAAGAAATTCTGGATAAATCAATCATCAATTTAAAAAAATATGAGTAGTCAAAAGTCTCCCAACACTTCTCTCCCCATCCTTCCTCCATTCCTTGCCAAAAAAAAACCAGGCCAGAAGGTCTTACATAGGAGTTTTACCAACTTTCATGGAACGGACAATCCTATCATCTTATACAAATTGTTCCAGAGAGTAGAAGAGGAGTAAAAGTTACCAAATTTATTTTTTGTTAGTACAGTATTGACACCAAAATAAGACTAAAGCTTTATAGGCAAAGAAAATTATAGATGAATCTCACTTTTGAACATTGATTTAAAAATTCTAAGTAAAGTAATTATGAAATAAAATCCAGCAGAGTGTGCAAAATAATATGTCAAGTCCAAATAAACTTTATCCTAAATACTTAGGTAGTACTACAATTTAAAGTCTATCTATAATTTATGTCATTCTAAGATTAATGAGAAGATTCTTATGCTCATCTCAATGGGTACAAATAAAGCATTAAAAATTCAAGAACCATAATTAAGAACAAAACCTCTTAGCTAACTGGAAATATTAACTTGATGTGGGTATATATGAAGTCTATAATAAACATATTTATTTATGAGGCTTTTAAAGCATTCCGGTAAGAGTCAAGAACATGACAAATCTGCTGTAACCTCTACAAGGAAATATACTACAAGTTTTAGTTCCCTCTGTTTAAGATAAGGGAAAAAAGGTATTCAGTGATTAGCAAGGAAGAGTAAAAAACACGATTTGCTGACAATGTTATGTTTTTGCCTAGAAACTCGAAGAAGCTCTACAGGAAAAAAATTAGAATTTACCAAGTGTTCGGCAATGCAGCCAAGTGCATGATCAATGTGAAAAATCAATGTTGTCTGCTGCTAGGTTCTTGTCGAGTTGATTCCATCTCATAGCAACCCTACATACAACAGAACTAAACACTGCCTGGTCCTGTGCCATTCTCACGATTGTTGTGTTTGAAACCATTGTTGCAGCTGCTGAGTCAATCCATCTCCTCAAAGGTCTTCCTCTTTTTTGTTGACTCTCTACCAAGCATGACGTCCTTCTCCAGGGACTGGTCGCTCCTGACAACATGTCCAAAGTACGTGAGATGAGGTCTCGCCATCCTTGCTTCCAAGGAACGCCCTGGCTGCATTTCTTCCAAGACAGACTTGTTCATTCTTCTGGCAGCCCGTGGTATATTCAATATTGTTCGCCAACACCGTAATTCAAAGCCATCAATTCTTCTTCGGTCTTCCTTTTTCATTGTCCAGCTTTCCCATGCATATGAAGTGTTTGAAAATATGGCTTGGGTCAGGCTCACTTTAGTCCTCTAACTGACATCTTTGCTTTACAACAGTTTAAGGAGGTCTTTTGAGGTAGATTTGCCCAATGCAAAAAATTGTTTGATTTCTTGACTGCTGCTTCCATGGGCATTGAGTGTGGATTGAAGTAAAATGAAATCCTTGATAACCTCAATCTTTTCTCCATTTATCATGATGTTGCTTACCGGTCCAGTTGTAAGGATTTTTGTTTTCTTTATGTTGAGGCGTAATCCATACTGACAGCTGTGGTCTTTGATCTTCTTCAGTAAGTGCTTCAAGCCCTCTTAGCTTTCAGCAAGTAAGGATCTGCATATCACAGGTTGTTAATAAGTCTTCCACCAATCTTGGTGCCACATTCTTCTTCATATTGTCCAGCTTCTCAGATTATTTACTCAGCATACAGACTGAATAAGTATCATGAAAGAATGCAACTCTGACACACGCCTTTCTTGATTTTAAACCATGCAATATCCCCTTACTCTGTTTGAACAACTGCCTCTTGGTCTATGAACACGTGCTGCATGAGCATGATGAAGTGTTCTGAATTCCCATTCTTCGCAATGTTATCCACAATATGTTATGATCCACACAGTTGAATACCTTTGCATAGTCAATAAAACACAGGTAAACATCTTTCTGGTATTCTCTGCTTTCAGCCAGAACCCATCTGACATCAGCAATAATATCCCTTGTTCCACTTCCTCTTCTGAGTTGGGCTTGAAATTCTGGTAGTTTCCTGACCATATAGAAATCAATAGCAATCCTATATACCCAAGTAATAGGTCATCCACACACCTATGTAATGGGGGTGGGGAGGAGGGAAGATCCCACTCACAATTGCAGCGACACAGTAAGATAAAAAAAAAAATACCTATGACTAAATCTAAAACGTGCAAGAGCTTTATGAAGAATGCTATAAAATGCTGAACGGCAAACAAGACTGGAATAAAAGGTACATAACACAAAATTCATAGAACAGAAAATCAATATCATAAAGATGATGATTCTGCAAAATTCAATGCAATTTCAATCAGAAGCCCAACAAGATTTTTTTCGTGAAACTTGACAAGCTGATTCTGAAGTTATTATGTTGTTGTTGTTAGGTGCTGTTGAGTTGTTTTTGGACTCATAGTGCTTAACCTTTGCACCAAAAATAGGTAAAAGGGCCCTCAAAGTTAATTATAGAGAGTATAATTAAGCATATTTAAGAAAGCCAAAAAAACTCTAAAAAAAAAAAAGTGTGATTTGCCTTCCCAGATAGAAAGACTCCTTTTAGAGCTGTAGTGATTAGATAGTGCAGTGTTGTAAGATAAAAAAGTTAGTAGGCACAAGTACATATGAGACGTTGACATATGATAGAAGAAACACTGCAAACCCAACGGGTTTGAGGACTATTGACTTTATGTATTGAAAAACAAATAAAATTAAATCCCTATCTCATACTCTCTTAGGTATTTTTAGTGCTGCTATAACAGAAATACCCACAGTGTACGGCTTTAACAAAGAGAAATTTATTCTCTCACAGTCTAAGAGGCTAGAAGTCTGAATTCAAGGTGCCATCTCCAGGGGAAGGCTTTCTCTCTCTGTCGGCTCTGAAGGAAAGTCCATGTCATCAATTTTCCCCAGCTCTAGGAGCTTCTCAGGGAGCTTCTCAACTCAGAGACCCTGGGTCCAAAGAATGTGCTCTGCTCCTGGCACTACTTGCTTGGTGGTATGAGATCCACCTGTCTCTCTTCTTGCTTCTTCTGTCTTTTATATCTCAAAAGAGATTGATTTAAGACACAACTTAATCCTGTAGATTAAGTATTGCCTCATTAACATAACTGGCTCTAATCCTGCCTCATTAACATCACAGAAGTAGGATTTACAGCACATAGGAAAATCACATCAGATGACAAAATGGTGGACAATCACACCACTGGGAATCATGGCCTAGCCAATTTGACACATATTGTGGGGGGACACAATTTAATCCATGACACATACCTTATGCCAACAGTTCTAGAGTTTTTGGTCTCAAGGCTCCGTTATACTCTTAAAAACTACTGAAGACCCCGTGAAGCTTTTGTCTATGTGGATAATATCTGTTGATATTTACAATATTAGCAATTAAAACTGAGAGATTTATGAAACACATGAACACATGAGCACCCATTCCATTAGCCATCAGACTGATAACATCACCACACGTTATGTAGCTTCTGGAAAACTTCACTGCTCGTGAGAGAATTAGAGTGAAAAAGGCAAATAATGTCTTAGTATTATTATGAAAATGATTCTGACCTTGCAGACCTCCTGAAAGCTTCTTGGGGATGTCCAGGTGTTCACGTGCCACAGTTTGAGAACCACTGCTCTAAATTAAACTCTAGATGAATTAATGATCTAAATCTGAAACAAAATAAAATGTTGTAAGTCTCACAAAATATAGGAGAACACATTTATGATCACAGGGGAAGGATGGATTATATAAACAAGGCATCAAAAGCACAAATTATAAAAGAAAAGCCTAATAAATTTGAACATTAAAAATTTAGAACTTCTGTTTGATAAGATACCCCAATAACAAGGTTAAAAAGAGAGCCTGGGAGAAGGTCATCGTAACATGTATATCTGTAATGGATTGAATTATGTCCCTCAAAAATATGTGTCAACCTGGTTAGGCCATGTGTGGTTGTCCTCCATTTTGTGATTTTCTCGTGTGTTATAAATCATAATCTCTGCCTGTGGTTAAAGAGGATTAGGGTGGGATGTAACACCCTTGCTCAGGTCACATCCCTGATCCAATGTAAAGGGAGTTTCCCTGGGGTGTGGCCTGCACCACCTTTTATCTTACAAGAGAGAAAAGGAAAGGGAAGCAAGCAGAGAGGTGGGAGCCTCATACCACCAAGAAAGCAGCGCCGGGAGCAGAGCACATCCTTTGGACTTGAGGTTCCTGTGCTGAGATGCTCCCAGACCAAAGGAAGACTGATGACAAGGACTTTCCTCCAGAGCCGACAAAGAGAGAAAGCCTTCCTGTGGAGCTGGTGCCTGCCTTCACACTTCTGGCCTACTGCACCGTGAAAGAATAAACTTCTCTGTGTGAAAGCCATTCAGTTGGGGTACTTCTGTTATAGCAGCACTAGATGACTAAGATAGTATCAAGAAAAGGATTAGTATTCAGACTACATAAGTTACTTTTATAATTAAGAGACAGACAAACAACCTAACAGACAAATAGGTAAAAGAAAGTAACCTCACTAGTAATCAGAGCAATACAAATTAAAACATCCATCAGGTTGGCAAAGATCTGAGGTCTGGCAATATCAAGTGTTTGCAAGGATATAGGGAAATGAGAAATCTTACCAACTGCTGGTGGATGTGTAAATTGGTACAAGCACTTAGGAGAGAAATTTAAAAATACCTTGTTGAGTTGCAAATGCATGTAATTTATGATTCAGAAATTCACCTTCTAGATACATAATCTAGAAAAAATGTCAAAAATGTACATAAGGAAGCATTCATTCATTTATTGATGAAGTTTTTATCAAACTCCTATCTGAACCAAGCATTGTACCACCAGTTGCCACCAGTTGCCACCAGTTGCCACCAGTTGCCACCAGTGCCAGCAGTTGCCATGGAGTGAATTCCCACTCATGGCAGCCCCGTGTGTGTCAGAGTAGAGCTGTGCTCCATATAATTTTCTACAGCTTATGTTTTGATTTTTTTTTTAATTAACTTTTATTAAGCTTCAAGTGAACATTTACCATTCCAATCAGTCTGTCACATGTAAGTTTACATACATCTTACTCCCTTCTCCCACTTGCTCTCCCCCTATTGAGTCAGCCCTTTCAGTCTCTCGTTTCGTGCCAATTTTGCCGTCTTCCCTCTCTCTCTATCTTCCCATCCCCCCTCCAGTCAAGAGCTGCCAACACACTCTCCAGTGTCCACCTGATTTAATTAGCTCACTCTTCATCAGCATCTCTCCCCCCGACCGCTGACCAGTCCTTTTCATGCCTGATGAGTTGTCTTCGGGGATGGTTCCTGTCCTGTGCCAACAGAAGGTCTGGGGAGCATTGCCGCCGGGATTCCTCTAGTCACAGTCAGACCCCACAGTCAGACCATTAGGTATGGTCTTTTTATGAGAATTTGGGGTCTGTATCCCACTGATCTCCTGCTGCCTCAGGAGTTCTCTGTTGTGCTCCCTGACAGGGCAGTCATCGATTGTGGCCGGGCACCAACTAGTTCTTCTGGTCTCAGGATGATGTAGGTCTCTGGTTCATGTGGCCCTTTCTGTCTCTTGGGTTCTTAGTTGTCGTGTGACCTTGGTGTTCTTCATTTTCCTTTGCTCCAGGTGGGTTGAGACTAATTGATGTATCTTAGATGGCCGCTTGTTAGCATTTAGGACCCAGGCTGTTTTGACTACTGTAGCTGTATAATAGGTTCTGAAATCAGGTAGAGTGAGGCCTCCCACTTTCTTCTTCTTTTCAGTAATGCTTTGCTTATCCGGGGGTTCTTTCCCTTCCATATGAAACTGGTGATTTGTTTCTCTATCCCCTTAAAATATGACATTGAAATTTGGATCGGGAGTGCGTTATATGTATAGATGGCTTTTGGTAGAATAGACATTTTTACTATGTTAAGTCTTCCTATCCATGAGCAGGGTATGTTTTTCCACTTAAGTATGTCCTTTTGAATTTCTTGTAGTAGAGCTTTGAAGTTTTCTTTGTATAGGTCTTTTACATCCTTGGTAAGATTTATTCCTAAGTATTTTATCTTCTTGGGGGCTACCGTGAATGGTATTGATTTGGTTATTTCCTCTTCGGTGTTCTTTTTGTTGATGTAGAGGAATCCAAGCGATTTTTGTATGTTTATTTTATAACCTGAGACTCTGCCAAACTCTTCTATTAGTTTCAGTAGTTTTCTGCAGGATTCCTTAGGGTTTTCCGTGTATACGATCATGTCATCTGCAAATAGTGATAGCTTTACTTCCTCCTTGCCAATCCGGATACCCTTTATTTCTTTGTCTAGCCTAATTGCCCTGGCTAGGACTTCAGGTACGATGTTGAATAAGAGCGGTGATAACGGGCATCCTTGTCTGGTTCCCGTTCTCGAGGTTCTCTCCATTTAGAGTGATATTGGCTGTTGGCTTTGCATAGATGCCCTTTATTATGTTGAGGAATTTTCCTTCAATTCCTATTTTGGTAAGAGTTTTTATCATAAATGGGTGTTGAACTTTGTCAAATGCCTTTTCTGCATCTATTGATAAGATCATGTGGTTTTTATCTTTTGTTTTATTTATGTGATGGATTACATTAATGGTTTTTCTGATATTAAACCAGCCTTGCATACTTGGTATAAATCCCACTTGATCATGGTGAATTATTTTTTTGATGTGTTGTTGGATTCTATTGGCTAGAATTTTGTTGAGGATTTTTCCATCTATGTTCATGAGGGATATAGGTCTATAATTTTCTTTTTTTGTAATGTCTTTACCTGGTTTTGGTATCAGGGAGATGGTAGCTTCATAGAATGAGTTGGGTAGTATTCCGTCTTTTTCTATGCTTTGAAATACCTTCAGTAGTACTGGTGTTAAGTCTTCTCTGAAGGTTTGGTAGAACTCTGCAGTGAAGCCGTCTGGGCCAGGACTTTTTTTTGTTGGAAGTTTTTTGATTACCGTTTCAATCTCTTTTTTTGTTATGGGTCTATTTGGTTGTTCTACTTCTGAATGTGTTAGTTTAGGTAGGTAGTGTTTTTCCAAGAATTTATCCATTTCTTCTAGGTTTTCAAATTTGTTAGAGTACAATTTTTCATAGTAATCTGAAATGATTCTTTTAATTTCATTTGGCTCTGTTGTGATGTGGTCCTTCTCGTTTCTTATTCGGGTTATTTGTTTCCTTTCCTGTTTTTCTTTAGTCAGTCTAGCTAATGGTTTATCAATTTTGTTAATTTTTTCAAAGAACCAGCTTTTGGCTTTGTTAATTCTTTCAATTGTTTTTCTGTTCTCTAATTCATTTAGTTCAGCTCTAATTTTTATTATTTGTTTTCTTCTGGTGCCTGATGGGTTCTTTTGTTGCTCACTTTCTATTTGTTCAAGTTGTCGGGACAGTTCTCTGATTTTGGCTCTTTCTTCTTTTTGTATGTGTGCATTTATCGATATAAGTTGGCCTCTGAGCACTGCTTTTGCTGTGTCCCAGAGGTTTTGATAGGAAGTATTTTCATTCTCGTTGCATTCTATGAATTTCCTTATTCCCTCCTTGATGTCTTCTATAACCCAGTCTTTTTTCAGGAGGGTATTGTTCAGTTTCCAAGTATTTGATTTCTTTTCCCTAGTTTTTCTCTAGTTTTTCTGTTATTGATTTCTAGTTTCATTGCCTTGTGGTCTGAGAAGATGCTTTGTAATATTTCGATGTTTTGGACTCTGCAAAGATTTGTTTTATGACCCAATATGTGGTCTATTCTAGAGAATGTTCCATGTGCCCTAGAAAAAAAAGTATACTTTGCAGCAGTTGGGTGGAGAGTTCTGTATAAGTCAATGAGGTCAAGTTGGCTGATTGTTTTAAATAGGTCTTCCGTGTCTCTATTGAGCTTTTTACTGGATGTCCTGTCCTTCTCCGAAAGTGGTGTGTTGAAGTCTCCTACTATAAATGTGGAGATGTCTATCTCACTTTTCAATTCTGTTAAAATTTGATTTATGTATCTTGCAGCCCTGTCATTGGGTGCATAAATATTTAATATGGTTATGTCTTCCTGATCAATTGTCCCTTTTATCATTATATAGTGTCCTTCTTTATCCTTTGTGGTGGATTTATGTCTAAAGTCTATTTTGTCAGAAATTAATATTGCTACTCCTCTTCTTTTATGCTTATTGTTTGCTTGATATACTTTTTTCCATCCTTTGAGTTTTAGTTTGTTTGTGTCTCTAAGTCTAAGGTGTATCTCTTGTAGGCAGCATATAGATGGATCGTGTTTCTATATCCAGTCCGTGACTCTCTGTCTCTTTATTGGTGCATTTAGTCCATTTACATTCAGCGTAATTATAAATAAGTTTTTAGTGCTGTCATTTTGATGCCTTTTCATGTGTGTTGTTGGCCATTTCATTTTTCCACATAGTTTTTTGTGCTGAGACGTTTTTCTTAGTAGATTGTGAGATCCTCATTTTCATAATGTTTAACTTTATGTTAGTTGAGTCGTTACGTTTTTCTTGGCTTTTTTCTTGAGTTATGGAGTTGATATTCCTTTTTGTGGTTACCTTATTATTTACCCCTATTTTTCTAAGTAAAAACCTAACTTGTATTGTTCTATATCGCCTTGTATCACTCTCCATCTGGCAGTTCAGTGCCTCCTATATTTAGTCCCTCTTTTTGATTATTGTGATCTTTTATCTATTGATTTCCATGATTCCCTGTTATGTGTATTATTTTGTTTATTTATTTATTTTTTAGAATTAATCTTAGTTTGTTTGTTTTTGTGCTTTCTCTATTTGAGTTGATATCAGGACGTTCTGTTTTGTGACCTTGTATTGTGCTGGTACCTGATATTATTGGTCATCTGACCAAACAATCTCCTTTAGCATTTCTTGTAGCCTTGGTTTGGTTTTTGCAAATTCTCTAAACTTGTGTTTATCTGTAAATATCTTAATTTCTCCTTCATATTTCAGAGAGAGTTTTGCTGGATATATGATCCTTGGTTGGCAGTTTTTCTCCTTCAGTGCTCTGAATACGTCGTCCCATTCCCTTCTTGCCTGCATGGTTTCTGCTGAGTAGTCTGAACTTATTCTTATTGATTCTCCCTTGAAGGAAACCTTTCTTTTCTCCCTGGCTGCTTTTAAAATTTTCTCTTTATCTTTGGTTTTGGCAAGTTTGATGATAGTATGTCTTGGTGTTTTTCTTTTTGGATCAATCTTAAATGGGGTTCGAAGAGCATCTTGGATAGATATCCTTTCGTCTTTCATGATGTCAGGGAAGTTTTGTGTCAAGAGTTCTTCAGCTATTTTCTCTGTGTTTTCTGTCCCCCCTCCCTGTTCTGGGACTCCAATCACTCGCAAGTTATCCTTCTTGATAGAGTCCCACATGATTCTTAGGGTTTCTTCATTTTTTTAAATTCTTTTATCTGATTTTTTTTTCAGCTATGTTGGTGTTGATTCCCTGGTCCTCCAGATGTCCCAGTCTGCATTCTAATTGCTCGAGTCTGCTCCTTTGACTTCCTATTGCGTTGTCTAATTCTGTAATTTTATTGTTAATCTTTTGGATTTCTACACGCTGTCTCTCTATGGATTCTTGCAACTTATTAATTTTTCCACTATGTTCTTGAATAATCTTTTTGAGTTCTTCAACAGTTTTATCAGTGTGTTCCTTGGCTTTTTCTGCAGTTAGCCTAATTTCATTTGTGATGTCTTAAAGCATTCTGTAAATTAGTTTTTTATATTCTGTATCTGATAATTCCAGGATTGTATCTTCATTTGGGAAATATTTTGATTCTTTTGTTTGGGGGGTTGGAGAAGCTGTCATGGTCTGCTTCTTTATGTGGTTTGATATGGACTGCTGTCTCCGAGCCATCACTGGGAAACTAGTTTTTCCAGAAAATCCGCTAAAAAAAAATGCAGTCAGATCCCTATCAGAGTTCTCCCTCTGACTCAGGCTTTTCGGATGTTAATGGAGCCGCCTGGGGAAGGTGGGGGAGGGATCAGAGAGCTAGGAGTGTAGCACCTCAGAATATAGCCAGAGTTGTTTGTCTTACTTGGAATGACTCTTATATCTGAGATTTCCACGGGACGTGTCACCTATATGTACTGGGTGTGGGGAGATCGCCCCCCGGGGGGTCTGGCCCGCTGGCGTCAGGGTCAGATCCTCCGCTGTCAGCCCCACCCCCAAGGTTAAGGCTCCCCTACTGGGACGGTGCACTCCCGTCTCCAAAATCCATCGCTGCCTCCCGGGGGCTCTCCGTCCCTCCAGCCGTGTCGCGTGCCGCTCCCGTGAACTGGGTGTGACTGCGCGTCCTGGCTGGGACGCCGCTCTCCCCGCTCCAAGACCAGTCACTTCCTCCCGGGGACTTCTCCCTCTGCCGTGTGGCGCCGCTCGCGCAAACTGGGTGGGCTTCTCCCGCAGGAACGACTGGGCCCTCCCCCGGGTCAATTCAGGGAAATGTAGCTGGTCCCCACGCTCGCGCCCCGCCCACTTCCTGCCAAACTCCTGGCGGGACGGCTCCCCGGCTGGGACGCTGCTCTCCCCGCGCCAAGACCAGTCACTGCCTCCCGGGGACTTCTCCCACCGGCTGCGCCACCACGCTGCCCGTGCCAACTGGCTGGGCTCGCTCCCGGGATGAGTTCGGGGGCTAGGGCTGGGCCCCTTGTCTGTGCCGTCTGCCCCCCTGGGCTCTGCCCCAAATCGGGCTCCGAAGGTCACCTGCCTGGTGCACTGGCTCCTGGCTCTGAAAACAATAGCTGTCTCCCCTTATTTGTTCGTTCTCCATCTCTAAATCTGTGTTTGTTGTTCAGAGTTCGTAGATTGTTATGTATATGATCGATTCACTTGTTTTTCCGAGTCTTTGTTGCAAGAGGGATCCACAGTAGCGTCCACCTAGTCCGCCATCTTGGCCCCGCCTCCAGCTTATGTTTTTGAAAGTAGATCACCAGGCCTTTCTCCCAGCATTATACTAAGCTCTGTTAATACAATGGTGAACAAGACTGCTCTCTTGAGACTTATGGGTACATATTATCACCTAAATATATCAGCTCAGGAGTAATAAGTGCCTTAAGGCAAAGTTTAGCAGGACAAAGCAGACTGGAGGTGCTATTTTTGAAAGGATGTCCAGGAAACAGCTCCCTGAGAAGGTGAATTTAGGAAGAGATTTAAAGAATTGAGGGGACAAGACCTGTGGTTGAAGTTCTGAGGGAAGTGCATTTCAGGCAAGAAGGAATGGCAAATGTAAGTGCCCTGAGGTAGAAACGAGCTTGGAAGAAAGAAAGAAGGGCAGGGGGTGGAGGGGTGTTAGGGAGGGGAAAATGGGAGAACACGGATCCAGAGGTAGGCCAGGGCCAGTTCACATAAGGCCTTTAGGCCAATGTAGGGAGTTTGGACCTCTTTTCTAAGTGGGATGATAAGCTGTTGGAGGGTTTTGTGCAGGGGTATTGTATGATCTAATTTGCAGTCTTAAAAGGATACTGTGACTGTTCTGAGGAGAAGAGATGACTGGGGGTAGGGGAAGAAGAAGAAGCTGAGGGGGCCTGAAGGAACTGACAGCCCAGCAGCAATCAGCGTGGGCTAACAGTCCGACAACTAGTGATGATCTGCTAGCTGTCAGTGCAAATGGACAATGGCTGTGGTCCAGACTGCATGGGTCCTCAAAACTCTGTCCACCATCCATGGCATAATGCAACCTCCAAACTCTGAAATGTAGATACAACCCAGAGAAAGGGAGGGAATTGGCCAAGATTACATTTTTGCCAATACCAGAATGGGAGCTTGTAATTGAAGGTAGATTTATTCATAGAAAATTAAATTTTTTCATAAATATCTGAGTTTGTACTGCATTTTTATGTTAGGGAAAAAGGAATCAAGGGTGGAGAGAGATGTAGACCCACTTATCATTGGGGAGAAGAGTGGGTCAACTTGGGTAGGGAAGAAAGAGGAAAGGGGAGGAGGCCTGATAAACTGTAAAAACACGTATGGTGAGAATAATGGAATGAGGCTAAGAGGTGAAAGGTGAAAATTTAAGATTTGTGAAGTTGAATGGCCCAGCTGGTTTTAAGGTCCCGGATGTTGCCACGGGACTAGGAAGCTGAGGTGAAATGAAAGCGGAGACACTGGAGATGAGTCAGTGAACTGGATATGGGTATCCCTCCTTTCCTTCTGACTTATCTTTAGTGATATATAAAATAACATTTTCTCTTTATATTACAAGATGGAATTATGGATGGGTTAGCAATTAAAGCATTCTTCTCAGAGTTTAGTACTTTTAATACACCCCCAGAGTTACAGAAATCATAGAATCATGACACTAGAAGACCCTCAAGAGGTTATGGTATTTCCCTTAGTTCCAAAATTGTCATAATTCAAAAGGGAATTATGTATGTAAAAAAAAAAAAAGAAAAAAAAAATTTTTTTTTTTTCTTTTTTTAAAGACCTTTGAGTCCCTGGGTAGTGCAAATGGTTAACAATAACCAAAAGGTTAGAGGTTTAAGTCCACCCAGAGGCACTTTGGAAGAAAGGCCTGGGGATCTACTTTTGAAAAAAAAAAAACAGCCACTGAAAATCTAATGGAGCACAGTTTTATGCTGACACACATGGGGTTACCATGAGTTAGAGTCGACTCAATGGAAACTTTTTTTTTTAAGGACATCTTGATATAAAATGTCTTTAACTGTTTGAGGTAACCTATTTAAGTCTCAAGACACTTTTGCCTTAAATTCAACTTATTATTATTTTAATTCAATACTTTCCTACATAAGGACAAGTTCTTGAGTTCACTGAGCTCGATAAGAAAAAAATAGAATTCTGTCACACATTACCAACAGAAAACATAGGGCTGATACCCATTACACTTAACCTGAGTTGTCACTTCCCTAACTAACTTTGTTTTCCATGTTGTAAAAATATAAACAATTTATCAAAGATCAAAATGTTTGATAAAATACTGTTTTGATAAACGTTTAAGGAAGTAGCCACTATTACATATAGTTAGTAGGGGTGTAATGGATGAAGAGCAATTTGGAAATATCTCTCAAAAGTAAAAATGCACGTACCCATTTGATTTCTAGGTGTTTATCCAGTGAGGTTTGTTCAGCATGACATTTTTAATAATGTGAAAGATTGGCAACAACTAATATATATTTCTCAATGTTATTGTGATGTGCTGTCAAGTCAGTTCCAACTCATAGCGATCCTATAGGACAGAGTAGAACTACCCCATAGGGCTTCCCTATAGGCTGAAATCTTTACTGGAACAGATAGCCAGATCTTTTCTCCCTCAGAATGGCTGGTATGCTAGAACCACCAACCTTTCTGTTAACAGCTGAGCATTTAACCATTGTGCTATAAGGGCTCCTTACATCCCTCAATCCCCCAGTTGCTGTCAAGTAGATTCTGGCTCACAGAGACCCTATAGGACAGAGTAGAACTGTGCCATAGGCTGCCACATCTTTCTCCCTCAGAGTGGCTGATGGGTTCCAACTGCTGGCCTTTTGGTTAGCAGCCAAGTACTTAACCACTGTACCACCAGGGCTCCATATCCCTTCACAGAACGGCTAAATAGACGTGGCATTCAGGGAACACTCTGCAGCTGCTAAAATAACCAAGCCACTAGCTCTCCACACACTAATATGGAAAGATCTCTAAGATATTTCGATAAGTGAAAAAAATCAAGGTAGAGAACAGTTTGTATATTATGTTACCACCCGTGTGAAAAAAACATGTATATATGTATGTAAATGCACAGAACATTCACGGACAGATATTTAAGATATTGGTAATGCGTGGTTACCGCTGAAAAGGAAAACAGAATAACTGAGGAGCAGAGAAGCAATGGGTACATACTTTACATTATATGCTGTTTTGTGTCTTTTGCACTTTTTACCATGTGAATGTGCTATCTACTCAAAAATAAAACTTAAAAACAAAAAAAAAATCCATATCCAGGAACAGATAGCCATTTATTTATTCATTAAAGTGTAAATACACCTGCTCCCCCCCCACCCCCAAGCTTAATACTTATGAACCACTGTACCAGCAATTCTTGGACTATTGAAAAGACATATACCACATGGTCAAGCATGGATCCTTCAAATAAGTATCATCCTGCAGACTGAGTCTTGTTCGTGTCAACAAAAGAGGTGACTTCTCAAGCGATATGATCTGTGGAGCATCAAAGACCTATCTAACCTGAAACATTTTCTCCTGCTAACTTGCTCAGTCTGGAAACTCATTCCATGAACTTCTTTTTTTAGGATAAAGGCATAACATTCTGAGGAAGTTCCTCTTACACTGCAGATATGTAACCTGGCTTACCTGGTAACGTTAAAAAAAAAACATTAGGAAGGTTTTATTTGTAGGTTCCATAGCAGAAAGTTATTCCCTGAGTAATGAGGTTGGTTTTGGTAGGAGGGAGTTCCAAAAGGTCTGATGCGTGAAACCTTGCAAAGGAAAAGGAAAATGTATCTCCTGGAGATTTGCCACAATAAGAATTCCTAGGTACTGGATGTGCGAACCATGGTCTCAGGGAACATCTAGCTCAATTGGCATAGCATAGTTTATAAAGAAAACGTTCTACGTTCTACTTTAGTCAGTAGTGTGTGGGGTCTTAAAAGCCTGTGAGTGACCTTCTAGGACACTCCACTGGTCTCACCCTTTTGGGAGCAAGGAAAAATAAAGAAACTAAAGATACAAGGGAAAGATTAGTCCAAAGGACTAATGGACCACAACTACCATGGCCTCCACCAGACTGAGTTCAGTGCAACTAGATGGTGGCTGGCTACCACCACTGACTGCTTTGACAGGGATCACATTAGAGGGTCCCTGACAGAGCTGGAGAAAAATGTAGATCAAAATTCGAACTCAAAAAGAAAGACCAGACTTGCTAGCCTGACAGAGACTAGAGAAACCCCGAGAGTATGGCCCTTGCACACCCTTTCAGCTCAGTGGTGAAGTTACTCCTGAGGTTAACCCTTCAGCCAAAGATTGGACAGGCCCATAAAACAAAATGAGACTAACGGGGCACACCGGCCCTGGGGCAAGGACTAGAAGGCAGGAGGGAACAGGACAGCTGGTAATAGGGAACCCGAAGTTGAAAAGGGATAGTGTTGACATGTTGTGGGGTTGTTAACTAATGTCATAAAATAATATGTGTACTAACTGTTTAATGAGAAACTAGTTTGTTCTGTAAACCTTCATCTAAAGTACAATTAAAAAAAAAAGAATTCCTAGGTAGTAACAAGCATCATGAAGGTACTGAGCATTTAAAAGAAATGGATAAGATGATGAAACTTTGTAGAGAATGCCAAATATAAACCCCATCCAATCCATAGTTCTTATGAAGCAAGGCCTAGACTATATCGAAAGTCATAGTAATTGAGTATAGGTTGACAATAGGTGCACAATAGAATTTCTAAGTCTAGTGAAGTTTAATTTTAGCTTTCAAAGATTCAGGAACTCAGATGAACCAAACATGGAAGGGTAGAGACACTATGATCCCTCAGCATTTTTTTAAGGTATAACAGTAACAAAACCTGTTATGAAGTGGTTTCATATACATCATTTACCCCAGTATTAATCAATATATGTTCTGAATAATGCTAGCCTCTTGGGATGTCACTAAAACAATGTGTTCCATGACCAGTAAGTTTGAACCAAAAAAAAAGCCACTACCATCGATAAGTTTGAACAAAAAAAAAAAAAAAAAAGTTTGAACAGCAGTAGTTTAATCAGGATTTTTTTTTTTTCCTTTTGAAACTTCTTAGGGCCTATAACAAGTAAGTGTGTAGTTTGCCAAGGTTGGTGGATTATGCAGTGTGCCCCAAATTATCTTCCCACAGAACCTTCCTTTTTATCACGGCACATCTTATGGACTTATGTGATGTAGGACCCCTGGGAATCACTGATCCTTTCTCCTCTTGCCCTGGCCTTTCATTTCTATCCTGAGGATCACTCTCAACTTGTCCGGCATTCCCCTCTCCTGAATCAGTACACATCCTGTGTTATGATGATCATACCTGGAAATATTGATGACGTCAAAAGTGATGATGAACTTCATGCAAGATCTCTCTCACCACTTTTGACTGCGTTGAGTACAAGCAGAAGGCTTTGGATTTTCTGAAGCAATTCAATCCGTAACATGACTCAGAGTCATGTTGGAGCAGGCCCCAATGTTCCATCCCATTGTCAGTGAGGCCTATCCTTTAGGCATCTGTAATCCTGTCTTGCCTTCTCTTCGGCCTCAAAAACTGGGTCCAGGGCTTGGCCTTAGGCCTCCTGAAGCAATCATAGTGTCTCTTTCTACCCTTCCAAGTTGGGTTCATCCGAGTTCCTGAATCTTCTAAGATGAAAATTAAACTTCATTAGACTTAGAAATTCTATACCATGGGATACTAGTCAACCTCTGGCCAGTACCCACTGCAAATACAATGTGACTCAGGAGTGGGACAGCTCTGGCCAACATATTTTCTAAGCAGTAAGATGGTGGCACCGCTGATTATTTTCCTCAAGAGGATTTGATTATAAGCCTGTTGCAGTGGAATCAATTCCAACTCATAGTGACCCTATAGGACAGAGTAGAACTGCCCTATAGGGTTCCCAAGGCAGTAATCTTTATGGAACCAGATCGCCAGGTCTTTCTCCTGTGGAGTAGCCGGTGGGTTTGAACGTCCAACCTTTCAGTTAGCAGTCAAGCACTTAACCACTGCACCATCAGGGATCCTTTGTAAAATCAAATAGGGCTTCCCCCAGTTTCAATGTCCATTGAAAATCTTCTGTCATTCAAAAGAATTACAAATCCAACTTTAAAAAGCTTTGAGAAGTAATTTGTCTTAGTTTCTCACTCTTTTTTGTTGTTGTTGTTGTGCTTTAAGTAAAGATTTACAGGGGAAATTAGTTTCGCATTGAATAATTTATACACAAATTGTTCTGTGACATTGGTTGCAATCCCTGCAATGTGTCAGCACACTCCCCATTACCACCCTGAGTTCCCCATTTCCATTTGTCCAGTTTTCTTACCCTTTCCTGTCTTCTCATCTTTGCTTTTGGCTGATTTGCACTTTTGATCTCATACAGATGATTGTTCTAAGGAGCACTTTCCTCACAGGTGTTATTGTTTACTTTATGAGCCTGTTAAATTATCTGGCTGAAAAAATCTGTGTGAGTGGCTTCAGTTCCAAGTTAGAAGGGTGTCTAAGACACATAGTCTTCAGGGTTCCTCCAGTCTCTCTCAGACCAGTAAGTCTGGTCTTTTTTATGAATTTGAATTTCGCTCTACATTTTTTTTCCTGCTCTAACCAGAATCTCATATTGTGATCCCAGTCAAAGCAGCTGGTAGTGGTAGCTGGGCACCATGTAGTTCTTTTGGTCTCAGGCTAGTGGAGGCTGTGGTTCCTGTGGTCCATTAGTCCTTTGGACTAATTGCTTCCTTGAGTCTTTGGTTTTCTTCACTCTCCTTTGCTCCAGATGCTTTTAAGACCCCAGTCGCTACTCACCTAAGTAGGATGTAGACCATTGTCTTTATGAACTATATTATGCCAATTGACCTAGATGGTCCCCGAGTTAACTAGTCTCTTGAAGAAGTAGCAAAGTGGGGAATCACATCACATGACACACAACAAAACTTAATTAAAACCTGTTTTTCCCATTTGTCTCTTCAAAGCTCCAGACCAGACAGCAGCTGTTGCCCAAATATTCCTTCTCTACTTCTCAATCAATTCCATTGCCTCTCACTTCCCTACATTTTCCCTCTCCTTCCTTTTCCTTCTGGATATTTTCCACAAAAAAAAAAACTATAAATAACTTTAACTTCTCTTCCGGTTCTCCTTTCTACCCCTACTACCCCCTTTGCCCTCACTATCTCCTGCATTTACCCCTGTCAACTCAGCAAGGAACCTGGAGCAGAACAGAACGGAAAAGTTGGTCAATTCTTATCTTACATGTTTTCTCCATTTCATTTAGGCAATATGTCCAAAAGAGCTTCACTATAAACAGTCCTTACCGTCTGTCCTGTAAGACTGCTAAATTAATGTATAATCAGATAGATTTTTCTGATGCCCGTCCCTAGTTCCCTATGAAAAGTTCATGCCCGCTACTGAGCTCCACTGTAGAGCAGGTGGTGTTCTAAGGGGTTTCCCCAGACAGTGTAATTAAGCTGCGGGTTTAAAACAAATGGGCAAAATGTCCCCATGCTGGTGTTTTGTATGAAAAACCTTCACCATCTATCTGTCTTCCTCTGGTCAGGTGGTCCGAGCTCACTTGGGAAGACCCTTTTATGTCTGACTTGTGCTAAGCGAGATAAGGGAACATTGAGTAGAATCTAGGTCAGCTGTCTTCCACTGCTTATCACAGCCATCAAAGCAGAGTTCTTAGGCTTAGAAGTCTTATATCTTTTAAATAGATTCTCTGTGTGTTTTTTTTTCCCCTGTCCCAAACTAGAAGGGCATTTGCTAATCATCCTGCTTTACAGCAAATTTATATACAGTAGAACCTGTGAAACCTGGGATCTGTGTAAGGTGGAAACCTGTTAGAGAAGGAAAACGAAAATATTTTTCACTAATAGCAGTAGAAAAGTGGTAAGACTGCACCCCATCAAAGGCAGAAAACTTGGAAGACCTGGAAAAACAAGGCAGTCCTGTGGAGTTCCTGTTTTCATAGGTTTCACTGTATCATTGTGTGTGTGTGCGTGTGTGTGATTTTTCTTGAATTATTTTTTGACTTGCATATCTGATCATTTACTGAAAAAATGTTTCATATGTAAACTATGCAAAAATACATGTCCAGGCTGTATAAACACAAAAAAGAACAAAACAAGAACCAAAAAAAAAAAAAAAAACCCATTGCCGGCGAGTCACTTCTGACTCATAGCAACCATACAGCACAGAGTAGAGCTGCCCCATAGGGTTTCCAAGGCAGTAATCTTTAGGGAAGCAGATCACCAGGTCTTTCTCCTGTGGAGCAGCTGATGGGTTTGAACCTCAGACCTTTCGTTTAGCAGCCAAGCGCTTAACTACTGCACCACCAGGGCTCCTTCCAGGCTCTATAAACTCAAAATCAAACTCATTGCCATCGAGTCATTGTTAACTCATAGTGACCCTATAGGACAGAGTATAACTGCCCCAGAGGGTTTCCAAGGAGCGGCTGGTGGATTCGAACTGCCGACCTTTTTTGTTAGCAGCCAAGCTTTTAACCACTATGCCACCAGGTCTCCACGGCTGTATAGAAGGTTTAAAAATCAAAAGCAGGAATTTCTTCTGAGAGAAACTAGAAAAAGGATAGGGAGCTGGCGGAGCCAAGATGGCGGACTAGGCAGACGCTACCTCGGATCCCTCTTACAACAAAGACACGGAAAAACAAGTGAATCGATCACATACATAACAATCTACGAACCCTGAACAACAAACACAGATTTAGAGACGGAGAACGAACTAATACGGGGAAGCAGCGATTGTTTCCAGAGCCTGGAGCCAGCATACCAGTCAGGTACGGCACAAGCACAGAGACCTGCTCCACCCCCCTGAACTAACCCCGGGAGGGGGACTAGCCGGTTCCACGGGCGGCGTGGGACGCAGCCGTTAGGAGAAGTCCCCGGGAGGCAGTGACTGATCTTGGAGCAGAAAGAGTAGCATCCGAGCCGGGGAACCGTCCCACAGGGATTTGGACTGCACGCAGGTACGCCATAAACACGGAGAGTTGCTCCACCCCCTGAACTAACCCCGGGAAGGTGACCATCCGGGTCGCGCGGGCGGCGTGGGACGCAGCCGGTAGGAGAAGTCCCCGGGAGGCAGCGACTGGTATTGGAGCGGGGAGAACAGCGTTCCAGCCGGGACACTCGGTCGCGGCACAAGCACGGGGAGCTACTCCACCCATCTGAACTAACCCCGGGAGGGGGCCCACCTGGTTCACGGGGGCGGCACGGCCACGCGGCTGGAGGGACGAGAAGTCCCCGGGAGGCAGCGACTGATTTTGGAGTCGAGAGTGCACCGTCCCAGTAGGGGAGCCTTGACGCTGGGCGTGGGGCTGGAAGCGGAGGATCTGACCGTGACTCCAGCGGGCCAGACCCCCCGGGGGCAATCTCCACACAGACAGCACACATAGGCGACGCGCCCGCGGGAATCTCAGATATAAGAGTCATTCCAAGCAAGACAAGCAACTCTGGCTATATTCTGAGGTGCTACTCTCCTATCTCTCTGTTCCCTCCCCCACCCTCCCCAGGCGGCTTCATTAACATCTGAATAGCCTGAGCCAGAGGGAGAACTCTGATAGGGATCTGACTGCAGTTTTTTTTTAGCGGATTTTCTGGAAAAACTAGTTTCCCAGTGATGGCTCGGAGACAACAATCCATATCAAACCACTTAAAGAAGCAGACCGTGACAGCTTCTCCAACCCCCCAAACAAAAGAATCAAAATCTTTCCCAAATGAAGATACAATTTTGGAATTATCAGATACAGAATATAAAAAACTAATTTACAGAATGCTTAATGATATCACAAATGAAATTAGGATATCTGCAGAAAAAGCCAAGGAACACACTGATAAAACTGTTGAAGAACTCAAAAAGATTATTCAAGAACATACTGGAAAAATTAATAAGTTGCAAGAATCCATAGAGAGACAACATGTAGAAATCCAAAAGATTAACAATAAAATAACAGAATTAGACAACACACTAGGAAGTCAGAGGAGCAGACTCGAGCAATTAGAATGCAGACTGGGACATCTGGAGGACCAGGGAATCAACACCAACATAGCTGAAAAAAAATCAGATAAAAGAATTAAAAAAAATGAAGAAACCCTAAGAATTATGTGGGACTCTATCAAGAAGGATAACCTGCGGGTGATTGGAGTCCCAGAACAGGGAGGGGGGACAGAAAACACAGAGAAAATAGTTGAAGAACTTCTGACAGAAAACTTCCCTGACATCATGAAAGACGAAAGGATATCTATCCAAGATGCTCATCGAACCCCATTTAAGATTGATCCAAAAAGAAAAACACCAAGACATATTATCATCAAACTCACCAAAACCAAAGATAAACAGAAAATTTTAAAAGCAGCCAGGGAGAAAAGAAAGGTTTCCTTCAAGGGAGAATCAATAAGAATATGTTCTGACTACTCAGCAGAAACCATGCAGGCAAGAAGGGAATGGGACGACATATACAGAACACTGAAGGAGAAGAACTGCCAACCAAGGATCATATATCCAGCAAAACTCTCTCTGAAATATGAAGGCGAAATTAAGATATTTACAGACAAACACAAGTTTAGAGAATTTGCAAAAACCAAACCAAAGCTACAAGAAATACTAAAGGATATTGTTTGGTCAGAGAACCAATAATATCAGATATCAGCACAACACAAGGTCACAAAACAGAACGTCCTGATATCAACTCAAATAGGGAAATCACAAAAACAAACAAATTAAGATTAATTAAAAAAAAAAATACACATAACAGGGAATCATGGAAGTCAATAGGTAAAAGATCACAATAATCAAAAAGAGGGACTAAATACAGGAGGCATTGAACTGCCATATGGAGAGTGATACAAGGCGATATAGAACAATACAAGTTAGGTTTTTACTTAGAAAAATAGGGGTATATAATGAGGTAACCACAAAAAGGTATAACAACTCTATAACTCAAGACAAAAACCAAGAAAAACGTAACGACTCAACTAACATAAAGTCAAACACTATGAAAGTGAGGATCTCACAATTTACTAAGAAAAACGCCTCAGCACAAAAAAGTATGTGGAAAAATGAAATTGTCAACAACACACATAAAAAGGCATCAAAATGACAGCACTAAAAACTTATTTATCTATAATTACCCTGAATGTAAATGGACTAAATGCACCCATAAAGAGACAGAGAGTCACAGACTGGATAAAGAAACACGATCCATCTATATGCTGCCTACAAGAGACACACCTTAGACTTAGAGACACAAACAAACTAAAACTCAAAGGATGGAAAAAAGTATATCAAGCAAACAATAAGCAAAAAAGAAGAGGAGTAGCAATATTAATTTCTGACAAAATAGACTTTAGACTTAAATCCACCACAAAGGATAAAGAAGGACACTATATAATGATAAAAGGGACAATTGATCAGGAAGACATAACCATATTAAATATTTACGCACCCAATGACAGGGCTGCAAGATATATAAATCAAATTTTAACAGAACTGAAAAGCGAGATAGATACCTCCACAATTATAGTAGGAGACTTCAACACACCCCTTTCGGAGAAGGACAGGACATCCAGTAAGAAGCTCAACAGAGACACGGAAGATCTAATTACAACAATCAACCAACTTGACCTCATTGACTTATACAGAACTCTCCACCCAACTGCTGCAAAATATACTTTTTTTTCTAGCGCACATGGAACATTCTCTAGAATAGACCACATATTAGGTCATAAAACAAACCTTTGCAGAGTCCAAAACATCGAAATATTACAAAGCATCTTCTCAGACCACAAGGCAATAAAACTAGAGATCAATAACAGAAGAACGAGGGAAAAGAAATCAAATACTTGGAAAATGAACAATACCCTCCTGAAAAAAGACTGGGTTATAGAAGACATCAAGGAGGGAATAAGGAAATTCATAGAAAGCAACGAGAATGAAAATACTTCCTATCAAAACCTCTGGGACACAGCAAAAGCAGTGCTCAGAGGCCAATTTATATCAATAAATGCACACATACAAAAAGAAGAAAGAGCCAAAATCAGAGAACTGTCCCTACAACTTGAACAAATAGAAAGTGAGCAACAAAAGAATCCATCAGGCACCAGAAGAAAACAAATAATAAAAATTAGAGCTGAACTAAATGAATTAGAGAACAGAAAAACAATTGAAAGAATTAACAAAGCCAAAAGCTGGTTCTTTGAAAAAATTAACAAAATTGATAAACCATTGGCTAGACTGACTAAAGAAATACAGGAAAGGAAACAAATAACCCGAATAAGAAATGAGAAGGACCACATTACAACAGAACCAAATGAAATTAAAAGAATCATTTCAGATTATTATGAAAAATTGTACTCTAACAAATTTGAAAACCTAGAAGAAATGGATGAATTCCTTGAAAAACACTACCTACCTAAACTAACACATTCAGAAGCAGAACAACTAAATAGACCCATAACAAAAAAAGAGATTGAAACGGTAATCAAAAAACTCCCAACAAAAAAAAGTCCTGGCCCGGACGGCTTCACTGCAGAGTTCTACCAAATTTTCAGAGAAGAGTTAACACCACTACTACTAAAGGTATTCCAAAGCATAGAAAATGACGGAATACTACCCAACTCATTCTATGAAGCCACCATCTCCCTGATACCAAAACCAGGTAAAGACATTACAAAAAAAGAAAATTATAGACCTATATCCCTCATGAACATTGATGCAAAAATCCTCAACAAAATTCTAGCCAATAGAATCCAACAACACATCAAAAAAATAATTCACCCTGATCAAGTGGGATTTATACCAGGTATGCAAGGCTGGTTTAATATCAGAAAAACCATTAATGTAATCCATCACATAAATAAAACAAAAGACAAAAACCACATGATCTTATCAATTGATGCAGAAAAGGCATTTGACAAAGTCCAACACCCATTTATGATAAAAACTCTTACCAAAATAGGAATTGAAGGAAAATTCCTCAACATAATAAAGGGCATCTATGCAAAGCCAACAGCCAATATCACTCTAAATGGAGAGAACCTGAAAGCATTTCCCTTGAGAACGGGAACCAGACAAGGATGCCCTTTATCACCGCTCTTATTCAACATCGTGTTGGAAGTCTTAGCCAGGGCAATCAGGCTAGACAAAGAAATAAAAGGTATCCGGATTGGCAAGGAAGAAGTAAAGTTATCACTATTTGCAGATGACATGATTATATACACAGAAAACCCTAAGGAATCCTCCAGAAAACTACTGAAACTAATAGAAGAGTTTGGCAGAGTCTCAGGTTATAAAATAAACATACAAAAATCACTTGGATTCCTCTACATCAACAAAAAGAACACCGAAGAGGAAATAACCAAATCAATACCATTCACGGTAGCCCCCAAGAAGATAAGATACTTAGGAATAAATCTTACCAAGGATGTAAAAGACCTATACAAAGAAAACTACAAAGCTCTACTACAAGAAATTCAAAAGGACATACTTAAGTGGAAAAACATACCTTGCTCATGGATAGGAAGACTTAACATAGTAAAAATGTCTATTCTACCAAAAGCCATCTATACATTTAACGCACTTCCGATCCAAATTCCAATGTCATATTTTAAGGGGATAGAGAAACAAATCACCAATTTCATATGGAAGGGAAAGAAGCCCCGGATAAGCAAAGCACTACTGAAAAAGAAGAAGAAAGTGGGAGGCCTCACCTTACCTGACTTCAGAACCTATTATACAGCCACAGTAGTCAAAACAGCCTGGTATTGGTACAACAACAGACACATAGACCAATGGAACAGAATTGAGAACCCAGACATAGATCCATCCACGTATGAGCAGCTGATATTTGACAAAGGTCCAGTGTCAATTAACTGGGGAAAAGACAGCCTTTTTAACAAATGGTGCTGGCATAACTGGATATCCATTTGCAAAAAAATGAAACAGGACCCATACCTCACACCATGCACAAAAACTAACTCCAAGTGGATCAAAGACCTAAACATAAAGACTAAAACGATAAAGATCATGGAAGAAAAAATTGGGACAACCCTAGGAGCCCTAATACAAGGTATAAACAGAATACAAAACATTACCAAAAATGTTGAAGAGAAACCCGATAACTGGGAGCTCCTAAAAATCAAACACCTATGCTCATCTAAAGACTTCACCAAAAGAGTAAAAAGACCACCTACAGATTGGGAAAGAATTTTCAGCTATGACATCTCCGACCAGCGCCTGATCTCTAAAATCTACATGATTCTGTCAAAACTCAACCACAAAAAGACAAACAACCCAATCAAGAAGTGGGCAAAGGATATGAACACACATTTCTCTAAAGAAGATATTCAGGCAGCCAACAGATACATGAGAAAATGCTCTCGATCATTAGCCATTAGAGAAATGCAAATTAAAACTACGATGAGATTCCATCTCACACCAGCAAGGCTGGCATTAATCCAAAAAACACAAAATAATAAATGTTGGAGAGGCTGCGGAGAGATTGGAACTCTCATACACTGCTGGTGGGAATGTAAAATGGTACAACCACTTTGGAAATCTATCTGGCGTTATCTTAAACAGTTAGAAATAGAACTACCATACAACCCAGAAATCCCACTCCTCGGAATATACCCTAGAGATACAAGAGCCTTCATACAAACAGATATATGCACACCCATGTTTATTGCAGCTCTGTTTACAATAGCAAAAAGTTGGAAGCAACCAAGGTGTCCATCAACGGATGAATGGGTAAATAAATTGTGGTATATTCACACAATGGAATACTACGCATCGATAAAGAACAGTGACGAATCTCTGAAACATTTCATAACATGGAGGAACCTGGAAGGCATTATGCTGAGCAAAATGAGTCAGAGGCAAAAGGACAAATACTGTATAAGACCACTATTATAAGATCTTGAGAAATAGTAAACCTGAGAAGAACACATACTTTTGTGGTTACGAGGGGGGGAGGGAGGGAGGGTGGGAGAGGGTTTTTTTATTGATTAATCAGTAGATAAGAACTGCTTTAGGTGAAGGGAAAGACAACACTCAATACATGGAAGGTCAGCTCAATTGGACTGGACCAAAAGCAAAGAAGTTTCCGGGATAAAATGAATGCTTCAAAGCTCAGCGGAGCAAGCGCGGGGGTCTGGGGAACATGGTTTGCGGGGACTTCTAAGTCAATTGGCAAAATAATTCTATTATGAAATCATTCTGCATCCCACTTTGAAATGTGGCGTCTGGGGTCTTAAATGCTAACAAGCAGCCATCTAAGATGCAGCAATTGGTCTCAACCCACCTGGAGCAAAGGAAAATGAAGAACACCAAGCCCACATGACAACTAAGAGCCCAAGAGACAGAAAGGGCCACATGAACAAGAGACCTACATCATCCTGAGACCAGAAGAACTAGTTGGTGCCCGGCCACAATCGATGACTGCCCTGACAGGGAGCTCAGCAGAGGACCCCTGAGGGAGCAGGAGAGCAGTGGGATGCAGACCCCAAATTCTCATAAGAAGACCAAACTTAATGGTCTGACTGAGACTGGAGGAATCCCGGCGGCCATGCTCTCCAGACCTTCTGTTGACACAGGACAGGAACCATCCCTGAAGACAACTCATCAGAAATGAAAGGGACTGGTCAGCGGGTGGGAGAGAGATGCTGATGAAGAGTGAGCTAATTATATCAGGTGGACACTTGAGATTGTGTTGGCAACTCTTGCCTGGAGGGGGGATGGGAGGATAGAGAGAGAGGGAAGCCGGCAAAATTGTCAAGAAAGGAGAGACTGAAAGGGCTGACTCAAGACGGGGAGAGTAAGTGGGAGTAGGGAGTGAGATGTATGTAAACTTATATGTGACAGACTGATTGGATTTGTAAACGTTCACTTGAAGCTTAATAAAAGTTATTATAAAAAAAAAAAAAAAAAAAAAAAAAAGGATAGGGAATGTCAGAATATACTCCCCAATCCTGTTGCTTGGTCTTGGTCAGGGGGAAATCAGGATCCAGTGGGGAGGACCACATCCTGTTACCATGGAAATGGTTGTGTTGTCACAAATGCAGCATTAGGATTTCATGGTAAAGAGGAACAGATGGTCTGGAAGAGAATGAAGGCCTAGGGTTAGCACAACTGTCTGGGGAATAAGCCATCTTAGATTCTTTTTGGAAGTAGGTAAAAGCATAAATAATAAGTAAAAACTTATTCACAGAAGCGTTACAAAAGCTGCTGAGCAAGAAAGACCTTAAAAAAACCCCCAGCACCGTAGAGTCGATTCCGACTCATAGCGACCCTGTAGGACAGAGTAGAACTGCCCCATAGAGTTTCCAAGGAGTGCTATGATAAAAACTATACAGCGCTTTTTCAATGAGAGAAAAAACATTCTAACATACGATGAAGCCCACGTATCCTTCAGCTTACCGTAAGTCTGTACTAGGAAGCAGCCTCTCTACTCTTCCCCAGCCCCTCACCTGCCCACCATTGGGGATGGTATTATCTAGAACCCAAAGGGCCAGAAGCAAGGCCCATATCTGCCACACTTTTTACACTGTCCTTGTCTTAGCTACCTAGTGCTCCTGTAACACAAATACTACAAGTGGGCGACCTTAGAGAACATAAATGCATTTTCTCACAGTTCTGGAGGCTAAAAGTCCAAATCAGAGTCTCGACTGTGTTGATTCCTCCTTGTCGATAGCCTGGGGATTTCTTTGGTTCCTTGACTTGTGGCCGATTCTTACATGGTGCCTGTCTTCTCCTTCGTGTGGATGCATATCTCTGTGTCTAATCTGTTCTTTTTATAACTCACAAGTGCTTAGATTTAGAGCCTACCCTACTTGTTATGATCTAACTAACATGACCAAAAAATCTCTATTTCCAAACAGGATTTTATCCTCAGGTAAAGAGATTAGGATTCCCACATATACTTTTTTTGGGGGGGGGGGGAGGGGTGGAGAGGGGAGAGGAAACACAATTTAATCCTTAACAGTTCTGGTTTTAGGTATTTCTGGCTTCAGTGTTGGTTTGGTTCAGGCATCCCTGATCATAAGCTTCAAACTGGCCTTGAGAACACAGGCTTGGGTAGTTGGCCTGGTGGGTTTCATGCCTGCCCAGTGGAATCAGGGATGTATGTGGCTTAACTTTCCCCTGAGCGCTCACGTGTTCAGACCCAATTGTCAGTGACATTCTGGCACCCTAGAAATCAGTTGCCACTGACAGGACAGTGAAATGGGAGTATCTCCAGCAAATCTAAATAGATCAAATGCACTAACTTTTAGAATCATTGGCCTGGTAACCTTCCATCATGATATTGTTTACTAAAAGGGCAAAGAAACTTCCCAAGCTTGTTAATGGCACTAAGATAATTTATTCTCAGAAGGACACTTTTTATTCAGAGTGAAGGCAACAAGACAGATATTCCAGCTCTACTATTATCTGGGGATGATTTTCAAGTAAATAGCCAAGAGAAGCTAACATTGGTTAGCATGTAGTAGGTGCCAATCTGGGTCTTTTTTTGTTTTGAAATAATTTTTAGATTTGCAGAAGAGTTGCAAGGATAGTACAGAGAGTTCACGTGTTTCCTTCACCCAGCACCACCTAATGTTAACATCTTACATAACCGTGGTACAATGATTGAAACTACAAAATTAACGTTGGGACAATGCTGTTAACTGCACTGTAGACTTTACTCAGACTGGGCCAGTTTTACCATTAATGTTCTTTTTTGGTTTCAGGATACAGTCCAGGTTACCATGTTGCATTTAGTATCAGGTCTAAGTCTCCCTTAATCTGTGCCAGCTTTTCAGTCTTTCCTGTTGTTAATGGCCTTGACAATTTTGTAGAGTACTGGTCAATTATTTTGTAGAATGTTTCTAAATTTGGGTTTATTTAATATTTTCTATTAAATGGGAACACTTTCTAATGACTAGACTGTACTTAGGGATCTTTTTGGAAAAAATACAATAGAGGTGAAGTATTCTTATTATACCATTTCAGAAGATACATGGTATCAACATGATTTATCACTCATGATGTTAACTTTGATCACTTGGCTAAAGCAGTGTCTAGCAGTTTTCTCCATTGCAAAGTCGCTATTCTCTTTCCACACTCTATTCATTTAAAACTATCAATAAGTCCAACTACACTCAAGGAGAGGGGAATTAGTTTCCACCTCCTGGAGGGAATATTATCAAAGAATTTGTGGATATGTATTTATACCACCACAATAACTAATAAACGTTTTGGGGGAGATACTTTGAAGATATGCAACTATCTGTTTCTCCTTGAAGTTTTGTTCACTAATTTTAGTGAATCATGCTTACAGCAGTTATTACTGTCGTGTGCTAATGGTGATTTTCACTTTTTTTTTAATTCCTTCTATATTTATTAGTTGGAATACTTCTGTAAGGAAAATTTGTCTACCACCATCCCCCACCCCTGCCATTTAAATTTTTTATTTATTCACTTCTTAATATCAGTATGGACTCATGGATATTTTGTTCTTTAGATTATAGTTCAATACTATTGTTATTTATTTTGTTGTTCAAGTTGTTCCAGCTTTAGCCATTGGGAGCTTGTTCAAGGTGGCACCTGTATGCTTTTGATATGCCCTGTACAGGAAAGAATTAATAGCAGGCCCGAGGCTGTCTTTAGAAGGGCCTGCTAGCAAGGTTAGCCTTTGGTGGGTACCTGGGAACTTGGCTTGTGAAAAGTTCCCCACACTGATGTGAAAACTTCCCTACACTGATAAGGTCATGCTGCTTACTTGAGGCATCAAACACCTGCATTCTTTTGAGATTCTGGAATTTTGGTGGTTGCCATGCAGAGAATACCTACGTGATCAGCCCCCAATGAAAAACTGAACTTGTTGTTGTCAATTCAATTCCAGCTCATGGCGACCTCAGCCGTAGTTTTCAACAGCTGTAATGTTACTGAAATGGATCACCGGGGCTTTCTGTGTAGACTTGAACCGCCGAATTTTCAGGGTTTTTTTAAGCTGAAAGAAAACCGTTTGCACCACACAGGGATATTGTTGTTGTTGCATGCCATCAAGTCATTTCCAATGTGTAGTGACCCTATAGGACAGAGTAGAACTGCTCCATAGGGTTTCCCAGGTTGTAATCTATAGGGGAGCAGATCTCTAGGTCTGTGAAGCTGATGGCAGGTTCTAACCTCCAACCTTTTGGTTAGCAGCCAAACGCTTCACCATTGTGCCACCAGGGCTCCTTCACAGAGATGTTAGCCCCCAGTTAAAAATCCTAAATTCTAAATCTCAGATGTGTTTCCCTGGGAGAACCATACTGCATTTCCACTGCTGGAGAAAGGAGTTCGCTTCATGTGGCCCCTCCTGGGCTGGGAGGGAATACTATAGGAAGTCTGCGCATAGATTTCTCCAGATTCTGCCTCGTGTGTCTTTTTCCTTAACTGATCTGCTGTGTATTCTTATTGTGTCGCTGTAATAAATTGTAGTCATTAGTGCAACTATATGCCGAGTCCTGTGAGGCCTTCTAGCAGATCACAGAATGTGGGTGGTCTTCTTAGGGATCCCCAAACATGTTCCATCCTTTTATTCTTATTAAGCATTTTTTTACATCCTGGCACTACAAGGCGCTCCAGACTCATCTTGTATTTTCCTTGTGCCAGCCCTAAAATCAATCGTTTCTTCAAGAATCCTTGGCATCTTTTATTGAAGGATGATATTTAGAAACCAAGATCTCAGCGCTCATTGCTAAAAGGGCGTTACGGCTCCTAGGCGTTTTTAACAGTCCTTTTCAGCAGGTAGAGCAAGAAAAGGTATGCGTGTTTATTAACCCATGTCTAGACACAATCTATATTTATTTTTGTATCTATATATCTATTTACGTATACTTTGAAACCTGTGAGAGCTGGAACTCGACAGGACCGCCTTGTTTTTCCCCGTCTTACCACTGTTCTATTGTCCTCTGTTAGTGAAAAATATTTGTGTTTTCCTTCTGTGGCAGGTTTCTGCTTCACACAGGTTCTGGCTTTTGCAGGTTTTACTGTATATGTAAAAAAAAATCGCTGTTGAATCAACTCTGCCACGCGTGGTAACTCCAACTCATAGTGTGTGTATCAGAGCAGAACTGTGCTCCACAGCATTTTCAATGACTGATTTTTTTGGAAATAGATCACCAGGCCTTTCTTCTAAGAAGCCTCTGGGTGGACTGGACCCTCCAAATTTCAGTGATCAGCTTAGCACAGTAACGATTTGTACCATACAGGAACTCCGACATATGCAGCCATGCGTCCCTTAAAGTCCACGATACGTTCTATGAAATAGGACCCCATGCCTGAATTGCGAATAGCATTCACTGATTTTCCACCTTCGTATTAATAACCTTTTATTTCACTTCCAAGTTAATACTCCTCCTTTGTCTCTTGCTACTGCTGTCACTAGCGCTGGTTTTGCTGCATTTGGAAGCCATAATGCACTTCCCAGTAATGTTTTCAAAAGAAAATTAAGCAGAGAGATAACGCTACAACACTCAAGAGATGGTCGGTACACGAGATCGGATGCTGCTGCCTATAAGTCAAAGCGTACACTGTTACATGGCAAGTTTTTTATTTATAATTAGGGAAAGTTCACATTAAAATAACAACAGAAATTACAGTACAGTACACACATAAGCCAGTAACACAGGCGTTTATTATGACTATCAAGACAGATGTATGACATGCACTGTACCATTACACACCTGGCAGTGCAATCACTTTGTATACAAGAGACGTGCAGGAAGCTGTTGGGTTCGCTATGTTCCATTCTCCAGCTGGGATTTCTGAACTCTATTATAACCTTATAGACACAAATGTGTATACTGTCGGACGTTACCTGAAGAGATGTTATGTGATGCATGACTGTATACACAGTAAATTTCACTCTTTGTTATGTACCATTGTATGGGTGTTGACAAATGCATCGTCTAATGTATCCACCCCCATAGTCCTATACGGAACAGTTCCATCACCCTAAAAGTTGCCTTGTTCTACCCCTTTGTGGTTAAACCCTTCCCCTCCTCCAACTCCTGGTAACCACCAATTTATATTTTCTGTCTCTTTTACAGAATGTCATGGAAATCGCATCACACAATATGTAGCCTTTTAGGCCTGGCTTCTTTCACTTAGCAACATGCATTTAAAATTGATTTGTTGTTGCATGAATCAATAGTTTATTTCTTTTTATTACTGAGTAGTATTCTATTATATGGATGTACTGCAATTTATTAATATGTTCACCTGGTGAGCTAATATGTTCATGCTGGTGAGAATATTTTGGCTGCTTCCAGTTTTGAGCGATTATGAATAAACCTACTGTAAATATTCCTGTATAGCTTTTTGAATAAATACGAATTTTCAGTTCACTTTGGTAAATGTCTGGGAATGGGGTGCTGGGTTGTATGATAAATGTATGCTTAACTTTAGAAGAAGCTACCAAACTGGCTGTACCATTTTACATTCCTACCAGCAATGAATGAGAGTTCCTGGTACTCTGCATCTTAGCCAGTATTTGAAATTATTGTTTTAAACAATTTTTTTTTAGCAATCTAAATAGATGTATAAAAATGTATAGAGGTACCTAATTGTGATTTTCATTTGCATTTCGTTAATGATTTTGACAAGGATCCCCAGTGGCCCAGTGGTTAAGCCCCTGGCTGCTAACTGAAAGGTAGGCAGTTGGAACCCAAAAGTTGCACCCCGGGAGAAAGATGTGGCAATCTGCTTCTGTAAAGATTTACAGCCTTGGAAACCATATGAGGCAGTTCTACTCTGTCCTGCAGAGTCACTATGAGTTGGAATCGACTTGATGGCAACGAGTTTGTTTTTATGGAATATTGATTTATTTACCAGTTCCGCAGACAAAACTCAGTTTTTGCGATAACATTAATGGAAAAGACATTTGCATTAAAAAAAACTTTAGCTTAAGTTATTGAATAACTTGAATTTTTAATTAGACATCATGAAAATGACATAATGCTGGCTAATGAATAGCAGTCAACCCAATATGTAAATTTCTTATTTGCATCTGAAGGCTAAATGATGTCATGCTATCTGTTCAGATGAAGTGCTATCAGTGTTTCAAAGAGGGAAGAGGAGTGGGAGAATTAAATAATCTGCACCTAACAACTGTTGCAAGTGGATCTATTGCTTAGGTCTTGGTATTTGTCAGTCAATTTCAATAGATTATTAGCTGAAGTATGGCAATAGAAACGCAAAAAGGTATTTTGTACTGAATGTATTTTTCCCACAATTGTATCATGGGGTACAGTATTAAATAATTGACAATCCAATATTGCATTTGGGGATTAAAACAAGTTCATTATTTAAAACAAAAAGTTAACAACAGCACAAATTTTGGCCAGTCAAACTCAAAATCTAATGTGAACAAGTGACAGAGAGCCAAAGGAAATCTCATTGCCTTCTCCCTCTTATTTGGAATTAGTAGGTTCATCAGTCTCATCCTAAGTCTGTTGAACAGACACAGCCCTTCCAGGGACCATGGCGGGGCGATCTGGTAAACTGGACCTGGCAAAGAGGGTAAGTGGGATCTGAAATCCATCTTGAGTAAGGAACACCTTTTCTAATTTATACAGAGGTGTCAAATGGGGGTAGTGAGGGCCTTGGCTGAAGAAGCTTTTCCTTTGCTAGAGTTGTTGTGTCAGTCCAGATGTATATAGCTACAAGTCACAGAACATGTGACACACAGTGGTTTAAGTAATAAACACATTTACCTGGAGATAGATGATTCTAGGGTTGAAAGGTGGCTCAATGATGTCATTAAAGATCAGTTGTTAGTAATTGACTACAACTACCACAGCCTCCACCAGACTGAGTCCAGCACAACTAGATGGTGCTCGCTACCACCGCCAATTGCCCTGACAGGGATCACAATAAAGGGTTTCAGACACAGCTGGAAAAAAATGTAGAACAAAATTCAAACTCACAAAAAAGGACCAGATTTACTGGTCTGACAGAGACTAGAGAAGCCCTGAGAGTTTGGCTCCCATATACCCTTTTAACACAGTACTGAGGTCATTTTTGAGGTTCACACTTCAGCCAAAGGTTAGACAGGCCCATAAAACAGACAAAAATACACATAGCTCAACCATGTGTATGACACTAAATGGGCATACCAGTCCAAGAAGGCAGGAGGGGACAGGAAAGCTGGACAAATGGAAATAGGGAACCCAAGGTTGAGAAGGGGAGAGTGTTGACGTGTCGCAAGGTTGGCAACCAATGTCACAAAACAATATGTGTATTAGTTGTTTAATGAGAAACTAATTTTCTCTGTAAACCTTCATCTAAAGCACAATGAAAAAAAAAATACATTTAAAACCATGGGGTGGGGGGGCGGATAAAAAAGATCAGTTTTAGGGTAGTCATTAAAGATCATCCTCCGGTAGTCATCTCATGGTAATAAAATTGCTGCTGCAGCTCCAAGATCACATCCTCATACCACTGTTTCGAACTCCCATTTCCATCTCTGTTTTTATCATAAAATCATTCCCAGAAGTAAATCCCTCTTCCTGTTCCAGTTGATTTCCTGTAATGTATCATTGGCCAAAACTGGGTCACACAGCCCCATGGGCTTCAAAGAAGGCTGGGAATGACTACCTAAATAATGAAGAAAGAAGTCAGCAACCAACAGTGTCTAACACACCTATGAAAGAAAAATCTGTTTTCTACTTTCTGTCTCAAAGGCAACCCCTAGTCTAGTGAGCAATAGGCATCTTAACCACCCTTCTCTTGGAGTGCGGAGCTTATTTCTTAAATAACTTTGTAATCTCTACACTCACAATCGAATACTTCGCTTACTGAGACTAATTAGAAAGGAGATAAGTCTGGATTAGTTTAAAATAATAATAAAAAAGAATGATAGAATCGTTTTAAGAACCTGAATGCCAATCACGTTCAGCTGCAATTTACCAATAGGAACCAGGCTAACCAGGGAAAGCCCAGAACGAATCCTTTAGGGGAAGCTTTAAGGAATAAACACTAATCACCTGGGATAAATGCGTTCTTTGTATCCAAATGACTGTACCAGGCTTCTTAACCATTTTTTTTTCCATACCCCTCCTGCGACCCTGTTGAAGGTGTGTTTTGTGTGTATGGGGGAGGAAGAGGGGGAGGGAGGTTAATAAAGGAAGCAACTAAAGGAGACCAAGGTAAATTAACCCAATGCTGACTTTATAATGTATTCATAACTTTGTTTTTTCTCTGTTGATACAGAAAGCTTCTTTCTATGAAAAATTCATTTTGATTCACTGCATCTTAGCTGTGGTCTGTCTTTTTCTATTCAAAATGTAATGTGCCTGAAAAGTTGCATGTAAATTAAGTTTTCCTAAATCTTATAGCATGGGTGCCAATCAGGATCTTGGTATTTAGCAAAATCCTATTTGCGAATCTTTCTCTATAGCAAAAAGATCCTTCAGTAAATCAAATAATCATTTTCTAATTATCTCTTGTGTAAAAACGGATTTGTATATATGAAGTTTGACTAATACATGATACACCTCTCTACTTTGGTTTCCCTTTGTTGAATTATTTTCAATAGGATCCACATCCCTCATAACAAAAACATCTAAAAACAATGCCGCTTCATACCCACTAGGATGGCTATTATAAAACAAAGAAGAAAAAAGGAAACTAGCAAGTATTGACGAGAATGTGGAGAAATTGAAGCCCCCGTGCCTTGCTGGCGGGAAGGTAAAATGGTGCAGCCGCAGTGGAAAACAGTTTGACAGGTCCTCAAAAAGTCAAACATAGCATCACCGTATGCCCCAACAATTACATTCTTAGGTATATACCTAAAAGATTGAAAGCAGGGACTCAGACATTTGTTCACCAATGTTCGTAGCGGCATAACTTGCAATCATAATAATAAAAAAAAAAAACCCGTTGAGCAGATTCCAACTCATAGCAACCCTATAGGACAGAGTAGAACTGCCCCATAGGGTTTCCAAGGAGCGGCTGGTGGATTCAAACTACTGACCTTTTGGTTACCAGCTGAGCTCTTAACCACTACACCACCAGGGTGTCCATAACTTATAGTAGCCAAACATAATTAATAATAGTAGAAACAACTCAAGTGTCTATCAACAGACGAATAAGCCAAATGTGGTATACATACAATGGGATATTATTCTGCCATAAAGAGAAATGAAGTTCTGATACATGCTACAACATGGATGAACCTTGAAAACATTATTGTGCTAAGAGAAACGGGTCAGACACAAAAGGACAAAGAGTGTATGATCCTACTCATGTGAGGTGTCTGTCGTTGTTGGTTGCGGTCAAGTGGATTCCCACTCATGGCGGCCCCACATGTGCAGAGTAGAACTGCTCCATGGGTGCCAGGCCTGTCTTCCAAGGTCCCTCTGGGGGGGGTTCAAACCTCTAACCTTCTGGCTAGTAGTCTAATAAACACTTAACCACTTGCAGCACCCAGGGAAGCCACAATTAGAACAGGCAAATTCACTGAGGCAGAAAATAGATTGTGGTTTACCAGGGGCCATGGGGGAGTGAGGAATGGGAAGTTTGGGTTTAATGGGCACAGTGTTTCCATTTAGGATGATGAAAAACTTTTGGAAATAGATAGTGGTGATGGTCATGAACGTAATTAATGCCACTACATTGTACACTTAACAAATAATTAAAATAGGAATTTTTATGTTATTTTTTTTTATATATCTTGCCACAATAAAATTTAAAATTCCAAAACAAAACCAAACTATTGTTTTTATTTTTCTTGAGAAAAATCTACCGCCCCCTGCATACACACACACAAACAAACACAAAATATCACTTTATTCTCAGAAAAACCGTACCCTGTCCAAACTTGATTTTCTTAGTGGATCTTTCAGGGAAAGGTGTGAGCAGGCTTCACTCTTCCCCTTCTGGGCCCCATATTTCCAAGACTGATAAACTGAACCTGATTTGAGAACTTCTCGTGTGAAAAGCCCTCTATTTTCTTTCAGTGTCCTGGATTTTCTAAAGAGCACAGTGGTGAAAGTAGAGACCAGCGTGTCTGAATTAGTCGCCAAGGCAGTTACTAACCATCGCATTTTGAAATTGCCTCCTTTTTGAGAGCATATTCAATTTTAATCTATATTATGTCTCCTGTATTTTTCCAGAGAGGCTGAGAAAGCTAAAGGCCCAACGCTCCTAATGATACAAAGTTTGATTACTTCAAAGGACTTTTCAGTCCCATTTATGTGAGTAAACGAATCCTCTACTATGCATTAATGACACCTCCTCTATTGTGATGAAATTATTTAAATCATCGTGGAAGCCATCTCTGCTCCTGGGTACTCTAAGCCTAAAGCATATTCATTAGAACTGGCCTGTGCTCACCTTATGCTCAAGAAATCTTCCCTGGAAGAGATGTGCCCTGATTACTCAGACATCCCAGAACTAGGAGGGAGTTCAAAGACCAGCTGAACCTGCGCACTTGACCTTTCCAAGGGAATGGGAAGGGAGGTCTCAGTAGAGGTGGGCTGGGGTGCCGATGATGAGGGGTGGGGGGTACTGCCTTATCTATCCCATGTTGTTGTAGCTGTCATCAAGTCGGCCCCTGGCTCATGATGATTCCATGTGTTATAGAATGAAATGCTGCCCAGTTCTGCTGATTTTTCAGAAGTAGATTGCCAGGCCTTTCTTCCTAGTCCATCTTAGTCTGGAAGCTCCACTGAAACCTATTCAGCACCATAGCAATATTCAATCTCCACTGACAGACAGGTGGTGACTGCACGTGAGGTGCATTGGCCAGGAATCGAACCTGTGACTCCCACATGGAAGGTGAAAATTCTACCACTGAACCACCACTGCCCCTCTATCTACCCATACATCAGCGTAATGCCATCTGGTAGGGCTCTGGCTGCCAGACTCTTCTGGATCAGCTGGCATCCTCAAGCTTTGGATAGAAACGTTATCAGGCTTCAAAGGTGGGAGGAAATAGCACAGCAACCTCTTTCTGGCTGCATCCAGGCTAGTTACCATGTTTGAGAGCTAAGAGAGATCAAAAATAACTGTTGGAGACCCTCACTTATTTCATAGTCCCCGTAGTCGAGAAGGGCAGGTGTGTATCCAAATCCAATGTGATGGAGGAAGCTAAAGTATCCTTCAGGAAAAACATTCTGAAGTCTTCCTTCAGAAAGGCTGCATGGACCCCTGCAATAGGAATGAGCCTCGGACTCAGACAGACCTAGTTCAAGTCCTGGCCCTACCACGAGTAGTAGCTGAATGATCTCGGGCAAATGATCTGATTCTCTTTTTTCTCCTTTGTAAAATGGTGATAATCCTTGTCATCTCCCACTTCACAGCCCCCTCCACCACACACATACACACTCATACACCCCAGTTTAGGGTAAAAAGTCCAAAAGCATCTGATATTTAGCTCACCTGACAGTTTCCTTTCCTAGGACATAGATTCCTTACACTGGTGTGGAGAGTTAGAAAAGCCTCAAGCAGAGGGATGGCAGGAGGAACACTTGTGGCAGCCTCCCTGGGCGTGCGAGTCCAGGAGTGTACGATGGCAGTTTAAGAGAACAGCATTCATCAAAAGCAGAGCTGTAAAGGCAAGTCATGTCAAACACCCTCCCCGCCTGCTTTTACAAAATTAAATCTCAGAGCTTCCAGAGCTTGAGACATCTAAGTGTTTCTTTTCATCTTCAGCTCAAACAGCTACATGGCCATCTGTCACCCTAAAGACAGAAGGTATATTTTTATGGACTTCAAATGTGCTGTGGGGGCGGTGGTGGTTCACGGGAGAATTCTCATTTTCCACGCAGGAGGGCCAGGTTTGATTTCCGTCCAACGTGCCTCAAGTGCAGCTACCCACCTGTGTCAGGGGAGGCTTGTGTGTTGCCGTGATGATAAATAGGTTTCAGGAGAGTTTCTAGACTAAGACAGACTAGAAGGAAAGTCCTGGTGATCTACTTCTGAAAAATCAGCCAGTGAAAACTCTGTGGATCACAATGATCCACTCCCTATGCGCACGTGGTTGCAGTGAGTTTTACCATGCGTCACGGCCAACAAAGTGGCATCAAACAAGTGCAACAAGGACGCAGTGTGCTACAATGTCCTGTGCACTTCTCTTTCTAGAGTGCGTCTAGCAGTACTTCTTAAAATTTCTACACACACGTATATAGATACAGCAGCTCTGAGTTCCCAGACTCTCCTCTCCTTCCTTGAGTTCCCTTTAGGTTCTCTGTCCTGACATAGTTGCTGGCAGGGTGAGGGTCTCCCTTCCGTCTTCTTGAGTTTTCTTCTTTCCCCAGGGCAGCTCCGAGCCTGGTTAACCCTCAGGTGACAGTTGCCTGTATTTGCTGAGACAGGGGCTAGTCCAGGGCAAATTCCACCAGACCCGGTAAAAGTGGGAGCAGCCCCCACTCTATAGTTTCCCTAAGAAAGTGTTTTCCTCTCCACCACAATTCCCAGGTCTGGGCCAGTTGCATCTGTGTTTATCATTGTGTCAGTCACCCAAGGGATAGAGGACTGTTGTCCTTTCATGTGATCCTGCAGTGGCCTCCAGCCGAGGAAATAAATAGTAGAGCCAACATTTTTTGGGTTCCCCTGGGTGAGTGCATATTCATCCTTCTCTTGCCTACATTGCTTTCGAGCAGCTGTTTGTATATGACACTGCACTGCTGGGGACAGCTTGCTCTGTCCTCCAGGTAAAGTACCTTGCCTATCTACATATTAGAGTCGACCAGGTTATAGGAAGTGCGAGAGCTGTGTCGAAGGCAGAACTCAAGCTCCAGGGACCCTCTGCCAAGAAGGCCTCCCATTCGCCACCAGTCACAACTTCAGCTCTCAAAGGGTGTCCTCGTCATTAGAATGATGTCACCTTAGAACCACAACTTAGTCTTTTACTTCACCCCAGTGAAGCAAATAAAACTCAGCTGGATTATTTTGGTCTTTTTTTGGTTTTGGTTTTTTAATTAAACTTTTTGTTTTGAGAGGCTTGCAGATTCCCATGCAGTTGTAATAAATAATACAGAAAGGTTCCATTTACCCTTCCAACCAGTTTCCCCTAACTGGATATAAAACTGTAGTGTGATACCAAAACCAGGAACATGACATTGACACAGTCTGGTCATCAGTTTTGCCAAGTACTAGTGTGTGTGTGTGTGTGTGTGTGTGTGTGTATGCATTTCCATGTGTGTATTTAAGAACTCAGACATTTAAGTGCAAGATTGACCTATCTACAATACGGGAACATCAGGCCAAAACTATTTGTTAGGTGCCAGGTGCCTTCGAGTCGATTACAACTCATAGTGATCCTATGTAGAACAGAACGAAACACTCCCCAGTCCTGTGCCATCCTCACAAACGTTGCTATTTTTGAGCCCTTTTTTGCAGCCACTGTGTCAATCCATCTTGTTGAAGGTCTCCCACTTTTTCACTACCCTTTTTTACTACCTTTTTCACTAACCTTGCCAAGCATGATGTCCCTGTCCAGGGACTGGTCCATCCTGATAACATGTCCAAAGTATGTGAGATGAAGGTTCACCAACTTTGCTTCCAAGGAGCTCTCTGGCTGTACTTCTTTCAAGACAGATTTGTTTGTTCTTCTGGAAGTCCAGGGTATATTCAATATTCTTTGCCAACACCATAACTCAAAGGCATCAATTATTCTCAGTCTTCCTTCTTCATTGTCCAGCTTTGACATGCATATGAGGCAATTGAAAATATAATGGCTTGGGTCAGGCGCACCTTAGTCCTCAAAGTGACATTTTTGTTTTTCGACACTTCAAAGAGGTCTTTTGCAGCAGATTTGCCCAATGCAATATGTCGTTTGATTTCTTGACTGCTGCTTCCATGGGCGTTGTTTGTGGATCCAAGGAAAATGGAATCCTTGAGAACTTTAATCTTTTCGCTGTTGATATTGCTTACTGGTCCAGTTCTGAGGATTTTTGTTTTCTTTATGTTGAGGTGTAATACATACTGAAGGCTGTGGTCTTTGATCTTCATCAGTAAGTGCTTCAATTCCTCTTCACTTTCAGCAAGCAAGGTTGTGTCATCTGCATATTGCAGGTTGTTAATGAGTCTTCCTCTAATCCTGGTGCTATGTTCTTCTTCATATAGTCCAGCTTCTCAGATTATTTCCTCAACATACAGATTGAATAAGTATGGTGAAAGGATACGACCCCGACACACATCTTTCCTAATTTTAAACCACACAGTATTCCCTTGTCCTATTCTATTTACAAACGATGGAATTTTACCTGACCAGCATAAAACCAAATCTACTTTTGCTCCTCAGATCCACTGCCAGGTCATTCAGGTTCTACCTCTCAGGGACTAATTGCTGAGAAGGAACAAAGAAAAGCATCTCTTAGTCTCGAGGAAGGCAGGAATCTTTATGACTGGCTTGAGGGGGTATTAAATAAAGGTTATGACTGGGCCCTATGACCTTTACATTCAGTTGTAAGATATCATGTGTATGTCCTTGACAGTCCGATTTCCTCAGTTCTCCCTCATTCTTAAACCCAAAGCAATTTCTAAAGCCAGCATCCTGGAGTAGGCCACTTACTAGATGTGGCCTTGAGTAAACCACTAAAACTTCCTGAGCCTCACTTTCTTTTAGCTCATGTACAATCCCTTACAGCATCTGCAAACACCTAGCTTGCAGAATCATTGTAAGGATCAAATAAAGTAACGTGAGAGAGCACTCAATTACTGGATCAAGTTCTTAATAATAAAAATAATGACAACGCTTATTATTAGTTCCAAATCCGCTCTGGTATTCCCTTGTAGAACTCTAGGGTTCTCTGCTTATCTTTAGCTCTCTCTTTTCCCAGCCATCTTCCTGACTTGTGAAACACACACACAGATACACACAAAACCTATAATTCTTTCACCCATTATTCTAATTCCTGTCAATTTCTTACTCTGAGAATTTACCTTTCCAAAATAACTGCATTTATATATAATTTACTCTTGTCTGCACAAAAAGTGGGTACAGCTAGACACAGCATTTAAGGGGTGTGTCAGTCAGATTTCAATTTAGGAAACAGAACAACTCTTGGTATTTCAAACAGAAAGGGATTAAAAACAAGGAATTAGTTGCGTGTGAAAATTCATTGGAAGAGCTAAGAAATTGAAGTTAGGGGCCACCACTGGACTCTCAGTTTCAAGGGCACAGCAAGATAACTGCAGCCCAGAAGTCAGCTGTCAAAACTGCCTCTCAACAGCCATGAATCCGGTGACTAGATGCTGGAATGTGGATTCTTGCTTCAAACATCCATCTGTATTGTTACTAAGCAGCGATGGAATTAAGAGGATGACCTTCACCTTACTTCTGCCTTTTGAATCTCATGAGAGGGCATCTTCCTGATAGAATCTAATTAACATCCAGAAATCTAGCTGCAAGGAAGTTTGAGAAATGTAGTTTCTAACTTTTTAGCCCCTAAATCCAGGAAGATACATAGAGGGCTTCGGGCATGAATGCTTCTTAACAGCTACCAATAACCAGAGCAGGAGAGGAACTCTCTTCCTTACAAAGAATGGATAACACAGCTATGAACTAAAAGAGCACGTGAGGGGAGAAGGAAGAGGGAAAGAAAAGGGGCACATATCTTGTAATTACAGGCTCTATGAATACCTGCTAGGGTTTATTTTCGGCAGCACTTTTCCTAGTTTTTAAGAGACCTAACTCAGGGTGGGAGTAAAAATTATGTCCAGGGAGTGGAGGCAGCCCGGTTGTTATTGTGAGTCATCGAGTTGTTTGTGACTCATAGTAATCCTATAGGACAGAGTAGAACTGCCCCATAGGCTTCCCTAGGCTGTAATCTTTAGGGGAGCAGATTGCCAGGTCTTTTCTCTTGTGGAAGTCTTTTCTTCGAACTGCTGTCATTTTGGTTAGCAGCCTGGCACTTTAACCACTGCGCCACCAGGGCTCAGCTTTGGCTTTGGGGACCCTCAAATCCTGTGTATATCTGATATCCCATTTACTCTCTTGCCAGGGTAATCTTTGATCTGAACTTCTCTAAGCAGCTGTGTTAGGGGTAACAAGAAATACTCAACACTGACCTTACCATTCCTCTTCTAGTTTCCAGGTCTGTTTTTCATGGCGGGGCTTAATGTTGGTGTGTGTTTGGTGTATTAGACATGGGAAAGTCTCCTTCATGACAAAGGTGGGCAGAGGCAGACCCATCTTTTGACCCCTGGTGATTGGACCAATATAGTTATATGACTCAAGTGGTGCTAATAGGATACTCTCTATATAGTTTGAATCAAGATATACAAACTGGGGTTAGTGGTTGTTGGGAACTGGAGATCATGCAGAGTCCATGCCACAGCTTGGGCCACAGAAATCCAAACCTTTCTTAAGGAGCAGCAGAAAAAAAGGAACTTTCAGAAAAGCTGGTATATAGAAAGAAGGATGATGCCAATGCATGGTATAGACAAGAGATCACATGTAAGTAGGGGAGAGAGAGAGGGAGAGAGACTGACACTGAAGGAGTTTAAAAGCTTCTAGATATCAAGCAAGTCCATTTTGGAGTCAGAGAGTATTAAGCTTTATTCTCAAAATAGTATTTCCTATACTCTCTCAATCCCCAAAAGCTACAGCACAAACTTCCTAGATTTCATCCAGGACCACATTTACCTTGGAATGCCTTGCTCCTTTTCCACTAGCTTCTACCCTTCCACCAAAACCAGTAAATCTCAGTTTACTACCTATGAGGAATTAGAGTTCTGAATATTAACAAAGTAAATTGTTCCACTCTGTGTTTATATATTTTCTTCTTACAGCAATGTTGGCAACATAATTTTGCCACACTTCTTTATACTGCTCTATTACAATCCTGCTCAGTCCAAGTAGTTTGGATGGAGCTGACTTTCCTTCCCTCTAACTTCCTCCCCCCTCTTCAAGCACTTTGTCAATTAGAAATTATAAGTCTGAGTGAGATTTTTGGAAGTTGGAACTGTGGGAGGGTGAGAATCTTGATCTTAGGGGCATAATTCATTGTGAGGATACAAACACATTTACTTGTGGAATGCGGAAGACAGGGAGAAACTCTTCTTCTCTAAATAACGCAGACTTGGCCAGTTAGAATACTTCCTGTCTGTAGACATAGTGACAGTTCAGGGACGGGCGTGTGATCAATGCAGGACCAATCAGAGTCTTCCTTGAGACTCTTATTGCATCCCTAGGAAAGAGGCTTTCTTTCGATGGGATTGTGATTTGTAAGGATATTGTCATTAGAGGCTGTCAGAAGCCATCTTTCTTTGATGTGGAAAGTGCCTTTGTGAGAATAAAGCAACCACAGAGAAAGCAAATTGAGAGATGTCAAAAGAAAGAAATGGGGTCTTGATATTATTTGGACTCTTGGAGACAGCTATGCCTGAAGTTAGATCTACTCTTCAGACTTCCCAGTAATATAGGTCAATAAATCCCTCTTTGATTTAAGCTAGTTTGAATAGGGTTTCTGATATTTGTTTCTGAGATCATCCTGATAGTACAAGCAGCTTAGAAAATCTGAAAGTGCATAACTACCAACTTTGAGCCACTTCAACTCTAGCAATAGAATAAATGTGCGTTGTAAGATTGAAACTAGCAGGTCCAATGGGTGCAAATTTTTCTTATGCCTCAATTTCCTCTAAAACTAATTGAGTTATTACTGGCAAGGCATTAGAGTAGCTCAGCTACAATGCTCTGTGGGGAGCATGCTAAAATTCCAGGTGAGATCTGACTTAACTAAATTGGGAAGTATTGACCTACAGAAAAACAATTTAAAAATTTAACTTTCTTATCCTTTATTTGGAAACCCTGGTTGCATAGTGGTGAAGTGCTATAGCTGCTAACAAAAGGGTCGGCCGTTCAAATCCGCCAGGCTCTCCTTGGAAACTCTATGGGGCAGTTCTACTCTGTCCTATGGGGTCGCCATGAGTTGGAATTGACTCGACAGCACTGGGTTTGGTTTTTGGTACCCTTTATTTAATACCCCCTCAAGCCAAATGTGTTTTCCCTTTGGGTGACATAAAGGAGGGAGGCAGAGATATTCTCAGACATCATTTCAGGGGATAGTTTTATTTTTTTTGTCAACTATACCTCTTTTGAGTGGAAACCCTGGTGGCATAGTTGCTAAGTGCTACAGCTGCTAACCAAAAGGTTGGCAGTTTGAATCCAACAGCTGCTCCTTGGAAACACTATGAGGCAGTTCTACTCTGTCCTATAGGGTCGCTATGAGTCAGAATCTACTCGAGGGCAACCAGTTTGGTTTATTTTGGGGTATACCTCTTTTGAAGGCTGTTAGAATGGGTTTTTCTATCTCCTAATTCTGTTCTTGAGAAAACTTTATTATGATAAGTAGTGAGGTCTTCAGTTACAAAATGACAACAATGACTTGTGTCCCCTGAATATCTGAAAGACACTATGATGGATTAATTGGCAAATATCTGAGATGGTTGGAGAAATTTGTTATTTTTAAATGGCATACAATGTTTATTGGGAATAAAAGGCCTGTGTACTTTTTTCATCACGGTGCCAGCAATATCGCTATGTTTGTAACTGATCATCAGGTTTTAAAATTTGGAAACATGGTTGGTTTGTGAAATATGATTTGAATCATTAGAGAGATTATAAATCTGAATGAGATTTTTGGGACTTGGAACTGTAGGATGGTGAGACTTTTGGTCTTAGGGACATTATTTTCTCAGAGGATGTAAAAATGTTTATTTGTGGCATGTGGAAGAGAGGGAGAACCTCTCCCGGTCTAAATGCCAGTCATTTTAGTTCTATCCCTGAAGCTGTTCATCGTGAAAAGGAGTAAAGAAAGCCCAGGAAAGACAACTATGCAAGTGTACAGAACTCTAGAGAATCCCAACAACAATTGAAAAATATCTCTGTAAAGCAGCCTGGCTTTCTCAGAATAATATTTTTACCAGCAAAACATAAATATTCAATGTCTGACTTGATCCCAGGAATTGAAGGAGAAACATCTATGTGTGTATCTCTTGCTCTTCCGGTCAAGGATAATCCCCGATGTTTCCTTGGAAGCCAGCTTCATGAACATAGAATTGTTTTTGGATGATTTGTCATGAAAACAGGTGATTAATCTCAATTAGATAAATAGGGAGGTAAACGAGTATACAGGTCTACTCTGCTGGACTCTACATACGCACATTTCAAATCAGATCTAACAGATGCTTAAACTTGCCCCAATCAGAGCAGGTGTGTGCAGCAGGGAACATTCTGGCTTGGACTGCCTGCCTTGAGCCATTAGGGAACTGAATTGGCTGGAGTGAATTGTAAGGTTTAGGCTGTGGGAGAATGATTTTGGATCCTTCTTTTCAGCCTAAAGCAATTACCCAACTGTCAGAAGATTGAAATATTGTACCAAATTGTACTACCTAAGTTAAAATAAGCACTCCTGAGAATAGATCTCCATATATATTACAGCACATCCATTATGCAAGAGTTGATTTTTATATACTGTGAACTAGCCATGGAATCTTTGCTGAAAATAAATTCTTGTTAATATGCTTTTTGACTATTTGTTTTGATTTGTTGATATAAAGACTACTGGTACTTTCCCAAAGCTATTACCATCTATGACTGGTACTTCCAGAAACATCTTGATAAACTCCTTAGTAGAAATAACTAAACACCTAAAAACAATAGATGCTGTGGCGTTTGACCTAAAGCTGATAATATGCTTTAAAAAGAAAGCCCTTTACACACACATAGTCTTGTTTTGATCCTTACAGCAACCCTGTAAAGTGCTTGGGACATGTATTACCGTGTCTCCATTCTATGGATAATAGTTATAGCTAGAATTTATTGGTATTTATTAAGCACGTATTATTGCCAGGCTCTAAGCCATTTCACAAAATATTATGTACATACATATCTTAGCAACCTAGAGGTAGGCACAGTTTCATTTGACAAAATAGGGGCTTGCCCAAAGCCATAAAATTTGCAAGCAGCATAGCCAGGGCTTGCTTCCATATTATCCAAATTCCAACTACAGAGCCCTCTTTGGGGACACAAGAATTAGAGATAAGCATAAAGAAAATTACAAGAGACTACTAGGATCACAACCAACTCATCTAATACATAGAATTTAAAATATTATTAAGATATACAAGACTGAAAACATATTTATTGCCTTGTATTGCAAATCCGTATCTCATTGCTACTCTCTGGGCACTGGGCTGATAAAGATTACTCTCTATGTAACCTCATTCAATCCCACGACTTTAAATATAAACTATACTGATGGCGCCTAAACTTATATCTCCTGCCAAACTGATACTTTTCAAACCTAAGTCAGTTCATGTCGCTTCTCCATCCAACACCCTCCAGTGGCTTCCTATCTCTGTCGGTGAAAATGCGAAAGCTCTTACCAGCATCTGTAAGGCCCTACACAATCTGTCCTACTCTTCAGTCTCATCCACTACCATTTTATACTTTCTTTTCTCCAGCCATACTGGTGTCCTTTTTGAACACCAAGCACTCTTGCTCCTCAGATCCTTTGCTTCTACTGTTCTACCTGGTGTGTCCTTCCCCAGGTGTTCAAATAACACTTTCATTTACTTCATTCTAGTCCCTGCTCAAATACTATCTTTTCAGAAGTTGGCATCCCTGATCACCTTAAATGAGAATATTTTCTTTTCATACTTTTTTTCTTACGCCAGTTTATTATTTTTTTTTTATGGTACCTGTTACCGTTATGGAGCCCTGGTGGAACAGTGGTTAAAGGCTCCATTGTTGACCAAAAGATCAGCAGCTCGAATCCACCAGCTGCTCCTTGGAAACCCTATGGAGCAGTTCTACTTTGTTCTATAGGGTAGCTATGAGTTGGAATCGACTTGATGGCAACAGGTTTTTTTTTTTTTTTTTAACATATTCATTCATTTGTTTATGGTCTGTTGTTCTCCTCTAGAATGTAAACTGTATTAAAACAATGATTTTGTTTTTTGTTACAGCCCCTTAATCAGTGCCTTTGAGAACTAAGGTGCACTTGACCCAAGCCATGGTATTTTCAATCTCCTCATATGCATGTGAAAGCTGGACAATGAACAAAGAAGACTTGATGCCTTTGAATTATGGTGTCGTTGAATAACATTGAATATACCATGGGTTGCCAGCAGAGTGAACAAACCTGTCTTGGAAGAAGTACAGCCAGAATGCTCCCTTAGAAACAAGGATGGTGAGACTTATCTCGCATACTTTGGACACGCTATCAGGAGGAACCAGTCCCTGGAGAAATACATCATGCTTGGTAAAGTGAGGGTCAGCGAAAAAGAGGAAGACCCTTAATGAGATGGATTGACACAGTAGCTGCAACAATGGACTCAAACACAGCAACGATTGTGAGGATGGCACAGGACTAGGCAGTGTTCATTCTGTTGTACATAGAGTCGCCATGAGTTGTAACAGACTCAACTGTCCCTAACTACGACAACAAATCAGATCCTGGATCATGGCAGGCACTCAATAAATATTTATTGCTTAACTACAATTATGTTGGGAGCAGTGGTGGTTCAGAGGTAGAATTCTCGCCTTCCATGCAGGAAACCAGGGTTTGATTCCTGGCCGATGAACCTCATTCTCAGCCACCACCTGTCTGTCAGTGCAGGCTTGTGCATTGCTATGATGCTGACCAGGTTTCTGCAGAGCGTCCAGACTCAGACAGATTAGGAAAAAAGGCCTAGGGATCTACTTTTGAAAATTAGCCAATGAAAACCCTATTGATCACAATGGTCCAGTCTGTAACCAATTGTGAGGATGGCCCAGGATCAAGCAGCATTTCATTCCATTGTACATAGGTCACCATGAACCTGGGGCCAGCTTGATGGCAGTTAACAACAACATAATTATGTTAATGACCCAAGGTCATGCAGTCAGTAACTGTCCGAATTTCATATCCAAGTTAGCCTCTCTCTAAGACCCTTGCTCTTTTTACCCCACTAATCTGTGTCGCATATAATCTCCAGGGCAGACACAAATGCCACTGTGAGGGTACACCAGTTCTTAGAAATCTTGTATTTAAACTAGAAATTTTATGCATATTAGGGTTGGTCTTTCTACTCTGTCCTGTAGGGTCACTATGAGTCAGAACTGACTCAACGGCACTGGGTTCTGGTTTTTTTTTAGGGTTGATCTACTATTAGCAAAACTTAACAAATGTTTATTGCATATCTACTACATGCTTGGGGGAAGAAACAATGATCACATCATCAGTATACGGTAAAAATTTATCCAAAAGCTTTCAAGCCCAGGAAAGGTAATTAGGTATTTGTACTTATAGATTTCTGAGTTGAGAATTACGAATTTTATTTACTGTATCAGAATAGAACACTTGATTTTGTCCCTCAAATCTTCTCTTCCCCCAACTTTCTCTTCTCGGCCAATGGAACAACCATCCATTCTATTTGCTTAAGCCAAATTTCTAGACATCTTCCTAGATTTCTCTCTTTCCCTCCTTCTCCAATTCAATCTATCTACCTGAAAAAAAGAGATCATCTATTTCTCAACACCTCCACCTCTATAAAACCTAGTCCAAGGCTCAAATCCATTTTCTTAGATTACCACCCAAAACCAGTGCCGTTGAGTCACCAAAGCCTCCCAAATACTTTCCCTGTCTTCTCTTTTGAACCCCTTTTCCACTCAGCAGCAAGTATTTTATAAAAATGTAAATTCATGTCACTCCTCTGCTTAAAATCTTCACTAGCTTCCTGTTGTTATTCCACTTAGAAAAATATCCAAGCCCTTTACCCCAGCCTACAAGCCCTGCTTGATAGCCCTCATCACCTCCTCAATCTTCCTCCTACCATTTCCCCCCTTGTCCATACACTGTAGCCACGCTGGCCTTCTTTCCTTTCTATGAGCATACTAAGCCTTTGTTGTTGCTGAGTACCATCAAGTTGATTCCAACTCATAGCGTCCCCACGTGACAGAGTAGAACTACCCTCTAGGGTTTCCTAAACTGTAATCTGTACCTGATTGTCAGGTCTTTTCAACCACAGAGCTGCTGGTGGGTTCCAACCACTGACCTTTCAGTTAGCAGCTGAGCTCTTAACCGTTGCATCACCGGGGCTCCTAACCAAGTCCTTACCTGCTTCCAAATATTTGTGATAGCAACTCCCTCTTGTCTTTTAGATCTCACATTAAATGTCACCTCCCCAGAGAGGCGTTCCCTGATTATTCAATTTAAAGTGATCCCCACTCTTCTAGTCACTCTCTAGAAGTTCTGTCACCTTACATTTTGCATGGCATTTATTGTCATCTAAGTTTTTTTTTAACATATATATATATATATATTTGTTATTGTCTATATCCCTCCAATAGAATGGAAACTTGATAAGGACAGGGGCTTTGCTTTATCAGCAGGACTTATAATAGCACCTAAAGCATACTGAGCGCTCAAGAAACACTTGTAGAATGGGCCAGTCTCTGGCTCAACTTTGATAGCTTAAATAGGAACACAATAGTTTTCTAATACAGCTTTAGCAGCTGCTCCATTCATGTGCTCTCAATCTGATATCATTGCTTCAATCCACAACAACAGCAGCAACAACAACAACCTGCTAGAGCAAGCAAGGATTCAGGCTCCCCCTACATCTTGGCAACCACTGGGTCAAGATCTGAACTCAGCTCAATAGTTTGCAATCACTAAAGAAGTGGAAAAAAGAGAAATGAATACTACTGAAGTGAACAATTTCTCATTTAAGATGTAACATTGAGAAAAAGAAAGAAAAAATTCTCAGGAACACACTTTTGAGGGGGGTTGGATGTGTTAAAGAAAGGAGATGGGGACAGAAAAATGTTAGAGTGAGGGAGGAAAACTAAATTATATGGAAGCAAGAGACAGAGCTCACACCATGATATATAAATATTTATGGTTCTGGGCTTGGGTATCATGTCTTGCATTGTAGACTAACACTGAAGAAGAGAGAGTGATGGCATGAAGTGGGATGGGGGCGAGAGAGAGGGTGGAGCGGGGAGCCAGGACGCTACACGAGAAAGAATCTAGAGAGAAAAGAGGAATACCGAGGAGAGAGGAGAACAGTACAAAAGCAGCTCGGATCTTGCCGGGGCTGCAAGCGTTAAGGGTAGGCGGGGTGTGACGCGGTTTGCGTCTGGAGCGGCTCCTTGGAGTCCACAGCATCCACCGCCGGAGCCTCGCCTTCCTTTCTCTCTCTGCAGACATAGCGAGACACAAAAAGAGAGGCGACCCCTGGACCAGCGCGAGGGGCCCACACACACCATGACCGAGACCACCAAGACCCACGTCATCTTGCTTGCCTGCGGCAGCTTCAATCCCATCACCAAAGGGCACATTCAGATGTTCGGTGAGTCCTCCCGCCCATCCTGGAGGCTGTTTCCGCTCCTCTCCTATGCCCAGCACCTGTGTTTTCCAGGGGGGTTGAACAGGAGGCGTGCGCCCCTCCGGAGGGGTGTCCCGGCTGTTACCGCTGGTGGGAGGCCGGCCCTTCTGTTCCTGGCTTCGGCGCGGGGAAGCAGGCTGCGTTTCCAAGGCGTCACTTGCGAGAGCCAGACCGGACTCGCTGGGGTCAGGGGATGGGGGAGGGGAGGGGCCCGGAGGTGAGCGTTGGTTTAGGTTGGATGGGGTTTCGAGGCTGAGGCTCGGGAACTGGAGTGTGGCGGTGCGACTACTTGGCCGGCGGGGATCAGAATGGGACAAAGGTTGGGGCACAGGGAAGAGAGGCGGGGGTAGGAGGTAACATGCCGTTTGTTTAGGATGGGCGGAAAGCTAGAAAGAGTTAAATGATGTATCTGCCTCGGAGACGCAAACACACACCCTCGCACAACACACCAGTGGCAGGAGCAAGGGCTTCAAGGAGATTAATTCAGGGTTTGGCTGATTCGGCCCAGGCTCGAATGTTTGGGGGCTGTGAACCGTGTGCTGCCCGCGCGAGATGACTGGGGAGAGGAACCCTGGGCACCTGGATTTGACTGTGGGCACCCGCTGACTAGGAAGGGGAGGGGCGGGGCGGCGGCTGCGGGCGGCCCTTGTGGATGAATCCGGGCCCAAGTTGGCTGAGGCTCTGCCCAGGGCGGTGATGGCACCAGGAGGCCTCTCTGTGTGCGAGCGTGCATGTGAGTATGTGTGTGCCGGGATGGGGGCGGGGGGGCGGGGCGGGGCGGGGGGTGTCGCGCATCTTCGTGCGTTTGTTTCTTGAAGGCTTTGGGGAGTGGAGGGAGAAAGAGCGAGCCGGAGCTCCTGGCTGCTAGTTTGGGATCCGGTGGCAGGGGAAAAGTGGTCGGTGCCTGTCGGAGATCTCATGTCATGGATGGGGAAACTATGCGGCTTCGCTGTTACCCTGGTAGGACCCAGAAGCACCGGGGCGTGAGCGTTTAGACCCTGAAGGAGGGACATGGAGATCACTTTAGAAGCAAGAATTGACGAGAGGTTAGAAGTTGGGGTTCACTTTTTCCTGAGGCTGAGGAAAACGAGAAGTGGAGCGCGAGTGGGCTGGATATTGATGAGGACTTCGTGGCAGGCCCTGACCCGGCAGGCCAGCAAGGCGCTATCCAGAGGCGGCGGTGCTGAAACGCAGGGCGCGCCGGAGCTGGCTGCGGACACGTTTTTACCCCGAGCCTGAAGATTGCTAGAGCCCTCCAAGCGTCGTTAAATGAAAGTCACACTTATTGGTAAAGCTAAAAGGTATGCTGGAAAGGAGCCGATTATTTAAAAAACCTCATGAAAGGACTACAGAACCGCTTTGAGCAAAGAGAAGATCTGGTAAACACATTTACAGGGTCCAGGGAGGGTGACCTACCGTTCTCACCATTCCATCAGCTTTTAAAGTATTTTTCCAGGAGATAATGCCAACTTGCCTGTTAAATAAAGGCGTTCATTCAAGCACTGTGGTAGACCAGAGGGGTGTCATCAGTCTTCTACGGGAATATCAGTGCTCGGGGAGCGCTCTACTTTCACTTTCTCCTGATTCTGCTGTCTTCACTGCTGTCCTTCTTTTCCTCTCTTTCCATATTTTCTCTAGCCATCTAATGCTAGATGTATTTCATTCCTCTACCTTGGCCAGGCAAGGATGGGCTTTCCTTTGGAAATCCTTGGCTCTAGAAATCTTTAGTGAACCAGCAGGCACTTCTCCTTCCTTCCTGGGGCTGAGAGTGTAACTAATGCTGCTTGTTTGGGATTGCAAAAGGGCAGATTTAGACTGAAAACCAAGGATTTGGTCTTGCAGCTGAAGTGAATTGGGTAACATTGACAAGGCTTTTGTTCTGTTGATGCTGACCAGCCACTCTCCACCAGCTTTGAGGATGAATATATAGAAATAAGTGTGGATTGCAGCAGGAGAGTTTAAAATAGGATAGGTGAAAGAAGACTTTTTGACAGTAGTGACTTTTTGCTTGGTGTTGGAACTGAGGACCAAGGGAGAATGTCCGCAAAGCTTTTTGAGCATCCATTAGTTAAGTATAATCCAGAGACTGACATGGAAAGAGATTATGGTGTGTGCACTGTGGCTTTAAGAAGCTTACAACCTAACAAGGATTTAGCACAAATTTGAATGAAAAGAAAACAAGAACAGGAACACAAAATACATATTAAACTATTTTTGGTAGGATCTTTTATGGTATTCCTTGAGCTTGTGATAAATTTTTAAAAATTTATTTATGTACAGAAGTTTCTGCTTTATAAAGCCTTTTTATATATGTTGTGCCAATTATTCCTAATAACAACCAGCTAAGGAATCTTGACGGCACAGGGCTTAAGAGCTACAGCCGATAACCTAAAAGTCAAATTCACCAGCTGCTCCTTGGAAACCCTGTGAGGGTGGTTCTACTGTGCCCTATAGGGTCACTATGAGTTGGAATCAACTTGACAGCAATGGGTTTGGTCTGGTTTTTTGGTAAGGAAGGCATTATTATCTCTATTTTATAAATGAGAAACTGATGTTCAGAGGCTAAGTGACTTTCTCATGAACCCATATGGAGAGTGGGTGGCTGAGTCAGGATTTGAACCTTGCATTTTCTGATTGCTCTTGCAGAGGCCTTTGCAGTGCATCAAAGGCAGGGGGATGTGCTCACCTACCTTCTGATTGCATAACTCCATGAACACTCTGTTTCCTTCAAATACATGCTAACAGATTAGAATTAAATTGGTCATCAGCTAAATGAGATTCCTAAATATGCATTTGCTTAAGAGCTCTTTCCCATTTCTAAAGCAACCAGTTATGGAAGCCAGTTATCCATGAACTATTTCCTCCTTTTAAATGGCTTTTAAAATTTTCTCCCCAACAATACAGAAATAATTAGTGGAATAAAATTATCAAACTTTCTTTGAGGTACCTGAAACTTGTAATAATAATAAACATAGCCCCAAATGGAACTTTGAAATTAGATACCGTTAATAGAGCACCTATATTTTGAAATCTGATTGCTTACCACATTAAAAAAAAAAAACACCTATAAACAAAAAGAGAAGTGGCATTCAAAACTAAAGACTCATTGTTCATCTCTGAAAAGCAACACTTGCATAGTTCTCAATATTTGTAAATAATTTAAGAACGAGCTTTTCCTATACTTCAAAAGAGGAGTTGATTTTATTCATGTTTGTGGCTCTAGAAACAAATGGGGAAGAAACTTAATATTTGTGATAGAGATATTTGGCACTTACATACCCAACACTCAACTGTAACTGAAATGTTTTCAGAGATACATAAAAGTTTTTGGCAAAGTAAACCCATAAATCAATGGTTCTACCTTATTACGTAGAAAGATAATGTGAAACTAGAAGCTTTTTTCTTTTTTAAAACATGTAAGCGTGTAAGTTCTTAGTTTTTAAGCACCTAGAGATTATATTTTAGTATAACTTTCTTTGTATTTCAGTTGTAATATTTGTCAATAAACCAGCCACTGGGAAATCAGGTAACAAGTTTAACTAGAAAAGTAAGAAGGAATAAACAGCTTAGTTTACCCATAAAAAATAGAGGAGTTGGGGGATTTGATCACAGAAGAAACACATCTTGTTTTTTTAATGATTACAAAATAACTGAATCTTTAGTTTTTTTTAACATCAAAATATTTTTGGCTTTGCACAATTGTATCTTGTGAAAAAGAATCATATCTAGATTTAGGCCTCTTAAAAAGTAATGAAGAGGGCTCTCTACTTGTTGAGGAGTTGGAAATGCAACACTGTTGCTACAGCCAAAAATCATAAGAAATTAATTTGAATTGCTACTAGTACACAGGAGGAGCCCTGGTAGTACAGTGGTTAAGTGCTGGGCTGCTAACCTAAAGGTTGGTCGTTTGAATCTACCCAGCATCTCTGCAGGAGAAAGACCTGGCAATCTGCTTCTATAAAGATTACAGCCTAGAAAACTCTATGGGGGTTATAGAAAAAAGAAACAAAAAAAAACACCAAAACCCCTATGGGGCAGTTCTACCCTGTCATATGTTGTCACTATGAGTCAGAATTGACTTGACAGAGCCTAACAACAACTGTTAATATATAGAGAACTGTCAGAATTTAAGAAACTGTTTAATATCCTTGAAATATTTATATGAAAAAGTCATTATGCCCAGTTACTACTTTATACCTTCACGCCACTCTCTCATTTTGATCCTGCTCGTATGGTAAACTGGATAATGTTCTTATTCTGTTCTTACAAATGACGAAGCAGAAGTACGGACTTAGGCCACTGGGTGAGGGTCTTAAGCAAAAGTCAGTCTAGAAGCAATTTTCTGATATCTAGACTCTTTCTCGTCCAAGAAGCCTCTTCTGAATCCCCTTAATTGAAAGAGCATCTGTGAAGTGAGGAGTCATTTGAACTTAGCTGTCAACAAAAGGTGATGGGAACTTCATGGATTTTTTTTCCCTTGGCAACACAGGCCACCAGCAAAATGTATTCAACAATATCGCCTCCCAATATCTTATAACAAGGAAAGGTGATTTTTTTTTCTTAATACTCTTATAGTTTCTGTCTACCTGTGTTGCTAGAACATTCCTTTCACCCCATCACCTCCTCCTCCTTCACTCTTCTGTTACCCCAACTAACACCTATTCATCCTTTAGATTTTAGCCTCAACAGTGCTTTCCCAGGGAACTTTCACTGACTCCTAACTTGTCTGGTTGCCCTGACATTCGCTTCCACGGCACCTTATACTAGCCAGGCCATAACTTTCATCTCATTACATGTTTCATGACTGTTTTCCATTCTAGACTCTAAGTTCCATGAGGACAGAAACAATGTCAGTTTTGATCATTAATATACAGGTAGTCCCCTATTTACGAGATATTCAAGTTACGAGAACTGCACGTATGACTGTCATTTTTTTTTTGTACATCTTATTGTTAGTAATATGTACTACATACAATGTTGCAACACATAATTGCTGATGTTATCATTCTCAGGTGTTCACTTGCAGACGTTCAAAGATCAGATTTATAAAGATAATGATAATAAAAGGCAATAATAATGAAAACTAAAAAAAAAAAAGAGGTATTCAACTTACATCAGGACTGACTTCTAACAGAGTTGTTGGAATGGAACCCCATCGTAAGTTGGGAACTACCTGTATTTCCTAGTACCTAGCATGTAGTAGATGCTGCATAAGAGTTGTTGAATAAAAAATAATAATAAAAAAAAAACTATGAATAGAATCTTGTTCCAGGTAGAGAAATCATCCATGTGTAAGGGATGGAGTTGTGAGACAGAAAGCTATGGCATATTGGAATAAAGGAAAGCTCAGGATGGCTTAAGAAGGAGAGGGGTGAGAGACAAGACTGGAGAGGTAGGTGAAAGTCTGATCAATCATGAGGACTTGCAAGTCATGTAAAGGGATTTAGACTTTATCTCAGTGATAATGTGAACATATTGCTTTACTTTTAAAAAGTCGAGATAATTCTATTTAAAATTATGATTTAATTGAATTTTGAATGTAGGTTAGAGAAAGGCAAGAATGGAAATAGTTGCGGGGGGGAGTACCAATTAGATACTTATTCTAGCAATACAGAGTTCAAGTCAGAGAAGACAATGACCCGGCCCAGGGCGGTGGTATTTGGGATGGAATATTTGAAAGTTATTTACTTGAAAGAGATACTTTGGTGATTTACCTAAAAGAGATACGATTGGTGGGTGGGTAATGGAGAAGGAGTCAAGACCTCTGGAGGAGAAGTAGGTTTGGATTTGGTGGAGAAAGTGAAAATTCATACCTCTACTCTAAAATTTTGGATGTATGTGTTCAGCGAAAACACTGATGCAAAAGAAGGAAATATCTAAATTCTATATGCCTAGATACCTAAAGGCTCTTTCCCATCTGGGACACTGAAAGGAAGTCTTGCAATGAAATCTCCTAGTAGATTCCAGTTAGATTATTCAAAGTTCTTCACACAAGAAAGGTGTTAAAATTCATTACCACTACGTAAATAAAAACATAAAAAGTTTTTTTTTTTTTTAGTATGAAGTAGGAGAAAAATCAAGATCCTTAAGTTAATTCATTTTTAATATTGAGGCTGTGAAATTGGGAACAGTCGATACAGTTTGTAAGATCGTTTCATAACTTGCCCATCATTGTGATGATGGCTGTAATAACACTCAAGTGAGTGTTTGGGAATCCTAACTCATTGCTAAAGTGAAGGCCCACTAATGGAAACTCATGGAAGACCCACAGTAGGTTCACTAGCAGGAGTTATGTCTGCTTACGACTGCAAAAGAATGGACTGAAAAAGAAAATTTAAGTATTTTTGTTCACACGAACAGGTGGCTTGATTTATTTTTGCCTGCTCTTTGGCTTGTTTGAGCCTCACGTAAACACATAAAACCATGAGAGGCAAATCTCCCATGTAGAATGCATCACAAACCAAGGAACAGAGTATAACCAAGTAGAAGGTTGATGTTCTAAGAGTTCTGAAAAGAAGGAATATTCATTTTCAGTTTCTCTTCTACCTTTTTGTTTTATTTAATCTTACTCTCCATGTTTAAGCCTTTCAGTTTAGAGCTACCAGGATTGAGGCTCATATGCCTTTTCAGAAACAGTTGGAACGGTTTTTAGTAGAAATATCCTTTAAAATGTTATGAATCTCAGAGGAATATTTACACACAGATTTCCAACAGTAGACAAAGTCGAATGAACAGCCTAAGTAACTAAAAAGCATAACCTGCCAACACTCAAGTTTGGGCCTCTCTGTTGCAAGAGAGCTCCTCAGATATAGGAGGAAAATGCAAAGGTAGATGGATAATATACGTTGGTGTTATTTTTCTTTTGATAGGCAGTAGTTTTGAAAGTAGCCTATGCATGACTAAGAAAGAGAAGGTTCTGAGTTTCTTTAAAACCTTCTGTATATGAAGGTTGTTTAAGCAATATTTAATGATAACTGTGAAATATACACTTTCTAGTGGAGTTCTCGTTCATTTTTAAAGCATTTTCAAATGATCATGAATTGCTTATAAAGATCCTGAGGACACAAAGGAATGCATTAAAATTTTTTTTCAATACCAGTTTTTTCTTACAATATTTAATACACAAAACTTTGGTTTAAAGGCATTTAAAATAATTCCTTAAGATTTTATATAACAGACTAAGACCTGGAATAGATACATGCGTTTTATAGAGAATTACGTAACTTTATTTATGGATATGTTCCATCTCTCAATATTTGTAAATGAACCTTCAGTGTACAAGGAAGAACCTTTCCATTGCTAGAGGTCTTCCAATTATAAGCATTCAATTGTATGAAATGCATTTGCTTTTTTTGGGTACACTTTGGCAGATAGTCTCAGAAGTATTTTAGCTCAGAAAAACGTTCAAAGGCTTACAGGGTTTGACCAAACCCATGCTCCTGACGTTGGCTCCCTCCTCCTTTTGTATATTGCAATATCTCTAAGAGGTGTGAAATCTGCAGCAAAGGCAAATGTTATAACCTCTACCAGCATCATCATCTTCCCCATTATCATCTTAATAATAAAACTACCTTTTTTGAGCTTCTTTAGACTCTACCTTTAAACTTTTGCATTAAACCTACTGCATAATTCCCTTCAATCCTGGACAAGTGAACCGTCCAGGAAAATTTTTGTAATAAGGGAATAAAAGAAGGGAACAAGATTCAGAGGCTAACCCATGAAGTGGAGGGCGCTAAATAGCACTCTTTTCTACTCTTTCGCCTACATCGTATTGCCTCCACATGGGTAGCCATGCTGCTACATATTGACCTCATTTGAACATTTATCAGGTGGTAGGAAGTTGCGTAAAGTACAGCCCTTAGATAAGACTAAATGCTTGTAGATTTTTCTTCTTCCAGTTCCTTAGGCCAAAAGCCTTGGACTAATGCTTGATTGTTCTCTTTCACATACACTCCACATATGTCAGCAACATGTTTTGGGATCTATCTTCAAAGTATAACTAGAACCCAACCATGTTTTTCCCTACCTACAACCGTGGTACAAGCCACTGTTATCTTTCATGTGAACTATTGCAATAGCTTCTTAACTGGCCTACCTTCTCGTATCCTTGATCCCAACAATCAATTCTCAATGAATTAGCTAGAGTAATCCTTTTACAGTGTAAGGTCTAAGTCAGATCATGTTGCTCCTTTGCTTAAATCCTCCAAGGCTCCCTGCCTTACTTCAGAGTAAAAGCCAAAACCATTACAATGGCCCACAAGGCTCTGTGATTTGTGCCCACTCCAGGCCCCAATACATCTCCTACCATCTCCCTCTTAGCCAGCCTCACTGACCTCCTTGCATTGACCTTAGGATGTTAGCACTGATGTTCCCCCTGCCTTCATTCATATAGCCCCATATCTAATTCTCTCTCCCTCTTTTAGTCTGGGCTCAAATGTAACATTCTCCTCATTGTCTACTTGGTGAGTCCTACACCTTTGATCACATAGCTTAAAATAAAAAAAAAAAAACCCAGTGCTGTCGAGTCGATTCCAACTCATAGTGACCCTATAGGACAGGGTAGAATTACAACTCACATATTCCCAGTACCTCTTATCTTGCTTTACTTATATCATTTTCCCTTAGCCCTTATAACGTCTCAACAAAGTATATTATTTACTTATTTGTTATGTTTATTGTCTGTCTCCTCAGCTAGAATATAAGCTCTTTGAGGGCAAAGATCTTTGTTTACTTTGCTAACAAATGTATCTCAGGTGCCTAGAACAGTGCCTGGAACATAGTAAAAAAAAAAAAATGTTGGTTGAATGAGTGAAGAAATGAAATGCTATATTTACCTAACTCAAGTCTATATTCTTTTTGCAGGCAAGAAGTTTAGAGTCATGTGAGAATTCAGTGGCCACAGAGTCATTGAATACCTACTTATTGAGTGCTAGGCCTTGGGTATAAAAAATTGATGACGCTCCTTCCTATGCCTCAGGGAGATCATCCTCTATGTTGTTGTTGTTGTTGTTGGGTGCCCCTGAGTTGGTTCTCATAGCCACCCCATGCAAAACAGAACGAAACACTGCCTGATCCTGCAACTTCCTTGCAATTGTTGCTATGCTTAAGTGCATTGTTGCAGCCACTGTGTCAACCCATCTCATTGAGGGTCTTCCTCTTTTTTTGATGTCCTTCTCCAGAGACTAATCCCTCCTGATAAAAAAAAAAAAAAAAAAAATTTTTTTTTTTTTTTTAATATGTGAGGCATAGTCTCACCATCCTTGCTTCTAAGGAGCATTCTGGTTGTACTTCTTCCAAGACAGATTTGTTTGTTCTTTTGGCAGTCTATGGTATATTCAGTATTCTTCACCAACACCACAGCTTCAAGGCATCAATTCTTCTTCAGTCTTCCTTATTCATTGTTCAGCCTTCGCATGCATATTAGGTGATTGAAAACACCATGGCTTGGGTCAGGCGCACCTTAGTTCTCAAGGTGACATTTTACTTTTCAACACTTTAATCACCCTCTATAGAGGAGATAAACGAATCACAGTATAAACAAATAAACTAATCATAACATAAGCCTAGTATAAACAAATAAATTAATCAGAGCAGTTCAGGGTGACAAATTTTATAAAAGAGGTGAGAAGGAAGTAAAGTGGGAGCACAGAGGAGGAAGTTATTACAATGGAGATAGTGGGAGCGCCTTCAGGGCAGGCATTAATGAGGGTTTGAGCTGGGTCTTGCAAGTAGGAGCTGTCAAGTGGGCAGGATGGAGAATGATGTTCTGGGCAGAGGGCAGAGTTTGTGTAAAGGCCTCCAACAATGTGGCACATCAAGAAATCTCCAAGGAGCTTGCTATAATGGCTAAAGTGTGGGTGGGGAAGGGAAGGGCAGGATATGAGAAAGCCAGAAAACAGGTCAGGAGGGGCCAATACAAAGGTGTTCAGACTTTACCTAGCCCTTTAGTGAGCCCTTGAAGGCTAGTGGACCAATGTCAGATGTCAGGCTTGTACCCCAAATTTCAAAGTTCCGCTTATTAGCAGTTCGTTAGGAATCTGCCACCTGTGATTTTATCTAAACATTTTAAAGCTGTTATTTCTATATTATGTTTTGAAAGAAGTTCCCTAGCTCAGTCCTCTGGTAGAAAGTTCTTCTCACCTAGGTTCTAAACTTAACTCTTCTGTACTTCAATGGGATGGCTACTGGTTGTTCAAGTATTCTCATATTTCGCAAACTAAATTAATTCTAGTTGTATCTTCTTTGATTTTGTAGGATTTGAAGAATCTCTCTTTCCTGCAGGCTTAACTGTCTGATGAATGAGAACCATGGAGGCTCCCTTCCTTTGGCTTTTGTTTTTAGCTCTAATTCTTTCTGGAGTTCTCCAACAAGTATATTCCTGTTCTTGCTATAAAACTATGGATTTCCATAGCTTTTAAAATTATTATTGTATCTTTTTAAAGGCTCAAATAAGCGATATTCCACTGGGTGGTTGGGTTTTCTAATGTTTTATCCTTTAACATTTTCCCAACCCTTCATCTTGATACCCACAGATAGGTAGAATACTCATTCCATGAAGCATTGAGATCAAACTACATCAATAACTGTTCATCTTTCTTTTGAAATATTTATGTGCTGATAAATATTTAGCACAGTGTATTTTATCATATAAACTACCCTACCTTTAAAATAAGGCAAATGTTGTGCCTTTTTTTTTTAATTTAGAGACTGTCACCCCATTATAAATTAAGAAATTTATAGTGAAAATTAAAAAAGACAATAAAATATTGTACATAGAAATTTCAGCCATAATTGCTTCATTTACCATGAACCAATCTTACCCCAGTTTAAAAATTATTTATTTGTAATGCCCCAGGGAATCAAAGTTTGTAGATAATACATGATTTTTTTTCATTCTGTGAACAATGCTGATAATCAGTGAGTAAATGTTGCCAGTGTTTTGTCACTTTATTATTTCTCTTTATATGGAAACTAGTAAGCAGAATTGCTGTTGATTTGGGAACACAGTCTTCTGAGTCTTAGTTTTCTCATTTGTACAATAGGGTGATTGATATAACCCAGGAGTCAGCAAACTGCAACCCGTGAGCCTGCATGCTAAGAATGGCGTTTACATTTCAACCAATGGTTGAAAAAAATTCAAAAGAAGAATATTCATTTGGTATTCATAAACAAAGTTTTATTGGAACATTGCCACAGTCATTCTCTTACCTGTTGCCTATGACTATTTTCACACTACAATGGCAGAGTTCAGTAGTTGTGACAGAGACAACATGGCCTGCAAAGCCTAAAATACTTACTTTCTGGCCCTTTACAGAAAAAGCTTGCCAACTCCTGATAGAACCTACTGCTGACGTTACAATGGGGATTGAGTCTAAAGGGTTCTAAAAATACAAAGTGCAGTTGGAGTCCATTACCCAGAGGGACTCTTTGATAAGCAATTTTCGGTCTAAACTAAATCTCTAAAAAGACTCATTTAAACAGCAAATGTAGTTTCAATTTCATAATTGTAATTTTTCTGGCCGACTGGCTAAATGACCATGTTTATAATGGGAATGATTTTCTGGTGTTTGGTTTACACTGAGCATGGATTGGCCCCTCTGGCTAATGTTCGATATTTACCTACTGTCGAACGTTAGATATGCTTTCCCAGAACACATTTAACCTGTTCCTGATTCAGAGCTATTTGTTTCTTTAAAGCTAATATTTTATATACATTATATTTGAGAGTTAAAAAGTCAGCAGATGAGCTGCACCAGGCTTTTACAGACTGCTCCTGCAGTCGCCTCTAGTTTTTCTGCAGCATCTCACCTCCCTCTGAACTCAGATGGCACTTGGTTTGTGCCTCCGTTATAGCACTTAGCACATTCTGCTGCGGTTTGGAGCTATTTCTGTCCAGGTCTCATATTCTCTATCAGATTCAGGCCCTTGCTCGGGTCATACGGCTTTTTGTATCTCCTATGGTGCATACCACTGTGCTGTAAGCACATGGAAGATACTTTAAATATTTTAGCAAGTAAATGAATGATTGGATTATTGGTAATACTCAGAATCCCAGAGTCTCTAGAGCAAAACCCAAGAGGGCAAGCCAGTTGCCTTCCGGTCAGTTCTGACTCCTGGTGACCCCATGTGTGTCAGAGTAGAACTGTGCTCCATAATGTTTTCAATGGCTGATTTTTTGGAAGTAGATCATCAGGTCCTTCTTCCAAGGTACCTCTGAGTGGACTCAAGCCTTCAGCCTTTCAGTTAGCAGCTGAAGGCATTAATCGTTTGTACTACCCAGGGACTCCTAGGTAAAATAATAGATCAGAAACCAGACAAGTATCTGGGAACCAGGAAATACAGAAAAACAGGGATTCAAATAAGACAGGGTCAGAACACAGGACAAATGGCAAATACAAGGCATCGGTGACTCAGGGATCAAAAACTGAGACAATTTTTGCCTCAAGACATGAAGGCTCATGCTTCCTAGAATAGAACCCTATCCCAGAATACAGTGTCCCCAGGCATCCACAGTGGGAACCTGCAAGTCATGTTTGGGAGGTATTAAGTATATAATTTGACAGGAGTGAAAAATATAGAGTCAAGAATGGAGACATTGGATGCTTCAGTCAGGTGTGTGGAGCACCTAGGAATAGCCTCTCAGTGAGACAAAATTAAGTCTGAAGATGGCAGAGGAGTTAAGTTTTATTTTTATTTATTCACAGCTTGAAAAAAATGTTTTATCCATGGCACCTACTAAGGGGAAGCTTTGTAAATGGTTTATTCCACTTCAAACAAACAAATAAATACACAAACAAAATATCTTTTAAATCAGTTGGTTTGTCCATTATGTTTTCATTTTCAGAAATCACAGAGTCTCCATTTGAAAGAGATTTCAAAAATCATGCAGCTATTCATCCAATTCTGAAATTTCTTTTAATACATCTTCACAAGGGTTTGTCCCATCTCTGCTGGAGAATTTTCAGGCCCAGGGAAAGCACTGGTTTTCCAAAGCAGCCAAATAGCACTTGGCAAACTTTACCTTTTTCAAGAGTATTCTTTAATTGGGCTGACAGTTGGCTTCCTAAAACTTCCATATGTTGGCCCTAGTTCTTTTCCTTGAGATCTTTGGAGCAGAACTAGTCTGTTTCCTACTTGTGAGACCTTCGAATATCTGAAGACAGCTACCCTGCCCTCCCTACCAGTCTTCTCTTCAGGCTTAATAAACCCCGGATCCTTCAGCTGAGCATTGGATTCTGTTTCTAATCTTGTAGCACTTCGGCTCATCTTCTTTGAACTCATCCTCATTGTCCATATCCAATTCACAATGAAGCATACTGATGTGGCCTGATGTGTGCTGTCTTATTGAACTTGGCTTAGCAGATGCTGCCTTTATTTGTGACGTGGTATTTATCTTTTTGGAAACCCTGAGGGTGTAGTGGTTAAGAGCTAAGGCTGCTAACCAAAAGGTCGGTAGTTCAAATCCACCAGGCACTCCTTTGGAACTCCATGGGGTAGTTCTGCTCTGTCCTATAGGGTTGCTATGAGTCGGTAATCAACTCTACGGCAGTGAGTTCGGTTCCGTTTTGGTTATTTATCTTTTGGAATTGACATGGAGGAAACTAGCAGCAACAACAAAATGTATCTTTTTCTAACTGGATCGAGTAAGGCAAGCTATGGCTACCTGTATGCTAACTTGTTCTGACATTCTAAATAATCGGTCAAATTGGTGGACTAAGCTGCTAAACTAGTCCAGTCATCATCGTCATGGGGAAAAGATCCCTGTACATGTGATGTCTTCTGGTACTTTGCAGATCAAAAAACATGCTTAATTGTAGGGGTTGTCAACTAGAAATGACAACCTAGAAGTGACGCCTCTGCTTTTGGAATAAGGAAGAAACTTTGCAGGTTCCCAGACAGGGTGAATACTAAAAGTTTCTGGGTTCTGGAATTATCCAGTTTCTTGATACTGTTATTCTTAAGATGATTTTTATTAAGAGCTCCAGTCGACTCTTGTTCATGCTTAGAAGTCCCTGTTTTGGGATTGAACTCAGAACTTTCTCCGTACCTTGTCTACCTCCTCAAATCCCTGGTCCTCCCCTCATGGCCACATCATTGGCAATGTCCTATTCCCAGGGCTCCCGTAAGAATAACAAATGTGCCTTTGTTCCCTGACATGGTAACTTTTCACCAACAGAGGTGAATGGTGCCACATTTGGAATAGGCAGGTGTAATCTTTAAAAAAGCAAATAATAAAAAGTCCATTTTTCTTATGGGAAATCCCAAACATACACAAAAGTAAACAGAATGATGCAATGAACTCTGATGTACCTGTCATCCAGCTTCAATAATTATCAATTCATAGCCCATCTTTCTTCACAGATACTCCTATCCACTCCCCCACCCCTGCCCTGTATTATCTTGAAGCAAATCCCAGACACCCCATAATTTCAAGGTGAGATCCTTTTAACGGTACATAATTGCTTCTCTGTCTTTATGACCACCATTTAAAGACCGGGCCTTTCTCGTCCCCCGTTAATGTTTCTTTTGGTTGATAGTTTGAGTTGCAGGGTGGGTCTGGTATGAGGCAATGTCTATCTCCCATCTTTAAGCAGATATAATAGTGCTTTCACCCTAGTCAGCAGTAGATGATACTTTAGCATAGCCGTTACCTTTAAAGTTCAGAATTTATGACTTTTTCTCATCTATCTCACATCATGTGGGGCCTTCAATTCTCCCCACCAGATTAGAACTCGTGCAGGGCACAATGGGCCATTCTTCCACACATGGAACATTCACCTCTTTATCCCTTGTTCAAACCCACGTATGTCTGTGTTAAAAGATATTCCTAATCACGGATTCTCAACCTGGGGGCCCTAAACAATGAGGATTTCTTATAAATCAGAATAAGGGTCTGGAAACTATTTCCAGTGTTTCAAAGTGCATGCATTCCCCCTCAATATGTCACAGGCTGGCTAAGTGTCACATTTATTGACTTTTGCTTGAATTATCATCAGTTTGGTGAAGTAAGCTCAAACTGTCCTGATGGATAGTTGTAGATGTTTTTTGTTTTTTTTATAACTTTTATTAAGCTTCAAGTGAACGTTTACAAATCCAATCAGTCTGTCACATATAAGTTTACATACATCTCACTCCCTACTCCCACTTGCTCTCCCCCTCTTGAGTCAGCCCTTTCAGTCTCTCCTTTCTTGACAATTTTGCCGGGTTCCCTCTCTCTCTATCCTCCCATCCCCCCTCCAGACAAGAGTTGCCAACACAATCTCAAGTGTCCACCTGATATAATTAGCTCACTCTTCATCAGCATCTCTCTCCCACCCGCTGACCAGTCCCTTTCATGTCTGATGAGTTGTCTTCGGGGATGGTTCCTGTCCTGTGCCAACAGAAGGTCTGGGGAGCATGGCCGCCGGGATTCCTCTAGTCTCAGTCAGATCATTAAGTTTGGTCTTTTTATGAGAATTTGGGGTCTGTATCCCACTGATCTCCTGCTCCCTCAGGGGTCCTCTGCTGTGCTCCCTGTCAGAGCAGTCATCGATCGTGGCCGGGCACCAACTAGTTCTTCTGGTCTCAGGATGATGTAGGTCTCTGGTTCATGTGGCCCTTTCTGTCTCTTGGGCTCTTAGTTGTCCTGTGACCTTGGTGTTCTTCATTTTCCTTTGCTCCAGGTGGGTTGAGACCAATTGATGCATCTTAGATGGCCTCTTGTTAGCATTTAAGACCCCAGACGCCACATTTCAAAGTAGGATGCAGAATGATTTCATAATAGAATTATTTTGCCAATTGACTTAGAAGTCCCCGCAAACCATGTTCCCCAGACCCCCGCGCTTGCTCCGCTGACCTTTGAAGAATTCATTTTATCCCGGAAACTTCTTTGCTTTTGGTCCAGTCCAATTGAGCTGACCTTCCATGTATTGAGTGTTGTCTTTCCCTTCACCTAAAGCAGTTCTTATCTACTGATTAATCAATAAAAAACCCTCTCCCACCCTCCCTCCCTCCCCCCTCGTAACCACAAAAGTATGTGTTCTTCTCAGGTTTACTATTTCTCAAGATCTTATAATAGTGGTCTTATACAATATTTGTCCTTTTGCCTCTGACTAATTTCGCTCAGCATAACGCCTTCCAGGTTCCTCCATGTTATGAAATGTTTCACAGATTCGTCACTGTTCTTTATCGATGCGTAGTATTCCATTGTGTGAATATACCACAATTTATTTACCCATTCATCCGTTGATGGACACCTTGGTTGCTTCCAACTTTTTGCTATTGTAAACAGTGCTGCAATAAACATGGGTGTGCATATATCTGTTTGTATGAAGGCTCTTGTATCTCTAGGGTATATTCCCAGGAGTGGGATTTCTGGATTGTATGGTAGTTCTATTTCTAACTGTTTAAGATAACGCCAGATAGATTTCCAAAGTGGTTGTACCATTTTACATTCCCACCAGCAGTGTATGAGAGTTCCAATCTCTCCGCAGCCTCTCCAACATTTATTATTTTGTGTTTTTTGGATTAATGCCAGCCTTGCTGGTGTGAGATGGAATCTCATCGTAGTTTTAATTTGCATTTCTCTAATGGCTAATGATCGAGAGCATTTTCTCATGTATCTGTTGGTTGCCTGAATATCTTCTTCAGTGAAATGTGTGTTCATATCCTTTGCCCACTTCTTGATTGGGTTGTTTGTCTTTTTGTGATTGAGTTTTGACAGAATCATGTAGATTTTAGAGATCAGGCGCTGGTCGGAGATGCCATAGCTGAAAATTCTTTCCCAATCTGTAGGTGGTCTTTTTACTCTTTTGGAGAAGTCTTTAGATAAGCATAGGTGTTTGATTTTTAGGAGCTCCCAGTTATTGGGTTTCTCTTCATCATTTTTGGTAATGTTTTGTATTCTGTTTATACCTTGTATTAGGGCTCCTAGGGTTGTCTCAATTTTTTCTTCCATGATCTTTATCGTTTTAGTCTTTATGTTTAGGTCTTTGATCCACTTGGAGTTAGTTTTTGTGCATGGTGTGAGGTATGGGTCCTGTTTCATTTTTTTGCAAATGGATATCCAGTTATGCCAGCACCATTTGTTAAAAAGGCTATCTTTTCCCCAATTAATTGACACTGGTCCTTTGTCAAATATCAGCTGCTCATACGTGGATGGATCTATGTCTGGGTTCTCAATTCTGTTCCATTGATCTATGTGCCTGTTGTTGTACCAGTACCAGGCTGTTTTGACTACTGTGGCTGTATAGTAGGTTCTGAAGTCAGGTAGGGTGAGGCCTCCCACTTTCTTCTTCTTTTTCAGTAGTGCTTTGCTTATCCGGGGCTTCTTTCCCTTCCATATGAAATTGGTGATTTGTTTCTCTATCCCCTTAAAATATGACATTGGAATTTGGATCGGAAGTGCGTTAAATGTATAGATGGCTTTTGGTAGAGTAGACATTTTTACTATGTTAAGTCTTCCTATCCATGAGCAAGGTATGTTTTTCCACTTAAGTATGTCCTTTTGAATTTCTTGTAGTAGAGCTTTGTAGTTTTCTTTGTATAAGTCTTTTACATCCTTGGTAAGATTTATTCCTAAGTATCTTATCTTCTTGGGGGCTACTGTGAATGGTATTGATTTGGTTATTTCCTCTTCAGTGTTCTTTTTGTTGATGTAGCGGAATCCAAGTGATTTTTGTATGTTTATTTTATAACCTGAGACTCTGCCAAACTCTTCTATTAGTTTCAGTAGTTTTCTGGAGGATTCCTTAGGGTTTTCTGTGTATATAATCATGTCATCTGCAAATAGTGATAACTTTACTTCTTCCTTGCCAATCCGGATACCTTTTATTTCTTTGTCTAGCCTAATTGCCCTGGCTAGGACTTCCAGCACGATGTTGAATAAGAGCGGTGATAAAGGGCATCCTTGTCTGGTTCCCGTTCTCAAGGGAAATGCTTTCAGGTTCTCTCCATTTAGAGTGATATTGGCCGTTGGCTTTGCATAGATGCCCTTTATTATGTTGAGGAATTTTCCTTCAATTCCTATTTTGGTAAGAGTTTTTATCATAAATGGGTGTTGGACTTTGTCAAATGCCTTTTCTTCATCAACTGATAAGATCATGTGGTTTTTGTCTTTTGTTTTATTTATGTGATGGATTACATTAATGGTTTTTCTGATATTAAACCAGCCTTGCATACTTGGTGTAAATCCCACTTGATCAGGGTGAATTATTTTTTTGATGTGTTGTTGGATTCTATTGGGTAGAATTTTGTTGAGGATTTTTGCATCAATGTTCATGAGGTATATAGGTCTATAATTTTCTTTTTTTGTAATGTCTTTACCTGGTTTTGGTATCAGGGAGATGGTGGCTTCATAGAATGAGTTGGGTAGTATTCCGTCATTTTCTATGCTTTGGAATACCTTCAGAAGTAGTGGTGTTAACTCTTCTCTGAAAGTTTGGTAGAACTCTGCAGTGAAGCCATCCGGGCCAGGGCTTTTTTTTGTTGGGAGTTTTTTGATTACCGTTTCAATCTCTTTTTTTGTTATGGGTCTATTTAGTTGTTCTACTTCTGAATGTGTTAGTTTAGGTGGATAGTGTTTTTCCAGGAATTCATCCATTTCTTCTAGGTTTTCAAATTTGTTAGAGTACAATTTTTCATAATAATCTGAAATGATTCTTTTAATTTCATTTGGTTCTGTTGTGATGTGGTCCTTCTCGTTTCTTATTTGGGTTATTTGTTTCCTTTCCTGTATTTCTTTAGTCAGTCTAGCCAATGGTTTACCAATTTTGTTAATTTTTTCAAAGAACCAGCTTTTGGCTTTGTTAATTCTTTCAATTGTTTTTCTGTTCTCTAATTCATTTAGTTCAGCTCTAATTTTTATTATTTGTTTTCTTCTGGAGCCTGATGGATTCTTTTGTTGCTCAGTTTCTATTTGTTCAAGTTGTAGGGACAGTTCTCTGCTTTTGGCTCTTTCTTCTTTTTGTATGTGTGCATTTATCGATATAAATTGGCCTCTGAGCACTGCTTTTGCTGTGTCCCAGAGGTTTTGATAGGAAGTATTTTCATTCTCGTTGCTTTCTATGAATTTCCTTATTCCCTCCTTGATGTCTTCTATAACCCAGTCTTTTTTCAGGAGGGTATTGTTCAGTTTCCAAGTATTTGATTTCTTTTCCCTAGTTTTTCTGTTATTGATCTCTAGTTTTATTGCCTTGTGGTCTGAGAAGATGCTTTGTAATATTTCGATGTTTTGGACTCTGCAAAGATTTGTTTTATGACCTAATATGTGGTCTATTCTAGAGAATGTTCCATGTGCGCTAGAAAAAAAAGTATACTTTGCAGCAGTTGGGTGGAGAGTTCTGTATAAGTCAATGAGGTCAAGTTGGTTGATTGTTGTAATTAGATCTTCCGTGTCTCTATTGAGCTTTTTACTGGATGTCCTGTCCTTCTCCGAAAGTGGTGTGTTGAAGTCTCCTACTATAATTGTGGAGGTATCTATCTCACTTTTCAATTCTGTTAAAATTTGATTTATGTATCTTGCAGCCCTGTCATTGGGTGCATATATATTTAATATGGTTATGTCTTCCTGATCAATTGTCCCTTTTATCATTATATAGTGTCCTTCTTTATCCTTTGTGGTGGATTTAAGTCTAAAGTCTATTTTGTCAGAAATTAATATTGCTACTCCTCTTCTTTTTTGCTTATTGTTTGCTTGATATACTTTTTTCCATCCTTTCAGTTTTAGTTTGTTTGTGTCTCTAAGTCTAAGGTGTGTCTCTTGTAGGCAGCATATAGATGGATCGTGTTTCTTTATCCAGTCCGTGACTCTCTGTCTCTTTATTGGTGCATTTAGTCCATTTACATTCAGGGTAATTATAGATAAATAAGTTTTTAGTGCTGTCATTTTGATGCCTTTTTATGTGCGTTGTTGATAATTTCATTTTTCCACATACTTTTTTGTGCTGAGACGTTTTTCTTAGTAAATTGTGAGATCCTCATTTTCATAGTGTTTGACTTTATGTTAGTTGAGTCGTTACATTTTTCTTGGCTTTTATCTTGAGTTATAGAGTTGTTATACCTTTTTGTGGTTACCTTATTATTTGCCCCTATTTTTCTAAGTAAAAACCTAACTTGTATTGTTCTATATCGCCTTGTATCACTCTCCATATGGCAGTTCAATGCCTCCTGTATTTAATCCCTCTTTTTGATTATTGTGATCTTTTATCTATTGACTTCCATGATTCCCTGTTATGTGTATTTTTTTTTAATTAATCTTAATTTGTTTGTTTTTGTGATTTCCCTATTTGAGTTGATATCAGGACGTTCTGTTTTGTGACCTTGTGTTGTGCTGATATCTGATATTATTGGTTCTCTGACCAAACAATCTCCTTTAGTATTTCTCGTAGCTTTGGTTTGGTTTTTGCAAATTCTCTATACTTGTGTTTGTCTGTAAATATCTTAATTTCGCCTTCATATTTCAGAGAGAGTTTTGCTGGATATATGATCCTTGGTTGGCAGTTTTTCTCCTTCAGTGTTCTGTATATGTCATCCCATTCCCTTCTTGCCTGCATGGTTTCTGCTGAGTAGTCTGAACTTATTCTTATTGATTCTCCCTTGAAGGAAACCTTTCTTTTCTCCCTGGCTGCTTTTAAAATTTTCTGTTTATCCTTGGTTTTGGTGAGTTTGATGACAATATGTCTTGGTGTTTTTCTTTTTGGATCAATCTTAAATGGGGTTCGATGAGCATCTTGGATAGATATCCTTTCGTCTTTCATGATGTCAGGGAAGTTTTCTGTCAGGAGTTCTTCAACTATTTTCTCTGTGTTTTCTGTCCCCCCTCCCTGTTCTGGGACTCCAACCACCCGCAGGTTATCCTTCTTGATAGAGTCCCACATAATTCTTAGGGTTTCTTCATTTTTTTTAATTCTTTTATCTGATTTTTTTTTCAGCTATGTTGGTGTTGATTCCCTGGTCCTCCAGATGTCCCAGTCTGCATTCTAATTGCTCGAGTCTGCTCCTCTGACTTCCTATCGCGTTGTCTAATTCTGTAATTTTATTGTTAATCTTTTGGATTTCTACATGCTGTCTCTCTATGGATTCTTGCAACTTATTAATTTTTCCACTATGTTCTTGAATAATCTTTTTGAGTTCTTCAACAGTTTTATCGGTGTGTTCCTTGGCTTTTTCTGCAGTTATCCTAATTTCATTTGTGATATCTTTAAGCATTCTGTATATTAGTTTTTTATATTCTGTATCTGATAATTCCAGGACTGTATCTTCATTTGGGAAAGATTTTGATTCTTTTGTTTGGGGGGTTGGAGAAGCTGTCATGGTCTGCTTCTTTAAGTGGTTTGATATGGATTGTTGTCTCCGAGCCATCACTGGGAAACTAGTTTTTCCAGAAAATCCGCTAAAAAAAAAAATGCAGTCAGATCCCTATCAGAGTTCTCCCTCTGGCTCAGGCTATTCGGATGTTAATGAAGCCGCCTGGGGAGGGTGGGGGAGGGAACAGAGAGATAGGAGAGTAGCACCTCAGAATATAGCCAGAGTTGCTTGTCTTGCTTGGAATGACTATTATATCTGAGATTCCCGCGGGCGCGTCGCCTATGTGTGCTGGCTGTGTGGAGATTGCCCCCGGGGGGTCTGGCCCACTGGAGTCAAGGTCAGATCCTCCGCTTCCAGCCCCACACCCAGCGTCAAGGCTCCGCTACTGGGACAGTGCACTCTCGACTCCAAAATCAGTCGCTGCCTCCCGGGGACTTCTCGTCCCTCCAGCCGCGTGGCCGTGCCGCCCCCGAGAACCAGTTGGGCCTCCTCCCGGGGTTAGTTCAGGTGGGTGGAGCAGCTCCCCGTGCTTGTGCCGTGACCGAGTGTCCCGGCTGGGACGCTGTTCTCCCCACTTCAATACCAGTCGCTGCCTCCCAGGGACTTCTCCTATCGGCTGCATCCCATGCCACCCGCGCGACCCGGCTGGGCCCCTTCCCGGGGTTAGTTCAGGGGGGTGGAGCAGCTCTCCGTGTTTATGCCATACCTGCGTCCAGTCCAAATCCCTGCGGGACGGTTCCCCGGCTGGGACGCTGCTCTTCCTGCTCCAAGACCAGTCACTGCCTCCCGGGGACTTCTCCTACCGGCTGCGTCCCACGCTGCCCGCGGAACCGGCTGGTCCCCCTCCCGGGGTTAGTTCAGGGGGGTGGAGCCGCTCTCTGTGCTTGTGCTGTACCTGACTGGTACGCTGGCTCCAGGCTCTGGAAACAATCACTGCTTCCCCGTATTAGTTCGTTCTCCGTCTCTAAATCTGTGTTTGTTGTTCAGGGTTCGTAGATTGTTATGCATGTGATTGATTCACTTGTTTTTCCGTGTCTTTGTTGTAAGAGGGATCCGAGGTAGCGTCTGCCTAGTCCGCCATCTTGGCTCCGCCTCAGTTGTAGATGTTTTTGATGAACAAAAAAATAAGGGTTGAGGGGGGGTACTTCTTCCTCCAATTTGTTCACAAGAGGAGAGAAAGAATTAATCAAATCCTTTGGACACCCTGGTAGTCAGTTCAAATCCACCAGGTGCTCCTTAGAAACCCTACGGGGCAGTTCTACTCTGTCTTATGGGGTCACTATGAGTCAGAACCAATTCAATGGCAATGGGTTTGGTTTATTTGGGTTTTGGTGACAAAGTTAGCCTCTGTAATAGCATTTGAAGACTTGGTGTCTGTTTGGCCTGACTTTGACCTCTGTATAAAATTAAAATAAAATCTTTCTTCCCAGTCCCTTAATCCTTCCCTGATATTTCAAATCAACTTTTCCAAGTGTATTGTCATGCAGTTTTGTTTTCATTTGCATTTAAATGTAGTGAATAAAGAACTCCCTGCTGAACCCCTTGGTAAATGTTTAAACCCAGCATCCCAGTATGTCATCCCAGTAAATCCTATGGCTATGAATATTCATAAAGAGGCCTGAAGGATTCCTGACATGGAATTTGCCCTTCCTGGCTGCTCTTGTATTGTAGGATTGGTTTTTAGTGGTTTCAGTTGGTAATGAACTATAACTGTGAATTCTAGAAGGATGGTTGGGAAGTCAGTAAAAACAACCTCAAGAGGGGCATCTCATCATGGCTGCCTCGATGCTTTAATGCTATTTTGCTGGCATTGCTTCCTGTATTTGTTTCCTCCCCTTACTCAGTACAACCCCTGTGGCCATCCTCTCTCTTTCTCTCTCTCGTGCACACACACACACACACACTTCTTTCAGATACAAATTGGTTTATTTCAGCCTATCGTGATTTAAATCCTTTTTTGTTCCGTTTTATTTAAAGAAATAGAGAAACAATGTGTTTCTGCAGTCTTGAAAAGCCTCGGGAGCAGAAAGAGGAGTAAGAGATGGCAGTTGTTTTTGAGGAATCATTTTATTGTATGGCAACAGCTTTGGGGTGAAGTTTGAACTTCACAAATTAAAGGCCCAGAGGCCTTTGTGGGAAATGAAACTGCTTCCTGACAGACATTCTTACTGCCTTATGGGAGAAGGGAGCAAAGGTGACCTGACATCCCTGAGACCCTGAAATTTTTACAGCCTGTGTTGTGACCAGACCTATTTATCCCCTCAAATTAATAGTCACTGTAAACTAACATGTGAACTTAAATTTATTGAGCATTTACTATGTGCCAGGCACTGCCTTAAGTGCTCTCCTGGTTTACCTCATTTAATCCTTAGAACAATACCCTATCATCCCCATTCAGCTCATGATCAGAGAAGTTAGATAACTTATCTCAAGTCACATAGACAGTGTGTGGTGAGGCCGAATTGTAGATAAAGCCCTTGTGTTCTAAATCTGGAGGTCACCATTTTAACTACTGCAAGATGCTGCCTTCATCATTTGTTGAGTATGAAGGGACCTTCAGACCTGTGTCAGGGACTGTGACGATACAGAAACAAGGTCTAGGGCTCATCTGCACTTGCATCTACCAAGTGGCTAGTGCCAGGGTTTACACCCAAAGAGGCTGGCACTACTTTTGGATCCTGCCCAGGACAGCCAAGTGTGGGAAGGGCCAAAGGAGTGAGGTCTTTTGCAGACCTCCAGGGAGATCTGTAGACAAGTCCAGAGAGCAGAGAGAGGAGCAAAAAGAGGGCCTCAGCCCAGAATCAGGAGCCACTGGAAGGAACCAGGAGAAGACTGGGAGCAAATCAAGAAAGGGCCTGGGTAATTATGTGAACAGTGGTGAGGTAGCCACTCTCAGCCCTTACCACCTTAAAGATAAAGGGTCAGAATAGACAGTTACAAAACTCTCTCCCTTCTCGTACATTGTAGTTGATGTAGTACCTTGCATTAGGCTGTTGTGAGAGTTAAATGAACGAACGTGAGTGTATTGTAACTGTGCCTCCTCCAACCACCTGGCTATCACCTTTGAGGCTCCAGTGCTTTATTGCACCTCCTGAAAAGTCACAAATTGGGTTCTTAAGTATTGACAAGTGATGTAGCTTTTACCAAACTTTTTACTAAGGGTTGGAGGGGCTTAGAGTATACATTAGAAGGGGAATTCCAGAACACTTAATTGTGGTCATGAAGAACTTGTACATAGATCAAGAGGCAGTTGTTCGGACAGAACAAGGGGATACTGAGTGGTTTAAAGTTGGGAAAGGTATGTGTCAGGGTTGTATCCTTTCACCATACCTATTCAATCTGTATGGTGAGCAAATAATCCCGGAAGGTGGACTATATGAAGAAGAATAGGCATCAGGATTGGAGGAAGACTCATTAACAACCTGCTTTACACAGATGGCACAACCTTGCTTGCAGAAAGTGAAGAGGACTTGAAGTACTTCCTAATGAAGTTCAAAGACCACAGCCTTCATTATGGATTGCACCTCAACATAAAGAAAACAAGAATCTTCATGACTGGACCAATAAGCAACATCATGATAAATGGAAAAGAGACTGAAGTTGTCAAGGATTTAATTTTACTTGGATCCACAATCAATGGCCATGGAAGCAGCAGTCAAGAAACCAAAAGACGCATTTCATTGGGCAAATCCGCTGCAAAGGACCTCTACAAAGTGTTGAAAAGCAAAGATGTCACCTTGAAGACTAAGGTATGCCTGACCCAAGCCATGGTATTTTCAATTACATCATATGCATGTGAATGCTGGACAATGAATAAGTAAGACCAAAGAAGAATTGATGCCTTTGAATTATGGAGTTGGCAAAGAATATTGAATATACCATGGACTGCCAGAAGAATGAACAAAACTGTCTTGGAAGAAGTACAACCAGAATGCTCCTTAGAAGCAAGGATGGCGAGACTGTGTCTTACATACTTTGGATATGTTGCCAGGAGGGATCAGTCCTTGGAGGAGAACATCATGCTTGACAAAGTATAGGGTCAGGGGAAAAGAGAAAGACCCTCAATGAGGTGGATTGACACAGTAGCTGCAACAACGGGCCCAAGCACAACAATGATTGTAAGGATGGCGCAGGATGGGCCAGTGTTTCGTTCCATTGTGCATAGTGTCACTATGGGTCGGAACCGACTTGATGGCACCTAACAACAACAACAACAGAGTGTATCTTATCAACAATTTCCTAAATGCTCTACTCAACTCTAGAGAGTGGAAATTCATCTCTCTTTCTGTCAGTGGCAGCAACCTCTTTCCTCCTCCTGCTCGTCTCCACCAGATTCCTTGGCTCAATTCTCCCTCTGTCACCTTTCCTATCTGTCCAAATCCCCTGGCTGGCCTACCTCGCTTAGCGAGCAAAGCCACCACTGTTTGTCAAACTCGGACCAGTTGTAGTACCCCAAGCATGTCCCAGCCACGTATATACAGGGTATAGCCCATCTCGTCACATATAGAGTTTTTAGCACACAGTCTGGCCCACAGTAAGTGATAGATAAATGCGAGGAGTAATAGTAGTAGTTGAATAAGGAAAGACAGGAGAACTGATGCATTTGAACTGTGGTGTTGATGAAGAATATTGTATATACCGTGGACTGCCAGGTCAAACAAATCAGTCTTAGAAGAATATAACCAGAATGCTCTTTAGAAACAAGGACAGCAAGACTTTAGGCATGTCATCAGGAAAGACCAATTACTAGAAAAGGACATCATGTTTGGTAAAGTAGAGGGTCAGTGAAAACCAGGGAAATGCTCAATGAGATTAACTGACACCATAGCTGCAACAATGGACTTAAATATACCAGTGATCATAGAGATGGTGCAGGACCGGGCAATGTTTCATTTTGTTATACATAAGGTGGAGTTGCCACGAGTCGGAGCAGGCTTGACAACAATTAACAACAATAGGAGTTGTTTCCAGTGTCCGTCTTGTGATGTCTTGCCTGGCTGGCATGCAGCCACCCCCGGAGGCCTGGTTGCTCATGTTACTGGAGGATTTGGGAAACGGTCAAAAGGCAGAGGACGGCGAGTAATTGGCATGCGGAGATATCGTGAGCAGGGTGGGATCTCAGAGAAGCCTGTAGATGTGTGGACATTGGTTTGACATCCAAATGTCACCAGAGAGGCAGCTTCCTGTCTGGGACAATTTGCTCTTCTCCTCCTGTAATCACTGGTGGCTTAGCTGTCAGTGAGAATAGAGCGACTGGCGAAGACATCCTGCCTGTCCTCGCTAGCTAGCAGACGGCCTTGTTTAGATGCAACCCTTGGTGAGTCCTACAGGCTAACGTTAGAATAGGCTGTGCCCATGGTCTCCCTGCAGAAGAGTCAGCTTTTGCTGCTGCTGGAGGTACCTGGGGCCAACAGTCAGGTGACTGTTCATCCTCTGTGAGGGCTGCCAAGAGAACCACGGTTATTGGCCAGATTTTTGCACCTGTCCTCACCGCATCACCGTTTCTCACCCTTACAGAGCCTCTCACTGGAACTAAGGGTGACTTTGGGTAGACAGAGACTTCACAGAATGAAAATAATCAGTTTTGGAGTGGTAAGAGACTTCAGAGGTCATTCAGTTGCTTATTGGGTATTTTTCATGACAAGGCTCATTTCCTGCCTGTGTCATTTGCTCGGCAGCTTTGTTTGTTAGAAAACTCTCTCTGTCACGAACAGAACGGTGTTCTTGTAACTCAGGCCTGTTTGTCTTAGTGCTTCTTTCTGAAGCTGTCAGCCAGCCTCTGTGTTAGTTAACTCCAATATCGCCCTCACTGCCTAGCACCTAGACTGGGAATCCTGAACATCTTTGGTACATAAATGCATAGTAATACATTTTGTAGCATCCCCAGCCAGCGATTTGAAGCACTCTCCAAACTTTCAGAAGAAAGATTTGTGGGTAACATGTTAATAAATTATTACTGGGCATCTCTAAAATAGCTTATCTGCTCTGCTCCCCATCAATCTTGACCCCTTTCCCCTTCATAGCACTATCACCCCCAAAGTATTTTAGGTGATTTATTTGTTCGTTTATTGTCTCTCTCCTCTCTAAGTGTATAAACTCTATAAGAGACTCACGACTAACCTCGTCCTGGTGTGTATTATTTTACACTGTACCACTGGTACTAGACAATGTGGAACACAGGAGCTACTTGATTTGTATTTCTTAAACAAATCAAGAGCCACATTAGGATAGAGAAGGTCTCAGATCCTATCAGTATTCACCTGAGTACTCCAGAGAAAGGCAAGTTGTTTCCTTAAAGGCCAACTGATAAAGCAGCAGTAGTCCTAGTCCTGCAGTCAAGGGACTTGGGGCCATCCCAGCTTTGCACTCATTATCTGGGTGTCCCTTAAGCTGCCCCAAGGCTTAGCTTCCTCATCTGTAAAATGGGATTGACACTGCCTGCCCTAACTCCCAGGGTTGTCCTGAGGATGAAGCACAACTAGATAGGAGAATTGTATAAGCAGCAAAACCACACACACACACACACACACACACACACACAAATCCATCGCCGTCGATTCTGACTCACGACGACCCTATAGGACAGAGTAGAACTTCTCTGTAGGGTTTCCAAGGAACGGCTGGTGGATTTGAACTGCCGACCTTTTGGTTAGCAGCTGGATGCTTAACCACTGCACCACCAGGGCTCCATAAACAGCAAAAAAAAAAAAAAAAAAACAAAAAACCCCACATAAACAGCAAAGCACTCTATAAATCTGAGTTATTACGATTACTCAACAAAACACAAAAATCCCTTCCCTCATGGCATTTACAGTCTAGTTGTTGTTGTTGTTAGGTGCCATTGAGTCAGTTACAGTCTAGAGGGGACACAAATACAACAAACAAAATAAATAAGCAAATTATATAGTATGTTAGAAGGTTGTAAGTGCCAAAATCAAACCAAACCCGTTGCTGTCAAGTTGATTTGACTCATAGCAACTCTATAGGACAGAGTACAACTGTTCCATAGGGTTTCCAAGGAGCGGCTGGTGAGTTCAAACTGCTGACCTTTTGTTTAGCAGCTGAGCTCTTAACCCTTGCACCACCAAGGCTGCTATTGTAAGTGCTAAGGGGTAAAACTAAAAAATATATGTATATGTACTAGAAAGGATGAAAGAATAGGGAATACTGGGCTTAGAGGGGAGGTGGGGGCCTAAAATGTTAAAAGGTGGTCAGGGGAGATCTCACTAGATGGTAACACTTGAGCAAAGACTTGAAGGAGAGGAAGGAGTTAGCCACACGGATGCTGGGGGAAGAGAATTCCAGGCAGCAGGAACAGCAAGTGCAAAGGCCTTAAGGTGAGAACTTACCTCATATGTCCAATAAAAATTGTAGCCAGTGTGTATGGTACAGAGTGAGGGGTGGTAGATGGAGTTAGGGAATGGATGGCTAGATTGTGTAGGGCCTTGTAGGACATTGCAAGGACTCTGGGTTTACTCTGAAGGAGAAAGGGAGGAATTTAAAGGTCTTGAATAAAAGCGTTAAATCACCTGACTTTCCATTAGACTCATTCAGGCTGAAATGATGTGAGTAGACCAGAAGGAATGAGAATAGAAGCAGTAAAAGCAGTTGGAAAGTTACCACAGGTAATCTAGAGGAGAGACGATAGTGGTTTGGACCAGGGAGGTGAAGGTGAAAAGAAGGGATTGGATGCTGGATTTATTTTGAGGAAAGAGACAATAGGATTTTCTGATGGATCAGTTTTGGTGAGACAGAAAAAGAGTCAAGGATAACTCCAAGGCTTTTGGCCTGAGCCATTTGGCAGAATGGAGTTGCCATTCATTGATGTGGGGAGACTATGGGCAGAGCAGATTTGGGAGAGAATATCAGAGCTCAATCTTGGACATGTTACTTCTGAGAGGATGATTAGACATCTAAGCGGAGATGTTGAGTAAGCAGCGAATCTACTAACCTTGGCCAAAATTTTAAAAAGTAGATAAATTAGGAGTCACCAGCAGATGACTGAGAATACCAACAGAATGAGTGTTGGGAAGATAAGGGGTGAGGGACCAAGGCTGGGGTACTGCATGGTTAGGGGCTGAGAGAAGGAATGTCCTTGAGTAGTGAGATGACATGGGATCAAGACCTTCCCTAGGAATACCAGCAATTCATCCATAGTAGCAAGAGAGAAGGCTGAGAATGTGGAGTCACATGCAGGTAAGTGGATAGATGTAGTGGTGGGAGCATGAAGAAAGTCTCTTCTAAGTGCCTCTGTTTTCTTCTTAGTGAAATAGGAAACAAGGTCATCAGGTGAGAGTGAGGGTAGGAGAGGAGGTGTTGGGAGTTTGAGGAAAGAAGAGAAGTCTGTAAAAAGATCGGGAACAAACATGGCTGATATGGTGGTAGAGGTATTTATCTAAGTGCTTTGGCATTTCACTCGTGTGAGAAGACTTCTTCAGTGCTGATCTATACTGCAAAATATGAGATGTTCCTATCCCTCCCTCAAGCTTTCTTAGTCAGACTCTTATCAATTCTTAGATGTAAGTTTTGAAATTAAAGCTCTCTTGTGCATCACCCTAAATGATTTCAAGTTGTAGGAGCTATCAGAACTGTCATGTTATTTTTGCAAATCAACTTCATAAAAAGTAAAAAGAAAAAATGCTAAGCTCTGACCCAGACTGACCTTCAAAATGTTCCAGATTTATGCAGCATCGCATGGTTTAATTTCTCCTTCATATCATTAGTTAGGGAGTCAATCCTGGCCTTATTTCTTTTCTTTTGGACAAATGTACTATCTTCTTTTTTTTAGTGTTTTTTTTTGTATTGTGCTTTAAGTGAAAGTTTACATCGCAAGTTTCTCATACAAAAATTTATACACACATTGTTATGTGACCCTAGTTGCTCTCTCTGTAATATGACAGCACACTCCTCCTTGCCACCCCAGATTTTCTGTGTCCATTCAACCAGCCCATGTCCCTTTCTGCCTTCTCATCTTGCCTCTGGACAGAAGCTGCCCATTTAGTCTCATGTATTTGCTCAAACTAAGGAGCACACTCTTCATGAGTGTCATTTTTTGTCTTACAGTCCAGTCTAATCTTTGCCTGAAGAGTTGGCTTTGGGAATGGTTGTAGTTCTGAGTTAAGGGAGTTCAGGGGCCATATCTTCTGGGGTTCTTCCAGTCTCAGTCAGACCATTAAGTCTGGTCTTTTTACTAGAATTTGAGTCTGCACCCCACTTTTCTCCTGTTCCGTTGGGGACTCTCTGTTGTGTTCCCTGTCAGGGCAGTCAAAGGTGATAGCTGGGCACCTTCTAGTTCTTCTGGCCTCAGGCTGATGGAATCTCTGATTTATGTGGCCCTTTCTGTCTCTTGGGCCAATATTTTCCTTGTGTCTTTGGTGTTCTTCATTCTCCTTTGCTCCAGATGGGTTGGGACCAATTGATGCATCTTAGATGGGCGCTTCCTAGCTTTTAAGACCCCAGACACCACTCACCAAAGTGGGATACAGAACATTTTCTTAATCAACTTTGTTATGCCAATTGACCTAGATGTTCCCTGAAACCCTGGTCCCCAGACCCCCTGCCCCTGCTACTCTGTGACTTGAAGTGTTTGGTTGTATTCAGGAAACTTCTTAGCTTTTGGTTTAGTCCAGTCGTGCTGACTTCCCTTTTATTGTATGTTGTCCTTCCCTTCACCTAAGATAATTTTTGTCTACTATCTAGTTTTTTTTTTTATCTAGTTAGTGAATACCTCTTCCCTCCCCACCCTCGTAACCATCGAAGAATGTTTTCTTTTCTGTTTAAACCTTTTCTTGAGTTCTTATAATAGTGGTCTCATACAATATCTGCCCTTCTGTGACTAACTGATGTCGCGCAGCATAATGCCTTCCAATTCATGCATGTTATGAGATGTTTCGAGGATTCATCGTTGTACTTTATCGTTGTTTAGTTTTCCATTGTGTGAATATACCATAATTTGTTTATCCATTGGTCCGTTGATGGGCACCTAGGTTGTTTCCATGTTTTTGCTGTTGTGAACAGTGCTGCAGTGAACATGGGTGTGCATATATCTATTTGCATGACAGCTCTTATTTCTCTAGCATAGATTCCAAGGAGTGGGCTTACTGGATTGTATGGTAGTTCTATTTCTAGCTTTTTAAGCAGGTGCCAAATCGATTTCCAAAGTGGTTGTACCATTTTACATTCCTACCAGCAGTATATAAGTGTTTCAGTCTCTCCACAACCTCTCCACGTTTATTATTTTGTGTTTTTTTGTATTAATGCTAGCCTTTTTGGGATGAAATGGTATCTCATTGTAGTTTTGATTTGCATTTCTCTAATGGCTAATGATCTTGAGCATTTCCTCAAGTATCTGTAAGCCGCCTGAATGTCTTCTTTGGTGAAGTGCCTAGCATTATCCTTTGCCCATTTTTTAATTGGATTATTTGTCTTTTTGTTCTTGAGGTTTTGCAGTATCTTGCAGATTTCAGAGATTAGACCCTGATCGGATATGTTGTAGCCAAATTTTTTTTTCCAGTCTGTAGGTTGTCTTTTTACTCTTTTGATGAAGTCTTTTGATGAGCATAAGTGTTTAATTTTTAGGAGCTTTCAGTTATCTAGCTTCTATTCTAGTGTTTGTGCATTGTTAGTGATGTTTTGTATTCTGTTTATGCCATGCAAGTGTACTGTCCTTTAACACCACTCCCTAGCAAAGTGACTTTGGTTTATTTGGCCATACTCCTTGTCTGAGTTATTTTATCTTTTTTTTTCTTCATTTCAAGTGCTCCCTCTAATCACAGTAGCCAAAAGTCTTTGATAGCAGCCAGAAGTTTTCAAATTTGGTTTTAAGAGTAATGTGTATAACTGCCATTAGAATCAAGTAGTCAACAAGTATTTGTGAGGCAATTATGGTGTACCAGCCTGGAATAACAACATATGATGGTAAAAAAAAAAAAAGGTAGCGCTTACATATTCAGGATTAACAGAATGCCCATGAAGTCGGGGTGAGACGACCTCTCAGGCTTAGCTTCCTCACAATAAGGAAACTGAGGCCTGAGGGAGTGGTGACAGGATTAGAATAGGAAGATGACCTTGGTTTGTGACATTTTCTCACTGTAACCACTAAGGCATATTCCTGCTTGTCATTAAAAGCTGCCCGTCTCTTTTCCCAAAGCTGACTGGTACCCTGGGTATTTTTGAGTAGCTGTTTGACAGTAATGTTCATGCAACTCTCCTTATTTAGTAGCTTCTGATTTATAAATAATACACACAGAGAAAGCGGCAGAGGTTCGCCATCTTACCTCACCAGTGCTGCACACAGGGTCTGTCGCATGCAGCTGATACCCTCCAAGCCCTTGCCCTCACATCTCCTCACCCTACCCCAGCTGCCGGAAGCCACCATACTATTCTGCAATGTCTTGCTCCTGAGCTGTGCTCCTGGCACCATAGAAATAATGTTCTAAGTGTTGATGAGTTTCTATTGCACTCTTTTGCAAAACCTCAACTCTCCTTAGTTCATAGACCCTTTTGAGTAGTTGAGAGCTTACTTCAAGGATAAAAAGGAAACTAACGCCTTCTTTAATACCTACTCTGTGCCAGGTGCTTTTGAATATTTTTTTTTCCATGTAATTGTCACAACAGCTCTGTAAAGTCAGTTTTACTCCCATATTTACAAGATAAGAAGACTGAGGTAGAGAGGTTACATATTTTAACTGAGGTCATGCAGCTACAACACAGTAGAACTTGGGTTCAAATTCAGGTCTTTATGGGTGATAGAAAAAATAAAGATATTTGTGAAAGGGAAATATTAGTTTTAATCCCCGTGCTTCCTTCTAAGGGGAATGAATCCCAAGAGGAGTGTCATTTATTTGCTAGACAGAGAGAACAGGTGTTGTTGTTAGGTACGCTTGAGTCGTTTTCGACTCATAATGACCTTACGCACAATAGAACGAAGCCCTGCCCAGTCCTGCACCATCCTCACAGTTGTTGCTATGCTTGTGCCCGTTGTTAGAGTCATTGTGTTAATCCATCTCATTGAGGGTCTTCCTCTTTTTCGCTGACCCTCTACTTTACCAAGCATGATGTCCTTCTCCAGGGACTGATCCCTCCTGATAACATGTCCAAAGTATGTGAGATGTCATTGTCTTGCCATCCTTGCTTCTAAGGAGCATTCTGATTACACTTCTTTCAAAACAGATTTGTTTGTTCTTTTGGCAGTCCGTGGTACATTCAGTATTCTGCGTCAGTACCACAATTCAAAGGCATCAATTCTTCTTCAGTCTTCCTTATTCACTGTCCAGCTTTCGCATGCACAAACCAAAAAAAATGAAACCCACTGCCATCGAGTTGATTCCGATTCATAGCAACCCTATAGGACAGAGTAGAACTGCCCCGTAGAGTTTCCAAGGAGTTCCTGGCAGATTCGAACTGCCGACCTTTTGGTTAGCAGCCGTAGTGCTTAACCACTACACCACCAGAGTTTCCTGTGCATGCATAAGGCTATTGAAAACACCATAGCTTGGGTCAGGCGCACATTAGTCCTCAAGGTGACATCTTTGCTTTTCAACACTTTAAAGTGGTCTTTTGCAGCCCATTTGCCCAATGCAATGTGTCTTTTGATTTCTTGACTGCTGCTTCCATGAGTGTTGATTATGGATCCAAGTGAAATGAAATCCTTGACAGCCTCAGTGTTTTCTCTGTTCATCATGATGTTGCTTGTTGGTCCAGTTGTGAGGACTTTTGTTTTCTTTATGTTGAGGTGTAACCCATACTGCAGGCTGTGGTCTTTGATCTTCATCAGTAAGTGCTTCAAGTCCTCTTCACTTTCAGCAAGCAAGGTTGTGTCATCTGCTCAACGCAGGTTGTTAATGAGTTTTCCTCCAACCCTGATGCCCGTTCTTCTTCGTATACGCCAGCTTCTTAGATTATTTGCTCAGCATACAGACGGAATAGTTATGGCGAAAGAATACAAGGCTGATGCATACCTTTCCTGACTTTAAACCATGCAGTATCCCCTTGTTCTGTTCAAACAACTGCCTTTTCGTCCATGTACAGATTCCTCATGAGCACAATTAAGTGTTCCGGAATTCCCATTCTCCACAACGTAATCCATAATTTGTTATGGCCCACATGGTTGAATGCCTTAGCATAGTCAATAAAACACAGATAAACATCTTTCTGGTATTTTCTGCTTTCAGCCAGGATTCATCTGACATCAGCAATGTTATACCTGGTTCCACATCCTCTTCTAAATTTGGCTTGAATTTCTGGCAGTTCCCTGTCAATATACTGCTGTAGCCACTTTTGAAAGATCTTCAGCAAAATTTTACTTGCATGTGATATTAATATTGTTTGACAATTTCTGCATTCTTTATGATCACCTTTCTTTGAAATGGACACACATGTGGATGCCTTGTGGTCGGTTTACCACATAGCTGTCCTCCAAATTTCTTGGCATAGATGAGTGAGTACTTCCTGCACTGCATCCATTTGTTGAAACATGTCATTTGGTATTCCATCAATTCCTGGAGTCTTTTTTTTTTTTTTGCCAGTACCTTCAGTACAGCTGAGGCTTTTTCCTTCAGTACCACTGGCTCCTGATCATATGTCACCTCCTGAAATGGTTGAATGCTGACCAGTTCCTTTTGGTATAGTGACTCTGTGTATTCTTCCATCTTCTTTTGATGCTTCCTGCACTGTTTAATATTTTCCCTGTAGAACCCTTCCGTATTGCAATTCGAGGCTTGAATTTTTTCTTCCATTCTTTCAGCTTGAGAAATACTGAGTGTGTTCTTCCCTGTTGGTTTTCTATCTCCAGGTCTTTGCACATGTCATTATAATATTTTGTCTTTTCAAGCCTCGCTTCAAAATCTTCTGTTCGGCTTTTACTCCATCATTTTTTCCTTTTGCTTTAGCTACTCAAAGTTCAAGAGTAAGTTTCAGAGTCTCCTCTGACATCCATTTAGGTCTTTTCTTTCTTTTCTGTCTTTTTGATGACCTCTTGCTTTCTTCATGTATGATGTCCTTGATGTCATTCCACAGCTCGTCTGGCCTTTAGTCTGTGGTGTTCAACGCGTCAAATCTATTCTTGAGATGGTCTCTAAATTCAGGTGGGATATACTCAAGGTTGTACTTCAGCTCTCATCGACTTGTTCTAATTTTCCTTAATTACAACCTGAACTTGCACATGAGTAATTGATGGTCTGATCCACAGTCAGCCCCTGGCCTTGTTCTGACTGATGATATTGAGCTTTTCCATCATCTTTTTCCACAGATGGCAGTTGGTTTGATTCCTGTGTATTCTATCTGGCGAGGTCCATGTGTATAGTGGCAATTTATGTTAGTGATAAAAGGTATTTGCATTGAAGAAGTTGTTGGTCTTGCAAAATTCAATCATGCAATCTCCAGCATCGTTTCTATCGCCAAGGCCATATTTTCCAACTTTTGCATTCCAATCACCAGTAATTACCAGTGCATCCTGATTGCATGTTTGAGCAATTTCAGACTGCAGAAGTTGATAAAAATCTTCAATTTCTTAATCTGTGGCCTTAGTGGTTGGTGTGTAAATTTCAATAATGGTTGTATTAACTGCTCTTCCTTGTAGGTGTGTGGATATTATCCTATCACTGCCAGTGTTGTACTTCAGTATAGATCTTGAAATGCCCTTTTTGATGATGAAGGCAATACCATTCCTCTTCAAGTTGTCATTTCCAGCATAGTAGACCGTATGATTGCCCGATTCAAAATGACCAATACCAGTCCATTTCAGCTCACTAATGCCTTGGATATCAATGTTTATGCATTCCATTTCATTTTTGGTGATTTCCAGGTGGAGCCCCTAAATTGCTCAGCAAAATAAGAGGGACATAGGGCAAAGGTAGTCCCTGGGTGGTGCAAACAGTTAAGTGCTTGGCTATATCCAAGAGGTTGGCGACTTGAATCTACCCAGTGGTGCTTTGGAAGAAAGGCCTGACAATGTACTTCCCAAATGATCACAGCCATTGAAAACTCTATGGAATGCAGTTCTACACTGAAACACATGGGGTCGCCGTGAGTTGGAACTGACACAGTGGGAACTGGTTTTGTTTTCTTTTTGTTATATGGCAAAGAGGGAGGGTAGTGATCCAGGAATAAGGACAGTTAGGGATTGCACAGCTAGGGTAGTAGTGGCATGAGGGTGGTGGAGGCATGACCAGCTGGCAGACAAGGAGCATACAGGGGACAGAGATGCCCAGTGGAGATTTGAGGAGCGAAATAATGCGCTCTGTGTCAAGTTGCTTCTCTCGTCTATCACCCTCACCCTGAAATCACCAACATAATCCTTTCTTTTTCTTTGTGTTTGCTTTAGGGGTATAGTATTGTTGCACTAGCTCAAGGTTGGCTGGCAAGAACCCACAAAGTTGTGGTAGGCATCTTCAAAGCCCATTATTCTTCAAATATTCACATCATAAATGTTTACTGAGTTCTTTCTATGTGCCAGGCATTGTTCTACGGTGCCAGAAATAAGTAGTGAACAAGAATGACGTCTTAGCCCTTGGAAGTTTACATACTAGCTTGGTAAGACAGACAATAAAAAAACAAACAAAGAAGTGCCGTAAAGAAAAATACAAGAGGGTAAGAACGATTTTAAAAGTGTAGGATAGCACACGTCTGTTTTGTTAAAGAGAACCACCAGAACTGAGGGCTAATGTTTTGTGGACATTTGTTTAACGGAGTTTTATTGATTAATTACAATGTGTGAAGTCCAGTTCTAGATACTATAGGAAGTGAATTGGCTGCTTCGAGAAGCTCCTGGGTTAATTGAGAGATGTGACAGGTTAATTAATAATTTAAAAAGTGAGGAGGTACATAAATGCTATGAACCTTTAAAATACATTTGACAGGGGCGGGGGCATATCTCTTTAGGACCCTGAACTTAGCCCAGAGTGGGGAGAAAGCCCTAGGTGAACCCTATTCTGTGCCTTCACTTTGCCACATCCCTGCCTACTTAATGTTTAACCTTTGCTTCCCCCAACTAAACACGTGTGCCTCCGTATTTCCCAGCTTCTCAGCCTGTCTTCCTGCTCACTCTTGGTGTCTCCTGCTGGTAGTCCTGACTAAGGGAGGAGAGGATAATGACTAAGCTCATAGTTTCTCAGCTCTGTCAATTGTAGCTGGACCACCTTGGGTCGGTTACTTAACCAGGACTGTAGTTTCCTCATCTGTAAAGTGTGGATAATAATTGCACCTGCTTCATGGAGTTCTTGTAAAGATAAACTGAATTAATTTACGTAAAGCGATTAGAAGAGTGCCTGGCACATCAGAAATGTTGAATTAGAGTTATCTATTACTATTCCGGAAACCCTGGTGGCGTAGTAGCTAAGAACTATGGCTGCTAACCAAAAGGTCAGCTGTTCGAATCCACCAGGCACTCCTTGGAAACGCTATGGGGCAGGTCTGCTCTGTCCTATAGGGTCGCTATGGGTCGAAATTGACTTGATGGCAGTGAGTTTGGGTTTTTTTTTTTTTTTCTGGTATTATTATTCTGGTGTTATCTAAGTGTTCATTATTACTATTTAGACTGACCTCCCTCAAGACCACCCCTGCTGAGAATCTATCTACCCGCCCCTACCCAAGCAGAGAGGACACTAGTGTGGAGCGGCTGGGTGGTAGAAACTGTTAATGTGTTTTGCTGCTAACCAAAAGCCTGGAGATTCAAGTCCATCTAGAGGCACCTCTGAAGAAAGGCCTGATGATCTACTGGAAAATCAGCCACCGAAAATCCTATGGAGCACAGTTCTACTCTGACACACATGGGGCTGCCATGAGTCAGAATCAACTCAACAGCAACTGGCTGGTTGATAAATTAGTTACTGAGTCCTTGGCAGGTTCAATTCGAGATCACAGAAAGAAGTTTTCCTTCTCCTCAGACATATCAAACAACAATGAAGTGGTACTTGAGATGGACCTTGGAGATGGGAAGGATGTAGACATTTGGAAATGGCAGGGAGAGGGAAGAGAAAGTCATTTTAGTCAGAGAGAAGTAGGGCATTTGGGGCCAACACTGAAACATTGCATGGTTTGATTTGTTTGGAACGTTGAATGCATGAGGTTAAGACCAGGGGCTAGGTGTTGAAACATGGTGGGTTAGCTGACAAATTGTGGAGGCACGTAAATTAAGTTAAAGCTGTTGGTGTTAGACTTTATAGGCAAATGGGAAACCCATGCGGATTTTGCAGAATCTGTTTTGGTTCTCTGCTGTAATGTAGGTGTATAGGCGCAAGAGTTGTTTATCCCAACATTAAATGACCCAAGGCTACTGTAATTTTTTTAATTTAATTTAAAAGTTTTATCTATCTTGTGATGCTTCACAGGGACTGGGCAAGAAAATCTAAATGAATATATACCTACAGTACATGCTCCAAATCAAGGATATGCCACATTTTCTCAATAAGAAGGTACAAAAAATAGTCAGGGGTTGGCTGTCATAGATATGTAAACTGTTAGGGCTAGAGATAACATTCAACTCATGAATGTAGTTACTCATGTAGATTTAAAATTATATGCTCCATGAAATAATATATTAATTCAGAATATTGCTTTTCTCCATCCACATTTCATCAGACAATTTTGTTCAAGCTCACCACAGGCATTTTCAACATCAATGCCTTTGTCATCACTAAAGTGAATTTTTGGATCATCTAATAGTTTTCCAGAGCACAACATCTTCGTGTTTGTCTAAGTTATTTGATATAAGCCATTTCTTGCATCTGTGTGTAATACCATTTTTTCCTAAGCTGCAACTGTCCATTTGCATAATATAAGAACAGTTTTGATTGTTCATTTATCCTGTATTCATGATCTTCACAATTTAACTACATACTATATTGCTTTTTAAAAGTAATTTTTAAAAGCTTGTGTGCAGCAGCCAACCATTGTTATTAAATTTTTTTTTTTATATCCCCAGGAATCATTATTACACTTGTGTTAAAAAAAATGTCTTTTTGCCTCACTTTTTACCAATTTCATCAGATGTTTTCTAATGTAAGCATCCAAATTTAGTACAGATTGAGGTTGTTTTAGGTGAACGTAACTTCCTCAAATAGTACATTAGTGCTCAAAATAAAGAAATTGAAAGGGTACCTCAAACTTTCCGGGATTTTTAAAAGGATTTATATGTATGATAAACCTCTCTTTCCTGAGGGATTTTTTGTCTGGGAACCTCACTTTATATTTGGACATGTATGGTCTCCTCCCCCATTGATAATGGTCTGGTCTTCTGATCTCTGCTCACAGCCTTGACCTTTTCTAAGTAGCTACAGTTTTTGCTTAAAAGCTAGTCCTTAAGGAAATGAAAAGCTGTGGTAGAGTTAAACAAACAAAAGAACACAAAAAGTTTTAATTCTCTAGTACAGTCTTCCCGCTGGGCATCAAGTCTTGGGGTATGTGGCTGTTTGTCCCCAGAGCCCTCCTGCCATTGTAGCTCAGTGTCCTCCTTCTGTGCTGTCACAGCTCCAGAGCTTACCCACCGGGGGCCCTCATCATTTGGCCTCATCTACGCCTTTATTTGTCTGGCCCTTTAACTAGACACTAGGTGTCTTGAAGGCAAGCACTGTGTCTTGTTCACCAAAACAGTTCCGGGAATAGTGCCTGAATGAATGAACAAGCAAGTAAGGGCAACATGCTCTCATGTGATAAGGAATCTTCCCAATATCTTAAGGGAGTTGATGCAAATTTTAAATGATTCCATATGCAGATTTTAATGTTTGTGGGTTTCAACTATGTACACACATTCAGATAGTTCCCATCTGTTGCCTAAATGTATGGGTGGCCAAATCTTATACATGAGGCGATGAAAGGAGGATACAGGCAGTGCCTGCAGCTTGAATGTGGAGGCTTTTCTTAGAGAAAAAAAATCCAGGCTCTGTTTGTTTCTCTCACACATGGCTTTGGTTTTGTAATGGTGTCAGACAAGTTTACCTTGTCTATAGACTAGTAATTTGCTTTGGGTTTGTTTTATCTAAACTTGACCTGCACCTGCCTCCTCCTTCCAAGATTGTCTTCCATACTTGTATATTTAGATTGTTAGACAGCTGGTGAATATTTTTCTAGGAATTTCTGGTGTTGATGGGTCTTAGCCCATTGCCTAACCTCAACCATTGTCAGTAACTCACTTCACTCACACACACACAAGTACACATTTGCACCTACGGCCATTCATTTTCACAATGCTTTTGTTGCATCTAATGCATATTTTGCTGTGGTCTTGGTCACTGTTGATAATAACATCTTGTTTCAACCCTCTGCTCAGGCATTCCTGATGACTGGCGGTGCACCAAACACGTGGTAGATTTTCATCTTCAGTGTCTTCATTCACATTCATGCTATTCTCTTGGACAGGAATATCAGCACCTCCTACTTCAAGGCAGTGATAGACATACCACTTTTAAGGCATGGGTAAAGGTGTGAATTGGGAAATTATTACAAGGTCCAGAGTAGTCAGCATAATGGCACAGGGCTCGGACTCTGAAGTTAGATGCCTGCTTTGAATCTTGACTCTGCCATTTACCAGCTGTGTGATCTGGAATAAGACTCTTACACTCCTTATGTCTCAGTTTTCTTATCTCTTAAATGGGTATATGATACTTCCTAACTTAGGACTTCTGTGAGACGTAATGAACTGAAATACGTAAAGTGCTTAGAACAGTAGACTCACACAGAATAACTGTTATTTTATGGTTAGTCATTATTGTTTTGTTTATTTTAGTGAGACAAAACAGTAGCTATTATTATTATACATGCTGTTGGCCCTGGTTAGCTAGAAAGGAACTGACTACCATGACCAGCCCAAATTGGGTTATTCCCTCCCCGACAAAGTAGAGGCTGGGTTTTGTCGGTAACTTTTGCTTTCTGGGCTTCCAGAGGCTGGGAGAAGGAAGACAGGGTCTGTCACCCCTCTGCCAATCACAGGGATGCCAGTCCCCCTGGTCATACAGTCAAACCCCGTTCCCTTTTTTGCTCATCTTCACAGCCGGTCCTTTGTTGTGCCCTGGAGATGGCCCATCCGAGTGCCTCCCATGCATCTCTCTCATGCCCAGAATGCTTCATCCAGATCCTCATTTTATCTTTCCTGGACCACTGACGATCCCTCCCCATTGTTTTCTCTGCCTCCAGCCCTAATATTCCCATCCAGTCCCCACACAGCTTACCAGGGTGATCTTTCTAAAACATAAATCTCGTCATATCTTTTCTCTGCTTAAAATCTTTGCTGGCTTCCCATTGCCTGCACAATAAAACACCGTTTGGCATTCAGAACCGTATGGAATATGTCCAGAGGCTCATTTTGCCATCCTCCTCTCCCACTCACCTTCTACTCCAGCCAAACTGAACCAGCACTTTTCTCTTTTGCTTTATACTTTTACTTGAGCCATTTCCTTCTCCAGATTACCCTTCCTGCCACTTCTGTCTGTTGAATTAACATCTGTAAAATTTAAGGTGAGTTTTTTTTTTTTTTAATGAGGTATTCTTTCAAGATTCCACCCTCCATTCTCACTACCCCCCCATGAGAATTTTTCATCGTCTCTCATACTCCTAGAGTAATTTGTTTGTGTCTCTATGATAATACTTAGCACAGATTGCCTTTTGATATTTATTTCTATCCTTGCTAACTTCAGAACTGCTTTTGGAAACCCTGGTGGCATAGTGGTTAAGTGCTGCGGCTGCTAACCAAAAGGCTGGCAGTTCGAATTCACCAGGCACTCCTTGGAAACGCTATGCGGCAGTTCTACTCCGTCCTATAGGGTGGCTATGAGCCGGAATCAACTCGACAACAACGAGTTTGGTTTCTTTTTTGTTTTTTTAAGATGATTAACAAAAATGATATGGCAACATTTGTCAAACCTCATTGAATTGTATACTAAAAAGATGGGTTCATTTTATTGCATGCAAATTATACCTTAATAAAATTGATTTTAAAAGAAAAAATACAGTAAAAAGCATTGTTGTTGCTGTCAGTTGCCATTAAGTCAGGTTTGACTCATGGAGACCCCGTGTATAACAGAATGAAACGTTGTCCTGTCCTGCACCAGCTTCATGATCAGTGGTCTGTATGAGTCCACTGTTGAGTGCCTTCCAACCTAGGGGGCTCAGCTTCTAGAACTATATCAGACAATATTTTGTTACGATACATATGGTTTTCATTGGCTAATTTTCAAAAATAGATTGCCAGGCTTTTCTTCCTACTCTGTCTTAGGAAGCTCCAGTGAAACCTGTTCATCATGGGTGACCCTGCTGGTTTTTGAAATACTGGTGGCGTATAGCTTCCAGCATGATAGCAACAGGCAAGCCACCACAGTATGACAAACTGACAAATGGGTGGTGGAATAAAGGCATAGCAGGATAAAAATAAATAGATGTGAAAATTGGAAGGAAGGGAAAAATAAGAATGGGAAAATAAATCCAGGGGTAAGGCTAGTAAACAAAAATTCATGCCATACATTTCCACAGACTAAAAATTTGCCTCTGAGCTTCCCAGCAGTCAAAGCAAATAGACTATTATAACTAGACAAATACAGAGATTTCTGTAACCTGAGCAAAATCTCTCTCATAGGCCCTTTTGAAGGGAACACTGTGTGATCTAAAGGACAGCCTTCTCAACAGTAACCCTATGTTAAACCCAATAGGGAGTTGTATAGTGCTGTTTCTTATAACATCTCTCAGTTCAGGTTCCCGGCAGAACATCAAAGTGCAATTAAGACAACCGTTCCATGAGGGGCTAAAATAATACGGTCCAAGTGCACAGCTTTCTAATGGTTTGGCTGGATTAGGGAATACAGCTTATAATATCTATAGAGATGGATGGACTATGTATCCTTCAAGCAATCTCTTAAATGAATATGAATAGATTATAATTATATTTTTTTAAATAAGATTTGAGAGAGAGCAAGGCTGTAGAGGCTATGGCCAGACCCTGGAGTGCAGGTGACTTCTGTTACCAATCAAAGGCAGACCTTTGTTTTTTAAAACTCTGTTGTTAGATACATACACATTTAGGATTGTTATGTCTTCTTAAAGGATTGACCCCTTTATCATTATGTAATTTCTCTCTTTATCTCTGGTAATATTCTTTGGACTGAAGTCTGCTTTGTCTGAAACTATTACAGCTACTCTAACTTTCTTTTGGTTAGTTTTTGCTTATGTCCATCTTTTTACTTTTATCTATGTCTTTATATTAAAAGGGGTGTTCTTGCAGATAGTATAGAATTTAGTCTTGCTTTTTTTTTTTTTAATCTAATCTGACAATGTCTGTCTTTTAACTGCGGTGTTTAGACCATTTACATTTAGAGTGGTTATTGATATGGTTAGATTAAAACTTAACCATTTTGCTCACTGTTTTCTATTTGCTCCAGTTGTTCCTTGCTTATTTTTCTGTTTTCTTTAGGTTTAACTGGGATTTTTTTATGATTCTATTTTATCTCCAATCCCAGACCCGGTGCTGTCGAGTTGGTTCCAGAGCTCTTAGCGACCCTATAGGACAGAGTAGAACTGCCCCCATAGAGTTTCCAAGGAAGACTTATTATTTATACCTCTTTTAAAAAAATTTGTGACTGTCCTAGAGTTTATAATACACATTTTTAAATAATCTGAATCTACCTTCAAATAATATTATACTACTTCAAATGATATGTAATGATCTTATAGTAGTGTATTCCCAGTTCCTCCTTCTCATCCCTTGAGCTGCTGTTGTCATACATTTCACTTTTACATAGGTTACAAACATACAATATATTCTTAATATTTTTGCTTTAAACAGCCAGTTACCTTTAAAAAACAAAAAAAGAAGTTCCTTTACTATTTCTTGTAGAGCAGGTCTGCTGATAATGAATTTTCTAAGCTTTTGTTTGCCTGAGAAAGCCTTTATTTCTCCCTTACTTTTAAAAGCTATTTCTACTGGGTGTAGAATTCCGTGTTGACAGTTTTTATTTTGTTTTTTCTTTTAGTACTCTAAAGATGCCACTCCATTGTCTTCATGATTAAATGGTTTCTGGCACTCAGTCTGCTGTAATTCTTATCATTGTAGGTACTGTGTCTTTTTCTCTGGCTGCCTTCAAGATTTTCTCTTTGTTTTCAGTTTTCAGCAGTTTGAATATCCTATGCTTCATGTTGGCTTTTTAGCATTTATCCTGCTCAGTATTCTCTGTGCTTCTTTGGTTGTGGTTTGGTGTCTTGACTAATGTTGCAAAAGTTCTTCGTTGTTATTTCTTCAAATATTTCTTCCATCCATTCTCTCTTTTTGGGATTACAATTACATGTGTATTTAATATTGTCCATATAATATTATGCCACATCTCTTGAATTCTCTAGGCTGTTTTTTCCACTCTTTCTCTTTGAGATCAATTTAGGTCATTTCTATTGACATATCTGCAAGTTTATTGATTTACTGATTTTTCTTTCAGCTGTGTTAAGTCTACTGATGAATCCATTGATAACATTCTTTATCTCTGTTTCTGTGTTTTTTATTTCAAGTATTTTCCTTTTAAAAAATATAATTGTGCTTGTTTGTTGGTGAAAGTTTACACAGCAAACTAGGTTCCCATTTAACAATTTCTATACATATTGTTCAGTGACATTGTTTACATTTTCCACATTGTGTCAGTATTGTCATTATTTTCATTCTGCTTGTTCCATTTCCAAGAATCTAGCCTCCTTGCCCCTGACCTTCTCATCTTTGCTTTTGGGTAAATTTTGACTGAGATTTCTAGTATTTTCATTTGATTCTTTCTTGTAGTTTTTAACTCTGTGATAAAGTTACCTATCTTATTTTCCATGGCATTTACCTTTTCCCTTAAACATTTGACATATAAAGCATCATTATTGTAAATTCCCTATCTTGTTAGTTCCAACATTTGTGTCATTTATGAGTCCATTCTAATGATCGCTTTTTCTCTTCAGACTACTTTTTTTTGGTTAGGGGGGCCTTTTTGTATGCCTTGTAGTTTTTTTATTGAAAACTGGACATATTGTATAGGACAGTAGATAATGAAGTGAATTTTTTTTTAAATGCTTGTAGATTAACCTCCATTCCTTCTGGTAGACTTTTAATGTGGAGAGTTTATGTTAATTTAGTCAGAAGTTGGAGTGGGTTTGAAGTTTGTTGTTGTAGTGGTTACCCTTAGTGCACCAGAAGCTTAAATTTCCCTAATGATAACCTGTGTTTATGGTGTAGATTAATTTTCAAGAGGATTTTTGTCTTGTCTGCTCTCTGCTTGACTTTGAATCTCCTTGCTGGGATTTGGGTCTTCCTTTTCACTGTTCCTCAGAAAGAATTTGTGTTTTGCAGCTCTCTCAGCTGTATTTCAATGTTATTTTTACTTGATGCTTGCTACTGTGGAGGTAGTGAGTTCGGGAAGGGATGTTCTCTGATGTTCTGATTAAGCCTCAGTTTAGGCAGTCACTGTCAATCTGGAGCTCAGTTGTGTAACATTCTTCTCAGGTGTTCTTGCCCCTCCTCCAGAAGTCCTTCGCCCAGCGTGCATTCCTGCCCCTCCCCCAGCAGTAGAGCTGTCCTTTTTTTTTTTTCTTTTTCCCTACCTAAGCTTCAGTGAGTTTCTACCAGTGTCTTCAGGCTACAGTTTTGTTGCCCTTCCTCTTGAATATTTTCTTCCTTAGGGAAGAGATGGGAGAAGAATTTCAGGAGTTCTCTCTCCCAGCCAGCGCCATGAGGGGAGTTTTCCTCCAGTATTCCCTGTAAGCCTTTGTGTGTGGGGGGGTGGGGGGTGGTCCTGGAGGAAAAGCTGCAAGAAGAGTCTTGTGTTTGATAATCAAGAGAGCAGAATTGGCCTCTTCTTATGAAAGTTAAGGCTCCCGAACAGTTCTCCAGCCTGAAGAGACAGCTACTTTACCTTTGCATGGAGGGGGCAGATGTAGCTTCTATAAATGCAGCTGTGATATTTCTTGTAAAACAGCTTTGTCTTCCTTCTACCCAGGCCACCATCAAATGGGTCTTCAAGACCATAAAGTTCTGTATGGAGGAGCTGTGAATCCCAGGTTTGGATTTCATGGAACAGTAAAATTAAAACAAAAAATTATTGGGAGGATCAACATCAAGTTCTCAACTTTTAGTATTTAAAACAAAAAACACCCACCTGCCATCATATCATTTCAACAGATTCAAACTCATCAAAGTACAAGAAACATACTCTTGGGATAGTGAACAATCCTTTACAGGCAGTCCTTGGGTTACAAATGAGATCCATTCCTAAGTTCATCTTTAAGTTCAATTTGTAGGTAAGTTGGATCAGGCACATACGGTTCTTATGTAGCGTCAGTTAGTCGAATATTTGTCTTAATATGTAAATTAAGAAACACTTCCAAATACACTAAAACATCTTAAACATAGTAATACAGTAACAATAAAAGTAACTGCATATGGTACTGTACTGAAGAGAGAGAGAGAATATGTGTTTGCCTGCGTGTGTGTATGTGTGTAGGTATATAAAAAAATTTTTATAGTACTGTAAAAAACATTAAAGAAACAATTCTTAAACAGTTTAGATGGGAAAAAAAAAAGATCACGATTAAAGGTTAACACTTATTCTCATTCCGTCGATGTCTTGCATACCGGAAGGGACATTCGAGAGGTAACATTATGATAATATTAACAATCGGATGATGCAGGAGGAGAAGATGATGGAGAGATGGCTACTGTTGAAGACAATGGGCCTGATATTGGAGAGTCAGGGTTTGATTCTGCTGCTGGTGGGTGTGGGAGGGAGCATTTACTACTAGCATAAATCTCTTGAAGTAGGCATCAAGGGAGATTTGTACAGAGCTTTTCTTTTTCTCATCATAAATGGCCTTGTAGCAGCTGAGGCCCTCAGTCACTGTATGGCTAACTTTGATGAACCTCTCCGTATTAGGATCTTGCTTCTCTAATTTTGCCATCCCTGCTACAATGAGACCAAAGCCTTCAGCTAACTCTTTTATCAAAAGCTTTCTCTGTTCTGGAGTTTTTAGGTCCCAGTCTTTTTCCTCAAATGCTGTCATCTGCTGCTGTAGTTCCACTAGGTCTGCATTGGTTAGTTCTTTGGCATGGGAGTTGAGTAACTCTATGACATCATTTTCACTGATGTCTAACTACAGTTGATTAGCAATATCAACCACAGCTTGCCTAGCTTCAGCGATACCGTCAGCTGTAAATCCCTGAAAAGCATGCATAAATTGGGGGCACAATTTGTTCCACACTCCTTTCATATTTGACTGCTTCGCTTCCTCCTGAGAATCACCAGTATTTTTGATGGCATCATAGATGTTATAATTCCTCCAGAACTCTCTTAAGCTCATCATATCATCTCGGGTAGCCCTGACAGCTTGTAAGAAGGTCAACTGTAAATAAGAGGCCTTAAAGGAGGCTATGACTCCCTGATCCATTGGATGAAGTAGCAATGTGATGTTGCGGGGTACAAATACAACCTTTACATTGGAGTGAAGGTCATCTAAAGTGCTTAGATGTCTGGGCGTGTTGTCAAGCACAAGGAGAATCTTGAAAGGAATTTTCTTGGCCAAACAGCAATGTTCAACAGCAGGAACAAAATGTTTCAAGAACCAGTCTTTGAAGATGGCAACTGTAACCCAAGCCTTTGCGTTTGCCTTCCAAATATGGTAAGAGATGCCTTAATGATACAGCAAAGTGCCCTCAGATTTAGGGAGTGACACACGAGCAAAGGCTTGAGCTTGAAATCTCCAGATGCATTACCCGCAAGCAATAATGTTAGCCTATCCTTCAATGCCTTATGCCTTGGTGCCTTTTTTTCCCCTGTCAAAATGTAGGCCCCTTCAGGCATTTTTTTTCCCCCCCAAAAATAAGCCAGTCTTGCTACATTAAATATTTGGTCTGGCAAATAACCACCCTCCTCAGTAATTTTTTTCAACATTTCAGGAAAATCACTCACAGCACTTACATCAGAGCTCGCTGCTTCACCTTGCACTTTAATATCACGTACATTTGCCCTCGCTTGGAACTATTGAACCAACCCTACTCGCAACAAATTCTTCATCACGACCACCTTCACTTGCTGCATGCACAGCTTTTAAATCGTTGAAAAGGCTTTGAGCCTTTTCTCGCACTCAAGTAAGGCGAATAGGTATATTACTCTGATTTTGATCGTCTAACCAAATTATCAATAGCCTTTCCACTTCGGTAATTAAACCACTTCATTGCTTAGTTATAGTTGTAGCTTCATCGGGGCAGAACCTTTCACATGCTTCATTATTCTCACTGTAAAATTTTTCCAGTTGTTGACTGACTGTAGTTTATGCTTTTCCAATGACTAGTGGTGTTTCACCTCTTTCTGATTGCTTTATTATTTCCACTTTATTTTCAATCATGATTGTTTTCCCTTTCTTTGATGCATTACCAACACATGTATCAGATTTACTCTTCGGAGTACTCTTCGGTTACAAGGGTAAGTAAGAGAAAAATTTAAGCCAAATGCACAGTTACACACTCAACACAGTGTTAACGCTAACATGATCCAACTTAAAAAGGCAAATGCTGTTCTCCTTCCTCCAGCCCACAAACCACTGAAGCCAAGCAACGTTTTCATGAGCGTCACAAAGTAGTGTGTGTTCATTATTACAAACCATTGTATTTAACCCAAGTTTTTAATACAGCAGGCTTTATGGCAGTTCGTCCTTAAGTACGAGTTCTTAACCTGGGAACTTGCTGTACTTGGAATAAACTTTGAAACACTCAATAAAGTTTTTTTCCCCTTCACCATCACAGATCCATGGATGTTTAGTTATGGACCAGCACAAGTCTTTAAACTACACTTAAGAGCCACTGTTGTAGAACATGGCTGCTGTTAAAAATCTAAATGGGCAGAGAAACACCAAAAATTAGTGGAATAGAATATATTTACTGTGAGTAGATATGATTCGAATCGGGCAGTGTCTACCTGAAGGTATTGGGAAGGCCCTCTGAAGAGGGGATAGTGAAAACAGGATATATAGGTGATTCCGGGGAGGGTAGTCTCCTGAGGGTCATTGTATATTCCTTCCATGCTGGTTTCTCAGGAGACAATCAGAGCACGTACAGGGTTTCAGGGTCAGCTGATTGTAAAAACAGTTATTAAGGGCGTGCCATATACCCTAAAACACAGCTTCCAGTCAGATCCTGAAGCTCCTACTTCTCAAAACTGGCTGCACATAGATAATTCTCCAAAAGAGTCCAGTGCTTAAGGCAAAACGATTTCCACAAAGCTGCTTACTAGGCTATTGCTTGGTTTGAAGGTGGTTCCTAAAAAAAAAAAAAAAAAAGAAAGAATTTTTTCTTTTTTTTTTTTTAGGAAAACAGTTCCCTAAAGACTCAGGGTTTAAAAGGACACCTAAGAGCATATGGTCTGAGTGGGTCACTCCAGCTCCATGGACCCACAAATCTGGATTTTAGGAGAAAGAAAACAGCTCCTGGTTGTCTTTTCGTGTTTTGTGTCTTCTTTGCTTTTGTTGGTAACTTCCTGTAAAGCAGGATCATGGTTTTTTTTACTTTTGTTTCTCTCCTTTGACCCTCAAATGTGTTTTAATAGGTGCTCAACAAATGTTAGCTGCACTGAATTGAAATTCTGGCATGCCCTACCCCAGCACTCCTTAGGTCTGCCCCTAGTGCCTCCCTAGGCCTACCTGGAAGGAGGGAATTTAATTTTATTTCCTTCCATCTTAATATTTTGTGAGTACCCATTTTGAACAAGGAGATTTTTTTTTTTTCAGATACCATGGGAGATAAAAAGGATAAGTAAGACAAGATTTTTGCTCACAGGTGGTTTATAATTATTTGTACACAGGTATTTATAATACTAAGCCGAGTGTGGTCAATGACCTAATTATAAGTACAGAACAGCATGGGAACTGAGGAGAAAGCATTCATATGCCCGTTTACACTCTGTACTGAGTGGTTGCTTTGTACTAAGTTGGGGGAGGAATAACCCTGGGCTTCACTCTTAATGCACTGTAGTAAAGACATAATACTACTGTGATGTAAAGAAATGATAACAAAGAATGAGAGATGAGCATGGTGGTCGGTGGTCAGGGAGCTCAGAGAGAGGAACAGCTGCTTTTTCTTGGGGAAGGGGGAGTGGCATGTGGTCAGGGAAGCAACTATCTTCTTGACTTGGGGAAATCTGGGAAGGTTTCATAGAGAAATTGCCACTTGAGTTGTTCTTGAAGCTGGGTCGAACTGGTATGTATGGGTGTGGTGGAGAGGAATTTACCACAAGGGAATGGCTTGGACAAAGGCGGAATGTGAGGTCAAGATCAGGAAATAGAAAGCAACACAGTGCAAGCGAAGATTAAAGTATATGGAGAGGAGGGGATGGGGAGCAGAAGGAGAGACTCGACAACGCCAGACTGTGGCTGGTACAGAGCAGGTTCTAGTTACCAATGGCCATCACAGTGACATCGATTCGTGGTGACCCAAAATATGGCAGAGCAGAACAGTGCACCATAGGGTTTTCTATGGCTGACTTTTTGGAAGCAGATTGCCAGACCTTTCTTATGAGGCACCTTTGGATGGACTCGCGCTTCAAACCTTTTGGTTAGCAGCTGAGTGCTTTAACCATCCGCACTACCCAGGGACTCCGCATAGCAGGCACTCAACAAATATTTGCCAGATGATTGACTACATAAACAAAAGCATCGAACATGGGTTGCTGTTATTTTATTTGTTTGTTTTGGTAGCTAATGGTAAAGAATTCTGTACGGGGAGGAGCTGTTATCATATTGTGGTAACTCTGTGGAGGACAAATGAGAGCTAGGCGGATTTGGGGTGGGGGTAGGAGATAGGAAGCTGTGGAAATCGTCCTAAATGGCCTCCCTACCCCCGATCCTGGAAGGCCTAATTCTCTGCCTCTGTGAAAAGCCAGGCTGGAACGTTTCCCTCTTTTGAAACCTTTGTGCGTCAGTGAGTGTCAGCACTCAAGCTAAATGCAGGGCGTGTTCAGACACACATGGGAAACGTCAATACACATCTTGTTCCTGGGGAGGAGACTAAGGTTTCCCAACTCATTTGCGTCAAGGTCAGCCTGGCTGCGGTGGGGGACTTGAGAAGGTGACACACAGTGTGGCTGCCGGCCCTGAGGATTGGCCATGGCTCTAAAAGTACTGGGCTTGAATGTTCTCATTCTTGCTGCCTAGAGGGAAATGGAAAGCCATCTGATGTTCGTCTCTTAAGTGCTCCTCATCTACTTGGTATTGACATCAATAAACAATGAAATCACAGGATACAGTTTAAGTAAATCTATTTTCCTTGCATGTGGTACAACACAGTTTGAAAATAAAAACAAATCAAATGCTCTGAAAACAAAATGAATGCAAATTAAGGTCTGAAGAAATCTGTCTGCATCTGAGCACTTATTTTGCTTTCTTCCCTCCTTTAAATTAAAAGAACACTATTTCCAGCAGCTCAGATGTGAATCACAGCCCCTTCTGGAATGAATGAGGATGACTCTGGCCTAGTTTTAGCAGATGATTCCCCAGAGGTGGGGGGAGAGAGACTGTTTTCCATGGGGCTGGGGAAGCTTAGGCTAGTGGTCTTTTGAGGGCAGAGGGCCATGTCTGGAAATACACAGGTGAGGCTGCCCAGAGCCAGAGGAGGGAAAACTGACCCTGGAGAATCTGTCTTTCCTTTTGATGAGCACATCACTTGTGCTTCTTTTTTTCTTTTGTTAGTGATTCTTGTTAAAATTGTTCTTAAAATTTTTTTTTTAGTTTTAATTTTGGTGAAAATGTACACAGAAGAACGTACACCCATTCTTCAGTTTCCACGTGTACAATTCAATGACACTGGTTGCATTCTTCACAGTGTCTCACCATTCTCACTGTCTCTACCCGTATGGTTCCACCGCCATTAACTTAGATTCACTACCATTTAAACTTCTCATCTGGGCAAGAGAGTGTCCTAGGGTAAAACTCTCAGAATCTGATAAATGTAAAACAATGAGATTTATTGAAAGCATAAGAAACATTTGAATGGGGAGACGTTAGCCACCCAGGGTTAAGACCAACGAATCCAAAGGATAGCTGCTTCCAATGGAGAAATATAGGGCGGAAACCAGGAACTAGGTTATACTTTTCTGATTGGAAGTTGCAAGACCAGGAGGCAGGACAACTTGAGGTAGGGCTTTATAGTGATTGACTGGAAACACAAATGTGGGATATTTGGATTGATCAGTTGAATTTGTGCCTAAGAGTGTTCTACAGGGTGGTTAATGTATCTTAAACATTTCCCAAGGGCTCTGATAAGGATCTTGTCTCAAGGCCCTCCCTTAAGAACACTGAAAATGTTTCTTTGTTATATACTTAAGTCTGCTGGTGTCAGGACCTGCCCTGAGCTCAAAGAGAAAGCGGTTTCTTAGTCATGGTCTTTTAACCCTATGCCAGGGTCACTGATTGTTAAAGAAGTTAGCCTGAGTCAAGGTGGGGTCCAGGCTCAAGCTCAGACCAGCCATTTTACTTGATTTTAGGGCTCCTGTGCATAACCTCCTGGATAATGCAGAAGCAGGAGCTTGTGGCGAAATGGGGCTGGGCCTTCTCCTAGGCCAGCCGCCCTAAATATGCCAGGCACCTCTGTTCGAAGCTCTCATTCAAAAGCTACTGTTGACAATTTAATCTCCTATAGATAATTCTTTAACAGAGTACAATGGCCTCCAAATCTGTCATTCTTGTTAAAATTCTTAAATGGTCCTACAGCATACTGATTGAGAGTGTGAACTTTGGGTTAGAAAGAAGTGGCTCAGGCCCTCATCCCTAGATATGTGACCCTGGCAAGAGTTACTTACCTTCTGTGAGCTTCCGTTTCCGGGGTTATTGCATAAGGATTATATGACGTAATACATGAAATGTATTTAGCAAAGTGGTACATAGAGGGTGATCAATAAAAGCTAGCTCTTTTTTATTAATAAAGAGTAGAGGGTGACTTATGTGTGAGATCCAAACTGTTCAACTATGTTCACGGAGAGAGCAGAGGCCTTTGGGTAAATGAAGAACCTTGTTCTAGATACTTTTTTTGCCCTGTTGGTGGCTCTGTGGAATTTTGTGCATGTTCTGAAGTTTTTCCCCAGCTGATGCTGCAGAAGTTGTCAAGGGGTCCTATCAGACCTGGTGCTGCCCCATGACTGTCAGACATGATTACATCTATGCTTACTTTCTCTGCACTGGAAGGGAGGACAGAGATGAATCTAGTGATGTGCTATGTTCCATGTGAAGGGCTGCTTGTAATTAGGCCCCAGAGATAAGACCTCAGGTCCCTGACTCACATAGAGAACATTGACCTTTAAACCAACCAGTTGCCATTGAGTGGACTCCAACTTATGGTGACCCATGTGCAGTGCCAGGGGGTTTTAAATGGCTGATTTTAAGAAGCTGATTGCCAGGCCTTTCTTCCAAGATGTCTCTGGGTAGACTCAAACCTCCAACCTCTTTGGTAGCAGAGGAGTATATTAACTGCATGGTAAGGAAAGGCAGATATTTGATTTGGTGATGCTGCCTGACCTTCTCCTATCAGGGATTACCAGGAAATGACAGTGTTCAAAGAGCACACTGAAAGAACGGAGAAGCCACCTTCCGCTGGAGGGGATGGCTCGGGCCTACTTCAGTGACCTAGGACCAAGCACCTAAGTAACTTATCTCACCTAGCACCATTCCAGCACTCTGGCCAGATAGCTCTGTTTTGAGTCTGCCAGCTATAGAGGTGGGGCATCTGGGCCTGGACTCCATGGCCTCTTGGGGGAGCCAGGTCTTCCATATGGATTCCGGAAAATGAAAGCTACTTGTGCCTTCTGGTTCACAAGGAGACTCCATGAAGGGTCTCTCCCACCTCCAGAGCTTGGGGGTTATTGTTTGATACTTATTCCTGCCCCAGCTCCCAGGCTAAGCTGCTCAGATCGCTTCAGAGCCAATTCATTTTGAAGCCATAGAGCATTTTATCCCTCTAATTGTTGCTGTTGTTACGTGCCGTTGAGTTGGTTCCAACTCATAGTGACCCTATGTACTGCAGAATGAAATGTTGCCTGGTCCTGCACCATCCTCCAATCATTGCTGTGTTTGAGCCCATTGTTGCAGTCACTGTATAAATCCATCTCATTGAGGGTCCTCCTCTTTTTTGCTGACCTCCTACTTTGCCAAGCATGGTGTCCTTCTCCAGGGACTCATCTTTCCTAATAGCATGTCCAAAGTAAGTGAGACAAAGTCTTACCATCCTCCCTTCTAAGGAGCATTCTGGTTGTATTTCTCCTAAGGCAGATTTGTTCATTCTTCTGGTAGTCCATGGTATATTCGATATTCCTTGCCAACGCCATAATTCAAATGCCTCAATTCTTCTTCAGCCTTCCTTATTTATTGTCCAGTTTTCACATGCATATAAGGTGATTGACAATACCATGGCTTAGGCCAGGCTCACCTTAGTCCTCAATTCCTATAATCCAGTGCTGTCAAGTCGATTCTGACTCATAGCGACCCTATAGGACAGAGCAGAACTGCCCCATAGAGTTTCCAAGGAGTGCCTGCTGGATTTGAACTGCCGACTCTTTGGTTAGCAGCTGTAGCACTTAACCACTATGCCATGAGGATTTCCTCAAATAAAGTACCCCTTTAAACCCATGTCTTCTGCTTGGTCATTTCCAGGATCACACTTCTGGATTTTGATATCTAAAATCTCTTTGGAAATTATCTAGCTGTTAAATACAAGGGAGGGGGCATTTTTGTTGTTTTATTTGCAGAAGCAAAACGTTAAAGATGAGGACAAAGGAGCCAAACAATTCTGCAGTAGCTTCTGAACTTTCAGTGAAAATTAGAATCTAGTTGATTTTGAGCAACAGGAAGGACCTGGGGTTCCATCTGCTCTTCCGCACAGGTGGCCTCACTCAGGCGATGTTTAATTTTCTAAAGTTGAAGGTCATGGCTCGTATTCCATTTCACTCTTCCCAGCTCTGTCCTGGTACCTTATTTTCACTCCCTTGCTTAATCTTCCCCTGGCTTTATTGCTCTCTTCTTCCTTTGACTTTATTCCCTCACCTTCAGTCCTTTGGGGTCTGTTTTTCTCTCTTCACTGTTTCTGCCTCTGCTTTCTCTCTCTCTTCTCTGTCTTTCTGTATTGGTCTCTGTTTTCTGGTTTAATAAGTCTCTCTCCTAATTCTTTTCACTAACCAACGCCCAGCAGCCCATTTCCTTGGGAAGCATGCCTTTGCACCCTTACTTGTTTCAAATGTCTCCTGAAGCAGCTCCTTGTTTCTCATCTAACCCAGGGGTGTGGCCGACAGGGCAGGCCATGTTCTCTATTTGCACAGTTAAACTGCTGTGGGCTCCCCAGTTCATCCCCTTGCAGAGACAAAGGTGCTTCTTGACTTGGAGAGAAGCTGGAAGATTGATTGCCTTTGTAAGCATACCCTTCCCAATCCTGTTAGGGAGGTCAGGTCTCCGTTCTTTGAAAAAGTAAATATAAAAACACAACCCGTGCAACCTGTTGAACCAGTTGACTGCTGTGAGACCCCTGTGTTTCCTTTCTATGGAACATGAAAACAAACAAGCCCCCCCCCCCCCAAAAAAAACCCAAAAAACAAGGCCCAAGCCTTTCCCTTTACCCATTGATTTGCTGTCTGCTGGGAGAAGCTTCTGAATGAATTCTTTTCTCCTGCCCCTGCCATTTAGGGTAGCTCTTTTCTGCTCTGGGCTGGTGGCTAGCCAGAGCAGCAGGCCCAACATGCACAGCTTGCTTTTTGTTTCTTTCATACCAACTGTTTGGTAAAATTTGGGGAGCACTTCTCCCCTGCTCTTTGCCCTCCAGCCTCCAGCAGACTCAGCAGAGTTCCAAACAACTTTCAGACCCTTCTGGCTCCTTCTTGGATTTATAGTTTCAACAAGCTTGTCTCATGCCCCAGATTGCTAGAAGCATCCAAAATCAATCAAAATCCCTCTTTCTCTCTCCTTTTTTTCTCAACAGGGTTAAAAGCCAGGGGTGGAGATTGAGCAAGGGGGTGAAAATAAGATACTTCCTGTTTTCAGGATAGATGGGAAAATCTATCCTGAAACATTTTCCAAGCAATTTATTTGCTTTTCCCAAGTAGGAACACACGCAAGGCACTGTGGTCAGGCACCATGCCTTCATTCATTCACTCACTCATTCATTCAACTATATTTACTGCATACTTTCTGTGTGCCAGGCGCTTTGTGGGTGCTGGTGGTGCAGGGGTGAGCACACTCGGCTTAGCAGGAGCTGCCCAGCCTGCCTGCTGGCTGAAGGGACGAAAATTCAGGCAAGAGTTCGGCATTTTACAAGACTAAAGGGCACACCAGCCGAGGGACATGGACTAGAAGACAGGAGGGGACAGGAAAGCTGGTAATAGGGAACCCAAAGTTGAGAAGGGAGAGTATTGACATGTCCTGGGGTTGGTAACCATTGCACAAAACAATATGTATACTAATTGTTTAATGAGAAGCTAGTTTGTTCTGTAATCCTTTACCTAAATAAGATTAAAATATATATATGTAATAAGAAATAATAATAATTTGGCATTTCGTAAATAAAGATACAGTGAAATCTGTGAGAGCTGGAACTCAGTGGGACTGCCTTGTTTTTCCGAGTCTCACAAGTTTTCTGCCTTTGGCAAGGTGCAGTCTTACCACTTTCCTATCACTCTCTATTAGTGGAAAATATTTGAGTTTCCCTTCTCTGACAGGATTCCGCCTTACACAGGTTCCAAACAGCTTTATAGATTTTAGTGTATTACCATGAGCCCTGTATCTACTTGTTCTAATTTTCCTGGCAATACTTGAAATGTAAGAGGCAGCACAAATTTTTCAGGGGATTTTATGTAATTCCCTCAGGATCATTGGTACTAGACACTCCTTCCCCCCAACCATGCCTCTTCTCTCCCCAGCACACTGGTAGCATGAGCAGCTGCAGATTAGCTGGGCCCCAGCTAATGACATTTTTTTCCTGCTTTTCTTCTGAGAAAGAGCAAAGTGGGGAAGAGGTACGGGAGCTCCAAAATACTCAGCTTCTATTCTGCGTCAGACACTGTGCCCAGTGATTTCACAAATTTGTTTCATTTAACCCCTATTGTCAGCATCCCTGTAAGGTAGACACTATTATTCCCATTTTACTGAAGAAGCAATGGGAGCTCAGGAACTGTCAAGTTGTCCAACGACAGATGACTAGTGCGTCTATGCTTGTAACCCAGGTCTGTTTGGATCCAGAACTCAAATTCTTGCCAATAAAGCCTGTGTGTGTGTGTGTGTGTGTGTGTGTGTGTGTGTGTGTGTGAGAGAGAGAGAGAGAGTGTGTGTGTGGTGGGAGTTGATGATAGTGGGGAGGGGGGCATTAGGAAGGGATAAATGAGGAACCATTCCTGCTTCTTTTTCTCCCATTTGGAGTCCTGGATCTGAGGAACACCTTCCATTCTTTTCCTCTGGTCAGGTGCAGCCATGTGTCTGGGACAGATGAAAATTAGGTCCCTAGAGGGGCTTCTGTTTCCTTTAGCATAACCTAGTGATCACTGTGAGTCGGAATTGACAGCAATAGGTTAGTGGTAAAGAACATGGGCTACAGAGCCAGATTAGGTTCTAATCCCACCTCTGCCTTTTGATAGATGTACTACTTTGGGCAAGTTACTTCAACTGTGCTTTCGTTTTCTCTTCCGTAATGGGGATAAAAACACTTTCCTCACTGGCGTCTGGGGTCTTAAACACTAGAAAGTGGCCATCTAAGATGCATCAGTTGGTCTCACCTGAAGCAAAGGATAATGAAGAACACCAAAGACTCAAGGTAATTATGAGGCCAAGAGACAGAAAGGGCCACATAACCAGAGACTACATCAGCCTGACACCAAAGAACTAGATGCTGCCCAGCTACAACTAATGACTGCCCTGACAGGGAACACAACAGAGAACCCCTGAGGGGGCAGGAGCGCACTGGGATGCAGACCCCAAATTCTTGTAAAAAGACCAGATTTAATGGTCTGACTGAGACTAGAAGCACCCCGATAGTCATGGTCCCCAGACCTTCTGTTAGCCCAAGAGAGGAACCATTCCCAAAGCCAACTCTTTAGACAGGGATTGGACTGGACAAAGGGATAGAAAATGATCCTGGTGAGGAGTGAGCTCTTGGATCAAGTAGACACGTGAGACTATGTTGACATCTGCTATCTGGAGGGGAAATGAGAGGGCAGAGGGGGTCAGAAGCTGGCCGAATGGACATGAAAAGAGAGTGGAGGGAAGGAGTGAGCTGTCTCTTTAGGGGGAGAGCAATTAGGAGCGTATATATAAAAAAAAAAAACCAAACTCTGTGCCTTCAAGGTGATTCCAACTCATAGCAACCCTCTCGGACAGAGTAGAACTGCCCCATAGAGTTTCCAAAGAGTGCCTGGCAGATTCGAACTGCCATAGCAAGGTGTATATAAATTTTTGTATGAGAGACTGATTTGATTTGTAAATTTTCACTTAAAGCACAATAAAAAAAAAATGCTCAAAAACAAAAAAAACCCACTTTCCTCAAAGGATCTGGGGAAGCTTGAGTGAGATAACGCATACTTAGCACTTAGGATGGAATCTATGCATGGCAAGTGCTCCGTAAACAGGGGTTCTTCTGTGTTCCTGCCCTCACTTTTTTCCAGAGAAGACCTCAGCCAGGGGCAGAGCTTTGTCGCACACACCTGTAGCTTGGCTCTGGGTCGCACAGCAGGAAGGGGTCTCACAGCCGGCATCTGGCACGGTTCTCTCTGCCTGTGACGAAGCAGCTGTCAGGACAGGGGCTGGTGACTGTGCATTTTAATGAAGAGCTGTCACTGCCCATGTGAAGCACCAAGGACGCAGATGGAACACTGCATGCTGAATTGCCCCATTTTGTACAGACTTAGTCCATGAATTGCCAGGTCTGCCGTGAGGCTGAACTTGGTGGTTAAGCTAGGACAAAAGAATGACAACCCCACTGAGGACAACATCCAATTAAATGGCACAACCACGGTATGTTTGAGAAGAGAATGGTTTTTTAAATGTTTTCACGGGCCTTGCCAAGAAATATTTATGGGGTGTCAATAGGCAGGGGGGAAATGTGCACTGTGCTTAGAGTTCAGATCAGAGAACAGCAAGTGGCATATTATGGAACAGAGGAGAGAAGGCAGATACCACAGAACTCCCCTTTATCATGCCAGACCTGGGGACAGGACTAGCACCCTTGTGAAGGGCCGAGTTCCTTTAGGCTCCCTGCACCTAATGCCCCCAAGCACACCCTGATTCAGTTTAGATCAACATTTATTATGTGGTGTACACAGGCTCCCTCCTCACCCAGCTCAGAAGAAAGCAGGCAGCTCTGCTCCGGGACAGTCTGTGGTTAGGAGAAAAGACTTTCTTGCCTTTGTTCCGGCTCCCAGGAACCTTTCCTAGTCTATTGCAGCCCGCGATGCTGTCCCTTCTCTGCCCATCCGTGTTTTTTTTGCAACACAGAGTTGGTTTCTGTAATGGATTGAGTTGTGTCCCCCCAAAATATGTGTCAACTTGGTTAGGCCATCTGTGTTGTCCTCTTTTTTGTGATTGTAATTTTATGTCAAAGAGGATTAGGGTGGAATTGTAACACACCTTACCAGATCACCTCCCTGATCCAATGTAAAGGGAATTTACCTGGGGTGTGGCCTGCACTACCTTTTATCTCTCAAGAGATGAAAGGGAAGCTAGCAGAGAGTTGGGGACCTCATACCACCAAGAAAGTAGCGTTGGGAGCAGCTTGTGTCCTTTGGACCTGAGGTTCCTGCACTGCGATGCTCCCAGGCCAAGGGAAGACTAAGGACCTTCCTCCAGAGCCGACAGAAAGAGAAAGCCTTTCCCTGGAACCGACGCCCTGAATTTGGACTTCTAGCCTACTGGACTGTGAGAGAATAAACCTCTCTTTGTGAAAGCCGTCCACTTGTGGTATTTCTGTATAGCAGCACTAGATGACTAAGACAGTTTCCAAGGGCACTTGCAGCTAAGGTCTCTAAGACTTATTGGCTAGTCTAGTGCTTCTTAAACTATCTGTGGTGAAGGACCAAAATAAGAATCTTTTTTACAATTTCTAATCCATCACAGGCAAATACTTTTATAAAATACAATAAAAAGGAATTACTAGAAAAATGAAATAAAAAGCAAAGAAATATTAATCAGTAGATAAGAAATGCTTTAGGTGAAGGGAAAGACAACACTCAATACATGGAAGGTCAGCTCAATTGGACTGGACCAAAAGCAAAGAAGTTTCCGGGATAAAATGAATGCTTCAAAGGTCAGCGGAGCAAGGGTGGGGGTCTGGGGAACATGGTTTGCGGGGACTTCTAAGTCAATTGGCAAAATAATTCTATTATGAAATCATTCTGCATCCCACCTTGAAATGTGGCGTCTGGGGTCTTAAATGCTAACAAGTGGCCATCTAAGATGCATCAATTGGTCTCAACCCACCTGGAGCAAAGGAAAATGAAGAACACCAAGGCCACACGACAACTAAGAGCCCAAGAGACAGAAAGGGCCACATGAACCAGAGACCTACATCATCCTGAGACCAGAAGAACTAGTTGGTGCCGGGTCACAATCGATGACTGCCCTGACAGGGAGTACAACAGAGAACTCCTGAGGGAGCAGGAGATCAGTGGGATGCAGACCCCAAATTCTCATAAAAAGACCATACTTAATGGTCTGACTGAGACTAGAGGAATCCCGGCGGCAAAGCTCCCCAGACCTTCTGTTGGCACAGGACAGGAACCATCCCCGAAGACAACTCATCAGACATGAAAGGGACTGGTCAGCGGGTGGGAGAGAGACGCTGATGAAGAGTGAGCTAATTATATCAGGTGGACACTTGAGATTGTGTTGGCATCTCATGTCTGGAGGGGGGATGGGAGGATAGAGAGAGTTGGAAGCTGGCAAAATTGTCACGAAAGGAGAGACTGAAAGGGCTGACTCAAGAGGGGGAGAGCAAGTGGGAGTACGGAGTAAGATGTATATGAACTTATATGTGACAGACTGATTGGATTTGTAAACGTTCACTTGAAGCTTAATAAAAGTTAATAAAAAAAAAAAAGCAAAGAAATACAAAATACAAGGGCATTTCCCTTAGGAAAAAAAGTTTTTATTGTGATAAAAATATATGTAACAAAACATTTGCCAGTTCAGCATTTTTCACATGGACAGTTCAGTGACATTTGTTATGTTCGTCACGTTGTACAACCATCACCCTATCCTTTTCCAAACTATTCCACCACAATCAACAGAAACTTGGTGCCCCCTCTGCAACGAATCTCCCTTTCCCGCACGCTGCCACCCCTGGTAACCACTGATAAACTTTGGTCTCTGTACATTTACCTGTTTCGTATAAGTGGATCTTAAAGAATTGGTCCTTTTGTGACTGACTGACTTCACTGAGCATAATATTTTTAAGATTCATCCGTGTTGTATATCAGGACTTCATTTTTCATTATGGCTGAGTAACATTCCATTTTATATATATACCACATTTTTCCCATTCATGTGTTGACCCTCTCTTTAGCTATTGATAGCAATGCTGCAATATATTGGTGTTTTTAATTATTACATTGGATAGACATAAATTTACCCAGTCAAATTACTATAACCATTTTAGACACTTACTCTCCATTTTTGTGATTATTGTGCCACAGATAAGTAGTAACAAGAGAGTTTTTGCACCAGCACTGGCTGGTGGACCCCCTCTTGAGTGGCACTGTTCTAGATCACTGGTCTTCAAATTGGAATGCTGAGACAGTCCACTGAGAAGCAGGGAGAATATATTGGCACTTCTATTAATTTTTTTATCTCATCCTCTTTTAATTTCTATTTTATATATATATTTAACTTTATTTTGTTGTTGTTGAGAATATACGCAGCAAAACAGACAGCAACTCAACCATTTCTATATGTACAATCAAGTGGCATTGATTACATTCTTCGAGTTGTGCAACCATCCTCGCTTTCCTTTTCTGAGTTGTTCCTCTACCATTACATAAACTCATTGCCCCTTAAGGTTTCTATCTAATCTTTTGACTTGCTGATGTCATTTTGATTCCATATAGATAGTTCTTAAAAGAGCATAAGTCTCAAGGCAGACATTCTTTACCAGTTAAGCTACACTAATGTTTCGTTTTAAGAAGATTTCAGGGCGTATTTTTGGTTTAAGTTTTAAAGATTATCTCAGGGCAAAAGAATATCTCAGGGCAACCTCAGGGGTTCATCTAGCCTCCATGGGTCCAGAAAGCCTGAAGTCCATTAGAATTTGAAATGCTATTCTGCATTCTCCACCTTTTGATCAGGATTCTTTTATAGACTCTTTGATTAAAATGTAAGTTCTTCTGGTCTCATGGCAAAGGAGGCAGTTGTTCATAAAAGCAATTAGCTACACATTCCATATCCTCCTCCTATTCCTGACTCACCTGCTTTCTCTGTTGCTCCAGGCAAACAGAGACTAGTTACTGTGCCTTGGATGGCTGCTTGCAAGCTTTTAAGACCCCAGGTACAATGCAACGAACTAGGAGGTATTTTTGTGTATTATTTTTAACGTGTACAATATAATAGTAAAGTAAGACACGTACATAGCTAATAAGTAGACAGATTATTGTGGGGAGTTGTGCTCAAACTTTTTTTTTTTTACTGATGGAGGGATGTGATCAAAAACATTTGAAATCTGCTGCTCTCAACTACTCACATGAAATTTTTCAGTATGCTTCTTTGGGGTATCCCTTATCTTCCTAAATATATTTAGGGTTTCATATATTTCTGTCTGGAAATTATAATGAAATTATAAATTCTTTGAGGGTAATAACTCTGCCTTATTTATGCTTATTTATTTAATAAACTGAAAAAGGCATGGTTAGAATCCCAGACACTGCTCTGTTATTGGTCGCCACGGAGTTGCCTCTGACTCATGGTGATATTATGTATAACAGAACAAAACTTTGCCTGGTCCTGCACCATCTTCATGAGCCTTGGTCCATTGTTTATTTGAGTTTTAGAAGAAATATAACCGGAATATTCCTATGAAGTGAAGATGGCAAGACTTTGATTCGTTTACTTTGGACACATCATCAGGAAAGACCAATTGCTAGAAAAGGACGTCGTGTTTGGTAGTGGACCAACAAAAATGAGGGAAACTCAATGAGATGGCACTGTGCTAGGTTATGGGAATATAAACATGACTAGGAATTCATCTGTCTCTTCTAGGATGTGCATGTCTATGTAGACATGTAAGTTAATAATTGCTTTTAGTCCAACATGTGCTATCAAGTAAGCACGTAGACATAAAAAACGTGAGGCATGAGAGTGATTAACTCTATTGGGGGTGGTGCTCAGATAAGACACCCAGAGGAGATGATATTGAGGGATGACCAGGCTTGGCTTTCTTGACAGAAGGAGGCAGAATAGCTTGGTTACTATTAGTACACAAAAAGACAGAGCAGTGCAATCATCACAGTGTGTTCAGAGGCAGGAGATCTTCCGCTGTTCACTATGGCTGGACTATAAATGGCGAGGAGGGGAGAAGGGAGAGATGGGAGGTACTCATACTCCTTCCAACATGAAATGTAACACCACTCCTCTATCATCCCTCTCCAACTGTTCACTCTCTTTTCTCCCTTCATGGACTGAAAGGGTTTATGATATTCTAACTTTTGCAGCCACTTCACCTCCGTTCACACCTATATCCTGAGGACTGGACGCTACCTGCTCCACCTTCCCTGAGACTGCTCACAAAGGCCTCTTGAGTGCTAAATCTCATGGGCTCTTCAGTCTTCCTGACACTACTGGCACTTCCTTCCTGTTGAAACTCTCTTCTCGTAGATTTCTTTGGCATTACTCTCTTCTGATTTTCCTCCTACCTGATCCTGGTTCCTTCACAGTTTCCTCTGCAGACTTCTTCTTCTCCACTTGTCCCGTTATGATGGTGCTCCCCAGGGTTTTATCTTGGGTCCTTTCCTCATGTGTTGTAGCCTCCTCTTGGAGGACGCTCATCCCCTCCTGCTATTGCTTACATTTCAGTGGCTCCCAATTGATGTCTCTATTCCAGATCGCTCTTCTTAGCATAAGACCTGTATATCCCCCTGCCTCTTAAATGTGCCACAGGCAGCGCACATTCACACGTTTGCTGTATCAGCAACACCACCATTCATCCCCCGTACCCACATCAGACTCCTCCCCTCATCAGTCCAATCTGTGAATATCTGTTTAATTCTACCTCCTTACTGTATCTCCTTGGAAACTCTATGGGGCAGTTCTACTCTGGCCTATAGGGTCGCTTTGAGTCGAAATCGACTCGACGGCACTGGGTTTTGGGTTACTCCATCTCAAATACATTTATTTTCAATATTAATAATGATACGACTTTTTATATAGCTACTGTTTTTGACCACTGAGTGCTCTTTGAAGGTAGAGATCAAGTCTTGTTCATCTTGGAATCCTCAGTGGCTGGCAGAGTGCTTAGCTTAGTGTATAGTACTAATAGTAATGAATACTTGTAACAACAATAATAATATCTAATGCTTGTATGGTGCTTAATATGTGTCAGACACTGTCCTAAGCACTTCGCGTACAATAACTCATCTGGTTCTAATAATAACACTGTGAGGTAGATAATATTCCTTACCCTTATACAGATGAAAAAACTGAGACTTACAAGAGGTTAAGTGGCTTTCCCAAGAAGTTCAGAGTTGAATGAATGAGTGAATACACAAATAAGACAATAAATGAAGGAGGTCAGAAAGATAGGCTGAATCATATAATTTGTGCCAGGCTTGTAATGAGTAGGTTGGGAGTCATATTCTGGGTTTCTTTCTAAGGCGGTACCAATTGCTCTTTTTGGAAATTATAGCTTGACCCAGGGTGTAGCGATGCATCAGAGAGAATAGAAATCTGATATACCTGATCAAAAGAAATAAGGCGGTAAAATGGTCTTGATTGGAGAGGGAAAGAAAGTTGGCCGTTTCAAGGTGTTACTTCAGTTGGAGATGTGAGTCAGGGAGTGGTTTTTCTGCAGTCTGTTCCTGCAGAGCCATGTTGGCATTCTGCCTCATCCAGCTCTTGCCGCAAAAACATCGTGACAAGTGTCCCCTAGGGAGTCACACACCTGAGGTTTCTACAGCTCCATATCTGAGATATCCATTGGGGGCTGCCGGCCAACTGTCATTGTCCCTAATTTTAAAAAGCCATTTCTAACACCCACATCTCCTCTATCACTTTGGAGCCTGGTTACCACAAATTGCTGGTTGTGCACTTTCCTAACGCAGAAAAACAACGCTGCCTGGAACGGTTTGCCATTTGCTGTGTTCCTCCATTCCTAATCCTCCTTGAGTGTCTTCTTCATTGCGAGTCGGGCTCTCTGCTACAGCTCTGTGATTCTGCTCCCCACTATCGAGAAAGAAAGGCAGTGAAAAGGATTCTTCTTCCTCCTTCGCTGACCTCTACAACCAAATAAGCATTAAGATACCTCCACTTTTCTGGCTGCTCATATTTTCTTCCTTTCTGCTAGATAAAAATAAAGGCATGAATAAACTGCCCACTCTGACTCAGAAACTGTCAAAACTACAAGGAATCTTAAAGACCTACTGACTCAACCTCTTCATTTTAAAGCAGGTGGAAGCCCAGAGAGATTTGGGGATCCTGTTCACGGGACACTGGTTGAATGGGAACCTTTTTCAGCTTCTGGGGAAGGTGAGGGATAGAAATTATTCTCTCCTTGCCTAAATATCTTCCTGCAGCTTCCACTTGCATATAACAAAATAAAAGTTTAAATTGGTTTTAATACTGCCCTATTATTTCTCCATTTATTTTTGTATTTAGACAGTTTTAAAAAATCTATTCTATTACATTTCTTCTTTGCTTGGCCTCCTTCTCCAAAGTATGCTTTAACATAGAAAATTGGGGGGAATGCCAAGGATGGATTACCCAATAAGCAGGGTGTGCACAGACATGTTTATTCTTACTTACTAATCTGTAGTGCACAAGTTCACCTATTTTTTACCACATCAAGTAAGCCTGTGCTTACCTTGCTTACTGATTAATTCACCCCTGGGGGATGAATTATCTTTTTCTCTCTTCCGCAATGAGTGATTGCATACAAATGGAGGGGTTGCCCACAGTATTCCCAAAGAAAGATAAAACTTCAGTCTCTGCTATGTCCGCCAATCTTACCCTACAAATCCCAGTGATGAAAATCACATTGAAATATGACATCAATTTGGAAATACCTGTTAGTGTGCCCATTTTACCCAACACATTATGAACTCTTTGACAGCACAGACTGGTCATATTCTCTTTTGTGTTTCCAATACATAGTGCCATGTTTGCATGTAGTGTGTGCTTAATAAATGATGACAGGGTTAATGCCTGAGTACAGTTATCTGTCCGGCCACTCATTCAGGGTTTAGATTCCCCTAATAGGAAAGACTACTTAGAGGAAATGGCTTTTGAACTGAGCCTTAATGGTAAGAAAGACAGCACATGATAGCAGGAGGAAGAAGGTTTTATGTACGTGGAACAACCCAGACAAAGGCTTGGAGTGGGAGACTGAAATTACTACGTTACCCATTAGGAAATTAAACAGCCTATCCATTCATTAGAGAAAGGACAAATGACAGGCCTTGTGCATTACCAGACTGTTAATAAGCAAGAACCAGACTGCTCTTATGGAAAGCCAGACTCTGAAAGTCATGTTTCCCAACCCTCTCAAGCCACCCCGTTCTGAAAGTCTCACTATTCAAAATTGCAAAGATGGTACAGAATAGTGGTGCTGGCATAAGGGGTTACAATCCCTCTTTTATAACTGTCTCTTTCCTCCTATTTCTCAGAATACTGAGAAGGTTTGTACTTGCTCAGATGATCTCATGCTGATATCAGCAGGGTCATGTCACCCTTCATCCCAAAGAGGAAGCATTTTGTGTGTGTGGTGAACCTTAAAAATAAAGAAATCACTGGGGGAACAAAAAGAGAACTCGCTGGCCCCTTCCAATTGGGGGTCCTGCCTTTTAGACTTCAACTCACTGGAGTCAAATATAGCTTCCAAAGAGAAAACATGTCTAAAATTAGGGTGGGAGGTGAGAGGGTCTAACAGATTGCTGAGTGTCAGTAATACTGAGTGCCCCAAACTGGACTGTACTTGATGCATTATGCACTTGATCTCATCTGTTCCTCAAACAGCCCTGAGAGAGAAGTAGGCATGGCTTTCTTTTTGACAGATAATACAGCTAAGCTTTGGAGAAATGAAATAATCTTGCTTGAGGTCGCATAGCTAAATGATGGAGCCAGTATCAAATACAGGTCAGATACAGGCAAACCTGTTCTTTCCACCATATTATACGTACAACAGCTATTATAAAAAATACCTGAGGCCAAGGCACAATCCAACTTAAAAAGTGGACAAAGGGTTTGAATAGACATTTTTCCAAAGAAGATACACAATGGCCAATAAGCACATGAAAAAGATGCTGAACATTGTTACAGTAGTCATTAGGGAAAGGCAAATGAAAACCACAATGAGATACTACTTCACACCCACTAGGATGGCTATAACCAAAAAGACAGGCAGTAACAAGTGTTGGTGAGAATGTAGAGAAATTAGGACCCTTACACTTTGCTGGTGGGCATGTAAAATGGTACAGATGCTTTGGAAAATATTCTGCTAGTTCCCCAAAAAGTTGAACATAGAGTTATCATGTGACCCAGAAATTCCACTCCTAGGCATATACATAAGAGAATTGAAAACATATGCCCACACAAAAACTTGTACATGAATGTTCATAGCAACAGTATTCATTATAGCCAAAAATTGAAATAGGCCAAAGGTTCATCAACTGATAAACAAAATGTGATATGTCCATTTAATGGAATATTACTCAATCATAAAAAGGAATGAAGTACTGATAAATGCTGTAACATGGATGAACCTTGAAAACATTATACTAAGTGAAAGAAGCAAGGCACAAATGTATGATTTCATTTATATGAATATCCAGAATAGGCAAATCCACAGAGACAGAAAGTAGATTAGTGATTTCTAGGGTTAGGGAGAGGGAGGAATGGGGAGTGACTGTTGGGGGTATGGGTTTCTTTTTGGTGTGATGAAAATGTTCCAAAATTAGGTAGTAATAACGTGTGGACAACTCTGACTATACTAAAACCATGGAATGGCATGCTTTCTCAATAAAGCTGTCATATAAAAAATACATACACACACACACACACACACACACACACACATTGTGGCTCATTGGTTAAATGTTCGGCCGTGAGCCAAAAGGTTGGCAGTTTGAATCCACCAGACACTCCTTGGAAACCCTGTGGGACAGTTCTACTCTATAGGGTCGACCCAACAGCAAGGAGCATGTATATAAGGGTATGTGTGTGTGTGTGTGTGTGTGTGTGTGTGTGTGTGTGTGTATGCAGGAAACCCTCATGGCATGGTGGCATAGTGGTTAAGTGCTAGGGCTACTAACCAAAAGGTCAGCAGTTTGAATCTACCAGGCGCTCCTTGGAAACTCTATGAGGCAGTTCTGCTCTGTCCTATAGGGTCGCTGTAAGTCGGAATCGACTCAATGGCAACAGATTTATATGTATGTATCTGAGGTCAGAGGGCTGGCTTAAGCAGGCATCAGATAACCACACTTTGGAAAAACCTAAGGCATTAAGTGAATGCTACCAAGATTTAGGATTTAACAGTAAAATGATGGACAGAATGCTTTCTGGGAGTATATGTACATGACAGGCTTGGAAGTGAGATTCTTGATAAACAGCCAAAAAGGGGAAAGAGCATGTCCCTTGGTTCTGCTGTGAGACACTTCACTCAATACAGGCGATATTAACGTGTCTCCCAGAGATTAAGGTGTGAGGGAGGGTACAGTCGAGACAGCAGCCCATTGTTTAGAAATAATTTTCTAATAAAGGTAAACTTAGTACTGGGAGCCACTATTGCCTCTTTTACCTCTTGACTTATTAAAAATTATGTATTGAGCATCTAGTGGGTGCCAGGTACTTTGCGGACTGCATTATAATTTGTAACATCTGTTCTCTCCCAAACACCTCATGAAGTACAGTGAGACTTGTGAGAGCTGGAACTCCACGGGACTGCCTTGTTTTTCCGGGTCTCACAAGTTTCCTGCCTTTGACAGGGTGCAGTCACCACTTTTCTGTCACTGTCTATTTAGCGGAATATATTTGCATTTTCTTTCTCTGACAGGCATCCGCCTCACGCAGGTTCCCGCTTTCACCAGTTTTACGATATTAGTCTCCCCATTTTAAAGATGAGAAAACCAAAGCTCAAAGAGGTTAAGAAAACTGCCCCAGATCACACAGCTGGTGAGTGGTAGAGACAGAATTTGTGGGAACATCTGTCTGACTCCAAAGCTGAGTGTTGGAGAGTTAGATCAGAGAGTCAAGAACAACCAGTAGCTTGTCAAGTGTGGGCAGCATGAGGTTAGGAAAGATGAGGATGGCGGTGGGGTGAATATTGTCCAACTCACATGCTGGAGTTAAACGTGTGGGCTTGAATCTTGCCTCTGCCACTTCCCAGGGCTGCTGTGTGGACTCACTAAGGTATGCATGCAAACGCGCTTACACCTGTGCTCGGCACATAGCGAACGCTCCATGTGCCCAGCTTTTATCATTATTGCCTCTTCTGCCCATTCGCTTGAGCGTGGCTCTGAGGTTAGGGGCCGTTACTAGGATTTGAAAAGCCTCTCTTTGATTTACAGCTGAAATGTCTAGGCTAACCAAGGATCAAAGGGTGAGGCTGGAGGGGCAGGCGCATACATTGGAGTTGGGTTCCAGCTTTCCATCGCAGGCGTTTGGAGCTGAGATGGGAGACTAAGAAGATCTGAATGGTCAGGACTATAAAAACTGGGGGGAAATTATTTTAAAATACATGCGAAAAAGTTTGTTATTTGTAAAACTAAAAGATTAGAAACAGCCTCCATCTCAATCGGAAAATGAATCTATTATGGTATATTTGTAGAATGGAATATTCCACAACAAATTAGGAGATCTTCATATACTTTCACAGAAAGACGTTGGTAAGAGTTTGTTAAAAAAAAAAAGCAAGTGGCAGAAAATTATGCAAATATAATGTTACAAATAGTATTCTGCATGCATATGTGTGTCCCTATGCTTGCTTGTAAATACATCAAAAACGTTCTCTGAGGAGTGGGGTTGAGTGAAGAGAAAGTAAAGAAGGAGGAGGGATGTTTTCTATATGTTTGAATTTTTTACAATCATGCATTACTTTTTAAAATAAAGTGCTGATAAAAATGCTTCCATCAGTAAAAGAATACTTGTACTTGGGAGAAAAAATACTGAGGAATCTGTGTTTATTTTAATTCTTGGGGAAATGCAAAAAGCTAGTCTTCTATATGCAACCTACAGACAAAAAGTCTTTGCAGAGAAGGGCACGATGCCAGTTTTCCAGATTCGCTTACCTTGTTCCTTCAGCCTGTTTTCCATTATGGGCAAATTTGCTGTAATTTGATCTTGATAGATGACCAGGCAGATGTTTCCAGACCTCAGCTCTGCATGAGCTACCTCTCAGATTCCTTCCTGCTGGGTCCTCCCTAGGTGGGTGATAGTTACAGTAGAGATGGGTGAGTGGGTGGGCAGGCGAGTCTTACAGATGTGGAAATTCAGTCATGGGTGGGATCTGGGGCTAATGAGAGGGAAGGGGGAGCGTAGGGATTGATGAGCAGCTTCCATACTTCCTGATATGAAAAGACAAGCTGTGTCCATCTCACCCTGGGGAGCGAAGCTTGGCTGCACTTCTTCATCTTACCCAGCCTGGAATTTTTTGTGTCAACTCTGAAAGACTCTTTTTTTCCCTGGCTGAGAGTTGACTTTATCATTTATGAAACGGTCTTCGTATTTCCTCAGTTCCAAGGATTTGGGAAATTTTAGTTAGCTTTGGCCTGAAACGTATTGTGTAGGCTTTCAGCAACAGGGTATTGGCTTTTCACTATGGAGAGTGAAATAATGGTGAAACAAGGACAGGGCATGGTTGAATGAATCATCATTGAGCCTGGAGGAACCCAAGTGTGGGAAGGCACTTAATTCACATTTAGGTGTAACAACCCACCAGATGTGACACTTTAATATTCTACACGTAGATATATAGGGACAAGCATATGCATGGGGCAGACAGCAGGGACAGAAGAAGAAAAGTTCCTGAATATTGTAAGCAAAGAAACTATAATGACCTTGTAGGTCTCCCTACAGGAAGAACAAAGAGAAAATTTTTATATCCAGGCTAAATTTCCAAGAACAAAACCTTCCAGTGCTGCCTGTCTTTTTTTTTTTTTTTTTAAATACACTTTATATTTTAGGGACGTTTTAAGTGTACGGAAAAATTACACAGAAAGTGGAGAGTTCATATATGCCCCTCTACCCCCACACACTGTTTTCCCAATTATTAACATCTTGCATTCACGTGGGACATTTGTTGCAATCAATGACCCCACTATAGATGCATTATTATTAACTAAAGTCCATAGATTATGTTAGGGTTCACCCTTCGTGTTGTACAGTTCTATAGGTTTTGTCAAATGCATATTGTCTTGTATCCACTATTACGGTGTCCCACAGAATAGTTTTACTGCCCTTAAAATGCCCTATGCTCTACCTATTCATCCCTCCCTGCCTCCGCAACTCCCTGCCTTTTAAACCACCTTTACCCCACCTTCACTGGACTCTGTATCATGCGTCTCTTTGTTTTCCTCTCCCACTTCAGAGCTAGATGGCAGGGGGCAGGAGCAAGAAGGCAGGAAGGAGGCAGCCCCCGGGGATCTGTCCTCACCATCCTTGAGCTGTGCACAACTCACATACTCCTTACAAAGGACACCGATGACCTCTGTCCTGTTCTATACTTGGAAAAAGTTTAACCAAGGTCAGTGCAGCCTCCCCCAGAGGAAGGGCAGAGTTCAGAGCTCAAATGGCTCAAGATATAAAATGATCCAGGAAATTAGGAGACAAAGACAGCTGGCATCTGCTTTTCAGGGTTTTCTTCTATTCTCATCCCACATGCACCCAGACAGGACAAGATGGTCTGAGGCATCATTCCAGCTCACAAACAAATCTTGTGGCTCCCATATCACAGTTCTTTCTTTTTTCCTTTTTCTTGGCTATCTGTTGGGTGGGTGATGGGGAAAAGAGGAGATTTCCATTTTCTGCAAGTTCTTCATCTCCTTATGGAAATGTTTCCTAATGGCAGCACTATGTGTGTGTGGTGAAGAAGTTCTTATTTTACTAATGTAATCTGATTATAAGTGTGGCATAGGGTAGCGTGAAGGCAGAGGTGATATGCCCCACCCCCACCTTCCAAAAGGACACATTTTTAGAAATGTGATTGAATTATTAAAATTGTCCAGTGACATCAACAATATGGTGAAATCGGTTTCACATGTTCTGTGACTGGTATTAAAAGTTGCCTTAGGCTAGATTCTCTACAAAAGCAAAACCTGTGAATATGTGTGTGTGTGTGTGTACATATATATGTCTACATATACAGAGAGAGAAATTTATCTCAAGGAAATGGCTCACACGGTTGTAGAGGCTGGCAAGTCCCAAGTTTGTGGATCAGGCTGGAGACTTCTGACTCATGTAGCTGCAGGGACTGACAAATCCAAGACTGGCAGATCAGATGGCAGGCTGCTGGCTCACAGGCTGCGGAAGCTGACAAATCCCAAGATCAACAGCCAGTATGGCAGGCTACTGGCTCAGGTCCCAAGACCAGAGGTCAGATGATGATGAGCCAGATGCAAGATTCAGGGCAAGCAGAAGCCAGCGAGCCTCATATATATTGGATGCAGGCCATATATATTGGATGCATGCTACACCCCCAGGAAACTCCCCTTACAACTGATTGGCTGATCACATCAGATCACATCGTGGATGTGATTACATTATATCATGGAACGGAGGCTAACTGCATCATTGTGTAACTGCCAAACCACTGAGAATCATGGCTCAGCCAAGCACACACACAACCTTAGCCATCACAGGGTTGGATTGGTGTGTAGCAGTTCAGGCAGGACACATTTTTTAAAAATCAAGATAGAAAGGAAATCTTATAAGTGCATTTGAACAACTCAATAAGCAAAGGCACTTTAGTTGTACCATCTCTGTACAGCTGTTTTTTGTTGTTCTACTCGCGTGAACTTCGTTGATATTAACAGTTGCATAGCTGTGTTCCACAGGCACACATTCTTACTCTCTTTCAGTCATGGACTGACCTGCCACTATTATATTCAAGTAATTCAAGCTCCTCTTCTCTACTCCCAACCCCTAAACATTTTATTTATACTACGCCATCAAATCTTATTTTAATTATGTGATGCTGACTGGTTTTTTTTTTGGTTAATATTTGTTTAACACATACAATGTACCAGATGCTGAAAGAGTCATGTGTTGTGTGCTGGTTAATCTTTACAACAACCTTACCATAATCCCCATTTTATAAATGAGGAAATGCAGGCATAGCAAGGTTGTTGTTGTTAGGTGCCATCGAGTCGGTTCTGACTCATAGCAACCCTATGCACATCAGAACGAAATGCTGCCTGGTCCTGCGCCATCCTTACAATCATTGTTATGCTTGAGCTCATTGTTACAGCCACTGTGTCAATCCACCTCGTTGAGAGTCTTCCTGTTTTCTGCTGACCCAAGCATGATATACTTCTGCAGGGACTGATCCCTCCTGACAACCTGTCCAAAGTATGCAAGACACAGTCTCTCCATCCTTGCTTCCAAGGAGCATTCTGGTTGTACTTCTTCTAAGACAGATTTGTTTGTTCTTTTGGCAGTCAATATTCTTCACCAAGACCACAATTCAGAGGCATCAACTCTTCTTCGGTCTTCCTTATTCATTGTCCAGCTTTCACACGCATATGATGCGATTGAAAATACCATGGCTTGGGTCAGGCGCACCTTAGTCTTCAGGGTGACATCTTTGCTCTTCAACACTTTGAAGAGGTCTTTTGCAGCAGATTTGCCCAATGCAATGCGTCTTTTGATTTCTTGACTGCTGCTTCCATGCCTGTTGATTGTGGATCCAAGTAAAATGAAATCCTTGACAACTTCGATCTCTTCTCCATTTATCATGATGTTGCTCATTGGTCCAGTTGTGAGGATTTTTGTTTTCTTTTTGTTGAGGTGCAATCCATACTGAAGGCTGTGATCTTTGATCTTCATTAGTAAGTGCTTCAAGTCCTCTTCACTTTCAGCAAGCAAGGTTGTGTCATCTGCATAACGCAGGTTGTTAATGAGTCTTCCTCCAATTCTGATGCCCTGTTCTTCTTCATATAGTCCAGCTTCTCGTATTATTTGTACAGCATGCAGATTAAATAGGTATGGCGAAAGAATAGAACCCTGACGCACAGCTTTCCTGACTTTAAACCAATCAGTATCCCCTTGTTCTGTCCGAACAACTGCCTCTTGATCTATGTAAAGATTCCTCATGAGCACAATTAAGTGTTCTGGAATTCCATTCTTTGCAGTATTATCCATAGTTTATGATCCGCACAGTCAAATGCCTTTGCATAATCAATAAAACACAGGAAAACATCCTTCTGGTTTTCTCTGCTTTCAGCCAGGATCCATCTGACATCAGCAATGATATCCTTGGTTCCATGTCCTCTTCTGAAACCAGCCTGAATTTCTGGAAGTTCCCTGTCGATATAGTGCTGCAGCCGTTTTTGAATGATCTGCAGCAGAATTTTGCTTGCGTGTGATATTAATGATATTGTTCTATGATTTCCACATTCGGTTGGATCACCTTTCTTGGGAATAGGCATAAATATGGATCTCTTCCAATCAGTTGGCCAGAAAGCTGTCTTCCATATTTCTTGGCATAGACGAGTGAGCACCTCCAGGGCTGCATCTGTTTGTTGAAACATCTCAATTGATATTCCATCAATTCCTGGAAGCCTTGTTTTTCACCAGTGCCTTCAGGGCATCTTGGACTTCTTCCTTCAGTACCATCGGTTCCTGATCATATGCCACCTCTTGAAATGGTTGAATATTGACTAATCCTTTTTGGTATAATGACTGTGTGTATTCCTTCCAACTTCTTTTGATGCTTCCTGCATCATTTAATATTTTCCCCATGGAATCCTTCACTATTGCAACTCGAGGCTTGAATTTTTTCTTCAGTTCTTTCAGCTTGAGAAACACCGAGCATGTTCTTCCCTTTTGGTTTTCCATCTCTAGGTCTTTGTACATGTCATTATAATACTATACTTTGTCTTCTCGAGAGGCCCTTTGAAATGTGTTCAGTTCTTTTACTTCATCAATTCTTCCTTTTGCTTTAGCTGCTCGACGCACAAGAGCAAGTTTCAGGGTCTCCTCAGACATCCATCTTGGTCTTTTCTTTCTTTCCTGTCTTTTCAGTGACCTCTTGCTTTCTTCATGGATGATGTCCTTGATGTCATTCCACAACTTGTCCGGTCTTCAGCCACTAGTGTTCATGCGTCAAATCTATTCTTGAGATTGTCTCTAAATTCAGGTGGGATATACTCAAGGTCATATTTTGGCTCTCGTGGACTTGCTCTGATTTTCTTCAGTTTCAGCTTGAACTTGCATATGAGCAATTGATGGTCTGTTCCACAGTCGGCCCCTGGCCTTGTTCTGACTGATGATATTGAGCTTTTCCATCATCTCTTTCCACAGATGTAGTCAATTTGATTTCTGTGTGTTCCATCTGGCGAGGTCCATGTGTATAGTCGCCGTTTATGTTGGTGAAAGAAGGTATTTACAATGAAGAAGTCGTTGGTCTTACAAAATTCTATCATTCGATTTCCGGTATTGTTTCTATCACCAAGGCCATATTTTCCAACTACTGATCCTTCTTCTTTGTTTCCAACTTTCACATTCCAATCGCCAGTAATTATCAATGCATCTTGATTGCATGTTTGATCAATTTCAGACTGTTTATACACAGCTATTAGATGGAAGAGCCAGGAATTCCAAAGCTGGAGCTACACTGTATTACTCAAACAGCACAAATGTAGGAGATGAGTTCACTTCCCCTTGCATATTCCTGCTCATAAGTGTACAGGAATATATGCTTAAGAGGGACAGTAGTTTGACCCTTCTCACTTACTCTCACCCTTACCACCATCACATGGGCACCCACATATACCTGTGTAGAGGGTGGTATGGAATGAACCTTCTCACCATCAGGCACACAAAAAATGTGCCAATGAATGTGCCTTCTCACCTCAGACCCACAGGCACACCTACTTTGTGACCTGCTTGCACATGCCTTAGTGGTACTGGTCCATTTTAAAGAGAAGTTGAGGGATAAAATGGAAGGAGTCAGAGAACCTTATGGTAGGAACAGACCTTAGAAACCACCTGATTTAACTTTCTTATTTTACAACTGAGGACTAAGAGGTTAAATCATTTGCCCTGAGTTAACACAGAGATAGCAGCAGCACCACCAGAGGCCACATCTCCTGATTCCTGTTCCACTACGTCATCAGGATGCTTCTGCCTTTGGATCATCTGTGCAGTTTAGCCTGAGTGATTGAGGATTGGCTTGGGCTGGGGTGCACACCAGCTTTAGTGTACCTTCCAGTTACTGCCATCCAGAAAAGAAGAATGAAAAAGAGGAAAGCTGTACATTCTTGGTATAGTAGAAGATCCTAGAAACATTTTAGACCCAGTAGATTTAGGAAACTGGACTTGTCAGGCCAGGTGAATAGGGAAAAAAGTGATGAGGCAAGAAAGAGGGAGGATATCTTCTCTCTCCCTTATTTGTACATGTTTGAATTTTTTACAATCATGCGTTGCTTTTTAAAAATTTTAATGATTTACTTAGAATTACATAGTACATAAGTTACAAGGTTCTGCTACTCAGCTAGAACTTTCCCAAGAAAGCATCCATTTTCTCCTTGATCCTGTTTTCCACAAGTGATGTGAAGCTGCTCTGTGTATTCTGATGGTTAGAACTAGCAGACACCTCTTTGTTGGTCTTCTGGCTAAGTGCTGGGCCAGGCTGATGGAGACCGTGTCAGAAGTGTCTCTGAAGAGGGAGGGGGATGCAGGGATGGAGTTGTAGTAGTTGCACATGGCCGTAGTAAGGCCACACAAACACAGGTGGCTTTTACCCAAAAGAAGAGCAAGTTTGTCAGCCTTGTGGACGTAAACATGAATGTGCTGCTCCCACAACCTCCTGCTGAAGTTGTGCAGGGATACGTCCCTGCCCATGGCTGCCGGTGGCCTCTCTATACTGCCTGGTGAGCGCCCCATCCACAAGTGACCTCACTCCCTGCCAACACAGCTGCCTGCCCCCACGCATTACTTTTTAAAATAAAAGGAAACGCATCTGATAAAAACACTTCCACCAATAGAAGAACGCTTGGGAAAAATAAACAACAAAACTGGGCATCTGTGTTTCCTCTTATAGTTCTTTCTGATAGGGGCCTCTCCCCTTCCACTCTGGCCGGCTCTCCAGTTCAAGGGAACTGCTGGACATCCAGATCTACATGTTTGCAACTTTTTCTAGATGTTTGTAATTTTTTTTCAGCTTTACACCTTTACTTGAGTCTTTCCTCTTTCCTCCCCACCATTCAAGGCCTAGCTAGGAAAGCCACGTTCTTTGGGGGTCTTCCCTGAAATATTTAACTGAATTTGATGTCTCCCTTCTCTGAACCACCCAAGCACTTGGCTGTGGCACCTATGTTCTGCCATATATAATTTTAGTGCACTTTTTTTTCTACTTGTCGTCAACATCTTCCACACTGCTGTCTCCTATGGCCATCCCATATCGCCAATTACAAGGTTTTTGAGGGTAAAGTTTGTATCTTACTCATTTTCATGTCATTTGTAGCACATGGCACTGACCTAGGCCACTGTGGGCACTAAAACATGAATATTGGCTATGAATTCCAACAGTATACCTGATTCTCTTAGTGAAAAGTTGTTTGGGTTTTAGAGGCTAATTTCCAGACATATCCAGTTTAATCTAGAAAACTCCATCTTTCACTGCCATAACTGCCTCTGGCAGCCTGAAGGAATTTCAGCAGCTTCTATAGGGTCGCTATGAGTCAGAATCTACTTGCCGACAACGGATTTCTGAAGGTAAACATTTCTTGCCTCCTTGATAGTTAACTCAGCTTGTTTATATACTACAAATGCAGCCATGATAAGTGGCTCAGGCCCATAGCTTACCCAGCTGGTATCCTCTCTGGCATGATGCCAGCACAATCCATGGCTGGAGAGAGGGTGGGGGATAATGGACTAATGACGGTTGTGTCTGAGCATACATTTAAACAAAAAATTTGAGATCCATAACAGATGCACATTGTGATGATGCTACATTTCCAAGCTCTTTCATTTAGCAGGTACATGCTAAATTGTGTGCCTGGCTGTGTGGTGCCCAGTCATCCCCTAGTTTTCCTGGTTGGAAAACCCTGGGGAGCCAACCCGCTGCTTAGATGCACCCAACAGGCTGGCTGTTCACCAGAGGTGGTTCTAAGAGTCTGTGCCCTCTGTAATTCACAGGGCATAATGGTGAAGAATGAGGTGTCTGTCTGAGGAGAACAGGTTAGAGTCCTGGCTCTACCACTACTAATGGAGTGATGTAGGACAATGTACCTTATTTCTTTCAGGCTTTTGTGTTTTAAAGCAGTTAATGTAGTATAGCCCACTTTGTGGCATTGTTTTGAGGACTATATGAAATTGTGCATGTGAATGTCTTAATATAGTGTCAAGCACTTAGTGAGTGCTCAGTAAATGTTAGCTATTACGATTTGACTGCCTACATGTGCCTAGTAACAGACTTGGCTTCTCTAGCAACAGTTCTCTGTTGGTTCTGGATTTTAAACAGGAGACACTGCTCTAGGTAGACTGTGGAGCTCACCCTACCCTAAGAGGAGCTTAGGGATGTCCAGAAAAGGGTTTAAAAGGTGGAGAGGATGAAGATACAACTTTGGTTGTCAGAAAACTTTTCTGAGTGTCTGAGGCACCAGTGGGGCTGGGGAAGTTGGTGAGAGAAGGCAGCAGATGTCTTGTATCTGCTGTAGCGGCTCCACAGGTTAGAACAACGGCTGCTACCTATGGATAGATAGATAGCTGGGTGGAGTCGACTTCGACTCACGGTGACCTTACGTACAGCAAAACAAAATGTTGCCTGATTCTGCATCATCTTCACAATCTCCAGCATGTTCCAGTCCATTGTTATGATTTTTGTGCCAATCCATATCACTGAGCGTCTCCCTTGCCCTTTGATGGCTCTCTACTTTGCCAAACGTGATGTCCTTCTCTAGTAATTGATCCCTCATGATGAAATGTCCAAAGCAAGCAAGTTGGACAATGTTCTTTTGTGATCCATGAGGTTTTCTTTGGTAAATTTCTGCCAGAGACTGAATGAAACCAATTCCAGACTGGCATTTTGAGGCTTCTTGGCTCCCAGGTACCTCACTGGGGGCTCTCACTCAGGCAAGTGGAAGTAGGCCATGAGCTGTAATCACGGACAGGGACAGGAGGTCCCCAGCTGGAGGTTTGAATACCAGTGAATCAAAGTGGAGGTTCCCATGGCAATGGCAATGCCACCTCTTTTTTGAGACCAGCAACCCAGCAATATGGGGGTGAGTCAACTGCTGCTTTGAAAACCTGTTGTATTTCTTCACTTTCATGTCTCAGATTGGAAATCTCTGTGATGACTTGGTTCCTGGCCAGCTGATAGAGTTTCAGATGGTTTTCCACATGGTGATGTGGTCTTAGGATAGAAGCCCCAGAAACACCACCCCACAAAGTGCCTTTCCACTTGTCCACTGCACAATCTCGGATAATGATTTACTTTATGGCTCCAATGATGTGAGATTTTCTACTAGCTTAAAACTCTTCTGCAAGGCATTTCAAAATCTTCCAGTGTTTATGGTTTTAAAAAATGTAAAAAAAGAGAAGGAAGACTGGAAAAGATCCTGCTGACTTTTTCTGGAAGACCTCTGAGATCTTGCCCTTGCTCTTCCCTTGTCTCTTAGGAGGATGTGTTCAGAGAAAGATGACCTAGAGGCCCCTCCCTACCCTGTGTTCATGCCCTTTTGCTCACCTGATCAGATTTCATGCCTAGGCCACACAGGCACCCTAAGTGCTCCGTTTCAGGGTGAGTCAGAGCATTATTGAATCACAGAATCTCAGAGACTTTAGTACTTCAATTAGGTAAGTGCCTTCTACAGCACAGGGCCTTATTATGGTCATGATGTTCCTGGGTTCATCAGTGTCTACAACTGACTCACAATCATGAAGAGACTGACTCACAGTCATAGAGACTGACTCACAATAAACAGACTTGCAATAAATTGATGTATAAACTCAAATGTCTATATATGCATCTTACAATGGAGGATATTCTATTTCAGTGACCAGAATTCTCTTATCTAGTATCAGAGTATTTGGGGGATTGAGTTAGTAATCAGAAGCATGTTTATCGATTAGAACTTCAGAGCAAAGATAAGTGGATGATCTTGAAGGATTTTTTATCTGGGACAGACACCCCTGATGAACTATCCCTGCCCAATAACAGGCACTTATTTGGGTTATGTCAAAAAGTTCACATGCCTCAGAGCTAGCCTTTCTCTCCTTAAGAGCCCTGGGAAAGTAAATACTAATAGGCTCTGCTCCTTTGGGCTTATATGGGGTATGCTCAGACCATATCAAATGTATCAAATACATTATATTTCACTAGGTTTTGCCTGTCTTGATGCTAAAAACATTTGCATTTGTGTCCACTTAAATCACACCCTGGTCACCTTGTCTCCCGATTTATTGATGTTCTCTTAGAATGTGTTGATTGTTAATAGTGTCCCTTTCCAAAGGTACCCCCTTTCTATGTCCTTATAACGAGCTTACCAGAGCTGCCTCCAGAACTGCAGAAGAACCAGCAGCTCACCCAGTCTAATGCTTTAGAGCATGAATTCCCAATTCCTTATACATCCTTCCTGCCTTGGCTTGAATGCCACCAACAGTGGTGAGCTCACCACCCTCCTAGGGGCTCAGTCCTTTCAACCAAGATCCTAGGCTGAAAGGGATGAACCAATCAGAATATATTATTTGACCCTACTGTGTGTCCAATACCCGCTCTGTGGACAAAGTTTTCCAGATGCTGTGGGGATATAAGAGAAGAGTAATTAAGATCACAAATGGGTAGCTGGCCCATTTCCAAAGCTCTGCAGGGAAAGAGGGTTCAGACTTTCGCAGGCTTGACAGTTCATGTCCTCAGCATTGCTGGAGCTCATTCAGTCACCCAGAACTACTCCTGTCCATCCAGGGCTCTGAATGTGTGCCACTTTGGTGGGAAAAAATGAACTCTGTGGTTCATGGAAAGAGTCGTAAGGGCAATGATGGACCTAAGTATGGTGGGAATAACCTGCTGCCAGGGCCCCATGAGGCTTGTCAATGTCTGAAAATCCCACCATGCCTTTGGACCCTCTTTTTGGTTATAGCATTGTCCCCAGAAGGCTCCTATTATAATGCAAATAATTTTACATGATATCAATAACAGATGAAGACATAAGCAGCTAAGCAAGGCCCTAAGAAAGTAGGGCCCAGGTTGCTGGAGCCCAGATCTGGAGTATGAGGCACTGTTCTGAAGGGGAGAATGGAGGTTTTGAATGATAATAGATTGGCTGATAATGGTGATGGGACATTGGCCCCCAACAACCTCCTCAGACCCTAACACAAGATCCCGTGGTGGGATGTCATTGCTATTTTTGCTGACACAATTTTGGAACTGGGAATTTTTCTTCCAAAGTTCATCTTGAACTTGATGGCCCATGATTTAAATTCCAGCTACACCACTTAATACCTTTGTGATCTTAGGCCAGATACTTAATCTCTCTGAGCTTCGGTTCACCCAGCTGTAAAAGAGAGGAATTCATACCTTCTTCTGTAGTAGCTTCTTTTAATATGTCCGTAAAGAATTCCTTCTACTCCACTCCCAAGAGTCTTATCTAGATGTAAAATTGTTCACTGGGGTGTTCTAGGAGCTGAAATGTAATCGAGCCTAATAACAAAAGTGAAGTTTGAGAAATTAGCATTGGCCTTTGAAAGCCAGACAGGCGTATTCCTTAGGAATATAGGGTGGATATGATTTGGACTTGACGGCAACAGATCTGGTTTTTGGTTTGGTTTATCCCTTATAAGAGATAATTTATATACTTCAAATTGTAGAATTATGGTAATAACATTTTGCTGTCTCTGAAGGAGGGTCCCATTCTTTCCTTCTGTCTTCCTTCCACCTTTGTCCTTCTTCTCTTTATCTTCAAGACCCCCAGCCTGCAGGATATCTTTGAATGGCGTTCTCTCAATTTCCTCTATCCATGCTCAGTTGGTGATTGGGAATGGTGACTCCCTTGCCCTTCGGGACTTTCTAGATTGTGGCTCTTACTTGGCGTGTGAGAGAGGGAAGAAGGAGAGCCCCCACTGTCATATTACCCAACTTAGGTATTCATAGCACTTACTGCCCTCTATAGTTATCCCCTTTGGAATGTGAAAACCCTGGTGGTGTACTGGTTAAAAGCTATGGCTGCTAACCAAAAGGTCAGCAGTTTGAATCCATCAGGCACTCCTTGGAAACTATATGGGGTAGTTCTATTCTGTTCTTTAGGGTCACTATGAGTCAGAATCAACTCGATGGCAACAGGTTTTATTTTTTTTTTTTCTTTGGTTTTCGAAGGTGCGCTCCATAAAGGTGGTAACTGTGTGTATCTTATATACCTTTATATCCTGATGATGCAGTGGTTAAGTGTTCAACTGCTAACCAAAAAGTCGGTAGTTCGAATCCACCAGCCGCTCCTGTCCTATGGGGCAGTTCTGCTCTGTCCTATAGGGCCACTATGAGTCAGAATCTACTCAACGGCAGTGGGTTTTTTGGTTTGATGCACAGTAAGGGTTCAAGAGATATAGATTGAATGAATGGATGCATGACTATGTATGATTGTGGCCTGGTAGGGCAGGTTACACAGCAAGTCTGGGAAAGGGCCAAGCTCTGGAGCCTTAGACCATATTCTGCCAGTCCAAGCATGAGGGTCTCCTAATTTGGTCTGAGCCCTGGGACAAGCTGTATCTTCTAGCAAGGCCAGCATGGAGATAGCCTCTGTGCCTTCCTCCCAGAGGGGTGAGCTCCCAGTTCTGGCTCCCCATCTCCTAGTCTGCAAGGCCAAGATACCTCTTCAGCAGAAAGTCAGTCTTTGAGGTTCCTTTCCTTCCCCAGCATTTATGTTTGTACCTCTGCAAACCTGATGCCCTCAGCTCACCACCCAGGTGGGAAATTTCTCCTTCGGCTCTTGCATTCTGGGCCCAGGCCACCTCCCACCCCCCACCCCCACCGCTGCAGTGGATTTTAGCCACATTTTTTTCTGCTGCTCTGAGTGCCAAGAGCACACTCAACACTAGACACAAACATGCAAAGACACAGCTCTTGCCTGCCCCAGAGGCTTGCTGGGTAAGTTAAACAGACAATAAAACATGGACTTTAAATATGCCAGAGGAGAAAGCATTTAAAATTCTCAGTGGGGACAGGAAAGAGAAGGCTTTTATAGACTTGTCATTTCTTCCTCTTCCCTTGCCTTCAGTAAAGGGCTGCCTGAGAGTTGCCCTGCCCCTTCTTGGCCTGTTTGACCATTTAAGGATGACTAGTCCTTTGTGAGCAGACAGAAGGGCAGAAAGAAACCCTGATGACGCAATGGTTAAGCACTCAGCTGCTAACTAAAAGGTCGGTTCAAACCCACCAGTGGCTCCCCAGGAGAAAAGACCTGGTGATCTGCTCCTATAAAGATTACAGCCTTGGAAACCCTATGGGGCAGTTCTACTCTGTCCTCTAGGGTCACCATGAATTGGAATGGAGTCGACAGCACACAACAACAATAAAAAGGGCAGAGATGTTGGCTGTGAGTGTGGACAGTTCCTCCCAGCTTCCTCCTAGGCTGGCCAATGGAGTGAAGGCACCTGAACCTGGCAGCACCTGTTTCCATTCAGAACAGTATTATTAAATTGATGACTCTGAGTTGCAAACCTGCAGAGCTTTGTCCTTTAATAACACATAATCCATATGACAACTTTCACGTGGGCTATTTCTGGACCTTAGAAACCAGGGCCCAGAACAGTGCAGATCTGGAAACAGGTAAGCCAGGTCCTGTGGGTCAGGAGCACCTGGGTATGAGGTTTCACAGGTAATGTTCTCACAGCCTGTCTCGATCTTTGTAACAAATGCGCCTGGGGTAGCCTGGGGTACTGAGTCCACCTTTTTGTTCATGTTGGTGTTCCTTTCTCCAAGCAAAGACCTACCCTACTGTAATACGCCCTCTTAAGCATGATGTGGGAGTCCGTGAGGAGTGAAATGGTTAACAAATTCAGCTGATAACCGAAAGCTTGGAGGTTTGAGTCCACCCAGAAGCTCTCAGAAGAAAGGCCTGACGATTTACTGCCGCAAAGTCAGCCACTGAGAACCCTACAGAGCACAGTTTTACTCTGACTCACACGGCGTCACCATGAGTCCGAATTGAGTCAACAGCAACTGGTAAGCATAATATGAAGAGAAACTTCAAAGACTTCAGAGGACTGACTTCCTGGTCTTCTGGCTGAGGATGCCATTCCAAGAAAAAGCTATGTTCACTGGCTAACAAAAGATCGGGACTGAAACAGTGAATTTAATAAGCTAGGCGTCAAGATCTCACCATAGCCCAAGACTCAGAAACGATACCTGCCTTGTATTTAGAATGCATGGCAGAATCAAGTGAAGGAAAAGGCTTTTGGCTTTTGTTTTGTTAAAGCAAAGAGGCCTTGCCTGAAATATCCTTATCACGCATGCTCCGTAGGAGACACTTTTTTCTAGCAGACCACCAAATGCTGTCTGGGTTGCATGGCTGGTCTGATGCATTATGCAAAACATTTATATTTTCTCAGTTATTTCCTCCCCCTTCATCTCTTTCTCTTTCTTCTTCTTCTTTTTGTTTCCAGTATATTCACATCAGCACAGAGGTCTTAGGGGCAAAGAACATAAATATCTTTGTGATTCTAATATTGTCTGTGCTTGGGGCAGCTCCTATACTCAGGGGAGCTCAATAGATGGGCACTGATGGGAAGGGGTGATATAAATGATTTAACAGTAACTCACTCAGCATTTCCAGAATCAATGATTTCCCACTATTGCCGGTGCACGCACTTACGGACTCATGCGTGCACATGCATGCCCACACAGATCAGAACCCCTAAAAATGTTGCTTACTATTTCAAAGGACTGAAAAACCTTTAAAAGATATCTTTGCTGGATTGCCACTGTTATAGCTAAACCTTAGGCTGGATTGAAAACTGGAGAATGTATCCCCCACATTGGAAAAATAAGGGAGCAAGGCATTTTACATACAGGTTCTGTCTCTTCAAGAAAGGCATTCAAGGACACACTTTTCTGTGTGCAATGGCCACGCAGAACTCACACACCGTAGTGCAGGGCAGCTCTCTCAGCTCCTCTCTGCCATGTAGTGCTCCTCTTGGCCCCCACAGGATAGGCTCCTTTTGGCCTCCTGAGGACAGGCCCCCCTTGGCACCCTCAGGACAGGGTCCTCTTTACCTCCTCAGGAGAGACTCCCTCTCTTGGCCTTCGGCCTGGCTTCTGCCCTGCTTGGTTAAGTGTTATAAAACTCTTAACTCCTCTGATAAGTGCCTGGTGGCACCCCACTCCACCAGGAAGCCTCTTGCTGAAGGTATTCATTTCCCTCATTCTTTGGGTTAGCGTACCTACTGTAGCCACCTCACTTTGTGGGCTAGGAAGCCCACCTCGTGGTCTCTCACAGGTCTCCTGGTTCTGCTGATGCCGTTTTTCTGCTGCACTTGCTGTCACTTCTCGCTGTTTTGTGCCTTCTCCAGTGTTACAGCTCTCTCTGTCTCCTGGGTCTAGGAGGTTCTTAGCACAGGGACCCTGAGTCCAAAGGATGAGCTCTGCTCCTGGCTTTTCTTTCTCAATGGTAGTGAGACCCCCTTTCTGTTCTGGGATTGGCTTTCTTTTTAAGCTTAGAGGGATGATAAAACTGACCAATCCCTTCATTAAGGTTCTATACACTTTATTCATGTGGTCCCATCCCCCCAGAAGGATTCCATGCATCTTATTTGCATTATTAGCAGGCTGTCCAATCCCATTGGTGACCAGAAGTACCTTATTTGCATAGCTCCACCCAATCATTCCCTGGGGGAGGTCGTCATGCTTGGTAAAGTAGAGGGTCAACAAAAAGAGGAAGACCCTCAATGACATGGATTGACACAGTGGCTGTAACAATGGGCTCAAGCATAACAACAATTGTGAGGATGGCACAGGACGGGGTAGTGTTTCATTTTGTTGTACATAGGGTCACTTTGAGTAGGAACTGACTTGACAGCACCTAACAACAACAACAACCCAATCATTGTGTGGGAGTCACAAAGACTATGGCTAGAAGGGCCATATTACTGTATTTTACACAAATAGTGTGTGTCATAGGTTTGTTTGCCAACTACTCCATCCCCCCATGAGGTATTTTCGTAAGCACTGCTATGCCAATTTTTTTTTTTTTACAACGTGCTTACAAAAATACCCACAGGCGGAGGGAGCAGTTGGCAAACAAACATAGAAGGCGCACATCATTTGAGTGAAAATATGGTAAGTAACTCACTACAACACAAGGTCACACACAAATTTAATCTCGTGGAAATTTTATTTTTAACAATGTTCTACTTCGCTACCTCCAGTCCAAATTGCTGTTGAAGTGAGCCACTGTTCCTGAGGAGACCGTGTGTTATCTCTCAGAGTGTTGGCATGAAAAAAAAGATTGAAGTTGGCTGAAAAGAGCATGATGACTTGGAGATCATCAAACATAAATGAGAACGGCAGTGCTCTAGAGAAAATAGTTTCTGTACAAACTTGTGGGGTGTAAGGAGAGCCCCTGCTACATGCTGCACAGCGAATACTGCATCCTCAAGGACCAGTGCTATTTCAGTCACTATATATTCAAAAAATATTTTTGAATAATTCCTGTGTCCATAAATAGCACAGTGCTAAGTGCTTCAGGGAGATAAAGATTGTATTAATAACAGCAGCCACTTTTATAATGTTTACTATGTGTCAGGCACTTTGCCAAGCATTTTACATATAATAATTTATTTAATTTAATCCTCTCAGCAAGGAGCCCTGGCGATACAATGGTTAAATGCTCAGCTACTAACTGAAAGTTGACAGTTCAAATCCACCCAGCAGCTCTGAGGGAGAAAGACCTGGTGATCCGCTTCCATAAAGATTACAGCCAAGAAATCCCTGTGGGGCTGTTCTCCTCTCTCACATGGGTTCACTATGAGTTGGAATTGACTTGAAAGCACCCAACAACAACAATCCTTTCAATAGCCCTGTGAGAGAGGTCCTACTATTCCCCCCATTTTACAGATTGTGAACCAAGAGTCTGTGCTAGACAGGAAGGAAAGAACACTCACAGGAGAAAGTGATAAAGTGCCAGGGGAAAAGATCAAAGGAAGTATAATAGTAGTTTGTAGGAGGGAAAGGTCACTTTCCAACTGAGAGGAGCAAGGAAAGCTTCATGGAAGAAGTGGCATCTGAGCTTGGTCTTGGGAAGGGTTTTTTTTTATGTGTTAGACTCTTTGCTTTATCACAGAAAGAAAACAAACCAGTTGCTGTTGAGTCAATTCCAACTCATGGTGACCCATGTATTGCAGAGTAGAACTGTGCTCCATGAGGTTTTCAATGGCTGTGACCTTTTGGGAGCAGATCACCAGGCCTTTCTTCCATGGTGCCTGTTGGTGGGTTCAAACTACCAACCTCTTAGTTAGTAGCAGATCACTTAACCTATTGCATCATCCAGGAACTCCAACAAACCAAAACCAAACCCATTGCCGTCAAGTAGATTCCAACTCGTAGCGACCCTATAGGTCAGAGTAGAACTGCCCCCCAAGATTTCCAAGGAGTGGCTGCTGGATTTGAACTGCTGACCATTTTGGTTAGCAGCCTGAGCTCTTAACCGCTGTGTCACCAGGGCCCCAGGGACTCCAAAGGGGGCAGGAAGTGACTACCACGAGTGAAAATTAGAGTGGAAGACTGTTGCCCTGGCAGAAGGTGGCAAGAGCACCAACACAAAAGTTGTGAGTCATTGGGGATGACAAGATATTCATTTTGGCTGGGAAATAGTGGAACAAGAGGCCGGAAAGGTAGAGGAAGTGCAAGTCAAAGGGAGCCTGGAGCTTGACCTCTATCCTGTTGACCTTGAGAGCTACTGAAGGTGGAAATCAGAGTTGGCTTCAGGATGCTTATTATAGTGGCAGAGGGTGTGGAGAAATTGAAGGTAAAAAGCCTGAGACCTCTGTTAGCCTAAAACTAAAACCACTCCTGATGCCAACTCTTCAGACAAAGATTAGACTGAACTGTAAGACTTAAAATGATACTGGTGAGGAATGTGCCTCTTAGTTCAAGTAGACACATGAGACTATGTGGGCAGCTCCTGTCTGGAGGCAAGATGAGAAGGCAAAGGGGGACCAGAGCTGGTTGAGTGGACACAGGAAATGCAGGGTGGAAAGAAGGAGTGTGCTTTCACATTGTAGGGAGAGCAACTAGGGTCACATAACAATGTGTGTATAAGTTATTATTTGAGAAACTGACTTCAATTGTAGACTTTCACTTAAAGCACAATTAAAAAAAAAAAAAAGCCTGAGGCCTTTGCAGCTAGGGTGCATTAATAGTCCAGGTGAGAGACAAAAAGAAGTCCCAGAATTGAGCATGAGTATGGGTGGGGGAGCCCTGGTGGTATAGTGGTTAAGAGCTACAGCTGCTAACCAAAAGGTCGGCAGTTGGAATCCACAGCTGCTCTTGGAAACCCTATGGGACAGTTCTGTAGAGTTGCTATAATTCAGAATCAACTCGATGGCAACAGGTTTGGTTTTTTTGGTTTATGGAGGCAAGGGGTTGAGGAGTGGAAAGACTCAAAGATAACATCAAGGCTTAGTGTCTTGGAGAGATGGGTGATTTTACTAATGGAAACAAGTCATCATCCAGGAGAAAGATGGGTGGGGTCAGGGAAGAGAAGATGAGATTGAGTATTAGCAGAGCAATTTTAACGAACAATGGCATATCCAGTGACAGATTTCCAACAGGTAGAATCGGGAACTGAGCCCTGGGGAGAAGTTGGCATTGAGGATGATAGCTTTTCACATGGAAACAGCAATCAAGAAATCAAAGGACTTATTGCATTACGCAACTCTGCTGCAAAAGACCTCTTTAAAGTGTTGACAAGCAAAGATGTCAGTTTGAGGACTAAGGTGTGCCATGATGTTTTCAATTGCCTCATATGGATGTGAAAGCTGGCCTGAAGAAAAATCGATGCCTTTGAATTATTGTGTTGGCAAACAACGATATAGTGTGGTCAGAACGAACAAGTCTCTCTTGGAAGAAATACAGCCAGAGGGCTCCTTAGAAGTGAGAATGGCCAGACTTTGTCTCACGTACTTTGGGCATATTATCAGGAGGGATCAAAATCTCTGGAGAAGGACATCATGCTTGGTAAGGTAGCGGGTCAGCAAAAAAGAGGAAGACCCTCAATGAGATGGATTGCAACAAGGGGCTCAAACATAGCAACAATTGTGAGGATGGCACTGGACCAGGCAGTGTTTTGTTCTGTTGTACATAGGGTTGCTATGAGTCAAAACTGACTCGACAGCACCTAATAACAATGCCCAACTAGGGTGCCATGCACCTTATTTGTATTGTTAGCAGACTGTCCAATCCCCTTGGTGAGTTACAAGCACCTTATTTGCATAGTCCCACCCAATCATTTGGTGGGAGTTACAAGACCGCGGCAAGGAGGGAGAGGAATTTCATACACCAAAAACATCATGGGCAAAGACCCTGAGCTATTGTGACTTGTTTGTAGGATTATGAACAGTTCAGTAATACTAGAGTTTAAAGAAAGTGGGTTGTAGAGTTAGGAACTGTCAGGACAAGAGGTTGGACATGTAGGTGAGACCCCATCATGAAGTGCTATTATGCCATGCCGAAGAATTAAAGAGCTGAGAACCTGGATTTAACAAACCTGGGTTCAAGTTCTAGCTCATCTGCCAATTAACTTCATGACCTTGAGCTAATAATCACTTAGCCTGTCAGAGCCTCAGTTTCTCATCTGTAAAAAGAGGACAAGTCTTTCTTTAGCTCACTGGCTCGTCATCGGGATCTAATGAAATATGCGTGTCCAGTCTTTGTGAACTACAGCCTACCCCACCACCCACCACTGCCGTCAAGTCGATTCCAACTCATAGTGACCCTATAGGACAGAGTAGAACTGCCCTATAGAGCTTCCAAGGAGCACCTAGCGGATTTCAACTGCCGACCTCTTGGTTAGCAGCTGTAGCACTTAACCACTACGCCACCAGGGTTTCCATAGCCTGCCCACAAGTATATTATTCTAATAACCCTTCCTTTTGTATAAATCCCTGTTGTTAGCTGGGACTCTGGGTCACAATCATGCGTGGCTCACCTGCCATTAGGACATTTGCTGGATGCCATAATTAAACCAGCAACTTGGCAGGTCACCCTTGGGTTGTACTTCCTTTGCCCGGCTGAGTAGGCCTGGGAGGAACAAATATCTCTCAGAATCAAGGCAGGTATATATTCACACCTAAGTGAAGCAGATGTTTGGAAAAACTTCCCAACTGGCTGTCTATGAGAAGCAGCTAACGAGGGAAAACTGTGTCAGGGTTCAGTCATCTGCACCAGCTACTTCATCACCTTGGCACCAGCCAGCTCTAGCTATTTGAATGTCGGTGGTGCAAATAGTTAATGTACTTGGCTGCTAACCAAAAGGTTGGAGGTTCAAGTTCACCCAGAGACCACCCAGGGACAGATTACCCAATAAGCAAGGTACACATGGGTTTACTTGTGAATCTGTAGCGAACAGTTTCACCTGTTTTTCACCACATTAAAGATGAAATTGTTCGCTACAGATTAGTAAGTAAACACAAGTAAGCCTGTGCAAACCTTGCTCACTACAAACCCATGTGTACCTTGCTTACTGGTTAATCCATCCCTGGGCATAGGGGAAGAAAGTCCTGGAGACCTACTTCCAAAAAATCCAGGGCTTTGAACTGGCTCGTTCCGGTTTGAATCCCTGCTGAGAATTTGCATTTCCACCTCAGATATACTGAATCAGAATCTGCAGTCCAACAAGATCCCCAGGTGATTCTTTGTTGTTGTTGTTAGGTGCCGTCTAGTGGGTTCCGACTCACAGCGACCCTGTGCACAACAGAACGAAACGCTGCCCCATCCTGCACCATCCTTACAATCGTTGTTATGCTTGAGCTCATTGTTGCAGCCACTGTGTCAATCCACCTCTTTGAGGGTCTTCCTCTTTTCCGCTGACCCTGTGCTCTGCCAAGCATGAAGTCCTTCTCCAGGGACTGATCCCTCCTGACAACACGCCCAAAGTATGTAAGACGCAGTCTTGCCATCCTTGCTTTTAAGGAGCATTCTGGCAGCACTTCCTCCAAGACAGAGTTGTTCATTCTTTTGGCAGTCCATGGTATATTCAATATTCTTCGCCATGTATAATAAATTTTGAGAACTACTACTCTACTAGTGATTTTCAGAATTGGTTTCTAGCCAGCAGCATTAGCATTGCCTGGAAACTTGTTAGAAATGCAAATTCTCAGCAGGGATTTGTACCCATCGGAAGCCCTGGAAAAATTAGCTATTGAAAACCCTATGGAGTATGGTTCTACTCTGACACACGTGGGGTCTCCATGAGTTGGAATCAACTCGAAGGCAACTACTACCCCCGCCCCAGTGGAAGCCAGTGGGAGAGTCTGTGCTCTCTAGTACATCTATTTGCTCATCAGAGTTTTGTCCCTCCGCAAGGACGCACGGCCCAGGAAGGGAGGCGTCAGAATGGCTGATTCCCAATCCTGAGGCCCCTTGCAAGGCTGGTCAGCAGCTGACCTTCAGGAAAGTGAAGGGACCATGCTCTACGCTCCTTGTAATCAGCCCAGCTGGTTCTGTTGATGTTCCAAGGGCCTGGAGCAACCATTCCTCTTTTTCCAAGTGTTTCTGTTTTCAGGTCCCGATCCTTAATAACTGTAATGACTTGACCTCCCAGGACAGGCCTGTGTGTTCCAGGCATTAATGAATGCTTCCAGCAACCCCCTCACACCCACTAGAGTGGCTATTAAAAAAAAAAAAAAGCAAATGTTGGCGAGGATATGAAGAGATTAGAACACTCATCCAGTGCTGGTGGGAATGTAAAATGGTGAAGCCCTGTGGAAAATTTGGTGGTTCCTCAAATAGTTAAACAAAATTACCATACCCTGTTGTCATCAAGTAGATTCTGACTCATAGTGACCCTGTAGGACAGAGCAGAACTGCCCCATTGGGGTTTCCAAGGAGAGGCTGGTGGATTTGAACTGCCGACCTTTTGGTTAGCAGTTGTAGCTCACTGTAGCGCTTATACACCACACCACCCAGCAATTGCATTCCTAGGTCTGTACACAAAAGAACTGAAAGCTAGGAGCGGCTCAAACAGATACTTGTTCGCCAGTGTTCACTGCAGCGTTATTCACACTAGCCAAAACATGGAAATAACCCAAATGTCCACCAACAGATGAATGACTAAACAAAATGTGGTATACCCATACAATAGATTTTTACTGAACCATGAAGAGATATGACGTTCTGAACATTCTATGACATGGATGAACCTTAAAAATATTATGCTAAGTGCAATGAGTCAGACACAAAAGGGCAAATATTGTATGATCCCACTTATATGAAATATCTAGCATAGACAAATGCATAGAGACAAAAGTAGATTAGTGGTTACCGGGAGTGGAGGGGAGAGGAAAATGGAAAGTTATTGCTTTAAAAAGAAAGAAAACAAAGTGAGGAAACTAAAAAAAAAAAAAAAAAAGGGCAACTGACTGTGAGAGAAAAAGATTAATTAAATCAAAACAAAGAGATTTTATTTTATTGTAACCGATAAAAAGAGCAGCTCCAAATATTGTGACTTTACTGGGTACAAGCCCCTAGGCTAAGAAATTAAAAAAAAAAAAAGCATTGTGTGATGATGAAATGTAACAATCCATGTAGAGTGCTTGGAACAGTGCCTAACCCACCTAAGCGTTCAGTTAATACTAGCCATTATTATCACCTTTCCTACAACTTTATAAAGAGGTGTTGTTATTATCCCAACTGTGTTGTTGTTGGACTGCTGTGGAGTCAATTCTGACTCACAGTGGCCTCATGTGACAGAATAGAAATGCCACATCGGGTTTTCTAGGCTGTAATCTTTACGGTAGCATATTACCAGGTCTTTCTTCCATGGAACCGCTAGATGGGTTCCAACTGCCAAGCTTTCCGTTAGCAGCCAAGCACTTAACCATTTAGCCACCAGTGCTCCGCAGCTTGTGAGTGATGGCCTCAGCGTTCTAACCCAAGATTTCCTCCCACACAGGAGCCGTTAATCCTAAACTCTCTCCAAAAATGCGATAAGGGACCGAAGTAGCGTTCCCTGTCCAAGCACTTTCTGGGCATTTGTCCCCAAGGATTTAAAACTGTGACTTCAGAAACCGTTGCTGCTGTGTCTGTCTGTAACGGTACTTTTGTCCCCAGGGACCCCTTGTGGAGGGGCTGGGAGAGGATGAGCAATGGGTAGGATGCTGCCAGTTTTGTGACTGGGCATCACCAGCACAGGGCTGGCACTCAGCAGGCAGTGAGATAGAGGAACTGGGTTCTGATCCCCCTAGACATTTCTCCCTCCTGCCCTCTTGCCCGTTCCACCCCAATTCTTAGCCTGAGATAGGGTGGGGCAGCCTCCAAAGGCTGACTGACCGAATCTCCAGATGCAGTAGGGCAGTTTCTTGTTGCACCTTGCTCTCTCCCTATCCCACAAGTCTTGCTGTGGCTCCCAATGACTTGATTCTGCTCTGCAACCTCGAGAAGCCAGATGCCACTTCCTAAGTCACTAGGTAAATGTTAGATTGCCCTTTGAGGTCAGCTGAGTAGTTTAGGGGCAGCTTTTGAGGCTGATGGAGGGCACTTAGGAGACCCGAGTTCTAGTTATAGCTTTTCCATTTACCAATTTTGGCAATAGTAATAACAAACATTACTATAGGTTTGACCAAACAGCTTCTTGAACCTTATTTCATTTGATTCTCATTAGACCTTGTGAAGTATAGGATAAATTTTCTTATGGGTAGTCCCAGACTTAAGAAGTATTCGAGGTACAACGAACTGCACTTACAAGGTCTGTTTTTTGTTTTGTACCATGTACAGTGTTGCAGCTCGTAATTCACTGATGTTATCATTCTCAGATGTGCCCTAGCAGATGTTTATACGTAATGTTTCCAACCCCCAAAGGCAAATAAAGACAGGATTTATAACCCCAAAATCAAACCAAGCCCAGTGCCATCAAGTCGATTCCGACTTATAGTGACCCTATAGGACAGAGTAGAACTGCAACATAGAGTTTCCAAGGAGCACCTGTCGGATTCGAACTGCCAACCTTTTGGTTAGCAGATGTAGCTCTTAACTACTACGCCACTAGGGTTTCTGGGATTTATAAAAATACTAATAATAAAAGGCAATAATAAAGAAAACTAAAAAAAAAAAAGAGGTATTTGACTTATACGTCAGAACTGACTTACAATGGAGCTGTCCAAACAGAACCCCGTCGTAAGTCGAGGACTACCTATATTTCCATTGTACAGTTAAGCACTTGATCAAGATCATATATATCTAACAAGTAAAACCCAGGACATGAATGCAAGATTTTTTTTTTTTTTTAAATATCAAATTCCGACGCTATTTCCATGTGGTCGTTCCTCCGTCCCACTCTCTGTTTAACGTCAATTTTTCATGTGTAAAATGAGGGTATTTGGAATAAATGATCTCTAAGGTCCCTTCCTGGGTGCCCTGGTGGCATAACGGTTAAATGCTACAGCTGCTAACCAAAAGATCGGCAGTTCAAATCCACCAGGGGCTCCTTGGAAACTCTATGGGGCAGCTCTACTCCGTCCTATAGGGTCACTATGAGTCAGAATCAACTTGACGGCAATGGGTTAGATTTCGTTTTAAGGTCTGTACCAGCTCTCAGATCTAATCTTATGTCTTTCAATCTTCGCTGAATCCTCACTCACCAGAGTAACTCAAGAGTGATGATACCTGGGTCAGGATTATGCTCTTTCAGATCTTTTTCCCCTTTTTTTTTCCTGTATCCTGTAATATTTCTGTTTTTATAGTTCATGGAATAAGTTTTCTTCCTTCTGGGTGGGGGAGGGCTATTTGAAATCAATAATAAGAGAACTACCAATATGTTCCTTAGAGCCTCCTAGCAAATAAAGAAATAGCCCTACAGGTTTGTGCACACCCCACAGCCCCATGTATTTGGGCGTTAAACCCGTAAGCACGGCACAAGCCTCTCTCTATAAGGACGCCAGGTATTGCAACATCTCCTAGCATCATCCACAAGCAGTTAGACCTTTGGAAAATGTCAGTAATAGTGCAAATGAATGGAGAATATTGATGGCAGAAGGTATCTAAGTGATTAAGAATTTAAAATGGAGCAGGAAATAATTGTTGCCAACAGAAAGAAGCTTTAGCTGAAGTCTTGGTCCGTTACTACTGAAGGAATGATTATAGTAGCCCACAAACTGAGGACAAGTCTCAATTACAGATGCTTCTCAAATATGATGTTTTTTGCTATGGGAGGAGGTAGTTAAGTCTACTAGTAGAAAGATGTCCTAGATTTAAGCCCTTATTTTTTAGTAAATTATCTAGCTTCTTTATGTTTCAGGGTTTTTCAATTTATAAAATCTGTGTTACAATAATAATCATACTGAATAATGTATCAGATAATGATTTAAGGATTTGATACTAAAAAAAATGTGTACTTCCATCATAGTAAAACAAGTTCCTGGTTAAAAAAATATAGTACCACTGAAGGTAGTAAGCAGCAGGCTTATATCCTGACTTCTCTGCATCCCAAATTTTACTTTCAACTCTTTTGCTATTTCTTCTAAAATAACCTCCACATCTTAAAATTATATCCTTGTTATGCTAGTTCTTTGTTTTTCCATTTTACACTTTATTGATGTCCTACAGTGGGAGATGACAATTTAGCTGTCTTATATCACCCAATCTGCTCTCATTAAGGTCACAGCCTAGAAAACTGTATACCCATTAAAACCAAACCCATTGCCAACGAGTCAATTCCGACTCATAGTGACCCCATAGTACGCAGTAGAACTGCCCCCATAGGGTTTCCAAGAAGCATCTGGTGGATTCCAATTGCCAGCCTCTTGGTTAACAGGCATAGCTCTTAACCATTACGCCACCAGGGTTTCCAGAAAACTGTGTGGGGCAGTTCTACTCTGTCGCCTAGGGTCGCTATGAGTCAGGATCCGTTCAAAGGCACCTAACAACACTACCAGGTATTTGTCTCCCCTCTCCCTACTACTGCAATTCACCTAATATAGGTATATCATAATTTTTTGTTAATTCGCTTTATTTTATTATGACTAGGTACATAGATATACTATGATTATATTTCCTTTCTTATAAATTAAAAATTTTTTTGAAGTTGATTATTACCACATTTATTCATTTGCTTAGTTTTCTATGTACCTATTACTATTTCTCCCCCAGTTTTTCCAGGAAAACTTTAAAATTCTCAGGCTTATCAGGTAATCTCCCAGTTCCATCCTTTTCTTGGAGATCTCCGTTGAGCCTTCTAGCCTATTTCAATCTGGATCAATTCTTTCTGATTAAAATTTTTTTTCTAATCTTTCAAGTCTGAAAATGTCTTCATTTGATCTTCATGTTTGATTGACAGTTTGGACATAGAAGCCTAGTTGGGCATTATTTTCTTTCTGAATTTTGAAAGAATTATTCTATTGTCTTCTACCTTCCAGCGATGCTGATAAGAAGCACCGTGCCATTTTTATCCCCACTCATTTTATGTGACCTTTCTTTTCCTCTCTGGAAGTTTTTAGGATCTTCTCTGGGGTTCACTGAGTGAGGGTATTTGTTAGTTCATTTTGACTTCCACCAACCCATATCCCAGGACAACTTTCATGTATTTGGGAGGCAGTAAATCCTTTCAATCTAGAGACTAAGAACCCTGAGTTTGGGGAAAAATATACATATATCTGATTTCCTTCCCTCTATTACCTCGTACTCTCGTTAAAATTCTTTCCCCCATTCTTTTTATTTTTAAAAACTGAGCTAAAATTTACAGAGTAGAAAGCACAGATCTTAAATGAACAATTGAATGAGCTTTGATAAATATACCTGTGTAACCAACACTCCAGCCAAGTTGTGGAAAATTTCTATCACCCCAGACAGTTCCCTTGTGTCTCCTCACACTCGATTCTAACCCCCATAGGTAGCCATTCTTCTGATTTTTATCACCATAGATCAGTTTTACATTCTTGCACTTCATATAAATTAAATTGTGCAGTATGTACTCTTTTGCATTTGGCTTGTTTTGATCAACATAATGTTTTTGAGATTCATCCATGTCGTTGTGAGTAGAAATAGTTTATCCTTTTTTTACTGCTGAGTAGTATTCCATTGTATGAATCTACCACGATTTGTTTATCCATCTTCTGTTCATGAACATTTGGGTTGTTTCTGGTTTGGCAGTTATGAACACAGCTGCAATAAGCATTCTTGAATAAGTATTTTTGTGGACATATGTTTTCATTTCTTTTTGGTAAATACTTAGGAATGGAATACCTGAGTCATATGGTGTTTAACTTTACAACCCACCAAGAAAACAAACCCACTACTGTCAAGTAAATTCTGATTCATAGGGACCCTACAGGACAGAGTAGAGCTGCCCTATAGGGTTTCTGCGGAGCAGCTGGTAGATTTGAACGGCCAACTTTTTAGTTAGCAGCTGTAGCTCTTAACCACGGCAGCACCAGGGCTCTTAACTTTGTAAAGAACTACCAAATAGTTTTCCAAAGTGCTTGCTGTTTTTCAATCTCACCAGCAATGAAAGAGTGTTCCAGTTCCTCCATATCATCATCCATATTTAGCATTGTCTGTATTTTTAATTTTAGGTTTTCAAATTGTTATGAAATAGTGTAAGATACAGTGGATGGGGGGAATTGGATGAAGAGTACGTGGGACCTCTGTGTATTCTTTTTGAACTTCCGTTGAGCCTATAACTATCTCAAAATAAAAAGGTAAAATATACATTATTCTATTTTTTAAAAATTGGTATGAAGTCGTATTTCATTGTAGTTTCATTTGATTTTATTTGCCTAATTATGTCAAGTACTTTTTCATGTAGTTATTGGCCATTCATGTATCTTCTTTTGTGAAATGTCCGTGTTTTTATCCATTTTCTTTTAATTGGGTTGTTTGTCTTTTTACTACTGAGTTGTAGGAGTTCTTATACATTTCGGATATATGTATTGTAAATAATTTCTCCAGCCATTTGCTTGCCTATTCATTTTATTAACAGTGTCTTTTGATGAGCAGAAGTTTTAAAATTTTGTCAAAGTACAATTTATCAGTTTTTTTTCTTTTCTATTTTTTTCTTTCCTATCTAAGAAAATTTTCCTATTTCAAGGTCACAAATTTATTCCCTTTTATTTTATTCTAGAAGCTTTCTGGTTTTAGCTTTTACATTTAGGTATATGCTCCATCTCAAATTAATTTTTGTTAATAGTGTCAATAGGGGTTTGCATTAGTCATCTAGTGCTGCTATAACAAAAATATCACAAGTGGATGGCCTTAACAAAGAGAAATTAATTTTCTCACAGTCTAGTAGGCTAGAAGTCCAAATTCAGGGCATCCACTCCAGGGGAAGGCTTTCTCTCTGTTGGCCCTGGAGGAAGGTCTTTCTCACCAATCTTCCCCTGGACTAGGAGCTTTTCCATGCAGGAACCCTGGGTCCAAAGGACATGCTTTGCTCCCAGTGCTTCTTTCTTGATGGTATGAGGTCCCCCCCCATCCCCCTGCCCCGTTTGCTTCCCCTTCATCTTTCGTAAGGTAAAAAGTAGTGCAGACCACTCTCCAGGGAAACTCCCTTTACATTGGGTCAGGGGTCTGACCTTAGTAAGGGTATTACAATTCTGCCCTAATCCTCTTTAACATAATCCAATCTTGCCTGATTAGCCACAGGCAGAGAGTAGGAATTACGACATACAGGAAAATTACAATGACAAAATGGAGGATAACCACATGATACTGGGAATCATGGCCTAACCAAAGTGATACACATATTTTTGGGGGGATACAATTCAATCCATGACAGGGTTGAAGTTCCTTTTTTTTATATATATACATTTATTTGTTTCAGCAGCCTTTACTGAAAAGACTTTCCTTTCCTCATTTATTTGCTTTTGTTGAAAATCAATTGCCCATATATGTAGGGGGTCTCTAGAAAACCTTCTAGCTAGCTAGATCGGACCTCCCGGATTGATCCTCTTCTTTTCTTTCTTACTGTCCATAGTCTTACTGATTTGCTTTATGTTATTTCTCCAGCATTTTCTTCTAACTTTTCTTAGAATTTTAAATTTTGACTGTAATGTTTTTACTTTACAAAAGTCTTTTCTTATTCATATTTGCTTCCTCATCTCCTTCAGTTCTGTGTTCTGATCTCAGCTTCTCAGCAAGGCCTTTCTTGACCACAGTGTTTAAATGTATAAAATTCTTCCCTGCTTGTTCTCCCTAATCCCCTTCTCTGCTTAATTTTTCTTCCATAGGGTTTCTCATAATCTGGAATTCTATAGTGTTTATTGTCTGTCTCCTTCTACTAGAAAGAAAACTCCCATGAGGGCAGAGATATTTACCTGTTAATACACCAGTGGCACTGTTGTATTTCTAGGACTTAGGACCTGTGTTTTGTACAAATCTTGTTACTGCCAAGTCAATTCCAACTCATAGCAATCTTCTTGGATAGACTAGAACTGCCCCAGAGGTTTGCAAGTTTGTAAATCTTTATGGAAGCCGACTGCTCTGTTCCTGAAGAGCAGCTGGTAGGTTCCAGCTGCCGAACTCTCAGTTAGCAGCTGGGCTCCTCTTATGTACAAATAGGCACAATAAATATCTAAGGAATGAATTAATAAACTGTTTCTTTTTTATAGCATCCTCTTCTTATTTCATGTTGCAAGGTTTTCTTATGTCTCTGAGGATATTATGTTTTCAAAGTTTTCTTCTATTTTCTGCATTTCCTGTTTCTCTGAGTTCTCCTCCCCCACTCCCCATTTTTTTTTTTTTTTTTTTCCTACTTCCTTATTTTGGCCTTTCTCCTTTAAATTGGATGCTTTCTTCAAGTGCCTGGTGATCCTTCGCTGTTCATCCATAAACTGGGCCTTGTTTAGGCAAAGGTACAGTTTGTCAACTAGTGGGCTCTCCAGACATGAGAGGGTGGTTCCACAAATATCCGTGTGTGTTTTATCTTGATCCCGTCAGTTTCCCTGTGGAGTTCTCAGTATTCTGCTTGAGGGACATAAATTGGTCTGCTAGTGTTCTGGGAGCCTCAAGACAAAGGCAGCTGTGGATCTCTCTCACTGTTTAGCATGAAGGCTTTCATTTAACCCCCTTGGGTTCTGGAAAATACTTTCCCTCTGTTTTTCTGGTGTTTCTGATCTAGAACCTTTTAGGATTATTTGCTCCAAAGAATAATATTCCTGTTTCCTGCCAGGGTGAGGAGAAGGGTGATAAACTGCTGTGTGGAGGAGGTCAGGGAATGTGGGGATGTGGAGGTCTAACTGACCTTTATGCCAGTTTTTACCCGTTTGTCTGACGCTCAGCTCCGCACTTTCTTTCTTTTTTTTTTTTTTTTGCCATAAGACCAGGTTTATTTAGGTAGTATTAACTCTGAACATATCTTCTGAATCATACACTCACCTCAGTCTTCATCATGGAAACTCATGACCATCTGATTCCTACCTTGAACTCTTTCCTGCTTCTAGACTTCCACAAATAAATCCATTTTTGTCTATATCCCCAAATGAAAGCACTCAAGTTTTGAAGATTTGTACTTTTCTAACAAATTTCTTCATCTATTCTTCCTCTAAGAAGCATAGTGGCAATTTGATCGGTAGCAACCTGCCCAGATCAGCTCCACATTTTCTAAGGTATTGGTGCCTCAAATCCTGGGCCTTTCTGAGGTTCATCAGTACTAATTGGCTTGGTTATTATTGGCATTCCATCTTCAAAAAATAAATAAAAACCAAACCTGTGGCTGTCAACTTGATTCCAACTCATAACGACCCTATAGGACAGAGTAGAACTGCCCCATAGGGTTTCCAAGGCTATAATCTCTATGGAAGCAGACTGCCACATCTTTCTCCTGTGGAGTAGCTGATGGACTCAAACTGCCAACCTTTTGGTTAGCAGCCAAGCACTTACCACTGTACCACCAGGGCTCCTTATTCCATCTTTAGACACTTAAATTTCTACTCTTTCCACTCTGCCAAGCCTATTACCTCTCATTTTCCACCTTCCAAAAATGTGTAGATCTCTTTTGTCTGATCTGATGTCAACTCCTCTCCCATTTTCTTTGTCCTTGATTTTTTTTTACTCTTTTATTTCTTTACTGACAACTCCATGCAGTGGGGTTTCAATAGAATGGAAATAGCTGCATGTGTTCAGTCTGTGATGTGTAACAGAAGTCTGGTTTAAGTACTAAATGAAAAGTGAAGGGGATGGTGACTTGTAATGTTAATATTTATCATGTTTAATCTGGCCCCTCTAGTTTGGTTCCTAATCTAATATATTAGGTTTAGATTTGATCATGGTACTACTCCAGTTACAACACAGTGATGATGCTGGTTAAAGACCAACAAACTGAACTTTACTGTGTTGATTTAGGAAGCCATTTAAGTCTGTTGCCAGAGAATAAAGTTGGCATTAGAGGAAATCATGTCAACCCAGGGAGTAATTTCTGACTGTGCTCTCATTCCTCCCAGGAGGGAGCTTCACAGAGTTTAGACAGTCTTGCTGTGAAGATCTCTGCCTTCTGCTTTCCTTTTAAATCCTCCATATCCCCTAAAATCATACTGTGCACAAAGGATAGGCCAGCTCATTGTATTAATAGATTATTTATCCAATAAACATTCAACCAGTTGCTGTGGAGTTGATTCAGACTCATGGCAGCCCCAAGTGTGCCAGATTAGAACTGTGCTACATAGGGTTTTCAATGGCTGATTTTTCTGAAGTAGGTCTCCAGGGCTCTCTTCCAAAGTGCCTCCAAGCGGACTCGAAACTCCAACCTTTTGGTTGGTTAGCAGCCTAGCCTGTGAATTGTTTTCACCACTTAGGGACTCCGCCAAACATTAGTTAGCATATATAATGTGCCAGGCACTGCTAGCCTGAGGGTTAGAAGATAAATTAGAACTGGTCCTGCCTTCTGAGAGCCTACAATTGAGCTGGATAAACACACACACATGCATATATATGTATATATTATGTAAAACAAAATAAAAAATAATTACAATACATGGGAAGCACTACAAAAAGGGGTATATGTTGTCTCCTCTGGAAAGTTGTATTTTTTCCCAAGCTTCAGAAAGGCATCCCATAGATGAGAAACCACTATCCCACAGAGACATAGCCAAACAGTAATTGAAGGCAGTCAGAGCAGAAATATGTTCAAGCTTGGACTGCAGCAAAAGCACCCATGGATCAGAAAGGGAGGCTCACCACTGGAGGGGGACCAGAGAAGGACCAAGTGGTGGCCGTGGTGGTGGTTCCTTTTACACTCCAATGACTGAAAGAGTGTCTCCTTCCCACCTGTATCCACAGCCAAGCATGTAGATTTTTCAGGACATGGGGATGGAGTAGAGTAGGTGGAGAGGTGGAGAGCAGGATAGGACCATGTGGTTTCTACCAGACATGTCTAATTGGTGCATCTGATGGGGATGTTGGTGCTGCTATTAAGAGAATTGGGATCTAATCAGAAGAAGGAAACTTACTGTGTTGGGAGTTTTTATTTTGGTTGTAGTTGCTGGATGACTTTTCATAGAAGTCCAGTGATGCAAAGCCATTGCGTTAAATTTGATTTAAAAGAGAGGGCCTACTCTGTTCCATCTGCCACGCCAACCCCCACTGTGGTAGTCCCTGTGGGAGACAGACCAGATTGATGTTTAAGACAACTCATCCCTAAATACTGAACTAGTGCATTCCCTCCTCCATGAAGCCTTCTTTAATTATTCCCCTTTATTGTACTTAATCCATGACCAATCTAGAGAGATCTCTTTTCCTTTCCCCCAATTTCTTCTAATTCATTCATTCATTCACTCAACATGAATTTTGCCCTTATGCAACTTGCATGCTAGTCGTACTTTGTAGTGGTTTTACTTGTAAGCATGTCCTATTTTCCCTATTAAACTGGTAGTTCTTCCAAAGCAATATAGCCCAGTGGAATGACTGTAGGCTCCAGAGGGCTATGTTCAAATCCTGCCTTCTATCTACTAGCTCTGTAGCTTTGGGTAAGTCACTTAACCACCCTGAACTTTACTTTCCCTTTCCGTAAAATGGGAATATGCAGTCCCTGGCTGGTCCAAACAGTTAAGCACTTGACTACTAGATGAAAGGTTGGTGGTTTGGACTCACCCAGAGGCACCTTGAAAGACAGGCCTCATGATCTTCTTCTGGAAGGTTACAGCCTTGAAAACCCTATGGAGCAGTTCACCTCTGCACACATGGGTTCATCATGAGTTGGAATCGACTCAACAGCAACTAACAACAACAAAATGGGATAATGGGTAAGTTGCTTGGAATAAATGCTGAAAAAAAAAGTACCTATAAATTGCCTGGTAGGTAATGCTTAATAATTAGTATTAATTAATGTGGTGAGGAGTTGAGAAACCTGGTGAATTAGATTTTTGTTATAACTCCCTCCATTTAAGACAATATCGTGTGATATATTCCTGACCCACTGACCATAGCAGGCAGGAAGTAGACCCAAAGCCTCCTCATGAGGGCACACTAGAGCCTCTCAAACACCAGTGGGGGTTTGAGCTGGGACCTAAAGAACGGAAGGTCTTGCACTCAGCTCAGCTGCCTCCACAGGTCCTGTGGCAGGGGAAGGCTCAGATAGACTCCCGTGTGTGTGGGCTTGAGTTTGTCGACCTTTTTTTTTTTTTTTTTGCAGCCTCGATAGGCTTTTGTAGAAAGCATGGGGCATGTTGAAATGCAACAGTAAGCAACATAATGCCTGAGGGCTGCTGCCTGTAGTGGGAAAGTTGGTGTAGAAGAGTGGCTCCCACTAACTAGTGCTCAGAAAATTTTGAAATGGGCTTCAGCCTGTGAAAGAGGGGGAGAGAGGTAAAACCTTTCCCTTGAGGAGGCTATTCAGAAGGCCAAATTCTCCTTTGATAATTGTTTAACCAGACTGCCCAGTTCACGGCTGAGAGTGGGGTGAGAGTTTAAAAGGAAGTGGACACATAACCTCCTTGTCTCTCCAGCGTACCTCTGGGGGTATCTCTGGACCCTGCATGTCCCCAGAGACAGCACTGAGTGATGGGTGAACCACAGTCTGCACCACAGGCTCAAGCAAATGCTTTTCTAGGTGTGGTTGGGAAAGGCTGCGGGAGAAACCATTGATTAAGCTCTTCTTACCAGCTCCGCCTGTATTCAGTGAGAAGGCATCAAGCACGTTTCTCAAAGCCTCTGGACTTCTATTTATCATCTTTTCCTTTCAGCTTTCTCACTTTCTCACTGGGAGCAATTAGACTGCACCAGTGGGTCCCTAAGATAGCCAGGGAGAACAGGTTCACAGCCGGAAATGAAAGCGCTAACGGCAGCATTAATAAATCAGGAGGGGGAAGCACCAGCGGCGACCTATCTATGAAGAAAGCCAAGAGGAGCACCGCATTTCAGACTTGCCCAGAAATGGCATGGAGCACAGGGAAGGCAAGCTGCTTACTAGGTATATTAGTTTCTCATTGCTGTGTAACAAATTACTACAAACTTGGTGGCTTAAAATGATATAAATTTAGTTATCTTACAGTTCTGGAGGTCAGAAGTCTGAAATGGGTTGACCAGACTGCTTTCCTTATTGGAGGCTCTAGGGAACAATCTGTTTCCTTCTAGAGACTTCTAGAGGCTGCCTGTATTTCTTGGCTCGTGCTCTAGTATCATTCCAACCTCTGGTTTCCTCATCACATCTTCTCTGACTCTGACACTTCTGCTTCCCTCTTATAAGGACCCTTGTGATTAGATTTGTGATTCTATTGGGCCCACCCAGATAATTCAGAATAATGTCTTTAATGACCGTATCAAGGTCCTTGATGTAATCACATCTGCAAAGCCCTTTTTGCCATGTAGGGTAACATAGTCATAGGTTCTGGAGATTACGAAGTGGACATCTTTGAAAGGGCCATTAACCTGCCTACCATAGTAGGGGTAACCTTCTCAACCCATGTTCAGCTTAAAGTCTTCTTTTGGCCTAAGGGGTAGAGCTGGACCTATCCAGAGATGCTCAGTAAACACCTCTGAGTGCTGAGGTATCCTGGATTTCACTTTAACAAGCTCCAAGTATCCCCTGGACAACTCTCTGGGCATGGGCTTCCTCCTAGATAGCACTCATTCCTCAGCCACTTATGGTTCCTTTCTTCCCCAACTGGGTGGAGCCCTTCTCTCTAGAGGTTTCCAGTGGGAGCAGATGCATCTGGCTTCTGGCTAGCGTGGACGCCATCTTACGGTAGGTGACATCCCAGCCTGTCCTGACCACAGGCAGATACACGACCTCACGTGATGATAATCTCTAAATCCACTGCTACTCTTTGTGTTTCTGATAGGCTGGTTGGCTCTGCTACCGTGAGTAAAGTGAGTAGAAATGTGCAGAGGTTTTGAAGACCTAGAAACCAGCAGGAAGGATGTGAGGTCAGGGCACCTGGACCTGGGCAAGGCTGAGAATTTTCCATGGTGAGTTTGGATCCCCAGAGAAATGGTTAGATTCACGGAAGCAGTAGAATTTCCTTTTGGTCCAGAGTAGTTTAAAAAATGATTTCGTGATGGTCTTCCCAGCTTAGCTATCACGTAGTTGTCTCTAAGATAGCAAGTGTCTTTTTGACATTATAGAATCTCTTCCCGTTTTGATGCAGGGCTGGCTGGCTGACTATTTATTTGTACCTCCTTTCCACCCATGCACTCATAGAGACCCCACACCTCATTTTAAGGCTCTTCTCCATTATATTTGCCCTCAGTTTCCCCTCCCTTTGGTTGCTGTCTACATGACTGAGTGCTGTAATTGATTTAGCATTTGGTGCTTTTTAAATTGAATGTTCTCAGTGATTAATATCACATCCTGCCTCTGATTATTTAGCTCTGCGGTGCATCCTGGGTTATCATTTCCCCAAGAGATAGCCAAATAAGATAAAGCCTTCTTAAAAAAAAAAAAAATATATATATATATATATGTATCCCATGCTGGTGAACTCAAGAATACAGAGAGGAACAGGTGTTAACTTTAAGAATCCAAGCCCTGCATACGAATTCTAGAAAAGGCCCACTGGCTCTTTGTTTGTGGTAAAATAAACAATTCTTTAACAGAAGGAGAGGGCTACCAGCTGGGAGGCACATGCAGGGCTGGTGTGGAGCTGGCATCTGAGGACACAGTTTCAATTTGAAGGGGTACAAAGTAGAGTGTGCTGCTGGTGGAGGGTTGTCTGGATGGGTGGGGGCAGAGCATGTTCCTCTTGGGAGGCTGGTCCTGAATTACCCACAGTGAGGTTTTTGTTCTCTGAAAGGCTCAGGTCTGAGGCCCCAGCAGCCGGATCATGAAGACACAGGCCCAAGAGGAGAGAGCTGTCAGTTCTCCAGAAAGACAGGGAACTCAAAAAGAAAGCCGCGTGGGTGGCTTGTCATTACGGGAGAAGAGCTGTGGCCATTTCAGGCTTTCTGATTCCCTGGCACTCCTCTGGAAACTAAGCTACCTCTGTTTCTCCCTGCCCTCAGCCCCCTCAGTATCTACTTTCCTTTCATATTATCGATCCAGCAGTGGCCTCTACCAGCACCTCACCCTCCAGCTTCCTTCTCTCCCCCTTCTTGCTTCTCCATGAGCCCTCTTTCTCCTCCAGTCCCCAGTTGTGAGCTGAAAAATAGGCTTTGGCAGCCCTCCACCAAGACCCCTCCCCTGGATGGTCATACATTTTTTATGATGGCAGCAGTGATTGATGTCTGCCCTCTTTCCAGTTTGATGGCTAGAGCGTCACTGCCACCACCCCCACCCTCTGCCATTTTGCATGCCCATCCTTTCATCTGAAGGGCTGTGAGGGGTCCAAGTTGAAGGGGTCCTGAGGGGATCCCAGCTGGGCCTTGAATAAACATCTGGAAGGTGGGAGGGACGGAGGGAACAGAGGGGAGAAAGAGAAGTAAAGAGGCAGAGGAGATTCTTTCAGTATTTCTGAGAGGCTGAATGAAGACCTGAATGAGCTGTTAGCATCATTTAGACAGGAATTGGGAGCGCTGAGCCCCAAAGGAGATGAAAACCTTTCTCTGCATATTTTACTCTAGACTTCTGAGATGACATGGAGAGGGGGAGGGGAGGGAATCTGCCAATTCAAATTGAATTCACCTCACTGATCTTATTTGGAATTAACCCTAAGAGATACAGGTTGGAAAGGGAAAATACATGTTTTTAGTTAATAATCAACACCGCCTTTATTCTGGAGTTCCTTGTACAGCCCATCTCCACATTCCTATAGCTTCTGGCAGGGTGACCGGACCTTCCTGAAATGCTCGTAATCTCTTCCAACAGAGACCTCTGAAGCCCCTTCTCCCACCAGGCCCCACTTGGGGAAGTGGAGGGAACTGACCAATCAGCACATGGTCCCACTGCCACTAACAATGTTCTCCAGGATACCGCTAACTAAAGCCAGCTTAGAAAGAATATGGAGGTTTCCTAGGGATGTAGAGTGGGATGGGAAGGTCCACTCTATCCACTTTTTCTTGGTGATGGCAACATGATGAGGTAGCCCGTGCTGCAAATCAGTGTCTTTCCTACTTCCTGTCCTCTTGGTATCTGCCTCACTGCGTTTGTAACATAGCCCCATGGTCCATTGTCGAGGGACTCAGTCATCTGATATCCTAAGATGGTTCTTCTCCCAGCCTCCTCACCAAATCCTGGGTTTTCAGAGGCAGCCTGACTTTATTTTACAAACACACATATAGAGCTTGCTATATGCCAAACACTGTTCAAAGTGCTTTACTCACAGCAACTAAAATAACCCTCATAACAATCCTATGTGATAAATACTGTTTTTATCCCCAGTTTACGGATGAGACAACTGAGGCAAAACACAGTTAAGTAGCTGATCTGAGTCCATGCAGCTAGGGAGTGGTGGAACTGGGATTGAACTTGGGCAGCCTGGCTCCAGATCCACACTCTGAATCACTTTACGCTGTGTGTCATGGTAGCTCCCTTTGTCTCCCTGCCGGACGCACAGTCTCCTCACTCTGGGTGAGAAGAGGCTTGGGATGGAATGAGTAGAACACAAAACTGGAAGTCAGTAAACCTGGGCTCTGCTCTGATTTGACACTATTTGGCCAGGTAAACCTGTGCAACTCAATCTGAGTCCCAGTTTCACATCTTTCAGCGAAGGAAGTTGGATTAGATGACTTGACGATTGCAAGGACTCAGCCATGAGTGGGTCAGCCATCCCTTTGGCCTCCTGGACCTCACCTTGGGGATTACTGGAGAAAGATGGAGGCAGGGAGGAAAGGGAATACACCCAGCAAGAAGGCAACATGTGGGCAGCCTCTGTTGGAAAGGTGGCAAGTTTAACGTGGCTCTGACTCTGCCTCTGCATGGGGAGGACAGTGAGGGCTTAGATAGTGATCTTCAAAGGGCCATCTGCATGGCAGGCTCAATAGGAAACTGCTGTGGGCCAAAAGTTAACCAAGTAGGTCTCCTCATTCAGGCCGTAGTAACTGATAGCCTCCCATTCCCGCTATTCCTTAGTGACTTGGAGAGGTGTAGACTTTAATTGGATTAAAATGGACTATTTTGCCTAATTAAGAGTCAGGATGAGGGAGTTTAAAATTGAAGTGTCCTATTTCCTCAATGCTCAGGTGTGTGCTTTTCATGTTAAACAGTTCCAAAATTGGAGTAAGTGTTACAAACAGTATTTATTTTTAATATCGTGTGTTTCCCCCAACACACACACACACACAGGAACATTATTAAAATTTTTGGTGCGTGTTAAAACTGAGGGAATAAAATAGTATTATTGTTGCTCTAGGCTATGATCGAATAAAGTTTGAAAGTGGGGACAGAAATCACTTTAACAAAGAAAAGGGATTTTATTAAAATAATCGTGACTCCCATAGGTAGGAATGCAGGTGGGCCTCAGGGAAGATGGGAATCCAAATTTGGAAAGCTGTAGGGGACCGTTGAAAAATTTTCATCTCCCGCCTCGCCTCTCTCTGTGTATCTGTATCTGATTCATATTGCTCCCTTTCTACGGATCTGCTTCCTCTGCACTTCAAGATGCTCAGCACAAAATGGCCACCCCCAGCCTCACAGAAGGTCTGAATTTCTCTGTCTCCATGCTTCTTGGTCTCTGCCTCCTCCAAGCCAAATATCAGAGAAAGACTTCTGATTGGCCCTTCTTTTCCAATGAACTGAGGGTGGGGTAGGGAGCAGGGCCATATTTTATAAAATGTCTACCAGCTTCCTATCACTGTGGGTGCACAGGTCAGTATAGGAGAACACAGTAAATTGGGTAGACATTGCACAAGATCTCCGCCACAGGAGGTAAAGATTTATTGCTGCAGAATATCATTTCGCTGGCACTAAGTGTTGGGGTTGGGAAGGTGAGTAGGCATGGCACCTGGAGAAAAGTTACCCTAGACTACAGCCAGCAAAATAACTGGCTCCAGACACCAAACTTGATAGATCAGCAATGGCCATGCTGACTTAGCCTGAGGCTGGTCAGGACTTCACTCTCCATCTTCCTTGGAGAGGACCAGAGGACAGAGGGGCCACTGCCCAGGGGCACTGAAGGGTGGCAGGGAGGCAGGGATAGAGAATCACAGAAGAGGACTCTCCTAGAAAGGCTCATTAACCTTTAGCACCAAAGAGGCTCTTTTCAAAATGCTCCCTTATTGTTGTTGTTAGGTGCCATAGAGTCGATTTCAACTTAGAGCAACCCCATGTGATAGCAGAACTGCCCCATAGTGTTTTCTAGGCTGTTGTCTTTATGGGAGCAGATCGCCAGGACTTTATCCCACAGGGTGTCTGGGTGGGTTTGAACAACCAATCTTTTGATTAGCAGCGAAGCGCTTTTACCACTGTGCCATGAGGGCTCCTTAAAAAAAAAAGCTCCTTTAGGGCCCCAGATGTTGCTAATCTCAACTCCAGACTATGTGCAAAATAATTATAGCCGCTCCACAGTCCCTGGAGGTGCGAAGAGGTGGGGCAGGTGGGTTGGGAGGAAGTCAGGGTCCTGGCCTGTGGTATCTGGCCACTCATGCTTTTCAGGGACCTGCCAACTCAGTATGCTCAAGTGGCTGGCTTCCAGCCTCAGTGCTGTGTGGTCCTCAATTCTGAGACCAGATGATGAGCCCTCATATGACACCCTCTTTTCTCTCTGGTCCTGGCTGAGCATTGGCTGCAGCAACCACCCTCCCCAGCCCTCGAGTAGAGCTGACATTGATGAGCTACTGACCTAGAGATTTGGCAATAAAGCTGCTTGCTACGTTTGAAAGGATGTCAGGTGAGAAAGAGCAGTGTTCAGTGCCAGCTTCTCTGAAACCCAAGGGAACAGATAGGGCGAGGGAGTAGGGTTTAATGCCAGCTTTTCTGAAACCCAGAGAACAGACAAGGGCAGGGAAGAAAGGCAATAGTCTCCCAGGGAGAAAGAAGAAAACCAACCGCCAAAAGGACTATTTTTATTTCACATTTTACAGGCACCCCGCTCCCAAGAGATCTGCTTGAGTGACTCACAAATGTCCTCGTGGCACTGAGAAATCACCCAGTGTGTGGGGACAGAAAACTTTGTATTGTCAAATAAACATCCCCTCTCTTTTTTACCCACTCACTCCAACCTCAAACTTCGTGGCAAAATGGTTCTGGGCCATACTGGTCTCAGCAGTGTACAGATTTCCAAACTTTGGAAAAGTTGTTGGAACACCTACAGTAAGAAGCGCTGGTACAAATGAAGTTCTGAGATAACAAGGAAGATTAAATGCAAATATGGTTCATTTGACTTGCGGGGTTGGTGATTTTTGTGCCAACACAGCTCAATAATTTGCTGTGTGAACTGAGAGAAATTATCTCACCAATTTCTGCCTTTATTTTCCTATGTTAAAAAAAAATGAACTATGAACACTGCTGGGCCATGGTAATGGTGAAAGCCATCCCAAGTCTTTTCCTCCTGTATTGTATGATTGGAGGCTGATCCTATTCATTTCTTTGTCTTGGTCCTCCCCAGTCTTCCTCACTTCATTAAGTGGCATCCCTTCACCTGGTTAATTCAAACTCTTCCCTAAGGCCCAGAGCCAAACCTTCATCTAACCTGGTGATTCTTTCTCCAAAGTATATCCAGAATCCATCTTCTTCTTTCCATCTCCACCATCAACTCTAACCTCGTCCCTTGCAATAACAGTTTCATAGCTTCCCAATCCATTCTCCTCACAGCCCACCATGCTTCCCTTAAGACATAAATACAATCATATCACTCCTTTTCTTAAAACCTCTCAATGACTTCACACAACCCTTAGAGTAAACTTTAAACTGTCATGCCCTACAAGGCTCCCACATGATATGACCCCTGCTGACCATTCCAGCCACTCTGGACTCTTTATGTTCTAGAACATACCAAACTCTTTTCTGTCCTAGAGTCTTCGCACATGCTGTTCTCTCTACTTGGAATGCTGAGCCTCTAGATCTTTGCTCTTGGATTCTTCTCCTCACTCATGACTCAGAGTAAACTTATTTCTTCCAATGTATTTTCCCTGACAAACACATCTAAGTAATTCTCAGCTGCTGTCTTATGTGTGCCTGATTACTGCATCCTGTTCATCACTTTCATACCGTTTCTCTCAGTTTACATTTATATATGTGCTTGTATGAATACTTAAAAATAAATATTGATATTTCCTATCTCCTTACAGGTTGTAAACTCCATGAGGGCAGGGACTATGTCTGTCTGGGCCACTGCTGAACATCAGCACACAGGACAATGACTAGGAAATAGCAGGTGCTCAATAAATATTTATTTACTTCTTTTTTGAGCACCTATGATGTGAACTGTACTGTGTCCTGGGAAAATAGTGAAAAATAAAATAGACTGCCCACTTAAGGCTGACAATCATAACACATAATTTAACTCTTATTTGAGCATGAGCATGCTTTTAATATCCAAAGCACACTGAAATTACATTTAAAAACCAAATGGGAACAACAGACTTAGCAACTTAGCTATGTGTGAAATGCTCCACGGGGAAATAATATGAGGTGAAAGATGGTTTTATTTAAAGTAGTTCCAGCCCAGGTGTAATACCTTAGACCTATTTAACCATTTTTCTCTAGACGTTTCTGGAGCTCTTTCCGCAGTCAAGCCATCACAACATGAAAAGTACCTTAAAAGAAACCATAAAGATTGCTCTGAATCTCTTGGCAAACTTGACACTTTTCATTTTTCTACTTTTTTGTACAGATAAATGTATATATCTCTCCAGAGTATTTATGGATTTAAGGCTTTTTACAAATTGGCCACTTTTGCATTCAAGTGAAGGCGAGGGAATAAAATCGCTTTACTTACGCTAAGACAGAAATTGAATTGAGGATGAAGCAACATGATGTGGGAAAAATGCACTGACTAGGAGTTGGGAAACTCAGATGCTGGGTCCAGTTCTACCCCTAGGTAACTGGTGAGTCAGATTACCTCATTGGATCTCAGATCTCTCACTCAGGGAGTCAAGGGGCTGGACTAGATTAGGTGCTCCCTACCCCAAGTAGATCAGGATGGATGAGGGTGCAATGGAAAACCCTGGGCCAGGGCCCCTAATCATATACTCTGTACCCTGAGAGAGGACTTGGCATGACTTCTGGTTCCTGGGTAATTCAGGCACTGCTCAGTTGGGCCACAGTCATTGAACCCACAATGACCCTGTGTCAGCCACTGTCCTGGGAGGTTCTCAGGCTCTAGAGATTCATTCATTCACTTGACAAGTGTTAAATACCTGCTACACACAGTGCCAGGAGCTGGATACAAAATGGTGATGGCGGAGGAAGGAAAGTCTAAGTCCAGGACCTCAGAGAGTTTAGGTCTAATGGGGGAGACATGTAGCAAACAAAACAAAAAAAGGACAATGTGAAGTGCTAGGAGGATGGGCACAAGGAGCTGAGATTGAGGACAACATGGGGAATCTCACTTAGAAAGTGGTCAAGAGAAGACTTCCCTGAAAGGCAACATCTTTTTGAAAGATCAAAAAGGGGAAGGGGAGATGGGGAGCATGCTAAAAAGCAGGAAAGGGCTTAGAGTATTGAAGAAATTCAAAGAAAGCCAGGGTGGCTAGCATTTAGTGGCCCAGGAATAGAGGCTTGAAATAAGGATGGTAAAGAAGGTAGAAGCCAGACCACATGGAGTCTTCTGGGTCAAAGTTAAGGGGTTTGGATTTTATTTTAAGCAAGGGAAATAGTATGATTGGATTTACATGTCACAAGTGTAAAATCTTCCATTTAAAATAAAATAAAAATTATGTTTATTTTCCTTTGATGAAACTCAGCTCATAAGAGCACATTTCCCTCTTGTCAGTGCAAGATGGTGCTCTCTTTTGGGTTCCCTCTCAGCCATTTCACATTTCTTCCCCTCCTCCTCCTTCTCTCTTTTCTGTCTGGATGTGCTCAAAGTTCCAAGGGGCTTGTGTAGCTTCCTGAGGTTGAAGGAGGGGCATCTTACCCCTGGGGATCTCCTACTGGCATCTGCTATTTAATGTATCTTGGCATCTGTTCTCTTACGCTGGGCGACATGAAGTGATTTCTCTGGGATAGCTGAGGGATCTCACTTTCCCAGTTTTGCCCTCATCTCAGCTCTTACCATCATGCCACCTCTCAGGTTCCCAGCTTGGGTCATCCACCCTGAAGCTTCTGACACTAGGTCCCCTTGCCCATTTTATGGTGACACCCCAGCAGGTTCCCCTGCTCTCAATTCTCAATAACATCTGTCCCATTTTGGCACGTGGGCATTTGTCAGATGTACTTCACATCTCATACGAAGCAAGGAAGACCAGGATGGGGTATAAGCTTATAGGGAAGATAGTATCTCAGGTCCTCTTTTTGCCTAAAACTGCTCATCTACTATACATAAGGTTGCCATTTGTCAGAGCTGACTCAATGGCAACTAAGAACAACAATGCCATTAATAGAGCATCCCTTGTTGGTGCTGGAATCCATGACTCCTTCTGGAATTGCAGAGGGTAGTGGGGCAAAGTTCTTTCCATTCTTAGGTTCCTAAACTTTTTGTCAATTTTGACCCATGCAACAGTGATGAGGGGTGGGGAACAGCAGTGAGCAGTTGACACTCATGTTTAACTGTGCTCACTTTCCAATCCTATTCTTCTCTAAGCTCCAATCCTTGGTAGTCCAGACAAGAGATAAAGATCACTTAGAGTGTAGTGGTGGCAGTGGAGATGAAAAGAAGCTGGTAGATTTTAAAGGCTATTGATGGATTAGATGTGAGGTTAAGGGAAAGGGAAGAACCAAGGATAACTCTCTGGTTTCTGGCTTCAGCAACTAGGTGCTGGATAGTGTCATTGACAGTGGATCAATGATGGCAGGTGGATTCAGATTTAGGGATGAATATCAAGAATCTAGTTTTGTCCATATTAAGTTTGAGATGTTTGTGAGAGACATCCAACGCAATGATGTCAAGCAGATAATTAGATTTCTAAGATTAGAGCTCAGAGGAGAGGTCCGCAAGATGATATCAATTTGGGAGATGTCAGCAGACAGATAGTCCTTAAAATCATGGGAATGGTCCATAACAGCCTCAAGTGTTTGGGTGGGGGTTAGGCATCACTGTGTAATCCTGTGAATTCCCCACTGTGATTTGGTTGAGAAGAGTTTTGGCTCCAAATGGCTGCTCCAGGGGCCCTAAGGCTCCAGGTGGTGGATTGGTGGTCTCCTGACAGCTGCTGTTTCTCACTCTGCAGGCTCCATTAGTCTGGAGATATGTGGGACAGTGCTTAGGACAGGCTCATCTTGTGAGGAGTAGGGGCAGGAGGAGGAAGAGATTTCCCTGGCTGGAGCGGGTAGGGTGGAGGAAGACATTTCAGGATGGAAAGAGCTGCTTGGCCTTTAGTGGTTGCAGTGGTTCCTTGAGCCTCAAGGCTATGGGTAGAGCCCAGGGTAAAGAAGTAGGGCCCATTGCCCACTGTACTCAGGCCCAAGGAGACCCTGGGACCCCATACTCGAGCATATTCTCTCCCTCAAGTACCTCACGGAGAAATGATAGTAGTAATTCCTCATATTTGTAACCCATATAAATCCAGAAACCCATACAGTTCAGTCTCAGAGGGGTGTTATAGTCAGGAAAATCAGTTTAATATTCATTTATAATTTAAAAGGAACTCCATTTTTATAGTCAAGGATATTAAAGGTACTCAAACATATAATCCAGGCAACATTAAAACCTTATTTTTCTAGGTTTAAACACAGAAGAAAATATTCTTCGATGGTTACAAGGCTGGGGGGGCGGTGGGGAGGGAGAGGGGAATTCACTAACTGGATAGTAGATAAGAGTCATCTTAGGTGAAGGGATGACAGGGGAAGTCAGCACAACTGGACTAAATAAAAAGGTAAGAAGTTTCCCAAATACAACCAAACATTTCAAGGGACAGAGTAGCAGGGTCTGGGGTGTGGGGATCATAGTTTTTGGGGGACATCTAGGTCAATTGGCATAACAAAGTTTATTAAGAAAATGTTCTGCATCCCACTTGGGTGAGTGGTGTCTGGGGTCTTAAATCTTGTGAGCGGCAAACTAAGATGCATCAATTGGTTGCAACCTACTTGGAGCAAAGGAGAATGAAGAACACCAAAGACACAAGGAAAATATTAGCTCAAGAGACGAAAGGGCCACATAAACCAGAGACTTCATCAGCCTGAGACCAGAAGAACTACTGGCTACCACCAATAACAGCCCTGACAGGGAACACAACAGACAGTCCCTGACAGAGCAGGAGAAAAGTGGGGTGCAGAACTCAAATTTATGTAAAAAGACCAAACTAATGGTCTGACTGAGTCTGGAGGAAATCTCGAAGCTCTGTTAACCGAGAAATAAAACCATTCCTGGAGACCACTCTTCAAGCAAAGGTTAGAATGGACTATAAAACATAAAATGATACTCGTGAAGAGTGTGCTTCTTAGTTCAAGCAGATACACGAGACCAAATGGGCGGCTCCTGTCTGGAGGTAGGATGAGAAGGCAGAAAGGAACAGGAGCTGGTTGGATGAACCCAGGAAACCTGGGGTGGAAAGGGCGGGGGGGCGCTGTCACATTCTAAGGATTGCGACTAGTGTCACATAACAATATGTGTATAAATTTTCGTATGAGAGATTAACTTGAGCTATAAACATTCACCTAAAGCATAATTTTTTTTTTTAATCTTATTTCTTATTTATATAATTTACACTAAAGCTGCTCTGGCACCACCATTCTCCAACATCTCTCCCTCCTGCTCCTCCCTAAATTCTTTCAGCCTGTGAAGCGTCCTCTCCTCTTGCCTTTCTTTCTATCTGGTTGTTGTTAGTTGCCATTGAGTTGGCTCTGATTCATGGTGACCCTATGTGTAACAGAACAAAATGTTGTCCGGTCCTGTGCCATCTTTGTGATCATTGTTATCTTTGAGTCCATTGTTGCAGCGATTGTGTAGTGTCGTCCAACCTAGGGGACTTCTTTTCCAGCACTATATTGGGCAGTATTCTACTGTGATCCATAAGGTTTTCACTGGCTCATTTTCAGAAGTAGAACACCAGCCCTTTCTTCCTAGACAGTCTGAAAGCTCCACTGAAACCTGTCCACCATGAGAGACCCTGCTGGTATTTGAAATACTAGTAGCATAGCTTCCAGCATCATAATAACATGCAAGCCACCATGTTATGACAAACTGAAAGACAGGTGGTAGTCTTTCTATCAGAGTCTTTTACTAGGTAGATAATTTTAGCCCCTCTTCCAGGAGGGTAGAATTCATTCTTTTTGTATGAGGGCAGAGGTTTGTGGAATTAGGCTAAAATTAAAGGATTCTCTTTGGCGGGATGAAGGAAAAAGCATTATTGTTTCATCACACATTTATAGGCCAAATTATATTTTGATTATATCATCTCAATTTTCTAATAACTGCAGTATAGTTGCTCTACATCTAATTTTATAAAGGAGAAAACTAAGGCTCAGATGTGAAATGGCTTGCCCAAAGCCACATAGATTAAAAAAGGGACAGAGAGGACTAGAGCTGCTTGGCATCATGAAGGTGGATGAGAGGTAGGAGGTACTAAAGAAAGAAATGGACAGAAATAGCTTCTCTCTCTCCTCTCTTCTCCTTTTGTTCCTCTGCTTACCAATCTCTCCTTATTCCGTCTTAGTAATAGAACAAAGGCAGTTCCACTCCTTGCTCAGGAAATTAGTTGTGGAACAAGGAACTGGAACCTGTCTGGCTCCTACTTTCTTATTTGTAGAATGAAGAGATTAGAACAGATGACTTCAGATTGGAATTCTGTGAATGGTGGTGTAACCCACATAAAGCATAGCTGCCTTCTGGCCCAAATCTGACATGTTGATGTACTCAGAGAAACTGTCAGATATTTACAAAAAAAAAAAATTTGCTAGGAAAAGTTCATCTCTACTAAAATCTCTCAAAAAAGAAAAAAGCAAAGGGATGTTCTGTCCAAAACAGAGCAACATTAAAAAAAAAAAAAAGTCTTTCCATGTACATTTCAAATACCACTACTTCTCCAATACTATCACCTCTCTCCATACTCCTTAAAAACCTCCCCAAGCCCAAAAGCTTCCCAAGCTCAGAAGCTTTCATCTTTCTTCTTCTCTACTGTCAGTCACCTTCAGGGTCTATTCATTTCTTTTCTACTAGTAACTGCCATTTCTAGAGGAAACCCCTTTACCCAGTCTGTTTTCTCTCACTTCTCCTGTTCTCTTTATCCCATTTCAGCAGGCTGAACTGTAGCTATCCCAGAATTCCCCTTCATGAGCAGAGAAGGGGAGAGGCTGTTAATCCAAAAAAACCAAACCCACTGCCTTCGAGTGGATTCTGACTCATAGCGACCCTATAGGACAGAGTAGAACTGCCCCGTAGAGTTTCCAAGGAATGTCTGGCAGATTCGAACTGCCGACCTTTTGTTTAGCAACCGTAGCACTTAACCACTACACCACCAGGGTTTCCAGGCTGTTAATAGAGATGGATAAATGGTTTCCTTCACATTAGGATAAGTCCAGGAAAATGGGAATGAGAAAATGGGAACCACTGCATATGTTCAAAGACAGGTGAGATCATGAAAAAAGAAGTCCCTCCTAGAATCTTCTTAGGTCAGACCCAAGCCTCAACATCACAACTATGGAAGGCCCCCAGTTGCTGACCCCTGCCAGGTTGGGAAGGAGTATACTGCCAGGCTCCCTGCTGAGGGATCCTTTTGGACACTCAAAGAACAATGGAAGTGAAAGAAAAAAAAGAGATAGAGGGAGAGAGGAAACAAGAAGGAGAAGGAAGAAGAGGAAAAGAAGGTAGGAGGAGGAGGGGAAGGAGATAGGGAGGAAAAGAAAGGCAGAAAGCCAAGAAAAAGAGGTAGAAAGGCAAGAAGAAAGGAAGGAAGAAAAAAAGGGAGAGAGGAAAAGAAGAAAGGAAGGAAGACAAAGATTGGCACTGTCCCCACATCAGCTGGAAGCAGGAGGCGGCCACTGGCCCCTGGCCTTGGTGAAGAGGGGCACTGCTCAGAAGGGAAGGGTTGCTCTGAAATACTGTAGAAGAGTTTCCCATCCTGCTCTTCATCCTTCTGCTTCTAAGAGAGCTGACTCAACCTCAGGGAAACCAGTGTAATCCTTGGGTTTGGTAGATACTTGCATGTATCATCTCATTTGCCTTGCATGTATCATCTCATTTGTCTTGCATGTATCATCTCATTTAAACTTTACAATCGCTTGGGCATGTAAGCATTGTATTGAAATGATCTACCTATAAGTCTTTCTCTCCCACTGGTCTATAAACTGGTCCAGGGCAGGAGTTCCGTTTTATAAGTCTTTGTATTTTTGGCAGTCAGTATAAGTGTTCGGTGTTTGTGTAACTGAGGTAAGCAGAGCAGAGTTTTTCACGTGAGTCAGCTGAAGGCCAGGGCTACCCACCAACCAGCTCTTGGTCAAGTCAGCACCAGAGCTCATCTCTCCTGACTTTTACTTCAGTGAAGTTTTCACTGTGGTGCAGTCCTAGGTACTAAGTGTGTGAGTGTGTGGGGTGTGTGGGACTTGTTCAGTGTGTGTCTCTACAAGCCCTCATGTCTCCATGAAGAGGTAGCATGATGGACTGGAGAATTGTACGGGTCCTGAGTCCAAGCCCTGGTATGACTCCTGTCTCTGCCACCTACTGGCAAGTCCTTAACTTTGCACCTGTGAACTGTATCAATGGTGGCAGTGGTGGTGTTCCATGGCTGCCATCAGTCAGCCCAACTCATGATGACTCTGTGCTCAACAGAAAGAAATATTGCCCAGTCTTGCACCATCCACATGATCAGTTGCAGATCAGACTGTTGTGATCCATAGAGTTTTCATTCGCTGACTTTCAGAAGTAGACAGACCATCAGGCCTTTCTTCCCAGCCTGTCTTAGTGTGGAAACTCTGCTGAAACCCGTTCAGCACCATAGCAACACACAAGCCTCCACTGACAGACTGACAGACCGATGTTGCCTGTGCATGAGGTGTATTGGCTGAGAATCAAACCCAGGTCTCTCACACGGAAGGCAAGAATTCTGCCGCTGAACCAGGACTGCCTCCATAGTAGTGGTGCTATGCTCCAATAGAGCTGATGTGATAATTGAATAAATAATAACTACAAAAAAAGTAATTTTTAAAATCCTTGGCTGGCTTGTACTTTCCTGCCCTAGGCACTGCTTAGACTCCAGACTGAGCAGATACATGCCTGGGTGTATACCTTCTGCTCCAGCATCCCATTTTAGGAAGTCCAGCAGAGGTAAAGTCGAGGTCAGCAGTGTGGGGCCTGTTGGCTGTGTGTCTCTACAAGCCCTCAGCAGATGGAGCTCGTGGCCTCTGGCTTACCCGAGGTAGGAACAGTCATGACCCTCCGGGAGAGGAGAGTTGTGCAATGGTCCTACTGCCCTCCCCTCCCTAGCCCTTCCCTTGTCTGGTCAAGACTCTCTGCTCTCAGGAATTCCTCCCCTTCTTTGGGGGATTTCCTTTCTCAGGGAGGACAAGGTGACCTCTCTCTGGCTTTGGAATTCCAAAACCAGCCAGGAATAAATCTTCCAGAGCTGTCCTTGCTTCCAAACACAGAACTCAGTTTAATTCCTTCTTCCCAGCGGGGCCATCTCCTCTGCATCCCCGCCTCCTCCTCGCAAAGAAGCCAGCTCATCAGCCTGGGCGTTTTCTGTAACACACTGGACTGTCATCTGCAAAAAGGCAAGAGAACTTCAGAATGGAGGCCCTGGAACTAAAATGAGCATAGCTCTTGGGGAAATGAGGCAGAGAGTGGGTTAGCCCATGGCCAGTGCCTGGAAACAGAAGCTCCCTTTCCCCCTTTGTCAGTAGAACTCAAACCTTCCATAGTGCCATGAGCTTACCTTTGTCATTAAAAGAATTAGCAATTGTCAAGTCCACAAAACAGTGCCTGATGCATAATCAGAGATTTTGGGTATTATTACAGCTCTTAGAACAGTTCATTGTCTTTGTCTATTTATCTGTCTGTCCCCCACACTGGGTCTCTAGTGCTTAACACAGTATTTGGCTCACAGTTGACACTAACCTTTAAAAAGTAAAATAACTGCTTTTGGACACTAGTCAAGGCTCATGGAATGGCTCTGGGCATTAACCTGGGTAGAGACCTGCTCCTTGACCAGAGACAAAAGCCCAGAGTGAAGAGACTTAGGGTAGGGACTCACGAATCCTCCTCTAAACTAAGGGGTTATTTTAGACAGTCTCTCTGTCACCTCTCTGTCCTTATAGCAAGGGAGAAACCGAGTCAACACTAAAGGGCTTTTCTGCACGCAAGGACTGGCAAGAGGTGACTTAGATGAAGGTGGTAAGGGAGGGAGATCAGAGAGTGCGCAGAAGCCCAGGGACAGGATAAGGGTGGGGTTGAGCTATGGGGCTGAGATAAGGTGGGGTGAAGCTGGGCCTGTTTTCTGTGATGTAAGGGCAGCGTAGCCCACACTGCCCTGTGGCTGCCACTTTTGAATATGACCTGAGGGCTCCAATCTAGATGGGCCTACTCTACCTTGACAGGTTTCTGAAATTCTCATTTTAGAGTCACTTTTTGGGGAGAGACACTAGGGGCTCCTGTTAATGTGTATGTGTTTGACACAGATCGGGTAACATTTATAAAATACACACCCATCTAGTGACTGGTCGTGTCAGATCACTAAATCACAGCTAGCTGAGGGCGTGGAGCACTGAGGTGCAAACTTGGGGCATGCTGTTATTTGTTGTTAGGTGCTGTCGAGTTGGTTCTGACTCATAGGACCCTATGTACAACAGAAAGAAACACCGACCGGTCCTGCACCATCCTCACAATTGTTACTATGTTTGAGCCCATCATTGTAGCCACTGTGTCAATCCACGTCGTTGAGGGTCTTCCTCTTTTTAGCTGACCCTCTACTTTACCAAGCATGGTGTCCTTCTCCAGGGACTGGTCCCTCCCAATGACATGTCCAAAGTATGTAAGATGAAATCTTGCCATCCTTGCCTCCAATGAACATTCTCGCTGTACTTCTTCCCAGACAGACTTATTCATTCTTCTGGCAGTCTATGGTATATTCAATACTCTTTGCCAACACCACGATTCAAAGGCGTCAATTCTTTGGTTTTCTTTATTCATCATCCATCTAAGGAGGCTGAATTAGAGTTCCAGAGTGCAGAACATGAGGACTCAGTCCTGCTGGCAAAGGACCTCAGTTGCTCTAAGTGGCAAGAAAAAGAATCAGATAAGGAGGTATTTTCAAAACAATTTTGGCCAGTAAGCAATATTCCCTATGGTCTGCTTTAATTCACTCACTCAATTAATCAAGGTTTGTTGAGTTTCAACAATATTTAAGATACTCTGCTAAGGTCTGGGGGGTGGGGTTAAGGTGGCAAACTGGATGAGATTACCTACCCCCCAGTAGTTCACAGGACAAAAGCAAAGTGATCACACCCCTGGGCAGGAGCCCATGCCCAGCCAGCTCAGAGGCCCAGGGTGCCCAGCAGGCTGGCCTGCCCAGAGTCTGGAACTGGTGCTTCAGTGGCCTTGGAGGGAATCTGGGGCTGTCGTTTGGCTCAGCACATGATCTCCACAGACACGAAAGAGAGAAGGGTCAGAAAGAATGTGTGTGGGATATATCAGCTCCCTTTCAACCCAGGGAGTCTGTGAGTGAGAGAGGGGCCAGGCCCTGTCCCCTTGACCCCTCACCCAACAGAGCAGCCATTGATCTCAGGGAGACGTGGGAGTCGGGGGAGACAGGCCTTGCGTAACACAGACACTCAGCCCACCACATGGCTCGCTCTTCATTTGTTCACATGGCTCCCTGTGACCTGTGCCAAAATGAATTCCAGATGCCAGGGAGGACTGTCCCTGGGAATGAGAGCACGTGGGTCCAGCAAGGCCATGGGGTCAGAAGGGCCTGTGATGTTACCGCCATTCCTGAAGAAGTGGTGCCTGGCTGCCTCACATACTCTGTGATACCAGGAATGGCAGAGACTGAGCCCAAAACAGAAATACGGGCTGACTCCTTCCCATAGGTTGGGTGTTTCCATAGTCATTAAGGAAAAAAATCTCTAAGAATCAAAGATTTAAGACTTTAATTACTCAGGATTTGGTGGTTGGCTCAGTTCAAGGCTACTTTAGTATTTTAAAAGTAGTTTGGATATGATGATATGATGTCTTTAATTTGGACTGAATTACACACACACACACACTACTTGTTCTCTGTGGATTGTACCCTCTAGAGGAATTCTAGACTAGTCCCTAAACATGTTACTAAAAACGAGTGGTGCATTTTTGAGTGTCCACTAATGTAGAAATACTCTGTCAGTGGGGAACGTGGTACTTTTTATTCTTTGTTCTTGGAGATATAAATGGACCCTCTTAAAAGCCTGTACAAAAATATTTTAATCCTATCTGTTTTTATCTGTATGTCTGCCCCCAAGTGCATTCAAAATCAAGTACTGGTGACCTTCACGGTATGATGGGCGATTGAATATTCTTTTCTGTTCTTTTATCATCATCGTCATCTTTTTATTGAGCTAGACCAACATGTGGTTCTAAATAATAAAGAGAAAATAATTGGCTGGAATGTGAAAGATGGGGTGTTAATTTAAACTTTTGACCTTTTTATTGTTTTATTCATCTCTTAAAATCTGCACAAGGTGATGTCAGGAATTTAAATTCACAAACCAGCATATGCAAAGGGTAGAACTTTTTTTTTTTTTTGCCAACATGTTATTAGATTTGTATGAGAAAAATTCATACTTAGGCCAGAAAATCTAATTTTTAAGGTGCCTGCGCTTTTACACTTACATGTCTGATCGTCGAGAAGGAGCCAGAAATGGAGAAACATGCCATGTCTCAGGCAGCTCTTCCCTGTCCTGAGTCTGCCTCCTGTGCCTCCCAGTTTAATCCAGCAAACCCTAAATGAGCATCAGTTAGGTGCCAAACAGTGGGCCAGGTGGTGGGATTCAAAAACTAGTAAAACACAGTCCTAACCTAGATTGCTCCAAAAAAAAAAAAAAAAGACAATGTAATTAAGTCTATTATGGTGAAATATGCAGAGCTGTGGAAGGACAGAACGGATTCCATTTCTGAAGGTCAGAGAAGGTGGCATGGCTAAGTTGGGCTTTGAAGGATTGGCAGGTGTTACTGAGGTGGAGAAGGGTGTTTGAGGCAGAAGGAACATGTGGGTGAGGGCACAATGGGGAGCATTCAGGAATCCACGTACTCGAGGGCTAAAGACTTTCTTTGAAAGCTGTGGCGGAAGGTGCAGGCCAAGGATACTCCACTTAAGAGTTTGGGCTTTATCCTAAAGGCAAACAGCTGCTGCAGAAGCCTAGATGTTTTGTAGGAGGGTGAGTGGGTACCTCTGGAGACAAATGGAAGATTCCACACTGGCACACTGAAGGCTGCTTCTGACGTTCGGCTGCAGCTGCTGTTGGTAGAGCCTGCCTCATAAACATGAGGCTCCAAGCTGTTGCTCAGCAAAAGCCACCCTGTTCCCTACAGCTGCAGGTCTCCAGAGGGAAAAATTCAGCTCCAGCTGGTCCCTTGAAATCAAGATTTTCTGTTTGAAGACATTCCTTCCAGCCTTCCCCTTTGAGGCTGCCTATTGTTAATACCTAGTGATTAATTAATGTGTACTGTTGTTGTTTTTTTTTGTTGTTAGGGAAACCCTGGTGGTGTAGTGGTTAAGTGCTATAGCTGCTAACCAAAAGGTCAGCAGTTCGAATCCACCAGGTGCTCCTTGGAAACTCTATGGGGCAGTCCTTCTCTGACCTATAGGGTCGCTATGAGTCGGAATCGACTTGCCGGCAACGGGTTTGGGTTTTTTGGTTGTTGTTAGATTTTGAAAGGTATATTTTTCAAAGATAAATGTTTAAAAGTGGGAATATCTGAACATCTTGTGGAAGTGCTGGGAACATAGGAAGTGAATATTAAGCATTAATTTTCTCTTTTTATCACTAGCCAAACACCCAGTTATGGAGTCCTTGGGAAAGTACAGCTAGTTGACCCATCTCTTCTTCAGCAATTACTTAAATCACAGCTTATTGTATGTTAAGAAATGGACACTCTCAGGCAGCCTAGAGTCTGTGGTTCTGCGTTAAAGCACAGGTACTTTAATAGCCTTCCAAAACATGAGTCTCTGTGCTTTCCTCTTCCACAATATGCTTATAAATTTCTAAATTTGTCATGGTTAAATTGGGCAGAAGGCCCCAGGATGTGTGTGGGGGGACAGGGTGCCTGGCAGTGGGGAGAGAGAAGCTAGGGAGACCATATGTGCAATGCCAACTACACCAATGGAAACTGTGGAATTGGGCTTCATCGGAAGGGATAACAGTTGGAGAAATATTGGGAAACAATAAGCCTGAATAATTACAAGAAAATGAGAAGTGAAGAGGAAAGGAGATAATAGTAGCTAATAATGAAGCACTGAGTGATAACTGAGCATGGTGTCCTAGGCAAGTTAAACCTGTTCATGCGTGGTCTTATTTCATGACTTAGTTTCCTTGATCCTCACAGCAACCCTATGAAAGAGGTACTATCATTATCCCGATTTTACCAGTTATCAGTTGTCGTCAAGTTGACTCTGACTCGTAGTGACCTCACGTGTGTCAGAGCAGAACTGTGCTCCATAAGGTTTTCAACGGCTGAGTTTTCTGAAGTTGATCTCCAGGGCGTTCTTCTGAGGTACCTCTGGGTAGACTTGAACTTCTGACCTTTTGGTTAGCAGCTGAGCACCGTAACCATTTGCACCACCCAGGGACTTCATCCCCATTTTGGAGCTGAAGAAGATGAGACTTAGAGATAAAGTCACTCTGCTGGAAAGTAGTAGAACCAGGATTTAAACCCAGATATACCAGGAAATCCCTGGAAAATCCTGTTTTTCAGGTAAAAAAAAAAAAAACTTTTAAATCATTTCCCAAGTATCTATGCTTCCTTCGACTGGAAACAGACGAGCTTGTAAACTGTCACCAGTATGTCCTTTTTCTTAGGAAATATGCACTGAGGTATTTAGGAGTAAGAGGGAACTTACTCTCAAGTGGTTAAAAAGTAACAGTAATATGAATACACAGAGAGCAAAAGTGATGAGGCAAATATGGTAAAATGTTAAATGGGGAATCTGGCTGAGTGGTATATAGGACTCCTTTGCACTATTCTTACAACTTGTTTGTAAATCTGTGTAATGGATCGAATTGTGTCCCCCGCAAATACGTGTTGAATTCTGGCCCTGGTATCTGAGAAGTGTGATCCTATTTGGAAATAGGGTTTTTCTTCTGTTATGCTAATGAAGCCATGGGGTCGGGGGTGAACCCTAAACCTAATTGCTTCTGAATTATAAAAAGGCCAGAATAGACACAGAGATACACACAGGGGAAGAGGTGCCATGTGAGGATCGTCTACAAGGAACGCCAAGGAACCAATGTACGGGGCTACCAACAAGGAAGGATTCAGGGTGGCCAAGACCCTGATTTGGACTTTTAGGCTGCAGAACTGTGAGAAAATAAACTTCTGTTTTTTAAAGCCACCCATTTTAGGCATTTCTGTTATGGCAGCACTAAGGAAGTAAGACAGCCTAAAGTTATTTCAAAACAAAAAATTATAAAAAGCAAATAAACAGCAACAAAATCCTGTCACTAATGTGCCTAGAATACGGTACCAGAGGCAGAAGTCTGAGGTGTATTGTGCAACTGTTATCTTAGTCTGTTCTGGGAAGAAGCCTGCTTCCAGGTGCCTGCACAAGAAAAGTAATAACTAGATTTCACAGCCATTAATCATCCAAGTTATACGATAGACCCTGATGTTCCCCACCCTGGGAGGTAGTGGGCAGGTCCCACTGGCGGAGCGTGACTGGGGACAAGTCTCTTTGTATAGTCCTGCCGAGATGGTGCAAAGAGGTCCCTGCCATTTGAACTTCTGAGAGAGAAAGGGAGGGAGGAAAAAGAAAAAAAAAGAAAAAAAAAACCCTTACCCGCAGAGTGCCAAGAAGCCAGTGCGATTAGTTTTCCCTGATTAATTTATAATACTGGTTTGGCTTTAGAAAATAGAAGCCTGCTGAAAACTCCTTTTCTCTGTTGCCTGTCTGAATCATTCCCTCATAGCTTTTCATAAAGAACCAATTAATTAATTAGGGCCTGCAAGGAGAAAGAGTCAAGAATTCCCCAAATCTCTAGGTCTGTTTTATTCCAAAGTTCTCATGCTCTTAAGTACTTGCACAGAAGCCAGTCATTCTCTCCACTTCAGGCTAGTGGACGCCTGGCACCCTAGACTGGGATTTGGCTTGTAAAAGCAAAGCAAGGGAGCAGATAGAGAAGGAAGACAGCAGGTAGGCAGGAGTTTGTTCCAGATTACTGCCCTTGACCCATGCAGGGCAAACCTAGATGTGCCGCCTCTTAGTGTGAGCAGGAACCTTATCACTCATCTCTTACAACCCTCTGGATGGCCTAGAAATCCCTTGGCCATGCAGGACATTTTGTCCTGATGGTATTTGGCCTCTCACTTTTTCCTATAACAAACCGCTTTGTGCTGAAAGGGGCAGAAAGGCAGACTCTGAACTCCCAAAGCCCTTGTTTTTTCTTCTCTTGGGGTATGAGTTCTTCTGCCTGTATTATCATTGTTAGTTTGTATTCACCCTTCGGATGGAGGCTGTGGTGGATTGAATTGTGTCCCCTAAAATATGTGTTATAAACCCTAACCCCTATACCTGTGGTTATAATCCCATTTGGGAATGGGTTTTCTTTGTTATGTTAATGAGGCAGTATTAGCATAGGGTGTGTCTCAAATCAATTGCTTTTGAGATATAAAAGAGCAAATTAAGCAAGCAAGCAGAGATGGGGAAGACAGACACCATGCCACACGAAGATCACCCAAAAACTGAGGAATAGAAGCTGAAAAGAGATCAGGACCTTCCCCAGAGCCAATAGAGAGAGAGAGCCTTCCTTCCTCCAGAGCCAGTGCCCTGAATTCAAACTTCTAGCCTCCTAAACTGTGAGAAAATAAATTTCTGTTCATTAAAGCCACCCACCTGTGGTATTTCTGGTATAGCAGCACTAGGTAACTAAGACAGAGGCCTTGTTTTATTTATCTAGGACCGAGTATTTCAATCTGGGCACTATTGACTTGTTGGACCATATAATTCTTTGCTGGGGTGAGGGAGGCTGTCCTTTGCATTGCAGAATATTTAGCAGCATCCCTGACCTCTACGTAGTAACACCCCATCCCCAGTTATGACAACCAAAAATATCTCCATATACTGTCAAGTGTTTCCTGGGGGGAAATCACCCCTGATCTTGAACATCCTTAGGAATAGAGGTCTTCCTGGTCTTCTTGGGAAACCACTGGCGACAAGATAGGGGCTGGGGCAGGCTGGAGGCATTTGATTCAAGCTCTGGCTAATTGAGGGCAAAGAATTAGCTATGATTTGGTATCTGAGGTATTTGCCTATTAGAATTCCAGAAGACAGGGTTTGCTGTATCATTCTAGGAGCTAGTTCTAAAGCAGTAGAACTGTGTCTGATTCTGAACTGGCTGTTCCTGCAAGGAGTTTTTGAAAGCAATTTCAGGATAAAGGCAGTATAAGAAGCTAACCCAGGATACTAAGAACTAGATTGCCAAGCCAAGGTCTTTGAACAGTTAGAAATATGGTATCTTAAGAATGTTTGGGAGAGTCCATCTGAGCCCCTCCCAGGTATGACTCCCCAGACTTACCTAATCCAGGCAGTCTTTCTCTTTTCTCTCGAATTAGAACTGCCCTCTCTGTAGAAGGTCATGAAACTTATCTTTTACATTCCAAAAAATGGAGCTGTGGACCACCCTGGGCAAATTTCCATGATTCTTCAGGTATCCACCCTATATTTCAGCAAAGTGCTGAAAAGGTTCCCCAGAGAGAAAATGCTAAAAAGTAGGGTGAAAAAATAAAGTCTGGTTTTCTAGGGGGCAATTTAACTTTAGCTAAAAAATTAACAAAACACCAAAGAGAGAAGTATGCTTAGGAACACACAGAATACACTTAAGAGCATGGAATATAGGGCCTTACTCCTTGTTGTTTTTGTTAGTTGCCTTCGCATTGGCTCCAGCTCATGATGACCTGATGTAGAACAGAACGAAGCGTTGCCTGGTCCTGTGCCATCTTCATAATCATTGGTATATTTGAGTCCATTGTTGTGGCTATCGTGTTAATACATCTCACTGAGGGTTTCCCTCAATTTTGCTGACGCTCTACTTTACCAAACCTGATGTCCTTTTCTAGAGATTGGTCTTTACAGATGATATGTCTGAAGTGAATCTAAGTCTTGCCATCCTCACTTATAAGGAGTGTTCTGGTTGTATTTCTTCTAAGATTGATTTGTTTGTTCTTCTGGCAGTTTGTATATTCAATATTCTTCAACACTACACTTTGATTGCATCAGTTCTTTCTCTGTCTTCCTCTTTCATTGTCCAGCTTTCACCTGCATATGAGGTGATTGAAAAGACCATGGCTTAGGGCATGTACACCTTAGTTATCAAAGTGACTTCTTTTTAAAACTCTTAAAAGATCTTTTGCAGTAGATATGCCCAGTACAATGCATCATTTGCTTTCTTGACTGATGCTTCTATTGATGTTGATTGTTGATCCCAAAAGAATGAAATACATGGCAACTTGAATTTCTTCGTTAATCATGATATCATTTATCAGTACACCTTACTCCTTACCAAACCCGTTGCTCTTGAGTCGATTCTGACTCTTAGTGACGATACAGGACAGAGTAGAACTACCCCATAGAGTTTCCAAGGAGTGCCTGGTGGATTCAAACTGCCGACTTCTTGGTTAGCAGCAGTAGCACTTAACCCCTACACCACCAGGGTTTCCACCTTACCCCTTACTTAATGTATTTTGCAGCTTTTACATAGCTGATGGAGTCTTCTTTTGACTCTCAGATTTGGAGGGACAGTGCTGCTACCTGTTTTAAAAACTAACGATGTAATAACCAGGTTGTTGAATAAACTGCTGTGTCCTGGGGCTAAGATTTGACTAGGTCAGATACCATCATAACAACGTAATCTGCGTAATTAATGAGATGTGACATAACTGGAATCTGCTGCAACATTACTCTCCATTTACTCTCTTTACTTCTTAAAATAACACCTTTCTTAGCACAAACCTTATAAGGCACATATTACCGTATCTAAAAAAAAAAAAAAAAAAAAATTTTTTTTTTTTTTTTTTCTAATTCAGAGGTAAAAGACAGGAGGCAAGGAGATTAGATTCTTACCACTGTGATTCCTTACCTGAAATTGGCTCCTAAGTGGCCTCCCTGCCTCCACCCTTGCCCCATGACAATTGATTTTCCACCAAACAGCCAAGGGGTCTTTCAGAAATGTAACTCGGGTCATTCTCCTGCCTAAGACCCTCCAAAGGCTTAGAATAAAATTCACAACTTCTTCCCGAGGCTCACAAGGCACCTCTCTGTCTGCCCCTCAAAGCTCTAACTTGAGTACATGCTGCTGTTCACTGTGGCCCAGCCTGGCTCTTCCACCTCAAGGGCTTTCTACCAGCTTCCTCCTTCACCTGTAACAGTCCCTCCTGACCTTTGTGGGCCTGATTCCTTGTCATTCACTTCTCTGCTCCAATGTCACCTCCTCAGAGAAGCCAACCTAGACCACTGAATCTCAACTACATCTCCCTGGTTTATTTTCTTCATTACTCTCATTATCACTATCTGAAATGATCTTATACTTACAGCCAAGCAAACCCGTGCCATTGAGTCAATTCCGACTCATAGCAACCCTGTAGGACAGAGTAGAACTGCCCCATAGTTTCCAAGGAGCGCCTGGTGGATTTGAACTGCTGACCTTTTGGTTAGCAGGCCTAACTCTTAGCGATTACACCATGAGGGTTTCCTATACTCACGTAGTTTTATTTAAATGCCAACATACTATAGGTAGGAATCCTTGGGTGGCGCAAATGGCTAAGTGCTCGACTGCTAGCCAAAAGGTTGGTGGTTCAAACCCAAGAGGCGTCTCAAAAGACAGGCTTGGTGATCTGCTTCTGAAAGGTTACAACCTTGAAAACCCTATGGAGCAGTTCTACTCTGTACACGTGGGGTTGCTATGAGTCAGAGTCAACGCCACGGCCACTGACAACAACATACTATAGGTATTATTCTGTGATTTGATTTTTTTCCCCCCCCAACAATGAGTCTTGGAGATCTTTTCATGTCAGAGCATATAGGGCTACCTCATTCTATTTTGTTTTTTAATTTTTTGTGTGTGTTAAAACATATATAACATAAAATTTGCCATCTTAACCATTTATAAATGTACAATTCAGTGACATTAATTACATTCACCGTCTTGTGCAACCATCACCACTATCTATTTCTAAAACTTTTCATCACCCCAAAGAGCAACTTAGTACCTACCAAGCAATAACTCCCCATTCCTCCCAACCTCCAGCCCTGGTAACCATTAATCTACGTTTGTCTCTATGCATTTGCCTATTCCAAATATTTCATAAGAAGCCCTGGTGGCACAAACAGTTAAGCACTCAGCTGCTAATCAAAACATTGACCGTTCAAACTCGCCTAGCGGCTCTGCGGGAAAAAGACCTGGTGATCTGCTTCTGTAAAGGTTATAGCCAAGAAAACCCTATGGAGCACTTCAGTGCTGTAACACACGGGTCGCCAGGAGTCAAAATTGACTCAACAGCACCTAACAACAGCAATATATTTCATATAAGTGGTTGTTGCTAGTTGCCGTTGAGTTGGCTCTAACTCATGGCAACCCCATGTACAACAGAGTGAAACACTGTCTGGGGCAGCTCTATTCTGTCCTATAGGGTCGCTGTGAGTCGGAATCGACTTGACGGTGCTGGATTTGGTTTTTTGGTTTTATAAGTGGGATCATACAGTATTTGCCATTTTGTATCTGACCTGTTTCACTTAGCATAAGGTTTTCAAGGTTCATCCAAGTTGTAGCATGTGTCGAACTTCATTTCTCTTTACGGCTCAATAAAATTCCATTGTGCGTATGTATCACATTTTGTTTATCCAGTCATTTGTTGATGAACACTTGGGTTGATTCTACCTTTTGACTATTTTGAATAATGCTCTTGTACTCCCTCATTCTTTTTTTTTGTGGTGAATATATATGTAACAAAACATATGCCAACTCAACAATTTCTACATGTATAATTCAGAGGCATTGATTATATTCTTCAAGAATGTACAACCACCCTCCATATCCTTTCCCAAATTATTTCACCACCGTTAACATAAACTCACTGCTCCCTAAGCAAAAACTCCCTTTTCTTCCTCCCTCCCACACCTGGTAATCACTAATAATTTTTGGTTCCTATGTATTTTTTTATGTATTTGCTTATTTCGTATGAGTGAGATGATACAGTATTTGCCCTTTTGGGACTAACTCATTTCACCCAGAATAATGTTTTCAAGGTTCACCCATGTTGTGGCATGCATCAGGCCCCATTCTGTATAATGGCGACATAGTATTCCTTCAGGTGTGTGTACCACAATTTTTTTTTTTACCAGCTTCCTTATTTATTTCTGATTTTTTACTATTATAAATGATGCTGAAGTGAAACATCCTTATGATTACACCTCTGTGCCCATGTGCCAGTTTTTTCTGTAGTGTAGATACCTGGAACTGGAATTACCAGGTCAGAGGTTATGCACATTTGTCATTTTGATAGATGCTGCCTGCCATATTGCTTTCCTAAGAGGCTTCATCAACTTACACTCCCACCACCGGTGTGACAGAGTGCTTACTTCCCCTCACCAACACTAATTAATATCATTTTTTAAATTTTTCCTTCACTGATACACAAGAATGGCATCTTACTTCACATCCTACTCCTAAAGGCCATCCTAAAATTATTTTGGGCTGATGTCCCCAGTGACCCCTCAAGTCATCCTCCAGGTCAGTTCAGGAAGAAGCCACAAACCCCTCTGTGAGCTCTGAGAATTTCATAAGACAAATGAACCCTTTCACAGTAGCCTCGTCCATCGCAGCAGAAACCTCCTCTGCCTGGCTGTCAGCAGAGCTCAATCAATAACGGGAGAGCAGTGGGCCAGCCCAACATTTCCTGCACACGGCCCTCGTGCCAATCCATCATCCACACACACCCTCACAGCTGGGTGAAAGCACTAACTTGGGTTGAAATATGCCCAAGTGCAGCACACCCCCACACCCAATCTTGGCTTCTCTGAGGTGACACTTTGCTTGCTCTCGCTTAAAGAGGAGAGGAGATCAGAGTCTGGGAAGTGTTAGGTACTGGGTCTCCAGAGAGCTTGGGCCTCCCAAGCTGAGGGCAGGACATCTGCTCTCTCTAAGGGAGGCAGGATGAGAGAGGCAGCAGATGCCCAAAGAAACATCTCTCTGGAGCCAGTGAAACGAGCCCTGGTGGCACAGTGGTTAAGTGCTCAGCTGCTAATTGTAGGGTCAGCGGTTCCAACCCATCAGCCGCTCTGCAGGAGAAAGATGTGGCAGTCTGCTTCTGTAAAGATTATAGCCTTGGAAACCCTTAGGTCAGGTCCACTCTAACCTACAGGGTTGCTAAGTGTTGGAATCAACTCGATGACAGTGAATGGGTTAATGGGGGTCACTGATAAGCTTTCCTGGTTAAAAGTCAAACTTCTTAGCTTTAATACTCACATTGGCAAAATGCATTTTTACAGAATGTGGTAAAATCCGTATAACAAAACATTTGCCATTTTAACTATTTTTAAGTGTACAATTTAGTAACATTAATCGTATTCACTGTGTGGGGCAACCATCACCGCTATCTATTTCGAAAGGCTGCATATTTTTTTTTAAAAAAGCTTTTTGGGTTTTCCTTGCCCCACCCCACTTACTTCCCTAAAGGTTTGTTGGACTTCTGCAAGAAATAATAATATAGCCAGCAGTCCTTCAGTGCCAGGTGGTAGCCTAATTTCTGTGCATCTATGTTATCACCTAACAACCCTTAAGCTGGTAACGTTATTATCCCTAGCTTAGAAACGCATCAGCAGCCAGAGCAGTTAAGCAACTAACTCAATGTCATCCACCTTATAATGACTCGGGCAGGATTTGGACCCAGGTGATCCGACTCCAGAGCCTATAGTTTATGCTCTGTTGCCTCCTAGTAGGATAGGTGTCTTAACCTAGAGCATTTCAAGGACATTGTTTTGGGGTATTTATAGGTTATTGTAGATAGCTGGATGGCACAAATGGTTAAATGCTCCACTACTAGCTAAAAGGTTGGTGGTTTGAACTTACCCAGAGGTGCCTGGGAAGACAGGCTTGGTGATCTGCTTCCAAAAGGTCACAGCCTTGAAAAGCCTATGGAGAAGTCCTACTCTGCACCCATGAAGTCGCCATGAGTCAGAATCAACTCAACCGCAACTAACAACAACAACATAGGTTATCATGGTTTTCTTTCCCTGTGAATTACCTTTAAGAGAAATTTTTTAAATAACAATGGGATTACATTAAAATTGTGTCTTTTTTATCCCTGAAGGAGTCATCTATGAACTGATTTCTCTTCTCCATTTCTCTGGGAGTTGATACTTGTTCTTTCACAAAACACATGTAGAAGAACTTGACAGAGGGGATCAGTGTCTCACTGGGCACTCTGGTTAAGGGAGGCCTACGGTGACCAGCCACCACAGTTTGCTGGGATCAAGCAGTCTCTTGGGACATAGGATTTCCAATGCTAAAACTGGAAAAGTCCTGTGCAAACCTAGACAGTTGGTTACTTAGCAAAGGGCACTTGTTCCAGGAAGATGTTTCTACTGACTCTTGGTGAGACAGAGAGGGAAGATGAATACACATAAGAAAGCTGGAAAGAAAACAGTATTTTTCCAATGACGTTTTTTAGGAGAAAAGCAACTTTTAACTTTTATACAGTACCAGCACAAAAGGCTCAGCAGGATCACATCCTCACAATAAGGAACTTTCTATGCCCAATATGGAGTTCCTGGGTGGTACAAAAAGTTAACATGCATGGCAGCAAACCAAAAGGTGGGAGGTTCAAGTCCACCCAGAGATGCCTTGGAAAAAAGGCCTGGAGATCTACTTCTAAAAAATTAATTCTTTGAAAACCTTTGGAACACAGTTCTACTCTGACACACGTGGGGTTGCCATGAGTCAGAATTGACTAGATGGCAACTGGTTTTATGCCCAATATTCTCCCACCTGTTTTACATTTTAAAAACAAAGCTATTTTCCTGGGTAAATTATATTTCAAAGCCTGAACGATCCCTAAGTGAGAAGCCTGTGTGGTTTCTTACTTGCACTCAGAAAGGCTAATAAAGCATGGATCAACAGACTTGTTTTTAAAAATAGAGCCTGAGTTAATGCAAATGACACAGACTCATCACCTTAATGTGAAACCGTGATGGGGTTTTCTACATCATGCCTCCTCTTCCTGTCTTCATTTCTTCCCCCTCACCTTCCACTCCATCCCCCGCCCGAATCCACCCACCCACCCAGTTATATTTAGTATTACAGTCTGTGGGTTTCAAAAATAATTCTCTCATGTGTTTATGTGCCTCACTGAAGGGGGAAACAGTTCATGCCATATTTTTTATGTATATATATATAGCTTTTCATTTCTGAAGAAATAAATAATAATCTTTTTCAACATTAAGTACCAAAAATCTTCCAAGAAACCAAGAGCCTGATTTGGAGGGGGTGGGGACAGGGATCGGGAGAGCTTTTCAAGGGGAAAGGATTTGAATGGAGGCCAGACTTCTGAGGCGGCCCATCCTGGTGGGGGTCCTGGGAGAAGTTCACCCTAGCTCAGTCTGTCAGAAGTGACAGTTGTGGACATGAGGACCATAAATCATTTCTCAGCTGTGAAGACAAAGGCACTCAAATTCTCCCAAGATAGAGGTAGTGGAGCAAATAGGAGCAGCAGTAATGAAGGTGCCACTCATGTTACTCCCCAACAGTCAGTTCAGAGCTGCAAGTAGTAGTGGTTGCAAAAGCCAGACAAATGAATGAAAACCCAGGAACTAGAGGAAATCCAGGAATGCAGGATGGGGGGAGGGGTGGTCTGGGATGCATTTGTTATAGCCGCTCCTCACTTACTGACATGGTTAGGTCCCAAAAACCAGGCTGTTAGGCAAAAATTGGCATTATGTGAAAATGGAGGATGATCACATCAGATCACAAAACGGAGCATGACTACATCACTACCCAAACACTACATACTGCCAAATTACATCATTACATAACTGCCAAACCAGTGAGAATCATGGCCCAGCCAAGCTGACACATAAACTTAACCATCATAGCCAGCGTTACTCTCGCTTTGTACCTTGGTACCAGTTCACTACTGCCAGATGTACATCATTTATGTGCAAAATAGTCGGATGGTAGTTTTTTTTTCTACTGTCATAAATGCAAAATGTCAGATAATGAGATAGTTGGTAACTGAGGAGTAGGTGCTTTTCTCTGGTGAATTCAGACAGCCTGAGGCAGTACTCCCTTGGTGGTGCAAATGGTTAAGCACTTGAACAGAAGGTTGGCTATTTGAACCCATCCAGAGGCAACTTAAAAGAAAGGCCTGACAATTTCCTTCTGAAAAATCAGCCATTGAAAACCTATGGAGCAAGGAGGTAGAGCCAAAATGGCGGAATAGACGCTTCCGGCGAGCCCTCTGTACAACAAAGACCCGAAAAAACAAGTGAAATGAGTATATTTGTGACAAGCTGGGAGCCCTGAGCATCAAAGGCAAGCTTAGACAACGAACTGAGGGGCAGGGGAAGGAAGAGGCAGTTCAGAAGCGGAGAGGAGTTACCGGACCTGAATCACGGGGAGCCCTCAGGCACCATTCCCAGAGCAGTGGCGGCGGCGGGCTGGTTCTAGCATTCAGCCGCAGTTTCCTCAGGGAGAAGCAGTCGGCTACCCAGCCCACTCCCACCTCCAGAGCCTGAGGAGAACGTTGCTCTCGGCAAAAGCTAAGTACTTGCGTATATTTTACCCACCCCCCCGCCACCCACAAGCCAGCCTCAGCAGCTGAATCCCTGGGCCTGAGATAGACCCTGGTGAGCACCTACAGCCATCCTCCCAGCCTTGGGGAAGGAAAAATTTGCAACTGGGGGGAAAAGATAATTTGCTAGCTCCATTAACTGGGGGAGCTCAGGACACAAGCAGCTCCTGTCCAGGCATAAGCCATCCATGGACCTTGAGCACCTTTCCCTTCTGCATGGACCTGTGTGGGCCTATTTCAAGAGAATAGGCTCTTGTTGGCAGACTCCAACCATTTCAGCTGTGTGGTGGAGAGGTGGGTGTTTGATGTTTGACATTCCTTTGCCTATTAAACAAGGTCCTCACCTACCCACATCAGGGACCTAAGGACTGGTAGCTCCACTCAGGTCACCCAGCCACCCACCACAGGGGTCCAAAGATAACTCGTACCTCCTAGTCCTTACAACCAAAAACTTTGGGTGCCCACGGTCCCTCTGCAGAACCCACCCAACAGCATGCTGTAGGAAACAGAGACGGGTTTTCTTCAGAGACGCTTGGGGGTCTGTTCTCAGCCCTCTGCCTTGTTCAGAGCGTGACCCCCTGCTGCAATCAGATACCAGTATATATGCCAATCACCCCTGTCCCTCTAAGACTGTAGGACAGAGCCTGTACCACACGCTTGATGATCAGCTACCTGGAAACCTGAGCTGAATTCATACAAGAAAACTGAATGGACTCCTAGACTGATATACCTGATAACAGTTCTAGCCAGCTGGGGACAGTACACCAGAGTTCCAAAGGCGAAAATAAGCTACCTCACTCAAGCAGCCCATAGGGGTATACCAAAACAAAACAAAGCAAGCAGCTACGACACAGTAAACAACCATAAACTAATACAGTAAATTATAGATGGCTCGGAGACAACACTCAATATCAAGTCACATAAAGAAACAGACCATGATCACTTCAACAGGCTCTCAAAACAAAGAACCCAAGGATCTTCTAGATGAAAGTGCATTCCTGGAATTACCAGATGCAGGATATGAAAGTTTAATATACCGAACCCTTCAAGACATCAGGAAGGAGATGAGGCAATACGCAGAATAAGCCAAGGAACACACAGATAAAACAACTGAAGAAATTAGAAAGATTATTCAGGAACATAATGAAAAGTTTAATAACCTGGAAAAACCCATAGAGAGCAATCAGAAATTCAGAAGGTTAACAATAAAATTATAGAATTAGACAACTCAATGGAAAGTCAGAGGAGCAGAATTGAGCAAGTAGAAGCTACAATTTCTGAACTCGAAGACAAATCACTTGGCACTAATATATTTGAAGAAAAATCAGATAAAAGAATTTTAAAAAATGAAGAAACCTTAAGAATCATGTGGGACTCTGTCAAGGGAAATAACCTATGAGTGATTGGAGTACCAGAACAGGGAGGGATAACAGAAAATACAGAGAAAATTGTTGGCATAAAACTTCCCTGACATTGTGAAAGATGAGAAGACATCTATCCAAGATGCTCATCAAACTCCACATAAGGTAGATCTGAAAAGAAAGTCACCAAGACATATTATAATCAAACTTGCCAAAACCAAAGATAAACAGACAATTCTAAGAGCAGCGAGGGATAAACGAAAAGTCACCTACAAAGGAGAACCAATAAGAATAAGCTCGAACTACTCGGCAGAAACCGTGCAGGCAAGAAGGCAATGAGATGACATATTTAAAAAATTGAAGGAAATAATTGCCTGCCAAGAATCATATATCCATCAAAACTGTCTCTTAAATATGAAGGTGAAATTAAGACAAACACAAGTTTAGGGAATTCGTAAAAACCAAACCAAAACTACAAGAAATACCAAAGGTAGTTCTTTGGTTAGAAAATCAATAATATCAGGTATTAACCCAAGACTAGAATACTGGGCAAAGCAACCAGAAATCAACCCAGACAGGGAAATCAAAAAAAACAAAGCAAGGTTATTTAAAAAAAAAAAAACTCGAAACAGGGTAATAGCGATGATAATATATAAAAGAAGACAACATTAAAATGATAAAGAGGGACTAAGAAATGTAATCATACACCTTCCATATGGAGAGGAAGATATAGCGATATAAAGAAATGAAAGTTAGTTTTTAAATTTAGAAAAATAGGGGTAAATAATAAGGTAAACATAAAGGAGACAAACTATCCTACTCATCAAAATAAAATACAAGGAAAAAATACAGACTCAGCAGAAACAAAATTAACAATAACAAATATGAGGAAAGGACAATATATAAAGAAAATCTACTCAGCACATAAAATCAAGGGGGAAAAAGAAACTGTCAACACACAAAAAAGACATCAAAATGATAGCACTAAATTCATACCTATCCATAATTACCCTGAATGTAAATAGACTAAATGTACTAATAAAGAGACGGAGAGTGGCAGAATGGATTAAAAAACAAGATCCATCTATATGCTGCCTACAACAGACACACCTTAGAGACAGAACCAAACTAAAACTCAAAGGATGGAAAAAAAATACATCAAGCAAACAACAATCAAGAGCAGGAGTGGCAATATTAATTTCTGACAAAATAAGCTTTAAAGTTAAATCCATCAGAAAGGATAAGGAAGGATACTATATTATGATTAAAGGGACAATACACCAAGAAGATATAACCATATTAAATATTTATGCATCAAATGACAGGGCTGCAAGATACATAAAACAAACTCTATCAGCATTGAAAAGTGAGATAGACAGCTCCACAATAATAGTAGGAGACTTCAACTCACCACTTTCGGTGAAGGACAGGACATCCAGAAAGAAGCTCAATAAAGACATGGAAGATCTAAATGCCACAATCAACCAACTTAACCTCGTAGACATACAGAACACTCCATCCAACAGCAACCAAGTATACTTTCTTTTCTAGTGCACATGGAACATTCTCTAAAATAGACCACATATTAGGTCATAAAGCAAGCTTTAGCAGAATCCAAAACATTGAAATATTACAAAGCATCTTCTCTGACCATAAGGCCATAAAAGTGGAAATCAATAACAGGAAAAGCAGGGAAAAGAAATCAAACACTTGGAAACTGAACAATACCCTGCTCAAAAAAGACTGGACTATAGAAGACAGTAAGGGTGGAATAAAGAAATTCATAGACTCCAATGAGAATGAAAACACTTCCTATCAGAACCTTTGGGACACAGCAAAAGCAGTGCTCAGAGGCCAATTTATACCAATAAATGTACACATCCAAAAAGAAGAAAGGGCCAAAATCAAAGAATTATCCCTACAACTTGAACAAATAGGAAGAGAGCAACAAAAGAGACCCACAGGCACCGGAAGAAAACAAATAATAAAAATTAGAGCTGAACTAAATGCAATAGAAAACAGAAAAACAATTGAAAGAATTAACAAGACCAAAAGCTGGTTTTTTGAAAAAGTTAACAAAATTGATAAACCACTGGCCAAACTGACAAAAGAAAAACAGGAGAGGAAGCAAATAACCCGAATAAGAAATGAGATGGGCGATATTACAACAGACCCAACAGAAATTAAAAGAATCATATCAGATTACTATGAAAAATTATACTCAAATTTGAAGACTTAGAAGAAATGGATGAATTCCTAGAAATACACTACCTACCTAAACTAACACAAACAGAGGTAGAACAACTAAATAGACCCATAACAAAAGAAGAGATTGAAAAGGTAATCAAAAAACTCCCAATTAAAAAAAGCCCTGGTCCAGACGGCTTCACTGCAGAGTTCTACCAAACTTTCAGAGAAGAGTTAACACCCAACCCAAACCCAGTGCCGTCAGTAGTAGAGTTAACACCACTACTACTAAAGGTATTTCAGAGCATAGAAAAGGACGGAATACTACCAAACTCATTCTATGAAGCCACCATATCCCTGATACCAAAAACAGGTAAAGACACCACAAGAAAAGAAAATTATTGACCTATATCCCTCATGAATATAGATGCAAAAATCCTCAACAAAATTCTAGCCAATAGAATTCAACAACATATCAAAAAAATCATTCACCATGACCAAGTGGGATTCATACCAGGTATGCAGGGATGGTTCCACACTAGAAAAACAATTAATGTAATCCACCACATAAATAAAACAAAAGACAAGAATCACATGATTTTATCAATTGATGCAGAAAAGGCATTTGACAAAGTTCAACACTCATTCATGATGAAAACTCTCAGCAAAATAGGAATAGAAGGAAAATTCCTCAACATAATACAAAGCCAACAGCCAGCATCACCCTAAATGGAGAGAGCCTGAAAACATTCCCACTGAGATCGAGAACCAGACAAGGATGCACTTTATCACCGCTCTTATTCAACATTGTGCTGGAGGTCCTAGCCAGAGCAATTAGGTTAGATAAGGAAATAAAGCGCATCCAGATTGGCAAGGAAGAAGTAAAAGTATCTCTATTTGCAGATGACATGATCTTATACACAGAAAACCCTAAGAAATCCTCCAGAAGAGTACTGAAACTAATAGAAGAGTTCAGCAGAGTATCGGGATACGAGATAAACATACAAAAATCAGTTGAATTCCTCTACACCAACAAAAAGAACATCGCAGAGGAAATCACCAAATCAGTGCCATTTCCAGTAGCCCCCGAGAAGATAAAATACTTAGGAATAAATCTTACCAGAGATGTAAAAGACCTATACAAAGAAAACTACAGTACACTTCTGCAAGAAACCAAGAGACTTACATAAGTAGAAGAATATACCTTGCTTGTGGATAGGAAGACTTAACATGATAAAAATGTCTATTCTATCAAAAGCGATCTATACATTTAATGCAATTCCGATCCAAATCCCAACGACATTCTTTAATGAGATGGAGAAACAAATTGCCAACTTCATATGGAAGGGAAAGACGCCTCAGATAAATACGGCATTACTGAAAAAGAAAAACAAAGTGGGAGGCCTTACTTTACCTGATTTTAGAACTTATTATACTGCCACAGGAGCCAAAACAGCCTGGTACTGGTACAACAACAGACACATGGACCAATGGAACAGAATTGAGAATCCAGACATAAATCCATCCACATATGAGCAGTTGATATTTGACAAAGGCCCCAAAACAATTAAACGGGGAAAAGACAGTCTTTTTAAAAAATGGTGCTGGCAGAACTTGATATCCATCTGCAAAAAAATGAAACAAGACCCATACCTCACTCCATGCACAAAAACTAACTCAAAATGGATCAAAGACCTAAATATAATATCTAAAACGATAAAGATCATGGAAGAAAAAATAGGGACAATGTTAGGAGCCCTCATACATGGCATAAACAGTATACAAAACATTATAAAGAATGTAGAAGAAAAACTAGATAACTGGGAGCTCCTAAAAATCAAACACCTATGCTCATCCAAAGACTTCACGAAAAGAGTAAAAAGACTACCTACAGACTGGGAAAAAGTTTTTAGCTATGACATTTCCGATACATGATACTGCAAAAACTCAACTGCAAAAAGACAAATAACCCAATTTAAAAACGGGCAAAAGATACAGATAGACACTTCACTAAAGAAGACATTCAGGTAGCTAACAGATATATGAGGAAATGTTCACAATCATTAGCCATTAGAGAATTGCAGATCAAAACTACAATGAGATTTCATCTCCAACAAGGCTGGTATTAATCCAAAAAAACATAAAATAATAAATGTTGGAGAGGCTGTGGAGAGATTGGACCACTTCTACACTGCTGGTGGGAATGTCAAATGGTACAGCCACTTTGGAAATCAATTTGGTGCTTCCTTAAAAAGCTAGAAATAGAACTACCATACGATCCAGCAATCCCACTCCTTGGAATATATCCTAGAGAAATAAGAGCCTTTACACGTATATTTATTGCAGCACTGTTTACAATAGCAAAAAGATGGAAGCAACCAAGGTGCCCATCAATGGATGAATGGATAAATAAATTATGGTATATTCACACAGTGGAATACTATGCATTGATAAAGAACAGTGAGGAATCTGTGAAACATTTCATAACATGGAGGAACCTGCAAGGCATTATGCTGAGTGAAATTAGTCGGTTGCAAAAAGACAAATAAGACCACTATTATAAGAATTTGAGAAATAGTTTAAACTGAGAAGAAAACATTCTTTTGTGCTTAAGGGGGGGGGAGGGAGGGTAGTTAAGAACTACTTTAGGTGAAGGGAAAGACAGCACACAATACAGGGGAGGTCAGCACAATTGGACTAAACCAAAAGCAAAGAAGTTTCCTGAGTAAACTGAATGCTTTGAAGGCCAGCGTAGCAGGGGCAGGGGTCTGGGGACCATGGTTTCAGGGGACATCTAAGTCAGTTGGCATAAGAAAATCTATTAAGAAAACATTCTGCATCCCACTTTGAAGAGTGGCGTCTGGGGTCTTAAACGCTAGCAAGCAACCATCTAAGATGCATCAGTTGGTCTCAACCCACCTGGAACAAAGGAGAACGAAGAACACCAAGGACACAAGGCGATTGATTACAAGCCCAAGAGACAGAAAGGGCCACATGAACCAGAGTCTACATCATCCTGAGACCAGAAGAACTAGATGGTGTCCAGCTACAACCGATGACTGCCCTGACAGGGAACACAACAGAGAAGCCCTGAGGGAGCAGGAGAGCAGTGGGATGCAGACCCCAGATTCTCATAAAAAGACCAGACTTAATGGCCTGACTGAGACTAGAAGGACCCCTGTGGTCATGGCCCCCAGAGCTTCTGTTGGCCCAAGACAGGAACCATTCCCGAAGCCAACTCTTCAGACGTGGATTGGACTGGACAATGGGTTGGAGAGGGATGCTGGTGAGGAGTGAGCTTCTTAGATCAGGTGGACACTTGAGACTATGTTGGTATCTCCTGCTTGGAGGGGAGATGAGAGAGAGGGTGAAGGGGGTTAGAAGCTGGCGAAATAGACAGGAAAAGAGAGAGTGGAGGGAGAGAGTGGGCTGTCTCATTAGGGAGAGAGTAATTGGGAGTGTGTAGCAAGGTGTATATGGGTTTTTGTGTGAGAGACTGACTTGATTTTTAAACTTTCACTTAAAGCATAATAAAAATTATAAAAAAGAAAAAACCTATGGAGCACGGTTATACACCCATGGGTTGCCATGAGTTGAATTTGACTTGATGGCAAGTGGTATTTTTTGTTTTTTTTGGTGGGGGGGGTGGTGGATTTGAGGTGGGTGCAGTGGTGGTGAAGGCTGCTAGTGGGAGGGACAGGTGGTCAAGAGTACTGGATTCTATGTCTCCAGTTAGGCTTCTCAAGGTTTGCAGGGCTGTTCTGTGCACAAGTCTGTTAGGTACCTCAGCCTTATCCCCATGTGTGTACTAGACCAGCCCACCCCTTCTGCAGGTTAGCCACCAGCCACAGAGATTGGGGAGAACATACCAGATCAGGTACCCCATGATCTCCTCGGGAAATATAACTTCCATCTCATGCCCTCCTGAGTCAGAGAAACAGGACTAAGGGGATGTTCTTTACTGTGAAAAAGCAATTGTGGCCTCATAACCTCAAAACCAAACCAACCCACTGCCATCCCGTTGATTCCGATTCCTAATGACCCTATAGGGCAGAGTAGAACTGCCCGTAGTGTTTCCAAGGCTGTGAATCTTTATGGAAGCGGACTGCTGCATCTTTCTCCCGCAGACAGCTGGTGGCTTCGAATCCCAATCTTTCTAGTAGCAGCTTAACCACGGCACCATCGGGGCTCCTCCTCATAACCTCAAGGGGCTTCTTATATCATTGTCTCTCCTATAGTTAAGGGTGAGGGGTGGGAAGGGAAGGAGAGGGCATTGTGCTGGGGTATCCACATCGTCTGCCCCAGTTGTTCAGTGTTTGTAGATCGACAGCCAGGGGCAGGGCTGTCCAGCTCAAGGAATAAAAGAAAAAAAAAAAATTTTTTTTTTAAAAAAAAAAAACAAGGAATAGCAGAGCTAATTGCTCCCCATAGAAAGTAAATCTATAATTTGTTGTTGTTAGCTGCTGTCAAGTCGCCCCTGACTCATGGTGACCCAGGCACACCGGCATCAAACCACTGTGATCCACAGGGTTTTTACTGGCTGATTTTTCAGAAGTAGATTGCCAGGCCTTTCTTACCAGCTTGGGTTTATTTGGGACCTCAGACAAGTCAGCAAATAGTGCCCAAGGATAACATGGTGGGCTCCCATGATTCACCTACGGTTCAAACATCAGGAACAAAGCTGCTTTTTCCTACTTGCTTCAGACCCAAGGAGGGGTCTCATCTGAAAACTTAAGGCTTAGACTGGACAACTTAGAGAGGGAGGGCTGGCACATTTATCACCCACCCTGGAGAATGTGATCACCAGCCACTTCCTTCCCCAAACTACCCAGATTGGGACGGGAGGATCTAGGACTAGAGGGAGATCCAAAAAAGTGCTCTGGATTGTGCGGGGAGGGTGAGACGTCCTTGGTGACAACCAATGAAAATGATATCATTGATTTTCAAGCAAGAAAAGGCAAACAAAGGACCAGGAGAGCCAAGAGACTCCCCTCCTGATGCAGTTCTTCTGCTCACAGCACTTTATCTCTCTGGTGTGAGTGTCTTCCTCCCTCTTTTCTGCTGTTAGGACCCAGCTTAAGCCTCATTTGTTCTAGGAAGGCTTCCCAGGCCACCCCCTACCGTCGGATCACTCCTTCCTCAGAAGTACTAATGCCTTAAATGTCCCTGCCATTCATTTTGGGATCTGCTATCTAAACCAAGTACATGCTGTGCTCCTCCATTAAAAACCTAAGCTCTTTGGAGATGGGATTGTGACTTTCACTCCTTGATGTCTCCTGTAGCACCTGGCACAGGGCCTTGAACATAATAACCAAACCAGTTGCTGTCGAGTCGATTCAGACTCATGGTGACCTTGTGTGTTGCAAAGTAGAACTGAGCTCTATAGGGTTTTCAAGGCTGTGATCTTTCAGAAGCCGATTGCCAGGCCTTTCTTCTGAGGTGCCTCTGGATGGGTTTGAGCTGCCAACCTTTTGGCTAGTCGTTGAGTGCTTAACCTTTTTCACCACCCAGGAACTAGTTGAACATACTAAGTATTCATTCTGTTTTTGTTAGGGAGTGCCGAAGGTTCAGCTTGGTAGGGCACAGGAATGGCTCCTTTTAAAAATTAATTTCTTTTTTACGCTTGCACTGGAATAACCCTGCCTAGAGGAACTCACAGCTTGGCTTCTTCCTTTATCATCCCGTGCTTGATCTTTTTTGCTAGTCAGAATGTTTACAAATCTAGACAGCCATTGTGAAATACAAGGAAGTTGTGAAATACAAGGAAAATCCAGGCAGCTCCAACTATGAATACAACACAGGCTGGACCATTTCTAATTGCAACTGAAAAGGAAAAATCTAGTTAGCGTTGATGTCCTGACCGTGGTGTTTCCTCCATTAACTCCCTGAAAGGGTGGAGGAGATTACACCTGTCAGCCAGGAGGCAGACGAGACATGTCCGTCTCATAGATTTACATTTATGGGCAAATCGTCCATGCTGAGTCCGTCCTCTGCTGGTGGGTCCAGCACAGGTTATCAGGGAGGGGATTTACTTGGTTCCTCACCAGTTGCCATCGAGTCGATTCCTACACATAGCGACCCTATAGGAGGGAGTAGAATTGCCCCACAGGGTTTCCACCTTTATGGAAGCAGACTGCCACATCTTCCTCCCGTGAAGCAGCTGGTGAGTTTCAAATGCAGCCGAGAGCTTAACTGCTGTGGCACTAGGGCCTCAAGGCACGGTGGCACCTTAGGCTGCCCAAGGAAGGCCACACAATGCAGTCGCAGGCCTTGGACCCCTTCTCTGTGAGAATAGGGGCAAAGAGGGCAGACCAAATGGAAGGCAGGTCAGGTCTGAGTGTCAAATGTTAACAGTAATTTGGCTCCTTCCCTGGGGCAGAGCTGTTGGACAAAAATAGACCACTACTTGGGAAGCCTGGCATGACTGAAATTCCAGGGCCCAAGCACAGCTCTGCCAATGGGCTTCTTGCCAGTGTTCAGAAACACCCTTGTCATGCAAGGTAGAGGTGGTGGTAGAGTGGAGGGGGGGAGCTTCTTTCATAGCACCCTAACATTTCAGGGGCTGCCCCACCTGTCTTAGTTGTTGTTGTGTGCCGTTAAGTCGATTCCAACTCCTAGTAACCCTATAGGACAGAGTGGAACTGCCCCGTAGGGTCTCCCAGGCTGTAATCATCACGGGAGCAGATTGCCACATCTTTTGTCCTGTGGAGCTCCTGGTGGGTTCAAACCACCGACCTTTCACTTAGCAGCCGAATGTTTAACCATTGCACTACCAGGGCTTCTTCACCTGTCTTTAGTCCCTTGCTATTGGAAATGTAATCTGCAGAGCCACAGCGCTGGTCTCATTCGGGAGCTAGTTAGAAATGCTGAACCTCAGGCAGGGCCGGGACGAGAGTGAGGCCAGTGAGATGTCTCCTCCAGAACATAACTTAAAGGGACTCCAAAAACTCAGTAATCAAGATAAATAATATTAAAACAAAACAGAAGAGAAAATTAATGAAAAAAAAATCCACCATGAATAAGATATCAAAGTGGTAAATAAAGACAGGATCTGACCCTGCACTTACATATCTCGCCTCACTCTCCTCACCTTTATCCTGGTCCTGATCTCAGGCCCCACCCCAGACCTAACAGATCTACATTCTAACATGACCCGAGGGGTTCATGTGCACATCAAGGATTGAGGGGCACTGCATGAGACCACACCCCCAAGCCATAACCGCTCAAAATCGTGGAATCCAGACAGCAACAAAAAACGGAAAGGGATGGGGAGAGAGAAAGTTCCAGAAGCACCCGAGCCCATCACATTTGCTTACCATTTGTCTGGATTTGCACCCCACAGCCATCTTAAAATTGTACAGTGCTTTACATTTTACTATGCACTTTTTACAAGCTTTTTATTTTGAAATAATTACAGGTTCATAGGTAATTGCAAACATAGCACAGAGAGGTGCCGTGTACCCTTCATCCAGTTCTCCCCAGTGGCTACATCTTACATAATTGTAGCACAATATCACAACCAGGACATTGGCATTGGTATGAAGTGTGTGCATAGTTCTATGTCATTTTCTCACATGTGCAAAATGGTGTAACCAGACTTTTCAGGCATTTGGGGTCTCTTTGGGAAACAAGGAAGAGAATAATCTTATCTGTTCCTGGCCACTTTTGTTTAGCTGGGTGCTGGTTTCTTTCTTGCCTGACATTCCAATCAAGTTAGAGGATAATAAGGCAGCTGGTGAATCACAGGGTATAAAACCTTCATATCATCACAAAGATAAAGTCTAAAAGATGACATTTGGGTGATATGGCAGTGACACATCCAACTGCAAAGACCCAGAGGCAAAGCAGGACAGAAAAGTCTGGGAGGGAAGAGGAAGAAATCTGTTCCTGGGTGGTCTCTGAAAAGGAGCCCTGCTGGCACAGTGGTTAAACACCTGACTGCTAACTGAAAGGTTGGCGGTTCAAACCCACCAGCCGCTCAGCCATGGGAGAAAGCTGCTGCAGTCTGCTCCCATGGAGATTTACAGCCTTGGACACCCTGTGAGGCAGTTCTACTCTGTTCTGTAGGGTCACCGTAAGTCAGAATTGACTGGAAGGCAACGGATGGTTCCTGAACATTCACTGGGAAGTTGTGATGGGTCACCTTTCCCCCATCACTCATCACCAGCTCCAGTATTTCCTGCCTGGGATGGTTGCCTCCTTTCGAATAGTTTACTTCCTAACGTTTTCACCCTTTCACTATCCCTTCTGTGAATTTCTCTTCCTTCTACCTCAGAGCATGTCACTACTCTGCTCAATAACCTTCAGTGGCTCCCTATTGTCTATAGCAGTGGTTCTCTCACTTTAGAATCACCTGAGGAAAAAAGTTGTTAAAAATGCAGAATTTTTAACCCCAACCCCAGAGATGCTCATTTAGTTATTCAGAACTAGAGCCCAGGAATCTGCATTTTAATAACCTCCCCTGGTTAGTCTGATGCAAGTGGTCCACAGAATATACTTTGAGCAAAAGCAATCTCTGGGCGAAAGGTTATACTCTTTGACCTGGCTTTCACAGTTTGGTTCCTCACTTACCCCCACCCCTACCAAGCCCCCACAGCCCAACCACAGTGGTTGACTAAACCAGTTAGTGAGCATGTTTACATTGTATGTTTTCTGTCTATTCGCTAGAACCCTTCCCTCTTCTTGGACAGCACTACCTCACTCTGTCCTTTGAAGCCCTACCATCCTTCAAGACCAAACTGAAATTATACCTCCTCCAAGGAGCCATTCCCAACTCCCACAGGCAAAATTAATCTTCTGTTCCTTTTCCCCCTTGAGCTTAGTATCTGAACTATAGCACAGAGTTGTTCAAACTATGGGTTGCCACCCATTAGTAGGTTGTGACCAGCTCTTTACTGAAATCTGTGGTTACTGTGCTAGAATTTTTTTTTTTTTGTACTAGAATAGAATGCACTAGAAAATGTCAGTGTGCACTGCAGTAGTAAGGGGATTGCAAAATTTTTGCTTTAGTTAAATATACGTATACATGCATATGTGTGTATCGTGTCATGATATACAATGTACGTCATACTGTGGGTTGTGACAAAAACAAAAACAGTGAAAGTCATTGCGGTAGCACTCATTCCAACTGACCTTTCATTAGAGCCGTCAGCATAGCCTCTGTTGTTTGCTCATTATCATAAACCCTTGTAGAGTAAGTAAAGCCATCTTTACCTTCATATCCCTCTAACATCCATCATGGTGTTCTGTGCTCAATAAACGTTTACTGAGTTGAATTGAACTGGATGGTCACAATCATCCCTCTTTTGAGTTTAACTTTTCCAGATCAAGTGTCCTCCTTCAGAGTCTGGGGTTGGAGCTCTATTGTGAGGCAGTGAACTTTGGGGCACTGCCAGGGGAAGGGCCCCCACATCTTGGCCAGAGAAAAGAATGACTCATATTCAAAAGCAACAAGTTTTCTTGGGGCAATGAATTTCCACTGGAAATTCTGGAGGGTGGTCCGAGGAATGGAGTGGGTGGCACTCTGAATCAAGATGGCCCAGTGGAAGGACACCCGTAGGGGGCAAGCATAGGGACTGGCAGCTCATGTAAGCCTTCTAGGCATGAGCGTTTACTGAGCATCTGTTACTCAATAAACACGTCACTACCCTGGGCTCTTCAGAGCCAAAGAAGTCTCTGACTTGGGCGGCAGACTGCATCACAATTGGAGCACAGGTGTTTTCTTATGCCCACACAGTGTTTCAAAAGGCAACGTAACCAGTCAAGGCTGTTTGACCTACAAGCAGCTGCATGCAAATTATCTTACATGCAGAATGCTTCACATATGCGTATTAACTGCACACATCCTTTAGCTGTGAGTTTGGGACCTCTTAGCTACAGCAAAGTTCCTGCTTTGGAGGAAGTGGAGCTAGGGCACACACTTTCAGAAGAATTTCCAGGTCCCTGGGAAGGATCCTTGGGTGGTGCAAATGGTTAAGCGCTACTAACTGAAAGGTTGGCGGTTCGCGCCCACCCAGGGGCGCCTAAGAAGAAAGGCCTGGAGATCTGCTTCTGAAAGGTCACAGCCTTGAAAACCCTATGGAACAGTTCTACTCTGCACACATGTGGTTGCCATGAATTGTAATCTACTTAATGGCAGCTGGTTTGATTTTGGTTGTTTTGGCTGGATGCATAGCAAGCTAGTAGAAGAGTAAGTCCAGAGGAGAGGGATGTTAGACAGAGCAGGCATGCTGGATGCTGCAAATGAGGTGCTTGGGCAAGTGGGGAGTAAGGAGAGGGCATTTTTAAGAAACAGGGAGGGATACTAGGTACCCAGCTGTTGCAGCAGAGAGTCTGTACCAAAACAAAAAAAAACAAACCCATTGCCATCCAGTCGATTCTGACTTATAGTGACCCTATAGGGCAGAGTAGAACTGCCCTGTAGAGTTTCCAAGGAGTGCCTAGTTGTTTCAAATTGCCAACCTTTTGGTTAGCAGCTGTAGCACTTAACCACTACGCCACCTAGGTTTCCAGTCTGACAGTGATCAAAGGCCAGATTTCAATGATCCTGAGGAAGATATGGGTGTAAAGGGCCAAGGGAAGGAAGATTCAAAAGGTTTTGTTTTTGACAGCTTAAGCGACCTTCAATTTGTCCTTGGCCTCAAAATAAGACTGGAAAACAACTGGAGTACTATTACTCTCTTCAAAAGCAAATACAGGCAGTCCTCATTACAAACAAGATCAGTTCCTAACCATGTCTTTAAGTCATCAATCGAATTTAAGTCAGAACAGGTGCATATGGTTCTTACTTAGCCTTACTTTAGAGCCTTGGTGGCACGGTGGTTAAGTGATACAACTGCTAATCAAAATTTTGGCAGTTCAAATCCACCAGCCGCTCCTTGGAAAATTGAAAGGGCAGTTCTACTCTGTCCTCTAGGGTCACCGTGAGTTGAAATTGACTCAACGGCAATAGGTTTGTTTTGGTTTTTTATTCATAATCACCAAAAATTGGAAGCAACCAAGATATATCCTTCAGTAGGTGAATGGATAAACTGTGCTAAATCCATACAAAGGAGTATTAGTGATAAGAAGAAATGAGCTATCAAGCTAGAAAAATACAAGGAGGACCCTTAAGTGCATACTGCTAAGTGAAAGAAGCCAGTCTGAAAAGACTATATACTGCATGGTTTTAACTATGTGGCATTCTGGAAAAGACAAAACTATAGAGATAGGAAAAGGATTAGTGGTTGCCAAGGGTTCAGGTGGTGGGGAGGAATGAATAGTTGGCACACCATGGATTTTTAGGGCAGTGAAACCATTCCGTATGATACTGTAATGGTGAATATGTGACATTGTGTATTTGTCAGAACTCTACTACACAAAGAGTGAACTTTGGTGTAAGCTATAAAAAAAAAAAAAAAAAAAAAAAGCTATGGACTACACTTAATAACGTATCAGTACCAGTTCGTTAATTGTAACAAATGTACCACATAAATGCAAGATGTTAACAATACGAGAAAGGGGAGGCCGCGGGGGCATGCAGAACTCTATATACTATCTGCTCAATTATTCTGTAAACCTAAAACTAAATTTAAAAAATTAAGTCTATTAATTATATTTTTAAAAATGTAAGAGATCTCACATGGAAAAAAAAATTGTGGAAAGTCGTTGTTGCTGTTGTCAGGTACCATCGAGATGGTTCTGACTCATAGACCCTGTGTAAAACAGAACTAAACACTATTTGGTCCTTCGCCATCCTCACAACCATTGGTATGTTTGAACCCATTGTTGCAGCCACTGCGTTGCAGCTCTTTCTTCTCATCTTGAGTTGTGCCACATCAGCAAATGAAGGTCCCGAAAGCCTGACTCCAACCACGTCATAAAGGCCGACTCTTCTTTGAGGTTTGATCGATTTCAGACTGCAGCAGCTCATAAAAATCTTCTATTTCTTCATCTTTGGCCCTAGTGGTTGGTGTGTAAATTTGAATAATAGTCGTATTACCTGGTCTTCCTTGTAGCCATATGGATATTATCCTATCACTGACAACGTTGTACTTCAGGATAGATCTTGAAATGTTCTTTTTGACGATGACTGCAACACCATTCCTCTTCAAGTTGTCATTCCCAGCATAGTAGACTATAAGATTGTCTGATTCAAAATGGCCAATACCAGTCCATTTCAGCTCACTAATATCTAGGATATCCATGTTTATGTGTTCCATTCATTTTTGACGATTTCCAATTTTCCTAGATTCATACTTCATACATTCCAGGTTCTGATTATTAATGGATATTTACAGCCATTTCTTCTCATTTTGAGTTGTGCCACATCAGCAAATGAAGGTCCCAAAAGCTTTACTCCATCCACATCATTAAGGTCGACTCTACTTTGAGGAGGCAGCTCTTCCCCAGTCATCTTTTGAGTGCCTTCCAAACTGGGGGGCTCATCTTCCAGCACTATATCAGACAGTGTTCCACTGCTATTCATAAGGTTTTCACTGGCTAATGCTTTTCGGAAGTAGACTGCCGGGCCCTTCTTCCTAGTCTGTCTTAGTCCAGAAGCTCAACTGAAACCTGTCCTCCATGGGTGACCCTGCTGGTATCTGAAAACCGGTGGCATAGCTTCCAGCATCATAGCAACACACAAGCCCCCACAGTATGGCAAACTGACAGACACTGGTGATTGGAATGCGAAAGTTGGAAGCAAAGAAGAAGGATCAGTAGTTGGAAAATATGGCCTCGGCGATAGAAACAATGCCAGAGACTGAATGATAGAATTTTGCAAGACCAACAACTTCTTCATTGCAAATACCTTCTTTCACCAACATAAACGGCGACTATACACACGAACCTCACCAGATGGAACACACAGAAGTCAAATTGACTACATCTGTGGAAAGAGATGATGGAAAAGTTCAATATCATCAGTCAGAACAAGGCCAGGGGCCGACTGTGGAACAGACCATCAATTGCTCATATGCAAGTTCAAGCTGAAACTGAAGAAAATCCGAACAAGTCCACGAGAGCCAAAATATGACATTTAGTATATCCCACCTGAATTTAGAGGCCATCTGAAGAACAGATTTGACGCATTAAACACTAGTGACTGAAGACCAGACAAGTTGTGGAAGGACATCATACATGAAGAAAGCAGAAGGTCATTGAAAAAACAGGAAAGAAAGGAAAAACCAAGATGGATGTCAGAAGAGACTCTGAAACTTGCTCTCGAATGTCGAGCAGCTAAAGCAAAAGGAAGAATTGATGAAGTAATTGAACAGAAGATTTCAAAGGATGCCTCGAGAAGACAAAGTAAAGTATTATAATGACATGTGGAAAGAGCTGAAGATGGAAAACCAAAAGGGAAGAATACGCTTGGCGCTTCTCAAGCTGAAAGGACTGAAGAAAAAATTCAAGCCTTGAGTTGCAATAGTGAAGCATTCTATGGGGAAAACATTAAACGACGCAAGAAGCATCAGAAGAAGATGGAAGGAATACACAGAGTCATTATACCAAAAAGAATTAGTCAATGTTCAACCATTTCCAGAGGTAGCGTATGATCAGGAACCAACGGCACTGAAGGAAGAAGTCCAAGCTGCTCTGAAGGCATTGGCGAAAAACAAGGCTCCAGGAATTGATGGAATGTCAACTGATACGTTTCAACAAACAGATACAGCGCTGGAGGTGCTCACTCGTCTATGCCAAGAAATACGGAAGACAGCTTCCTGGCCAAATGACTGGAAGAGATCCATATTTATGCCATTCCCAAGAAAGGTGATCCAACCGAATGTGGAAATTATAGAACGATATCATTAATATCACACGCAAGCAAAATTTTGCTGAAGATCATTCAAAAATGGCTGCAGCAGTATATTGACAGGGAACTTCCAGAAATTCAGGCTGGTTTCAGAAGAGGACGTGGAACCAGGGATGTCGTTGCTGATGTCAGATGTCAGATGGATCCTGCTCAAAGCAGAGAATACCAGAAGGATGTTTACCTGTTTTATTGACTATGCAAAGGCATTCAACTGTGTGGATCATAACAAGTTATGGATAACATTGCAAAGAATGGGAATTCCAGAACACTTAATTGTGCTTATGAGGAACTTTTACATAGATCAAGAGGCAGTTGTTTGGACAGAACAAGGGGATACTGCTTGGTTTAAAGCCAGGAAAAATGTGCGTCAGGGTTGTATTCTTTCACCATACCTATTCAATCTGTATGCTGAGCAAATAATCTGAGAAGCTGGACTATATGAAGAAGAACAGGGCATCAGGATTGGAGGAAGACTCATTAACAATCTGCATTATGCAGATGTCACAACCTTGCTTGCTGAAAGTGAAGAGGACTTGAAGCACTCACTAGTGAAGATCAAAGACCAAAGCCTTCAGTATGGATTGCATCTCAACATAAAGAAGACAAAAATCCTCACAACTGGACCAATGAGCAACTTCATGATAAATGGAGAAAAGATTGAAGTTGTCAAGGATTTCATTTTACTTGGATCCACAATCAACAGCCATGGAAGCAGCAGTCAAGAAATCAAAAGACGCATTGCATTGGGCAAATCTGCTGCAAAAGACCTCTTCAAAGTGTTGAAGAGCAAAGATGTCACCCTGAAGACTAAGGTGCGCCTGACCCAAGCCATGGTATTTTCAATCGCATCATATGCATGTGAAAGCTGGACAATGAATAAGTAAGATCGAAGAAGAATTGATGCCTTTGAATTGTGGTCTTGGTGAAGAATATTGACTATACCATGGACTGCCAAAAGAATGAACAAATCTGTCCTAGAAGAAGTACAACCAGAATGCTCCTTATAAGCAAGGATGGCGAGACTGCATCTTACATACCTTGGATATGTTGTCAGGAGGGATCAGTCTTTGGAGAAGGACATCATGCTTGGCAAAGTACAGGGTCAGTGGAAAAGAGGAAGACCCTCAACGAGGTGGATTGACACAGTAGTTGCAACAATGAGCTCAAGCATAACAACAACTGTAAGGATGGCGTGGAACCGGGCAGTGTTTTGTTCTGTTGTGCATAGGGTGGCTATGAATCGGAACCGACTTGATGGCACCTAACAACAACAACTACTTGAGGAGGCAGCTCTTCCCCAGTCGTCTTTTGAGTGCCTTCCGACCTTCCTACCTGAGGGACTCATCTTCCAGCACTATGTCAGACAATGTTCCACTGCTATTCATAAGGTTTTCACGGGCAAATTCTTTTCAGAATTAGGCTGCTGGGTCCTTCTTCCTCATCTGTCTTAGTCTGAAAGCTCAGCTGAAACCTGCCCATCATGGGTGACTCTGCTGGCATTTGAATACTGATGGCATAGCTTCCAGCATCACAGCAACACATAAGTCCCTACAGTATGACAAACTGACAGACAACGTGGGGGGAAAGAGTTTAGAATTATTTTTTAGTTTTAAGAGAGCCAGCAAGGTGATCCTGGAACTTTGCTTGTAAACTACACAGACCCCCTTGGTGACCAGGACTTTCTTCACTTATACAATCCCTCACCTGTAAAACCCATCACAGATTTCTTCATTGGTACAAACTCGGGGCCTGGTGGGAACTGGACAATGAGCCCCCTTGGATGTAAAATAGAGGCCAAGCTTTGCAGCCCCTTCCTAGTTCTCTGAACCTTCTCACGAAAATGGAATTGGGCTTGTCTGATAAATTTGGAAAGACAACATGACATTACTTCCCAAGGCGAAAAAGCTTTGCTCTGGCTGAATATTTCTTAACCAACTGTAATGATGGTGGTTTTCTGGTCTGATTGTTAATTCTCCTTAATTATATGCAAGGCCTTTTTAATTTCTTTTGGTGGTTTTTCTCTTCCGAGTAACTAGATGAGGCAATCAGCCCACCTTTCATATTATAAAGAGGCTTTCTTTTTTTTTTTAACTACTCCTATACATTGGAATTTCTGTGAGTGATTATAGGGGTAAATTCCAATCTCATGGCACTGATGGCTTTTAATGAAGTGCTTGTCTTAAACCCCTCTGAGCCACTCGGAGCTTGTCCAACAAAGGACCTTTAAAACTGGCTTAATCACCTTGAGTTCTAAATCCGTTTGCTTTGGAGGCTGAAATGTGGTTTCAAAACCTTTTGAGGCAACACTGTTAGATATTCCAAGTTGGCACTTCCTGTTTAAAAGGCAAGCAAGATGGAAAATAAACCTTAGCCTTACAGGGCTGAACCTATTGATTTCAATGATCACCTTTAATCCACACCTTTCCTCTTATAATATGTGGTTTTCTTCTCTTAATTAGAAAGAGCCAGGGATTATCTGCACAAAACTGGAAGGTTTATTGTGATTGGCGGGATTGTCTCTCCTGTCCACGACTCCTATGGAAAACCGGTGGGTTCCTTCCTTTGCCCCTCTCCCCTTTCAGCTTGCCTTCTCTAACCTGATAGCTCCTCCGGCATAACATGGCCCTCCTTCCCATCTCTAGACCCCAGTCAGATCTGAGCGAATGGATGTAGAGCAGCAGCTGGAAGGACCAGGTGCTAACACCTGCCCAGGCCCCCATCAGAGCTCGTTAAAAGAGGAACAGGCATACCTGCTGAGTGTGAATTGGCCCTGGTACCATATTAGCTACTGTTTATGGACTGAGCTACATTGGGCAATTCTTTCCCAGGATTTTAGGAGAAAAAAAAATTTATGCTTCTTGTTTTTTGTTTTAAAATTCACTTCCCTGCTTTTTCCTCCCTACCACATGGCCTGGAAAACCTAGGAGCTCTACCAGCTTCCTCCCACAGATGCAGCTTGATGAGTCTGTGGGGAGTCACCTAGCCATCCAGATTGAGCCATAAGACAAGGCAACATTTGCTGAGTTAAGTCTCATCTCTGCACTGGGCACACATTTATAAAACCCTAGTTGCCATGGAGTCATGGCAACCCCATGTGTGTCAGGGTAGAACTATGCTCCGTAGGGTTTTCAGTGGCTGATTTTTCCGAAGTAGATCTTCAGGACTTTCTTCCCAGGTGCCTCTGGGTGGACTCAAACCTCCTAACGTTGGTTATCAGCAGGGCATGTTAGCCATTGACATCAGCCAGTATCCAATGTATGGGCACAATGGGATGCTCCATAAACAGAGACACATCTACTGGCCCTATTGACATCTAGTGGCATACTCTACACACCCTTCATTCCCTTCTTTTCCCCTCTGCCACTCAGTGTGTTAGTCTCTGTGGCAGGTGGACAAGTACAGGGGTCATGCCCCTCATACCCTCTTGTCACTGAAAGTTGGCTGTGTTTTTATAATGGGCAGGCTTGGGATGGTGTTTCAGGGATCCTGTGGGGAAAGGAGGGAGCCTCCTAATGATTGTTCTGTTGCCTTCCAGGGCCTTGTGTCGAGCCGGCATCGTCTCATCATGTGCCAACTGGCAGTCCAGAATTCCGACTGGATCAGGTAGGGCTGGCCTTGGATCCACTGAAGACAATGGGGATGAGGTGGGTGGCCCTGGCACTCATTGATGGTGGAGTAGGAAAGAGGAAGTGTCCCAACAGCAATCTCGTTGCTGAAAAGGTAGGGGGAGAGACTTTCAGGAGTGGCCCAACTGCTAACTTTAACGAAGCCATAAAAAAAGCAAACCAAACCATTGCTGCCAAGTTGATTCTGACTCATAGCGACCCCATAGGACCCAGCAAAGAGCCCTGGTGATGCAGGAGTTAAGCACTCAGCTGCTAACTGAAAGGTTGGTGGTTCAAACCCACCTAGCAGCTCTGTGGGAGAAAGACCGGGCTATAAGAGCTTGGCTGCTAACCAAAAAGTCAACAGTTCAAATCCACCAGCTGCTCCTTGGAAACCCAATGGAACAGTTCTACTCTGTCCTGTAGGGTCACTATGAGTCAGAATAGCAACTTGACAGCTACAGGTTTGGTTTTAATTACCTTCTTCCTTAAAGATTACAGCCTAGTAAACCCTATGGGGCAGTACTACTCTGTCATATAGAGTCACTATGAGTCAAAATCAACCCGACAGGACTTAACAGCAACACAGGGCCCAGTAAACTAAAGGGGGATTTGAGTATTTTGTCTGCTTTGGCACCTCTGGATCCTGGGGTGATGGCTTGGAGCTTCCAAAAACACCATTGGGTTTTGGGTGAGGCATGGCCAGGAATCCAGAATGCCTCTCCATCATCACTCCCAGTAACTTTCAGGGAATGTTCCCTGGCCTTGGCTGTTTCCCATTCCTGGCTCCCCAGTGGCCCCACACTGTCTGGGACAGAGGTGAGGGCAGACAGCATAGCCTTTTACTGCACTCTTCCTTTCCCACCAGACGGCCCTGCAGGGCCCTCTCGCTAATATGGCAGACATGGCTATCTGCTGAGCTTGCAATGTAATTAAAGCAAGCTTTCACTAAGTATGCTAATTACGTTCCCCAAAGTTCCTACGTTATAATTTGCATGAAAGGATGGCTTTTTTTTTTTTTTAATAATGGCACACCATTTGTGCTGTAATTTCCCCCTGTGGAAAAATAAGCAGTACCTAGAGGTTTCCATGAAGGGGGGAGAATGATGGGAAGCTGACCTCAGAGCAAGGGAGGCAGAGAGTTAGCTGAGAAGAGATGGGAACATGGGCTGGGAGGAAATGAGAGAGCAGTGAAGAGAAGAGACAATAATAATTACACAGGGATCTCTGTGCTTGTGTGCAATGACTTGTGTGAGAAGCAGAGGCCTTTTACAGACATTCTCATCCTCCCCACAGATACAAATCAGGTAGAGAGACATTCGCCTTTGTCAGGTGAGAAACAGGCCCAGAGAAGTCAATGAACACCAGAATGAGTGGTTCATCTGTGGGGACAGGAGGATTAGGAATGAGACCTCTTGACCTCATCACTCGTGAGCTACTGGGGAAGATGGGTCCTGCGGGGACAGCACTGGGCAGGAGGCTGTTACTGCCTGGATGTCATTAAATGATTCTGGAGTAATTCCCTCATTCATTCAACAGGCATTTCTGAGTGTCTACTGCCTGCTCCACACTACTCTAGGCACTGGGGATGAGCAAAATTTGGAGAATTGCGATCACCAGGGAGACTCAGAGCTCTAGAGATGGGGGCTGAACGTGGTCTTGGGGGGCCTGCTTAGCCAGGTCTGGGGTCTGCTTATCTCCAGGCATATGTGTGTACTTCGGGATGCAGAGAGGGTGTCGGAGGTCTGGGGGCATGAGGCTCAGGGTAAGCTGATTCACTAAAGGTTTTTTGTTGGTGAGAGCTTATGTCTAGGAGCCAGGGATGGATTACCCAATAAGCAAGGTAGGCACGGGCTTACTGGGCTTACTTACTAATCTGTAGTAACAATTTCATCTGTTTTTCACCACATCGTATGGTGAAACCCATGTGAAATTGTGCACTTCGGAATAGTAAGTAACCACAGTAAGCCCGTTCATACCTTGCTTGCTGTAAGCCAGTGCGTGTCTTGCTTACTGGTTAATCTGTCCCTTCTGGGAACCTTAAGTGTGCCTTCCTGGGAAGTGGGTGGGGAATGCTCAACTGCTAAGAAAATGAGAAATCACCCAATTTTTATTAAGTTGGCAATTAAACCTGAGTGCTGCATCAGTCTGGAACTTCGCAGCTCAGTGTGCGGGACCGCTTGACTGGTCTCACCTTCCCACCTGATGGCTACATCCCACCTCTGTGCCCACAAGGCATCCCACTGCACAGGGAGGCATACCGGGGCTGAGTCCCCAGTGCTTGCAGCCTGGGAAGGATAACGCAGCTACCACGTGATGAGGGTCTGGCTCGTTTAACCCTTACCGAGTCCTGTAGAGGGGAATTCCCATTTTGCAGGTAAGGGCAAGACCAAGACACTGTACCAAGCATTTTACATATAAAACTCATTGATCCTTCCTACTAACCCTATAAGATAGTTACTCTTGTTATTCCCATTTTACAGATGGGGAAACTGGGGCACTGAGCGATCACAGAACTTTCCCAAAGTCACACAGTTAGAAAGTGCTGGGGCTGGGATTAAACCCAGGCAGAGAGACTCCAGCATCTAGTCTCACAGCCTATGCCCTACCCCTCTCATTTTACAGGAAACTGAGGGTCAGGGAGGCATTGCAAGCCTGTTTTATCTGAGTCAAGATCAAAGCATGCAGTATGAGCAGATTTCCTGAGCTCCCTGAGCTATGGTCTTGGAAGGAAAGAGTGTCTGAGGATAGAAACCAAGGGAAACCTCTTTCTGATTATGTTCAGGGTAGACCCATGGGAGTGCTATCAGGACACCTGGCAGACGACCTGCAGCGTGTTGGAACATCATCGAGACCTCATGAAGGTGAGCAGGGCCATGGCTGAGGGTTGGTGGACCACCGTGGTGAAGGGAAGGGGCTGGGTCCTCTGCAGAGCCAGGCCAGGCCTGGCAAGGAGGCTGCAGGCCTACTGACCTGGTTTCAGTTTCCTGTTTCTCGGCCAGCTGTGGGAGAGCAGCCCATGAACGGCACTGAGGAAGGCAGTGAATTAGGAGCCTGGAGCAGTACCAGAGACTACTCCCTCTCTTCCTCCCTTAACTGGCCTCCCAGTTGGTGTGTTGCTGCTGGATATGACCTGGGGCAGCTCTTATCTTCTGGCAGCAAGTTCAAGGTGGAATAAAGGAAACCATAGTCTTAGATCTCCAGAAAGTGAAGAGAGGAAAGAGACTGGGTAAGCAAAGGCAGGAGAAGAGAGGAGCACTCAGGGGATGTACAAGTAGCAAGGCCATCTTACCTATTGTGGGACTAACCAGTCCCTCACTCTGGCATGAGGATGATGCTACTGAAGCATGCCTACCTGTCAGCCATGGCCCCATCACTCCCACTCATTCTTCCCACATTAGCCCTAGAGGCACACGGTATGCTGACCTCTGTTTTATTAACGAGTAAAAGGAAGCAGAGAGGTGAGCCAACTTATCTGAGCAGTGAATGCTTAGTGAGCACATTGAATAAGAACTCCCAACTGCCCCTGCGTTTCTGTCCAGGGTCCAGGGGTTGCAGCCTGGCTACTGTTTGCTGGTTTGAATAAGCTCCACACAGCCAGTAGTGGTGGTTAGAGTCTGAAGAATACACCCATCACAGATTGTCTTAGTCATCGAGTGCTGCTATAACAGAATTACCACACGTAGGTGGCTTTAACAAAGAGAAATTTATTTCTTCACAGTAAAGTAGGCTAAAAGTCCAAATTCAAGGTTTCAGCTCCAGGGGAAGGCTTTCTCTCTTTGTCAGCTCTGGAGAAAGGTCCTTGTCCTCAACCTTGCCCTGGTCGAAGAGCTTCTCAGGTGCAGGGACCCCAGGTCCAAAGGGCATGCTCTGCTCCTGGTGGTGCTTTCTTGGTGGTATGAGGTCTCCCTGTCTTTCTGCTGGCTTCTTTCTTTTATATCTCAAGAGAACACCTCAAGACACAATCCAATCTTGCAGGTTGAGTCCTGCCTCACTAACACAACTGCTGCCCATCCTCGCTCATTAACATCATAGGGGCAGAATTTACAACATATAGGAAAATCACACAATACCAGCAATCATGGCCCAGCCCAATTGATACACACATTTTTGGGGAGACATAATTTGATCCATGACACAGATCAATACCATCCCATCAACACCCATGGTGACAAGGTAAAAAGCAGCACCTTCAATAACAAGAAGCTTAACAACCAAGACAAGAAATAATAAATTCTTCTCACTTCCACTGACCCTGATGCAGAGCTTTCCCTAAGCCCCAAATAACAATCAAAATGGCATTGTTCTGATGCAGGTTAATCCCCATCTCATCTGAGTTCTTGCTATCAGAGGGTCTGTCAGAATCTTCTTCTTGGTGTGCCACCAGTAGCCCCTGACACCCCACACTCCAACAACCAACCAACTGTTCTTTATTTTAATTGACATGGAGATTAAAGGCTCTAGACCATCCTGGGGCATAGAATAGGAGACGTAGGAAAGACCAGGTAGCTGTTGCTTAATCAACTGAATTTCTTTTCCCTATGGAAACCAAGAAAGCTGATTTCCCTTTCTTCTGCTTTCAGAACCCTTCACTCACATGCAGAGTCTTTTCTGGTCCCATTGAAAAGACTCTAGGGATTCCCCAGGTGGCACAAACTGTTAAGTGCTCAGCTGCTAACTGAAAGGTTGGCAGTTGGAACCCACCCAGAGGTGCCTTGGAAGAAATACCTGGTGATCTGCTTCTGAAAGGACACAGACATTGGAAACCCTATGGCGCAGTTCTACCCTGCACACATGGGTGACCATGAGTTGGAGTTGACTTCACGGCAACTGGTTACTAGTTGAAATAACTCTAACATGGGGTGTGATGGTTAAGGTTCTGTGTCAACTTGGCTAGGCCATGATTCTCAGTGGTTTTTCAGTTATGTAATGATGCAATTTGACCATTATGTAATGATGTAGTCACCCTCCATGATGTGACCTGCTGTGATCAGCCAATCAGTTGTAAGGGGAGTTTCCTCGGGAGTGTGGCCTGCATCCAATATGTATATGGATGTTCTGGCAAAGCTCTCTTGCTCTGGATCCTGCATCTGTCTCATCATCATCTGACCTCCAGTTCTTGGGACTTGAGTCAGCAGCCTGCGCTCTGGCCTGCCAATCTTGGGTTTGTTAGCCCCTGCAACTGCATGAGTCAGGAGAAGCCTCCAGTCTGACACCTGATCCACGGACTTGGGACTTGCTAGCTTCTACAACTGTGTGAGCCATTTCCTTGAGATAAATTTCTTTCTATATGTACATTTAACTGGTTTTGCTTCTCTAGAGAACCTAGCCTAAGACATGGTGTGGCACTGACTTGCTCTTCTGCACTGGCCTCAACAACAGCAGTAATAGTAGAAATCTCAACTTGCTGTATAAGAGTTTATATCAGTCAGGACAGGCTAGGATGTGCTGTGGTGACAAACAACCCAAAAAACCTCACGGGCTTAACAAAAGTTTGTTTCTCACACTACATGTCAGCTGGGAGTCAGCTGGGGAACGGTGTTTCTCCTCATCACACAGAAAACTCTTCATGACATCTGTTTCCCTGACCTTCTCAGCAGGAGAAAGAGACTGGGGGGAATCGTGACCTGGTGTTTAAAGTTTCTGCCTGCAAGTAATTCATGCCATTTCTGCTCACATTTTTTGGCCAAAGGAAGTCACATGACCATACTTCAAAGGGGATGGGGAAGTGCAATCCTACCATGCACCCATGAGCTGGCAATATTGGTGACCAGCATTAATGACTACTACACAGGATCTTATAGTTTGCATAGCGTTTTTATCCACTTGTGATGCAGGATGGGGCTGTTGTCACAGTTTTACAGAATAAAGACACAGACTCAGAGAAGTTAAGTGAGTTGTCTAACCTCATTCAGCTGGATAACTCAAGTCTTTCAATTCCATGTCCTGGATCAGTTCCAACCTATGCCCCAGTCTTCTTCCTTCACTCTTGCTGAGTTCTGATGGAAGCTTGCTGAAAGGCTATGGGAGAGACCTTCATCATGTGCCAAGCTCTTCTTTTTCTCCTGCAAGCAGACAGCTCTCTGGACTGATTCAGTGACGTGTATATATAAGCATGCACAAACACACATGCTCACTGTCCCTTTGCCCACACTCAGGCCCTTTAAGTCTATTAACCAAGCTCTGACTCAAGAGCTAGGATACCACGCAAACTCACTTCCTCCCTGACATTCTCCCAGGAGCAAAATTATCTTGGTGAGGTGGGGGAGACTGGTTAAGAGGGCAGGTCTGTAGATTGAGAAGATAAGGAGAAAGGGAGGAAAGCATGAGTCCAGCTTGGGGAGGGAGCTCGGACTGCAAACTGTGGTTTGTCTCCAGGTGGGGTTCTAATTGAATATGGCAGAAGGAGATGAGAAACAAAGTGGTCATGAGAGCTGTCTGTGTGGGTAGGGAAGAGAGGAGTTAGAACAGGAGCGAAAAGAGATCAAATATCTGGTGCTTCAGTTCAACCCAGGGAGCTGCCACATCTGCATTCAGGATGGGGAAGCTTCAAGCTCCATGATGGAAAGGAGGTCCCACGGACCCTCCAGGCTCTGGGTGTACTACCAGGCATAAAGCCAGGTTAGTACAAATAGTTAACATACTAGCCTCCTAACCAAAAGGTTGTCAGTTCAAGTCCACACAGAGGCAACTCAGAAGAAAGGCTGGGAGACTTACTTCAGAAAAACCAACCTTTGAAAACCCAATGAAACACAGTTCTACTCTGACACACATGGGGTCACCATGAGTTGGAGTCAACTCGATGGCAAGTGGTTACTGGCAACCAGCTGTTGTTTTGCTATCTGAAAGCCTGGGCTTCCTGAGCCCTCCCTCTGTCACTCAGGAGACATGAGTCTGGCCCAGAGAAGCTCAGCCAGGCAATGCAGCTGTTGTCGTGACAGACAGAGGCTGAGGGAGAATGTAGGTCACGATGGCCCCCTGCCTTGGAGTGAGGGTTCAGAGCTGGTTTTTAATAGCTCCTGGCCTCCCCACTCCTTGCGTCAGGCCAGGGCTCCTGGCACAGAGTGCAGGCCTGCCTGAGAGATAGACACAAGGTTTAATAGGTGACTCAGGGCTACATTTGGAATGGCCTCTGAGAACATGAGAGCACGTGGAGGACTGACAAGCACAGCAGCAGGTATGCGGGCAGCCATTTTCTTCTTCTCTCGGATAGAACAAGTCAAATGAGACTAATGACGTGGCAAGAGGAAGGTAGTTGGGAGGAAGAAATTCCTCAGCTACCAAAAAACCAAAAACCAAACCCATTGCTATCGAGTCGATTCTGACTCATAGCGACCCTAACTAGCTATTAAATGGGAATGTGGCATATTTCTTTCTTGGAGCCGAAATGATAATAAAAAGGAAGTAGACTGCCCCTTCCTCCAGAAAAGACAATGAAGTGGGCTGATCCCATGGTGCCTGACCCAGCTGGCTCCCTGATGTGGCTGGATACTGCTGTGATCACCTACCATCAGGAATATTACTGAAGCAACAGGTTACCCCGCGAGGCTTCCTCTTCCCAGGCTCTGAAGGACTCAGTGCTGCTTTGCCTGCAGGGTAGCCTGTGGGAGAGGTGCCTTCAGAGGGTCACCCCAGCCCTGGGCTTTGGGGGTCCTCTGGCAGCAGAATTCCACAATCCAGAAAGGGTGGTGAGTGGGGGTGAGTGGCAGGTCCTGTCACTCCAGAAAGCCTGGGCTCTCTGGGAAGGGGCCTTGAATGAGTGCAATGGCCCTTGTGAAGCTAAACAGATTGAACACTTGTCCACTGTTTCTCTGTGACCCGAAAGCTACTCTCCCACTCACTGAGGGCCAGTGGGGGGTCAGGTCTGGGTCAGCTGTAAAGAATGCTGTGTTATCAGCAACAGGCCAGATAACACAGGACAATGGATAATGCCCATAGAATTTCCTTTAGGCCCTGGAATGTGCATTCACTGGAGCAGGCGTGAGAGTCTCAGAACACCCCCTCCCCCTCCTAAGACACAAACATGCAGTGCTCCACCTGGCACTGGCTCTCTTACCAAGTTAGCTTTGCACTTGAGAGGCCGCAGGTGGTGATGTTTGTATGACCTACCCCAAGCTCACAGAGCCCTTCCACAGACACGATCTCATCTGAGGCCCCTGAAGCAGGCAGGGAGGGCAGGTGTTCATGATCCTCAGAAGGTTACAACATCAGCGTCCATGTGCCAGGCCCTTGGCTGGGCACCTTGCATATGCTCACTCACGGCATCCACCCACACCCAGAAAGGCAGGTCCAGGAGAGGGTAAGTAACTATCCAAGGTCACACAGACAGAGGGGGCAGAGCTAGAACTTGGGCCCAGATCTGCGTGACAGCACAGTCCACATTGAGCGACCCTGCCTCTTGCTAGCCTGGTGACCACACAGTGGAGCTGGGTCTAGCACCCACCCCAAGTGTTTTCCCTCGGCTCTAGGTGACCTCACCGTGATGGACAAGCAGATGAGCATTTGGAAATACTGAGAGACTTTGCATATGTCACTTGGCCAAGACACTGACTCTGAACTTCTCCCTTTCCCTAGCGGGTGACTGGCTGCATCCTCTCCAATGTCAACACACCTTCCATGACGCCCGTGATCGGACAGCCCCAACACGAGACCCCCCAGCCCATTTACCAGAACAGCAACGTGCCCGCCAAGCCCACTGCAGGTAGGGGAACATCGAATAGAAGCTCAATGTGCATGAGGGCCATGTGGAGGGCTTGGTAAAAGGCAGGGTGTTGGGCCCCACCTGCAGAATTTGGTTCAGTAGGTCTAGAGGGTGGGATAGAATTTGCATTTATAACAAGTTCCCAGGTGATGCTGCTGCTGCTGGTTTGGGGACCACACTTTGAGAACCCTTGATATAGAGTTTCAGAGAGGAATAGTTACAATAAGAAAAGGTGAGGTAGGGGAAGACAGAGGAAGGCGGAGAGGGGGAAGAAAAGAAGGAAGGAGAAGAGAAGGAAAAGGGAGAGACAGGGAGATAGAGATGAAGAGGGAGAGAGAGATACAGGGGTGGTGGTTATCATTCTTCTTCTGCATTTAAATAGCAATATTGGCCTAACTGGGAATTAAAAATACAAAAGGAAGCATTTTTCTCACCTCTTCCAGGGAGGTTGGAGCCCTGGTGGTATAGTAGCTAAGAGCTATAGCTGCTAACCAAAAGGTCAGTAGTTTGAATTCACCAACTGCTCCTTGGAAACCCTATGGGACAGTTCTACTCCGTCCTGTAGGTTGCTATGAGTTGGAATCGACTCAATAGCAATGGGCTTTTTTTTGGTGTTTTGGTTCTAGGGAGGTGAGGAGCTCACCCAAGGTCAGATGGCCGGGAAGTAGCAGGGTCAGGAGTCAAAGCCAGGCAGTTGGTTTCCAGAGCCCCCAGTGACAGAAAGCAGGAGCTACCAACCCTTATGGAACACCTAATATTGTAGTACCCACACAGTGCTCAGCGCCGAAGTGTTCTCACTTAATGCAGTACTTCTATGACATGACATTATGTTCCCATTTACAATTAGAAAACAGATTCAGAGACAGTAAGTGATTTGTCCAAGGTCACACAGCTCAAAAGTAGAAGAGCCAGAATTCATATTGAGGACTGTCTGACTCCAAAGTCCGTGTTCTTTCTAATATGTCCTTCCAGGCCAATTCCAAGAGACAGATCCCAGCAGAGGGAACACTTCTTTTCAAGCCTGGACCATAAGTTATTATATGAGTGATCATAAACTGGGTAATTCCAAAAAAGTTCCAAAATCTCACAGTTTGCACACAGCTGCACATGGGGGCTTGGAAACATTTTCTGGATTGGAGTCGAGAGAGATAATTGAAAACTAAATCCCTCTCAGCCTGATTATTTTAAAGGCCATCTGCATAGGAAGGAATGCCTTAGCCCAGCAGATTTTTTTCCAAGGGTGTTCTTTGCCACAGGCTAAGTCTCCTGGGGTCTGGGCGTCACTGTTCAGTGGTGGGAATGATTGAGGACAGAGTTAGGACAAACCCAGTAAGGAAATGTTTATGACATAAAAAATGAAAAAAAGCAACCTGGCGTATACCAAACCAAAAACCAAATCCAACTCCTTGCAACCCTATAGGACAGAGTAGAACCACCCCATAGCATTTCCAAGGCTGTAATCTTTACAGAAGCAAACTGCCACATCTTTCTCCTGCACAGTGGCTGGTGGGTTCAAACCACCAACCTTTTGGTTAGCAGCAGCTGAGCACTTTAACCAATGTGCCACCAGGGCTCCTTACCTGGCATATATGACCTTTAAATATATTTTTTGATGTGTATTGTGTTGGTATGTCTACGTAAGTTGATCATATTCTATATGCCCTTAAATGTAGACTATGATCCAAGTTATGTTTTACAGATATACTGACACCATACACATCAAAAATAAAGAAAGAAAAGAAATAATATACCCATATGTTAGCAATGGTTATCTCTAATAGTGGGACTATGGGTGCTTCTTATATTCTTCTTTATACTCCTCTACATTTTCCCAATTTTTCTGCAATGTAATAAACATGACCAGAAAAGAGATTCCAGGCTATGGCTCAAGATGCTTGTGCCTTGGAGTATGAATGGGAAGAAGGAATTTTTGCTGCCACTTTTCTGTTCTTTCTCTTTACCCTCCTCTGCCTTCCACTACCCAGCCCCTGCCCCCCTCCAGGGCTACCCTGTGGTTTACAGTGGCCCAAATGCCGGGCGGCATGAGTGTTCAGTTGTGAGTGATTCTCTCTGTCCCTGTCTGTCTTAATCTCTCCCACAGCCAAGATCTTGGGGAAGGTGGGTGAGAGCCTAAGCCGGATCTGCTGTGTCCGCCCCCCGGTGGAACGCTTCACCTTCGTGGGTAAGTGAGCACAGACCTTCTTTCTTGATTCTGTCTTTTTCCTTTTCTTCCTTCCTCCATTCATTCAGCAAATGCCCCCAAAGCTCCTGCTATGGGGTGACCATTTATAGAGCAATAATGGAGAGAGGCCAGAGGACACAGGAATGTCAGCAGACCTGCAGTACCAAGCTGGGGTGGGAGTCCGGAGGGTGATCCACCTGGCCCACACTGCCTGGGAGACCTCCCGGGGTCCTCTCCCCTCCCTGAGGCTGTGCTCACCCCCCACTTCCTCTTCCAGTGGGACCCAGAGTCCTCCTCAGGCCCTCCCAGCTCTGGCAGTGTCTGTACTTCTGCTGAGAGGCTAAATCCCCCCCAGGCTCTCCTTTGCTCCTTCTTCTGGGCTCCTCCCCAAGGACCCAGCAGGGCTGAAGATGTCTAGTCCCTGCGGCATTTCTCCCACAAATTCCAAAGTCAACTCTGCGGAAGAGCTGAAGGCCTAGACCTCATTCCTTTGATTCTTTGGGGCTGTTTTCTGCCATTTCTGAAACTTCCAATTTCAGACACCTTGAAAAGGAACTGAGAGGGATGCTGGAGTAGGAAGGGAGGACTGGGACCAAAACAGCATCTCTGTGGTTGTGTGTGTGCACACCGGTGGGCCCCTCCCCACTCCCCGCGCCCCCAGCATTGCTCACGTGAGAGCCCACCCAGAGCCTTTCACATGTGCCTGTGGCTCCTGCTACATGACACCATGTGAAAAACCTCAACCTGGTCAGTTTTCTTATCTTTTAAGCCAGGTAACTCCTAAGGAGAGAGGGCCACTTCCTTGTGACTCTCAAAGCTGGTTCAAGGGATGTCAGGAGGGACTAACCTGTGTTAACTAAGTCCTAGGCAACCCTAAGATGCTGCTTATCAAGCACCTCATCTCCCTAAGATACAGAAAGAGAAGGCACTCAGCATGAGCACATGTGTGTGTGTGTGTGTGCACGCCACTGGTTCCCCAGTGAGCTTCTCTAATCCTGAAAGTCCCAGAAATGTGAAGTCCTGCCCCTAGAGTGTGAGGCACCAGCTCCCTCTTCATTTATGCTCCCTACTCACTGTACTGGGAAACCCTGCTGGTGTAGTGGTTAAAAGCGCTGTGGCCGACCAGAAGGTTGGCAGTTCAAATCCACCAGGTGCTCCTTAGAAACTCTATGGGGCAGTTCTACTCTGTTTTATAGGGTCGCTACGAGTCAGAATCGACTTGACGGCAATAGATTTGGGCTTTTCTTTATCTTTTTTTTTTTTTTTGGTTACTTACTCCACTCAGACCCCCAGTGTGGGAAGGTAAGCTCAACCTCTACTCCCAGGCCATCCTAAGTGCTCCTACAGAGGATGCCCTTGGGCCGACCATGTACTGTGACCACACAGGGACCATAATGCCGGTGCCCTAATGCTGCTGTGTTCCTTCTCTCCTCCCTAGATGAGAACGCCAACCTGGGCACGGTGATGCGATACGAGGAGATAGGTGAGTGGGGCGGGGAGAGCTGGGCCCAGATGGAGCTGCCTGCTTCCACAAAGTGGGAGAGGCTTGGAAACCCTGAGTTGTGTTGGCAGCAGGGTCTACTCTCAAAAGAATAATTTTTCCCAAGCTAATATCATATTCTTGGGTATCTCCCCTTTACCATCTCCTGACTGGCCTCAAGCCAGTTCCCAGGAGACAGACCAGATCCGCTGGCAAATGTCCCTTTGGATCCTCCTCTCTCTCATCTAAAAGATGTGAAAGCTGAGTTTCAGTGCCAGCCAGAGACCCTTCTTTGGCCCACGGACACTACACATGAGGCAGAAGCACTGCTTGCTGTTCTCATCAGAGGTTTTCAGGGCTTGAAGGTAGAGGAGGAGAAAGGGGGGCTGAAAGCCTCCTCCAAACCTCCACTGCAGAGGCTGAGCCATCCTTCTGTTGGTATGAGGGCTGGCATAGGTCCAAGGCCAGAGCAGGCCAGTGCAGGCTACAGGGCAGTCACACAGAGCTGACAGAAGGGGAAGGAACCCACTGATCCATGTACATAAGCTAAGTCCTAGGCAACCCTGAGCAGCAACCCAGAAAACTGAAATCTTTCCAAGCTTCCAGAGTGGGTAAGAAAGTGGGAGACACAAGTGGCTGAGCTGGGGAGAAGACAGACAGATGCCAGAATGGAGTTGTGGGCCGGGGTTGGCACAGATACCAGGTGACAAGGAGGGTCTCTGACAACTGGACTGCTGAGTTCTCCAGGGTGATGTGCACCCTGGTGTCTGGTAGACATGCTCAGCCTTCAATTTCCAGCTGAAAAGATACTCCAGGCATCCCTTCCTTGTGTTCCCCTCTTCTAAGGATTGGAGGTCAGGGCCTCCTGCCATGATCTTGGGAAGATGTGGGCCTGCTTCTAAGCACCAGGATCTCCCAGGAGGCCCAGCAGACGTGACGTGCATTTTCAGGGGGCTTCTGTGGGTGTCCTCCTCTGATCTGAGGCTCAGTAGTGTGCTGGAGTTGGCTCACACTTGTTCATGAGAACCAACTGTAAAATTTTCAGGAATTTTGTGAGTTGCTTGTTAAACACAGCCATTCTAAAAATTAGATTATGTAAACCTACAGTTAAATCAATTGTATTAAAAGCAAAGGTAATGATTACTCAAAACTCCTCACTCTCTGATTATTTTACTACATTTCATATCACTTATTTAGCAGCACATCACTGAGGACAACCAGGAGGGGCACCTGGTTTCCTGGTTGCTCCCCAAAGAAGGCAGGTGCATCTGGCTCTTGGTTCCACTGCCCCAGAACTCCCAGAAGACAAGGACTGGAGTGTGAGTGCCAGGGCCACCACCAGAGCCCTGCATGCCCACTTCCGTGCAGTTTCTGCATATGACAGGACCCCCTACCCGCACTGGCAGTCTCTTCAGCCAGCAAAGAGCTCAGAGCGGTCTTTAGACTTGTAAACTGTACTGCAAGGGGTATACATCTCTCTCTCCTCATTCCAGAAAGAATTTATTGTGGCCACAAAGCTGTGGCCTTGTTTATCTTCCCAGCGCCCAGGGTTGGAGCAGAGGGGCATCCCCTGCCCTGACTCAGGGAGAGCCCCCTCCTACAGACAGGGCAGTGCTGATCAGTGTCTGCACGGTACACTGCACTTTCGCTTACATCATCTCACCGCAGCCTTGTGAGGGGTTTCAAAACAAAACAAAAATTAGTTGCCGTGGCGACAACTCCGGATTCACGGCAACCGCGTGTGTATCAGAGTAGAAATGTGCTCCACAGGGTTTTCAGCGACTGATTTTTTTGAAAGTAGATCACCAGGCCTTTCTCCTGAGGTGCCTCTGGGTAGACTTGAACCCCCAAACTTTCAGTTAGCAGACAAGTCTGTTAACCATTTGTACCACCCAGGGACTTGTGAAGGGTAGGGGTAGTTTTAGGTCCACTTTAATTAGCGTCCTGCCCCATTGTGGGGTGACTGAAAATGGGAGTTGAGGGGCGACTTCTCTCCCATGGCTTTCACTGAGGCTCCGTCTGTCCCCCTCATCACCCATCCTGTTCACTGAGGGAGAAGAAGCCCACCAATGTGTTGAAGATAGGAAGGGCCAGGGGTGGGTAGGGGACTGGAGAACGCGTAGGCTGGGAGAAGGGAGAGGTGGGTGGCTGCAGCTGTCAGGTAAAAGTGGGCTGCCTCAGCGGGCAGTGGGAACTGGAATGGGCCTCAGGCCGGGGCTTCACATAGCCAGGGTCCTGGGAGGGGAGTGTGTGGGGCGAGCGCGGGTCTGGCTGCCCGCCTGGAGGGAGAGTGACCTAGGGAGCAAGGCGGGCCCAGAGGCGGTGCAGGAAGCTGCCCTGCCTCCAGATGGCTGGGCCCTGGAAGGCCCCGCGACGCGCGTTCCTATTTTGAAGTCCCTTTGCATACTTCACGAGAAAGAATAAGTCATTTTCTCCTGGCTCAGTTAGCATCCATGGCCCCATTCTGACGCTCCTAACCAGGTGACTGCTCCTCGTGGGCTGCCCCAGACTAAAGGTTTGTGGGCTGGAAACACGCGTTAGTCTCATACAGTAAACCAGGAGAAACCACTGCTGCCCTCCAGCGGCCACAGGTGGGATCTCACGCTTGGCCAGGGCTTCCTGTCTGTGGCAAGTACATTTGTTGGGGTCCTCCCAGAAAAGACCCCACAATTTAACTTTCTATGCTTTGGTTTTAAACAAAATTCCTTCATAGTACTTGGGAGGGCACATACATCGATGGCTTGGGAATAGAGAAGAGATTCCTTTTCATGGCTATAGAGCAAGGTTTCTCAACAGTAGCCCTACTGACATTCGGGTCAGGATAATTCTTTGTTGTGGGGGCTTGTCTTGTGCATTGTAGGATGATCAGTAGTATCCCTGGCCTCTACCCACTAGATGCTAGTCGTTCTCCTCACCTCAGTTGTGACAATCAAAAATGTCATTAAACATTGTCAAATGTCCTCTGGGGGGCCAAATTGCCTCCCCATTGAGAACCACTGTTGTAGAAGAAGCTGAGGGCCAGCAGATCCTCTGAACATGGTCACCTAACTGCATTTTTAGGTGACCAGAGGTACAGGGAAACCCTGGTGGCATAGTGGTGAAGAGCTACGGCTGCTAACCAAAAGGTCAGCAGTTTGAATCCACCAGGTGCTCCTTAGAAACCCTACGGGGCAGTTCTACACTGTCCTATAGGGTCGCTATGAATTGGAATTGACTCAATGGCAACGGGTTTTAGAGGTAGAGAGCCTTAGCCTTTCAACAGGGAACGAATCTGGAACTCTAAATAGCTGCAAGTCAGGGAGTGGGGACGGACAGGTCCTCAGGAGTGAGCCTGATCTTCTCCTCTCAGCCATGCCAAGTACGGGTTCCTCTCCCACAGGTGGGGATTTGGGCCAGCAGCTCATGCATAGCAGTCCCTTAGGGGAGGGGAAGGTGCCAAAGACTCAGGCCAGCATTTCCTCTGGTGTCTCCACAGCCACCCCAGACTGCCCAGAGGGCTCTCAGGCAGCTGTTTGGCCTCTGGTGTCAGCTTGTCCATTCATTCACCCATTCAGCATGTCCCGAGCTCCTATTGTGTGCCAGTCGCTCTGCCATGCCTTGGAAATTAAAGATAAATTAAGGACCCTTCTCATAACCAGATCGTTAGACTATAGTTTGATATGGGAAGGAAAGGAGGGGCAGCAGGAATATTTAGGAATTAAGTGTGTGATGGACTCCCTGAGGCAGGTCAGCTGCCCAGACCAGGACTAGATGACCCAATAGGCAAAGTACATGCGGGGCAACTGTGCCTTCCCACCATCAGCAATGCACAAATCACCTGTCCCACCCCACGTCAAAGATGTTGTGAAATCCATGTGAAATTGCTCACCGCAGATTAGCAAGTAAATACAATTAAGCCCAAGCATACCTTGCTCAATGCACATACCGTGCTTACTGATTAATCCACCTCTGCCCCGGATGATGAGATGCTGGTAGGCTTCGTCCTCAGCACGACAGCCTTCCGCCCACCTGAGAGACATCTGGAGATTGTCTCTGCAGCAGGAACAAGCACAGCATCAGAAAGTCCTCTGTCAGGGCCCTGAGCAAACTAGGGGGCCAAGGCAGGCAGAGCTGCCAGCAGGCATCTCTCAGCCTCTGGTCAGGGGTGGCAGTTGCATCCAGGGGGCTGGTGCTGGGCTCGAAACAGGGCTCTGTTTCTGACAGGACCCCCAACAGCCACAGCCTCTGGACAGGTGGGCCTGAAATGCCTGGGAACCAAACACCCTGGGCGATGTCCCAGGCAGGGGCTTCCCCCATGTTGTTCTGAGAATCCCAGGGTTCCTTTTCCCCATTGCTCAGTTTCAATGAGCGAGTCAGTTTGCTGCCCATTTTTAAACGACAGTGGGCCTCGCTGGGATAATTCAGAGTCGGCTTAATGAGGGAAGGAAAACGACTGACAAGCAGGAAGTGTGCCTGGGTGCCAGGAAAAGTACATGATGGGAGGGGCTGCGGAGGCCTCTCAGCCTGGCTGCTGGAGCCTTTTGCTGAAGACAGTCACCACGTAGAGAGAGGCTGTATCTGATGAGCTCAGCTACTCGTGGGTGCACGCAATGTCCTCCCTAGCACCCACCTCTGTGTGGGCTCCTGCAAAGGAAAACAAAGCCTGGATAACGCACAATAGCAGAGAATCCTAACTTCAAAGACACTTGGGTTTGATATGGAGGAAGACAGAATCCCGCAGATCTTAGACGAGACACTTAGCTGGGCCATCCTCTGTTGGGGTGATCACCTATCCTAATTTAGCACCGAAAGACCCATGTCCCGAACAAACTAGGACGGTTGGTCAACCACTCTGCCCCATGCTCCTTGAATGAGTAACTCTTCCCACAGGGAATGAGGGTGGTCTGTAAATGAGCCAGAGGGACAGGCACTCCAAAGCTTTCTAAATTGCACACACGGTGGAAGAACTGGGCTCTTGGAGCCCAAGGATGGGGGATTTCTGTGCTCACCAGGAAGAGCTGCCAGGAGGAGACAGCTGAGTGCTGAATGCTTCCGAGGTCTCTACTGACTCCCTTTGCAAACTGCGTTCCTTCTTCTCAGAGCTGCGGATCTTGCTGCTGTGTGGCAGTGACCTGCTGGAGTCCTTCTGCATCCCAGGGCTCTGGAATGAGGCAGATGTGAGTACCAAGGTTATGGTGCCAAGGCTGGGGTGGGGAAAAATGGGGAGGGTGCACTTGATTTTGGCCTCTTGTCTTCCCTCCCGGACAGACTGCCTCCTCCGTGTTTCCCACCTCCTGGGAGGCCCCAGGAGGGCAAGCCATTCGCACACTGCGAAAGAAAACTCTCAGCTACCCCCAAGCTTTATCTCCTACTACATTTTCACACACACTCCTCCTCATGCTTGCTCCTATAAAGCCCCTGGGATAAAAGCAATCTGAGTCACAGAATACCTTGCTCCAAGTAGTGCTTGGTGGTGGTGGTCGTGGGTGGGGGGAGCAAAAACCCTCTGCCCTTTTGAGATGTCTGTGTGTTTTATTTTCTTTTCATTCCTTTTGAAGAGGTGGCTAATACCACCTTAGAACTCTCTCAACAAGAGAAAAGGGGTCAAGAGGGGAGAAGTTAATGGCAAAAGGTCAGTAGGACCCTCCTGGCTATTGACTTGAGACAAAGCGAACCAAGCCTTTAACTTATACCACTGAGAAGTGCAATCAACATCTTTTGTTGCTAGATCTGACTGTGATGGTCTTAAACCAGCTAGTTTGTGGAGTTACCACTGGCATTTCTTCTGATAGCCTTTAATTCCATTAACTCTCCCGTTAATTCATTCATCTGACAGCCTGAGCTAATGCTAGCTCCCAACCCCATGGCCCCATGGAGCTGGATCCCCAGAGTGTCCATCCCAGATCTGGTATTTTTCTATTAACTTGCTGTGTGGCCTTGTGCAAATCACTCAGCTCCTCTGGGCTTTGGGTTGTTTTTTTTTTTTAATCTATAAAATCTTTAGAATGCTATCTATAATATTCGGAGAAGCTAGAGAAATATACAACACTGTCATTAACCCTAAGTATTTGCAGTTTAAATTAGGTGGTAAGATATATACATGTGAAATCTTTTCATATATGTATGTGTGCAAACCAGTCCAGGGAAACTTAAGATCGCCTACCTCTGATGCCAAAATGTGTGGTGGATTAAAAAAAAAAGCCCACCCCACATGCCAGCTTCGTCCTATGGAAGTCTCAGCTTCTTTTCCTTATTCATTTCAGACCCCAGGTGCCCAAGCAGCCCTTCTCTCTCTCATACCCAGCCACCTGGGGGTAGTTCAGCGGGTACTGGCCATAAGCTCAGGAGTACACGTGACTTCCTCCACTTCAGACCAGATGGCCCCAAATTCAGGGTTTTCCTCTACCCTTTCAGGGTACCACCCACAAGCCTGGGAGTCCACATGATTCCCTTCACTTCAGACTAGCCATTTCCCCCTGATACTTTGGGTTTGATAATTCACAGGAATGACTCACAGAATTCCCCGAAAGTATACCATACTTGGAAACCCTGATGGCTGTAGTGTTTAAGTGCAACAGCTGTTAACCAAAAGGTCAGCATTTTGAGTCTACCAGGCGCTCCTTGGAAACTCTATGGGGCAGTTCTACTCTGTCCTATAGGGTTGCTATGAGTCAGAATCGACTCAATGGCAACAGGTTTGGTTTGGTTTGAATACCATACTTAGGAGTGCTGTTCGCAGTGGTTAGGCCCTCACTTGCTAATCTAAAGGTCGGTGGTTCAAACCCATCAGCCTCACCACAGGAGAAAGACGTGGCAGTCTGCTTCCATAAAGATTTACAGCTTTGGAAACCCTATGGGACAGTTCCACTCTGTCTTATAGGGTCACTATGAGTTGAAATCAGCCAGATGGCAATGTGGTTTGGGTTTTTGGTATACCATGCTTAAGGAGCCCTGGTGGTACAGTGGTTAAGTGCTCAGCTGCCAACCAAAAGGTCGGCTGTTCAAAGCAACCAGCTACTGTGGGAGAAAGATGTGACAGTCTGCTTCCATAAAGATTGTTGTTGTTATAAGTCAATTCTGACTCTTAGTGACTCATAGTGACCCTATGTACAACAGAACAAAACACTGCCCAGTCCTGGCCCGTCCTCATAATCATTGATACATTTGAGCCCATTGTTGCAGCCACTGTGTCAATCCATGTCGTTGAGAGTCTTCCTCTTTTTCGCTGACCGTCTACTTTACCAAGCATGATGTCCTTCTCCAAAGACTGGTTCTTCCTGATAACATGTCCAAAGTACGTGAGATGAAGTCTCACCATCCTTGCTTCTGAGGAGCACTCTGGCTGTAATCCTTCCAAAACAGATTTGTTTGTTCTTCTGGCAGTCCATGGCATATTCAATATTCTTCACCAACACCATAATTCAAAGGTATCAGTTCTTCAGTCTTCCTCATTCATTGTCCAGCTTTCATATGCATATGCATACAGGTGATTGAAAATACCATGGCTTGGATCAGGTGCACCTTAGTCCTCAAGGTCATATCTTTGCTTTTCAACACTTAAAAGAGGACTTTTGCAACTGGTATGCCCAATGCAATACATCTTTTGATTTCTTGACTGCTGCTTCCATGGGCATTGATTGTGAATCCATGTAAAATGAAAGCTTTGACATCAATATTTTGTCCATTTATAATGATGTTGTGAGGATTTTTGCCTGAAGAAAAATTCCATACAGATTACAGCCTTGGAAACCCTGTGGGGCAGTTCTACTCTGCCCTATAGGGCTGCTATGACTCAGAATCGAGTCCACGACATTGAGTTTGGTTTGGTTTTATACCATACTTAGAAGGCCTGGTGGCACAGTGGCTAAAGTTCTCAGCTGCTAATTGAAAGGTCAGTAGTTCGAAGCCACTTGCTGCTCCGATGTGGCAGTCTGCTTCCATAAAGATTACAGCCTTGAAAATTCTATGGAGGCAATTCTATTCTGTCCTATAGAGGCGGTATGAATCAGAATTGACCCCATGGCAATGGGTAGACCATACTTACTGTATTTTTAAACAAATAATGTGTACCTCCTTCATTTGTTTGCCAACCACACCCCTCCTGCCCCCCAGCACGGTATTTTTATAAGCATACTATGCTAATTTTTTTCTTTCCCAACGTGTTAAAAAAATTGGCATAGCAGTGTTTACAAAATACAGTTTTATTATAACAAAAAAGGATACAAAAGAAGGTTTGGGCGAGGTCCCAGTGAGAAGCCTCCATGTACCAAAGAGGGAACCACTACCCTCTCCTATGCGTGGTCACCGTCTTGGTCATCTAGTGCTTCTCTAACAGAAATACCACAAGTGGATGGCTTTAACAAAGAGAAATTTATTTTCTCACAGGCTAGTAGGCTAGAAGTCCAAATTCAGGGCATCAGCTCCCGGGGAAGCCTTTCTCTTTCTGTTGGTTCTGGAAGAAGGTCCTTGTCACAAATCTTCCCCTGGGCCAGGAGTTTCTCCGCACAGGGACCCCAGATCCAAAGGACACACTCTGCTCCCAGCACAGCTTTCTTGGGACATGAAGTCTCCCTTCTCTGCTTGCTTCCCTTTCCTTTTATCTCTTGTAAGACAAAAGGTGATGCAAGCCACACTCCAGGGAAACTCCCTTTACATTGGATCAGGGATGTGACCTTAGTAAGGGTGTTACAATCCTACCTTAATCCTCTTTAACATAAAATTACAACCACACAATACCAGGAATCATGGCCTAACCAAGTTGACACATATTTTTGGGGACACAATTCAATCCATGACTGGTCACCAACCAGGAAGCTCCATCTGAGCCTCAAGGGTTGGGGCTCTTATTGGTCTCGCCATGTGGCCTTAATAGGTTACATCATGCCTCCTGAAACTTAGGGCTGGATCCCCGTGTGGTCCCTCTTGGGCTGGTCCGCCCTTATTTATTAGCCTCAGGTGTTGGGTTGGAACTGCTTGAAAGAACTGAAAACAAAAGACCAAATTGCTTTCTGCAAGATGATGCCACACCTCACAGTATACTTCTGGAGTGAGAGACCCACCTACTATGAGTGAGAATGTGACCTCCAAACTTCATTCTACTCAACACAGCTTGTGACACACTTTATTCTGAGTTTCATTTTTCCCTGTCTTTGAAATGGGAATAATAATAGTCTCTACCTCACAGGGTTTTGGGAGAATTAAATGAGATTGCCCATGTAAAGTGCCTAGCACACTGCCTGGCACACAGTTAACATGCAGCAAATGCAATGAGTGAATTTACCTAAATAGACATAGAGATGCACACAGATAGTTCAGGGTGAAGGTCATGAGTGCTAACATGCTGTGGGATAACCAAGAGGGGAGGAAGAGTTTTAGGGAAGCAAATTACACTGTGTAGCCTTTTCATCTCCACCCAGAACAAATTTCCTGCAGGTGAAATTCTAAACCTCCTTTCATTTCTGGATTAAGTAGCTTAATTAGCTTTTGCTTTCCTCTCTGCTTCACAAGGTGCCATGAAACTAAACAAGTAAGGCGGGCAAAGCTCTGTACAAGATCTCAGCAAAGCTCTTTCAAGATTCAGGCAAATCCTGGTGATTGCCTGGGACCCATCCCCCTGGGCAGTTAGAGTGGGATTTAGAGGGATGAAGTCGGCAGCTGGAGTAGCAGCCTGAAGTGCCCCAAGGACCAGGGAATCCTGGGAGCCTGTTTGCTACCTGTGTGATGGGCCTCCTCTTGAGGATTTTCTGCGGCCTGAAACCTCTACAATTTGGAGCCCTCCTGACAAGGCCAGTTTCGCTGTTTCTCCCAGGTAGATTGCTGACTGCAGTCCCTGTAGCTTTCCTCCAAAATGCCAGCTCTTGATATCAACGTTTGAGGACCAGAGAGAAGCACCCTAGGTCTCTTCTCTTCTGAGTAGTTAATGACATCTAGGGGAAATGATGCCTTGGCTAAAACAGAAAAGTTGGGAAACCAATAGCCATTGATTTACCTGGACTATATATATATATATATATATATATTTTTTTTTTTTATGACCATAGAGGTGGAGTGAGACCCTGGCCCGTTGAACTGTGTTCTCACTTGAGCAGTCCCAGTCCTGACTCTGACTCTCTTCCCCTTTTGCATTCCTGAAGGAATCATAGAATTTCAGTCCCTTGCAAGTGGTCATGGGAAAAGGGGGAGGACTCTCTTACCCATTGCCAAACCCACTGCCATCGAGTTACTTTGACTTATAGAAATTCTATAGGACAGAGGAGAACTGCCCCATAGGGTTTCCAAGGCTGTAAATCTTTATGGAAACAGACTGCCACATCGACATCCTTTTCCTGTGGGGCAGCTAGCAGGTTCAAACCGCAGACCTTTTGGTCAGCAGCTAAGCACTTAAGCACTGCGCCACTAGGGCTCCTTGGGACTCTCTTACCATCCTGCTATTCCTCAGTCTGAGATGAGTGACTTAGGAGAATCCCCTGGAAACCAGGGATAGATGAGACAATGAACCAAAAGTAAGGTTGAGTGAGGGACTCATTCCAGTTTGCCCGGGACTTTTGTGGGTTTTAAAACTGAAAGTCCCATGTCCTGGGAATTCTCTCAATCCTGGGCAAACAAGGATGGTTGGTCACCCAGGAGACCCAGGGCAGCCAGCCTGGCTACTCCCACAAGTACAGAGCACAACAGTTCCAGGCCAGCAGGGACCCTGTGTCTATCCTGTCCACAGTGGCTGAATTCCAGTCCACTACAGAGGCATCTGGGGGATTTGGGTGAAGCAGACCCTCAAAGCTCACACCAGATGGTTTTCTAAAACCTAGAGCAGCCCTTCCTCTCCACTCCTACTCAACCAATTGCTCAGTCCCCTGACTCAACCCACAGCAAATCTGAGGGGTCCTTAGGGTCATTGCTTTTGAGGTAAAGAGGCAGACAAATCAAGGAACTCTTTCCGTACATAGTAACTGTGAATCTCAGCCCACAACAGAGGTGTACCAGAAATATCACATTTAATTTATTTAAATCAAATTAAAATTCAAAGTCAAATCCTTGTCCTACAGAGATGATGGGAAGTTTAGACTGTCATTACTGATTCCCAGAACCTGAGAGGCTCCTATGTGCCCTGACAGTTTGCCACAGTCACCACAGACATCTTCCCTTGTCATGGTCCCTTGAAGTCAGCGGCACTCTGCCTCCATGCCCACCTGGGCCCTGGGACTCCCGGCTGAGGCTGGGAAGCCCAGTGCTGATCTTCACCCACCAGTGACTGCCAGGCCTCATTCTTCTCTGAGGCTTTGCCCCTAGGGGGCTGTCCCAGGAGAAGGAAGAGGTAGGCTTCACAGATCTCCAGCCTCTCCAGCATAAGAGTGTATATGAGAGTGGGAAAAGGAAAGAAAAAGGGAGAGACAGAAAGAGAAGGAGAAAGGGTGGGGTGGGGTTAGCAGAACCTCATCTTCCTTCCTGCTATTCTCTTCCTTCTCCCTTCCCTTCAGTGAGTTTCAGTCCATTGACTTCAAACACCTTTTTTCTGCCTTGCAAAATTTCCCAAAGGCAAGGGCTGGTACTTTGCCAGAAAATGGCTGAGAGTGACAAACAAAGTGAATGTAGGAAGCACAAACTAGTTAGGTACTCAGTGACTTATCCCACTGTCCTTGTTTAAGGAAGGTTGGATCTCAGTATCTGGAAATGGAAGGTCTTTCAAGACTGGGCATAGGGTGAGCCCTGCTTATTCTACCAGAAAGTTCTACCATCTGGGATTTGCCTAGAAGTGGCCTATTTTAGGGATTTCATTTCCTAACCATGAGACTACCAGGGATGAAGTATGTGAGACCCCCTTTCTGTCCCAGGTTTTGTTCATTTTTTCATTCACCGCTTTATCAGAACACATTTCTGTTTAATACCTGGTGTCCTAAGTGACCCTTGTTGACCACAGAACTCTGCTCAGAGACAGTGAGCCCAAAGCCTTGAAGCTGCCAGTACTGGGGACTGAAGGGCGATAAGGAGTAAAGTTTCTTCCTAGAAAAATCCTAGGCCCTGGCTCCTCGTCCCAGCCTCCCATGCCTTGTCCAAAATCCTCAGAAACAAGGCAGGAGAGAAGCCGCTAGTTCAAACTGGCCTGGGGATAAGTAGGGACCTCTCCACCCTTCTGTAATGAAATGGCAAAAGGGGCTGTAAAGCAACCTTCCCTCCACCAAGGCTGGGAACAAGCTGAGATGTCTGTTCTACAGCAGGACTGGCAAGGCCTCACCAGCACAGTCACAAACTCGTCACTGAGTCAGTCTTGCTCTTTCTTTTGCCTTGGATTCCTGAACTGATTCCTTCCATGCAGAAATCTAATTACGTAACTGAAGGGCCAACCTCCCACCCCCACCCCAAACACATCCCTGTGGCATTTCCCGTTGGGCACAAAGACTCATTAAAAAAAAAAAAATTTTTTTTTTTTTTTTTTAGCCCACAGCAAATTCTAACTCTCTTTGACCAATGACACACTCCTTCCCCTTACATTCCATGGGGAAAATTCCATCCATATTCATCAAATTTCTCTCAATTGGAACACAAAAGGGCTGTTTGTGTGGCCTGTCAGTGGGCATTTTCATTCTTGATTCCTGAGGGAACCAAGATCCAAGCTCCCAGACCAGCCTGGGAGATCAGGACCCAGCCCTTACCTCACCCCCATCCTGGGATTATTTATCGGAAAACCAGTCTTGTCCAACAGACTTGATCCTTTGCTTCTCTGCATCCTGATATCAGAACCAATACAGGTCTCCAGGAGTGGACCAGGAGCTGTGGCAAATCAAGGCCAAAGGCTGCAGGGTCAGCTGTGGACAGATCTGTGAAGCAGGAGACATTTATGCCCCCTCCCCTTCCCCAAACAAAACCGATGTCTAGGGGCCGTACGCTGCCAGCTGCTTTGTCCGTCATTGTAAAGGAAGGCAATTTGGTAAATTAATTCCGATTCAAGTATCTTCTCCTTCGATCAATCTTTCAACAAATACTTATGGAATGCCCAGTGTGAACATAGCATGTCTTTGTCCTTGAGGTACTTGCAGTATAAAAATACCTTATTTTTATTATATTATTTCTTTATATCATATGAAATATCTAAAAAGTTTGAAAGAGTACTATCCGCAGTTTCAGGCGTCTACAGTGGGAGTCTTTGAACCTACCCCCCGTGGATAAGGGGGACTACTTGTACTTTAAAATGTTGATTGAGCACCTACCATGTGCCAGGCACAGTTCTGGACACCAGAGAAACAGAGAAAGACAAAGTCCCTGGACTGATGTACCCTTTACGTTCTAGTGGGGGAGACAAAATACGCACTTCGATAGTTTCTCATGGATTATCTCTTTTAACCCCTGTAACAGTCCTTTGATTTGGAATCTCTATTCCCATTTTGGAAACCCTAGTGACATAGTGGTTAAGAGCTACAGCTGTTAACCAAAAAGACTGGCAGTTCAAATCCACCAGGTGCTCCTTGGAAACCCTATGGGGCAGTTATAGCATTGCTATGAGTTGGAATCGACTTGATGGCAACCGGTTTGGGTTTTTTTGGTTATTCCTGTTTTACAGATATGGAAACTGGGGCTTAAAGAGATTGTGACTTGACCAAGATCTTTTAGCTATTGAATGGCAGAGCAGGACCTCACAGAAGTCTTTGAATCCCTAGTCCAGATAAGACGGACACATGAGAATAGTTATATAATTCATGGTGGGCCACAGAAGAGGAGATAGCACTTTAGCTGGGCTTCGAATGATAGGCAGGATTGGGTCAAGTGAGTTGAAAGAGAAGAGCATTCTAGGTAGGGTTGCTATTTGTTTTTTGTTATTTGTCTCCTCAATTAGTTGACTGTGACTCATGGAGACCCCTTGTACAATAGAATGAAATGTTGCCTGGTCGTGTGCCATCTTCACGATCATTGGTATGAGCAAGTCCATTATTGTGGGCCCTGTATATTTTGAATGCCTTCCAACCTAGGGGGTTTATCTTCCAACACTATATCAGACAATATTCTGTTTTGATTCATAGGGATTTCAGTGGCTAATTTTTGTAGATCTCCAGGCCTTTCTTCCTGGTCTTTTTCAGTCTGGAAGCTCCTGAAACCTGTCCATCATGGGTGACTCTGCTGGCATTTGAAATACTGAGAGCATAGCTTCCAGCATCATAGCAACACACAGGCCACCAGGGTAGGACAAACTAACAGACACGTGGGAGGGGGTGGTAAAAGATCTAGTGGTAAGAACAAGACCTTTTGGGGAGATGGTTCCACCTGGTTGAATCTTGATCTTTACCTTGGAAGATACTGACTTTTGAGCAAACACACAAAATCATTAAGTTTAATGATTAAATGTTATTAGCTGCTCTCAAAGGGTATTTGCATTTTAAATAAGCAAGAGTCAATATTTAATACAAAGGAATGAATCTCTAAAGGTGTGAACATTAGGCACCAGAAATGGGCCACTGAGGGATTTTTTCTTTCTTTTTGTGTTCCTCAAATCACAACATGCCACAGGCTGGCTCTAATTGGCTGTATCCACAGTTTTTCAAACCAACCAGCCATGGACTAACTGCCTCCTACCTCTACCAGCTATAGGAAAACAACCAAAGAAAATAAACAGAGGAAGAGCCTGGGGCACTAGCCCTCCGGAAGAAACCCCAGGGCCCCAGGACAAATGCAACAAAGACAAACATTTGGTTATTCAGGCTCGGATGGTTTTTATCAGACAGTCCAGCTCCAGCCAGGAAGGCTGATGGACATGTCCACCCCAGGGATTAGTCCCCTGCACTGATAAGACTGGTGGACAAATTTACAGGCTTAGCTTGAAGGAGGCTCAGCTCCTGCCCTGGGGGATTCTGGTTCTCATGTGAAAGGTCCTGTTGTGTTTGATTTTCAGGCTTTTAACTTGGGCCTGGAATTCCCTCCCTTCTCATACCCCCAGTCACCACTGGGAATGGGATTGGGGGTAACTTCCTCTGGGAAGCCCCTCTAAGTACCCTTCTTTTATTTGTATTAAGAGAACCTTCCAGGAAATACGTTCCCACCTTCCCAATTCTGACCACACTGGCCTCCGGCCACCCTCCCTTCAGAGAGAGCAGGGGGCAGAACAAGGGCTGAGGATTCTTCACTGAAATGGGTGGAGCATATTTCAGAAGCCCCTCACATGTAGCTATGCTCTCTCCTTGAATCTTTTTCATCCCACCCTGAAGAATACAAAATTATACACTCTAGGGGGAGACATAGAGTAAATGAAACGAGGACAGCCTGTGGTAATCCTGGACGGAAAAAAAAAAAAAAAATAGAATAGATTTTCAAATCAAAATACTTCCAAACCAATAAATTTTCAAGTCACTCAAATATGAATCTTAAAAATAGATCTAGAAGCAGTGTGAGGTGGAAAGAGCATTTAAGTCAGGCCAGAGTGGGCTCAAATTCACTTACTAGCTGTGCAGCTTGGGCAAGTTATTAAATCTTACTGAGTCTCGGTTTCCTCATCTATGAAATGAGGACTGAGGCATATGTCTCATAAGATAGCTGGTGTAAGGATTAAATATGGTAATAAAGCTCCTAGTACTGTGCCTGGTACACAGTAGATGCCTTCATCAATGTTTCTTCCCCTGCTTACTGACTGCCCCTTGTTCATCCTGGACTATCTTCACGTGGGGTAGAAACACACGTGGTCCTGAGGCACTGATGAACTGTACCTGGAGAAGAGAGCACTGTTGGGAGGAGAAGGTCAGGACCCTGAAGCCTGATCTCAGCATGAGCCAACCAGAGGCTCTTACCAGTTAGGCTTGCCAGGGGAAGGCAATGTAAACCAGATCCTGTTGCTAATTAAATAAAGCCCTCTGCTTAAAACACTCTGCTATTGTTGTTGGGTGCCATCAAGTCAATTCCAGCTCTAATGGCTTTTAGAATAAAACCCCATCCTTATCATGATAAGGTCCTTGTTTACTTCCCCTGTTTTTCTACACTCCAGCCCCAACCGGCTCCTTTACTTGAATAGATTTTTCCTACCTCGGGGGCCTTTGCACTAGCTGTGGCCTGGCTTCTTTACTTGAACACGTTTTTCCCACCTCAGGGCCTTTGCGCCAACTGTGGCCTTTGGTGGGAATGCTGTTCCTCCATATAGCCCTATGTCAGGTCTCTTCCTGTCATTTAGGTTTCAGCTTAAAGGCCATTTTATTTGGTATTCAGTACAGTACTTAGCTCTAGCTGATATTTTTTTATTTATATATATATATATATATTTTTTATAAGCTCTCCCCACTAGAAGATAAGTTTTGTGGGTACAGGATATGTAATACATTAATTCTAAATAGGCTTCTGATTCCCAATCTTTAACTCTTTTCGTTACTATGGGATTAACGGTATACCAGCCACTTATGCCTTTGGACCTCAGAAATAAGGCGTTATTCTAGTTCCAATGCATTTAGTGTCAGGGTGGGTCCCTTTTGAAATGCGTGAAGCTCAGCAGACCAGAGTCAGAGTGGAGCCTTGTTGTTGTGTAGGTCGAGTATTCTGTTAGGTGATGCTTCCTGCATGTGTTAGTTTTATAAACTTTTGCCCTTTTTACCCCCTTTATTTCTGTGAGATCAGGCTTACAGGCATAATTATGGCTTTCCTGATGGGCTTGTTTTGGATTTTCTGTGTCATATTTGGAAAATCAGAGGTTTCTCATGTAACCTAATGGAAAGGCACCTGCAATAAATTATCTATATAGCTCTCTTTGGTGTATTGTCATACCACAGATCGGTGGTGCCACAGTGCCACTCGCCTTAGTGGTGGATTGTATTACCAGATCGTATTTCTCAAAATCCATATTACCAACCAAAAATGTAAACACACTCAATTAGTAAGCATTCATTCCAATACTGAAAACACATACCACCCAAAAAAAAGAAAATTAAGGAGAAAAAATGTAGTAACGAAAGCAAAATGTTCCAGGAAACAATTAGTATACTAAAAGCAGAAAATATAGAATATGCTTTAATATATTCTAAACATAGACTATATATAGAATCTAAAATAGGAAAGTATGTAGTTTCGGTGAGTTGGGACACGAAACATGACGTTGACTTGGGGCGACTGCCCTATTGAATTCCTCGCTTGTCTTATTTGCTAACGTCAGAACACTGCTGGTTCACCACATACACTCAATAAAAACTTGTTGATTAAAAGAATGGAAAGATACCTCCAACTAGATCAGAGGAGTTCAGCCCATAAGATAGTTAGCCTCCACCATGAGATGTGACCCAAACTTTTACCATTTACTCATAAGACTTTAGCTGCCAGAAGATATCAACCACCCAATTACAACTTCTGCTTCTCCTTCATAGCACTAGATACAACTAAAAATAATCATTTGTTTAATGTTTCCCCACTAGATAGTGAGCTTTCCAAGAGATGAAGCCAGATCTGTCTTGCTAACCTCTGTGTTCTGGTGCTAGGAAAGAGCCTGGCTAAGACCACAAACACCCACCCACAGCATCTCCAAAACCCAGCAGGGCAGGTCTTAAAATTCATCCTGAGGGGATGATGACAACGCTACATTCCTTCTAAGAGGTTTGCCACCTAGGTCATGAGTATTCTGTCTCCCAAGGCCAAGTTGCTTCCTGCCTCAACACGTCTCATATCCTTCCCGAGATTTCCCACATTTGGGGAAGCAGAATCCACCCCCTCCAGCTTCCTCTTCCCATCCCCACCCCTGCATCCCCTGGGAAGCCTTTGACTAGAAGATGAAAAGTTTTGATCAAAGCCCTGCCTATGAACAGGAAATTGAGCAGGGTGAATGTCACAGACCTCCACCTCGGAGACATAACACAGCCCAGAGCTGAGCTGAGACGGCCACAGTGTGCTGCAGGCGGAGAAGAACGTACCCCAATCCTGCCCACTGGGACCAGCAGTGTGAAGTCCCATTGGCCACCAGCAGGAAAGGACCTTGCTATTCAGAACAGTTCTGCTGCATTGGCCACCCCCTCCCACAAGGGCAGGCCTACAGAGGACTCTACATGAAGATGCAGGAGGCTCTGGACCCATGCAGGAATGCCTGGGTGGTGTAAACAGTTAAGCCCTCTACTACCAGCTGAAAGGTTGGTGGTTCAAATCCACCCCAGACGTGCCTCAGGAGATAGGCCTGGCGATCTACTTCCGAAAGGTCACAGCCTTGAAAACGCTATGGAGCAGTTCTACTGTGCACCCATGGGGTCACTATGAGTCAGAATCAACTTGACGGCAGCTACAACAATAATGCTGGCACTCGTGCTCAGTCACGGGGGCCTGGGTGCACTCCTGGCAGGGTCTGTGGATAGGACGGCCCGAGCACCCCTCTGTTTCTTGCCATCAGATGTCTTTCCTAGCCCACCCCATGCCCCAGGGCACACTTGTGATGTCCTCATTCTGCTGGAATCCCCAGAGGTGCTAAGGTGCTTGCTGGCTCAACCCAGGCCAGGCCAGAGTGTCAGCAGCTTAGCCAACTGTCTAGGTGATTTAAAGCAATAATTTCCCAAATGTGGGTGCTCCTTTTTCAGAGAGAGGCTCCAGCCCAACCCAGCCCTGCCTCACCAAAGTCTCTAGGGTGAGGGCTGTATTTCATTTTAAAGCTCCCCAGAGAGATTCTTCTATCAGCAAGATCACGCCTGGGAACATGCAAAAATGAGGTCACCCCTGTTTAGGGACCTGAAAATCTACCTTTATAGAGTTACTTCCCTGGGTCTCCCAGAGCCACCAATGCTAGAATGAGCTTCCCTCCATATCCTGAGACCTTGAGGGTTTATCAGCTAACTTCTCCATGACAACTGCCCAGAGAAGACTGTAGGCACTCACTCATTTGACTGCATCTATTGAGCACCTATGGTGTGCCAGGTCCTTTTCACTTGAGGGCATAGCAATGAACTAAACACAGAAAAATTCCTGTCCTCAAATGCATAGAGACCAACTTTTATTAGTGGTTATCAGGGATGAAGGAGCCCTAGTGGCACAATCATTACGCACTTGACTGCTAACTGAAAGGTCAGCAGTTCGAACCCATCCGAGCCTCTGTGGGAGAAAGACCTGGCATTCTGCGTAAAGGTACGGTCTAGGAAACCCAGTGGAGGCAGCTGTACCCTATCACATACAGTTGCTATAAGTCAAAAATCAACTCCACAGCACCAAACAACACCAACAACAGGTGGAGATAAGTGCTAGGGAAGAACATGAAGCACAAAAGGGAATAGAGACTGTGAAGCTTTAGAGAGTGTGCAGGTCCATGTGGACAGGGATGCAAGTTTCAATAGGGTGGCCACGGAAGGTGTCACTGAGAAGGTAATATTTAAATGAAGGTGTTTGAGCCAAGGAGCGACATCATTTGACTTGTATTTTAGCAGAACTTGGTCTGGCTGTTGGGAATAGGCTGAAAAGAGAAAGAGAAAAACAGGGAGACCAGAGCAATCCAAGCGCAAGATGATGGAGGGGAATGCAAACTTATTCTCCTCCAGCTCTGGAGGTCAGAAATCCAAAATGCGTTTCCCCGGGCAAAACCAAGGCACCACACTCTCTCAGGAAGCTCCAGGGGAAAAATCTGTTTCCTTGCCTTTTCCACTTTCTAGAGCTGCATTTCCTGTATTTCTTGGCTCATGGCCCCTTCCTCCCTCTTCAAGGCCAGCGGTGTGGCATCTTCAAGTCTCTCTCAGCTCTGTCTTCTCATTGCCTTTCTCTTCTGTGCTATGTCTCCTTCTGCCTCCCTCTTACCAGGACACTTATGATTGTGTTTAGGGCCACCCTGATTTTCCAGAATAATCTCAAGATCCTTAATTTACATCTCCACAATCTCTTTTTCCGTATAAAGTAACACTCAGGTTTCAGGGATTAAAAAACCAAAAAATCAAACCCGTTACTGTCAATTTCAACTGATAGCGACCCTATAGGACAGAGTAGAACTGCCCCATAGGGTTTCCAAGGAGCGCCTGGTGGATTCGAACTGCTGACCTTTTGGTTAGCAGCTATAGATCTTAACCACTACACTACCAGGGTTTCCAGGGTCCAGGGATTAGGACCTAGATATCTTTGGGGCCATTATTCAGCCATCCATAGGAGGCTTAGACGAACATGAAAGTGATGGAAATGGTGAGAAATGAGCAGACCCTTGGATTTGCTTTGAAGATGGATTGGGTAAGATTATCTGATGTGGAATGTGAAGGAAGAGAGGAATCGAGGAAAAATGCCAAGGCTTTTGGCCTGAGCAATCACAAGAAGAGTTTCCACTGACTGAAGTGGAAAAGACTGCAGGAGAAACATTTTTTGTTGTTTTGCTTCATTTCTCTGTTTTTGTTAGTGGGCTCGAGGACTCAGTTTTGGACCTGTTAAGTTTGAGATGCCCTGTCCAAGTGGGAATGTTGAGAAGGCAGCTGGACATACGAGCCTGAAGTTCAGAAGCGATGTCCATGCTGGAAATATTAATTTGGGAGCCTTCAGTATGTCCTTAAAGCTTTGAAGTTGGGTAAAATCATTAAAGATGTGAACGTAGATAGAAAAGAGATCCAAGGACTGAGGCCCAGGGCAGTGCAACATTTTGAGTTCAGGGAGATGAGAAAGAACCAGCAGAAGGAAACCAAAAAAGAGCGGCCAGAGAGGTAGAAGGGCAACAAGGAAGAGGATGGTGTCCTGGAGGCAGGGAGTGAAGATGTGGGTGGGAAGGGCAGTTAGAACATGGAGATGGGCATGCCTCCCCTCCATCTCTTCACACACACACACACACACACACATACACACACACACACCCCAACATGAAAATCACACCCATGCCCTAGTGTCTGACCACAGGAATAAGGAGAGTCTGCCGTCTCTGGCCTGAGTTCCGCAGAGTTGCTGCTTGGATGAGCTAAAGCTGTGTGTCTGGTCTTGTGGCCCTGTCTCCCTTGCCCCATTTGGGATTCCTGTTTCTGGAAAAGGAAAACATCTCAGGCAGGAAGGCCTCCACCTGCTTGCCACCAACTGAGCAGCCTGGCACTGTTATTGATTGGGTACTCAGATCATTCGGTCCTAAGTGGAAAGGGGCAGCTGCATGAATACCACCCCCACAGGGCAGCTCTCCCGTGAGGCCTGGCTGCCATCCTAAGCCTTCATTTCCATCCTTTAAACAAAGATGCACACTTTAAAGAGCCCCATTATTTCATGCATCATATGAAACATCTCTCAAGCTCTCAGAATCAAACTGAAAGCAGATCCTACATCCTGCGATCTGTACCAGATAATCCTGAAATCTCTACGTTGCCATGCAGTTTAGGAGAAACCACAAATACCAGCTGGGATGCACTCTCTCTTCCCTTCCATTCTCCTTTTTCCTCTCTCTCTTTCTCTGCCCTACCAATTTCCCTGGGGTTTTAATTCAGAACTTAAACATCACTGGTTCTCAAGCTTGGGTGTATATTGGAATCACCTGGAGAGTTTAAAAAAAAAAAAAGGCAAAACCGCTGATGCCTCCATCACATTCCCAGAGATTCTGATTTAATTGGTCTTGGGTGTAAACGGAGCTCTGAGAGTTTTAAAAGCTCCTCAGGTGATTCCAATGTGCAGCCAAGTTTGAGAACCAGTGCCTTAGATTACCTTCTGAATGGCGAACCCCAATGCAGTAATGTAAAATTATCACAGGAGCAGCTGGATCGACCAGCTCCCCGCCCCGCCTCTCCTGAGCATTCCTTACTGATAGGACTCGAGACCTGGTGCCGGCTTTCCCAGTCTGAACACCGCTGATAGACGCAGCAGGTTCTAGAATGCGCTGTGTCTTTCCAAACGACATGATCCAGTGGAGGCTGGGATTGTACACCCAGCGTTTAACTCCTCTCCACAACTTCCCTCCTGGGGCACCTTCAGCCATGTTTTTATTTCAGCATCATGAGTTGCAACTCTAGCTCCAGTTGTAAGTAAATGGGAAAATGTGGGTAAAGGTGGATGGAAATGCTTAAGGGTGTACACACACACACACACACACACACACACACATATACACCACCACCACCACCAAAGAATCAGAAATCCTCTCTAATACAGAAGCAGGGGCCACAGTGGTCCATAATGTCTGTTTTAGTGGCACTTGTTTGGAGAACTATGGGAAAAAATCTGGGTTCCAAAGACATGTTTTCCTCAGTCAGCTGCCCGCTTAGAATAACCTGCCTCCTCCTCTCCTCACCCCACCTGGGCTCCATAATTGGCAAGACCTAAATAGTAATATGCCCAGGCAAGATCCAATCATATTAAATGCCATAACTTTCAGGACCTTTGAAAAATAAAAATTGGCACAAGCTTTCCAGAAAGCAGCTTGGCAAAATATGCCTCAAGAGCTTGAAATATGTCCAGTCATAGTCTTTGATCTGGTTATTTTACTGCCTAACCTAAGGAAGTAATCAAAGATGTGATAAAAGATTTATGTATAAAGATCATCATCAAAGTTTTATTTGTAATTGTGAAAAATCACAGGTAACTATAAGATCCATAATACAGAATTGGCTTACCGTATCACGGTATATCACGGTACTGTAAAACAATAAAATGTTATACGGGTTGTTAAAAACTAGGTTTTAAAATAATTTTTAATGGTAGGAGGAAATGCTCACAATATACTGCTAAGTGGGAATAAAGGCAGGGAAAATTACCAATTTGGCAGTTTAATCCAATTGTGGGCGTAGACACCTACTTCATTGAAAGAAAACACTGGACAGAAATACACTAAAATGTTAACATTTGGACTGTATGATTGTAATTGATTTCTATTTTTTCCTCCTGGACTTTCCAAGCTTGTGTTTCTTCTACAATCAGAAAAAAAAAAAAAAAAGTTTCATTTCTCACTATGACACCAGCTTCCATCCGAGGCAGGCCTCAGAGGTGACCCCGCAAGGAATAATCGTATCATCACTACCTTACACGTGGCAGTGCCTTCCAAACACTTCCATGCTCTTCATTGCCCTTGAGCCCCACAGCAGCTTGTACACAGTGGACCAGAGGGGCATTTCGGTCCCTCTTATGAGAGGGCTGAGGGCTGAGCTATGCTTGCTGGGCAACAGGATCTGTTTTACCCAGAAGGGTACCTACCAGGTAAGGAGTATATGTCATTCACGTTATCCCACAGCATTGTGAACTCAACAGGAGCCTCCGAAATTGGAAAAATCTGGCCCAGACATGTGCGAGTACATTTATTTACTCAGTCTTTGTCGTTAGCTGCCATGGAGTTGATCCCAACTCGTGTTGATCCCATGCACAGTAGGATCGGACCGTGGTGACCTATAGGGTCTTCACTGACTGATTTTTAGGAAGCAGTTCTCCAGGCCTTTCTCCTAGTCATCTGTTCAGTGTCATAACAACACACAAACCTCCATGACAGACAGCTAGTGATGGCACTTGAGGTGCACTGCCTGGGAATTGAACGTGGGTCTCTCGCATGGAAGGCGAAAATTCTGCCACTGAACCACCACTGCCTCCTCAGTCGGTTTAGAAGTATTTTATTAAGTGTCTTCTTGTGTGCCAGGCAAAGTTTCCATTCATTCAAGTAACACTGGAGCCAGGGTTGTTATGTACAGGAACTGACTGATAGGGCTGGCTGGAGAAGCCAAATTTGGAACAAAAGCTTGAGGTTCTACGTGGAAGATACCGCCACCCTGCTAAGTAATCAATTGATAGGGGTTTGGGGTCATGGTCTCACTAAAGGGCTCTCTGTCTCTTTCAATCTCTTCTTCCCTCCCCCACCTCTCTCTGTTTCTTCAGATGGAGGTGATTGTTGGGGACTTTGGAATCGTGGTGGTGCCCCGGGATGCAGCTGACACAGACCGAATTATGAACCATTCCTCAATACTCCGCAAATACAGAGTGAGTCCTCCTTCTCCCTTCTGGGATAACTCTGTGCTGTGGCCCTTCTCTGAGATGTCTGGGAGGCTGAGGAGTGAGGGAGCAAGAGGAGTTTAGTGTGAGGCGCTGACAACCACCTTCTCTGCTCTATCTGCAGAACAACATCATGGTAGTGAAGGATGACATCAACCATCCCATGTCTGTTGTCAGTTCAACCAAGAGCAGGTATGTTTGACAAACAGCCAGAGAGAACTTGACCAAACAGGCCTATGAGTTTCTGTATAACTCTCCTAAGTCAAGGCTAACCTTTGGATTCAGGTCAACACCTGCTGCTCCAGTAGTCAGCTTCCTGTTTGGATCTCATTTATTTATCCCCAATCATTTATTTTTTAAAAGAGGATAGCCCATTATCTATTCTGAGCTGCTTTGAGGGGGAAGGAGGATTTTTTTTTAGTTTTGGATTCTTTAGTTTGAGGTGCTTAGTAAGGGTACAGGCTAAGCTTCCATAACAAAAATATCCATATCAAGAGTTTTAAAATAAGATAAAGGCTTGTTTCCCTCTCAACTCAATGGTGGCGGGTTTGCTTTGTTTTTTCTTTACTGAATAGTCAAGAGGGATTGACATCTCTGGCTTCTCTTCACCATGAAGCTTCCCTCTCTGAGCCTGCAGCTGTTGCAATGACTGTTCTTAGCCAGAGGGAAAGGGCAAGGTAAAGCCCATGGCAAGAAGATTTGTCTGTAAGAAGATAAACCAAAGTCACACATATCACTTCCCTTTGCAACCCACTGGCTCAGCCTCGGTTGCATGGCCACACCTCAATGGAGGCTGGGAAATAGACTTTATAGCTAATAAGCCATGTGCCCAGCTGCAACTCAGGAGGTCTTATAACTAAATAGGAGAGGAGGGATACTAGGGGTCAGTTAACAGTCTCCAATACAAACTCCAAGTGAAAACACCCAATAGAATGCTCAGATATGTGGACTATAGAGATCTGAAAGTGTAAAACTGAAAGTCATGGGCATATAAATATAAATTAAAGTTACAGGTGTGGATGAGCTCACAGGAGAGTCAACAAGAAGAGAAGGCTATGGGGAACATCAGCATTTAGAAGAAGGCTAACGAGCAGTCAAAAACTACCAGCAGTGGTGGCCCAGAATCAAAGTAGGAGTGGTTACAAAGACAGAGAGCACGGTCATCTGTGTCAAGTATTTCAGAAAAACCAAAGGAGCCCAGGACTCATGAGTTCATTGGACTTCTTCCCTGGAAGGCAATTATAGTTGCACTTGCAAGAGTAGCATCAAGTGGGAGGGAGGGCAGACATCCAATGACAATGAGTGGACACGGGAAGACTGTGGTTCCAAAAATAGCTGACTATCCGAATCACCATGAGAACTTAGACAAAAATAAAAACTCTTGTGTCCCATTGAGTCCCACTGAGTTGAGATTTCTGGGGGATGCGCCTACAAGTCTGCTTCTTGAGTGATTCTGATGAAGTTGGGATCAGCATTTGGAAATGCACTGTTTTATACATTTTTTAGAAGTTTTACCGTGATAGGAAGGCACTTAGGGACCTCGCTTGCACAATCAGGGCAGTATGTCCATAGAGAAGACAGGGAGTCAGCCTCTCAGGATCTCACAGGACACAGCTCTGATGCCTTTTAGAATATAAATATCTTGAAGAGTATGTGAATTTTCGAAAATAGCTCCTTGGGGTCTGACACTCCCAGGGCCATCATATGAGGAAACAAGGGGAAGCAGTCAGACCAAGGCTGGAACAAAATGTCGCAGAAGCCAAAGTGTGTCACTGGAGGCACTTCGTGCCTCTCCGTGCTGTCCCTCCATGACCACAGAGCTCACAGTGGAGGGCTCCTGTAGGAAGGAAAAGAAATGGTCAGTCATAAGAACTCCAGTGAGATTCATGTTCATTTCCCATCATAAGACCATCATGGGGAGGAACCCAAAGGAATGAAATCATAATAACTAACCTTACAATAATGTGCCTACTGTGTGCTTAGTACCTCTCTAAGTGCTTTGCACAATGACTCATTTAATCCTTTTAATAACAGAATGAGATGGGCACAAATATCCTCATTTTACAGAAGAAAAAAACAGAAGAGCAGAGGGGCTTAAATAACTTGTCCCAGATCCCTCAGTTAGGAAGTGGCAGAGCTAGGATGAAATGATGTCGCTAGGGTGGGGAAGGAATTGTGGGGGCAAAATAGCTGTCCTAACATGGATACCATGTATTCAGCTTAAGGGAAGAGACTGATAATGGGTTGCTGGGGAGACACGTGTCAACTTACTAGTTTGTCCCTCTCCCTGAAGGAATGTGAGCGGGTGAGTCCTCCTGACTTGCTTAACGGGGTACCCATCTGATCTACTGTTTCTTCTTGTCCAGGCTGGCCCTGCAGCATGGGGACGGCCATGTTGTGGATTATCTGTCCCAGCCAGTCATCGACTACATCCTCAAGAGCCAGCTGTACATCAACACCTCTGGCTAGCGACTACAGAGCCCTCTGCTCCACTCTCCCCACATCCTCCGCCAGCACACTGCCCCTCCAGTCTCTGTCAGTCCCTCTGTTTCTCTCCTGCCTCTCTGTTTCACCATCTCCTCATCTTGACTGTTCTCCGCACTCGCTGACTTAACCTCCACAGTGTGTGGGACCTGCAGAGAACCACGGCATACACTACTCCATAGTCATCTTTGAACAAACTTTCCTCTAGTCTCCAGGTTGGGGTGGGTGAGGGAATAGGGGTAGGAGCTGGGGAAAGTACAGTCCTTGGAGATGTACTGGTGTCTGTCTCCCAGCATGCTCTAGAGAGGCGGCTCTGGTGCCCATCCTCCCAGCATGCTCTGGGGAGGCGGCTCAGGCACTCGCCTTCCCAGCATGCCCTTTACCACAAAGGGCTATTTTTCTTTTTTTTCCCAGTCCTCTGAGAACTTGGATGAAATCGGTATCCATGGTTCTTTATGTTACAGTCTTGATGCACTTCTGTGGTATTACTTTCCCTTTGGTAGGCTATCATAGCCAGCCTCAGCACTCAGTAAATGTGTGAGGGTCACACCCAGTAACGAGGGCCCAGACACCTCTGCTCTCCCAGCACGCGCGCGCGCACACACACACACACACACACACACACAAACACATATACACAGCCTTTGGCTAGGAGTGAGACCTTCAGGACCTGAAACCTGGGAGGCAAGTCTGGGAATAGTAAGGTTTTTCAGAACAATTTGTGTCCATTTCCTTAGTTCCAGAAGACCATTTTCCTGATGTGCTGGACCTACGCTCACAAGAAGCCATTCCATCCTCATTTCTTAAGCCCTGTCCTGGTGGTGTGTGCACATTTACTTATGTGGGCTGTGGCTGATGGGCAGAGCATGGGTTCCCTGCCAGCCCAGACATTTCCAAGAAACCTTAAGATCACCAGTCTAAGGCCTTGGGGGCCATACTTAGGCACATTCCTGCATCTAAGAAGAATCATACAAGCAAGGCCAAATTCTGATAATGCAGTAATTTCTTAAATAAAACTTGCTAGGAATCCACTCGACCTTAGAGATCTTTGCTAATGGTGATTATTTATTGCCCACTTGGCTGGGAAACGTCTTTGCCATAATTTAAGCCCAGGATGATCTGGGAGAAAACTGTTTGTTGTTCTGTAAGGCATTAATGATTCTCACCCACTCTAGCTGAGGTAACACAGGTGGCACCCAAGGCTGATTCTGTCTTGTGAATCAGTGTCTTGGTCCTGTTTCTGGATACTGGGCCAAATCTCTGACAGGGCCTGGGAGAGCCTAGCAGCCACTGTAACCACCTGCTGAAATCTGTCTGACAGGGGAGTGGGTTCACAGAAGAGAGTTCATGAGGGTGGTTAGGAGCCTCTAAACCATATGGATTTAGCTGTTTCACCCCTTGTCTCCCTAATTTCCCACATTCCTCTGCTGCCCCTGGTAACACAGTTTTGACAGGCCCTGTTCTGATTGTTAAGGCCTCACACATGTCCTACTTGGAAAGCCCAAAATTACTTTCTTGGGCTTTGTATCCCTCAGCTAGTCTCTGGCTCTTGGGTTTCTGGTTGTCTGTGAAAAATAGTCCCCAAGCAGTAGGATAGTTTTGACAGAAATCTAGTGGTAGTTATGGCCGAGGAGGAACAGGCTGGGACATGACACCAGGGACAGCGTTCTTCTTCACACATTGTTACCTCTGAAGCAACCTTTGATAGCTTCCAGGAAAAGGAACTCAATTCTACATAGGAGCATGGTAGAGTAGCATCCTGAGGGGTGTTATTGTTCTTGCATTGTGGAAATAATCTCCATAGAAGGAAACAAAGATCCTATTCTTGGGTCTTAGTGTTTGGCCAAAGATCATGGACTTATAAAACTGGAAAAAACTTTAGAGCTCTGTTGATCCAACATTCTCCTTTAAATGACGAGGAAGCAGAGGTCCATGGGATTAAAAGGCTCGTCCAAGGTCACACAGCAAGTGTGGAACCTGGGAAGAGGATATTGTTTCCGTGACCTTTAGGCCATTGCACCACATGGTCTCTCTCCCTCCAGTTCTCCATGATACTGACAAGGTACTATGTAGTTTCTACCCTTCCCAAGCCTTTACCTGGCATCTTTCTCTTACATTTTGTCTCTCCCAGGTGTTCCCACATGTGGCATTGTGCATATCAGTCCCAGGAGAGGGCGTGATGGTGAACAAGGAAGCTAGGTTTTCCTTAGAAATCAAGAGATCTCTCAACAGTTTGCAGGGAAGCCCAGAAATGGACCCTCTGAAGCCAAGAAAAGACTGCTTTGTGGAAGGCTAACAAGTACACAGCAAGTGTTCAGGATGATACTATTGTTGGAGAGAGAAAGATGGAAGAAACTTTGTCCAGGAAAAAGAGCCATAAGGTGAAAAATGATACAAAGGAAAACAGGGAGCTAGATTTTCTGGGCGAAATGTGGCATTTGCAAGAACATGGAGTTTGTAGGTAGACTCCAAAGGCCGGGTATGAGGGCCCATTTGACCAGACCCAAGACAGACTGGATTTGTTTTGTCTCTTAGGTCTACTCTTACTCAGCTGGTCTTTAGCCAAGGCCATTTAGTCCACAATTCATGAGAAGGAATTGGGCTGGCTCTTCGTGTTCAGTGTCGGGGCAGGGAGGCCTATGGGATGGGAGAGTGAGATAAATGAAGGAAAAGGGTAGGGCAATGGAAGAAGTAGATTTCTAGAATGAAATGGGGTAGACCTTAACGTGGTGGATCACAGGAATCATGCTAAAAATAGCTTTCCTTTGAGGAAAGCCAACCCCCAGTTCTCTTAGAATCATCCATTTATCACCCAGCCCCATTCCTTGTTTCCTTGGGGGGAGGTCAGAGCAGCTCTCTCTCTCCAGGGCAGGACATCATGGCTCTGATCCAGTCACAGCCAACACCACAGAGATGATTCAGAGTTGAAGTGGTAACTAAGGTGCCAACAGGATGACCTCTAGGACCTGACTTCCTCTGGGATCCTGCTCCTTCCTACAAAGGGCAACCCAAAGCTGGCATGACTCAGAGAGCTTGAGAAAGGCATGGGCTAGAATGAGAGTGCCAAGAGGGGTCTGGAGCCTCATTTCCTGCCTACCAATAAAAAATGTCTCTCCCATTTTTTCTGAAAATGACTGATATGTGTAAGAACAGGCAGGAGGAAAACCCTTTGTGTCAATGACTCTCTCCTTAAGTAATGCTCTTCTGGGGGTCTGTGCTGTTGAGGGTGCTTCATTCGCCCCCCAGACAGCCTCTGGGGCCTTCTTGCTTCATTTTCCTTGAATGTACATAGGAACGGGGTAGGGGGAATGTCTCTTACTGAAGTGCCTGAAACCAGAGCTAGAGCTTCTAGAGACACCGTTCTTCCTGTCTCAGCTTTGCCAGCCTTTCCCCAACATTCTCTAGTCTCATGCTCCAGCTTCTCGGAAGGAATAAAAGAACTTCTGTTCGAATTAAGCAGAAAGCAAGACTTAATCACACTACAGCGAGGGGCAGAGAATTACAGGGAAAAACGACTTGTACTTTAACAATCCGAATCCACTCTCCCCCAATCTAATACACACACACACACTTTTAGGGGACTAATTAGAGAAGCATGTGATTATATTTGCTTCATCAAAAGAATAATGCAAAATAAATTAGTAGAATACGAAAAGCTCAGGATCTCTCCCAAGCTCCTGAAGTAGGGCCAACAGGTGAGATGGGAAGGGTGGAAACAGGGACCGATTTTGTAGCTCATCCAGTTAGGACGGCATGCTTTAGGGATCGTATTGTGGTAATGATGATGAATATGCTCCGTGGCATTCATCCAGTTCGCACCTTCCTATAGCTGCCTAGTAAACTCATTTCTTCATGTGGTTTCGTTGTCGTGTGAGTTTGAAGTGTCTCATTAGACCGTTCTGGTTAGTTAGAAATGAGTTATGGCTCCTTCCCTTCTCCTTCTTTATTCTAAGCCCAGGGCCCAGAGCTCAGCTTGATTCGAATGGTCTTGAGGGTTGGCATGGGGAGGGGGAAGCTTTTTTTGAATCACTTTTTGGTCACTGAATCTGCCATTTTAAGAGTAAGATTTGCTTTATGGAAATCAATTCATTAAGAAAAGTTACATTCAAGTTGCAACACCATTTCACAGTGAAATATTTTGAGTAACATTTTGTTGCTAGAATAGTCATGGACAAAAGTTTTATCACCAAATGTTTCAATTATGTTAATAAATAAGACAATGCTACTTGAGTCTGTGTCTTGTTCTAGAACCTTATCTGTAAGTTGCAGAACTAATTACTTTTTCTTTATGGTCTTGCTTGACAGGAGCCAACAGTTGTGAAAAAAAAAAAAACAAACAGCAGACGTTCTGCTGATGAAATGTGTGTAATATACAAGTAAATACAGCCTATCCAAGGATTATCAACAGGGAAGACTAATTAGCCAATTTGAGAATCCTGGCTAAGTTTTCGGTTTTTGAAAATGGAATCTTAGATTTTACCTAATTTGTCTTGTACTGTGTTGGTTAACTCTGGCTTCTTGATAAAATTAGTAATTTATGAAATAAAAATATATTAGTGAAAATTAAAAACTTAAATAGCTTACCCATTGCCCTCAAGTCGATTCGCAACTCATAGCAACCCTACAGGACAGAGTAGAACTGCCCCCGTAGGGTTTCCAAGGAGCAGCTGGTGGATTTGAACCGGTTAGCAGTCTGAGCTCTTAAAATACCTTAACTAAGTCAGCAATTGTTAAAGCCACAATTTGTTTAGGAAGTGTAAACAAACAAAAATGAATCATTTGTTCATTGTTCAATCCTGCTGTTACTACTATTTTTTCAGCTTTAGCTGTACCACATATCCTGTGTTGGTTTAGGTCTAAATTGCGGTTGTCATTAGCTAATAACAGCCGTGATTCAGAAGGTGAAATAGCAATTCTCCATTAGACCAAATAATTTAAGGATTAGCTGCTTGGTTGTCAGCTTAATTTTTTAAAAATCACTTTGGTTCTTAGTATGTTTTTGTTTACAATTGAAATTAGCCAGCTTTGTGTGTACGTGTGTGGGTTTGGTGGCACGTCATAATGGTGCACGGTAAGCCTTACATGTTGATTAAACCTAAAAAACCAAACCCATTGCGGTCGAGTCGATCCTGACTCATAGCAACCCTACATGACAGGGTAGAATTGCCCCATAGGGTTTACAAGGAGCACCTGGTGGATTCGAACTTTTGGATAGCAGCTGAACTCTTAACCACTGTGCCACCAGGGTTTCCATGTATTGATTACTTGTATTTGTTTGCTATTTTGCTCATGGATCCCTGGTGGCATAGTAGTTAAGGCCTATGGCTGCTAACCAAAAGGTCAGCAGTTTGAATTCACCAGTTGCTCCTTGGAAACCCTGTGGGGCAGTTCTGTTCTGTCCTATAGGGTCACTATGAGTCAGAATCGACTTGGTGGCAATGGGTTTGTTTTTGTTTTTGCTCACAAAGCTAAACACTACTTTTTGTTTTTTCCTCTGTCCTGAGAATATACAATGCTGCGCGCTAGTTTGAAATCAGGACTCTGATATAATTTGCTGATTTACATAAACTTATAAATATATATACTGGACACGAAACCTGTGACAGCTGGAACTCAACAGGACCGCCTTGTTTTTCTGGGTCTCACAAGTTTTCTGCCTTTGACAGGGTGTAGTCTAAACCCTTTTCTATCACTCACTTTAATGGAAAATATTTGAGATTTCCTTCTCTGACAGGTTTCTGCGTCACACAGGTTGCAGCTTTCATAGATTTTACTGTACATGTACATGTAATTTCTGCCCTTATAACCCATAAGTAAGCTTCAGATGTTGGAATTTCCTCAGAAGTTCCATGTAGCCAACAGTATAAAGAAAACAGACAGAAAACCTAATCTATGCTTTCGAGGTGGAAAACTGAACCACTGCAAGAACCCATAACATTCCAATGACCATGCAAAACATTAAAAGAAGACATGATAAACATATTCCTCGTCCCTGAGATTTTTTTTTTTTTTTTTGAGATTTGGTCCAAACATTGGACATTGCTAAGTATCTTCTTACCTTCTTCTCCAGCTTCCCAAGAGTACTGACAAGAAACCACATCCTGGAATAAAGTAAGAAATACATCTGCTGTGGAAAAGTTATAGTCTATGTGCAGTTTCATTTCTACCCTTCTCCAAACAGAAATCCCTGTGAATCAGAGTAGATGATGATGTGTGTAATAGTCTACTAACAGCACAATAAATCAGAAAACTCTCAGGAAAAGTACGAGAGTGTTTTCCATTACAAATACTGATGAGAAATCAGAAGGAAATTTCCCTTGACTTAGTGAAGTCAGGTCAACACAAACAAGAGGCTAGGTCCTTGGTAGAAAAGAAAAACAAAAACACCAAGCCCGTTGCCGTCGAGTTGATTCCAACTCATGGTGGCCCTATAGGACAGTACAGAACTGCCCCATGGTGTTTCCAACGAGTGGCTAGGGGATTCAAACTGGTGACCTTCTGGTTAGCCATAGCTCTTAACCAGTGCACCACCAGAGCTCCATCCTTTAGACTATCTGCCCCTTCTCTCTTCTTAGGGACAGTGTGTCAGGTCCTCAGAAATGAGGGAATCATTTCTACACCAAGGGAGTCCCATGAGTCACTTTCCATTCCCCATTTCTAGTCAAGGATCATCTCCCATTGTCATGAAAGACATTCTTATGACTTTCCCATTGAAGAATCATTTTACGACCACAACGCCCAGTCTGTTATGAGAGCAAGAAATAAATGTCTGTTGTGTTTGATTGATTGCAAATTTTGGGGTCTATGTAATATAGCAGTTATCCTATTCTAATATATATACTTACCTGGGCACTGGCTACTAATTGCAGGGGGGATTTGTAGGATGTATGGTTGAGTATGTCAAGATGGGATTTATAAGTACACTTCCACAGAATGCAAAACAAAGTGATCAGACCTGTCAGAATTTTATGGGTCAAGGTGGACAGAAGTGGAATCCTTTCTTCAGCTACTGGGGTAGATGGCCAGTCAGGGTGGCTGTCATTGTTGCGTGCCATCAAGTTGATTCCAACTCATCATGACCCTATAGGACAGAGTAGAACTCCCCATAGGATCTCCTAGGCTGTAATCTTTATGGGAGCACATCACCAGATCTTTTCTCCTGCAGAACCACTGGTGGGTTCAAACCAACGACCTTTTGTTTAGCAGCTAAGCACTTAACCATTGCGCCACCATGGCTCCCAGTCAGGGTTAATGTTTTTTATTAAACGGCATGAAATCATACCACAACTATTGTTCTTACCTTCATTTTATAGCTAATGACAAAGGACAAAAATGTTAATTTTTTCCCCCAACCCAGTTTGGGCTGTCCAGAAATAAATCCTTCTTCATCCTTAGGAGACGGCGCCAGTTAAATCTCATGAGGTGTTCTCCCCAACAGAAAGGACAAAACAAGATGCTCAGGGATAGGAATTGAAGATGTTAACTCTAGGATCCATTGCTGTTTCCATGACACTTTAGTTCCTATAGTTTTGGTACCTCTACTTTAAGCTGAGAGTTTAATAAATGAGAAACTGACCACAGGCATCTAACAATCATTCTTTATTTGAAAGCACATCCGTGAAAAATCAAGGAAATGCAGAGGGGAGGCAGCACCAGTCTTCCAGGTGGAGGTGGAAGTGCCTCTGGTTTCTCCAGCAATTCCCACTGGTATTATCATGACTCAACAGTGTGTTGCAATCACTTGTGGAAAGGGGCAGAGTGACCGCTGGAGTACCAAGAAGTATGCACAACCCAGAGCCATCTCAGCTTTGCCAAAACCCAAGTGCCCCCATGGGAGTGTCTTGCAATATATGTTCTTTTGAGAAAAGAGGTTGCAAACCAAGGATTACTGCAATAAACACAGCTTGTGATGAACATGCTTTGTAAGTTTAAATTTATTATTTTTTTTAATGTCTGTCTTCCTCACTAGACAATCAACTCTATAAGGGGCAGAGACGACGTCATCACTGTACCCCCAGCCCCTAGCACACAATACGTATCAATAAATATTTGTTTGTAAGGATGGATGAATGCATGGATGGATGGAAGGAAGGATGGATGGATATGGATTCTACCCAGCTCAAGTGTGGATAGAACATTCTGTGCCAGGTAGAGATAGAAAGAATAAGGTAAAATACATTGATGTGCATTTTTTTAGTGTTTAAAGAGTGGGATGGAATTAGGGTTAATAAATCTTCTAGATAGTTTCACCTTTCAAGGTCCAAGCCACATTTTTCCATCACATTGAAACCCCAAAATAAATGCTTTCCCAGTGTTTGCTTTTTGCTGGTAAAACCCACCAGTGCTGTTTGCTGGTAGGAAATGCTTTAATAAAAATGCAGTCTCTAAGTTGCCATGGCAGCATCAGGAGAAACGATGCCACTCCTGGGCCCAGAAGAACTTGAAGGTGGCAGGGCACCTGATAGCCCTGCTCCAAATGGGCCAGCCTACAGGTCTTCACTGCTTACTTCGTCCAGTTTGGAAGTGGAGTACATGTTTATGTACTGGGTGGTAAGTGGAAGGACCTCTGGTAAACAAGAAGCTTGCACTGGACAGTACAAGACAAAAATATCTTACTGGCCACAGTGTGACTGGATTTCACTCTCTGTTCTGACATTAGGGAGAATTTTATTCCTGGACAAAGTCCAAACAATTTCCTTTGGTCCCATTATTTAACGAATAAGCTGATTATAACCCAGCAGCTCTTGTCCATGATCCAGGACTCACAGTTTATGGCTTTTCTGAAGCAAACATTTGCCCATGTAGCTTGTCCTTCCATCCTGTCTATTCTTTGGGGTCTAGGTCCTTGATCGGTTTCACACCCAATGCTATTTGCCTCATTCCCTAGCGTCAGGAAGCAAATAGTATTGCACTGGTGCACTAACACATGCACCTGGCCAGAGTCTCAGGGATGGGGTCAGGTCCAGTTGACCTGAACATGCCCATTCAACATGTTCAAATGTCCTCATCCCACCCCACCCACATGACCTGGCTCCTGAGCTCTGAAATCTGTGTCCTAAGAACCTAAGTTGAGAAATCTCTATAGCCAGCTTCATTGTTGCTCAAGAACCTGGTTGTTGTAGCAGCCTGGGGGCAGGTTTTCTCTAATGTTCTCCAGGTTCTTCACATCAGCCAGAATCCCATCTATGCTTGTCTCCAGGAAATGGAGGTGGCCCCTCTGCCGATGAGCCCTCTCTTCCAGCTCTGACACCAAGGGCCGCAGTTGGCTGTTGATCTGGCCTTTGGCTCGGGAAAGCTTCTGCTCCAATAAGATCAGCCTCTCTTCATCCACGCCTCTAGGCTGGTCTATTTTAGGGAATGAAAAAGCAGATAACATAGAGAAACTGGTCAGGTCTTCTTGAACACATGTGGGTCTTTCTGTACCCTTAACTAATTTCTGTTTCCGCCTGCCCAGAGCAAATGGTATACCGTGCATTTAAAAGGCAGAGTTTAAGTTAGAAATAATATTAAGAATGTTCTGAGACCACTAGCCTAGTTATAGGGGTTGTGAACAGTCCAAAACTCAAAACTCTGAGTTCTACCGTTCAGCAATATGAAGCTTGGATTTCTCCTTTCATGTTAGGGTTGACAGCTCATGCTCTGAAAAGACGAAGGTACAAGGTCATAGGGGCCTGAGTATTGCCCAAGGCGTCTGCCCAGCACAGCTCACCCTTAGGTTCAGAGTCAACTCCAAATTATGCTGTCAGAAGCACTCTTAGGAAATATTTTGGTGTTTTTCTACTAGAAGTCCTTTAGAAACTGGCTGGGCTTCAGGGTTTATAAAGGCCAAGGTATGCTTTGCTATTTGGGGATGGATTCCAGCTGTTAGGAAATGCTGTAAGACTTCATTCTGGCCTAAAACAGTGGGAATCTGGCTAGCTTTAGTTTATTTTCAATATGAGCTTAGTCACATTTGTTCAGGTATGTTTCACCCATAAAAACCCATTGCCATCAAGCTGATTCCAGCTCGTGGCAACCCTATAGACTATCTAAAACTAATGTGAGCATGAAGAACAGCTGACCAGACCAATTTAGCTCGAATGGGGTTGCGTAGTCCTTGAGCAATTCAAACCCAAGGCCAGACTGCCCCACATATCTGAGCTGCGGTAAAGGTATTTGACAGCATGGGTGTCAAATAAACCTAGGGCAATGTGTATGGTATTGTTTGTGGGCTCAAGAGGACAAGAAGGATACAACAACACCATAACAAAAATGTGGAGCTAACGGATCTTTTCCTCACCTGGGTGGGAGAAATTCAAGAATTTATCCAAGTGCTATGACACACATAGAAAGTTAAATAAGGTTGGAAACAAAATACCCATGTCCATGGGGAGGCAGCATGAGTTACTAGAAAAGAGCCCAAGTGTTGGAGACAAAGAGACCTCAGTTCAAATCCTGCCTTCACGACTTATTATGTGACCTTGAGGGCATTATTGATTTCTGAGCCTCAGTTTAAACCCATTGCCTTCAAGTCACTTGTGACTCATAGCAACCCTATAGGTCAGAATAGAACTGCTCTATAGGGTTTCCGAGGCTGTAATCTTTATAGAAGCAGACTGCCACCTGTTTTTCCTGTGGAGTGGCTAATGGGTTTGAACTGCCAACTTTTCAGTTAACAGCCAAGCACTTAACCACTGTGCCACCAGGGCTCCCTTCTGAGCCTTGGTTTACTCCTCTGTAAAATAAAATAATAAAACTTACCTCACAGAACTTTTGTAAGGCTTAAGTGACACCACACCACAAAAACACCTGTCAGAGTGTCTGAAACATGTTGTCGTTAGCTGCTATGGACACATCAAAAAAAACCCAAACCTGTTACCATCGAATTGATTCCGACTCATAGGGACCCTGCAGGACAGAGTAGAACTGCTTCACAGGGCTTCCAAGAAGTGGTTGGTGGATTTAAATCACAAACCTTTTGGTTAGCAGCCGAGCTCTTAACTACTGGGTCAGCATACCAAAAAAAGAAAAAACATTTTGCCATTGATAGGATTCAATTCCAACTCGTGGCAAACCTATAGGACAGAGTAGAACTGCCCCATAGGATTTCCAAAGAGCAGCTGCTGGATTCAAACTGCTGTCCTTTTGGTTAGCAGCCAAGCTCTTAACCACTGTGCCACCAGGGCTTCCTGGGCCACCATAAGAAATGTTTAATAGGTCCCACCTACTCTCTTCCCCCCACTCTCTCATTTTCTCTTTAAAGGCCCCATTAGTTTCATTACCTTTTTCAGAACACTAGACAATGCTGTTAAAATCTCAGATGGGAAGTTTTTTGCCCTTAGAGGGTATTTTACTCTTTTGGCTCATTGGATCACAAAGCAGACCCATTACTATAACAATGAAGACAATATTGGTCTCTCAGGGCGATCAAGACACTCCACAGAAAAATCAGGTTTTAAAGTCATTGTACCGAATTGGAAAAGTAGAACCAAGACTTTCCCTGAATATTGCTTGAATCTATGACCAAATCCCTAGTTCCATATCTGCTCCAGGTCAAGCTTGATAAATAGGCCAAATGAAGGTTTCATACCAGCTCCACCTAAATCCAAAATTTTAGTTCAAATCAGTTTGCTTTTGGGCAGTCTCCATGGGGATATCTGATTTCCTGCCACACTGTGCCCTCAAACCCTTTTTATCCTAACATTTCACATCATCTCATGGATGTACTGCCTTCATATTTCCCCTGGGTTATCTATGCAGGCAGCTCAAGTTTCCTCAACCAGTTATATCAAGGTATAACTGTCCTTTGAGAGGGAACAGGGAGTCCCTGGTGTAGCAAACAGTTAACATATTTGGATGCTAACCAAAAGGACAGCAGTTCGAGTTCACCCAGAGGTGGCCTCAGAATAAAGCCCTGGTGTTCTACTTCTGAAAGATCAGCCACTGAAACTCTGAAGCACAGTTCTACTCTGACACACATAGGGTCACCATGAGTCAGAATCAATTCGATGGCAACTGGTAACTAGTAAGTAGGAACAAACAGACTGGAGAACCTTCTTTTGCCTCACTCTCTCTACTGCCTTAGACCAGGCTCTCATCATCTGTCTTCTTGATTATTTCGACAGTCTCCTAAGTGGTCCCACCCTGCCTTCTGTCTAATCCCCCTTTAAGCTCTCCTTTACTCGGTTGCCCGACTGATCTTTATGAAATATACAGTGACGCTATTTCTCTGCTTAAAACCATCCACTGGCTTCTCAGGCTCAGGTCGACACTCTTTAGCAGGGCCCTCAACTTGTTTGGTATCCCCTTTAGCTGTGAAGTACCGTGAACCCACCCAGTTCTTTGACCCATAGTCCTCTATCACCAAGGGCAGTAAGTGTTCAGTGACCCAGCTTAGAGATGGTAAAACAGAGCCCAGAAAGTATAAAGTGATCTGCATCAAGGATCTGAGCCTGAAATAAATCAAATTTCCTGATACCCTTAAGGAAAGTTGAGACTCCCATCCATCAGGGCTAGGTAGAGTGAGCCTTCTGGGGAAAAAGCCCGGGGGGTATGGGGCTGGAAGCTTGTGGATATTCCACGTACCTATTAGGTGTAAGATGCCATCCAATGTGTTGAGCATGTCTTGGATTGCAAATCCAGCATTCTTGGCTCTAGAGTCAACTCTTTGGGCTTCTGCAATCACCTGAGGAAAAATAAGTATAAATCAGCCTTGAAAGGGTGTTTCTCATATTGGCAAGATTAAAGGGACCTCCCATGGAAAGCAGCGGGAACTCACCATCTGCACCGCATCCGTATCCACATCAAACTCCCGCTCCTTCCTTGCCAGCTCTCCTTCCACTTCCCTTGTCTCACTCTTCAGAGTGGCCAGTTCCTTCTCCAGGGCCAAGGCTCCATCTGCTGTCACATTGGCTTCCAAGTTCAGACTCCCTATCTCCTGGGAGAAGAAAAGGAGCCAGGGACGGAAGGAAAGACAAGGGTCAGACACGATAATATCCCAAAGGCTACTGCAGAAAAAAATACAGCTGCAGCTAGGCCCTGATGGGGTAAATTAGATGAACAATGAGAGAGTCAGACTTGGGGACACACCCTACCCCAGCCTGTGCCTCAGACAAGTTAATTTTGGGCCCTGTCTCTTGAGACTAGGAGGGTCAGCCATGAGACACTGCTTCCCTCTGAGTTCAATACTCACCAAATGGTGAACACAATAGGAGCCATTTGGGAAAACCCAGAAGACAAGAAACTCGGATCATTCTCAGTCATGTTCCTCTGCTGCCAGTATTTTGAATGACTTTAGTAGGACCCCTGAGACAGTTGGGTTTGAGGTGCAGAGAATGGCCCTACAGCTTTTAGCTTTTGCTTTTTGTAAGGACAAAGCTTATCAATATCTTTATCAATATACTATAACTAAGCATCAAATTGCAGAAGTCTTGATGCTAGAAGCTGTACGAAGACGCACGTGAAATTGATCTCTACCTTCAAGGGACTTAGAATTCAAAAAAATTTTTTTGGCTTGATACTTTTTTAATTTTATGATGTTTTTACACTAAACATGTGTAATAAAAGTAAATAAAATACTCTGATAATTATAGCATAAGATCAAAATGTGAAGAAATTCATCTTAAAAATTTTGTATTGCTTTTGCAAGTGACCAGTGGTCCATGAATGAGGCCAAACAGTCCAGGTATCAAGAGTTCCCTCTGGAATTTTTCTATAGAGTTGCATAAACTTTCTAGAATTCATGCTTAAATAGGCACTAAGAAGCTCTCTTCCGGCTGGCAAGAGTTTACCACATGTGTTGTATTACTTGTCTGTCTCCCGCCATTACAATGAATGCTCTTTGAGGAGGGACACTAGGTCTCTCTCATCTCCAGATCCCCAACACCAAGCACAGTGCTGGCATATAGTACAAGGAAAGAGAAAAAAAGAATAAGTAAGTGGAGTTTAGACGCAGGACGTGGACCAGAACAAGGAACCTAGAACTCCACAATTTCATAAGCTGGGATCAAACCACTGAAATAGTCTATATAAAAAAAAAATCTTGAATGGTTCCTCTTATGATGCCCAACAACAACAACAACAACAAAAAACCCAAACCTGTTGCCATCTCATAGCAACCCTATAGGACAGAGTAGAACTGCCCCATAGGGCTTCCACAGAGCGGCTAGTGGATTTGAACTACCAACATTTGGTTAGCAGCCTAACACTTAAACACTGTGCCACCAGGACTCCGTTGTGCAACAAGGGGAGCTGAAAACATCAGGCTTTATCATGCAGTCAGTTACAGCCTTAGGAATCAGCAGAAAGCCAGACATGTGGATTTGGGACTGCCCTGGACCATGACAGGACTCTGATCAATAGGAACCAAAATGAACCCAATGCTCTCTCTTCTTCCACAGCACCCTCGTGCGGGGCCTGCCAGCGGGCATCTTGATTTTGCTTTACCTGTTCAATCCCATCGGCGATCTCCAGAGCCTCACTTGCTGCATTCCTTGCCCTCTGGGCGTCGGCAGCAGCACCATCCAGGGCCGCTTCTGCTTGCTTGGTCTTGTCACTGGCATCTGCAACCTTCTGGCTAATGAAGGAGAGTCTCTTCATAGCCTCTTCAGCTTCTGCTTTCCTGTCTCCAACCTGCAGGTCAAACTCTGAAATGAAGAAAACATTGCCCTGAATATGAAAAATAACCTACAAATGGGTGAAAAGGGGCTGAGAAGCTGCATTATCACTGCTTGGGGGCAAGGATGTAGGGAGGGTAATGAGTGCCCAGGGGCAATCTCTAAGTTGTGCCCCCCACTTGAGCGCTCAGGGACGATCTCTAAATTGCTCCCTCCCTCCCCCCACAAATTCAAAATGAATAGACCTTGATACCGGCAGGCGTCAGCAGAAACACCTTCCCGCCTCTGGTCCAGCTGCCTAAGTCAGGTGCCTTTCATATTTGTAGTGCCTCTGAATGTCATTCCATGCCTCATCTGGCACCCTCCTGGACTTGGGCCTGGGGGCAAGTACCCCTCTCTGCCTTCCCCCTCTCCCTTGCTATGCTTCTGCTCCAGCAATAAGGGTAGGAGAAGTCGTGGCTGGAATTTCTCTTTCCTGTCCAGGAGAATGCATCTTAAAGGAAGCATTCACAGGGCCATATTTAGTTCTTTGCTTAGAGAAACTGCCCTGGGTCCCCAACACTGCAAACATATTAAGACCCCCAAAGAGAATCAGAAGTAGGCAGAATCTTCAAAGCCCAAAATTTCAAACCAAAGCTTTAAGCCTTCAGTTGCCAATGACAATATTTGGGAATTGGTTAGAATGGATAGAGAAGTACTTTCTGTGAAAAAAATCCCAAGAGTTTAGAAATGTTTCTCTTTTATTCTTTAGTGAAGAAGCATGAAACTTTAACCATATCCCTGCATGACACAAACTCAAATCTCCTGAGACCCAGATGCTGCGACAAAACTTGCTCCACCATCAGCACGAAGCAGCCATATTGGTTCTGTATTAGGCACAACCACGCTACAAAACACCAGGGAAAGTGTCTGTACAGGCCTGATATTTTGGGTCTGTGAGGGACCTTAAAGATCACTTAGTTCAACATTTTCCCTTTAAAACTTATAAATTAGGGTCCAGAAAGGCTATGTATCTGGCTATGGTCACACAACTAGCTCAGCCCAGTCATGTGACCTTGCAGAGACCAGAACCCAAGCCTTCTCAAATCTAGTTCAATTCTCTTTCCACTATATCAAATATGAATGAGCTTTTTCTCTTTAGCAATATATTTATTACATATCTAGTAATATTCCAGTGTACCTACCATTTAGGGAGATACAAGAGGATTCCAAAAAATTTTTTTTCTCTTTAGCAATATATTTATTACACATCTAGTAATATTCCAATGTACCTACCATTTAGGGAGATACAAGAGGATTCATAATAAATGAAAGTCATGGTTGGACCTCTAAAATACTCAGGTGACCTGAACCATGACACACGCACCTCTGAGATTCTTTAAGATGTTCTCAACTTCGTAAAAAGTTTCATTGCCCATACTTAGTGCTTCTTGGGCTCTACTTTTAGCAAGGTTGGCACGAGAGAGCAGCTGATCTGATTTCTGTAAATAGGCAGAGAGAACAAGATTAGCGTAAACGTAACCTCCACTGAGAAATGCATTCCTGCTAGCAAAATCACCCCAACATTTTTCTCTTCATGACAACAGAGTGCTGTGATTCTCCGCAGAGTCAGTGGGCACTGTAGCAAGCCCCTCGACAATCTGGCACAGGGCAAACTTTATAATCCAATGACATATTCCACAGAGAGAACAGGTCAAACTCTAGTCCATTGTCAGGGACATGAGAAGTCTTGCAAAACATAATTTTAAACTCCAGATATTTCCTGGAGCAGAGCTAGTAGACAGAACTCTGCCCAAAATAGGTCCTAGGAGGGCTGGATCCTACGCCTCAGTTTGAGAGCTGACTCATGGGGTGGAGCTGAGCTGATTACATCAAGGTCTCTGGGTCTCAGCTACTCCCTCTGTAAGCAGAGAGCGTTCAATGGTTCCTCTTGCCATATTTATTCACATGGTAGGCATTCAATACATGTTTGCAGAGTGAACAAATTAACAAAAGAATACCTGTCTCCCATTCTTCCCATTCTGCAGGAGCAGCTGAGTTTCTTCTTCCCAGTTTCCCAGATTTCTTTGTACACGCTTGAACTCATCCATATGCCTGGTCACCAGGCTGGAGAGAGAATCAGCTTTTTGTCTAATCTTCTTTGCTTCTTCCTGAGAGCCCAAAGAAATAAATGAGTCTGACTTCTGTTCACCAGTTGCCACACCAGCCTTCTTAAAATCTAGCATCACTGTTCGCAAACAGCAGCAGCCTTAAGAAGCTACGAGGCAGTCACCAGCCATCCAGGCCCAAAGCCTAACAGAAATGAGGCAATGTGACCCATGACAGTCAGGCAGCAGGTCCCCCAACATTCAAACAGTCTTTGTTCTGTATTTTTTTGGGGGGGGGGTGGTGGGTTCAAAAATATTATGTGTTAGTTTATATATTTATAGGAACCTCTTTTTTTTTTTATATTTGTAGGAATTGTTGTGAATGCTTTTTGCTATAGAGAGAAAGCTGAATATTCTTAATTCAGCAAATTTTCAAGAGTCCGGGGTGGGGGGCGGGGGTACAAACAGTTAACACACTCAGCTGCTAACAGAAAGTGTGGAGATTTGAGTCCACGTAGAGGCATCATGAAAGAAAAGGCCTGGCTATCTACTTCAGAAAAATCAGCCACTGAAAACCCTATGGAACGCAGTTCTACTTTGAAATACATAGGGTTGCCACGAGTCAGAGTCAACTCTCTGGCAACTGGTTTGGTTTTGGTGTTTAGTAAGTTTGGCACAGTTAAGGGAATGAATAGGTAGAAACAATGTAAAACTTTTCCAAAGCAAAAAGTCTTCTGAATAGAATGACTTTTGACATCTATCATTGTCTTAGTTATCTTTTGTTGTTGTTAGGTGCCATCAAGTCAGTTCCTACTCATAGTGACCCTATGTACAACAGAACAAAACACTGCCCAGTCCTGCACCATCCTCACCCTCATTTTTATGCTTAAGCCCATTGTTGCAGCCATTGCGTCAATACATCTCATTAAGGGTCTTCCTCTTTTTCACTGACCCTCTAATTTACCAAGCATGATGTCCTTCTTCAGGGGCTAATCCCATCAGACAACACTTCCAAAGTACGTGAGACGTAGTCTCGCCATCCTTGCTTCTAAGGAGCATTCTGGTTGTACTTCTTCCAAGACAGATTTGTTCGTTCTTTTGGCAGTCCGCGGTATATTCAATGTTCTTCTCCAACACCACAATTCAAAGGTGTCAATTCTTCTTCAGTCTTCTTTACTCATTGTCCAGCTTTCACCTGCATAGAAGGTGATTGAAAACACCATGGCTTGGGTCAGGTGCGCCTTAGTCTTCAAGATGATATCTTTGCTTTTCAACACTTTAAAGAGGTCTTTTGCAGCAGATTTGTCCAATGAGATGGGTCTTTTGATTTCTTGACTGCTGTTTCCAAGGGTGTTGATTGTGGATCCAAGTAAAATGAAATCCTTGACAACTTTAATCTTTTCTGCATTTATCACGATGTTGCTTATTGGTCCAGTTGTGAGGATTTTTGTTTTCTTTATGTTGAGGTGTAACCCATACTGAAGGTTGTGGTCTTTGATCTTCAACAGTAAGTACTTCAAGTTCTCTTCACTTTCAGTATGCAAAGTTGTGTCATCTGCATACCACAGGTTGTTAATGAGTCTTCCTCCAATCCTGATGCCCTGTTCTCCTTCATATAGTCCAACTTCCCAGATTATTTACTCAGAATACAGACCGAATAGGTATGGTGAAAGAACACACACCTTTCCTGACTTTAAACCACCCAGTATCCCCTCGTTCTGTTTCAACGACTGCCTCTTGATCTGTGTACAGGTTCCTCATGAGCACAATTAAGTGTTCTGAAATTCCCATGTTTCACAATTTTATCCATAATTTGTTATGATCAACACAATTGAATGCCTTTGCATTGTCAATAAAACACAGGTAAACATCTTTCTGGTATTCTCTGCTTTCAGCCAGGATCCATCTGACATCAGTAATGCTATCCCTGGTTCTGCATCCTCTTCTGAATCCAGCTTGAATTTCTGGCAGTTCCCTGTCGATATACTGCTACAGTTGCTTTTGAATGATCTTTAGCAAATTTTACTTGCATGTGATTATTAACGGTATTGTTCGATAATTTCCACATTCAGTGGGATCATCTTTGTTGGGAATAGGCATAAACATGGATCTCTTCCAGTCAATTGGCCAGGTAGCTGTCTTCCAAATTTCTTGGCATAGATGAGTGAGTACTCCCAGTGCTGCATCCGTTTACTGAAGCATCTCAACTGGCATTCCATCAATTCCTGGAGCCTTGTTTTTCACCAATGTCTTCAGTGCAGCTTGAAGTTCTTCCTTCAGTACCAATGATTCCTGCTTATATGGTACCTCCTGAAATGGTTGAACATTGACTAATTCTTTTTGATATATTGACTCTGTGTATTCCTTCCATCTTCTTTTAATGCTTCCTGCGTCATTTAATATTTTCCCCACGGAATCCTTCACTACTGCAACTCGAGGGTTGAATTTTTTCTTCAGTTCTTTCAGTGTGAGAAATGCCAAGCATGTTCTTCTCTTTTGGTTTTCCATCTCTAGGTCTTTGCACTTACTGTAATACTTTATCTTCTCAAGCTGCCCTTTGAAATCTTCTGTTCGACTCTTTTACTTCATCATTTCTTCCTTTTGTTTTATCTACTCTACATTCAATAGCGAGTTTCAGAGTGTCTTCTGACATCCATTTTGTTCTTTTCTTTCTTTCGCATCTTTTTAATGACCTCTTGACTTCTTCATGTGTGATGTCCTTGATGTCATTCCACAACTCATCTCATCTTTGGTCTTTAGTGTTCAACGCATCAAATCTATTCTTGAAATGGCCTCTAAATTCAGGTGGGATATACTTAAGTTCATACTTTGGCTCTTGTCGACTCGCTCGAATTTTCTTCTGTTTCAACTTGAACTTGCATATGAGCAATTGATGGTCTGTTCAGCAATCGGCCCCTCACCTTGTTCTGACTGATGATATTGAGCTTTTCCATCATCTCTTCCCACGGATGTAGTCAGTTTGATTCCTGTGTATTCCATCCAGCAAGGTCCATGTGTAGTTGCCTCTATGGTGGTAAAAAAAAAAGGTATTCACAGTGCAGAAGTCGTTGGTCTTGCAAAACTTTATCATGCGATCTCCAGCATCATTTCTATTACCAAGGCCATATTTTCAAACTCCAATCCTCCTTCCTTGTTTCCAACTTTTGCATTCCAATCTCCAGTAATTATTAATGCATCCTGATTGCATGTTTGATCAATTTCAGACTGCAGAAGTTGGTAAAAAGCTTCATTTTCTTCATCTTTCACCTTAGTGGTTCATGCGTAAATTTGAATAATAGTTGTATTAACTGGTCTTCCTTATAGGCATAGGGATATTATCCTATCACTGACAGCGTTGTAATTCAGGATAGATCTTGAAATGTTCTTTTTTAAGATGAATGCAACACCATTCCTCTTCAAGTTGTCATTCCCAGCATAGCAGACCCTATGATTGTCCGATTCAAAATGGCCAGTACCAGTCCATTTCAACTCACTAATGCCTAGGATATCAATGTTTATGCATTCCATTTCCTTTTTGACTACTTCCAATTTTCCTAGATTCATACTTCATATATTCTAGGTTCTGATTATTAATGGGCATTTGCAGCTGTTTCTTCTCATTTTGAGTCTTGCCACATCACCAAATGAAGGTCCCGAAAGCTTGACTCCATCCATCATTAAGGCCGGCTCTACTTTGAGGGGGCAGCTCTTGCCCAGTTGTCTTCTGAGTGCCTTCCAACCTGTGTGGCTTATCTTCTGGCACTGTATCAAACAATGTTCTGCTGTTATTCATAAGGTTTTCACTGGCTAGATCTTTTCAGAATTAGACTGTCAGATCTTTCTCCCTAGTCTGCTGGTATTTGAATACTGGTGGCATAACTTCCAGCATCACAGCAATACACAAGCCCCCACAGTATGACAAACTGAAAGACACATGGGGGATTATGAATAGCTTAGTTATCTAGTGCTGTTATAACAGAAACACCACAAGTGGATGGCTTTAACAAACAAATTTATTTTCTCACGGTTTAGGAGGCTGTTGTTTTGTCATCGTTAAGTGTCTTTGAATTGGTTCCAACTCATAGTGACCCTATGTGCAACAGAATGAAACACTGCCAGGTCCTGTGCCATCCTCACAGTCATTGCTATATTTGAGCCCATTGTTGTAGCCACTGTCAATCCATTTCATTGCGGGTCTTCCTCTTTTTCGCTGACCCTCTACTTTACCAAGCATGTTGTCCTTCTCCAGAGTCTGGTCCTGCCTGATAACATGTCCAATGTATGTGAGATGAAGTCTTGCCCTCCTCCCTTTCAAGGAGCACTCTGGCTGTACTTCTTCTAAGACAGACCTGTTCGTTCTTCTGGCTGTCCATGGTATATTCAATATCATTCCCCAACACCATATTTCTAAGGCATCAATTCTTCTTTGGTCTTCCTTACTAATTGTCTAGCTTTCACATGTATAGGATGTGACTGAAAATATCATGGCTTTGGGTCATTACGAGGCTAGAAACCCGAATTCAGGGTGCCGGCTCTAGAGTAAGGCTTTCTCTCTCTGTGGTCTCTGGAGGAAGGTCCTTATCTCTTCTGAGCTTCTGTTCCTGGGCGATCTTCATGTGGTTTGTCATCTCTCTTCATCCATCTTTGCTTGCTTCTCCATGCCTAATCTGATCTGAAAAGGGATTGGCTTAAAACACACCTACACTGACACGGCTTCTTAACATAACAAAGAAAAACCATTCCCAAATGGGATTATGACCCCAGGTCTATGGGTTAGGATTTACAACACGCATTTTGGGGTGACAAAATTCAATCCATAACAATCATCAAAGGTTTGTGTAAACAGGTGTGCTATAGGAAGTACCCAAGTATAAACATCAAACTATAATTTCCTACAGGTTTCAACAGCCTCTGGAACTAGGGAAGAGATATAAAAATTTTAACAACTAATAGGTTCAGAATGGGCCAAGGCCTTTTCAGAGACAAGGATTGGGGTTTAAGAACGAGGACATGGGTAACGAGAAGGATAAATACTCTCCCTAATGTGAAGCAAGAATGGTCAACTTGTGGGAAAAAGCTGGATGGCTGAATGATATGGAATCCCCCAGAGAAGAAAACATTTATGGCTATTTTTCTGATAACAAACACATAGGCTAGAGGCCCTCACCTGAAAGGACTGCTCATTGACACCCTGAAGCTGAGACACTGAGTCGAGAAGGCGGAGACTATGCTGATAAGACCTCTCTGCTTCAATGTCGGTTTGAGTGGCCTCCCTCATTAACTGCTGGGCCAGGGACTTGGTTTTTTCTAATCTGCAAGGAAAAAAATAAGAGAACTTTGAGAATTCACTGTTCTTAGAAAAGCAAAGATCTATCCTCTTGTTTAAAAGTATGTAGTTGGACTTATGCAGAAGAGCCAAACAAGGTTATGTGTTAGATATGAGTTTCTCTCTACAATCTAAACATAAGTCTTATAGTTTATACAGGTTGGGTCAGAAGAATTGAACCCAATTATCCCAATTCTTGATAATATGTTATTTTTATATTCCCCACACCATCAGATGGGTTTAATCACACCCTTTAAACACCATAGAGGGTGACTATGTCCTCAGGCATTGAGATCTCCCAGACAAAATACAAACTTTACTCAGATGAATCTAACTTTTCTTCTTCCAGCCTTAAAGATACCTACATTCTCTCAAGCTAATACTCTTATTCTCTTGTTCCTCTTCTCACTAATATTTTTTAAGAAACATGGTGTCCCTCAAGTATGGTTTGCAGCAGATCTTGGGAAATTCCGATGTTGCTGGTCCACATGAGAACTGGTTGATACATACTTTCCCACAAGCCCTTGCACCACAGAGCTGTCCAGGCTGCTGCTTCCTCCTCCTTCGCTGACAGCCTTGCGCACCAGTGATAGCGCTTGTTTGGAAAGCTCCTCTGTTTCCCTTGCCAGTTGCTCCATATTACTGGCTGACTCAACATGACTGAAATGATTTTAAAAAAGAGAATTAGAGTTTTAATAACAAAGAGCTTCCTTCAGATTTTTCATTTAAATGAAGGGAGAGGAGTAATGAAACTGGTTTGGCTATAAAAGAATTGACCCAGAACAGATGGATCCCAATGGGGCAGTTCTACTCTATCCTATAGGGTTGCTATGAGTCAGAATCAATTCAATGGCAACAGGTTTGGTTTTGGTCTAGATGGATCCTGGGTAGCGCTTGGCTGCTAACCTAGAGGCTCGTGGTTCAAGTACACCCAGAGGCATCTCTGAAGAAAGGACTGGTGATCTACTTCCAAAAAGCAGCCATTGAAATCTTATGGAGTGCAGTTTTACTCTGACACACATGGGGTCGTCATGAGTCAGACAGCAAACTGATAGATGGAATTACAGGAACTATTAAGAAGCAGGTGTTCTGGAGAGTTAGCCTCACGTCATAGACCATGTGATGATTTTTTCTGTCTATGGCATAATCAGTGGAAGCCCAGCGGAGGGGAGTGGAGATGAGTGGGAGCATGGGAGCAATCTCAAGATGATAAAACATTGCATCAGTAAGTTCTTTTCTGCAGGAGGAAAGCCCTAGGGTGTATTTCATCCAGCATCCAACGCCCTACCCGCTTTCACTGCAACTGTAAACTAGGGCCACCACAAGGGGGATAAAACCCAGAAACCCCAGACGCTTTTGTCCCCCTAGGTCTACCCATAAAAGACCCAGGCCTAGAAAGCTATGAAAACAAGCTCAGGAGATAGTTCAGGCTGCAAAAATACAAGCCAGCCGCCTTCAGCTGACTGAATTCCAAGAGGGATTAACTGAGCGTGCCACGCCGCTGAGCACTCCTGCTATGAGCAAACCTCTTAACCACGGCAGGATTTATAGTCAGAGGCAAGGATGAATGTTTGGAGCTGCCTGTGTTCATAGATTGTCCTTGAGGTCCTGTGGAGCCGGTTTTCAGGAAGAAGGTGCCCTTCTGCAGACTTGGCCCCCACAGGCTAGCAAACAACTCGTTGCTACTTGTTCCCAGGCTCCGGGTGGGAGCCTGGGAGTCCCTGAAGCTGCAAAGCATTCTTTTCCAAGGGCTGATTCATTTCACGTGGCCCAAGGAATCACATCTGACATAGACCAAAGCCATATTGTGAGTCATAGAGAAATCTGGGAATGCAACACTCCCACCCTCAGCTCCTGCCAAACTACCCTGCCCAGTGGCCACCAACATGCTGAAAGCCAAGTCATTAAAAAATGGCTTCAAGGCAAGGGGGTGGCTGTAAGGGAGCCTAGAGGGAATGAATATGGTGCTTGGTGCTGGTACCCTACAGTCTTGTTCAAGTCCGCCCCTGCAGAGCCGACCCGAAGCAGACGTGCCTCTGATGCTGCTCACCTGTCTGCCAATTTCTGGGCTTCCTGAGCCAGGCTTTTAAAGTTGTTTGGCCCCTCGTAGTGCTCGGTGGGAGGAATGTTCTATGCAAAAAAGGAGAATTGGTTAAGGGCTTGCACTGGACCACAGAACCTCAGCAGGTTCCACATCTGTCCAGTCAGAGTGGCTTTTTCAGCCACACAGGGTGCCACACACTGACACTGCCATCAAGAGCCCTGATTCACCACAACCATCGTTCATGTCTTTTAAAAAAGTCTGTATAGTGAGGTATAATGTAGAAACCCAAGTTCAAAAGAAGTCTGTATATGGATATAGATGTGTTTAAAAATACATATGTGTTTATAATTTTATATGTATTTAAAGTCCAGTAAACTGTACACCAAGTTTTAACAGTGGTTATTTTTCAGTAATGAGGTCATATGGGAATTTGATTTATTGGTTGCATTTTCTACAATAAACATATTATTTTTGTAAGAAGTGAAAAATCAATACATATTATTTTTTAAATACTCTATTTCCTCAGCAGAGTGTCTGATTATCTTCCAATTTTTTTTATCCATCACCCACCCATGGACTTACATTATTGTCACCATCGCATTCTTAATTCAGAAATAAAAGAGTACTCGATCAAATCTAAGAAACCCTGGTGGCACAGTGGTTAAGCACTCGGCTGCTAACCAAAGGTAGGAGATTCACACCCACCAGCCACTCCACGGGAGAAAGATGTGGCAGCCTACTTCTGTAAAGATTAACTAAAAAACAAAACCAAACCCACTGCTGTCAAGTCGATTCTGACTCAGAGCTACCCTACAAGACAGAGTAGAACTGCCCCATAGAGTTTCAAAGAGCGGCTAGTAGATTCAAACTGCCAACCTTTTGGTTGGCAGATGAATTCTTAACCACTACGCCACCATTAAAGCCTTGGAAATCCTATGGGGGCAGTTCTACTCTGTTCTACAGGGTCGCTATGAGTCAGAATCAACTTGACAGCAGTGGATTTGGGTTTTGGGCAATCAAATTGCTCCTTCTTATCACACTACCAAATTATGTCATTAAGAAAATCACGATGAGGATATGGTCAGAAGTAAATGACCTAGAGAGAGGAACATAAAGCAGTAGGATGGGAATCTGCAGGAGGCCAAAGAACATAAAGCAATAGGGTCTCTTTCAGGGAAGAGAAGACTGACTATCTGCCAGACACACCAGAAAGCCAGAGAGACAGAAAACGAGCCAGGAGATCTGCAGTGGGTCTCCCGGCCAAGCAGTGGTTCTCAGCACCCTAACCCAGAGACACCTACAGTGTTCTGCAGGGAAGCTTCACTCTCTGCCAGGCTCAGGCGCATCTGAGTGATGAGCCTGCGGGTCTCCTGGACGCGGTTCTGATGCTGGCTGCCCAGGGCCCGGACTCTGTCCACCGTCATCTTGAGGTCATCCAGGCGATTCCGGTAGCTGTTTTCTTGGTTCCTCACTTTGGCCAGCTGGAGATTTAGGGATCTAATCGCACCTGAGCACAAAGAAGGAAAGGGAGGGTGAGTACTTTCCAGGTCAGCATAGAGTTATCAAACATAACAGGGCTGAAAAGGGACTTTGACTTATGGCAAAATGGTAAAAACTTCAGATATGAATGCATTCAACTGCTCTTTTATCTCTATCATTCAGGTCCCAGGAGAATGTCACAGACATCCTTTCACCTCTGCAAGAGCTGGGCAGAAACACCAGCTGAACTGATACCCACAGATGACTATGACATGGCGTAGTGGTTCTTCCTAGAACCATGAATTCTCTGCTGTCTGAAGGGAGGTTGGCCTTGATCACCTTCTGAAATCTGAGCTTCTCTCAGGATGTTCCAGATAGCCTCCTCCGCCTGCTGCATCCTGCCTTCCAGCTCTGCATTGGGTACTGCTCCACCATCCCGAGCCTCAGAAACCAGGGCCTCCAGGCTCTGGAGCTGCTGCGTAAACTGGTCCATCTAAAACCACATGAAAGAGGATCAGAACAGATGGTAGAGACCATGGTCCAATACCAGGTACCCAGGGGATGATGGGGAAAGCTCGGAAACTCTTGGCATGTCATAGCGGGTGAGAGTTTAGACTCTGGAGCCTAGACTCCTTGAGTTTGAATCCTGACTCTAGGCTCCACTATTCACTAGCTGTGTGACCTTGTGCAAGTCACTTTCTTCACTCATATAATGGGAATAATAATGATACTACCTCATAGAGTTGTTACATGGACTAAATAACTTAATATTTACAAGGGTTTAGAACAGTACCTGGCACAGAAAAAGTGTTATATAAGGTTTGTTAAATAGATAAATTTTTTAAAAAACAGGTTGAACTTGTTTGACATTTGGGGTCCAGTTCAGGCCTTTTCTTCCCCTACTCCTCACCCCAGCAAAGTAATAATTAATAGCAACCACAACATCAAGTTCATTTTTCTCTGGAATTTGAAGGCCATTCCTGTTTGAACGGCCTTGACCCCTTCTGGACTCCTTATATCTTTTACATTTTCACATTTTTCTTTATTTTTACAGGGATGTCTCTTGTAAAATAAATCCAGCTACAAAGTGGCATCTGACAGTGGGAAGAACCTTGAACTCAGAGTCAGGAGACATGGGTGGGACACAGGTTCCACTGGGCCATGTGGCTGCGAAAAGTTACAAATTTTCTGAGACTTCACTCACCTAAAACTGAGATCAGAATAGTTTTTCTCCCAGCTTAACAAAGTTTTCATGAATATCAAATGAGCTATCAGATTTTTTTATGCAAATAATGAGCATCTTCTACATTTGTTTGCCAACCGTGCCTCCCCCTTCCCCCCGCCCCATGAGGTATTTTTCATAAGCATATTATGCTAATTTTTTACAGCAGAATGTAAAAAGCCACTGGCGTAGCGGCGCTTATGAAAATACCTTGCAGGGGAGCAGTCCGTAGTTGGCAAACAAACTTAGAAGGTGCGCATTATTTGGGTAAAAGTGTGGTAGTGTTATGGATTGAGTTGTATCTCCCAAAAACATGTTAGGGAATCCTAACCCCTATACCTGTGGCTATGATCCTATTTGGAAATAGGGTTTTCTTCATTATGTCAGTGTGGGGTGTGCACTAAACCTGATCACTTTGAGTTATAAAAAAAATTGCAGATTAGACACAGAAACACACATATAAACTGGGGAAGACAGGAGCCATGTCAGGATCCTTTACAAGCCAAGGGACCAAGGAACAGCTGGGATGACCTACAAGTTAGTAATTAACACAGTCAAGACCTTGCTTTGGACTTTTAGACTCCAGAACTGTGAAAAAATTAATTTCTGTTTTGTAAAGCCACTCACTTGTGGTATCCGTGTTACAGTATCACTAGGTAACTAAGAGAGTATTCGCAAAAAGCACTTTGAAAATAGTATACATAAGAACATATATATGAAGTATTATTACTGTTATACCAAAAACCAAACTCACTGCTGCCGAGTCAGTTCTGACTCATAGACCCCATAGAGCTTCCAAGGCTGTAAATCTCTATGGAAGCAGACTGCCACATTTTTCTTCCGCAGAGCCGCTTGTGATTTCGAACAGCTAACCTCTTGGTCAGCAGTCAATTGCTTTAACCGCTGTACCACCAGGGCTCCTTATTATTATACAGCAGTGGTTTTTTAATACAGCAACGATTAAAGGGAGAAAAATGAACTATCACCACCCCTCTTCCCCCAGGAAACTAGCACAGCCCTTGATCTATGACATAACCACCCAGTAGACGCTTCAGGAATTTGAAATTCTGCAGATGGCACAGGGAGTGCTAAGAAGCGGCTCTGCTGGGCGTGCACACCTGAATCTTGACTTGGTTATAACAAGCTGGACAGCTGGTTAATGCTGCATGGTCACAGTTGAGGCCCCCAAATCCTGGCTTGCAGACACAGCTCCCATCACTTCGACATTCCACAGGCGCTGAGCCCATAGGGTTGCAGTTGCAAGCTAGAGATCAGAGACAGACAAACAGTCAGGGAGCATTCACAGCAAGGTAACTCCAGAATCTGGAGGCATAAAAACGAGCAAAGGAAGAAGGTCAAGTCACCAATGGCAAAGAATCCTTGTTTGCCCTTGTCCATTCATCTCATGTTGGATTCGCCTCTTGGCTAAGCCTCCAAGCACATCCCTAATACAGGCAGGTCTTAAGAATCATCTGGCAAATTAGTTTGGTGAGTGCGGATGTACAACAGTCCATCCTTTCTGGCACTTGTTTTCTTCTTCTTGTTAGATTGTAAGCCTCTTAGATATTCTGCAGGCCCTCCAGCCTTGCTCACAAGGGAAATAACATTTCTTCTGAGCCCATTATGTACCAGACGTTGTAGATGTAGAGGTTTCTCCCATTTCACAGAAGAGAATGTGAGCTCAGAGAAGGTGAGTAACTTGCCCAAAGTTGCACAGCAAGTAAATGGCAGAGCTGGAATGTGAACCTGGATCTGTCTGCCCCTAACACCTATGTTCTTTTCCTTCTGCTGTGTTGCCTCTGACATAGCAAATGTAGCAAGGAAGCGAGACCTTCGTTAATTCAATCAAATTGATTGAGCACCTACTATGTGCCAGGTTCTATTGTAGGTGCTGAGGATATAACAATGGATAAACGTTGCTCTAATGGAGTTACAGGGATCCCCTGTGTTGCTCTATCTTTAATGCTCACAAAACTCTTGTTACATAGTAATATTATCACTTATCTAACTGTACTGCAGTTACTTGCATACATATTTCTGAGCTCCTCAGGAGCTGGGACTGGCATAACCTTGGCATCTAGCTCTGCATTGGGTATATAGTAGGTGCTCGATAACATAGTTAAGTGAAGAAATGTATGGTTTAAAGTCAGTGAAATTCCTGTTAATAACACCTCATAGCTAGAATTACAGGAAGAATTTACAACATGCTTTCTCATGTTATTTTATCTTCAGAACAACTTTGAGCTAAATATTATTCATGCATAAGAAAATTGAAGGCTCAGAGAGATTCACTGGCATGTTCAATGTAATGCAGTGAGTGTGTTACAAAACTGAACTTGAACTCAGGATTGGTGATATCATGTGTAGCTCTTCCTAGGATGGGGTGCTTTCTGGCCCACGAACCCCCCAGGGTCTGGGCCCCTTGGTAGAAGCCCCAGGTTGCATAGAGATCCTCAGAGGTTCAGGGGTAGGGTCTCTGGTGTGACTGGGAGGTTCTGGGCTCCCTGCAGACCTCTTGGCCTTCCTAGGGAACCAGGAGTCCCCTAAACTGGGTTCTCGGAGGTACTCTGGACTTTATAATATGCAAAGTCCCCAGGTTCTAGGTGTCAGGGCTTGTCTGGGAACTTCGTGGCTAAGGATTGAGGCTCTAGGGCAGGCCAGCTCCTCTAGAACAGAACTTGCCTCTGGAATAGAACCTGTGACAAGGTTTGCAAGGAGAGCTGAGCAAGAGCACCAACGAGCATGTCGTGCTTTGATCTGCAGCAGCCCTTCGGAATGCCACCTGAGAGCTGCCTCTTTGGAGCCATCTTGTTAGGAGAATGCTTGGCTGTTCTCTTTCTATACATCAGCTACACAGGCTTCCTGAGAGGGTCTCTTAAACTACTTTATCGCCCCGCTTCAGTTTGTTCAGTCTTCTTCTTGAGTCATGACTCTCCCACGAGAGGTTTGGCAGCCACTTCTTTAACTCCTCTCCCACTTAGGAATGTAAAGCTGACCTTTCCACTCTTCCCACCCAGCTTTAGCCCTCCCGAGCTCCTCCAGCTGTGCCTTCCAGAGCCCTGCCGCCGGGGGAATGGTCTGAGGCCTTTGACTGGCAAAAGGTCCAGGCTGTTCACGGGCCAGTTGGTCAGGGAAACCAAAGTAAACAGCATGATATCAATTATGCTTGCCCTTGCAGATTAGCAAGCTTATGTGTACACACACACACCCTGTCTTAGGGCACAATCCTACCTCGACACTTGTCTGCTGGGTTAGGGGCCAAGGGATCCCCGAAGTATCCAGGTTTGCACTGGTCACAGTGGAAGCCAGCCGTGTTGTGGATGCACTTCAAACACCTGCCTGTCAGGCGGTCACAGTTCCCAGGTGCACTGGGGTCCACGTTGTCATTGCACTGGCAGGGCTGACAGGGCCTCACGGGGCCACGTTCCCCAAAGGGGTCCCCAAAGTAGCCATCAGCACAGAGTTCACAGCGGGCACCTGGGAAGGAACCAATGGCCAGGCCCAAGTTCTCATCCATTGGCGGCAAGACCAGACCCAGAGGCTCAAAGTAGCAAGCCACCCTCTAAAACAGCCAGGGAGACATGCTCCCCCCACCCCCACCTCCACAATACCACCCCCAGGAGCAGGCGCTCCACAGTGGGCTGCTGATATTAGAACACAGCAGCACCACCAGGAGGCTTCCTCCCAGTTATCTAGCTGGTTGGGAAAAGCCAGCATCTCCACAGAAGTAATGGGATTTAGAGCCATACCCCTAAGGGCGCTGCTGATGAATTCATTCTTTTAGACTGAACAGCAGAGAAATGCTGAAACTTAAGAGTTCACTAAGTTTTTGGTTATTTTATAAAATTTAGTTTAACCATGTATTTGGACTGAAATCTTTTCTTCACCTGTTGGTTGATTATAAACCTCCTAAAACAGCTTTATATGTTTGCTGCTTTATCTTCGTTCAAGTCACTTTACCTCTTGGGCATCACAATATTCTTTAGAATGAGGGCATTTAGATTAACCCAAAGCAATCATAATTTCCTGGAGTCCCAGGGTAGTACAAATGGTTAACGTGCTCAGCTGCTAACTTAAAGTTGGAGGTTCGAGTATACCAAGAGGCACCTCGGAAAAAAGAGCTGGCAACCTACTTCTGAAACATCAGTCATTGAGAACTCTATGGAGCACAGTTCTACTCTGACACACGTGGGGTTGCCATGAGTTGAAATGGACTCCATGCTATTTTTTTTAATGATAATTTCCTAGAAATTCCTTGGAGTAGAAGCTATTGACACAAATCCACAGAATCAGAACAGGAAGAAGCAGGCCCAGCACAGGCCCTAGGCCTTACCAGTGACCCCGAGGGGACAGTTATTGCACACCACCTCCTCTGTCTCGGGCATCACCGAGCAGCTGAACCCATTGCGACAGGGGCATGGCTTACAGCTGCGGGGGTCGTGTGGATCGTTGTAGAAACCAATGGGGCAGTCAGCACACTCGATGTCAGGATTTTCATCCCCCGAATAACAATCTCCTGGGAATCAGAGGAAGAAGGGAGAGGCAGAAAAACGAGGAGGGTAAAATGATACAGTTTTTTTTAATATGGAGGATATGCGGGGCCAGAGCTTAGTAACTCAAAGCCTTCCTGTGTGAAGCTTTTCGCCAAGTATCTGAACACTGGTATTCACCCCTGCCTTTTAGTACCAACTCTAAACCTGGCCCATGATCCTGAACCCTACCCTCCCTCTCCTGTGCTAAGTGCACATACAGTTCCTTTGGGATCCAGAACTTCACACAGCTCCCCTGTCCTCCAGGGTTAACACCACTTGTTGGCACATTCATTTAGGCCCTGACATTGCCTTTGATCTCCCCCACACAGTTCTTGCAACCTGACACCTTCCCCCACCCAGCACTGAACCAGAACTGCCATTTCCTGAAACCCAGCTACTTTCTCACAACCTTGAGCCATTTCCATAATGAAAAAGATTATGTGCACTAAAGCACCATGTCCATCTTCCCCATCCAGCCCTACTTTCCTTAATCCTTCCCCATCTTTGAAATGAGTTCAGGCCCAGGCTCTCTTACCCGGCTCTTTCCGGGGAGACCCCAGTTACCTGGCTGTACCTCCAGCCGTCTGGTCCAGGTGTCATTTCACTCACCTGTGTCTGGATCGCAGGCTCCCCCTCCTTGGCAGTTACATGGAATACAGGTGCCAAAAGGCCCCAGCTTGGCTGAATCTCTTTTGTAGCCAGAAGCACAATCCTGGCAGAACTGACCCTTATACCCAACAGGACACACGCATTGTTCAACCCAGGGTGCTGGGGCTCCAGAGACGGGGCGGGCTGAAACCAGGGTCACGTTGTCAATGTAGCCAGTACCTGCGATAGAGAACAGATTAGAAGTAGCACATGGGAAGGTCTAAAGTCAAAGCTCTCTTTGGATTTTATTTTTCTTAACTCCCTACCAAAGATAGGCAGTGTTCCGTTGTCATACCACACAGAGAGGTACAGGAGTCCAGCATCATGACTGATCACATAGGCTCCGGAGTCAGGACAATTAGTTTAAATTCTGGCTCCACCCTCACTAGCTGGATGAATTGGGCAAGTCACATAACTCCTCCATGGCTCTGCTTTCTCAGCTGTAGAAGAGCTAACAGGGGTATCTTCAATTGATACCACTATGATTTTTGCAATACTTACCTGATATTTTTGCTACCTGTGATTTTGTGAAAATTAATGAAGCAACGGATATATTATCATATGCCTGGCATATAGTAAAACAAAATTTAATTAAGAACAAAAATCCAGTTGCCATCGAGTTGATTCCTATTCATGGTGACCCCATGTGTTATCAGGTAGAACTAAGCTCCATATGGTTTTCAATGGCTGGTTTTTCAGAAGTAGATTATGAGGGCTTTCTTTTGAGGTGCCTCTGGGTGGACTTGAACCTCCAACCTTTGGGTTAGCAGCTGAGCATGTTGTTTGCACCACCCAGGGACTCAAAGTTTCAATAAACTATTAGCAAAGGCATTTTCTATTTCCTACCTCATTTTCTCCAACAGTGATATGGAAATGGTGCCTGCCAGCCATACCTCCTTTTTACATGAGGCTAAAAAGCTTAAGGGACTCTGATTTAAACAATTCCAATTGCTACTAGGAGGACCCAGCATGCCAAGCTCAAAAAAAAAGAAAAAAAAAGGAATTTACAGAATATATGATGACGTCTGAACATGGTAGCACCGTGTATAATCCCAAAAGGAAAGCTACTCAGGAGTAAATAGAGCTGTGTCGTAAATTCCATTTCCTAGCTAAGGAAATCTAAGTTCCTCTGAACTTTTAGCAAGGTAGTATCATTCATTTCTCACTGGTGCTCACCAGGGGCAGATTAACCAGTAAGCAAGGTACGCACGGGCTTAAATTAAGCAAGGTACGCCCGCTATGTGTGGGCCTACTTGTGTTTGCTTACTAATCCGTAGTGCACAGTCTTTGGTGTGGTGAAAAACAGGTGCAATTATGTACTACAGATTAATAAGTAAGCACTAGTAAGACCGTGCGTACCTTACTTGGTGGGTAGTCTATCCCTGGTGCTGACCTCTTTTTAATGAATTATTCCTTTTTAACTTCTAGAATGTGAAAATGTAGACCAAATCAGAGACTCTAAATCAAAGCCATCAAGTGGTACATCTACTTGTTTGGAGACTGTCACCGCCTTACTTCAGAAATGAAGCAGATTACTAAACTAAAACCTAAGAGGAGAGAATAGCATTCCCATTAGTCACGTACTGTATTCTCCATAGGTAGCTCGGATCCGGAGGGCCGTGAGGTTCCGCAGTAACCTTCGATACTCAAAATAACTCAGCTGGGGGCTCCAATTACTGCTTGGATGTTCATTTAATCTGCATTATTTGGAGACAAAAGCTTTAAAAATCTGACTCTTATCACATCCCTGCCTGATACGAATTATGTCTGAGAACGTGGAAACGGCTAAGCCCCTTTGCAGTCCTACGGAGAAGACCAGGAGACACCACCTTGTAGGCACAAACTTGGAGCTTCAAAGAGGTCAAGCCCCATAAGACAGGATGGAAGGTCTCCCAGTGGGGAAAGCCTAGTGTGAGGGGTCATGTCATCTGGAGCAGTGCTGGTCCTAGCTCACCGCAGACCAGTTTCTGTTCTTGGCCACGCAAAATTTAATATTAGAAACACCTCTGAGTTCAAGCGGCTCTGATCCTCAAGAGATACAATTCATTTTTGGTTTTGTTGTTTAAAAGATTTGTCTGTTATCTGGACACTTTTCATTTACTCTTTTCAAAAGTCAATTTCCTAGGTAAATGTATAGAGATTGAAGCTTATTACTAATGGCTCCCAAGGGGAGAGTCATTGCTTAAGGGGCACTGAGTTTCTGTTAATGGAGGTGGAATAATTGGGAAAAAGATAGTGGTGATGGTTACATAACATGACAAATACAATCAATATCACTGAATTATACATGTAGAAATTGTTGAAGTGGCAAATGTTTTGTTATAAATTGTTCACATATAACCCACCCATTGCTGACCTATTGCCATTGAGCCTATTCGGATTCACAGCGACCCTATGGACAGAGTAGAACTGCCCCATAAGGTTTCCAAGGCTGTAATCTTTACAGAAGCAGTTTGCCCCATCTTTCTCCCATGGAGCAACTGGTAGGTTCGAACCATGGACCTTTTGGCTAGCAGCCAAGTGCTTAACCACTGTACCACCAGGGCTCCTTTGTCATCATAGTAACTCACCTCATCATATCACCAGCCTCTGCTCCATTCTTTTTTTTTTTTTTTTAATTTATTGTGCTTTGGGTGAAACTTTACAAATCAAGTCAGTCTGTCATACAGGAAGTTATACACACCCTGTTGTGTACTCCTAGCTGCTCTCCCGTTAATGAGACAGCACATTCCTCCTCTCCACCTTGTATTCCCCATGTCCATTCAACCAGCTCCTGTCCCCCTCTTCCTTCTCATCTCACCACCAGACAGCAGATGCCCACATATTCTCAAGTGTCTGCTTGAGCCACGAAGCTCACTCCTCACCAGCATCATTGTCTATCTTATAGTCCAGGCCAATCCCTGTGTATAGAGTTGGCTTTGGGAATGGTTCCAATCAAAAGGTCTGTAGGCAATGACCATCAGGGTCCCTCTGGTCTCAGTCAGACCATTAAGCCTGGTCTTTTTACGAGAATTTGAGATCTGCATCCCACTGTTCTCCTGCTCCATCAGGGATTTTCTGTTGTGTTCCCTGTCAGGGCAGTGATTGGTGGTAGCCGGGTACCATCTAGTTCTTCCAGTTCCAGGCTGATGGAGGCTCTGGTTTATGTTCTTTTTAATTTTGTTTTGTTTTTAACTGGAATATCTCTTCCAGGAACAATCCTACCCCTTACAGTAAACAAAAGTTTACTGTGCACCTAGCTTGCACCAGACACTGTGTTAGGCTAGACAATACAAAGACAATGAGGGTGAAGTGATCACAGTCCAGCAGGGGAGTCAAGGGTGGAAACAGATAATTATGAGACAGTATAGTGAACACTATAACAAATGCTTTCTACAGAATGTCATAGAAACACAAAAGAGGTGATTGTAGCTTTACCTGGGCTTCTGAAAAGGTTAATACAAGGAAGAACATGGAAGCTGAACCTCAAAGAATAAGTTCACCAAGCTGAGAAGGTGGGAATGGGTATTCCAGGTAGTACTATGTGTTGGTATCATGAGACTAAGTAGCACTCTGTTATCTAAGTACATACCTTGTTTGTGTACTATGAGTCTTCTCTCCATTCCCAAAACCTCTGCCCTGGGTTAAGCCTCCAATCTTGAACTTGCACCACTGTGAATGTGTTCTAACCATCCAGGTAAGGACCCTACCCAATCCATCCTCCACATGACACTCACACCCGGCATTCATACCTAATCTTGCCTTTTCTCTACTTAAAATCTCTCAATGGCTTTCCATGTCTTGCAGGCCTGCACAAGACTTTATGCACTTTGGCATGACATCCAAAGCCCTCTCTGATGGGTCCCGTTCTAGCCCTGTCAACCTCATCTCTCCATCTCCCCTATATATGCCACACTTCAGTCATAAAATCTGCCTGCCCATCCCTCCTGTATTATGCTTTTACACATCTCCACACATCTTCACATACTCTTTCCCAAGTGTAAGTTGTCCTTCTCTGACTTTTCTCCCTGGGAAACTCTGTCCATCTCTCAATTCTCAGCCCATAAATTGCCTCCTCTGTGACGCTTTCCTTGACTCTTCAGGGTTAGGTGCTCTTTCCTCTTCTTCCAAGACCCTGTGGACATGCAGTGCCACGGAAGTGATTTTTATACAGCATTATGTTTGCTTTTTGACATGGTACATTTTCTAGTAGACCACATCTCTTCATTTTGATATCCCAGCCTCTAAAGCCGTATCAAGCAATTAGTATGCACTGCTCTCTTCCCCAATCTCTCCATATAAAAACAAAACCCAGTTGTTATTGAGCCCACTCCAACTCATGGTGGCCTCATGTGTGTCAGAGTAGAACTGTACTCTCTAGAGTTTTCAGTGGCTTACTTTTCAGCAGTAGATCACTAGGCCTTTCTTCAGTGATGCCTCTGGGTAGACTAGAACCCCAAAACTTTCTGGTATCAGCTGAGCATATTAAACTTTTGCACCGCCTAGGGACTCCAACCCCTCTGTACATACCATTAAAAATCCCCATTCTACAGGATAACGTCCAATCTCCCTAGACACATACAAGATTGTCCATGTCCTCACCTCCTCTCTCTCTGACATCACCTCTCATTGTCTTCCTCTCCCCAACTTCTGCTCCACTCATGCTCAACTACTGGGAACTTCCTAAATACACAAAAATCCCTCAAGTATGATGCTTCCTCTGCCTTGTGAACCTCTCCCCTCCTTTTCTTTTCTTAGAGAACTGCTTTCCATAATGTTGCATCTCCTAGGAAGCTTTCCTTGACCACCCCAATGGGGGTCAGTTGTACCTCCTATGTATGCTCAAAATACATGTCTATCTGGTCTACCTCTGTCACTTGACATGCTGCACTACAATTATCTGTTTGTCTTTCTCTCCCATTAGCCTGTAAGCTGCTTGAGGACTGGAGTTACATCCTGTTTGGGGACAAAACACTATGTCTGTCATGTACAAAGCGATCAAAAAATGCTTGTTGAATGAATAAATGAATGCTCATTGAACGGCTGTACAAAGGACCTAGATCTTGATCACAGTTTGCTCTCCTTGACCCACCTGTGGTCTCTCTTTACCTGAACATGTAACTCTTGGTGATCCCACAAGGCAGAGTCTTGTCAAGTGGCATCAAGGGAGCTGTGACTCGAAGACCAGCACCTTCCAAGATCACGTCATGGGCTGACGGGTGTCTGCCTCCCCTGTCCACACGGTAGTCAAAGGACAGGCTTTGCCCATAGCTCACCTGTTGATTCCCAAGAAATTTGGCTGTGAAATAGAATTTTAAAAGATTCAGATCAGTTGTGAAACTGGAGATGCAAATAGTGAGCAAGTTTGCACTAATATTGGCAATTTCTGTTGGAGTTCTATGACACCCACCCGTCACCTTACCCCAAACTATTCTGCCAGAAGAGTCAGTACGTGGCACAGGAAACAGCTATACATGTAGTGACTATGAAGGAGGGTTAGTTACTAAAATGCTAAGAGGAATTCATTATAAGGCAACTCTACCTATTACATGATTCATAGCATGGCCCTTATGACAGAGTGATATATAAATATCCTAGGCATATCAGCTGTAATGCCATTTGTTGTGTTGGGCTTTATAATTTGCAAAGTACTTTCACAAACATCATTGCAGTTGATGGCAATAATTCTCAGAGGAAGGCATTATTATCCCCATTTTACAGATGAGAGAACTGAAGTTCAGAGAAGGTAAGAGAATACATTGCCTAGCAATCGTATTAGTTAACAAATAACCAGGATTAGAATTGTAATCAAAGCTTTTCTAGGTGCATAACACTGACAGCTTTTTTTTTTTTTTAATTTACAGGTATTTAAACTTTTAAGAAATTCTTAACTTTAACTTTTCCATCTGCTTTCAAATAGATCCACAAATTAGACCATCATCCTCAATTTCCACTGAGCATTCTTGGTGGGGAACCTAGAAACTTCCCATTTGATGAAAGTAGGAGACCAGGCCAGGGTCTGACCCAGGACTCCCAGTTCTGCTCTATTGTGTTGTGCCTTGGTAACATCATCAAATCTGGTTTAAGCCCCAGCTATCTTCTTAGAGACACTTCCCTTGAACACTAAGTGATACAGTTTCCACATTTTCTAACTCCATTCTTCTATCTTGATTTCCTTGTCTTATAAATTGGCTTCTATAGGAAAAGTTACATACCAGGAGCCACAAAATAGACCGGGTCTGATCGTCGTGCTGAGCTAAACACATCCCGATGGCGCTGGGACCATTGAAGCTTTGCAGGAGACCCATTTCTTTGGACAGCCTTCCAGCCATCAACATCTGGAACACAAATTAAACCACTCTGCATTCAGGGCAAACCCTCAAACAAGGCAAGATGTGCTGGCCAAAAGTCCAAGTGCTGAGTGGGAAGAGAGGTTTTGTCACTATTTCCACTCTCATGTACAATCATCAGCATTCCCCATGCACCTCTCTACTTGGGTCTCATCTCCACCCCCAGCCTACTTGGCTGTCTCATCTTTGAGTCTGACTCTTAAGATAAATGAGCACATTTTCATCTGCCTATAATTTGTATTTTTATTGTATTTACATAAACCAGGTATGACCTTCATGAAGCAAGAGGGTCTGGTATGTTCAAAGAGAAATTCAGACTTAGAATCACATAAATTCCCAATATTTTTATAATGCTTTGTAGCTTGCCAACTAATCACCCATAAATTAGCTCATTTAATGGGTATGAAAGCAGTTATTATTAGTAAACAGGGGCTTCAGGAAGATTCTCCTAGACTCCCTAATCCAAATGAATAATTTTCTGTGGTTTGGAAATAGGTGGTGAAGGGAAATGCAGGGAGACAAAAATCTGGTATCTGGCATGAGTAAATTGTTCAGCTCTACCATTTTCACGATACTAGGGTGTGACTTATTTCCCTGACAAAAGAAAGTATATTAAAAGTTAGAAGAGAGTTGATAAAGATGACTGGAGGACCCCATCGTGCGGCTGGGAAGGAGGTTGTCTGTAAGCTCAAAGCCCCGTGGGAACACAAAAACCTAGGAAACAGAGCCCCTTACCTTGCTGGAAGCCAGAGGTGATCTTATGGACACTGTAATCTGTAGAGCTATGGCAGCTGGCTGAATGCCCGTAGCAGAAACACTGGGTGCAACCCTCAGGATTTCCTGCATCCAGATGGTAGTAGCCTGGTCTACACCTGCAGCATGATTTTAGAAATCAGAATGGTATTATAGATTACTTCTTATTCCATGTAAGGAATCTGTCCACTAATTTAGCCTCTCATGGCAACCCCATGTGTGTCAGAGCAGAGCTGCTCCATAGGGTTTTCAACAGCTGATTTTTCAGAAGTAGATCACCAGGCCTTTCTTTCGAGATACCTCTGGGTGGACTCAACCCTCCAACCTATTAGTTAGTAGCTGAGCATGTTAACTGTTTGCACTGCTTAGGGACTCCTTTCTCACACACACACACACACACACACACAAAAGAAAGACAAATAAACCCATTGCCATCGAGTTCATTCCAACTCATAGTGACCCTATAGGACAGAATAGAACTGCCCCATAGAATTTCCAAGGAGCACCTGGTAGATTTGAACTTGGTTAGCAGCCTTAGCACTTAACCACTACACCACCAGGGTTTCCAACAAAACTCTACTAATTCCTGGAGAAGGAAAACACCAACTTTCAAGTACCATCCCACTCACAGACCCCTCCCTGATGGACAGTCACAACCCCCAAATGAGGGCACATGAGGAATGTTCACTCTCTCTCCTTCTGGTAGAGCAGAGTCACATTTGTCTTTGTGGCCTGAAGACAGGGACTGACATCCTTGGAGTGGGACCTGGTGAGAAATTTCATGGAGGTCAGATGGGAAGGACCAAGAGGGCTGGACCTATCCTGTAGCAAGTGCTTAATGGGGCAGAAGAGAGGGAGGTGGGGCCAGGAAAGACAGGGCAGATGCCCCAGCCTCCTCACAACACCACTGACCTCCTCACAACACCACTAGGTCTTGACCACCATCCCTGGACCCTCATACCCAGGCTCTGACCCACAGGGGAAAAGGGCAAGGAAGGATATGACAAAGAAGAAGGATGGCTAGAGGCTCTCTGCAAAGGAAAACGGCAGGCACATGGAGGTAAATGCTCCACCTGTGCTCCCAGCAAGCCCACCTCTGCACACAGCTACCCTACAACTTCTAGAAGTTGGGCCCACAGAGAGTGGGTGGGGGAGAGGGGGAGGATTGGATCTTTCTCTGTTCTAGTTGACTACATCCTTCTACATAAAATAATGATAGTTTCAATGATCACTTATTCAGCACTTACAATGTGCCAGGCACCTTATGTATGCTCTTTCATTTAACCCTCACTACAGCTGGTTTTACAGCTGGGTGGTGGTGGTTGTTGCTAGTTTCTGTCCAGTCGATTCAGAACCATGGCAGCCCATGTGTGCAGACGAGATAGAAATTGATGCTTCTGATTTTGTTAGATGAGGAGACTGAGGCCTGAGAGGTAAAGAAGCTCACTCAAGGTCACACAGCTGGTAAGTGGCTGAGGCAAGATCAAAGTCAAATACATCTGCCTCTAAACCCAGTGGTCTTAACCACTAGGCCACATGTCAGGGGTATATTTATTGTGCAACAGCACAGAAAAACAGGTGTGCTGTGAACAGTGGATGCTTCAGGGCATAGTTCTAAATATGCAAGCATTGTTTTTTCTCTGTAGAACAAGGCTTAAAGACATCATTATGGTTTCAATGGGGAGGAAACTTGTAGACAAGAAAGGGAGAGAGGGAGAGATGGGGAGGAAAAGAGGCAGAGAGAGGAGAGGAAAGGAGAGGAGGGGTAGGGAGAGGGAAAGAAGAGGGAATCAAGCAAAACTAAACGATAATAGTTTGGGCTACACTCTGGGGTAATAAATTACAAAGAAGAGCAAGGAAGTAATTAACATAAAAGTCAGGATAGTGGTTACTTCTAGGGAAGGGGGAGGTTATGATTGTGACAGAGCATGTGAAGGACTGCTGGGGCATTTTTTGTTTTTGTTTTTTTTGCAGAGGTCTATTTCTTTTCACATGGAGCTCTGGTGGCCAAGTGGTTAAGCACCTTGACCGTTGGAACCCACTCTGCTCCGTGGGAGAAAGATGTGGCAGTCTGCTTCCGTAAAGATTACAGCCTTGGAAACCGTATGGGCAGTTCTGCTCTGTCCTATGGGGTCGCTATGAGTCAGAATTTACTTGATGGCAACAGGTTTGGTTGGTCTTTTCATTTCTTTTCACTAAGGAGCTCTGGTGACACAATGGTTAAGAGTTTGGCTGCTAACCAAAAGGTCGAAAGGTCGATGGTTCAAACTCATAAACTGCTCTGCAGGAGAAAAGATCTTGCGATCTGCTCCCATAATGATTACAGCCTGAGAAACCCTATGGGGTAGTTCTACTGTTATATAGGGTTGCTACGTTGTGACTCGAGGGCACACAACAAAAACATTTATCATTGAAAAAGTGACTCCTCTTTTAACACAATAATGAGTTATTTTTTCCCTGCCCTCACTTCAGCTGCAAAGAACCCCCTGAAAACACAAGCTAGGAATGTATCTGGCACTTCCTTCACCCAGGTATAAGTGATTGGCAAGGTGCCAAAGAACCGCTTTCTTACTTTTAAGGAAATGAAGAGGAGGCCATACCTCTGGGGCCAACTTCACAGCCCTCTGCTCACCACGGTCTCAGAGGAGAGAGCAGTTTTGAGGCTGAGCACAGTTCGTGCTTAAGGAATGTCCTGCAGCAGCAACTGAGGGTGGATCTCTCTTCACCGCTCCACCTGCCCCAACATGGCTTGGGGCCCTGGTGCCCCAGTTCATGTGTGTGCATGTAACCACCATCCCAACCCTGGGGCAGTTCCTTTTCTGTGCAAGATGGTTATATATGGCCATACGCTCTGATATTCCTTCTTACAAGGATTTGCCCAACGCGGTTAATTAGGCCAATCCTTTCCTGGGACAAATCTGGGTCACATGATCTCATTATTGCATACCACCTTGTATCCATGCACCTGGGATTCAAAGCCAGCTGGCACGGGGAACCACTGAGGCGCTGCCACAGCAAAAACAAAGGAAAGGAGCCCAAAGCACAATTACAGAGTCCAATGGGATTTGGGGGTTCAGTTGTATTAAAAAAAAAAAAAAAGCCTAGTTTTTGAGGATAGAGGGCAGGAAGGAGGCCTTCAGTGTTTACTAGGTACCTCTTTTCCATAATTCTACTCAGAGGATGAACTCTCTTGCTAACTGACAAGGGACTCTCCCTGCTATGTCTGTAGGGCCATCGGTCACACAAACCTATCACAGCGGTCTCCGGTGACAGCCGGTTTGCAGACACAATGGCCAGTGTCACAGGGCCCCATGATGCCAGCTGGGTCACAGTCACACTTGGGGTCTCTGGAAGAGAAAAAAAAAAAAATTAAGGATGTATTTACAAATGATCTACAACTATACACAAAAGATCCAGGAACAAATGTCACCAAACTGAGCAAACCTTCCCTCTTTACTGAGGCCTTTCTCGCTATCCTTGTCCATACCTCTCTTAGATCCTTTGAGCACCAAATTGTCTATGTCAGTGCTACTCCAAGTGTGGTCCGCGGGCTAGCCCCGTTCATGAACTGTTGGTTACCCACCCCCCGAAAAAAGGAGGAGTTGGTGCCAGATTGGAAAAGCAAGTTGGTCAGTAAACTGTTTAGTTTAACTTGGTTCATTGGTTCAGCTGAGATTTTTTAAAAAATTACCATTTGTCTCTCTACTGTTTAATTCAATGATGTATACTTTTATCATAATTAATTCCATCTAACTTCTGTTTTATTTCATTTAATTCTTTTCTTTTTAAACACTTTTAATGAGATAATTCACATACCATGCACTTTGCCCATTTGAAATGTGTTGTTCAATGGCTTTTAGCATACCCACAGAGCTGTGTAACCATCACCATAATCGATTTCAGAATATTCTCATCAGCTCAAAAAGAATCCATGTAACCACTAGCTATTCCTTTCCACCTCCCCCAACTTCTCAAACCTAGGCAACCACTAACAACTTTCTGCCTCTATAGGTTCATCTGCTCTGGATGGTTCCTATTAGGAGAATCTGGCAGTCTGTGGCCTTTTGTGTCTGTCTTCTTTCACTTAGCGTAACGTTTCTGAGGTTCATCCACATTGCAGCATCATCTATCAGTATTTCACTCCTTTTTATGGAGCAATAATATTCCATTGTATGGATATACCACATTTTGTTTATCCATGCATCAGTTGGTAGACATTTGGGTATTTTCCACATTTTAGCTATTGTTATTATTGTTTGATAACACTATTATGAATGTTCATGCACACGTTTTTGTGTGTTGTGTTTCATTTCTCTTGAGTATATACCTAGGAGTGGAATTGCTGGGTTTGGTTGACTTTTTTTTTTCTTTTTGGTAGCAAGACCTTCTTAATGATGGAACTGGTGCTTTTATTTCATTCTGACAAAATCTCCTTGTCCTGTGCAGACCAGTGCTTTTAGTAACATGGGTCTTTGTCACTTGTTTTGGCACGCAATCATATATATCTACGTCAAGTGTCTAAAACCAAGCTTGTCTTTGACTCCGAGAAGCCCCTCCTGGCCTTGAGAAGTTTGCATCTCATTCGGACTGGGAAGGGGGGTAAATAGAGGGCTGGGAGCAGAGACAGGATCTACTTCATGTTTTAAAAAAGTATTGCAAAGGTAGATTGGTCTTAGGGGAGGTCTCTGAAGGTAATCTGAGAGAGTTCAGGGAACACAGTTGTTGTTAGGTGCCGTCAAGCCAGTTTTCAACTAATAGTGACCCCAAGTGACAGAGTAGAACTGCTCCATAGGGTTTTCTAGGCTATAATCTTTATGGGAGTAGATTGCCAGGTGTTTCTCCCAAGAAGCTGCTGGGTGGATTCAAACTTCCCAGCTTTCAGTTGGTAGCCAAACATTCAACCATTTCACTACCAGGGCTCCTACAGGAAAGACTATAAGACAGCAATCCATGCAAAGGCCCAGAGGGTAAGAGACTTGGGACAATGATAAGTGGGACAGTGCAAGTATGGAGGCAGGGCAGTTTCCATATGGACAAGTAGCTAGAAAAGTGGGCAATGGGGAAGCAATTCCTCTGCCAATAGCCTTCTATCAAATGGTTTCACTGTCAAGCTCCTTCTCTGAGCTGCCCCAAAAACCCTGTTATGCTAAGAACCCTGCACTGAACTAAGACAACTTCCAAGCTTTTATTCATCTTCTCACTCATTCTCATGCTCCATTCAACAGCATTTGCTGAGCACCTGCTCAGTACAAGACATTGTAACCATGACTTTCCTTGGTGAAAACCTATGAGCACTGTTAACTCCACAGCCTCAGCTCCCCAGGCTCTCTGTGACCTGCCTCCAGTCTACATTTTCATCAGCATGTCACACACTTCCCCTTGAAACAAGCCAAACTGCCAGCACACTTTATTGTCTCAAGCCATAATCGCAGCAAAGCCAGCTCTGTGTCGCTGCAGATTTCTGTGATTTCTAATGTATACGCCATCTGAGGAGGGATAGAGAATACTCTAAACCGAAGGCATCCAAGATTATGTAGAAAAGTTGGTTTTGTTTTGTTTTTAACCCAAATTCATTTGGTAGAAATGGATCCCAAGTTACAATTTGAAGGATTCCTTACTTCCATCCTAGTTCATTTAAAAGGAAGCAAGTATCAGGGTTACGAGCACAGGTTCCAGAGCCAAATTCTGTGGGCTTGAATATGGGGTCTATCCTTACCACTCACGCTTGCCGTTGAGTTGACTCTGACTCATAGTGACCCTGTAGGACAGAGCAGAACTGCCCCATAGGGTTTGCAAGGCTGTAAACCTTACAGGAAACAGATTGCCACATCTTTCTCTCAAGGAGCAGCTGGTGGATTCAAACCACTGACCTTTCAGTTGGCAGCCGAGCGCTTTAACCACTGCACCACCAGTGCTCCTTATCCTCACCAATACCATTGAGAAAGTCACTTAACCTCTTGTGGCTTAAATTTCTTATCTTTAAAATAAGCATAATAATAACCCCAACTTCTTAGGGTTATTGTGAGGATTAGATAATCCATGTTAAGTACTTAAACCACTGTTTGCATACAGTAAGTGCCAGTAAACCTAAATTGTGGCTAACGTTAATGTAACTAGCACCATTAGCAGCACTAGCCCCATTCAGATGCTTACAAGAGTCCCTGGTCTCGGGTGCACCCGGCATCAGTGAGCATGTGGAAGCCTGGCAGACATCGGTCACATCTGTCCCCTGTCACACCTGGCTTACAGCTACACCGTCCAGAGCTGTCACATCGGGCGCTTAGAGAACCTGTAAACCAAGAAGGTAGGAGACAGAACAGAAGAAAAGGAAAGAGTTAATTTATGCAGCATTAGGAAGTAACTAACCCACCAGCGGCTCCGTGGAGAAAAGACCTGGCGATCTGCTCCCGTAAAGATTACAACCTAGGAAACCCTATAGGGCAGTCTTACTCTGCCCTACAGGGTCACTATGAGTCAAAATCCGCTCGAAGGCACACAACAACAACAACAGGAAGCAACTGCCACTCTAGGAGAGCTCGATACCTACTAAGTAATCACCACCACATGCTCGCTTTAACAATCACTTCACAACATCTGAAGTTTTGGATTCCCCAGCGGAAAAATGGAAATTACTCATAAAAGTATACATCTGCTCAGATTTTGACGGTAAGTTAGGGTGCAGGCCACTGCTTTTTTTAAAAAGATCATCAGATCTTTGAGATCTCAAAAAGAATAAAAAAAAGTGTGAATGAGTACATTTGCTTCTTAGAATAGAGTTAGTGTCAAAAAGTAAGCAACATTCTCCCTCATCTCTGGCAAGCAAAAGCTGACTTTTCAAGGTCAGTGTGTGCATGGAGTGGTTTTCAAGGTCAGTGTGTGCATGGAGTGGTTTTCAAGGTCAGTGTGTGCATGGAGTGGTTTTCAAGGTCAGTGTGTGCATGGAGTGGTTTTCAAGGTCAGTGTGTGCATGGAGTGGTTTTCAAGGTCAGTGTGTGCATGGAGTGGTTTTCAAGAGCACAAAAAGGCATCGTAATCAAACATATCATCTATACCTGCCCGGGTACTAGAAAAGCGTCATCCTTTGAGCACCATGCCTGGTGAGGACATGAAGGACCTGTGCATTTTCCTCGGTATAGCGCACTGGGCTACTTGTCCTCTGATTAATCCTTCTACAGAACAGGTCTCCTCAGATTGAGTGTTGACAAAAAACAAGAGGTGCTCAGGATAACAAAAGGCGCCCCCTGGAGTCCAGCCACTTCTCAACACCTCCCTCCCATCCCAATGGATATTCCCTCTTCTCTCTCCTGGACCCTGCCTCTCACTCACCACCTTTCCTCCACTCTTGCTTCTCTATGCTCCATTCTCCAGAGGAAAGCCAGAGTGCTCTTTTTGAAATGTAATTCAGATCATATTACTTGTCTCTTTAAGTCCTCTGATGGCCCCCCACTATCCGCAGAATAAAATCCAAATTCCTTCTGGCCTGCAAAAGGGTACTCTCTTACCTCATCTCTTACGCTTAGTTCGCTAAGTCCCAGTTACGCCAGTCTCCTCCCTGATTCCTCCAAACCAAAACCCATTGCCACTGAGTCGATAGCGACTCCATTGAACAGACTAGAACCGTCCCATAGGGTTTCCAAGGCTGTGATCTTTATGCAAGCAGTTGCCACATCTTTCTCCTGAAGAGCAGCTTGTGGGTTTGAACCTCCAACCTTTCAATTAGCAGCCAAGCTCTTAATCACTGAACCACCAGGGCTCCTTCCCTTTTCCTAGAATGTGCTCAATGGCTTCCCTCCTCAGGGCATTTGTACTTGCTGCTCCCTCAGCCTGGAATGCTCTTTCCCCAGATCTTCCCCTGGTTGGCCCATTCTCGGCACTTGGGACCTGATTGAATATTACTTCTCTAGAGAAATCTTCTCTGATACCCTTAACTGAACATCCATCCCACCCGAACAACACTCCTTAAGCAAGCTTTACTTACGATTATCTTAGCCTGTATCCCCAGGGCCCAGCACAGTGACCAACATTGAGAAAATGCCAGAAAGCTCTGGTGGGTTCAGTCACGCATGCAAGGGAGAAAAACAAAAAAACAAAACCAGCTCCTTGCTGTAGAGTCAATTCCGACTCATGGCAACCTGATGTGTTGCAGAGTAGAACTGCGTTCCATAGGGTTTTTAGGGCTGTGATCTGTTGGAAACAATTGCCAGGCCTTTCTTTCAAGGTGCCTCCGAGTGAGTTTGAACTGCCAACCTTTCAATTAGTAGTTGCGCACTTAACCATGTGCCACCCACGGACTCCAACACCAAGAAGAGGTAGGAGTTATTGTGAAAGGCGCTAGGAAGAAGCCGGGCACTTAACCACTATGGCACCAGGGCTCCTTTTAGGCTATAATAATCAATGAAGCCAACAAAACATTAACCAGTTGCTACATGTTTTTTCTTCTTCAATCTGCTATCCTTCTATAAAACTTCTGGTTCACTAGTAGATACAATTTAAATCAATAAATGTATTGGTTCTGTGCCTATATAAAGGTTTTCATGCTGCATGCTGAGGAAAAGGAGCTATATTTTACGGACATTGCGGGGGTCATTGGGGGTTTAGGCAGGTAGTGGCAAGATCAGACGTGCAGTTTAGAAAGACAACTCCAGAGCAATATGCAGGACGCCTTGGAAAAGGGAAGACCAGGAGGTTCTTGGGACAGTAGCTTCCCATGACATGACAGCCTGGGTTAGAGCAGTTTTGGCGAGAAGAGGAGGAGGGAAACACCGTGCGATAGCCATTGTGGATATAGAATTACAGACTTTGGCGACTCCTGGGATATGGATGATGGCAGAGGGGAAATCACATGGATAACACCCGGGTCCCCTGAGTGTGCAACCTGGTGGACTGTGATGCTATTTACCCAAGCAGAGAAGGTAACAGGTGGGGCAGGATCTGAGGCTGAATCATCAAAATAAGATCACGAGTTTAGTTTTGGACATCAGGGAACTTGAGTTTCTAGAGGCATGTCAAGGTGGAAATACGCATCCAGAGCTCAGGAACTATCTGCGGGTGGAGATCTATGTGCCCTCAGCATACAAGCTGAAGGGGAAGCAGTAACAAGGGTGAGATCACTAGGAGCAGATGGAGAGAGGAGGGGAAAGGGCTGTGGGCAGAAGTGGAACTCCATCAGTCAAGGGAAATGCTGGCCAGAGAGAAAAAGTATCAGGACAGAGTTGAGCTGTGTAAACCAAGCCGGGAGAGTTCTGAGAAGGCACAGGGGAAGAGCAAGGCAGGATAGTTCTCAGGGTCTGCAGCAACAAAGTATTTAAACAAGGAGAGAATGAAGAGAGGCTACTGGGTTTGGTGTTTATAGGCTGCCATGCTCAGTGCTGTATAAACAGCCAGCAGCCAGAGATAAGAAGGGAAATTCCTTGCTGAACTATGTTCTGAGAACTATTAACCATAGAAGAAACCTCATTTAGATAATTTTTTTTAATATAAATGGGTGTCGATTTGGGTTCTCAGAAACACATTTTTTCCCCCAATTAATGGCAGTTACATTTTTGACTTAAGAAAACTCTCCATACAGTATTTTTGAGAAAGAAATTATTCTTATAAGGGTGAAGAAACTGTACTTTGCTTTTGGGTTTGGCCCAAACAGCCCAAAATGGAACACTCTTCTGAGAGGTATTAATAGTTACCTCACGAAAATAAGCATTCGGTGTTCAAAAGGGTTTGAGAACTGGTACATACTGTATCTGTCAGAGATTTATAGCGTAACAGTATATTTAATTGGTATAAAGCTTGTTTAACATTTTAATGCCAGTATTTCCAAACACTATTTGACACTCTTACAGGCAACACCTATTATTATCTTCAAGAGCACAGTGTTCCACAGGGCATGATTTAGGATACACTGGTCTAAAGGAAGCTGGGGGCCATAAAAAGAGCCTAGGCTTTGAAGTCAGACAGATCTCAGTTTAAATACCACCCCTGCCACTTATCAGCTGTGTGTTCTTGGACAAATTGCTTATTCTTCAATTTTCAAAAATGGGATAACAACATATACCTTGTAGAGTGCTTGTAAAACTTCAAGCTAATATACATAAAGGGCCTAACTCACTGTCTCACACATAGTAGGTACTCAAAAAAATACAGCTCATTCTATTATCCACTACCCTCTGTTAGCTCGTCATACTGTGGTGGCTTGTGTGCTGCTATGACGCTGGAAGCTATGCCGCCAGTATTTCAAAATACCAGCAGGTAGACAGGTTTCAGCAGAGCTTCCAGACTAAGACAGAGGAAGAAAGAAAGGCCTGGCAATCTACTGCCAAAAATTACCCAATGAAAACAGTATGAATCACAGCAAAATATTGTCCAACATAGTGTTAGAAGATGAGCCCCCTAGGCTGAAAACAACAATCGATTCAAGCATGCTGGCCATTATGAGGATGGTGCGGGACCAGGTATTGTCTCACTCTGTTGTACACTGGGTTGCCATGAGTTGGAGTCAACTCAACAGCAAATAACAACCACAGGTAAGATTTTATAATCACTGAGACCCCCTTCAAACCTTGCAGAGTTGGCATGGAGATGTTCACAAACTCTAACTGTGAACATGGCTAAATTATTTCATGTTCCAAAGCTTCCAAAATGATAGCGTTGGGTTTTCAAAGTGTCTCACTAGAGTACAACATGTTTGCTCTGATTCCTAAATCCTGAGCTACTCTTAGGGATTGTGAACAATTGGGTTTAAAGAACAGATTGAAGAATAGCTTCCTGTTTTAAGTTTGTGTCTCAGAAAGCACTTTCCCTGCATATGTAAGTATCATCTACGTACATTCGAGGATCCAGGAAGGTATTCTAAAAGAATTCATATTTAAAATTTAAACCAAGAGTTTGCTTTCTCTAGAGAACTCTTAAAAATACATGCATTTGCATTTAAAGACATGTTTTAAATAACAATTCAATTGTTGCAGTCTGAGTAACCCATATCAGAGTCATAGATAAGCAAAAAAAATTAAATAAAGAGAATATGTTTAGTATCATTGATGTTGCCCAGACCTCAAGAATTTAGGTGTCATGGGAGAAAAAGCACACACCACACACAGTGATTTCACACTTTCTGCAAAAGGTTTTTGTTAGTGGCTGTGGAGTTGGCTTTGATTCATGACGACCTTATCTATAACTGAACAAATTGTTGCCTAGTGGTTGGTATCTTTGAATCCATTGTTTTGGTTATTATGTCAGTCCATTTTATTGAGGGTTTCCCTTATTTCTGCTGACCCTCTACTTTACCAAACACGATGTCCTTTTCTAGCCACCACAAAAGGTTATCAGAACTTAAATATGTGCTTGCAAGAATTGAAGACAACACACTCCTGCTGCTGAGCCCACAAAGACACTATCTAAAATAGGTCTAGTTGTTAAATTTATGAGAAATTGACATGAAGGTCAAAATCTGTGACCACATGGGGTATTATAAATGATGCTATTGGCTTAATTTGCCATATGTGGAATGAGAGCACTTTTGTAAGACACATTCTTCTGCATTTGAAATGGAATAGACAAGTTCCCTGGTCAAATTATTATTTTAAAATAAAAAATATCCTCCAACTGATTGAGAGATTGAGAAATCACAGAGGAAATTAAACTTAGGCCACTAGTTTCGTGACCTGTACAGGCAACTTGTAGTTAGAGACACTCGACCATGAGGAAAATTCTCTCTGCCCTTAACTTGCTGCTCAGCCTGGGCTGGTTGGACTCTCTAGTTTCAGTTTCTTTATCCCTATGATGGGGGCCCAAACCAAAAAACCCACTGCCGTCAACTCAATTCTGGCTCATAGCGACCCTATGGGACAGAGCAGAACTGCCCCATAGAGTTTCCAAGGAGTGCCTAGAGGATTTGAACTGCTTATCTTTTGGTTAGCAGCCGTAGCTCTTAACCACTATGCCACCAGGGTTTCCATGATGGGGGCAGGGACATGTTAGTAATACAGGTTGTCAGGGACTGGGGAGACTGAGTTCTCGCCCTCATTTTTCTTTCTTTTTTCTTTTATGGTTACACAGCTCTGCCCCATCCCATTACCAGTGAGTCGATTCCAACTCATAGCGACCCTATAGGACAGAGCAGAACTGTGCCATAGGGTTTCCAAGGAGTGGCTGGCGGATTTGAACTGCCAGCCTTTTAGTTAGCAGCCCAATGCTAACCTTTTTTTATGAGAATTGAAGAAGACAATATATGAAAGTATTTTGGAAAGTATAACGTATTGCCCAGATCTTGGGAAATAATATCCATGAAGTTGTCCTGGACACCTAAATTGTCTGTCTTGGGGATATTTTAGCTGTTTTGCTTTTTATTTCCCTCTCATATTGTGGGAACAAGAGGTAACTGCTCTCTGTCAGAAGACCTGAATTACAGTTTTAGCTCTTATAACCACCAGCTGGGAGATTCTGGGCCATTCATTAACTTTTCTAGGTCTTAGTTTTCCCACTGTTAGAAAATATTCACTGCCAACTTGGCGATGTTAAGGAATACGAGATATTAAACTAGAAAAATGTTTAAACTCTTCTGGGGCTGTGAAATAGTTTTAGACCACATATATGGCCTCAACAAGGCTTCTTTCTTTTTTTTTGCACCCAAAATCATGTTCGATGAAACTTTTAGTTTTATATGTATACATTTTATTTATTTTTTCTTTTTTATTGTACTTTAGACGAAGGTTTACAGAACAAACTATCTTCTCATTAAACAGTATGTATTATTTTATGACATTGGTTAACAACCTCATAATATGTCAACATTCTCCCCTCTCCGCCTTAGATTTCCTATTACCAGCTTTCCTGTCCCCTCCTCCCTTCTAGTCCTTGCCGCTGGGCTCATGTACCCCTTTAGTCTTATTTTGTTTTACGGGCCTGTCTAATTCAAAGGGGATACTGCACGGTTTAAAGTCAGGAAAGGTGTGTGTCAGGGTTGCATCCTTTCACCATACCCATTCCATCTGTAAGCTGAGCAAATAATCTGAGAAGCTGGACAATATGAAGAAGAATGGGGCATCAGGATTGGCTGAAGACTCATTAACAACCTGCATTTATGCAGATAACACAAACTTGCTTGCTGAAAATGAAGAGGACTTGAAGCACTTACTGATGAAGACCAAAGACTGCAGCCTTCAGTATGGATTACACCTCACCATGAAGAAAATAAAAACCCTTGCAACTGGACCAATAAGCCACATCATGATAAACGGAGAAAAGATTGAAGTTGTCAAGGATTTCGTTTTACTTGGATCCATAATCAACACCCATGGAAGCAGCAGTCAAGAAATCAAAAGACTCATTGCATTGGGCAAATTGGCTGCAAAGGACCTGTTTAAAGAGTTGAAAAGTAAAGATATCACCTTGAAGACTAAGATGCCCCTGACTTAAGCCATGGTATTTTCAATCGCATCATACGCATCAGAAAGCTGGACAATGAATAAGGAAGACGGAAGAAGAACTGATGCCTTCGAACTGTGGTGCTGGTGAAGAATATTGACTATACCATGGGCTGCCAAAAGAGCAAACAAATCTGTCTTGCAAGAAGTACAACCAGAATACTTCTTAGAAGCAAAGATGACAAGACTGTGTCTTACATACTTTGGACATGTTGTCAGGAGGGATCAGTCCCTGGAGAAGGACATCATGCTTGGTAAAGTACAGAGTCAGCAGAAAAGAGGAAGACCCTCAATGAGATGGATTGACACAGTGGCTGCAACAATCGGCACACGCATAACAACGATTGTGAAGATGGCACGGGACCAGGCGGTGTTTGGTTCTGCTGTATATAGGGTTGCTATGAGTCAGAACCGATTCGACGGCACTAACAACAACAATCTTTGGCTGAAGGGCGAACCTCAGGAGTGACTTCAGTACTGAACAAAAAGGGTATCCGGGGGCCATACTCTCGGGGTTTCTCCAGTCTCTGTCAGGCCAGTAAGTCTGGTCTTTTTTTGTGAGTTTGAATTTTGTTCTACATATTTCTCCAGCTCCGTCTGGGACCTCTATTGTGATCCCTGCCAGAACAGTCAGTGGTGGTAGCTGGGCACCTAGCTGTGCTAGACTCAGTCTGGTGGAGGCCATGGTAGTTGTGGTCCATTAGTCCTTTGGACTAATCTTTTCCTTGTATCTTTAGTTTTCTTCATTCTACCTTGCTCCTAAAGGGATGAGACCAGTGGAGTATCTTAGATGGCCGCTCAAGCTTTTAAGATCCCAGACACTACTCACCAAAGTAGAATGTAGAACATTTCCTTTATAAACTATGTTATACCAATTGAGCTAGATGTTCCCCGAGACCATGGCCCCCTCAGCTCTCAGGCAAGCAACTCAGTCCCTCAGGGAGTCTGGATGTGTCTATGGAGCTTCCATGGCCTTGCTTCTTTCCAAACTGGAATGTGATTCAAAAAAAGGCCATTGTTCTAGGAGACTGAGACCCTGGCCTCTGTCCTAATAAGAACAACAACTACATCAACGACCATTTATTGAATTGTCCACCACTTGCTTTGCTAACATCATATTATCCTCACAGCTCTCCTGCAACGTAAATAGCATGATCACCCTCTCACAGATGTGGAAACCGTAGCAGTAAGACATGAGTGGCAGTGCTGAGATCTGAACCCAGCCTCTCTGGCTTCCAAAGCCCACACTTTTTGCCACAAACTCTACATAATGATCCTTGATGTCAGCAAACCTGGCACTCGAACCCTTGCTCTGCCACTTACTCTGCAGCCTTGCTCTGCGCAAGCTTCTTTACCTCTCTCTCCAAGCCTCTGCTACTTCATTTGTGAAATGGAAATAATAATAATAGCACCCTCCTCATAAGGCTGTTTGTGAAGATTAAATTAATTACTGGATGAACACCATCTAGAAAAGTGCCTGGCACAGAATAAACTCATAATAAATGTTAGCTGTTATGTAAGATACCAGTTATCTTTGGACTACACTGCTTCTTCTGGACAGTTCACAAAGGGTTTGGGATATCTAGTTCCTATAAAAAAAAGGGGGGGGGGGTGGGGTTGGAGGCCAGGCTGATTGTCGCTAGACAAGCAAAGGACTACGCCATGAAAAAGAAGAGATGGGTGGTAAATTTCCCTTACCATCTCTCTTTGTTAGACAGCAGGCTCCTTGTCTACCCCTGTCTTCAGGCCAGGCTTTCCAGCTGAGCCAATTACTTTTCTAATTACATTCCCACTGATACCTTTGTTGGGATGACCCAACTCCAGTGACTCACACACAACAAAGCTATATGACCTAAGGAGACATGGGCTCTTCGGAGAGGTTAAATGCCCATAAAAATGAAATAACTTCTTATATTTCTTTTTTAAAGCTCTTTGACTCATAGGGGGAAATGCTGAATCGAAAAGATTGTGAATGCTGATTCTACACCAGAAAGCTGAGCAAATCTGATTCAAACCACATCATAACAGCAAACTAAGTCAATCTGGGAGAGTCTGCTAGGTATGAGTCTACACCATCATGGGCCCACCCCAGCTTTCTACAGGGCCCCCACTTACTCTACCAGCAACTCCTGGCTGGGCCAAACTTTGCCCATTTTTACAGTCTTTAAGCAGCTGCTATGAATTGGTTCCACAAAGCTACATACACAAAGTCATTGCTATGCAATAAGGCTATAAACTTCAGGTGGATTAATATTTCTCATATTATACTATCAAACATTTTCTAGCATGGTGGAGAAAAAGATAATGCCAAGAAGTATAATAAATAAGGCAATTAAAAAAATTTATTTATAGAACTCTAACTCTATCTCTGATTATATCTACCACATTTTTACGCAAATAATGAAAGCCTTCTACAGTTTGTTTGCCAACCTCGCCCTCCCCCAGAGATATTTTTGTAAGTGTGCTATGCTAATTTATTTTTACATCAACTTGTAAAAAAATTATAATATGGGCTTATGAAAATACCTCTGGGCAGGCGGGAGGCTCACTTGGCAAACAAACATACAAGTTCCGTGTTTCTTTCGTAAAAATACGGTACTAACTTGACTTTACCATCTGTCCATGATGAATACAGTAGTGTGTGTGCATCTATGTGCACAAGTACTACCTACAATTTGTGAATATAGGACTGGGTAGGCCACATTAAAACAACAATAACTAGCCTTACTATGAACCAGGCACTCCATGAGGTGCTTCCTATTTATTATCTCATTTTGTTGTATTAACCATCCCGTGAAAGATTCTAATCTGCCTATTCTACTTTGTCTGTCTCTTCTACTAGTACCACTATATTGCTAACACGTCATAGCATAGCAACAGAAGCAGATTTTTCTAATCCCTTATTTTTCAAGAGGTTGGTCAAAGGGATAGTTATGGATACAAAGAACTATCATTGGAAGAGTACAGACTTCCCTTGTCCTTGGGTCAAAGATTGCCTGTAAAAGTAATAACGTGACTCTTAGTAACAGAAGTCAAGCCAACATGCTCTGAAGACCCCAGCTGGTTCCTCCAACTCACAATTAAGTGGGGCATCAGAAACAAAGACAAACATGTTTACTTTCATGTTGGAATTCCTAAAAAAAAGACCAGTGTCTAGGAGATTCCCAATTGTTGTAGGAGTCGAACATCTTCCTCTTGGATGACTTGTGTGTCTCTTCCTTCCCTCCCTCCCTCTCTCTTTCTTTCCCCATCTTTCAGCTACCTTTGGAGTTACAATTGCAGGGCAAGCAGCGGTCTCGTTCTCTCTGTCGGTAGAACCCTTCCTTGCACCTCTCGCAGTGAATGCCATCTGTGTTGTCATTGCAGTTGAGGCAGCGGAATCCATTTCCTGTCTGTCTGTAAATTTCCTGATCAAAGATGCATTGCCTGGACTTTCCACTGCAATCACAAACTACGGAGGAGGAAGAAAAGACAGCGTTAGAACAAAACAACTCAGGACCATTTCCCAGATATTTTATTATTAATATAAATTATGCTCGGGGATTACATATTAATTTAAAAATTAAGGGAATGAAATGGGCCACATAGGGACTGCGGCAGACAGAACTCTGCTATACCTACAGGAAGCAGCCACCAAGCAGTGCTAGTGGGTTGTTGCCTGGGAAAAGGTGATTTAGGGTTGCCAGATTGTCCATTTCCTCAAGAGAAACCCAAAAAGGCTAAATTATACATTTTTATATGAAAGTTCCTAATTTAAAGATCGGCAAGGAGTTCATTTTTAAAACACTGTGTAGTCCAACATACCAGAGCCCTGGTGGTACAGTGTTTTAGAGCTTGGCTGCTAACCAAAGGTTGGCAGCTTCAATCTACCAGTCACTCTTTGGAAACCCTATGGGGAAGCTCTACTCTGTCCTACAGAGCCTCTGTAAGTTGGAATTGACTCAATGGCAATGGGTGTGGTTTTGGTGAATCCAACAGAACAAGTGTGTGGGGTGGAGAAGGCCTGAGGGCAGTCTCTGGCACAACTGTCTGATGGTGTCGTCTGTTCAAGATATACAGCATCTGTCCCTCCAGTGATGGTCAAGGCTGAGGAGCTGATATGACTGTCTGGACAGGTATCTCCTCCCCTCACTGCACCTTGTATGTCCCTCCCAAAGCCAAGTACTCAAAGAGAACCTTACTCTCATATGAAGACTGACCTTTCCAAATGTCTAGGAAAGTTCACCCTGTGAACAATACAAAGAGACTCATAGACTGAGTGACATCTCCATGTGGGACTTAAACACCCCATGAGGCAACATGTGGAAATACTTAGCATAGCACCTGGACAAGAAATGTTTCAGTCAAGGTTTAGAAGAGAAAGGTGATGGGCCCTGAGGTTGAAAGAATGGGGTCAGATCCCAGCTCTGTTAGTTCTGTGGGCATATCACTTAAGCTCTTTGAATCTTGTTTCTTCTTCTATAAATGTAGACCACAACACCTGCCTCTCCAGACTGTTAAGAAAATTCCACTGAAAAAAGAATATCGAGTGCTTTGCAATATGCTATTTCATTCCTCACTCATATGAAATAGGTATTGCCTCAGATGAGAAAACTGCACCTCGGAAAGGTTAAGTAACTTGACCCACTGAAGAGCTGGGATTTGAACTTCTATCTGTCTGATTCCAAAGCCCACTTCTGTGTGGCTTGCGCATGGAAGTGCCTAATGCCATGACTTACCCACAGTGCTGACATCAAGTAAACAAGTGTACCAACATGTACTGCCCTGTGTCGGACCGTGTGTCAGACCCTGAAGACACAGAGGTGACTAAATCCGAAGAGCTTCCTAACAATGGCTCCTAAAACTCACTCGTACTACTTTGGACACCATCTATTATAGAGCAAGTCAACTCTGAAACCTAGTCTGTTTCTAGTACTTTTACATTCATCAGCTCAGTTAATTCTCACAACAGTCCTTTAGTGTGGGGTTTATTATCACCATTTATCAAATGAAGAAACTAATGCTTACAGAGGGTAGGCATCTTGCCTAAAGTTTACAGCTAAATGGTAAAGATACAATTTGCTCTTGGATCTGCCTGACTCCAAAGCCCTCACCTTTCCATTTTATGCTGTTTCTCAAGGATCTGGTTTACCACCACATGTAGGCATTCTTCCTTTATAAATATACTTAATAGAGGGTCATTCAGTCTCTTCTTAAATCCTCCTCTATACAGTAAGATGCCCTGTCCCTCCTTACACAGTGCTGGTTGTTACAAGTTATTTTTATAGAGTTTTAAATCTGCCTCTCTCTGAATGGTACAAGGTTTGCACTCAACTACGAACCTAACGATTGGTGGTTCAAACCCACCCAGAGGTGTCCTGGAAGAAAGCCTGGTGATCTGCTTCTACAAAGATTATGGCCAAGAAAACCCTATGGAGCAGTTCTACTTTGTAACAGACGGTGTCGCCATGAATTGGAATTGACTTGAGGCAATGGCTTTGGTTTGCTATCTCTGTAATCTAAACCACATGTCTGTTTTCTTCCCTGGAAAACAATACACACGTGTGTGTGTGCACACACATACACACACACACCTACTCTCTTCATTCATTTATTTCATCATCAGACATTTATTTCAGACATTATTTTACAAGGCACTGTATCAGTCAACCCCTTGAACATCTGAAGATACTAATAGCTTCTCTCTCCTTAGTCATCTCTCCTCCACGTTAAACTGGAGTCTTTTGACCTTCTGGTCTTTCAACCATTTTCCATGACATGATTTCTAGATTCCTCTTGACTATACTCTTGGAAAAAAGCTCAAATTTCTAACATCCTTCTTAAAATGACCATAATTTACTACAATACTTAAGTGTGGTCTGAACAGCTCTGCTTACAACAGCACTGTATATTATAATTTCACATATAAAGCCTAACATTTTGTTAAACTTGGAGTGTATTAAATTTGTAGTCAGCTCAAACTCCCTGAGCTTTTTCACAGAAGTGGTGCCAAGCAAAATCTTTCCCAACTATACTTGCCTAACTGAGTTTTTGGATCTCGAACAGATGTGCCACACAGCTGTCATGTGCTATGAAATTTCTACTGAGTACATCGTTATGCATGTACAAGAGCTAAATTCACCAGCCAACAATCCTTGTGAGGTTACTCAGCTGGATCACACAATGAGCCAATGCCCCTCTCTGCCCTGATGTCTTTTGGGGGCAATCTCAAAGTCACCATCAACTTTCATTGTGTCCTTATTTAGGGCATACTTTTTGCTGGTAATGGCTAACTTCATTAGGACCACTTGTTATATATTCATTTAGAACAATATTTACAAAACAGATAATCTTATTATAATATTCTTATACCGCCCCCCCCACCCCATCCTTTCTTCTCTGTGCTTTACTCTGAATGAACTGGTGTTCTTCCTGCTAATTCAGCCTTAGAGTTCCAGCAAGGGAGGCCTTGAGCCAGCATCTCACTCTGGAACTTGTGCAACAGGTTACAAGCCTATTGCTAGCTGCCCTCCTCTCTCTCAAATAGGTTTCCCTTAAAGCCAAGGGCTATGCCAGCCAGAATGAGGGGATGTACAGGCATCGTGTCCGGGAAGCATATCAGCCTGGCTTGTTGGCGTCCTGTGACGATATTCTTTCTAGCCTTGCCTGAGGGACTCTTCAAGTTACCAAGCTGTACTTAGCTCAAACACAGCTGACCTGCACTTAGCTCAATGTTGAGTCTTCCATTCATTCACACCCAGAGAATGAGGCGAGAGAGTTTTCTCCTTTTCCATGGAATGATTCCTCTTGGCACTGATGTATTTGAAACATGATCTCTTGCAAATTATCTTCCAAATTTGGACTAACTTGCCTAAAACCAATTAGTATCCTCGTTACTGGGGGGTGGGGAAGAGGAGGGGACAAAGATCTTTGTTTTTCAAATTCTAGAATATTCCTACAACTGGGCCTAGCATAACTTCTGACTGGTCTTTTTATTTTTATTATTATTATTCTCAGATTAGTTTTTGCCCAACCACTACCATGGGCACACTGGTGCCAAAGGGCACTGCCAGGCCAGCAATAAGCAGCAGAATGCAGTCGTGACTGTGCCAAAGGGGCTAAAGGGAGAAGCAGCACTTCATCCCCAGCCAACTGCAGTCACCTGGGAATGATGCCTACTGCAAGCAGTGCTCCATCTCTGGCTTTTTAAGGAGAGAGAAATCCAGCTTTTTGTTTGAAATCTACTGATACTTAAACTTGGCAAAAAATTAGAGATGAAATTTTTTGAAACCAATATGTGTTCAAGGGCAAATCTTTGCACTTGATTCTGCACTTGTAAGAGGCAGAAAACACATCCCATTCTTTAGGAAAAGGAAAAATGAATCCCTCATATATGCACAGCTCCTGGTCTCTAGGAAGTATTCCATGTTTTTTAAATGAACAAATGGACTCTTGAACTTGAGGAAACCCCTAGATGTGTCTCCACTATTGAAAGGACTCCATGTTTCCCCATGTGTCTGGACATACCTTAAAAATACACAATTGGTTTCAACCCATCCGGAGCAAGGAAGAATGAAGAACACCAAAGACACAAGGTAATTATGAGCCTAAGAGACAGAAAGGACCACATAAACCAGAGACTACATCAGCCTGAGACCAGAAGAACTAGATGGTGCCCAGCCACAACTGATGACTGCCCTGGCAGGGAACACAACAGAGAACCCCTGAGGGAGCAGGAGAGCAGTGGGATGCAGACCCCAAATTCTCATAAAAAGACCAGACTTAATGGTCAGACTGGGACTAGAAAGACCCTGGAGGCCATGGTCCCCAGACCTTCTGTTAGCCCAAGACAGGAAGCGTTTCCAAAGCCAACTCTTCAGACAGGGATTGGACTGGACTGTGGGATAGAAAATGATACTGGTGAGGAGTGAGCTTCTTGGATCACGTAGACACATGAGACTACGTTGGCATCTCCTGTCTGGAGGGGAGATGAGAGGCCAGAGGGGACCAGAAGCTACCCGAATGGACATGAGGAGAGAGAGTAGAGGGGAGAACTGTGCTGTCTCATTACAGGGAGAGCGATTAGGAATGTATAGCAAGGTGTATGTAAATTTTTGTATGAGAGACTGATCTGTAAACTTTCACTTAAAGCATAATAAAAATTAATTTATAAATAAATAAAAATACAAAGGCCTAGCAGTCACTTTTTTCCCCATTCCTCAATAGAATGCCTTTGTCCACATGAGCCCAACCCAGAAAACATCCTTCCTTGGTAACTTATAATACAATGCTTCATGTAGGTTAATAGACTATAATACATTTTAAAACAAGAAGAAATCCCAAAATTGCTTTTACTATTTTTATAGTTTCCTTCCTTTGTGTTTATCCTTGTTCAATTTTACCTCTAGAAATTTTTTTTTTTAATTTGTGTTCTGTAATCTATTTGCTTTTCTTCCAAACTTGGGCCAGCTGAAAGTTTCATAAACATGTTGTCTAGTTTCCACTAGGGACATTGACACAATTACAAGCGATGGAGTCTAAAGATGAGGGGTTTTGATACACCATGGCACATCCCTAGGTCAACTGTGAGCTATTTATCAACAGTCTTTCCATTCATTCAACGTATATATATTAAGCACCTACTATGTGCCAGGCCCCATTCTAGGCACTGGGGGTTACAGCAGGGAACAAAACTGACAAATGCCCCACCCCTTGTGGAGTTTACATGTGCATGAGAAGGGGAAAAAATAAACAAGATAAATAAGTAATATATAGGGAATGTTAAGAAGACAGTGATAATTTTAAAGGAAGGAATAAATAAAGCAGTGAAAAGAAACAGGAACTGGGCAGGAGGAGGTGAGATAAGGTGCGTAGGAGGGAAGCTTGGAATGTCCCATACGCTGGTTTACTATTGCATTTCTTTTTCCAGACTTGTTTGTTCATGATCTTTGTCCATTTATCTGTTAAACCCACTGCTGTCGAGTCGATCCCGACTCATAGCAATCCCATAGGGTTTCCAAGGCTTTAAATCTCTACAGAAGCAACTACCACATCTTTTCCCAGTGGAGCCACTGGTGGTTTCAAACTGATAACCTTTCAGTTAGCAGTCGATCACTTCAACCACTGTGCCACCAGGTCTCCTTTATTTATCTACTAGGCCTAATGTTTTTCTTATAAATTATCATGAATTATTTACGTAGCAAATATATGAAACTCTTTACCTATCATTTTGTTGCAGATCTTCGTCTACCTCTCCTGACAAGTCCCCCTTTCCACCCAATCCCCTCGATGGTACATTTTGTTTTTCTGACTCTTAGTCCTTTTCCCCTTCTTTCTTTGGTTCTTAGTCAATAAGATATACATCTATTTCATTCATCCAATAAATATCTACCTACCTAATTTGGTTCTTAGTCAATAAGATGTACATCTATTTCATTCATCCAATAAATATCTACCTGCCATACTGGGTGATTTGAATGGTGATCCTGGATATCATGAACCAATAAAAATTCAAAATTTCAAAAAATAAACCCATGTTTTATTTTTCAAATAAAGATACTAGGTGTTCTTTCCTAAAAAGAAATTTTCCTAACAAAGAAAGGATATAATCTCAGAAAAGGTATGTCTCCAAATTGAATAAATTTGGCTTTGTCAAACACTTATCACGTTATTCATATTTTCCTCACTTCACCATAGACAGGCATGGTCTAAGGACCTAGTATTAAGATATCATTGCATCAGAAAATACAAAACAAATCTGACTTGGACACTGAAGGGATCTGAAGCCCTTACAAAAAGAAAAACAGTTGCCATCCAGGCGACTCTGACTCACGGCAGCCCCATGGACGTCAGAGTAGAACTGTGCTCCTTAGGGTTTTTAGGACTGATTTTTTAGTAGATTGCCAGGTCTTTCTTATGAGGTGCTTCAGGGTAGACATGAGCCCCCAACGTTTTGATTAGCCAACCGTATTAACTGTTTACACCACCCAGAGACCCTGAAGCCCTTAAAGGTTCTAGGAACCAAGGCAGACCAGGGTTTCTCTCCCTTTTTCACTGAACTCTGTATCATAAGGCCTCTATCCCACCCATTACTCCTACTTGACTATTCCTTTGTACCATGACTTTTTCCAAGCCAGAGACATCTCTTCAAGGTTTCATCCTATCCTCCTCTTTGTCCCCTCAATCCAACTCTGAAAATCCTCAACTCTGTCAGGCAGGGTTCTCTCCACGACTAAAGGGATGAGATTCATCAAGTTCTCAGCAAGCTCCACATAAATAAATCTAGTCACGTCACTGAGATCGTCACATATTTAAGTCGAGTGAACCATGGGTGGTAATTGTGTCCGACTATGCTGTATACCAGAGCCCTGGTGGCACAGTGGTTAAGAGTTCAGTTGCTAACCAAAAAGGTCGGCAGTTCAAGTCCACCAGCCACTCCTTGGAAACCCTATGGGGCAGTTCTACTCTGTCCTATAAGTTCGCTATGCATCGGAATTGACTTGATGGCAACGGGTTTTGGTTTTTTGTATACTGCTTCTTCAGTGCTGAAAGTATTTATTATAATAATAACTATAGTAGGGTTTTTTTTTTTTTTTTAGAGTAGCACACAGTTGTTGACCCTCAAGATGCTTCTTAGAAAAGTCCGCCAGGCAGCTAGGCGCAGGCTGGTCCACCCACTACCACCCACACGCACCCTGAGACACAGTTGAAAGGAGCTGGAAGCCCTCTTTAAACAGTGGAGCAAGGTGTGCAGGATCCCTCCGGGCTCACTTCACAACACTCCCACCCCTCACTAAAGCACTCGGCTCCAACAGGTTAGGACAGGAAGCAGAGGAGGAAAGGCTGTTTCCAAGCTGTATCCTTAGGAGAACGGAAGGAAACAAAAATATTTCCTAAGGTTGCACTTTGGGGGAAGGCCTTGGGCTAATCACCATCAGTGACTGCAGTTCATCAAGATCTCGTTCCAAATTTCCCGCTGGAAAGATCGACCCTTCAAGGCAAGGAATTTCCAGAAATTTTGATGCTTTGGCTTTAATATGATCATTTGTAGACAAGCTGTTCCTCTTTCTAATGTTCTAAACTTAAAAACATGCTCTACTTTTCACACAATCTATGATTTCATACAATCTATGGAATCATGTTTTTAGTGCCTTAACAGTAACCACAGAAGAAAAAATCCGAACTCCTTTCAAAAGACTGCAGACTCGGCCCCTGCTGACCTCTCCCACATTATCACATTCCTCTCTTTCTCTTTGGCTCACTGGGCTCAGACACAGAGACTCTCCCACAGATACTGGGATGCACCCAGCTCTTTCCCACCCCTGGCCTTCCAGCTGGCTATTTCCTATGTCTAGGGCATTCCTTGCTTCCACCCTCCCTGTAGTGTAGTCTCCACACAGCAGCCAGAATGATCTTTTCAAGAAACATAAATCAGATGGTAGACTTACATGCTGATAACCTACAGCAGCTTCTCCCTTTTCCGAATGTCCACGGGACTTCATCCACATCTCTCTCAGGGCATTTATCACTTTCTATCCTACGCCACGCTTGGGGCAGTCATGGTTCAGCGGTAGCGTTCTTGCCTTCCATGTGGGAGATTCAGGTTTGATTCCCAGCCAGCGCACCTCATGCACGGCGACCACTGGTCTATCAGTGGAGATCTGGGTGTTGTTACCATACTAAAGAGGTTTTAGCGGGTCTTCCAGACTAAGACAGACTAGGAAGAAAGGCCTGGTGAGCTACTTCTGAAAATCAGCCAGTGAAAATCCTATGGATCACAATGGTTCAATCCCCAACTGATCAAGGGATGGCACAGTGTTTACTTCCCTTGTACATAGGGTCACCACGAGTCGGGGATGAACTGACAGCAGCTAACCCAGTGGTGTAGCAGTTAAGTGCTACGGCTGCTAACCAAAAGGTTGGCAGTTCGAATCCACCAAGTGCTCCTTGAAAACTCTATGGGGCAGTTCCACTCTGTCCTATAGGGTCGCTATGAGCTCAAACCGACTCAATGGCAACGGGTTTGGATTTTGTTTTTTTAACAGCACTAACATCCCGTATCCCCAAATTCCTGTGTCACTATTATTTGGGTACGTGACTTATTTCCTCTCTAGCATGTCTCACTTTTGTACCTTCATAGGACCTAAATATAGTTCTTGGCACTGTGATTGCTGGATGGATGGGTGGATGGAAGGAGTGAAGGACAGATGGAAGAATGGATGGAAGGAAGGAAAGAAAGAAGCAAGGAGGAAGGAAGGAGAGACAGGTAATCTGGCTCTAATAAAAGCCAAACAAGAACCTAAACATACAGAAATCTCCCAGAAGCCCAGGGGCCCACTTTGAAATTTCTCTAACACGACACACACGTCTTCATTGTCTACACATATGGCTTTCAGTGTGAAAAAAAAGCTTTAAAAAGCTTATGTTTCAACAGCAACAACAAAAAAACTCCTGGTGAGACGGGAACCAGAAGAATTGTGAGAAGAACTCTTATTTTCAGTTAGAAGGAGCATCCGGGACTCTCTTTCAGGTCGCCGCTCATAACAGATGAGCCCAGGAACCCACCCGTCTTCAGTCTCTGGGCCTGGAGCTGCCTCGGGCGTTCTTCGTGCCATCTCAAAGGGCAGCCACGAGCTGCTGTGGGAGGAGGGGCAAGGGCTGAGGCAGCTCAAGACCATGAGATCAGTCTGCAGTGATCAGGCAGCCTTACGGGCCGTGTACTTGGCTGGTGTGTGGGACTATCTCAGAAGCTAGGAATTTGAGCGTCATGTTTGAACCTGACTAGGTGTGCTAGCTGTGATTACGCACAGCTTTGCTGCTCTTGCTACCATTTCAGCTTCTTTGTGCACTAATACTGATTTGATGAAACAGCAGCAAGTTTATACAATAAGGGAGCTGTAATTTCTTGCCGATGGGTTCAAGAATAAACCGTTTAGAGATGGCATTCAATTCCCTTCCTTACTTAGAGGAAAGGCGTGTGCCCTGTGTTTCCTTGCATGCATTCCATGCTCCTCATTGCCTTTCTGAGACAGTGAATCTGTCTTTTCCCCTCCTTCTTTGTTGAAGCTCTCTCCCCTTCGGATACTATGATGCCATACAATTGAATTTCCTCCTGGCTTTCTGACCTTCTCTTTCCTCCCTACCCCAACTCTCTGCTAGCTCTTCTCCTTGCCCAAACTCTCAATGTTGGTGTTCCTCAAGGCTCAGCCCTGAACCACCACATGCTCTCACTCTATAACTCTCTCCTCGGGTGATCTCATCCAAGGCAAGGGTTTCAACAACTATGGTATATTGTTGACATCCGAAGATGCTTCCCTGGCCCAGACTTCATTCTCAACTTCAGACCCTCATGCCCAGCCATCTACTGTATCTCCAATTGGTTGTCTCAAAGTACCTTCCAAAATCATGCTTAAAACCAAACTTGTGATTGTCATCCCCTCACATCAGAAACCTGCAAGCTATCTTTACAGGGCTGTCATCTTTCCCACATGCCCATACCCTATTCAACATACCATACCCAGAACCACAGGCACCATACCTCACCTGATCCAAACATTGTTGCTACAAACCATTAAATATCTCAAGTCCATCCAAGTCGATCTGCAGCCACTCTAGACCAAATTCCAACCATCATCTTGCCTGCAGGAGCTTCCTAACTGATTTCTCTGCAACTTCTCTCACCTCCCTTCACTCAGCAGCCAAAAAATCTTTTCAAAATACAAGTCTTGACAATATCTCTCTGCTTAAAACTCTCTGTTGCCTTTCCATTTAGGTTGAAGACCAAAATTTCTTAATATAGCCTACAAGAACCAAGCCCACCATGGTCTTATCCCATCTACTTTTCCAGCCTAATTTCATATCACACTCCCCTCTCCTCCCAGGACATCTTCATCCCTTTTCCATTCATTTCACTTATACTTAATTTTATAATTTTATTTCTGCTGCTGCTTAAAATTCTTGCTTTGGAAAGGAAAAGAACCATGGAGGGGAAGGGTAAACTGGGATTAACAATTCCAATTCATCTCATCTTTTTTTTTTTCCAGAGAAGTTACACTAAACATTAAATCTTAATCTACCTTATTGGGTATCATTTTGTTTTCCCTGTGAGCCAAAGGACCAGTCTCATGTAAACAGACTGCCCTTATATCCTCAAAGATAACAACATAACAACTGTCACTTCCATGAAGCCAGTCGTAATAGGGCTCTTCAATAGGAAGCCCACATATAAATGCTAGACTCTAAAGGTGGTGAATTTAGGAGCCCTTTGTTGGCATAGTGGTTAACCAAGAGGTCGGCAGTTTGAATTTATCAGCCGCTCCTCGGAAACCCTAAGAGGCAGTTCTACTGTCCTATGGGGTCACTATGAGCCAGAATCGACTTGATGGCAACGGGCTTTGGATATCCACTTAAAAAAAAAACAAAACACACACAAAAACTGGCAAGGAAGGAAGGAATTGTTTTGCAGTACAAAAACAATTATTGAAATTGTCCTTTAAGTAGCAGTCTTGCCTAATGTATTTTTTTATTATTTTACAAATCCTCAAATTGCACATTACAAAGTCTAAAGCAGGAAGGAAACACCTGTCATCTTTCAATTTAGTATCAAAGGCATTGGCAGTTATTATCCTATTTGCAAAACTCAAAATCTCCCAACCTGAAATATTCTGTATGAATATTTTTATTACATTATATTTACATGTGATAATGAAATGCATAAGTATTTTTTAGTTTTAAATGTTGGGGTTTTTCTTTCCAACATTTAATATGTTTCTCAGCTTGGGTGAATATTTTACAATAAAATCTGAACATTTCATCATTTAAACTGGTCTTGAGTTTTATGGTTTAATGTGTGAAATCTTGCTTCCAGTTGTATCTTTTTGAAGTATGTCACAATATGCTCTAATTAGAATAAAAAAACTGAAATGGCACTGCCCTCATTGAGAGTCTTTTAACAAATCCAGTCTCCTCAGTCACATTTTTCACAGCCACCTTTTAAGCCAATGTAGCCAGAACCAATAGATCTTACCTGATCCATTTGTTTCCCTGGAAATTAAAGTGCCTGAGCAGTGTAAGCAAGGCCAGAACAGGAAGGACAATGAGAAGAATAGCAAAGTGCTGTTCTCTAATCACACGGGCAATTTCGAACAATAAAAACAGGCAAATCTTTTCACCTCTGAAGTCATCAAGAGTGAATAAAACTCAGATCATCGCATCTTCCTTTGGAATGGTCAGTGTCCTTTAAAAGGAGACATCTATTTTCATTAAGAGTTCATAGTACATTATATTGTAACCTAGACTTGGAAATGGTGCATGTGAACTGGAGAGGACTCTTAGCTTAGTAAGGATAGGACCAGGAGACCAGACCTGAAGATGTCTTCCCCCAACATCCCACTGGGACACCAGGGCCCAGGCAGACAACAGGATGACGGGAAGAAAGTCCCAGTGAACAGGGAGCTTGGGGACTCCAGCCTTTGATCAGCAAAGGAGTCAAGGGTCAAAAAGGAAGCTGAAGCCTCAGTCTGAGTGAGTTCAAAGGTGAAAGGAAAGAAAAGGTTAGGACACAAGAGATATAGAAGAGCCTCCCCTTCCCTTACACTTGACACCTTTAAAGGCTCTGCCACAAGACAGCTGGTGCCAACTACAGTACAGAGACTTGGTAAGGATTTTATATGAATGTACTCACCCACTCACTTGCTACCCAACATCCTTCTGACCACAGAAATAGAGATTTCTGTATTTCTAAGAAATCATCTATAAAGAAAAGCACACCTATTAAGAAAGGACATTTGACTGCTTTTCGAAGAGTACAGTGTTCTTTGAACATTTCTGACATGGCCTAGAAAACGGTGTGATATTGTCTTTTAAGATGCAGCTGGAATAAAGGAAATTATAGAGTCCAGGACAGCTGGAGGTGACACCTGAAGCCAACCAGATAAAAGGAAAGAAAGGGAGTCTGAATAAAGAAAACTTAAAAAGGAAATTCTAATTTGTACTGAAATGCTTTTTGTAGACACTTGGAATACACATTAAATATGGCTTTTCAATCATTTTTGTGTTCTATTGGCTCCTTTAAGGAAAGTTCCCCAATAAATAAATCTTTCTCTTTGAATGTTTATTGCTTTTATGAGCAATATATTGTGAACTAGGAGATTAGCCATAGATGTCTGCTATTGCTACATTCCTTCACAAATACAGGAGCATTTAGGTATGTGTGTGGACTCAGGGGTTATACTAAGCACCATTATAGTTCTCAGCTTCAACAAAAGAACAATGGTAACTCACGTACATTTACAATGCTGGGAAAGTATGTATGGAGTGTGTTTATAGCATCTTCTTTAAAGATTTTTTTTCTAGACCAAAAAAAATCCACTTGAAAAGGTTATATTAGAATTGTATTGCTTTAAGTCGAAGAATCAACTAAATGATAAATGGGCTTTTAAGAGCCCAGTAACTTTTATGCATCCATAAAGAGAAGTAACAAACATTTGAAGAAGAGATTGGACCATGAAGACTCCTGCCAGGAGTGGAAACAACATGCCTGCATCTCAGTCAGACAAATGTGGGGCTGCTCCATTCCCACTTGTCACACGAGGTCCTGCAGATTTCTGCATGTAAAGAGGCACTCCTACCATGTTCCAAGTCCCTGGTTGAGGCAAGAGCGGTAGCTCCAGATTATTGGTGGACCCACTGCTATCACAAACTACCACTAGATGCTGTGGAGTTGATTCAGACTCATGGTGACCTCAAGTGTGTCAGAGTAGGACTGGCCCATAGGATTTTCTAGGCTAAAAAAAAAAAAAATTTTTTTTTGTTTTTTTTTTAATCTTTATGGGAGCAGATCACCAGGTCTTCCATCTATAGAGCGGCTGGCGTGTTCAAATCGCCAACCTTTCGGTTAGCAGCCAAGCGCTTAACCATTTGCACTACCATGGCTCCCTACAGACAGGACACTGGTGTCCCAACTGGAGACATAGAGGATTTTTGATAGATCAAGATCCTATTAAGACTAAAAATTAATTTAAAGGAAAATTCTTAATAAGCATTAGGAATAAGCCACGGAGGCATCTTGGTAATGAGTATTAAGCTAGCAACTGAAATCTGGTCCCATCACTAACGGCATGGCTTTGGTCAAGGCAAGTCACTTTTCTGTGTCTCAGTTTTCCCATCTGTAAATGAGGTTTATATATGTGAGGATTATAGCTCTGCTATAACCAGCCATGAGAATTTGGGCAGTTGCTTTACCTCCCTGTGTGTCATTTTCCTCATCTATAAAATGAGAGTCTCTACAAAAGAACCCCTACGGTCTACTCCCCGGTTAGTCATATGATCCTATAACAGGAGAAAAAAAATGCGTTGAAACATAAGAATCTTTTTGTAAGAAATGCCCCTAAATGAGTGCAGCTGAAGATTTGGATAATTCATCCAAAGTTTGAGTTTGTTGTAGGAAATGATTTCCTTGCAATCTGTTTTTTTTTTTTTTTTTTTTGAGAACATCTCCATATTCCTATATTAAATAGGAACAAAATTTGGAAAGAGGCCTTCCCTTGCCGGATGGCTGCTGGGTCCAGATGAGCAACAGCAAGAAAGCTTTTTCCAAGGCTTTCTGTACTTCTGGCTGTCTGGTTTGGCTACTGACGGGGCTGGCGCCTTCTACGATCTACATAGCCTCAGGAAAAAGAAAGAGAACCTTCTAGATCACTTCCTCTCATAAGAAACTCTTGGGCATAGGAATAAAAATGGCTGCTGAACCAGTAGAAGAAAGTTGTATCAACTTTGTAGAAATGAAATTTATTGGCAGTAGATTTTTTTTTAGACTTTATACCTGAAAACAATGGAAGCCTCGAATCAGATCACTTCGGCAAGCTTGAACCAACTAAATTTGCCATCATACGAAATTTGAACGACCAAGCTCTCTTCATTGACCACAGAAGTAAACCTGTGTTTGAGGATATGCCTGATTCTGACTGTAAAGATAATGTACCCCAGACCATATTTATAATAACAGTGTATAAAGATAGCCAACCTAGATATCTGGCAGTAACCACCTCTGTGAACTGTATGAAAAGAATTCCTACCATTTCCTGTGAGAACAAAACTATTGACTTTAAGGAAATCACTCCTCCTGAAGATATCAAGGATACACAAAGTGACATCATATTCTTTATGAAAGGTGTTGAAGGACATGAAAAGACACAATTTGAATCTTCATCATACCCAGGATCCTTTCTCGCTTCTGAAAGAGATGCGGACCTTCACAAACTCATTGGGAAAAAGAAGAACCAAATTGGGGATAGTTCTATACTGTTCACTGTAGACCTCCAAGAGCTGGGTGTTGTTACAAGTTGATAGGTTGCTAGTAAAGAATGTCAATTTTAAGAATTGTGCTCTTTAAAAGTCTGTCTATATGAGATCAAACTGACGACAGCAGCTGTTAATGGCGGAGGGACAACTCAGAAAAGGAGGGTGAGAATGGTTGCACAACTTGAAGAATGTAATCAATGTCACTGAATTTCACATATAAAAATTGTTGAATTCGTATATGGTCCACTGTGTTATTCTCAACAATGAAAATAAAATAAATTATATTAAAACATTTTTTTTTTAATCTGGGAAGAGAAGCTGTTGGGATTCTGTAAATGGTCTGTAAGAAGTCCTAAAGAAGTCCAGGACACACATACCTTTAAGCAATTGATCTCTACCTCTCCTCTGACATAGCAGAAGGGAAAACCTCAAGCCCTTAACGCTGATCAGTGCTGGAGAAAGAATCATTCTTTTCTTCTTTTATGATTGTGACGTAAGTAAGCTCGTGTTTGTTGGGAAGGCACATATATAGACATACAATCACCCACAGACACAGAAAAGTCTTAGCATTTTGAATATGACTCAGATATTATGTCATTTACTTTTTTTTTTTTTTTTACCTGGGGGTTATATTAGAACATAGCTGAGCAATGATTCAGAAATCTACTAGGTCTAATTTGTGACTAAATTAGAGTATTCCAGAACCTATGGAGCTTCTATTTCTACACTGGTCTGCCATAGATGATTCAAGTCTTTTTTTTTTTTTTTTTTCTTAATATTTTATTTTGTTTTCTCTGAAGGCTTACACAGCAATTTAGGTTTCCACGCAACAATTTCTATACAAGTTGTTCAGTGACATTAGTTACATCCTTCACGACGTGTGAATATTCTCATTCTTTCTGTTCTGGTTGTTCCATTGCCATTAATCTAGAGATGATTCAAGTCTTTTTTGCTTTCAAATTTCTCTGAGAGAAAAAAACTGCAATACAGACAAACCACTGAGAACTTGAATGGGAAAAAAATTCCCAGGATTGTCTCAACACCTTAAGTTCCTGTCTCCAAGTTTCCCACTTTGATTTGATCATAAATCAATATTTTTCCTCACCTCCTTGGACCAGTGGAGCTAAACCAGTGGCTGCTCACAGTTAAGGGCACCTAGAGTTTAAGTCTACATAGGAATTTCCAACTCACGCTCCAACACAATTCTCTCTTCCTATTATAGTGCACTTTCTCAATGACCTTTTTTTTTTTTTAAGTAAAGTATTTTTAAAATATTGTTTGGGGCAGACACATTAAACTGAAATGCAGTTTTGGATCAGTCAATGCAGTTTCAGACGCTTATCAGTAAGAAAGAGGCCATAGTTAACATAACTCACACAATTGGAGATGATCTCACAATTAATGAGTGTTGAAAGTTGTAATAAACAAGTCTTTTCAAACTAATTATCCTGTGAAGGTCACAATGTGTACTTAAGAATAATTTTTTAAAACTATCCTGATTTTATGCAAATGGTGTGCTTTCCAGTGACAGCAACCAAAACAGATTCCAATAGGGTTGTATCTCAAACCACCTTGAGTAGAAGTGAAGAGAAACTGTTAGAGTGGCTTCATGGATGACAAACACCTGAATACTGAAGATGAATGGAAATAGTTTGAATATAATTAATCACTTCATGAAATATGAATGAACAATACCTCTAAATTACTATATTATTTTTAAAGTTACGTGACTTTAAGTATGTCTGTATAATTAATTTATTAAGTTAAATATAAAGACACATTTGACTACTGCATCTACATTGCTAAATGTTTTCATAATCAAGTTGGCCCAGAACTTTTCTTTTTGGATCTTTCCATTGGGAAATGGGAGACCACCTTATTTGGGGTCACTTTATGTTTGGGCACATTCTAGAGTAAAACAGATTTGCTGAATCTGTATTTGCTGAGGCATGGTAGATGATAAAGGAGACCCGGTGATGCAGCAGTTAAGAGTTCCACTGCTAGCCAGAAGGTCAACAGTTCGAATCCACCAGCTGCTCCTTGGAAACACCATAGGAAAGCTCTACTCTGTCCTATAGGGTGGCTATGAGTCGGAATTGACTTGAGGGCAATGGGTTTTGGCTGGCTGGTAGAAAATGAAAGGCAAGGAGAAGGGATGGAATGAAATCCAATCTTGAAATTACAATCTGCTCCGGGTTCCTTGACAGGTATTGTATTTGTTTTCATGGGTACGTTCTGGGGTTCATCTCAGCCTGGGCAAAATGGCTACTCATCACTTTTCTGGAGTGATGAACAGAGAGTGAAGAAGAACCCCTTCAAACATTCACCACTGAAAACTCAGAAGGCAATACACGAACATTCAGTGCTGGCAGGACAGTTAGTTATAAAAACATCAATTATATTGAACACTTATTGAGTACTTACCAGGCACTGTGCAAAGTGCTTTACATGTAACTATTATGACAACTTATTATCCCCATTTTAGAGATGAAAAAACTGATTAGCAGGTGAAGTAGTTTGCCTAAATCCCACAATTGGCAAGTGATAGAGTTATGACTTGAACCCAGGCAGTCTTACTCCAGAGCCTGTGCTCGTAAGCAAGGTGCTATACCACTTCAACAATTTAAATGATAGATTTACGAGAGAGAATAATCCTTTCCAGGGTTTTTTGGTTTTTTTTCCCTAGTATCCACAGTGCTATCCAAAGCACCTTTCCCATAGCAGGGTATGTGAGAAACTAAGTTAGTGATCCCTAATCATTGATTCTGAGTTCACCATTCTATAAGACTATCTGCCTTGAGCATTGTGCTCTTTTAGGATCTACCTATATGGAATCAACTTGACCACAGAAACTTGAAGATTAGACAGGAAACTTAGGGGGCAGTGAGTTTATGTTTATGGGGGAGGAGCAACTCAGGAACAAAGGGTGAGAATGGTTGCACAACTCAAAGAATATAATCAATGTCACTGAATTGCACATGTAGAAACTGTTGACCTGGTGTATGTCCTGCTGTGTATATTCTCAGCAACAATGAAAATACAATAACTTTTATATATATATATATAATCTATAGATCACAGGGAAAAAAAAAACTCACCTGATGCCTGAATCCAACAGCATCATTTTAGTCCTCATTCTTTGAATATATACACTTGGATATCTAAATACTATTTAGTACTCTCACCTTGTTGAAACTCTTCCTTTGGCCAACAGAAAATTCCTTTCTTGGTTCTGCTACATCCACAGTGCTCACCCATCTTTCTTTCCTTGTTCCTCCATCTCCCTTTTAAGGTGAGGTTTCTTTTACTCTATGTTCCATACAATCTCACCTATGGTCAAGGAAAGAGTCCACATATGGACTCCCAAATTCATTTCAAATTTCTCTTCTAAACTTCAAAAGCATAGCTTCAGCAGCTCACTAAGGCTCTTAGAACTCTCCAATTATATCTCAAATTCAACAGGTTCCCACGGGAACTCACTCGCTCCTCCTTATCCCTGCCCAATCATGCTCCCATATCTAATCCTTCTTTTTTAGTCCTTATTTCCTTTAATGGCATGACTGCCTAACCAATCACACAAACCTCAAGCCCTGGGCCCATCTTGCACTCTTCTTTATTTCTCACAATTCCCCATAATTGATTCATATCCCTAACACACACACTCATTGGATCACCAAATTCTTTCGATTTTACCTTCTTAATGTCTCTGGATTCTGTTTTCCTCTTTGCTGTTTCCACTGTGTGGTGAAAGCCTTCATCATCTCTCATTTGGATTACTGCAATGGCTGTTTGTCTTACTCTCTTTGCTCTGCTCCATCCTTATGAATGACCTTCCTAGAATGCAAAGCTGATCACACCCATATCTGTTTACACACCATCCAAAAGTCTTCTTTGCTTGCAGGGGACCATCCTAACTGCACAGCCAGGCATATAAGGTTCTCCACAACCTGACTTTTGTTTACTTTTTTAGCGTCATTTCTATCTCCTTCTTACACCTTCTCCAGTCATAACCTCCCCATGATCCAGATCCTTGGGGCTACACACCACATCATCTCATGCCAACTGGTGAACTCCTGAAAGAGATCCCTTTTCTTTCTTACTAATCTCTGCTCTAAACTTGCAGTGTTGGCTCAGTTTTTTTAAAAAAGAAATGCGGTTCCAGGCATTTTAACACACTTTAATATCTCATCCTTTCGGCCACTCTAGAGAAGGTTGCACAAGGCTCTTTCATTTAACAGGCGTGGAAGCCAACTTCAATCAAGCTGAGGCCCTTGAATGGTTACTAGTAAGGATGCAGTCGACGAATGAGCCAATATTTAAATGTAGGTCAGGGTGGCTGTAAAGTCTGTGCTGCTTTCATCGAATTCTGAAAGTATCAGCAACTATGTCCAAGATCATAGTTTTACCTGCAAGGGAACAACCATGAAGCAGGGTCGTTGTTTTAGGCTCCCATGCATGAAGCCCGTCAGACCTTCAGATGCAGGTCACTTTGGGATGTGGCAAGTACCATACTTATCGTGTGGCCTCCAGCATATCCCAGCACCCCGTGAATGGAAAAGCTCTCCCCTGACACCAAACTTTCCACACTCTCAGTGAACCCCAGACACCAAATACAGCCCTTTGAGGAGGGTGTCTAATGTCTTAACTGCCTTTCCCAAAGGAAGAGGAAAGTGTGAAAATGAGCCTGAACCCTGCTTCTGACTTAATGGTCTAGATGAAATGCTCAGTATTGGTCCATCTTGATTCTGATTTTATTAAACAATTGATAGCATCCTACAATATTTCTTTTTGCTAGCTAAAGCCCCCCCCCCCAATAACTCCACAATAGCAGAATGGAAAAGGGCTTCAATAACTACCCATCGTATAAAAAAATAAGTACCTCTTTCCATTGTCACTTTCATAATGTTGTCAAAACAAAGCTCTGGTCTAAGAATCTCTGGATCAAGTGCCAGTCCTATCTCTGCCGACAACGACCTGTGTGCCCTGTGGCCTTGAACAAATTCACTTCTATTTTCTCATTTTTTGAATTAATGGATTATAATAGTTGATCCATAGCCAGTCCCTTTGAATTCTAACATTCAGACATTATTCTTACTTTTAGGATGTTTTCACCCTAAGGTTAACTTGTCCTAACCCTACGTGAACCTACCCTAGATGACCATTTCCATACAGGATTTTTAAAATGGTAATCAGGGATGAAGAGCCCTGGTGGCACAATGGTTAAGTGCTTGGCTGTTGAGAGGTCAGTGGTTCAGACCCACCCAGCAGCTCTGCAGGAGAAAAGACCTGGCAATCTGCTTATGTAAAGATTACAATCTAGGAAACCCTATGGGGCAGTTCTACTCTATCACAGGAGGTCACTATGAGTCAGAATCGACTCAACGGCACACAGCAAGCAAGAATGATGGGTTGGAAATTAATTCCAAAACTGTTATAGAAAAAAGACGGGGAGGGGGCTGTACCAGTGCATTAAGTTGTATTTGAGCCTGTGTTTTAATGCACTGATACAGACTGCATGGTAGCAAATGGAATGTCTAACTCCATGTGCATGTGAACATCCTCTCAAGTTTATATACATGTGGGAAAATGACTTTTGACCTTGGACCTACTGAAATGACTATTGAAATGCCACAAGGTGCAGGGAGCAATATAAACATAAAAATCCAGGGTAATTATTCAAACGAGTATCGATAAAACTAAGTGACAAGGAAAACACCTGTTGTGTGTTGTCATTGCTGACACATGCATACAGTATACGGTTGTTAGGATCTCAAAAAGTTTTGTTTACATGAGTGTAAGTTCTCAGGGCATGGCAGCCAGTAGGTAAGATCAAATGAGATATGACATAAGGGCTCAATAAATGCCTGATGAATGGATATTACATGAAAATACAATGAAAAGCAGTGTTAGGCAAAAGTGAAGCACTGTTTAGTATTCAAAGGCTTATTTTCTATTCAATTTATGAAAGGCGGATTCCAGAAGAGTTATTAGAGAGGTTCTTTTTCAATCTTTGTGGCGTTCACAGTCACAGAAAACATTCCCACCAAAATCTCATTAGTAAAAACATACATTGGGAAAAGAATTTATATACCAACACATTGCTGATTAAACAGGAGCACCTTGGTCAAAAAGAAATCAAGAAGGCACATTTCTAACGTAAGGAAAACCCTGGTTTGGAGCAACCTGTTGGTTTCACATTCTAAAAATCAGACTGCTTTATATAATATATACGTGTGTGATATATGATATTAGTCTCATTTTACACCGATTTTAGGAGAAACCCCAGATGGGGCAGGAGGAGGGGCCTCTCAAAAGGTTCTCAGCAAAGTGGAAGCGCCTCAGAGGTGCGTTCAGCCATCACAGTCTGCAGGGAAAGGCAAGTTCCCAGACAGGGCTGAGACGCTCTCCTCCTGGAAGCCGACTCACCTTCCCTCCTGGAGGTGGCCCGGGCTGCAGGCAGGAGCAGCGAGAAGCAGAGGCAGCAGCTCAGCCAGAGCGCAGGCATGGCCGGGGCGCTCCGTCCGCCGCTGCAGGGGTCGCTGCCAGGCGCCTCGAGGCTGTGGTTTCCACTCTGCGCTCTGCTGTGCTTTCCTTTTCCTTGATCAAGTGGTTTTATCGACTCGTCTACCTGACTCAGTCCTGACAGGAAGAGAGCCTGGGTTTCAGGGTGTGACTCACCTGTGAATAAGGAGGACCCAGCCCTCAGGAGGCAGACAAACACAGCACACACAGAGTCCTAAAAGCTCTCACCCACCTGCAGGGCTCCCCCTGGCCACAAGAAGAGCGCACACCTGGCCCAGGCCGAGGGTGTGGTGCGGCGGATGGCCCAGGGATCCTCCTGGAGCAATGTAGCAGATCTCCCGGAGCCTTCATTCTCTCCCGGGGTGGTCCAGGACAGAATTCACAGAGGTAAATAGCAGCCCTACCGTTTCCTCAAACTGGAAGGCCCACTCTCAAGTGCACAAACTCAGAATTAAGCCAGCAGCCCTGGTCAGGGTGAACCTCTCTCTGAAATACAGCAGCCTTACCCTAGCCCACCCTCTGCTAATTCCTCCTTCCCTCTCCATCACCAGGCTGGACCAAGGGCCCCTCTCCAGTCAGGTTAGTAACTTCCTGATCACCTGGGCATGTATCTCATTAACTCACTTGTTGACTGGTTGGCCTCCCTATGAGGACAGGGTCTCACTTTATATCCTAACAACTGGTACAGTATCTGGCTTACAGTTGGTGCTGAATAAATGTTCTGTTGAATTGTTTAAGGAAGAGGTTCACAGATTCCAACTACTTTTACATATTAGGGCAAATTTCTCATGCCCTTCTCTATGGGCCCATTAGAAAATGTTTGTTGAGGCCCACGGAGTGCATCATCCAAGTCCACTGTGTTAGGTGAAGCGAGTAATATCTGTTGGTGGTGGTGTGTGCCATCGAGTTAATTCTGACTCATAGCGACCCTATGTGACAGAGTAAAACTTCCCCGTAGGGCTTCCTAAGCTGTAATCTTTGCCGGAGCAGATTGCCAGGTGTTTTCTCCAGTGGAGCAGCTGGTGGGCTTGAACCACTGACCTTTTGGTTAGCAGCCCAGCACTTAACCATTGCACCACCAGGGCTCCTTGAGTAATATCTAGAAAACTGTAATTCTTGATACATCTTAAATTGTCCCTTCCCTTAAGAAGGCTGGAGACAATAATTTAGAGAGGAGGCTATAAAGGAGAAAACTTTAACTCCTAGTAGAGATTTAGAAAAAATTACCAGAGGTTTAGATATACACAATATATATATACACAATCTTTGCAAAACAACCACGCCCTACTCCTTATTACCAAGGCCTGCAAGTCTCAATAAATAGTTGTTGACTGATTGAATGAATGTTCTGTAGATAGTTCTGTGGATGATAATAACAAGCTAACAAATAACAAACTAGATAATAAAGAATTGTCAAATGGTGTCAGGATTTCAGCTTACGCATTTAATTAAAACCAATGTGCACTGACTAGCCAGGGACGACTTCGTACAGAAAATGGCTTGCAGTGAGCTGGGTGTTTAGGAGTGACACAGATCTAAATAATGCACCGAAGAGCAACAGGGGCAAGGCAGGTAACCACGAACTGATTAAAAGTGAGGAGCAGAAAGGAAACTTCAGTTTTTTCATCCCAAGCTGATTCTCTTCTACTTTCTCCAGAATTCAAACAAATGAACTCATACTGTCTCACAAAACTCATAGCGGCCAATTACTGCTAACATTTCAGTGCACATTAACATTTCAGAGACCAGATATTTAGAATTTTCCCCTCCGGTAGGTAGCTGGAGCAGCATGGAGGCTGAAACCACGTCCTTGAGTACCTTGCTCCTTTCCCTTCTTCCCGTCAGTCTTGTGCAATGTTCAACTGTCCTGCAGGAACAAGAAATAGGACCCTGCAAAACAAAGCCTTGAAGGTACATTTCATTTTAGTGCAGATCACTATAGTTTATTGTATTTCAAAAGTTGGGAGCATATTTTTATCTGCAATCATTTTTGGACAGTGATAATAACAATAGCTAACATATATACAGTACCTACTATTTGTTCATCTTTTATACATATTAATCCTTTAATCTTCAAAACAGGAGCCCTGGGGGCAAAGTGGTTAAGCCCTATGGTTGCTAACCAAGAGGTCGGCAGTTCGAATCTACCAGCTGCTCCTTGGAAACCCTATAGGGCAGTTCTACTCTGTCCTACAGGGTATCTATGAGTCAGGATCAACTCTATGGCAATGGGTTCTTTTTTTTAAGTCTTCAAAACTCTGTGAGTTAGATGTACTTTTAATTTCCCCAATTTGCAAATGGAAAGATGGAGGCATGGATAGGTCAAGCAACATGCTCAAAATCACACTGCTAGTAAGTGAAAAGGCCACAATTCAAATCAGGTAGTCTAGCTCCAGAATCCATGTTGTTAACCACTACGGTGGTAATAAACTCTGTAAGTCAGACTAAAAGGCGCCATAAAAAAGACAAATTCACGGTACTGATTGAATTCAACATACAGTCAAGGGTTGTTTACCAATGGCCTTTACGACCTGACCAGATTGTGGACTATTGATACACATCGATAAAGCCAAGCCACCATGGACTCTGAGCAAATATTTCTGATTTACCTAAGATGGTAGCCCTGAAAGGACCCCAGAAGCTACCTGGACCAGGACTAGCAAAAGGACAGCAGGCCCCAGGGCACCAGGCCAACTAGCAGCTTCTTTTGTGTGAATAGTACAATATCTTTAACCCTTTTTTTTTTTAATGTAAATACCTTTAGGCAGGCATTCCTCTGTATGTCTCAGTTCTTACCTAGTGTCATGGCCTTATCCTGGGCCCCTTCACACATTTATACAAACTCTCCAGCTTGGGCGGAGACCCCCACTTTGTCTTAACCCCTTACTTTGTTCAGGGACAACATCTTTACCTTTTGTTGGTACCCTTTACCAACCTGAGAATTCTCCTCTAGTGAGCTACTGGGGTTAAGAGTGTACTAGTGGTCAAAAGCAAAGACTCTGGAGAAAATTCCTGGGGACAAATCTAGGCTTCACCATTCATCAAGGCAGATTAATTAGTTTTCTCTAGGTCTTGGTTTCTTCAGCTGTAGAATGGGAATAATAAGAGGACATTTGCCTAGTAAGATTGCTGGGAAAATTAAATGAGTCAATGATCTATAAAATGCTCAGAACAGCACCAGACACGTAATATGCCACTATACACGTACATTTATCGTTATGTTGCTTATTGGTCCAGTTGTGAGGATTTTTGTGTTCTTTATGTTGAAGTATAATGCATACTGAAAGCTGTAGTCTTTGATCTTCAGCAGTAAATGCTACAAGTCCTCTCCACTTACAGCAAGCAAGGTTATGTCATCTGATGTTGTTAATGAGCCTTCCTTCAATTCTGATGCCGCATTCTTCATCTAGTCCAGCTTCTCTGATTTTTAGCTCAGCATACAGACTGAATAAGTAAGGTGAAAGGATACAACTCTGACACACACCTTTCCTGATTTTAAACCACACAATATCCCCGTGTTCTGTTCAGATGATTGCCTCTTTGTCTATGTACAGGTTACTCATGAGCACAATTAAGTGTTCTGGAATTCCCATTCTTCACATTGTTATCCATAATTTGTTATGATCTGCACAGTCGAATGCCTTTGCATAGTCAATAAAACGCAGGGAAACATTTTTCTGGTATTCTCTGCTTTCAGCCAGGATCCATCCGACATTAGCAATGATATCCCTGGTTCCATGTCCTCTTCTGACTCCAGTTTGAATTTCTGGCAGTTCCCTGTTGATGTACTACTGCAACCGTTTTTGAATTATCTTCAGCGAAATTTTTCTTGTGCATGATATTAATGATATCGTTTGATAATTTCCACGTTCAGTTGGATCACCTTTCTTTGGAATGGGTACACATACGGATCTCTTCCAGCTGGTTGGCCAGGCAGCTGTCTTCCAAATTTCTTGGCATAGATGAGTGAGCACCTCCAGCACTACTTCCATTTGCTGAAATATCTCAGTTGGTATTCCGTCAATTCCTGGAGACTTGTTTTTCCCCAGCGCCTTCAGTGCAGCTTGGGCCTCTTCCTTCAGTACCATCGGTTCTTGACCATATACTACCTCCTGAAATGGTTGAACATTGATCAATTATTTTTGGTATAGTGACTCTGATTTCTTCCATCTTCTTTTGATGCTTCCTGCATCGTTCAATATTTTGCCCATAGAATCTTTCAAAATTGGAACTTGAGGCTTGAATTTTTTCTTCAGTTCTTTCAGCTTGAGAAATGCTGAGCATGTTCTTCCCATTTCGTTTTCTAAATCCAGGGTTTTCACATTTCTTTACAATACTTTGTCTTTGTGAGCCACCCTTTGAAATATTCTGTTCAGCCCTTTTATATCATCACTTCTTCCGTTCTCTATAGCTACTCTAAGTTCAAGAGCAAGATTCAGAGTCTCTTCTGACATCCATTTTGGTCTTTTCTTTCTTTCCTGTCTTTTTAATGACCTTTTGATTTCTTCATGTATGATGTCATCCCGCAGTGTGTCTGGTATTCAGTCATTAGTGTTATACTCAAGGTCGTACTTTGGCTCCTGTGAACTAGTTTTAATTTTCTTCACATTCAACTTGAACTTGCATATGAGCAATTTCAGTGGGCCTGGCCTTGTTCTGACTGGTGACATTGAGTTTCTCCATTGTCTCTTTCCACAGATATAGTCTATCTGATCCCTATGTATTCCATCCAGAGATATCCACGTGTATAATAGCCATTTGTGATGTTGAAAAAGGTATTTCCAACGAACAGGTTGTTAGTCTTGCAAAATTCTATCATTCAATCTCTGGCATCCTTTCTATCACCAAGGCCATATTTCCCAATTACTAATCTTTCTTAGTTTCCAACTTTCACATTCCAATCACCAGTAATTATCAATGCATCTTGATTGTATGTTTGATCAATTTCGTACTACAAAAGTTGGTAAAGATCTTCAATTTATTATCTTTGGCATTTGAATTACACCTCAATATAAAGAAAACAAAAATCTTCACAACTGGACCAATAAGTGACATCATGATAAATGGACAAAATATTGACGTTGCCAAGGATTTCATTTTACCTGGATCCACAGTCAAAGCCGGTGGAAGGAGCAGTCAAGAAATAAAAAAACATATTCATTGGGCAAATCTGCTGCAAAAGACCTCTTTAAAATGTTAAAAAGCAAAGATGTCACTCTGAGGTCTAAGGTATGCCTGACCCAAGCCTGGTATTTTCAATTGCCTCATATGCATGTGAAAGCTGGATAAAGAATAGGGAAGAAGAATCTATGCCTTTGGATTATAGCATTGGTGAAAAATATTGAATATACCACGGACTGTCAGAAGAACGAACAAATCTGTCTTGGAAGAAGTACAGCCAGAATGTTCCTAGAAACAAGGGTGGCGAGACTTCATCTCAAGTACTTTGGACATGTTATCAGAAGGGACCAGTCCCTGGAGAAGGACATTATGCTTGGTAGAGTAGAGCGCCAGCGAAAAGGAGGATGACCCTCAACAAGATGGATTGACACAGTGCCCGAAACCGTGGGCTCAAGCACAACAATAATTATGAGAATGGCTCAGTGTTTTGTTCTGTTGTATGTAGGGTCACTATGAGTTAGAACCGACCTAACAACACCAAGTAACTGTTAATTATTTGGACATGAACCTGGATTAGGCCAAGAATCCCACAGAAATGTAAAATTATGATTAAACCATCAATTAGTAGAAAGGTTGAAGCAAAATCTCATATGGCACTTGCTAGTAGTTATAACAATGAAAATCTAATTGGTGCTGAAACCCTTTACCGTTGAGTCGATTCCAACTCATAGCGACACTATAGCACAGGGTAAATCTGCCCCATAGGGTTTCCAAGGAGCGGAAATCTGGTGGATTCGAGCTGCCGACCTTTTGGTTAGCAGCTGTAGCTCTTAACCACTACGCCACTAGGTTTTCCAATTGGTGCTGAGTCAGTAATAATATAACAAAGATGATGACAACAATAAAAACAATAATTATAGCTGTACTTGTATGCTGTTGATGTTGTTAGGTACCATTTAGTCGGCTCCATGCTGAAGGCTGTAGTCTTTGAATTTGATACTACTCACACTGGGTTTTTTTTTTCAGCAATAAAAAGGAATGAAAGAGCAATACACACACAATATAGATGAATTTCAAAAGTACTGTGCTAAGTGAAAGAAGCCAGACACAAATCTGTATGATTTCATTTATGCTAAATTCTAGAAAAGGTAAAACTACAGTGAAAGAAAGCAGACCAGTGATTGCCAGGGGTAGGGGATTGACTGCAATGGTGCAAAAGGATATTTTTTGAGATGAAGGAAATATTTTGAAATATTGTGATTGTGGTCAAAACTCATCAAATTGTATACTTAAAACAATCAAATTGTATACAATAAAATACTTTTATAAATTATACTTCACTAAAACTGACCAAAAAAAGAAAAAAAACCTTTAAAAAAAAAAATCTCTGGGCTAATTAAAGTGACATGCTTTTAAATATGCAAGCTAAAACCCACCACTAAAAAAACCACTAGAAAACATCAAATGTCAGCATAAATTGTGACAAAGCCACAGCACGAGTCCAGCTCTAACGTCTCTGCTGGTTCTAATAAGCTCTAAACTCTCATCTGAGGCCTGCAGGCAGAAAAAAAAAAAAAAAAAATACCACCCAGGAATTGCAGAGAGAACCTTCTTCTGGGCACCTGTCTGTTTTGACAATTTACAAAAGGTAAGAGATGGCTTTCTGAAAAGTTTGCTTAGGGGTATGAATTTTAAACTATCACAACTTTTGTGCTAGGAAGTCAGCACTTGGATTTTTCTCTAATCTTCCCCAAAGTTTACCACATTCACCCAAGTGTCATCCCTGGTGTCAGTAAGGATAACATTCTGTGCAAATTCTCTGACCACAGAGCCTGAAAGGGACTGGGGCATTTCCATCGGGCGTGGCCAGGAAGGCTGAGGCTCTGGAAGTCCCCACTGCCCATTGTTTCATTTGCTGCTCAGTAATCACCCTGGGGACTTTTCTTTTTATAAGCCTGTGTAAATCATTTCCGAAAACTGTCAAGTCTCCACCCCCACCCCTCAAATAGGATTACGAGTGACACGTTGACTTTTGCCTTGAGTTCCATCCTTACCTTAGTTAACTTCCAGAAGGAATGCCTGGCATGTCACCCACTTCCAAATTCACTTATGATAAAAACTGAAGCACTAGCTGTTAACATACCAGCAAGCGACAAGGCACTTGGTCTAGATTCCCTCCCCTTTTAAAAACCTCCGCAAAGAGCTCTAATTACGTCAGTATTTGCATAAACATTTTAAATGTAAAGTATCAGGAGGGAAAAAAAAAAAAAGCCCAACTCTCCTTTGTTCTTTATTGGTAAAGGAAAGTGCCCATAAATGGAGATGGTTCAGTGTTTCCTGGATCGTCTGGGTAAATTCCTTCAGGTTGGCCGGACTCCAGAAAACAATGTTCTCTGAAGCAAGACCATGGCTGAAGCGGCAAGCTTCCACTTTATGCTGAAACATGTGGGTTGCCCATAGCTAGTTTCAAGGAACCATAGAGGCCAGACCAGAACTCAAGTAATGCCTTTTACTTATTAAAGGGAAATGAGCCTTTTTCTTTGGCTGGCTGGTGATCCACCTGGGCTGGGGATGTACAGTAGAATCGACAGCTATACACAAAGAACAACTTCATTTGCATCTTTTTTTTTTTTTGGTGTAGCTATTACAGAGAGGGCAGTGTGGTTCAGTGTTAGATTTCTCGCTTTCCATGAGGGAGACCAGGGTTCAGTTCTGGCCAATCCACCTCATGTGCAGCCGACACCCATCTGTCAGTGAAAGCTTGTATGTTATGATGCTGAACAGATTTCAGCGGAGTTTCCAGACTAAGACAGACTAGGAAGAAACGCCTGGTGATCCATTTCCAAACATCAGCCAGGGCAAACCCTATGAATCACTATGGTCCAAGTCACAACTATCATGGGAGTGGTGCAGGACCCGGCAGCATTTCATCCGTTGCGCATTGTCCATGACACCATGGCAGCTAACAACAAAGTTACACACAGAGATACCGAAATCAGTTAGTTATTTAACAGTGTTATAAACGGGGAGAGGGAGGTTAGGAGAAGGACACATGCTTAGAAAAAAAAAAAAATAGAAAAAAAAGCAGAGGGTGAAAGATTGTGAGAGAGGGAAGAGTAGTAGTGGGCGTGTGTCCACTGTGTATGCCCTTAGACTGAAATTTGGTCATCCACTCATCTGTGAAAAATGTGATTAGCAGATTAAACATTACCCATGCTTCCTCCCACTCTAACGCTGGACCATAGATATTCAGATTCCAATGAGAGAGCCTAAGGGGCCCACGCCAGTGAAAATTCTTCTCTGGGTTGTAATGGTGGGGTCAGGGCTACAGCTCCTGCAGGCCTGATAAGATTAAACTCTGACAGAGAGGCGGCCACCTTAGCTCAGAGGTTCCACACGCTTGCCTTTCAGAATGAATAAATGAGTCCAGAAAACAATGTTAGTCAATTGTGGAACTTTAATTATTTGAATTATAAAGCCTAACAAACTCTAAAGCATTTAGAGTTCGATCCTCCACCTTCAGGTAGGAAACTTTGGGTGTAGCGTTAAGTATAATAATAATTTTGACAATTACAATAAGGACGGCTAACCTGTATTGAATATTCTGCGTGTGATCAGTGCTAGAAGCCTTTACGGGGTTATTACAGAGTTCACGCCTCACCTCACCACCCCGCAGTGAAACATGTGCTATTATTATCCTCGTTCTGAGGTTGCTCAGGCTCCCTCACAAATCCATGCCATACCTCTCTCTAGAGTTATTATTCATCTCAATACAGAAACAAATTAAGCCTCTCACTGGATAAACACACCTTTTCCCATTAAAAAAATATATATATTTTTTTAGTTGAATCTTCAAATAAAATATGAACGCTCGAGTCCTTAGAACAAATACCTTATCCTATAATGACTTCTCTCCTGACAACCAGCCATAAATAAGGTTTGGCTCTGAGGGGTGTATCGTCTTTCTCATATTACCTTTGTGATTCTTCAGTGTTCAATGGTTCTGGAGTCCTGTGCAGCATCCTTTCCCATCATACTGTCATGTCTTGCATGGTCTTCTTGGTCTGAGAGCTTAACCCAGGCAGAAAAGCACTTTATATTAAGTAACTTGATTCTTGAACTTCTTGGAATAACTGGACGTTACTTTCGGCAGAGTAGAAAGAATCTGAGTAGTCTGAAAGAACCCAAGAATTTAATAGTTACATCCCTGGGTTCAGTTTTTTCTAGGGCCTGGTTACACAGAAATTCCCAAACATTCCCAGGTGGTTCTTTTGCAGGAAGCCTACAGATTGGATCCAACTTTGGTTAAAGTGGGAGAACTGTTAGCACTGTTTTTAAGAAGAAAATCTAGAGACACTCCTCACTGACCTACAAACTTCTCACAGCCTCAGTATGTCTACTCAGATTAAATTGCAAGGAGAATTAATGCAGTGATTCAGACAATTCACTCCAAAATGACACGTTGCCTCAATTACCTGGCTATTTTAGGTGAATATATCTTAGGCCTGAATTATTGGGACAATTGTTTCAATTCTCTGGTTTGTATGTATGATTACACAGCAAAACAAGAATTGCCTTGGCTATATTTTCTTATCCCAGAGTCCTCTATTAATATAACCCCCAGAAGTAATTTAGAAAATCTCAGCTAAAGCAGAGAATGGCTAGTTGGTTTTACAACAGAATTGGTTATTGGAAATCGAATACATGTTACGTGCCTCAGCTCAACTGAAAATGGATTATACCTACCCTAAAAATTATACACACATAAATATATATAACTTGAGCTCCAGATAGAAAATGTCCTTCTGAATGAAGTTTTTTTTGGGGGGGGTTGGTTTGTTTTGGTTTTTAGGTGTTGATCTTGCACTTACCATTTTCTGTAGACAATGCAGCTCTGTCTTCTGACCCTTCAGGGCCTCATGTATAATCTGTTTTAGGAGCAACTGCCCTGTTATTATCTGCATTCTGATCTTTCCTTTTGGAATTTTCTGTAGAATTCTTTTTCTAATATTTTATTGTGTTTTCAGTGAAGGTTTACACAGCAGTTTAGGTTCCCATTCAACAATTTCTACACAAATTGTTCTCTGACGTTGGTTATATTCTACCCTTCACAATGCTTAAACATTCTCATTATTTCCATTCTGGTTGTTCCATCTCCATTAATCTAGTTTCCCTGCCCCCTATCTTCTTATCTTTGTTTTAAAGTAATCATTGACCATTTGGTCACATATAGGTGATTTTTTTAAGGAGCACAGTACTTACAGGTGATAGTCTTTTTTTTTTTTTTTTTTTTTTTTTTGAGCCAACTTGTTATTTAGCTACAAGGTGACCTCAGGATTTCATTTCTGTCCAAGGTTTGAAGAGTATCTCAGGGCATTAGACTTGGGGAGTCCTCTAGTCTCAACCAGTCCATCAGGTCTGAGTTTTTTGTTTTGTTTAGGAATTTGACCTTCTGTTCTCACACTTTTCTCCCATTCTATCAGGGCCCATCTATCGTGGCCCTGATCAGAATTCTTAATAATGTCACAAATAAATGTATATTAATAAAAATTCATTTAGAATCAGATCAGAACCAAATTTTATCTGACCAGTCAACCACGATATTGATTTTTCCTCTGCAACACAGACAGAGCTGGAAGAGCGATAACATATGACACGCCACGCTGATTCAGATCAATGTGCCCTAATGCAGGACTGGGCTGTATCAGACAGGAACACCAGCAGATGTTTTGGGGGTGTACTGCTTCCACGACACTAACCATAATGTTTAGGAATATAGTCCCAAATACCCAGAGAGTTCCTTTTTAACATATGAGCTAAAATTTAACCAACTCTTTCTTTAAAATATCTGTATTTTCTAGAAGTTTTTTGATCTGCTATATAAAGCTTACTTTCTTTTATGTTATTAAAAGAACTTCTTTGTGGTCCTTGGATCTAGTTCTTTAGGATTTGTTGTACAAGAGTATAGCTCACCATTTCCAAATCCCTTATGACTTTACCTAAAAAAACCAAATCCATTTCCGTCAAGTCGATTCCAACTCATAGCGACCCTATAGGGCAAAGTAGAACTATCCCATAGGGTTTCCAAGGAGTGCCTGGTGGATTCGAACTGCCAACCTTTTGGTTAGCAGCTGTATCCCTTAACCACTACACCACCAGGGTTTCTGTAAATGTAAGCTTTATATTTCCTTTTCCTTTCTGGCTAAGAAATTCTACTTTTAGTCTTTTCTAATATCCTGTCCTAGTGATGATTGGGAGCCCTGGTGGTACAGTGGTTAAGAGCTACGGCGTGCTACCACTGCTAACCAGAAGGTGGGCAGTTCAAGTCTGCCAGACTCTCCTTGGAAACCCTATGGGACAGTTCTTCTCTGTCCTTTCGGGTCACTATGAGTCAGAATCGACTCAGCAGCAAGTGATGATTTTGGTCACTTAGGATATTCCCAGGTTTTACCACTTGTGTCCTGAACATAAGGCCGCATGTAACAAGAGGAAAGAAAACTTTTCCCTAATGAGTCTCCCCAGAAGGCAATTTTTTTTTTCCAGGAAGAGGCACATTTTTCTAATTTGCACAAAAGTGCCCATTGAGCTGGCCCTGACCCTGCCCCTATGGCCATGAACAGGAAATGAGGACCAAAGGATCACTCTGCAAGACTTCTTGATAATTCAGACCCCATCATTTAATAATTATAATCAGGATTATTTTTCCTTAAATATAATGCTTAGCACTGGTTTACGTTGTATGTCACAATTCAACTTTCTGCCTATTGCAGTTGTTACGAGCTTTCCTAAAAGTCTCTTTTCTCTGTATTGATTAGATATTCAGCACCAACTTCAAGAAAATATTATCTGGAACATTAAACCATTATTTTCTCTTTCAGATAATTTATAATCATTTTAGAAAACATTGTTTACCATATCAATCTTTGGGAGATATCTCTTCTTACACTTCTCTCTCCATCAAAAAAAAAAAAAAAACCCACCCATTCTTCTCTCTAAGCATTTCCCTAGGCATAACAAAATATTATCTCTGGTTCTAGAATAACTAAAATTTTTAAATAATTTCTGGTGTGGAAGTTTAGTAACCTCTCTGAACACCTAAGTACACTACTATTGTTTCTACTTTGTCTTTAAGCTCATTTGTGGTCCCAAAGAGCCCTTCCAGTGTGTTCAGATGTTCTTTTCCCTGAAACCATGCTTCTTTTTTTTTTAATTTTTATTGTGCTTTAAATGAAAGTTTACAAATCAGATCAGTCTTTCATGCAAAAATTTACACACAGCTTGCTACACCCTCCTAAATGGCTCTCCCCCTAATGAGACAGCACAGTCCTTCCGTCCACTTTCCTCGTGTCCATTCAGGCAGCTTCTGACCCCCTCTGCCCTGTCATCTCCCCTCCAGACAGGAGATGCCAACATAGTCTTATGTGTCTACTTAATCCAAGAAGCTCACTCCTCGCCAGTATCATTTTCCATCCAATATTCTAGTCCAATCCCTGTCTGAAGAGTTGGCTTTGGGAATCATTCCTGTCTTAGGCTACCAGAAGGTTTGGGGACCACAGCCTCCGGAGTCCTTCTAGTCCCAGTCTGACCCGTTCTACTCTGTCCTGTGGGGTCGCTATGAGTTGGAGTAGGCTCGATGGCAATGGGTTTGGATTTTTGGTTTTAAGATCGTATGTGACATGGTCCACCCCGCCTCCCTAACTTATCCTTCGAGGTTCTCTTTCTCTCGTTCATTCTACTTCAGCCACACTGGCCCCTTTGCTGTTTCTCAGACAAGGAAGCATACTCTGCGTTGGTGCTCATCTCCACCTGAGGAAGTCTACGCTCAGATGCCACCTCCCAGCACTGTTCCAACCATTTTCAATTCCTTTACTTTGCCTTATGTGTCTACTTACCTTTTATCACAACCGACATAAAATGTATGTGTTTATTATTGTCTCCTCCTCTAGAATGTAAGCTCTACAACAGCAGGGACTTTGTATTGTAACAAGGCCTAGGACAGTGCTGAGCTCTTAGCAAGCCCTCAGTAATACTTTTTTTTTTTCTTTTTAATTGAGGTAAAATTCACATAACATAAAGTTAAACATTTTGGTGTACAATTTAGTACATTCACAATGATGTGCAGCCACCACCTCTATCTAGCTCCAAAACGCTTTCATCAACCCAAAATATAATCCCATTAAGCAGTCACTCCCTAGTTCCTCTTCCTCCAGCCTCTGGCAACCACCAATCTGCTTTCTGTCTCTATGGCTTTACCTCTTCTGGATATTTCATACAAATGGAATCATACAATATATGACTGTGTCTGGCTTCTTTTCCTTTGCATAATGTTTTCATGATTCATCCACTTTGTAGCACATATCAGCACTTCCTTCCTTTTTCTGGATAAATAATATTCCATTGTATATATATATATATATACTATGCTATACTTTCTTCATCCATTCATCCGTTGATGGATACTTGGGTTGTTTTCACCTTTTGGCTATTGGGAATAGTGTTGCTGTGAACATTCATGTACAAGTATTTCTTTGAGTGCCTGCTTTCAAGTCTCTTGGATATATACTTAGGAGTGAAATTGCTGGGTCATATGGCAATTCTGTGTTTAACTTTTTGAGGAACCTCCAAAGTACTTTCCTTAGTTGCTGCACAATTTTTTAATGTAAAAATTCAAAGATGTATTTAATAAAGAAACTTTATGATTTTTCAACAATTACTCTGAAGCAAAGATGAGAAGATAAGGGGGCAGGGAAACTAGAGTACTGGAAATGGAACAACCAGAATGAAATTAAACAAAACATTGACATGTTGTGAAAAATGTAATTAATGTCACTGAACAATTTGTGTAGAATTTGTCAAATGGGAGTCTAATTTGCTGTGTAAACTTTCATCAAAAACACAATAATATATTATTTTAAAAAAAGAAATCATGATTTTGATTGATGTAGAAGAAAAAACACTTTATAGTGTGATGACTGCTGGAAAAACTTAACCCTGGAAATTCTTAAGGAAATTCTTCTCAAGAATATAGGAATAGAAAAAAAAACACTAAATTGTATACCTTTTGAAATCCAAATTGAAATGTCAAGACATAAGAATTGTACTTTTAACAATATGGTAGTACATAATATTTTATCCATATTCCCTATGAGGTGTGTGCATGTAACGTGATATATGATTTTTTATTGTGTTAAATATATATGTAATAAAACTTTGCCATTTTAACTTTTTTCACAGTACAATTCAGTGACATTAATTATGTTTATTATGTTATTCAACCATCACCATTACCCGTTTCCAGCGGCTGCACCATTTTACATTCCTACCAGCAATGTATGAGGTTTCCAATTTGTCCACCTCCTTGTCAACAATTGTTATTTTTCTTTTCTTTTTTTTATTGTAGCCATCCTAGTGGATGTTAAGGGGTATCTCATTATGGTTTTGATTTGCATCTTCCTATTAACTAATGAGTCAGAATCGACTCGACGGCAGTGGGTTTGGTTTTTTTTTTTTTCTGACTAATGATGGTGAGCACCTTTTCACGTGACCATTTGTATACCTTTGGAGAAAATTTTTTAATTGGGTTGTTTGTATTTTTGTTGTGATTTTAAGAATTCTTTATGTATTCTGTATACTAGACCCTTATCAGTTATACGATTTGTGAATACTTTCTCCCATTTTGTAGGGTGTCTTTTCAGTTTCTTAATAATGTCTTTCGATGCACAAAAGTTTTTAATTTGATAAGCCCAACTTATCTTTTTTCTTTTTGTTGCTTGTAGCTTTGGTGTCATATCTAAGAATCCATGCAAAATCCAAACAAGTTCATGAAGATTTACCTGTAAGTTTGCTTCTAAGAGTTTTATAGTTTTAGCTCTTATATGTATTTCATTGATCCATTTTGAGTTTTTTTTTTGTATATGATATGAAGTAGGAGTCCAACTTAATTCTTTTTCATATGGACATCAGTTGTCCTAGAACTGTATATCCTTTATTGAAGGGACTATTCATTCCCCCATTGAATAGTCTTGGCATCCTTGTCAAAAACCAATTGACCATAAATGTATTAGTTTATTTCTGGACTCTTAAATTTATTTCACTTGTCTATATGTCTATGTTTATGCCAGTACCACACTGTTATGATTACTGTAGGTTTGTAGTAAGCTTTGAAATCAGGAAGTGTGAGTCCTCCAATGTTGTTCTTCTCATTCAATATTGTTTCGGCTATTTTGGAGTCCCTTGAAATTTCAGTAATATCTTTTCAAATGAATGAATAACACATGTTTAGTACTTATTTTGCAGAACTGCACTCACTTACCTTTCTATGTCTTAGTTTAAGCATTAATAGGAAGGGGAAATTGTATGTTATCTAAATTACCCCTTAAGAATGTTAGGAAGATGATCAAGTTAATACTATCAGATATGACCTGCTTAGAAGAAAAATAATCCTAAAAATCAAATTCTTTTATTTTATTAAAATAATTGCTAGATTGCCAAAGCCATAAATTTTTAGATAAAAGAATGGCTTGTAAATATAAGAATGGTGTAAGAAACATTAAACTTCAATATACGATGAGGCTTATGAAAAGTACCTTCTCATGTTCAGAGCTTGAAGATTAAGGAAGAAATAAACATGCCCTTTTGAGACTCAGCGTGTTAATGGAAAACAAAGCTCAACCAGCTCCAAAGTGAAGTTAAAGTTATCACTACCCTTTCAAAAGCATTCGGTCAAAGCTGATCTAATTTTTCAGAAAGCCAGGTGATACCCAGCTGTATTACACTACAGTTTTCAAGAGCTTATGTGAAGTCTTTCTACCCTCCCCAAATCTAAGTTGATCCTTCACTGTTTCAACCAGTCCTTCATTTTTCTGAGCCCATTCTTTTCTTGCCAAGCTGTCTGTCCCTTGCTCTTTTTTCACCTCTCCTTTCTCTCTCGTCTCTGCCTATACCCAGGCTGTTGCAAGACAGAAGATTGTTTCTTAGCTACGTGATCAATTATTGACCAATTACCAATGCATTGATTTGATCTAACCATCATATGTTTGTTCTGGTCATCCCTCCCAAAAAGCACATTATTTAAGGGTTCAGAATCATAAACATGGAAGGTACCTGAGTAAGAGTCCTTAAATATTCAAGTCACCTAGCCTGATGTTTTAATTTTATACATGAGAATACTAGAGATAAATTCAGACATGTAACATGTTTTGCCCAAGGCTGTGCGTCTAATTAGAGGCAGAACTTAAAACTATATTCTAAATGATTTCCACTATACTGCAACCACCACAAAAAAGCTTTAGTTTAAGAAAGTTTGTAAGTAAAACAAAATAAAAAGCCACGTTCATGGGGAAAAAAATCTTTGGGGTCTCTCCACGGATTTTTAGACAGAATAAAGCCAATCTGTACCATGGGAAATGCTGCTTAGTTCAGCAGATACCGCTAAGTGCCAAGGATCCTTGTTCTCAGCTCTGAAATTGAGTCTGTGACTGCAAATAACTAGTCAACAGATCCCACTAGTTTCATTCAAGTCTTCAGCCACATGGTTATACCTTACTCTCAGCATTCATCAAGAGAAATGAATCAAGTTGAAGTAGGATTAAGGTGGTACATGAAGATAAAAGCAAAAGGGCAGATCAGCCCAGCATTCTTAAAGGTTAAGTTTCAAATTAACACAGAGAGTATGACAGAGCCATATCATTTCAGTGAAAATTAGCATGATACTTGGACCATTAAAAAAAAAATTAATTTAGAAAGACTAAGTGGAAACTCTGGTGGCGTAGTAGTTAAGTGCTACAGCTGCTAACCAAAAGAATGGCTGTTCGAAACCACCCGGCGCTCCTTGGAAACTCCATGGAACAGTTCTACTCTGTCCTATAGGGTCGCTATGAGTCGAAATCAACTCAACAGCAGTGGGTTTGGTTTGCTTTTTTTTTTTTTACTGGTCCAAAAAACACACCCCTCAGGAGAAGGTGGATTTGAAGATGCTGAATATGGCCATATAAATTAGGAACTGAAAAGGACGACTCAGAGATTAGTGGACCGATTCCCTCAGTTCATAAGTGAGGAAAGTGAGGAGACATAAGCTGGAGAACCTCCCAGCTAGGTTAGGGTTGTGCATAGATCTAATTCCTAGTGCTATTTGCAACTACATATATTTAAAACACAGGGACATAAATAATCAGAACATATTAGGCCTGCCAATGTGAACAGAACATCTCAAAACTAATACACAAGGTGGGAGTGAAGTTAATACAGTGGCACATTTCACATATTTGTGTATGAGATATTAGATGGAAAAGATTTTTCTAAATTTTAATACCCAGCTTTAATAAAAACGATTTAGGTTTCATTCAATTTTTTTTTTTTCTAAAATTGTGCTTTAGGTGAAAGTTTACAGAGCAAATTAGTTTCTCATTAAACAGTTAATACACAAATCATTTTGTGTCATTGTTTGCCAACCCTGCAATGTGTCAACACTCTCCCATTTTTCACCCTGGGTTCCCTGTTTCCATTCTACTATGCATGATCCTCATGTATGCTATTGTTGGTCCTAAAAAACAAAAAAAAACTCATTGCCAAGCAACCCTATAGGCAAAGTAGAACTGCCCCATAGGGTTTCCAAGGAGTGTCTGGTGGATTCAAACTGCCGAACTTTTCATTAGCAGCTGTAGCACTTAACCACTATGCCACCAGGGTTTCCATTGGTCCTATAGAACTATCTTATCTTTGACTGAAGGGTGAACCTCAGGAGTGACTTCAGTACTGAGTTAAAAGTGTGTCTTAGGGCCATACTTTCAGGTTTTTCCAGTCTCTGTCAGACCAGCAAGCCTGGTCTTTGTGTGTGTGTATGTGTGTGTGTGTGTGTATACGAATTTAAATTTTTGTTCTATATTTTTCTCTCGCTCTGCCCAGGACTCTCTATTGTGATCCCTGCCAGAGCAACCAGTGGTGGTAACTGGGCATTGTCTAGTTGAGCTGAACTCAATCTGGTGGAGGCTGTGGTAGTTGTGGTTCATTAGTCCTTTGGACTCATCTTTCCCTTGTGTCTTTGGTTTTCTTCATTCTCCCTTGCTCCGGATGGGTTTCGGACCAGTGGAGTTATCTTAGACTGCTGTTCACAAGCTTTTAAGACCCCAGATACTACTCACCAAAGTAGGATGTAGAATATTTTCTTTATAGACTGTGTTATGTCATTTGAGCTAGACGTCCCCCGAGACCATGGTCCCCATAGCCCTCAGCCCAATAGCTCAGTCCCTCGGGGAGTTTGGATGTGTCTGTGAAACTTCTATGACTTTGCATTGGTCAAGTTGTGCTGACTTCCCCAGTATCGTGTACTATCTTACCCTTCACCAAAGTTACAACTTACCTACTATCTAGTTAGTGTTCTCCCCCACCATAACCATCAAAGATTGTTTCTTTGCGTGTTCATCCAAATTTCTGATGTATAACTAAATGTACTACCTTTTAAAATGTGTATTCTTCAGCATCTACTTTTTCCCTCATCTTTCAAAATTGAGCACTGTGTATTCTTGACATAGGTAATGTCATATGTACATTTTAATTGCATGTTTTAGGAATAAACAAAATCCATGATATTTTGGCAACTCGATGCTTATAAAATAGAGAGTTCTCTATCAAAATACAGTTCACTGGGAAAAATAAATAAAACAAAAGAATCTATACAGAGTAGAAATTAACTCTGGTAGATTTCAGTGTAGTACACAGTCCATAGCAAGCATATTTGCCCTTATTCCCCGAGAGCTGCTCATCTTCCAAAAATTTAAAAAATATTTTTAACTGACATTTTATTCTGTTGATATTTGTTTCTCATTCCATATCATCGTCAGCCAAGCTCTGAACACTTACAATTCTCTGGCTCATTGTTGGGCGCTTAGTCAGAAGCATCTGGAACACTGGTGGTAGAAGAGTTTGCTGGAACACCTGCAGTAACCGCTGTGGCTACCCACACACAGCAATTGCGTTTGTCAAATGGCCCACACCCTTCTCATATTCACTTTGGGCTAGTAACTCTTTACCAAGCCATATTTCTTCAAGGAAGAATTTCTGAACAGTTTCAACATCTTTAAAGTCCGGTAATTTGGAAAGCCCAGCTCTATCCTTGGCAAGCCTCTGTTTCTTTCTTCACTCTCACAGCCTGTTCTTGAAATTGAGGTCACTCCATTTCTTGTGGTCAAAGTAAATGCAGTACCAGATGAAAAGGGCCTCTGCGTACACTCACAAGGATGGCGCTGTTCCGACCCGCCATTTTCTCTCCACTGCAGAGTGTGGGCAGCAGCAGCCCAAAAAAAATCTCCTGACTGGAAACCTTCCTCAAAATGGAAGACCCTGCTCAGCATCCATCTTCTTAGTCTCACCACAGAGAAAGTCTCTTCCAACCAGGGCTTCAAACTGGTTTGTTCCAGTTTGAACCCCTGCTGAGAATTTGCATTTCCATCCCAGATATACTGAATCGGAATCTACGTTTTAACAATATCTGCAGATGATTCTTATGTATGATAAATTTTGAGAATCACTGTTCTACTAGTGGTTCTCAGAACTGGTCCCTAACCAGCAGCATTAGCGGTACCTGAGAACTTGCTAGAAATGCGAATTCCCCAACCTAGATATTCCTCAGTTCCATAAATTAAAGGTTATTTAATCAAATGTTTCCTGCCCCCTGGAAGATGTACATTCATCAGTTTAGCCAATTAAAAAGAATTAAAATAGGTTTTATCCCATATTTCACTTGTATTTTTAATGATGAAAAGGACATTTTATATAATCAGGCTTTAACTTATTTTAGTGTCTGCAAACTTTGAAGGTCCCAAAATTATTTTTAAGTTTTCCATCAGCTAGGATGCACTTAGGTGCAAGTAACAGAAATCCCAACTCAAAGTAGTTTATACAATAAGCAAATTTATAGTTTCACATAATCCAGAAAATCCAGAAGTTGAGTGGAATATAGGGTTAAATTATCTTGTGATTCAATGGTATCATCAAGGAGCCAAATTCTCTTTTTCTTCTTCAACATCCAGAATTTATTTTATCTGAAAGCTGGCTCTCCTCACAGTTGTAGACTAGCTATTAATAGCAATCAGAGTTATACATTTCCCTGATTATGTAGGGTGGGAGAGAGAAAATTCTTCTCCTACAGTTTTTAAACTAAAATCTTTTACCTTCCTGATTAGGCCAATTTAGGCCATATTGCTATCTCTGAACCAATAAGTATCCCCAGGTAATGCTATATGCTGGCTGGTTGAAGCCTGGGTACATGACACACTGGCAAGGGGGATACAATATAACTGATTCACCACCCATTTTACAAGGTTTTATTGGACCACAGCCATGTACTTCCATTACATATTGTCTATGGCTGCATTTATGCTACAATGGCAGAGTAGAATAGTTGCAACAAAGACCTTATGGGCCACAAAACCTCAAATATTCACTATCTGGTCCTTTACAGAAAAAGTTTGCCAATCCCTGTCTTACGTCAACAAGGGCCCAGCGTTGGAGTTGAATTCAATTCAGTACACATACTGGTGCTACACATTGAGAGAAGGTTGGACTTCCTGGGGTTGACTCAAATCCCTCAACTCTTGCTGGGGCCCACTCAACTCTTTCCATTGGTCTCTGTTCTAACCCTGGCTGTGTGTTTTTGTTTGTTTGTTTGCTTTGCTGAATTGTCTTCAAGTCCTTTGCTTATTTCATAGAACTAAACTGCCCAAGCAGTCTGCCAGATCTTCAACCCACCAACAGTGTCAGACAGAATTTCCCGGGCTGGCTGCAGTCATGGCAGGAATCTTCCTGAAACCAGTGAGCTGCTTTGCAATGTTCAGTCAGGCACAGAAAGAACCACTACTGTGCACATTCACATGATAATTTTCCAGATTAGCAATTTCCTGCCAAGATAGCAACCTGACCCTTTTTTTTTTTTTAAATAGCTTTTCTTGTCTATTTTTATTTTGACAGGAGCAATCCAAGTCCATTGCAGAAATGTTAGAAAACACAGATAACCAAAAGAATGAAGAAAACTTGTCAGCATCCCACACCCTCCAGGGAGCTTTTAAAACAGCCTGTTCTAGAGGTGCAGTCTTCTCCCCAAGAGGTCTGAACTAGCTTTGACTTTTCCTGCCGGAAGTCATGATGGAATTTTTTTTTTTTTTTTTAGCTCCCTGTATTTATAAAGTTCTGAATAGGTCTATTCTTTGATGAGCCTTTCTAAGGGTCTTTATTAAATTGTGAACTTTATGACCATTCAGGAAAATTTACAGGAAAGGGCAGAGTTTGAGAATTTGCTGTTTCAAATAACTTTCTCTTTTGGGAACATGAAGGACAGCTTAATTTGGGCTGGCGTAATTTCATCTTATTTTGTAAATAAAAGGGAGTCAACCTTTCTGAAATACAGGATTGGGAAAAATATGCTTAGCTTCAAGAGCCCTCATTTAGGCACACCTGTGGGTTTTACTAATGCTCATTATAGAAACCTCTTGAAAATGCCCCAAGGCAGGGTTGTTTCTAAGACAGTTCATGGGTGCAGTGTTAGGCTTAGGGCTAGAATAGATTATAGGAGGAGATTCAATATCACTCCAAGTACCTGTAAGTGATCCGCGTTTAGGATCAGGGCCGACCTTATAAGTACAAACGAAGTATTACTTCAGAGAGTGGTGCTTCCCACCTTGCTCACAGTACCTGCCCCCACCTTCATGACTCCTGTATAGAATCTATACAATACAGCTGACACCATGATTCATGATCAATTCAGCCATCCATATCCTAAGAATAAAAAAAAAGAATAACTCCTATTAAAGAGAGTCTGAGACCTTGAATGCCTACAGAGAAGAAGTGAGTGTAGAAGGGAAGTATACAAATGATAAACCAAAAACCAAACCAACCCCGTTGCCATTGAGTCAATTCTGACTCATAGTGACCCTGTAGGTCAGAGTAGAATTGCCCCATACGGTTTCCAAGGAGTGCCTGGTAAATTCGAACTGCTGACGCTTTGGTTAGCAGCTGCAGCATTTAGCCGCCACGCCACCAGGGGTTCTGTACAAGTGATAGCAGTTAAAAAAAAACTGGCTCCAGTGGCCAGACTGCCTGAATTCGAATCCCAGCTCCATCCTTACCAGCACGGGATCTTGGGCAAGATTCTTAACTTCTTAGGCCTCTTTTTTCTTCATGGATATGGAATAATAACCATAGTACTCACTTACTTCATAGCACTGGCTGCTGTGAAGTTTAAAGGTCACAGTGGGCTGGGAATTTGGCACAGTGCACAACATAGTGTTCGTGCTCACCTTTATGAAACACAGCATTGCCTTCCTGAGTAGTCCGTCTTTGCAGGGTTCTGACTGCCCATGACTCAGGCATAAACTCCGTCTACCTCAAACTTACTCTATGAGAGCAGTAGGGCTTATCTTTTCATCAAGTAATTTTTTAATAGATTTTATTTTTTAGAACAGTTTTAGATTTACACAAAAATTGAGAAGACAGTACAGAGAACTTCCATATACCCTACACCCTGTTTTCTCTTAACTTCTTACATTAGGGTGGTGTATTTGTTATAATTAATGAACCAGTATTGATATATCACTATTAACTAAACTACATACTTTCTTCAGATTTTTCTAGTTTTTACCTAATGTCCTTTTTCTCTCCCAATATCTCACCTAAGATTCCACATTACATTTTGTTGTCATATCTCCTTAGGCTCCTCTTGGCTGTGACAGTTTCTCAGTCTTGCCTTGTTTTGATGGCTTTAACAGTTTGAGAGGACTGTTCTCTTACTGTTACTGAGGAGGCCAGGTATTATTCAGAACGTCCCATAATTGGGATTTGTCTGACGTTTTCTCTTAGAGTGGGGTTATGGCTTTTGAGGAAGTTTTGGGGAGGTAGGTCACAGAAATACAATACTATTTTCATCACGTCCTATCAAGAATATATACTATCGACAAGACTTACTGATGTTGACCTTGATGACCTGGCTGAGGTCGTGTTTGCCAGGCTTCTCCACTGTAAAATTACTCCTTTTTCCCTCTCTTTGCTTACCGGGCTTGTTGGAAACAAGTTACTATCAAAACTTCAAAGCAGTTTGTTCTGGCTCAAACCCCTGCTAAGAATTTTCATTTCCACCCCCAGATATACTGAATCAGAATCTATATTTTAACAAGCTCCCCCAGGTGATTCTTATGTATAGTAAGTTTTGGAAACCACTGCTCTACTAGTGTTTCTCAGAAGTGGTCCCTAACCAGCATTAGCATTGCCTGGGAACTTGTTAGAATTCGTTCAGGAGAAAGAACTGATACGAAGCACTGGTTACTATGCATTGTCCACCACCCCCTCGAGGGCTGAATATCTACATAAATTATTTGGGATTCTCCTGCACAGGTGATTTGTCTCTTCTCCTCAAGTAGTTTTTTTTTAATCTAATCTTTGCTTGAATGAACTATTTATTTTTACAAAGCACCATTGAAAAATAGTCTAAAACCAACTTCCTGCCAAACTGATGTCCTTAAAACTCACCACTTTCTGTGATTAATTATTAATCTTTGGGGTGTTCTTAAGCGGGGCATGGGGTCATATGATGAAAATAAGAATTCTAAAACATGACATAGGCTTCCAGTTGAGTGCCACAAGCGGTGGTTTTGGAATTAGTAATTCCATGCTAACAACCTTATGCAGAAAGGCCTGAAAATAAGTAGGGAATTTAAAAAAAAAAAAAAAGAATGTGCTGGTCAAAACCAATATGAATGAATAGCTATGAGCCAAGTGGAAAAGTATCCATTGGCAAGTTTAAACTGGCAACTTTCAGCAAGTCTAGAAAATGTGTTTTTAGTGTTCCAGGTCACTAGGCTTCCCTGGCAGGCAGGAATCCTGGCCCTGCTCAAAACAGAGAGAGGCTATCTCTATGCCTCTCCTAAAACGCAAACTCCTTAGATTGTCCTAGCATTAACATGGTCCTAAAAATGATGGGGGAAACCCTGGTGGCATAGTGGTTAAGAGCCACAGCTGCTAATCAAAAGGTGTCAGCAGTTCAAATCCACCAGGTGCTCCTTGGAAACCACATGGGGCAGTTTTACTCTGTTCAATAGGGTCGCTATGAGTCGGAATGGACTCGACAGCAACGGGTTTGGTTTTCTTGGTTTAAAAATGATGGAAAACACCAAACTGGAGAAGGTTTCCTTTCTGTTCAAACCCCTGGTCAGAATTTGCATTTCCACCCCAGATATACTGAATCAGACTCTACAGTTTAGCAAGATCCCCAGGTGATTCTTATGTATAATAAATTTTGAGACTGCTCTACTAGTGGTTCTCAGAATTGGTCCCTCACCAGCAGCCTTGGCATCACCTGGGAACTTGTTAGAAATGCACATTTTCAGCAGAGGTTCGAACCAGAACAAAGTGGTTCAAAGCCCTGTTTGAGAATAAATTCCAAGGTTTAGAATTAGAATAATTAGGATTAGAATAATTAGAATCACTTGCTGGCAGCTGAAACTCCCCCCACCCCTCCACCCCCTTCCCTCCACCCCCACCCCTTTGAACTTTCCTTAGGCTCCTGGTAAAGCTAAATGTGTTTGATGTTGTTTATTTTAAAGAAAATGGAAGGGGGGATTATTGCTGGATCAGCATACAGTGAAAGCTGTGAGAGCGGGAACTTGAAGGGACTGCCTTGTTTTTCCGGGTCTGCAAGTTTTCCTCCTTTGATAGGGTGCAGTCTTACCAATTTTCTATCACTCATTTTAGTGGAAAATATTTGAGTTTTCCTCAGAACTCTGAAACGTTTCTACCTTAACACAGGTTCCAGCTTTTGCAGGTTTGATTGTATAAGGTTTCCACATCTGTTTGATGAGATCAAACTTTAGTCACCATTGTCTTCATTCATTAGCATATTTTTTTTTTCTCTTAAAGTAATTCAAAATTTGCTTCCAACTGGGACATATAGAAATATGGTTGTTTTCTCATCTTACTCTAAAGTTTATGTCAAGACAGAAAGACTTCTGCTGTGCGCAGCCCCTTCCTTCCACTCCCCATTGGATTGGGCACAGCCCTAGTTGGGGCATTCCATGGCTCTGACACATCTCTTTGGAAACCCACCCACTGCAAGGTATGCCCTGTTCTATTGTGCTTTCACAGACGTATGAGGACAGACCTTCACTTGGATCTGTTCTCTCAGGCCGTTAAAATGAGCAGAAGGCCCAAAGGCTCTTGCACAGCTCCAGTGTAATTGTGAAGATTTTTTAAAAGAAGAATTATTACAGTCAAAGCAGCAAGTGGAGAACTGCTTCCATTAAATAGAAAGTTCAGGAGAGAAGATACTGGGATTCAATATGGTTTCTGGCTAACTCAGCCCCTGCTGGTATTTTTTCTAAAGCAAGTTTACCTACTTAGGTGTCCTCACTGCGTCACCCACCTTGTCTAAAGCATGATTCTTATAATCAGTCTATAAGATTTTGGATCATGTTCATTCTGAACCATCATTTTTCATCTTCAAGAGCTATAGTTACTGTATAGTTACTGTATAGTTACTGTATAGTTACTGTATAGTTACTGTAGACAGTATAGGCCAAATATTTGCTCACTCTTTGACCCTACTTAAAAATTTTGGATAAGTCTTTATGTTTTTAAAAAATGGTGTGATCGATATGAGCTTATATTCTTAAAACAGTTACCCTTTTCGGTGAACTCAAATGTTGGAAAAAAAATTCAATCAAATTAAGGGTTCTGATTAAGTTTTTATTGGTACATGGTTTCCCTTTTTTTTTTTTTTTGCCTGAAGGGGTACACTTAAAAGGCCAATTTGCAGAATGCACATGGCGACCACAAAAGGAAATGCACTTATCAGATATTTGGTTAGAGTAAATCAAATATTCCTACTTAAATTACTGGCTTTACAGAAATTACTCAAGTATACTTCATCAACCCCAAGTATGCATTCTAATGTTCACTTGGAACTCAAACCCATCCTTTCCATCAAGAAGTCTCATCAAGTGTACCGGTCATACTTTGATGTGTAGGATGCAGAGAGCACAGCATCTGTGAATCATGGTGAGTCATTCATGGCATGTGGGTTGACAGTGAACACAGATTTCATTTGATAAATAAAACTTCGGGGCAACTTATTTACCAAGATTGCTTCAACTAGGGCAGGACTGAAAGAGAGAGAAAAGTGGGACTGCTTAACCAAATGCATTCTTTAATAAAACACACCCTACCTCAGCTACTCACTCCTGTGATCACATCTAGACCTTGCCATTATAAGTAATTGTATCTCCTCCATAACCTCCGTTTCAAACACTTAATCTCTAATCACCACCTTTGGTTTTCAAAGTTCTCTTTCTCTCTAGTGCTCGACTTTAATAATACCTCAATCCCACCGGGACCTACAATCCACAGTACCTACCACCTTTGAACTCTCCGCCCCCCTCCTGTTATCACAGCTCTCCTCACCCATTTTAAATTCCTTGATCAGTCATCAGGATCCCTCCCCTACCATCTCACTTTGAATACATGCTCATTAACCTCAAAACAAACTAACAAGTTGCACTCGAGTTGGTAACCCTATAGGGCAGAGTAGAACTGCCCCCACAGGGTTTCCAAGGAGCTCCTGGGGAACTCTAACTACCGACGTTTTAGCTAGCAGCCGTAGCTCTTAACCACTATGCCATCAGGGTTTCCTCATTAACCTAAGGGGATTCTTAATGCCAGTTGGCAATCAGATTCCACTTTCCCAGTCCATTGGCTCTCCTGTTCTCCTAGAAGACTATTCCACTCTTTCTCCTTTTCCTTACACCTCCCACACCCCCTCCTCCATTGTCACTCTCTGCTGATGACCTTATTTCCCAAGACATTGAGAACACTGAAGCACTCAGAAGAGAATCTCCACCACACACTTCTTTCTCTGCATCCAACAGTCCGCCACATCTCCACCTCCCCTGTTGTTACAAGGAATGACTTCTTCATACCCCTGTCTAAGGCCAACAGTATGGTTCATCCTTTTCCCTATTCAGGAACAGCACTCAGATTCTCTACCTTCTCTCCTGCATCATTGGTTTTCCTCTCTCTCCTGGATCTTTCTTGTCTGACTACAACATGCTGTTATTTCCCCCATCTCAAACAAAGAAGCACCCTCTTGAACCTGTGTTATACTCTATCTGCCTTACCACTCTGCTGAAACTGCCCTTGTCAAGGCCTCAATAACTTCCATATTGTAAATGCAATGCTAATTCTCAGCCCTCATACTGTTGGAACTACCAGCAGCATTTGACATACTTACTCATTCCTTTCTCCTAGAACATTTTTTCTTAGTTTCCAGGACATCATGCTCATGTGGCTTTTCTGCTGTCTCACAAGTCAGCCCTTCTAGTTTGCTTTGCTGATTCTTCCTCATCTTCCTGATCTCTTAATATGGAAGTGCCATTGGCACTTGGGCTTCATCTCTTTTCTGTCTTCATTCATTCCCTTCATTTTCTCAACTAGTAGCTTTAGACACCATCTATCTGCTAATGACTTTCAAATTCATATCACCAGGCTGCCTTCGCTGCTCCCCTGAACTGAGAGCTCATATATCCAACTACCTAATCGAAGTTCCCATTTGGATGCGTAATTAACATCTGCAATCCAAAGCTGAGCTCCTGATATTTTGCCTCTCTATCCTCTTTGTTTGAGCTCTGGTGGCGCAGTAGTTAAGAGCTCTGCTGTTAACCAAAAGGTCGGCAGTTCGAATCCACCACTGCTCCTTGGAAACCCTATAGGGCAGTTCTAACCTGTCCTATAGGGTCACTATGAGTTGGAATCGACTCAACGGCAACGGGTATTCCCTTTCTTTAACACTGTCACCTTGAGGACTAAGGTGCACCTGACCCAAGCATGGTATTTTCAATTGCCTCATACGCATGTGAAAGCTGGAAGTAAGATCGAAGTATAACTGACGCCTTTGAATTATAGTGTTGGTGAAGAAGATTGAATATACCATGGACTGCCAGAATGAACAAATCTGTCTTGGAAGAAGTACAGCCAGAATGCTCCTTAGAAGCAAGACTTCATATAATGTACTTTGGACATGTTATCAGGAGGGACCAGTCCCTGGAGAAGGACATCATGCTTGGTAAAGAAGAGCGTCAGCTAAAAACAGGAAGATGGATTGACACAGTGGTTGCAACAATGGGCTCAAATACAGCAACAATTGTGAGGATGGTGCAGGCCCAGGCAGTGTTTGTTCTGTTGTGCATAGGGTCGCTGTGAGTCAGAACCAACTGGATGGGATCTAACGACGACAACAATCCCCTTCAGCTGCAATTTTCTTCATTCTTTCAGTTTCTCAATCCAAACACCTTCAACTCATTTTCTTCTCTCTATCTAACAGCAAATCTTGCTGCCTAACTATACCTGAGAGTTGTAGGGTGGTGCAAACAATTAACCTGCTTGTCTGCTAATAGAAAGGTTGGAGGTTTGAGTCCACCCATACATCCTTCGGAAGAAAGTCCTGGAGATCTACTTCTGAAAAATCAGCCATTGAAAACCCTATGGAGCATAGTTCTACTTTGACACACATGAAGTCACCTTGAGTCGGAGTTGACTTGAAGGCAACTTGTAACTCTACCTCCAGATCACAATAAGAATTCGAGCACTTATCATCTTCACTGTAATCACCCTGATCCAAGCATGTTCATCTCTTGCAAAGATTATTGTAATAGTCTCCCGCCTTGTCTCCCTGCTTTTGCCCTTGCCTCCCATTAGTTTATCTTAACACAGCTGCCAGTTTAATCCTATACTAGAATAGCTCAGATTGCATCACTCACTACAAAAGCTCCCCACAGCATTCCAGTTCACCTGGAGTAAATGCCAAAGTCCTTGTAATGGCCTTAAGGGCCTACACAATTGGTCCTACCCCATTTTTCTCACCAGCCTCCTTCTCATCCAGCCCCAGCTACACAACAGCCTTCCTCCCGAGGACCTTTGTACTTGCTGGCCCCTCTCCCTGGAATGTGCTTTCCTCATGGTTCAACCCCTTACATCCTTTACCCAAATGTCATTCTCTTAGTGAGGCTTTCTCTGACCATCTTGTATAAAATTACAAACTCCACCCCCTCCCTGTTTTATTTTTCTCTATAGCACTTTCTACCATCTAACATACTTAAAGTCTGTGTGCTACTTAGAGGCAGTATAATGTGGCTGAGAGCACAGATTCTGGAGTCAGACTGGCTGAGTTCAAGGCCTGCATATGCCACTTAGCAGGCAGTCAAGATATAATCTCTCTATTCTTCACTTTTCTCATTCATAGAATGGGAATAATAATAATAGTACCTACCTCATGGGGTTATCGGAAGATTAAATGACTTAGTATTTGTAAAGTAGGTAGCGTCTGGGGTTTTAAAAGCTTGTGAGCAGCCATCTAAGATACTCCACTGATCTAACCCCATCTGGAGCAAGAGAGAATGAAGAAAACCAAAGACACAAGGGAAAGATTAGTCCAAAGGACTAATGGACGACAACTACCACAGACTTCACCTGACTGAGTCCGGTACAACCAGATGGTGCCCAGTTACCACCATCAACTGCTCTGACAGAGATTACAATAGCAGGTCCTGGACAAACCAGGAGAAAAACGTAGAAAAAAATTCTAACTCACACACACACACACAAAAAAAAGACCGGACTTACTGGTCTGGCAGAGACTGGAGAAACCCCGAGCATATGGCTCCTGGACACCCTTTTAACTCAGTACTGAAGTCACTCCTGAGGCTCACCCTTTAGCCAAGATTAGATAGGCCCATAAAGCAAACAATAATGCAGGTAGCTCAACCATGTGTGTGAGACTACATGGGCACACCAGCCTGGGGGCAAGGCCAAGAAGGCAGGAGGGAAAAGGAAAGCTGGACAAATAGAAATGGGGAACCCAAGGTTGGGAAGGGGAAAGTGTTGACACATCGTGGAGTTGGCAACCAATGTCACAGAACAATATATGTATTAATTGTTTAATGAGAAACTAATTTGCTTCGTAAACCTTCATCTAAAGCACAATAAAAAAGAAAAAAAAAATTTGTAAAGTGCTTAGGACAGCACCTGGAACATATTAAGTGCTACAAGTTTAGCTAACACTGTTATACATAAATTATATTATTTAAGTATTTTATATATAAATTATATTATTTAAGTATTACACACACACACCTTTCATTGATTATGTCTCCCCCCGCCTAGAATGTAAGGTTCACAAGGACAGGGAATTTTGTCTGTTTTGTACACTGCTATAGTTTGTTTTTTGTTTTTTTTTTATATCCCCATCAGAGCCCTGGTGGCACAATGGTTAAGGAGCTATGGCTGCTAGCCAAAAGGTTGGCGGTTCGAATTCACCAGCTGCTCTTTGGGAACCCTATGGGGCCAGTTCTACTCTGTCCTATAGGGTCACTATGAGTTGGAATCAACTCAACGGCAACGGGTTTATTTTTTGATATCCCCATCTAGGACAGTGCTTCACACAGAGCTGGTTCTCAATATGTATTTGTAGAATTATAGGTCATAATAGTTTCTTAGGAAACCCTGGTGGCATAGTGGTTAAGTGCTATGGCTGCTAACCAAAGGGTCACAGTTCGAACCCTCCAGGCGCTCCCTGGAAACCCTATGGGGCAGTTCTGCTCTGTCCTATAGGTCGCTATGAGTTGGGATCGATTCTTCAGCACTGGGTTTGGTTTTTGGTTTATAGTTTCTTAAGGAGCCTTGGTGATGCATTTGTTAAACACTTGGCTGCTAACCAAAAGGTGAGTGGTTTGAACTCATCAGGCCCTGCACGGGATAAAATATGGCAGTCTCTTCCATAAAGACTACAGCCTGGGAAACTCTATGGGGTAGTTCAACTCAATGACAAAGAGTTTGGTTTTTTGGGTATAGTTCCCTAGATACTCAAGGAAAACTTACTAATTTGCTTAATATAATATAGAGTTCCCATATTACACAAATGTTTGTTCTCATCTATTAACCTAAAGGTTAGCAGTTCAAATCCACTTAGCAGCACTGTGAGAGAAAGACTTGATGATCTGCTTCCGTAAAGATTACAACAAAGAAAATTCTATGGGGCAGCTCTACTGTCACATGGGGTTGCTCTGAGTTGGAATCGACTCCACTGCTCCCAACAACAACAGCTATCAAAATAATTTCCATTTGATAAAAGGGAACTAACTGACGTGTTGTAGTCCTAAGTAGCAACTCCTCTCGGTGTTTTCTGAGTAGAATATTCTTCACAGTGCCATATAGAAGATTAGCTTTCCACAGGGTACTTTGAGGCCCTCAGTGAAATGGGCTTCATACATACTGGACACTATTATCATTCTGTGCCATTTCACAAGGGCGCCTGGGTGGTGCAAATGGTTTGTAGTTTGTACTTGGCTGCCAACCAAAAGGTTGGCAGTTCAAACCCACCCAGCAGTACCACAGAAGAAAGGCCTGGAGATCTGCTTTCTTAAATATTAAAGCCCCAAGAAAACCCTTTAGAACTCAGTTCTGCTCTGTAACGCATGGGGTCACCATGAGCGGGGTGCTGGCAGGGGGGAGGGGAGCTACTGAACAGCAGCTAACACCTCCACCGTCACCATTTCACAGGCTCTAGGGAAAAAACTCAGAAGTGTAAAAATTCAGATCTTCCAAGTTGTTGAAGTAGCACATTGTTTTTTGTTATTCACGCTTATGTTTTGTTTTTATAAAAATAAAGGTAAGGTAAATCTAGCACGAAGTCCAGGCTAAAAACCAGGGTCTGCGTCTTTGCTGTTCAGACTTCACTTTCTGTCCAGTATGGCGGATGCTTAGAGCAGACTTGGGCACAGAGCAACTCACAACCACTCCTGGACTGGACAGTTGCTGCTTAGCAATTCCATGTGGATGGTTCAGGAGCGTAGGGAGGGTAAGGAGCTCCAGGGGCAGTCTCTAAATTGTGCCCCCTTTCCAATTTTGAGATGAATAGTGGTTGATAGGCAGCCAGGCATTAGCACAAATGCCTTCCGCGTCCTGTCTGGCCTCCTGTCAGGTGTCTTTCATATTTGTGGCGCCTCGTAAAGAAAGTCATTCCACACCTCGTCTGGCCCTCTTGGACTTGAGCTTGGGAGCAGGTGCCCCCTGTGCCCCGCACCCTACCCTAGCCTCTGGGATGGTGGTGGGTGAAGTTCTACTTTGAGAAGTGATCTTTAAGAACTGAGATTTGCCCCTTCCATTTCTGAGATTAAAAAGGTTATTTGAGGAAGATAAGGAAGCCTCTGCCCAGGCAAGCCGTTCACCGCTGCCCCAGTGAGCACGCCTGGGGCTCTCTTTCTTCCCCTGTGATTCACAGCCTCCGGCCATGTTCTGGAAGCTGGGCTCTCCCGGGGCACCGCACCCGTGTGGTCATGCAGTGAGCACACCCAGCAGGTTCACCTGGCTAGACAGTGGCTGAGGTGTCAGCTGCAGAAGGGAAGTACAGTCACGTACACACCCCAATGATGAAGAAACAGACAGACGGTGACACAAAGATAGCAACTGCTCTGCTTTACCCTGGCTTAAAATAAATATAGCAACTACACCAGGTGAATTTACCTGACAGGGTACTGGAGCTTACCGGCCCCTTTCAAGCCCTGTACATAATTTTGTATTTGTGATCTGTAATCACAGTACCCATTTTCTTTTCTAAAGAGGACTTCCCCGATTTCATAAACTTATGCCCCCCAAATTTGCCCAGACTCTACTAAATTTTGTATATTGTTTCACATACTTTAATAACTACTCTGTAAGGCTGACCCAACCCCCTTTACAGGAAATATAAGCAAGCTCGAGAACCTTACAGAAGGCCCACAGCTAAATTTTCTGTGACCAATGGCCACTCAGTAGGGCATGAGGTATAAACTGAGCTTCTTGTAATGACTTTAAGTAAGTATATTTAACTCATCGGTTATCGTAATTTCAAATGCATCTCCCACATCAAATAAACTGGATCTCTCCTACTTTATGCTTTTGGAACCATTCAGAACACCAAATTCATAGCATTCAGTGGTAATGATGAATCATAAACGACCTTGTTCATCTTTTGACCTGTACGCATCTAATGGATAGAAATTACTACTTAAGAGATCTTATAAAAAGTCAAGAACTCAAGAGGGCACTAAAATACTCCCATTGAAAGTTTTAAAAAATAGATTTGTCTGAAGCCAATCAATGCCCTTCTATCTATTTGCTATATAAAGTCTTTTAAAATAAATTTTGGGTTTCCAACTGCATTAAAAAAATAGGTTTGTTGGTCTCCACCTACTTTTTTTTTTTTATTTCTTTATTCAGCAAATATTTATGGATCATCCACTAGATGCCAGGCACTGGGCCAAAGACAGACATGGTTCCTACAGCCAGAGAACTTTCTTCTAGAGGCGCTTGTTGAATGGAGACAGAGCAGTGACTATCCATTTCTGTATTTCATTAATGTGAATAGCAGTACACAATTGTTCCTCAGTGAAACCTTAAGTTTATTTATTTAGGCTTTGTACTATTTCTATATAGAAGAAGCTCATTACTCTTACCTCCCAAAGCCCAGTCCAGTGTGTCCTAATACATTTACAGGTGTGTGTATTACAGATATTGCAATATACTGTGTTGCTTTAAATCTTCCAAGAGGGACAACTTTTGATTTAGAGTTAGAGGGTATCTTAGTTATCTAGTGCTGCTGTAACAGAAATCCCACAAGTAGGTGACTTTAACAAACAGAAGTTTATTTCTAGGAGGCTAGAAGTCTGAATTTAGGGTGCTGGCTCTAGAGGAAGGCTTTCGTTCTCTGTCAGCTCTGGAGGAAGGTCCTTGTCTCTTTGAGCTTCTGCTCCTAGGCGATCTTCTTGTGGCTTGCCATCTCTCTTCTCCATTTCTGCTCTGCTGGCTTGTTAAATCTCTTTTATATGTCAAAAGAGATTGACTCAAGATACACACTACAGTAATCCTGCCTCATTAACATAACAAAGACAACCACTCCCAAATGGGATTATAACCTCAGGCATAGAGATCAGGATTTACAACATATATTTTTGGAGGACATAGTTCAATCCATAATAGACAGTATTTAGGAAAACTATGAAAAGACATGTGCATTATCATATGTCTCCACCTACTTTTTAAAGAAGGTTTTTTATTCCATAGAGGGAACGTCTTGATTAGTCAACCAATTCAATGTTGTTATAGTTGTTAGAGTTTCTTAGTTTTAAGAAGCAAAAAGAAGAGCTAGCATTGATTGATCAGTGTCTAGGGTCGCTATGAGTTGGAACCGACTCGACGGCAATGGTAATGGGTTTAGCGCAGATACTTTCAGAACTTCTTTCTTCCTAATTTAAAGAGGTTGCAACTGGTTTCTTTGCAAGAATGGCTGAAAGTAAGCATGGGGTTTGGCTGAGTCCAGCATGCAGACATGCAGGACATATCAATAATGAAGGAAAACAGAGGGAGGGGCAGTGGAAAAACTATTGAGAACCGGTATACAAAGGTTCTGAAACCTTAAAAAGAATCAGAATCACCTGGGGGAGGGAGGACTTATTAAAATAGGGATTACCCATCCCCACCCACAGAGTTTCCAGCTCAGCAGGTCTTGGGGGTAGATTCTGAGAACTTTAATTTCTCACAAGGTCCCAGAAGAAGTTGATGTTACTAGTCTTAGGACCTCACTTTGAGAATCACTGCACCAGGAAATGTTCTGGAGTCCACAATCCATTTTGAATACAACTTCATTTTACTACATATCCAGCCCTCATAAAGCTCAGAGCAAGATGACAATAAAGCTCACAACTGCTTTTGCCAGCCCTTTCTTTGACTCTATAAACCATCAGTAGACTACCAATGGTGTGATAACTGTGGTTTTTATTTTGACATGGCAAAGTCTTTCCAGTTGGGGCCTCATTTAATTGTGATGCACTTTTTTAGAGCCTCAAATAGGCAGTGAGAAGTTGAAATAGCCAAATAACTTGCCATGTTGTCATTGGTGGTATGAGATTGACAGTATCACACTGCAAGTAGCCAATAGTAATTAATAAAAAAAAAAAAACTGGGACATGGAAAATGAACATAAGGAGCGTGAGAGTTCTCACAGGTTCGAGAACATCTTCAATACACAGAGAGGAATGGAAGGGAGGAAAGTTGGGAAAATGCAACTTCTCAGTTGCACATTACTGAATTCTCTGTCCATGCATTTTCATATCTGCATCAATTTCCCCAAACCCATCTTTCATGTTCTCTCCAACACAGCTAAAAGCACGTCTGTTCATACAGATAGGCTTTTTCATTGAAGACTTCCCATAATGAACCGTCCTGAGCATTCTCTTATAGCCCCTCTACATCTGTGTATCAACATGCTCACGTATTCCTGTTTTATGGAAATACGTCTTTATTTTTGTTTGTACTCTTTTTTTTTTTTTTTATGTTTTTTGCTACCTTCCTCCTTAGATAAGTTTCCAAAAGTAGGAATAATGGCCTTTGCCACAGTGTAAAACCCATGGTTCCCAACACTATGCAGGCCACATGAGCAGTGGGTACTCCAAAAATATTTGTCCACGATGCCTAAAAAAGGCAACCATCTATGGAAAAGGGACAGATCATGTCCCTTAAAGCCAATTAGGGTAATGAACAATTAAAATCTATCACCATTTTTGAGAGCTTCGGCATCCATTCGAGTGACCTGTTTTTAGTTATGAGCCTGGAATGTCTGGAGGTGCCAAAAAGTGAGGAAATGCTCAAAGAATGATGGGGATATATCAAACGGTCACAGAGGTCAACCTGAAGGGACACTTAGAATCAAACTAAATATCGAGAACAACATATTATAACCCAATAAATAAAATAGGAATCCATGAGTTTGAAATAATATAAATATATAATAAAAAGCTTTATCTCACAGTATAGTGACGACTAATAAATATAGAGATAATGACAACCCATTGCTGTCGAGTCAATTCAGACTCAGAGCAACCCTATAGGTCAGAGTGGAACTGCCCCAGAGTTTCCAAGGGGTGCCTGGTGGATTTGAACTGCCGACATTTGGTTAGCAGGTGTAGCATTTAACCACTAGACCATCAGGGTTTCCAAGATAATGATAGCATTAGATAATCACCATTCGGTAACCATCATCAATAGGTACTAAAATGGTGGTTAAATGTGAAAGGAGTAATGATGTGTTTGTTCTCATGATAGACCCTTAAAAATCTGTTTTTGAAATCTAAGAACATTTTAGCAAGTTGTTTAATTACATTATTTATAATTAACTAAGAATCAGTTATACATTGGCAGTCCCGAGCCTATTTAAAATATTTTGGATTCCACACTCCTGTTGCCCCATAGCTTGAATATTAATGTGGAGTGTTCTTAGTTTCTGTTTTATAACCCAGTATCACCTTAAGGAACATCATGATGAACAGAGAAAATATTCAAGTTGTCAGGGATTTCATTTTACTTGGATCCACAATCAACACCCAGCAGTCAAGAAATCAAACAACTCATCGCATGGGGCAAATCTGCTTCAAAAGACCTCTTTAAAGTGTTAAAAAGCAAAGATGTGACTTTGAGGACTAAGGTGCGCCTGATCCAAGCCACGGTATTTTCAATCACCTCATATGCTTGAAAGCTGGACAATGCATAAGGAAGACGGAAGAAGAATTGATGCTTTTGAATATTGGACTGCCAGAAGAATGAACAGGTCTGTCTTGGAAGAAGTACAGCCAGAGTGCTCCTTGGACATGTTATCAGGACAGAGCAGTCCCTGGAGAAGGACATTATGCTTGGTAAGATAGAGGGTCAGTGAAAAAGAGGACAACCCTTGACAAGATGGACTGACACAGTGGCTGCAACAATGGGCTCAAACACAGCAACAATTGTAAGGATGGTGCAGGACCAGGCAGTGTTTTGCTCTGTTGTACATAGGGTCGCGATGAGTTGGAATCAACTGGACGGCACCCAACAACAATAATTACTTCAAGAATGGGGCCTTGAAAAGAAGGTCTTTAAAATAGGCAAGAGACTGTAGGTTAGTTAGTTGTATTGTACTAACGTTAATTTCTTAGTGTTGATAATTATTCCATGGTTATGTCAGATGTTAACATTAGGAGAAGCTGGGTGAGGGATACATGGAAACTACTATCTTTGCAACTCTTCTGTAAATCTACAATTACAAGTAGACAAAAAATTAACTTCTATAGGAACATAAAACTATCTCATCCCTCATAAAATGCTGTGGCAAATGACACTTATTTAAATAAGTCCAAAATTATAAAAACTGATTAAAAAGCCAAAAAGGATAGGAAAATGGAAGTAGTACAAAAATACTCCAGAAGAGTTAAATGTTAGGTGAACTCCTCATTAAGCAAAATTGTCCAGGTGAACTGGCTTTACACTCCTTATCCCTGAGCCTAAGTATGGGGAAGAGAAAGGGAGGCAGAAAGCAAGAGGAGAGAGAGAACACTGTCAGCAATGTGTAGTGCTTGAGGACAATCAGTTCCAAGTAATCATTCTGCCACTAGCTGGTTCCTTAATATTGGACAAGACACTGATATATTTAAAGCCTGCCTTGCTTCCTCCATAAGAGGATTTGAGGCAGCTTATAATAAAATACAAGTATACTATTGGGGTTCTTAAAAGGAAAGTGGATCAAAATCACAAGGGACAATAAGCCAACGTGCAGAAACAGTTGCTGGGGTGATGGAGCAGCAAACCACGGTTGGAATTTCCTCACTGGGCAAATGGAGACCCTTCTCAAATGAGAGGCAAACGAAAGGAAATAATTGTGGTGACTTAAGACGTTAAATACAACGCAGGCTATCTTTATAGCGCTAGTCCCTGCCTTTCTGAGTCCCTCAGAAACTTAGAGGGCAACCTATCTGAAATCTCCGTGGAAAAGCTCATCTTCTGACCTAGTCTGATCCCCTGTATCAGCGCAACTGAGACAGCATAGAGCAGACTGTCTGAGCAACGAACAGCAAGTTGTAACACTAACCCCTCTGACCATGCTAAACACATAATCATCGAAATCATAGCTCTTTATCTTGAGGCTTTATCTTGGACGCTGGCTCAGCAACCCAGGTGCATCTTCCCCAGACGTTTCTGCTCATGGCTGAACTCACGCTTACTCTGCACTTATCCCAGTTTAGAAACTCTGGTCAGGAGGAAGTGGCTGGGGTAACTAATAGAGACGAGTAGGCAGAGTCCCTGTAGTACAAACGGTTAACCCTATTGGCTGCTAACCAAAAGGTTGGAGATTGGAGTCCATCCAGAGGCTCCTTGGAATAGGCCTTGCGATCTACTTCTGGAAAACCAGCCACTGAGAACCCTATGGAGCACACTTCTACTGACACACATGGGATCACCATGAGTCAGGACAGGCACAATGGTGACTGGTTTGTGTTTGATATATGAAGGCAGGCACTGAATATTCAGAAAGGAACTGCACTAGAAATTCTTAATGCTACTTACCACAGAACAAAATTCGATGGTTGCATTTAGTCAATGAAATGTCAAAAGATCTCAGTATTAGGGCAGACACCATAAAATTGGCCCCAAAAGCATCAGTCTGAAGTCCAAGTGGAGTTTTTGTGTTACTAACAATGGTGAAAAAAGGATTATGGGGGATGAAAGGGTGGTCCTCAAATGTATGACAAGGCATGTTTCATGCAGAATCACCTAAACTGACTGACTCAGACTTAGAGTGGGAACAATGTTGTAATAGGGTGTTACACCCTTCTTTTTCATTTTTTTTTTTTGTTAAGGCATGGAGGGGAATATTTATTGAGAATAAGAAATCATAAAATTATAAAATTCAAAGCTGAAAAAGATCATAAAATGATAAAATCTCCCCCAAATGAGAATTTTCTTAACTGCATGACACCATTTTATAATGCCAAATGTTACATTTTGATCAAGGGCCTGATGCTCAACTTTTTATAGAAATGAACACGAACCATACCGAATCAATCACAACTAATCTCTCTATGACCTATAGTACAAGGCTCTCTAAGGTACATAAACAAACAGGATAAAACACCAACCAATCAGCTGAAATTTAGTGGGGCCATTTCCAGAAGCTAGAGAAAAAGAAAGGGAATTAATGCTATAATTTGGACCAGGAGCCAGAGACGCTTCCAGAAGGACTATGAGTAAAACCTCAAGACACAGAGTGGTTAGTGTGAGGCTGGGAGCCAGAGGACTGGGCCTTACAGACCCCAAGCCGGTGGCTGACGGCATGGCAGTGTGTGGTGTTGCTGTTCCATCTGGTGCAAGAGACAGTGGTTTCCCTTATCTTTCTGTAAGCAAGAGGCCAGACTGTGCTTCGGCAGGAGTGTTGAAGGAGCAGGATGCTGTTGGGAGGAGGCAAGAAAGTGCATTATCAAGTATAAACCTCCCTCTCTGCTCACAACAGGAAAAAAAAAAAAAAAAAAAAGCAACAGCTATGGCAGAAAAAGTGGATGAGAAATGCTGATCACCTCTGCATCCATCTAGGCAACACTGATACAAAAGGAAAAAAAAAAAGTTGCCGTCAATTCCAGTTCATGATGACCCTATGTGCTATAGAGTAGAACTGCTCCATAGGGTTTTCTTAGCTGTAATCTTCATGGAAGCGGATCACTAGGCCTTCCTTCCACAGCATTGCTGGGTGGGTTCAAACCACTAACCTCTAGGTTCAAACCACTAACCTTTAGGTTAGGAGTTGAACGTAAACTGTGCTTCCCAGGGACCTAGACGACACTAAATGACTACACTATGGCTCTGAGCTCTGAGGATTTGAACATTAACAACACATGCCCTGCTTTTGGCACGGGGGAGAGAGGTGGTGGAAAAGGTGGGTGAAGAGCCACAGAGGAGTTGCTAATCTCAACAGAGAAGGTAATGCCTCGACCTTATGCTTTACCCTGCCAGAGAGAGGAAAGAAAGAACATTCCAGACAGAGGGAAGAGTTGGAGCAAAAACATGGAAATATTACAACAATATTTGAAATGTTTTAAGTTTCTCATATTTGAATTCCAAATCAGGGACTTTTTTAGCTTTTCATTGGACTTTTAAACATTTCACTTTCTTAAGCATGCATTTGATGTTTGCTGTTTAGGATGTTGTTCATCAGTGTAGCACAGGTATAATCGCTCTAGAGGACCTAATACAAATAAAAGGCACTAGGTTGATCACAGCGTTCCTGACCCAGTGGAGCCGGAGAGGGATTACTACTAAGAAATTTCTTATTTATCACTCAGACCACTAATACTTTAATTAAACCTGCTTACTGCGAAAGGGCAAAATAATCTACCATTTATCATTCTCTTGTTTCTGTTTTCATAAGCTATGGGCCTGATGAGATTTGATCTTCCTTGGCCTGGGTCCTTCTTCACATTACGAATAAAGTGCCACCTGTTGCTTCTCTAACTCATGGCCCACCTGGGTGCCAGGAGGCTTCTTAAACCACTCCATTTTGAGTTTCCTGGTATGTGGGGCTGGTGGGTTCAGATTTATGAAGGGGCTAGAATGTTTAAGGAGTAATCCCATTGGGGTATTTTGAATCAGATTATGCTGGTAAAAAAAAAAAAACAAAAAAACTGCTGACCCCTAAAATGAAACAGAAGCTTTAAAACTAGCATCAAATCACTCTGACATACTAACTATGAAGGAGACGTATTTACCTCTGAATTACCTACAAAGTCAGGAAAAGATTGAAGGTAAAGAACAAGGTATATAAGAAAGCTAGTAACTGGAGTCCCTAGAGAACATGGTTTCAGATTGACCCCATGGAAACTGGTGGTTGTTGTTGGGTGCTGAGGAGTCAATTTCAACTCATAGCAACCCCACGTGTACAGAGTAGAACTGCTCCACAGGGTTTTCAAGGTTGTGACCTTTTAGAAGCAGACCTCCAGGCCTGTCTTTTGAGAACCCTCTGGGTGGGTTTGAACTGCCAACCTTTCGGCTAGTAGTTGAGTGCTTAACTGTTTGTGCCACTCAGATACTCCTCTGGTACTGGTCGTTGCCTCTAAAGCTCTCGGAAGTTTAATGAGAAGAGTCCAGATTGTTCTCAGAGATGTCATAGTTATAACGATGTGTAAGACTGGGAAGGTGGCATTGAATCCATAGGGACCCAGGGCTACAAAGGGAAGACCAAAGAGTAAGGGGGAGGCCTTCGGAGGCTCAGGGCCTTCCTGCTGTCTCTGTAGTGCCAAAATTCCTTGTTTGGTATCAAGTCCATGGTACTTCAGTTGGGTCAACCCTCCAGATGGGATGAGGTACATTAGCTACTTCAGACCTGCTAGACGAGCACATTCTTTACTTTTTCTTTTCATTCCAGAATATGTTTGAGTGTGTTTCTCATCATTTGAAGAAACATGAACTACCTTTAGCTAAAGACATGTGCATATATATACTCTTTAAAAGATGGGAAGGCAACTAAATTTTAAATGCACCTGCTAATTTAGGAAGCCCAAATAATTTAAACATAGTTTTCAGTAGTTATTAATCAAGTATTAAAACTATACCAGGCATGTTGCAAACTATGGCTTTCAGCCCACAACCTGTTTTTATAAAGTTTTATTCGAACACAGCCATACCCATTCATTTATATATTGTTTATGGCTGCTTTTGTGCTACAGCTGTAGAGCTGTGAAGCTGTGACAGAGAATGTACAGCCTGTGAAAACTAAAATATTTACTATACACCCATTTCTTGAGACGGTTAGGTTCCAAAGACCAGGTCATTATGCAAAAATCTGCATTATGCAAAAATGGAGGATGACCACATCAGATCACAAAAATGGAGGATGACTACATCATTACACAAATGCCGAATTACATCATTACATAATTGCGAAACCACTGAGAATCATGGCCTAGCCAAGTTGACACCTAACCTTAACCATCACAGCCAGAGTTACTCTCACCTCAAACTTTGGCATTCATTACTGCCAGGTGTATGTCATTATTATGCACAAAATAGTTGGACAGTAGTTTTTTCACTATTATCATAAATGCAAAACGTCAGATAACAAGATAGTTGATAAGATGTACAGCTCTTTATAGACAAAGTTTGCCAACTTATGAACTACATCAATGTATCTCAGTCTGTGAAAGATTAAAGAAAAAACGGACTCCATTGTTCTTAAGAAAACGAGTAACCCAAAGCAGGTGTTATGAGCAGCTTCCCTTTCAACATACCTTTTAAAACGTCTTATGCTCCCAGTACCACACTCAGTGAACACCACATATGTAAAGGGTTACAAATATTCAGATTTTATTATAAATAAAATACTGTTTTTTTTTTTTAACATAAAAAATGCCAAGTGTTGCATTTTATTCACCACCCTGGGAAGCAAGACTGTAAAGATTAAGGCAACAGCTGAAGTAAAGGCACATGTAAAAGGGCCACGGTTGGGATTAAACGGAAAAAGTCCAGGGAAAGGAGCAGTGTACGTTCCCTGTGACACCCAGCATTCTGCAGCAGCCATCCTGTCCGTTTTATTACATAAAATACAGATAACTGGAACTATACAATAAAATAACGGCTATATTGCAGGAGTGTAATTAAGGTATCATCTTACAAAGAACTTTTATTTTAAAAATAAAATTCTGTTTAAAAATATACCATACAAATGGAAGAGTAAAGCAAAAAGAAAAAAACTAAAAAACAAAACACAGTGGTCCAAGACTTGCTGGAGTGAACGTGACTCGTAGGTTGGATGGAAAACTACCTTGGCAGTCTGTCTTCGGTCCTTTTCCTGCAATCTTGACCCAAATGTACACATTAGGATGTGGCCACTTGACAAAAGGAACTAGCCAGGAAAACACTGATGTGAAGACTTGGCAAAAAACCCATGCCTCCTGTGGTAGTGTAACAGGCCTGAGAGAAGTAAGACAGTCGAAGCTAGGGCTATGCCAAGTCAGAACATTTTTGGTAAACTCTGGCATGCCCCAGTGAAATGGAAAAGGGACAAGGGTTACTCAAGAACGAAGTTACACGATTTCCCCCAGTCTGCCCATCTGTAGCACTGTCCCCAATGCCCTACAAATGCTCAGTGATTATGCACACTTATAAAACTGATCCAATCAGCCTCAAACAATTTCCAGAAAGGGCATTTCTAGCTCATTCCTAGCTAGAACCACAATGGTATCTAAGATCCTCCTCAGCAAAATTTCCTAAGTTTGCCATATCCAGTCAGAACGGCCTTCCTGCTCTAGAACAGGCCTTGAGGACAATATTTCATGCTGCAGTTTGGGATCACCAGATTTACAATGGAAGAGAGTCTGAGGTACCTCTTTATAGTGGCTGTATGTGGAGGAAAGCAGGTTGATATTAGTATTAGAGAATGGAGGTCTTGCAAACACAAGGCGAAGAGTGAAGTACTGGGGAACAAGTACAATCCAAAGAATTCTAGATGGAAGGAAAGGAGGGATAGAGGTGGGTTCCACCAGTGAAGAGGAAAAATGGAGCAAAGAAGTGGACAATGCCATTCTAGAAATAGGACCAAGTATATTTACATAAATTCCTTACTCTATGATCATGATAAAACAAAAACAAAATTTCACACAAAAATATAAATTTGAAATAATTAATAGCACCAGTGTGTCAGATAATAGTTTCTTTCCCCCGCTACGCACAAGTACAAAGTTGCATAGTGTTAAAGGCTATACGTGAATCTCAAAGGCGGCTGGGAGGAGGAAGGGGATGTGTGGCAGGGAATTGTCACGCTGTGATCTTAGAAGAAAACCACAGAGCCGAGGATCAAAAGTTGAGAAGCCCACTAGGAAACTCCAATGAAGGGTCTTCCGTCTACACTGAGAGAGGTTTAGAGTGGGTTAAAATCTTAAGGTGCAGGAACTAGATAGGTGTTGGCAGCTGTGTGAAATACTCAGTGCAAATGATTTACCACCAGGATTTCATGAACAACAATGTGTTCTGATGGGATTCTAGAAGATGGGAACCTTAAATGAAGAACAGGGCTAAGGGCCCAATGTGTCATCTCTCTACAATAGAAGAAAAATGGATATATGGGATCTTGACAATACAAGTTAGACCTCAATTTTTTCCCTCTGCAGGAAGAGGCTAGGACAAGGCCATCTGTGTTTTATTTTGTTTTGTCAAGACCTTAGGGACCAACTGTTCTCTGGCAGATAACTTAACACTAGCTCCAAGACTAACATACTAAAAAAAGCTCTAAGAATTAGTTTGATTTTGAAAAAGGCTTTAGTGGTTATCATATCCCTATTTCTTCTCTTTAAATTCCATTTACAGGAATATAAAAAGATGTCTATTGGTTTATTGGTGAGTGTAAGCTGCTCGTCCAGATTTAAGTTATCAGCTGCCCAAAGATCTGAAAAAAGTTTATCTTCCTACTCAATTATTAACATACAAGAAAATCTTCAGGCTACTTCTGTCGTCTCATGTTTTCCTACAGACTGTCATGAACAACTGCATCCTTACTCGTGGATGGCTCAGCGTCCTGCACTCGGAACAGCTAAAACAACTGATAGATGGCTACCGATATTCTTACTATCAAACACCTTTGGCACAGGATGGTTATTTCCTTTTGCTTTGACAGGAGGAGAGGCAGATGTGTTTTCTTTCTCTATCAACTGGATATACTGGCCAGCACAATGCTACTATTAGTAGCCTAGCTTTTCCTTCATAGAGACAAGAGTACTGAGACTGCGGAGGTTCTGCTGGTGTCAACGAGAGAGAGGAGAGCTACTTGCTCTGCCCTGGCATACAATGGTTCACGGGATGTGTTTACACCACTGTAGAGTAATGCAGGGTGCCACATCTGTACGCATATCAGAAGGGAAAGTGTGGGTAAGGGAAGGATTTTGGTGGACGAGAGACTTTACTAGAGAAAACCCTTTGTTCCCAATTGAGGATGTTTAATTTGCTTCTCCTTAAACTTTGTGACTTTTCCTAGTTCAAAAGGACAGTGATGGGAGAGTCGCAGAGAAGTGGGGGTCTGAACAAATGTAATCTTTGTGTTAAGGCACTCTGTGGCCTCACAACTGCTCCCCTGTCAAGGGGGGTGCTGCCTTCCAGCTCTTGAAGCAAAACGCTAGGGCTTCTCAATGGACGGAGTGTTGAAGCAGCCAGATGGTAAGGTCTTCTTGATGTCTTCCAGGTTGTGAATGTCCTTCATTATCTCCTCAATATCTCTGTTGTAGTCCATGATGGCAGCCTCCTGCTTCTTGGCTTCATTCTCCAGGTCAGACACTTTCCTGTCTAGATCGCTGGACTTCATTTCATCTTTGGCTTTATTTAAGGTGCCTTCAATCTCATTTAGCTTGTTCAGGTCCACAGTGTCCAGCTGCCCTGTAGAGTCAGAAGGCACACAGAAGAGAACAGACGCCTTCAGTAAGAATGATAACATCACTCCACAGGTACCTCCACTAGCCTTTCCATAACGAAGGCCAGCAGCTGCAACTACGCAAGGGCAGCACTGCGAACACGCACTGATGTCGTACCAAGGGCACAGACAATGTAAACCAAGTAGAAACGCTGGCCTAACCCGGTAGGGATGGCTCAGAACACGTAATGAACATTGGGAGGAATATTTTTCTTTCTGTAAGAAAGAATTTTTGTGAACTACCATGTTCTAGACTTTAAGGCTCACTTTGTGGTTCTGAAGTTCATTTGGTAACATTTAATATAGCTTTTTCATGTTTATATATAAAATCTGCATGTCATTTTACTGCCATCTAGGAGGACTACGAAATCTGTAAGACAGAACCTTAAGCCATCTTCCGGGGCAGATGGATTGGTTTTAGGGGTCACTTCCAACTTTCTGGAGTTAGACAATAATAGGAGCCCTCACAAGGGCCCTGGCCGCACAGTGGTTAAGAGCTCAGCGGCTAACTAAAAGGTCAGCAATTCGAATTCACCAGCCACTCCTTGGAAACCCTGTGGGGCTATTCTACTCTGTCCTATAGGGTGGCTAGGAGTTGGAAATGACTCGATGGCAATGGGCTTGGTTTTGGTTTTGAGTAGGAACCCTCCCACGGAAAAAATGGTCAAGGTTTAAATGCAGAAATAATTTCAACACAGTTTCACTTTAAAATTGGCAAAAAAAAAAAAGTTCTTTTCAAAGGAACTGCCTCTATAATAAATGAAAACAGACAGCTGCACGATGAACAACACTTCATAATAACGTACTTGATTTAATTCTCACAAGGCCATTTTGTATCAGTGATTCGCAGATGTTAACTAATTTGTCTAAGTTTACACAGCTAATAAGGAACAAAGCAAGGATTCTAGCCCAAGTCTGACTAACTTCAAAATTCAGCTCTTTCTGCCACAAAAAAAACCTGACCTCTTCTAGTTTACTTTCACTTTAAATCACTCTGCTGGTACCTAACTTATTCTTAACATTTGAGACAGTTAAATAAAATTCCTCCCCTCGCCAAAAAAAAAAAAAAAAAACCCACGAAACAAAACACTAACCATACTTCAAAGGCTAGCAAATTAAATAAAATGTCTTGCTACAAAGCTGTCCTGTTTAGACTACTAGCACCTCATAGTGAAGTCTGGTGACAAAAGTACAACTGTTCAATAATGAAGCCCGCTGCCCATCAAACTGGATTACAAGAAGGCTTCAGCATACTTGTATTTCCTTGAAAATTCAATTCTTTCCCTTCTCTTTCTGCATAAAAGGTTTCTGTCTCATTACATTACCCTCTAGTTAGGAAAGGAAAGGGATTCCAGGGAGAGAAATCATGACCAGTTTAAAGTGGTTTTTTATTTTATTATGGAAACCCTTCACCCTAAATCCCTTAAAGGCACTCAGCCAGCAGAATGAACTTAAAAAAAAAAAAAAAAAAATCACTGTTCCACGGCAGCATGAATGATGACCATAAATGAGCCATCCCAGCTGGCAGCAGACCTTAAAAACACGCAAAGTAAGTCTCTGGATCACAGCATTCTATTAGGGTGGAGTCCACCAAGGCACCTACTAAGTACATGTTGAATTAATACAACCTTTTTTTTTTTTTTAAAGTCATGATTCAGTTCATACTCTAAAGTGGATGAATGTATCAACTTTGTAATAAAGCAAGCTTCTCTCGACAATGGCTCCAACATGGAAGACACATACTTATAACGCATTTTTAAACAAGCAAGAGCTAAAACAAACATAAACATTAATAATTTAATGGACTACTTGAGTAGGGAGTCAGGTAAACTTATGATATCTGCATTTGAGTCAACTCTAGCAGATAATGCAAATAGTATAGGGACTAACTGAAATGACTCTGTGGCTACCTACCCAGCTGCTCCAAGAGTTCATTAATAATGGTGAGAAGGCTGGTGATGGAGTTCTTGGCCTTTCTGGCATTGATTTCCGCTTCCTGAGCAGCCTGTGAAGCCTGTAGAGGGAAAACGGGTAAATGATACAAATAGCCATGACTACATGTGTTCATCTTCTTTAAACATTTTCCCCAGGAAGCCAACAAATTTAATTTCCCAACACTTTCCCATCTCCCAAGTCATGAAACTACACTCTCTTGGGGGCGGGGGGGCCGGGAGTACCCCATCTTCATGTTGAGGATGTCATTATTTCTAAGTCATGTAGTAGTAATGAACAGGCAGTCAGTATGCCTCCACTCATGCGGTATTGATGGTTCCACGGTAGAACTCTCACCTTCCGCGCAGAAGAACTGGGTTTGATTCCTGGCCACAGCAACTCAGGCGCAGCACCACCCATCTGTCAGTGGAGGCCTGCATGCTGCTAGGATGCTGAATAGGCTTCAGCAGAGTTTCCAGACTAACATGGACTAGGAAGAAAGGCCTAGCGATCTACTTCTGAAAATCAGCCAGCGAAACCTGTGTGGATCAAAACGGTCTGATCCACAACTGATCATGGAGATGGCATAAGGCTGGGCAGCGTTTGGTTCTTTTGTGCATAGAGTCGTCATGAGTCGGGGGCTTACTCAACAATAGTTGAAAACAACAACGTCTACTCTCATGTATTTGTATTTCAGAGACCAACACTATTTCCTCATTAAAAAAAAAATCAAGAATACATGGGGTGTATTGATAAAGTCCCTCAGCAATAAGAAGTTTATTTTTAATGAACATAGTAAGTTTTGGAACCAAAATATGTCCTTCAGGGCACTCTTAGGGACTTATTAGAAATGTCCTTGCCTCAAAAAATTTTCATAACCAAGTGAGGCCTTTCTGTAAACTCCCCTGCCCCCTACCAATACACACACGCACACATTCATTTATTGGGGCAATACAATTTACATTTTAAAAATCAACCAAAGGTAAAAATATATTTGGGAAAATTCCATGAAACCTGAACAAATACACTGGGCATGAGTCACAGGAAACTGTAATGGAAGAGGAAGTGTCCAAATATCAGAAAACAAATGCTCACACAAATAAATCTATTCAGGATATAAATGAGTGGTTTTGAGCTCCCTACACTACATAATCGTCCTTCCTACTTTTTGGGTCCAGAAAATGCAAATTTTTTGGATCAAAACAATGTGAAAATTAAAACAAGAAAAAGAAAGCAAGGAAAAAATTCTTCACGAACCCTGGTGGCATAGTGGTTAAGAGCTATGACTGCTAACCAAAAGTTCAGCAGTTCGAATTCACCAGGCGCTCCTTGGAAACTCAATGGGGCAGTTCTACTTGTCCTATAGGGCCACTATGAGTCGGAATCGACTCGACAGCAACAGGTTTGGTTTTTGGTATTTTTTTTTAGTAGGAGAGGGAGAAAGGACTTTGCTATGGTCTGCAAAGAACAGTATGACTGCGTTTAGCCTGTCGGCTTCGGCCTCCTCTCTCTGGAACAACCTTCATGCCTTCGCTCTTTTGGTTACAAAAAAAAAAAGTTACAGACTCAACATTAGTCTAATGCTGACCTTTCAGGTTTGACATAAATACAAATGGGATCATATATGTAAGGGTGTTTTGTGTTCCTTAGAATTTATTTACCAAAAGTGAAAGAGATATATCTTCTAACTATCCTTTGAACTAAATCCATGCCCTTTTCTGAAGCTCATAAAGGACATTTCCTTTCTTTTGATAGGCTCCAATTCTAATGCTATTCCAACCACATTAAAAAATAAATCCATAGATCTTAAGCATATACGAGAAATAATTTTTTTTAACTATATGGGAATTTCCACTTGAGTCAAACCTTACCACAGAATATTAGGACAGTCCAAACAAACCAACCAAAAAAGCACATATAAAATAAGGTGTTTGTAGAGGGATGCTTCCTGTTATGACTTTCCTAGAGTCTTCTTTTTAAGTCTGTGGGTAGTGTAAACAGTTAACATGCTTGGCTGCTAACAGAAAGGCTGGTAGTTCAAGTTGACCCAGGGGAACCTCAGAAGAAAGGCCTGGCAATCTTCCAAAAAATCAGCCATTGGAAACCCTACGGAGCACAGCTCTACTCTGACACACATGGAATCACCATGAGTCAGCGTCGGCTCAACGGCCACCAGTTTTGTTTTGTTTTACAGTCTTCTTTATCTAGATTAACAAGCCTAACTAATATTTCTCTTTTCCATCCCAAGGCAAAAATGACCCATAGTGAAGGGTGCTGTCTTTTAGCAGCAGCAGCAGCAAAACAGTTCCTTGCACTAAAAGTGTTAAATTAAATTCTCGTATATCATTACTGTGATTGGTAACACTGAATTAGGAAGGCATATTCCCACCATGGCTCCACTGAAGTCTTTCAAAAGCAAAACAGAGCAAGCTCAAGCTCATTATCACCAAGCCAATTCCAACTCATTCGCGATCCTATAGGGCAGAGTAGAACTCCCCCATAATGTTTCCAAGGGGCAGCTGGTAGATTTGAACTGCCAACCCTTTGGTTAGCAGCCGAGCTCTTAACCAAGGCTCCAAAATAGAGCATAAAACAGAAAAATGGACCCTAGTTCTTTCTGGGACTGTGTATTCACAAGTCAATTTTGTTATAAATGGTATGTATATATGTCATCACAAAAGGTGAAAAATGGAAAATTGGATGTAGGGATGGTATATTGTGGTGGTCGTGGCAGCGGTGATGACCGTCATCTTAAAAATGTCCTTATACACGAGAAACTGGCCTTTACCTCTAGGGACAAGTTGCTGGGAGAACAAGAGTAGGAAGAAAATTAACTCCATTGTATTCCCTTTCGTACTTTTTAAAGTTCATGCCTTTTATGAATTACCCATTCAAAAATATTAAAAAAAAAATTTTTTTAATGTCCTAAAACCTCAAATGTGTACGACATTTTGCTTTTAACTTAGAGTAGCTTTGGGACAGGACAATTGTGCAACAGAAATACCTGGCAGAAAATCCAAATTCTTTGTCTTCTATGTAAGTCACTAACCTGATTCTTGACCAGAAAATGCAATGAAAAGTGGAAGTCAATATGAAAAAGAATCTTCTCAACAAGTTGGGGATTGTTATTAATAAACACCCTTCACTTTCCGCCTTATCAACAAATATGCCAAAGCCTCTTACCATCCCTGCCATCATCATATCCTGGTCAGCGTCGCCTTGTTTGGCCTTCAGCTCCTCTTCGGCTTCCTGCAGTTGTTTCAGCATATCGCTCACCTCTCTATCCAGATCTGTAACCTCTGCAAAAGTCCTTTCTGCTGCTGCTTTGGCACTGGTGGCGTTCTAGGCATAAAAGAACCCAATTACTAACGGGGAAAAAACAAAACTTGTGTTTCTCTAAAGTATGCTCCCACTCTTTTATAACTTGTAAAATAGTTCAAAAGTGCAATCCCAGGGGAAAGAATCCAGAATTTACACTATAGTATCTTGATGTTACTACTTATTTGCATTACGAAGAACAGTAATAAAAATATCACCACCTAACGTAATAGCATTTTACATTTTATAAAGTACTTTTTCATTTGTATTCCCTTATTTAATCCTTAAAACTATCTGTTTTATTATTGCCATTTTTAGTTGAGTTCACACAGCTAGTAAATGATAAACATTTAAATGTGGTATACTTTCTACCACATCATATAGATTAGGCTCTTCCACTTGGAGAAATGTTAAACCCAAAGCTAGTCTGCTTCTTCTCAGCAGTTCATCATAATGCACAAAAAGATCCTAATCCTGAAATATGAGTGTTTTATGAATATAATAAAGCCAAGAGCCAAGTGTTCTAAAGAAACTAAAAACTGTGTGATTCTCAAAGACATAATTTTAGAATCACTTCCAATCTTTCTCTTTACTCCTTTCACTGAAACAAAGATTGACCTCCAAAAAGTTAGCCTAAAGAAATTGATAGAGATGAGTATAAAAAATCTCAGTAGTGGCAGCTACAGAAATTCTGTATAGGAGGGGCTAAGCCATGACAATACTATACTTGAAAGAGGAGCTTGAAGGTTAGGTTGACGTAGCACTCACATAAGACTGACAAAAATGTCAACTGTCCATGTCAAAGGACTGTGTTTATTTAGAGTCTGACAAAGCTTTTTTTTCGGGGGGAAGAGGCTCTATACCCCCAAAGCCAGTCCCCTCCTCACATGCAGACTCTACCACTGAGAAGTTGTAGAAATTTTAAAGGACCCTTTCTCCCTCAATCAATGCATCTACTCTAATGCCTAGTAAAAAATAAATGCCAAGTGTTATGGACTGAACTGTGTCCCCTAAAAATATGTGTTGCAATCCTAACCCCTATACCTGTGGGTGTAATCCTGCTTGGAAACAGGGTTTTTCTTTGTTATGTTAATGAAGCCCTATCAGTGTAGGGGGCAACTTAAACCTAACCACTTCTGAGTTATAAAAAGGGCAGATGAGACAGACATGGGCACGTACTGGGGAAAAGAGATGCCATTCGAGAATCACCAAGAACACCCAGGGCTACTGACAAGAAAGGAATCGACACAGCCCAGACGGTGATTTGGCCTTTTAGCCTTCAGAACTGTGAGAAAATAGATTTCTGTACTTTAAAGCCACCCACCACTTGTGGTATTTGTGTTACTGCAGCGGTAGCTAACTAAGACTACAAAGGTGGTTTAATAGAGTCAAGTAAAAAAAAATTGCAAGATGTTTTTGAGGTCCGGAAAGAAACCAGAAAATGACTAGAAAACTATGAGCAAAGACTGGGTTTCTGGAGAAGAGGGAAGCAAGGAGACACCTTTTTGACGGCACTGGCGATTTTCTCCGCCTCGTGGGCCTTGTTCTTAGCTTCCGTAGCATCCGCAGCCGCGTTGCCTAGAGCCAGCTGTGCTTCCCGCGTCTTCTCACTGGCTTCACTGATCGTCTGGTTGATGGCCGGAATCTTCCTCAGTGCATCCTCTGCGGCAGTCTTGTTATCGTTCACTCGTCTATCGAAATCTAAAATGAGTTAAAGCGTGCATTTGAACTGAACTCTCAACAAGCAAAAAGGCAGGGAGATGCAACTAGATTTTATTTTATGAACATGTAAGTCAGAAAACAAAATAAGAAACGACGGACTTAAATTTTAGAAAAGCAAAGTACACGTCTCTACTCAGAAGATTTTCCAGCAGTCGTCATCTGAGTGTGCATCTGGTTTTGGAAAGCGAATTCTCACCTGAGTGGTTTTAAGGCAGAGCACTGAGTACACCATCAATACCACATCAGCGAGTACTAAGAGCTGCAGTTTATTCAGTGTTTACTATGTGTCAGGTACTGTGTTAAGAGCTTTACGTCTCTGGGATGCAGGAATTGTATCATTTTTATATATGAGAAAACTGAGAATTAAAAAGGTTAATTTGCCCAAGGATTCACAGTAAATAAAAGGCATAACAGGAATTCAAGCCCAAGCCTGCTAATACCAGAGCCCACACTTTTAACCACTACCCTATTTAAAAAAAAAAAACCTGTTGCCGTCGAGTCAATTCTGACTCATAGCAACCCCATAGGACAGAGCAGAACTGCCCTATAGTGTTTCCAAGGAGGGGCTGGTGGATTTGAACTGCTGACCTTTTGCTTAGCAGCTGTAGCTCTTAACCATTGTGCCACCTGGGCTCCAATATAGCTTCCCTATTTACTGAACCTATGGCATTTTATCAGAGCACAATCTAGGACCACTCAGTCAACTGGGAACATTTCTATTGTGGACAAAGAAAAACAAAGAATTAGATGCCACTGACAGGGAAAATTAAAGGTAACACAAGTCAGTCAAATGGGCATTTTATCCTGTTTACACGAGACACTCTAACATAAGAAAATGTCTGTCTGTTTTTTTTTTTTAGCTTTACCCCTGAAGTATGCAGGAGTAAAATGATAGGAGCGCTGGGATTTTTCTTTAGATAAGAAAAGTAAAGTGGGTGTTAGGGAGCGATGAAGTAAGTGTAGTAAAATCTTAACTGTTGAATCTGGATGACAGGTATATGGGGCTTTACTACATTATTGGCTTTAATTTTGTGTATGTCTGAAGATTCTCATCATAAAAGCTTAAAAAAAAAAGGAAACCGCCCCAGTGGAGGAAGTGTACAAATCTACTGCTGTTACCTGATTTTTTCATACCTTTCAGGTTGTTGAGGATATCGTTGGCTTCTTGTAAGGTATTTCGTCCCTTTTTAGCAGCTTCTTCAGCAAGAGCCTTGGCAGCATCAGCTCGGGCTAGGAGCTGATCGGCAGTCTGCAACACATGGCAGATCAGATAATGCACCCTCGAAAGTAAATCCTGTCTGTATCCTAACAGGGCCTCTCTGGGTGATGCAAATAGTTAACATGCTCAGTTGCCAAAGGCTAAAGGGAAGGCTGGTATTTAAGTCCAACCAGAGGCACTTCAGAAGGAAGGCCTGGAGATCAACTTCAAAATGATCACAGCCATCGAAAACCCTACAAAGCAGAGGTCCACTCTGACACACACGGGGTCGCCACAAGTTGGAATCGACTTGATGGCAACAGACCCGGCAGCTCTAAGCTACCTCCCTGACCTCGATGTCATACGACACGTTAGACCTCAGGCATCACTCTGAAGCCCCCCCGCTGCCAACACCTCCCGAATGCTTTGCTGTTTGCTGCCTCTGAAAATGTGGTGACGTTACTGACACAGCTTACTCTTGCATCGTTCCCAGTTTTGCCTCAAGATATGAAAACCAAAAAAAAACCAAACCCATTGCCATCGAGTTGATTCTGACTCAAGAGATGAAGCAACCTGCAAATCAAACCAACCTGCTGTTCGATCTTTCCTTTCTCCAAAAGGTTCTTTACTTCAAGCTCCTTCCCTCTCATGTCATCTCGGAGGTCCTCATAATCTTTCAGCTTCTGGTCAATCAGACGGTCCAAATCCTCAGCTTCTTTCTTTATTTTATTTGCTTCATTCTGTGACAGAAAAGTAAGATCACCACATCTCAGACAAAACAAAGGGATGAAAAGAAGGCCTTAACTCTGTAACACTGAACGCTCAATAGATATTTTTGAAAGAACAGCAATGTTGTTGTTGTTGTTAGGTGCTGTCAAGTCAGTTCCGACCCATAGCAACCCTATGCACAACAGAACGAAACACTGCCCGGTCCTGGGCCATCCTTACAATCGTTGTTATGCAACAGCCATGATTTTATCTACCCTTTAAAAAAAAATAAAACAACTTTCATTTTTCATTTACACACAGTGAGATGCACAGCTCTTACATGTAGTTTGATGAGTTTTGATGAATACACCTGTGCAATGAACACCCCAGTCAAGACACAGAATCTTTCCATCCCTCCAGAAAGTTCCCTTGTACTCCTTTCCAGTCCGTCTCCACCCCAGCCTTTCCACCCCTACCACTGGTGCTGTTCTGGTTTTTATCATCACAGATTAGTTTTGTCTATTCTAAAATTTCATATATATAGACTCATACAGACATACATGTCTGGAGAAACCCAAACCTTTATAGTAAAATCCAGTCAATACCTCAGATATATTAAGTGAAACTGAGTAAATTTCAAGATTAATAGGAAAATTACACATTTATATAGAGGCTGATATGAGGACTCATGATAGGAAGGCAGATATGAAATAAAATCCTACCAATCCCAATATACTTTATCTGCCCCAAAGCATTCTGATCCAGTCCTTTCATCTAAACCCTCCTCTTTGATTTCTCTCTAGTTCTCTACCAGATAGTGCTGGAAGGAAGGCGGCAGGTATTCTCTGCTTTAAGAAATCTAAATACCTTATAATTTGGTTTTATATTAGAAGCAATTATTCATATGACTAAAGAACGCATTGGTTTTTAATGTTTCTAATGACAGGATACTTTACCTCAAGGTTATACTACTGTATGTAAAACAGAACTCAACTTCCCCAGTGAGTCAGCTGGAAGATGGAGGTGATAGGGTAAGATAGTTGTAGGGCAGTCAGAACACCTCTGACCTAAACTGAGGTGTGTGTCTGTCTATGTGTGTGTCTGGGGGCTGGTGGTGTGAGCTGTGGATAAATGACAGCAGTGACAACCAACAGCCCTGTGCACACAGGCTGTCTCCGCCATACCTCCAGTGCCTCTGAGTCCACAGGGGTCAGCTGAGTCACACTGGCATAGATCTCCACAGCTTTATCACCAGCCCTTTTGGCCTCCTCATGGACTCGGGCAGCTTGCTTCTCTAGATCCTGTGAAATGTTCTTCGCTTGTTCATATCTATAGAACAAAAGATGTGATTTCATGAGTAACTTTGTTCCTGTTAGCATCTTAATGTTAATCAAATTCAATCTTCTTTAAACCACTATGACAGCATTTCCAAACCTCACACAAAACACCACATTAAAATGCTATTTAATACTAACAGCTTAAATTTGTGTTTCATTTCATCTCGTCTGTTGACAACCTGATTTGCCATATGCTTTTTTTTTTCTTATTTCAGACACCCTTTAAATATTTGTACCTCAAGTACATCTTCTACTTTATAATATTTTTCTTTTTCATTCATGCAGAATTTTAAATATCATGGCTAATCTTGTTACCATTCTTGGCAGTTTCAGTAACTGAATCCAGTAGAAGCTCTGTGGCCCCCCATCCCCTGCTCCAATTACTGCCCCCCCATTTGACAAGCACGATTAACAAAAGAAATCGTACTGCATGAATGCATGCCCTGAATCCACCAGCATTTCTTTTTTCATTGAACTGGTGTTAACTTACAAAAACATTTTAAAGGCTGTAAGCCATTTTTAAATTACACTCACTTCCTATTAAGATCTTCGATCTCAAATGCTGTTTGATTTTCTCCTGCCAGTGTCTTCAAAAGCAGATTATATGCCTCAGTGGACGTATCACTGGCTGTCTTCGCCACTCGTACAATGTTATCAGCTTCTTGTTTATGGCTGTACAATATAAAAGAAAACAATAAACCACGAAGGAGAACCATCTGATAGGGGAAGAAGTAGAATTCAGGTAATGCAGACTTTATTACATATACAGACATTAACTTGGGCAGAGTTCCATGAGTATTGGAAGCCCTCATTAATTTGGAATTTTGTGATCATTTCAGTGGGGGGATGGATTTAAGAATAGCACTCTATAAGCTGGGAAAGGATCTTTCCCCCAAAAAATAATAGTATAAAATTTATAGGGGCAAGTGTTTGTATTTCTTCAGAAAACTACCTTTAAAAATAACTATTTAAGAATAATTTACAAATAAAACCTGTATCTTAACAAGAAATCATTTATCTAATCAAAACACAAATCCCAGGACTAATGTTTATTAATAACAATTTGCTAGTCTAGTTCAGTTATTATATAGTCTTAAAACAGCCTCAACTATTCAGGCTTCTCACGAGCACACTTGTCACGTGCAGCCTAACTACTGGTCAGGAAAAGTGACTCAACACCAAGGGCCGTGACCATGTCCATGGGGCTCCAGCCAAACAGTGCATTTCAGCTGTGGTCACCTCTAAGGTTTTTTTCAGCTCTGAAATTTCATTTTACACCGTCCCACTGCAATATGTGACTGCTCTTTTGGTATGATACATTTTCATGCATAATCCTTGTATGAAGCATATCAGAATTTATCTCCAAAACCTAATATTCTCGGGAGCTTTCCATGTTTACAGCTGTCTTCTTTCAATAAGAAGGCCCAGCTATGAAACCATGAATGTTCTATGATCTAGATTATAGAGATTACATATTCACATTTACACAGAATAGAAAGACAGTTCATATTAAAGGAAGAAGCCAAAGTAATTGATCTGGACATGGAGGCTGAAATTCTAACACCAGGCTTACTTAAGTACCCTGCACCCATGATCTCTACGTCAAATGTAACTAACAACTATAAATAAGGTCTTCAAACTGTTCTGCAATGTAGTCAACAAATATTTACTTTGTATTTACCATATGTCAGTCATTGTTGTCGGCACTGGGGCTTCGGCAGTGAATAAAACACACAAAAATGCTTACCCTCATGGAGCCTATGTTCTTGCGATTTTTTTTTTTAATTTGTTTAACTTGATATCTATGCAATTTAAAATCTTCTAAAGAAATTACCTTAACTTAAAAAGTCTTTTTTTAAAAAAAAGGCAGTAATGGAAATAGTCTGTGTTCTTTGGCTGGTTTTCAAATGTACTAAGGGTTAGTAAATGTTTTCTATTGAGACTCTTAAAAATTCAACAGTTTCATCAAAAAAATTAAAACTAAATCCTACTGAGATTTCAAAAAAACTACCAACTTTAAAGCTTTCAGGTTAAAAATCTAAAATGTTATGATTCCCTCTGAGAAATGCAAATATAATTTCCCTCTAAGCCATTGTATTCTAATACTCAGAGTACATACTCCAATTTCAAAGTAAAAGGAAGAGAAGAGTATACATGGCTGAAAACATTTCAGGAAAGAAACCCAGCTCTGCTAAAGGGGGTCAAATGGAACATGGTTGTGGGGATGGGACAGCATGTATGGACCATAAGGGAACTATAATTTAATGGTTCAACAAGGATCTGGAGGTTACCGTTCAGCGAGCTTTCGTGCCTCTTCTGCCAAAAGAGTCATGTTGTTTGGGTCGCCCGTAGACTCTGGTTGAGTGACTGACTGAAGAGGAGATAAACAAAGCACTTATCTCAAAAGGCTGAATTATTTAAATTTAATAACAAGGTCTTAATATCAGCATCCTCGATTAGAAATATATTTTCAGTAAAGGATCAAGGCAGGCTAAACTGTCTAGTGCCATAGAAGGAACAAAGCTTGAGAAAGAAGCCAGATAGCCTTTTGTTATTATCTAGTTTGTGATAACTATTCCTCACAGCTATGAACAATGTGGCTTTCTTGCTTCATGTTTAGAGACAAATAGAAAGAAGCAAAGAATCAATTTAGCTGAAGGAGCACCCTACTGCCAGTAACAGACTTGCTCTAAACTGTCACAGGACCCCCCCGGCCCCCGCCTCAGACCTTCCCAGTTACTCACCACATTGGCAACAGCGACTTTGGCTTTCTCAAGTTCCCTGGTCGCAATTTCAATCAGTCGCTCTGTGCTCTCCACCCGGGTACGTGCTTGTTCAGCCAAATTCCCAGTCTCTTCGATGCTATTCCGGATATTCTGTAAACGGCTAATCTGGCTGGACAGAGTGTTATTCACTCTCTGGAGGCGATCCATCAAATTTTGGTCTACATCTGCAATGGCAAGGCAGAAAAAAGACCACAAATTATCTGAAGGGGTTACACATTATTTCACATAAATTCTGAGCCAGCTGCTTATACCAGGGGATACTACTTATCTTTACTCTTCCAAACATAGTTCCTTCTGCTAAGTGTTCCCTCAGCCATCAGCAGAGCTGATCAATTCCACCATCCCAGGATATACCTTCACTGCGACAAGCATGTGCCTGCCTGTCCCGCTTGACCACAAGCTCCTCTTTCTCACTTGCCACTATAGCCCCAGTCTTACACAGTGACTGACAAAGAGAAGACACCCAAGGAATATTTGTTAAAGGAAAGATCGATTTTGATATTTAAGCACATGCCAGACTTAACGATAAAAAGACAATGTTGTTAAAAGCACTGCCAGTCCTGAGTGTTGGACATTTTTCAAAACTAGGAAAAAACCACATTGAAAATAGATGTTAAAGTGTGGCAGATTACACTCATTTGTATTTTAAACTGAATGACAGAATTCTGCCCCAACCCCTGGCATCTCCATGTGATGTCTTTCAAATTGGTCTCTGCTTTCCGAATAGCTCTTCACATTGTTCTTGAATGATTATGCCCATTCACCTTACACCTCATACCTGGTTCCTAACAAAGCGAAAGGTAAATGTAAACCTGTCATCATGAAAACTGTCACCTGTCATGAGGTTATGCTAACACACAAGAACCGTAAGTGTCCTATTGAAAACTGACCAGGTTCCTATTTCGCTATGATGCTCACTGTTGGGGTCTAAATTCTCCAAGGAATGTAAAAAGCTAAAAGCAACAAAGACGAACGCAGGTCTGGAAGACAGCAACTTGGAAGCACGGCCATCGAGTACAGTAGCCTCGCTTTGAGGATTATTTAAACAATTCTTGGATACTCTAAATATGTTAAAGAAAATACGGAAAGTAAAAACAATTTCAAACCATAGGAAAAAAATTTAGATTGAGGAGGCATAAGTTGCCAGTGAGGTTACAGAAACCCCTTCCCTTTAACCCTTCAAAAATATAGCAGATATTCATGTCTCTAACCAGTTCTTTAAAGAAACAATAATATCTGAAAAGAGAATAGATAACATAACTAGTCGGATCACTTCCAATTCTGTCTACTTGCAAAACCTATCTAACTGCACCATATAATTTCCTTTCAAATCTGTGAAATAAACACAAGTTTCAACTACACATCTGGCTTGCTAATCAGACAGGAAATTTTCTAGGTGGACGCTAATTCTTAATTTTTACATTCCTAATGCTCAGCACCTGAAGACCATAATTTTTCCTTATAAGAGTTCTTTCTAAGGAAATAAAGCACTGCATAAAATACATTGAGAACTCATTAGAATGACAGAAAATCAAAGTTCAAATTTTCTACTTCAAAATAGTATACTAAAAATGTGTACCTTTATTGACTTTTAGTCAATTCTCACCAGATGACTCCATGTGTTACAGAATAGAACTGCTCCACAGGGTTTTCTTGGCTGTAATCTTTACAGAAGCAGATTGCCAGGCCTTTTTTCTGTGGTGCTACTGAGTAGATTTGAACTGCTAACTTTTAGGTTAAGGGTCAAGTGCAAACTATTTCCACCACCCACCCAGGAACCTCTCTTGTAATGGGATAGATTTATAAAATGCTTGGAATTTAAACATCTAAGAGTTATTAATGTGTTGGAAAATTATCTTATGCCTACATTAAGCTGACAGGTTTTTTTAAACTCTATATATAGAGAGAGTTTAAAAAAACAATAAAATTATTCATATTCTACAAATAAGTTTAAAAATTGAGAAAGAATTTTATAAAACCATACTAATTAACCTTGAATTACAAATCACATCTAAATACTTGTTGGTGTCACAGAAGTTACCCAGTGTTCAATCATGTGTACCTTTCACATCCTGGGCCTCACGAAGAAGGTCCATCACCTCTCTCTCTGCTTCCTTTAGTCTATCCTCAAAGGCTTGATCTGTCACCACTTCATCCCCAGTTCCAAGGTCTGCTATGAGACGCTCTAATTCCTGGAGTTTCACTCGGTGATCAGCAACCTAATCATAATGAAGGAAGAAAAGGGATTAAGTATGGCACTCTGGGCTGCATCCCTGCAGGGACAGCACAGGCACTCTTTGAGTATGTACATCTATACACTCCAGATATGTCTATGTTTTTTATTTTTTCCAGCTGTGTCTACTTTTAAAAAGATAGCATGGGTAGCTTTTCCTTTATTTCTCTGGCTTCCAAAGAAAAATGGTCAGGACCATTCCTTTGACTTTAAACACGACACACTGCTGATTCTCCAGCCTCAACCTCTGTCTTAGTCATCTTGTGCTCCTATAACAGAAATACCACAAGTGGAAGGCTTTAACAAAGCAAAGTTTATTCTCTCACAGTCTAGTAGGCTACAAGTCCAAATCCAGGCCGTCAGCTCCAGGGGAAGGCTTTCTCTGTCAGCTCTCAAAGAAGATCCTTGTCATCAGTGCTTCCCTTGGCCTGGGAGCATCTCACCACAGGAACCTCAGGTCCAAAGGACACGCTCTGCTCCCACCACTGCTTTCTTCGTGGTATGAGGTCCCCATGTCTCTCTGCTCATCTCTTTTACATCTCGAAAGAGACTAGCTTAAGGCACTACCTCATCTTGTAGACCTTATCTATATAACTGCTGCTAATCCATCTTATTACATCATAGTGATAAGATTTACAATATACAGGAAAATCACATAAAACGGTGGACAATCACATAAAATGGTGGACAGTCATACAATACGGAGAATCATGGCCCAGCTAAGTTGACAGTTATGTTGGGGGGACACAATTCAATCCATGACAACCTCTCTCTGAGTTTTAGACTACTTCCCTGATATCTCCATTTGGCCCTCTGACAGGTATCTTAAACTTCACATCCAATATCATGCTCTTGATTTTTTTCCTTAAGTCTGTAAGTCACTCCCATTTCAATAAATAACCCCTTCATCTACCTTAAGCCAAAAACCCAAGACCCATTCTTCTCTTTCCCTATGCTTGCCCACAGAGACCGCTGCCCCCCCAAACACACATATCCAATCTAACCTAGGCTTCCATACTGCCCCACTTCTAATCACCATTCTTCACATAGCAGTTAGAGTGCACTTTTTAAAATAGAAACTGGGTTTCTTAGCTTAAAACTCTTGGGTGAATTCCCATTGGATTTGCAACAAAACTCTAACTTCCTTACTGTGACCAACATGGTCCTACATGGCCCCACCAACCTCCCCTGTCTTATCATGAACCACTTCTTCCCTCATTCAGCACATTCCAACCACCCTCCAGCTTCGCGGCCTTTTACCTACCCATTGCTTCTCATTTGGCTTGCTCCTTACTATCCTTAAGATCTCACCTTAAATGCATTTCCCTAGAGATTCCTATGTAAACTAGTCCCCTCCAGTTATTCTGTTTGTATCCTTTACGACACTTAACTCAGTGTTTCTTTTGTGTATTTAGTTTTTATTACTTGTCTCCAAACTGAAAGGTATGTCTTTGAGAACAGGTCCATGTTTGTCTTGTTCATCATTTCCTCTCCAGAGCCTAGCACACAGGAAGTGCTCAATGTGTGCTGAACGAATGAACGCACTGTGGAAAGCTTACCTTATCCTTTACCAGCCGGTAACAGGCCGGACATTCCTGGCAGCCAGGCCAAGACCGATTGTAGAAATAGTTCTCTTCACACTGGTCACAGCGATTTCCCACAAAGCCTTCTTTGCATTCACAGCGACCATCATCTTTGCACTGCAGTGAAAGAGACCCCTCAGGGTGACAGTCACAGGCTACAGAGCAGAAGGAAAAGAACACATAATAAGAAAAAGAAAGGGCACTTCTTTTTCTGAAGTCATTTTTTTTTCCCTGAACTCAGATTGATATCAAAGCTGACTGTACTATCAATAAATAGACACTCTTTGAAAAACAGACCTATTTATAAGAATTTAAATGGTTAAATCTGCTTAACAGAGAAGACATATTTTTAAGGCAAAAGCAAGCCGTAAGTTGTAAAGTAAAATGTACATCCTTTGGGGCACATTTCGTGTTCTTTTCTAATTACAGAATTACTCTATTCAACTAATCTGTGCTCTTTTCACACACTTCAAGAATCCGCTTCTATCCTCATCTCTCTACTGTTTAGTATTTCTCTCACTAAGGAGCGAACCCAAAAACTAGTGCTTATTTTGCATTATTTTTTTAGTTTGTTTACTCACTTTGTTCTCTGAACTGAGTCAATGACTTATGCGACATTCCACAGGAGAAATGAAGAAATTTGGAAAGTAAAAACCAAAATGTTCTGAGGCCTAATTCCAGGCAAGTGTTTATGCCAAGGAGAAGCAGATGTTTATATGTAATGGTACCAAAAGGGCCCCAAGGGCGGGAAGCAACTGCAGCCAGTAAGTCAACAAACTCACTGTGAACAGAACATCCTTCACTGTTTCACTATCTGCACGAAGAACGTGATCAGTTAAGAAGGTTTCATTAAGCATGGTGGAGAGCTCAGTAATCAAAGGGAGACTTTTCTTTGGAAAAATAAAAGATTGAAAAAAGGTAAGAATTAGAAATGCTATTAAAGAAAACATAAATAAGGTGGTTGCAAAGAAACCAGAGGAGCCCTCAAGCCCTAGGTTTTTAGAAAAAGATAACATTCATCTAATAAAGCAGCATCTCTGATGATTTCGGTGTGTGGCTACACTGAGGCTGTCAAGGCCCTTTCTGGAGTTATGGTTCTAACTGGAATTAGGGTAGACCGAAACTTCTACAGGAGCCCTGGTGGAGGAGTAGTTAAGTACTTGGCTGCTAATCGAAAGGTTGACAGCTCCAACCCACCAGCAGCTTCTCTGGAGAGAGATGTGGCAGCCCGCTTCCTTAAGATTACAGCCTTGGAAACCCTATGGGGCAGTTCTACCCTGTCCTATGGGGTCGCTATGAGTCGGAGCTGACTCGAAGGCAACAGATTTGGTTTGGTTTTTTTGGTCGAGTTATATGCCACCAACACCCCTTACGTTTGCAGCCTTCACGTCCAAATCCAAAGTGGTTGACCTCACACCGCTCACAGCGTTGACCGGTGATACCTGGCTGGCACTCACACTGGCCATTATGGATGTCACACTGGCCATTGGTGGAACCCAAAGCATGGCAGTCACACCTGAAAACGAACACAACGACATTTCTCAGGGGAGAAAAGCAGACTTTAGGAAAACTTTATTCCACCCCCCCCAAACCCCCACCCCCACCAGAATAACACTGATATAATTCGCGTTAGAAGACAGAATGTTAAAGGCGATTAGGACAGAATGTTCATGGTCATTAAGCCCCTGAGGTTCAAGCAATTTTCCTGAATTCTGTTCAAACTTCTTTTTCTAACCACATGAACATTACTAAAAGGATCACTAAAATGCTACCAGCGGCTCTCCAACCTGGCACTGAATTGGAACTGACCAAGAACTTGTTTTTTAATTGTGGTAAAATAGACACAAAATTTGCCATCTTAACCATTTTTAAGTATACAATTCAGTGGCATTAATTACATTCACAATGTGGTGCAAACATCATCCCGTCTATTTCCAAGTTCTTCATCACCCCAAACAGAAACTCTGTACCTTTAGGCAGTAATTCCCCATTCCCTCCTCCTGCCAGACCCTGGTAACCACTAATCCACTTTGGTCTCTATGTATTTGTCTCTTCTGGATATTCCGTATAAATGAAATCAGACTATTTTTGTCTTTTTGTGTCTAGCTTTTTTTTTTTTAATCTCACTAAGCATAATGTTTCTAAGGTTCATAGATGCTGCAGTATGTATTACAATTTCATTCCTTTTTATGGCTGAATAATATTTCATGGTACATATACACCACATTTTATTTATCTATTCAGGGGCTGATGCACACTTGAGTTGTTCACACTTCTTGGCTATGGCGAATAATGTTGGAATGAACACTCGGTGTGCAAGTATTCATTTGAGGGCCTGCTTGCAATTCCACTGAGTATACACCTAGGAGGGAACTGCTGGGTCATGTGGAAAGTCTCTGTTCAACTTTTTGAGGAAATGCCAAATTATCTTCCACCAGGGCAAGAGCATTTGAAACTAGGAATTTCCAAGTTGCACCCCTGGAGAGTGATTCTAAGCACCTTCTAGAGGACATTGTAGTTTGTATTTTTTTTAATGTTCTTCAGGTGATTCTGACACAGCTGGGACCACTGGGCTTCCCTCTTCTCCTCTATTCACTTAATTACAACTCTCCACTATTACCTCTAAAGGGTGTCTTCCCTATATAAGGCACTCAAATACTACTTGAACAAAGTGAAACAACTACAATATACCTTACCTTACCCATTGCCATCAAATCAATTCTGACTACAACTTGCAAAAATTCATTTCTGACAACAAAAAAAAAGCAACGGCAATTTCCAGCAATGGCACCCGACATCTCACCTCTTGCAGCCTTGCCCGCTCTGCAGGTTATAGAATCCAGGCTCACAAGCGCCACAGTCCCTGCCTGTCACATGAGGCAGACATTCGCACTGCCCAGTCACAGGGTTACAGCTGCTCTGCTGCCTCACGGTACCATACGGGTTGCAAGCACAGGCTAGGGCAGGCAGGCAGAGCAGAAAAAGACGCAATTACTTGACAGAAACACTAAAACATAAACACTAAAAACAGATTCTTTAAGACCTGCACTGTCTACTATGGGAGCCAGTTACCACGTATAGCTATTGAGCACTAGCCATAATATGGCCAGTCCGAATTGAGAGGTATTGCACACGTGAAATAACATATCTTTACACAAATAACACATGCCTTCTACACCTGCTTGCCAACTGCACCCTCCCCTAGCAAAGTATTTTCATAAGTACACAACACTAATTTTTTTTTTTTTTTTTTACAGCAACATGTAAAAAATTGGAATAGCAACACATATGAAAATACTTTGCGGGCAAAGGGTGCAGCTAGCACACAAACTTAGAAGGCATGCGTTATTTGCATAAAAACACGACATGCTGGTTTTGAAGATTTAGTATAAAAAAATCTCATTAATAAATTTTATATTGATTACTTGTTGAAATAATAAGTTGAATATATCTGATTAAATACGCTATTAAAATCAATTTGTTTCTTTTTACTCTTTTAATGTGGCTGCTAGAAAACTTTAAATTGTGTAAGTGGTTCACACTATATTTCTATTAGATAGTGAATCACAATTTTTAGAGCCCACACAATGAATGCTCAAGAAAAATGTGCAAGTGTGACAAGAGTCTGACCGGTGGCTAATTACCTTTGCATTTGTCTGCTGGACTGGGAGCCAGGGGATTTCCAAAAAACCCATCTTTGCACCGGTCACAATAGAAGCCAGCAGTGTTATAGATGCATTTCAGGCATTCTCCCGTCAAGCGATCGCAATTTCCAACTGCGTTGGGATCAATGTTGTCATTACACTGGCACAGGCGACAAAGCCGCACGGGGCCATTTCTACCCAGAGGGTCTCCGAAGTAGCCATCATCGCAGAGCTCACATCTTTTACCTGGGAGAGAGACAATCTGTGTTACGAAAGAGCTCAGACATTTCTGGTGCTAAATCGCCACTGGTTACAAACAGTCTAGTCCAACTATCAGGTGCAAGGGGATGCGGTGCAGTGGACGTGGCACCAGTCTCAGAGGGCAGAGGACCTGGCCACTGCCATGGATCAGTGTGAGAAGTAACCTTTAGATATGTCTCTGACCTCTCCAAGTCTCCATTTCCTTATTAGGAAGACAGTACCTAGTCTGCCTAATCAAGAAAACCAAACCCATTGGTGACAAATTGACCCTGACTCACAGCGGCCCTACAGGACAGAGTTTAGAACTGCCGCGTAGGGTTTTCTAAGGCTGCCATCTTTACGGAAGATTGTGGACGCAGTAAGAGGCAACTCATCTAGAATCATGTAGGTCACGGTAAGGAATTTGGATTTAAATTTAAGTACAATGAGAAGCAACTGGAAAATATTAGAAGTGAGTGGACCATGTTTAAAATTTAAAAGGATTATGCTGGCTGCTATGAGGAGAATGGATTGTAGGGGAGCAGACTGAAGCAGAGGGACCAGTCAGGAGGCTATTCCCAGGTGAGAGATGACAGTGGTTTGGACTGGGGTGGTAGCAGTGGAGGTGGTGAAAAGTCATCAGATTTGGGATCAAATCAGGTAAGACTTGCTGACTGATTGCTTCTGGGGAGTGAAAGAAAGAAGAATCAAGAATAAGCCCCAGTTTTTAGTTTAAGCAACTAGATAGATGGCAGTATACTTACTGAGATGAGTAAAGATTGGGGAAGGAACAGGGTTGGAGTTAGAAAAAAGGGGAGGAAATCAAAGATTTGGCTTGGATTTGCTTAAATTAAAATCTGGTGAAAACCCTGAATCAGAGCTACATGGTAGCCCATGAGAAGCTCTCATTCTGAAATACCATTTGGCAGCTACAGTTAGGCTACCCTTTTTGTCTTAAGGTCTAGGATCTAAGTTCAAGTCCTGGCTGTACTACTAATATGACTTTGGGCAAGTTATGTATATTTTCTAGCCTGTTTTCCCTATCTTCCCTGCCCCCACTGGGAGAGGTACCCTTCTTTCTTGCTCCTTTAGCACTCTTGTGTACTATAATTATCTGTGTTTCCCTTCACACTTTTAGCCTCTGAAGAGTAGGAACTATTCTTTTATATTTTTGTATTCCCAAAGTCAGGTACTCAAATTTGTTGAAAAAAATAATATTAATTATTGGTATTATTTTACCTCAAAAGATTGTTTTAAAGATAAATTACATGTGAAAGTATACCATGAGGATTTGGGTGACTATTAGCAGCTATTCATATTTTTTTACAGTCTTCTAAATGAGGAAGACTTTAACAAATATCTTCCCCAAGCACTGTTCTGGATGTTAGGGATTCAAAACTGAATAAAACAGACACAGTCCCTGCTCTGATGGAGCTCTCACTGGGGGGTGGAGGTTTGCGGTCTGAGGAGGAGACAGACAATAAACGAATAAATGTCAAACCAAACCCATTGCCACTGAGTCAACTGCAACTCAGGGTAATCCTCTAGGACAGGACAGACCTGTCCCACAGGGTTTCCAAGGAGCAACTGATGGATTCGTACTACCGACCTTTTTGGTTAGCGGCTGAACTCTTAACCAGTAAAAATGTTGGGTTGTTAAAAAGTGTTATGAAAACAAAGACACAGGGTTAAAGAGTGATGGCATTGTTATTACTATTTTTAAAACTGGGTCTATGCTGTTTTTCGTACAGACCTCTACATCATAACTAACACATCCTCAAGAACTGCTACACACCACTCCCTTCAAGGCAGGTAATAACTTACAAAACAAATATATTTCATATATCTTGTGTGAGAGACATCTGTCTAGTGACTAACGTATTTATAACATTTTCAAGGATCTCCTATATTATATACTCCATCCAGAAAGTCTGGGGTCCATGGGAATTTGCGGTTCAATTCTATATCTTCCCCCTTTTGATCAGGATTCTTCCACAGAATCTTTGATCAAAATGTCATTACTGACTTTCTGGAACATGGAGGCTAGATGAACCCCTGAAACAGTTGCCCTGAGATGATCTTTAAACCTTAAACCAAAAATACCCTCTAAAGTAATCTTAAAACCAAACAATTTAGCTTAACTAGTAAAAACTATCTACCTTGACCATTGTACCCTTTTAAGAAATATCTATATGGGATCAAATTGACAACAGCAACTCGAAAGACAGGAAACTTAGGGGGCAGTGAGTTTATGCTAACGTGGGAGGAACAACTCAGAAAAGGACAGTGAGAATGGCCATACAATGCAGAGTGTAATCAATGTCAATAAATTGTACATGCAGTAACTATTGAATTGGTGTATGTTTTGCTGTATATATTCTCAACAACAGGAACGACAAAATAAACATTTTTTAAATTATTATATTAACTATTTCTAAGAGTAGATACTGCAAGGAGGAATACTCAGTATATGCTATGGCCACAGGGTAAAGGGCCCTGATAATCTGAGGGAGTTGTGAGATTTCACCAGGGAAAGCCCTTCTGAGAAAGTGATGTCTCATCCCAGCCCATAAGACAGACAGGAGTTGAGGGGGGAAAAAAAAACTGATATCTGGGCAAGAGAAAGAGGCGTAAAACACTCTAAAGAAAGAATACAGCTTATGGGCAGGTCCAGAGTCAAAGAGCTTCGCGCATCTGAGGGCAGAAGCCCAGGAGCGCTGGAGCAGAGGGAGTGGGTACAAGGATGGGTAGTGGGGAATGAGGCTGGAGAAGTCTCTGCAACTCTGTGGGGCCACTGTTTAAAAGAAAGCAAGAAAGTCGAACATGTAATTCTATAGTAATTTCCACTGTACTACCTTAAGCAAATGATTGTCCCAATTCCCTTGTGCTTGGTATGGGGCTGGTGGTGTAGTAGAAGGAAGAGGGGATGTTTTGATGTTTCCTAATGATTAAAAAATGTTTTGATGAGATGCAAGCAATAAAGAGTATCGGCTGGGTGATTATCTTTACTTATATTCATGTTCTGTAGCAGTATCTTTTGAACAAGAAGTCTGTAATGGCATTAAAAGGCTGCATCAGAAGCATGGCCAGAACCTCTCCACTGACATGAAGACTAAGTCAAAAGAAGAAGGTCCATTAGGCAACCTCTGTCTCTTCACTTAGTCAGCCAAGGCAGTTCTCTGAGTTGCGAGGTAAGATCTAGTTTTACGTTCTTTTCAAAAAGAAAGAAACACATAGAATGGGATCAGAGGCCTAACCAAAGCTTTAAAAAAAAAAAAAAGAATATATTTTCACATTAAATGTGATGCGATCTGATATACTGAAAGCACTATTTAAAGAAGAAATTAATTTAAAAAAATTACAACTTTATATCAAGAATCCCAGGACAGGCCTACAAACTAAAAATCAGATTGTGGTTCTCACCTGATGAGAGAGAGTATACTGTAGTGATCAAACACATCACCCTCGGAGCTAGACTGCCTGGGTTGAAATTCCAGCTCAACCAATGAGGAGCCACGCAGCCTTGGGCTTATAACTTAATGTCCCTGTGCCTCAGTTTTCTTTGCTGTAACATGGGAACGATGGCAGTACCTACCTTGAAAGGTTGGAAGGATTAATGAGGCAGAACGTGTCAAGGGCTTAGAACAGTACCTGACCTTTAATAAATTTCGATAAAAGTGAGCTATTACTAGTCAACTAGCCATCTGATCTGAATTTTATGAATCTACAGCAAACCTGTTTCCTACAAAACTTCTGCCTACCAGAAAAACCATAATCACTGAACCAAACAAAATGTCTAAACAAACGTCCTCTTCCCAAGGTATTTTTATAGGATGAACACTGGAAGCTGATGAAGACTGAAGACTTACCAGTGGTGCCAGTAGGACAATTAGTGCATACCACCTCCTTTGTCTTGGGGACAACAGCACAGCTTGAGCCTCCAGGACAGGGACAGGGTTGGCAATCAGAGGAGGTGCCCATGGTCGAATCTCCATAGTACCCATCACCACACTTTTCACAGTGGGGGCCAGCTGTGTTGTCTCTGCAGCTGCAGACGCCTATTTGGAGAGCGAGGGTGAAAAAACAGGCAAGAGCATGAGTAAATAAGACAGTTACCATTTCCTTCCCACCTACTAAAGACAACTGGGCTCCAGTAGCTGCCAAAGATCATCTTCTTACCTGTCTCTGGGTCACAGGTCTCACTGTGTCCATTGCAGGTACAAAGCACACAGGGACTGTATGGTCCAAGACTTGGTGTTTCTCTTCTGTAGCCTGAGAGGCACATCTCACAGAACTGCCCTCCATATCCCACAGGGCAGGTGCAGGACTCCACCCACGGTGCAGGGACCCCAGACCCAGGACGAGCACTTGCCAAGGTGACATCATCCAAATACCCAGCACCTGTGTATGGTGTAGAAAAGAGAATCACCAAGTTGGCTTCTGTTTTCCAAAAGTTCATGAAAAGACAGTAAAACTAAGTAGGAACCAGATCCAAAATGCCAGGGGAAACCAGCCAGTAGTTTAACTCATCCATTGAGAAAGAAAATTAGAAAACAGCATTTAGAACAATTACGTGGTACACGGTGCTACATATCTGAAGTGATGACAGAGCAAACTTATATTTTTAAACAGAAACACATATACACACCTGAATTTGCTAGCCTCTACAGTTCTTCCAGTCACCAATGTGAAAAATAAAACGCACTAGACACTCACTTGGGGCAAGAAGAGATACAAGCAAGAGTGAGGGGGAAACAGAAGAGTTTAAGCCTGTGACCACTAAAATGTGTTTTTGTTCTTTTGCCACAAAAGCAGGCATTGACCGTAGAGTTCAAGGATAACAAAGGCAGGAAAACACCTGTCAACAAGTAATAGGTTATATGTTTTTGCCCTGCATTAAACAACAAAAACATGTAAAAATCAGTAAACCAGTTGCCATCAAGTCAATTCGGACTCATGGTGACGCCATGTGTGTCAGATTAGAGCTGTGCTCCATAGGGTTTACAATGGCTGATTTTTCAGAAGTAGGTCTCCAGGCCTTTCTTCTGAGGTGCCTCTAGGTAGACTCAAACCTCCAACCTTTCTGGTTACCAGCCGAGCACATTAACCGTTTGCGCCACTCAGGGACTCCAAAACGAGTAAACAAGTTCTAATACCCAGGATTACTTCTGACAACTATGCAATTATTTCAAAGCTATTATATCAAATGTCATAATGCTTTTCCATTTCTGTAAGAAAATAAAAATAGAGGAAGCCTTATATGGCTCCCACCAATGGTTCATCCCACCCAGTGGTGCACTTGATAGCATTAGCAGGAATAGGCTATAGAAAGAAATCCTTGAAAACATCATTACAATTCCTTTTAAATCAATCATTCCACTCTAGTCTCTTGTGGTTTTACAGTTAAAGTGTATTTCCCCATGTTATGAAATATCACTTGCTGTTTATGTAATTCAATTGGAAACCGACCACCTAAGGCTGAAGGACATCTCTTCTATCATTACCTTAAACTTAGTTGACTTTTAATATGTTTACTTTTTTCGCCCAGTAAAATCATCAGATACGTCTTCACTGGTTAACGAGCTTCCAGCCCTATTAAGTCTAAGTCTTCCCAGTCTAGAAATACTTTTTCTTCAATCTTGTTCCTATTCCCAAATGACAGTCCATCTATTTTCCTTCCCTTACAGCCAGACTTCAAAAAGAATAGCCTTTATTTCTTCACCTTCAAATTACTTCTTAAAGCACTGCAATCTAACTTCAGTCTCAACACTTAAAAAAAATCACCAATGACTCCCACCCAATTCAAAATCCAATGGTGCTTTTTTCTAAATCTGTTTGTTGTTTCTCCTGCTTTAAAATTCTTTTTCTCCCTTAGGTCCAAGGGCATGGCCCTTAAATAACTGTTTCCAGGATTCAATCCTCTTTTCTCTTTCTATATTTTTTGTCATATTTCCAAGTTTAAAAATTATTGCCCTTATGTTGACCACCTTCCAATTCTAAGTCTTCAGTCCTAACTTTTTCCTAAACTCCAGATCCGTATTTCTAACTACTTACAAGACATTTTCATCTGGATGTTCACGCAAGCATCTGAAAAACCAACACACCCAAGCTACTGATAGCACTCCCAATAGCACACCAACATCAGACTCCACCTCCCTCAAACAGCTACACCTTTCTAAAGAAAAAGGCTCTCATTTAAAATTATTATAGGAAAAAAGCAAAGAGCCTTAAAAGGGATACTTAAAATAGTCTTGTTCAACTAAAATAATAACAAATGTTCAACCAATTATTTATAATTTGTTATAATTTAGCCAATAACTAAAAGGGCTTGATAATTCATTGCAGTAAGTGAAAAGAAATGGTTAGGCAATTTGAATGATAATTATTCTGAGGGTTTTTAGAAGAATCCAGTTACGTACAATGTAATCTCAATAGTCTTACTACTTATAAAAGATAATATTTATGGAATTAAGCAAATTTTCTCCAGGTCCTAGAAAGTAACTTTAAAAAACTGCATTTTTTTTAACACGTAATTCATGATAATGAAGTAGTTTATACGCACTTCTTTGAGATCAGTGTTACAGAGGTAGGACTTTAGAGAGAAACTTCTGCATTAGTATGGATCCTTCTACCTAACTTCTTATACGATTCTCCTAAATCACATCATAACTTACTTCTCTCACTATATGTCCCACGGATCTTGACAGAGGTCAAGTTGTTGAGGAGTTTCTGAAATTCAAAAGGTGTGAGAGTAGGTCTCCAAGGGTAATCTGTTGCTTCATGGAGCCTGGAGGGGAAGAAAAGGCCACATTTACCTCTGTAAGGGTAATACTGGGTACTGAGCAAGCGTCTCTTGTTCATTTATGCCACTAACAATGCAATGCTCTGACAATCTAACCATTTCAGGAAGGAGACTGGTGGTCTGACAGTACAACTGGAAAAGGTAAAGTTTAACAAAGGGAATGATACCCTTTTACAAGGGATATCACCTTGATAACCCACAAGTTTTTCTTTAACATATACTGTAGGTCAGATACATGTAGATAAAGAAACCACTTTCACAATTCTGGTCAAGTCAGATGTCACAAAGAAGGTCGTCTTACCTAAAGACATATTTCACAGTGGTCTCACTTGGATAGGGGTTGCCCTGCGCGATCAAGGGCACAGACACTCTTAGGCCGGCCCCCTCAAGCACCAGGTCTTCTGCAGAGAGGCGGGTGTCTCGCCTGTCCACTCGGAAGGAGAAAGAGAGGTTCTGTCCATAACTCAACACCTGCTTGCCCAAGAACTTCTCTGGAATGCAGACACAATAGTGTGCAAGAATGTAAGAATGTGAATTCTGAAAAGCACACACATCAAGCCAGCCTGCTTTCTCACCTTACTTACCAGGAGCAATGAAGTACCTAGGAAAGTAGCTATCTGAGATGACGGCGATATCTTGCCTCTCAGAGGACCACTCAAGTGACGTTTCAGAGCCGTCTCTCTGTTCTGCACGCCACCTGTCCTCATCTGGAAGCAGAGAATAAAAACATAAGTGCTATTATGTTGTGAACATCCTGAATTCAGGTCCTCCATAACCACAAAAGTGTCTAGGATTGCACTTTGTATACAGAAGGTCGCCAATAAGTTTTTTAATAAATCAATCCCACAATAGTACCTGTATATGCTTTATTCCTCAAGTTATATTTTGCTTTATTTTATATAACATCGTACTCAGTACTACTGGGGTAAATTCTAAAACCGTATGTAGGTTTCCATTAAGTGAAAAAGACAAACAAGAAAAATCATATGCACTGAATAATATTAAGCGTTGAGCTACTCATTTTTTTTTTTTTTTTAACATTTCAAGTCTAATCTCACAGTTCTAGGGAAAAAATGGTCGGAATTACCAGTGTGAAAGGTAGAGGTGATGGAATAAGCACTGTAGCCGACAGCACTCGTGCAGACAGAAGAATGCCCGAAGCAGAAGCAGGGTGTGCAACCCCGAGGGTTAGATGATTCCAGATGAAAAAATCCAGGTTTGCATCTGAAAGAGATTGAGACAGAGTTATTTTTTTTACTTGAAATATGATAGCAAAGAAAATACAATACAGCTAGAGAAAGAATGAGCTACCTCTCACAACTGAAGCCTTCAACATTGTCTTTGCAGACACATCTTCCTGTTTCAACATTACATTCATCTATGCTGCCGGAAGGATTACAAGAGCATGGCCTGTTGGATGGAAAATGGGCGGGAAAAAAAACACCACCACAGTGAGAGAAAAGGAGGGAGGAAAGAAGCTCCGTTCTTAGAGTCAACCTTCTGTTTTATATACTAATAAAAAAAAAAACAAACCAAACCTGTTGCCATCAAGTAGATTCCAACTCATAGCAACCCTATAGGACAGAGTAGAGCTGCCCCATAAGGTATCCAAGGAGGGGCTGCTGGATTTGAACTGCCAATCACTGAGCCACCAGGGCTCCTTATGTACTCATTTTTTTTTTTTTTTTTTTTAAAGAAACAGACAAAATGAATGCTAAAGTCATTTTTATGTTTGGGTTTGGTTTCAATCAAGAATACTCGTCACATTAAGATGTCTGATCACTCTCTGTACAAATCAAGCCCCTCGTGGCTCATCATCACAGCTAGGAAGTCTTGAGTCTTGTTGACAGTTACCGAGGGGAAAACGTTTACACTGCTGCAAAGAAGCCACAAGATGGACAATTGTGAGTTGACTACACTGAGATTCTGCACCCTTTTTGTGGTTTTGAAACATCTTACCTGCATCCCGCCTCAGTGAGAGAATGGAATCCAGGCTGGCAACGGTCACACTTGTCACCCATTACCCCTGGCTTACAGCTGCATCTTCCATAGCTGTCACACTGTGTGCTGAGAGAGCCTAAAATTTAAAGAGCTTGTCATTATGGTGAACACCACCGTCAATCTCATATCAGAACAGATATATGCAGGTAAAATTAATGTGTTCAAAAAAAAAAAAAGGTAACCGAAAACCAATATGTAATTTCTAGATAGTTACTGAGAGATCAAAACATCAAATTTTAAATCAAGACTCTCCAAAATCATACCCCTTTAAGCTATGACATTCTAGCTTTCCAGACACACATCCTAAGATGAACTGACTCATCAGTGTCGAAAAATAGTTACAAATCACCCTATTATGTGCTGTTGAGTCAATTTTGACTCATAGTGACCCCAATGTGACAGAGCAGAACTGCCCCATATGATTTTCTTGGTTGTGATCTTTACGGAAGCAGATCACCAGGTCTTTCTCCCAAGGAGCTGCTGGGTAGGTTCAAACCACCAACCATTTGGTTAGCAGCTGAGAGCTTAACCATTTGGTGCCATCAGGACTCCTTACAAATCACCCTATACCCAGTGATAAACTGCAGACAGGACCTGCTGCATCTGTCGGGTAAGCACAAGCTCCTTAAGTCCCATGTCTAGAATTTAAAATAAATGCCAAACTCTTGAAAAAGTAGAATGGACTAAGAGTGCTCTGAATCTCTGAACACACACCAATATACTGAAAACAACCCGGCCCCCTAGACTAAACAAAGTCATTAACGAGGAGGAACTCACAAAGCAGCTAACCTTGTACAGCCAAAGTTCAGATGGTCTCTCTGATTCTTTGCTAATTATTTACAAAACCATTACTCAGGCCAACCCCACACTTATATACACCAGAAAGTCACCTGAAAGTTCAACTTGGTTACAGAGTAGAGGTGGGCTTACAGGTATACCTGGAATCATTTACACATTAAAATAATGTACATACTTCCATACTTACCTGTGCAAATACCTAGGAAGCAAAATTTTATTTTAGGGGATTACAGGGAACTCTTAACTTTGTCTTTTAACCCATCAGGCTGACGCAGACCCTGGTTGTCACTTACCAACAGGACTACAGTGGCATGGAGAGCAGGCTTCATTGCTGCCAAGGCGGAAGAAATTCTCTCGGCACCTTTCACAATTGGCACCATCTGTGTTATCCTGGCAGTTGGTACAGTGGCCACCATGGCCAGTGGAACGGTAGAGTTCAGAGTCAAAGGAGCATTCCTGTGATCGGCCATTGCAGTCACAGGCTGTCAGCCAAAAAAATACGAATTAAGTCAGACTCCTGTACTTTTAAGAATAGCATCTTACACGATTCAAAGAAAACCAAACCATAATTTCCCACATCTCTGTGGCAAAAGGTGATGGTAGAATAAGAATGATCATCAGATGCACTGTATATTACAAAAGCAGTATGTCAATAAGGGGGTTATATCACCAGGTTATCAGCTTAAGAAATGGTCTTCCTTATAAAAAACAGCACCATCATAACATACAAAGAATTCCTGTACTTAGTAAGGAATCTGGTTTCAGGTAGTCACTGATACACAAGTAAAAACCCAAACCAAACCCACTGCCGTGGATTCAATTCCAACTCACAGCAACCCTATAGGGCAGAGCAGAACTGCCCCATAGGGTTTCTAAGGAGCGGCTGGTGGATTTGAAATGCTGACCTTTTGGTTAGCAGTCAAGCTCTTAACCACTGTGCCACGAGGGCTCCAATACAAGTAAAAAGTCAAGTCGAATTCCAATTTTCCCGAATCTTTATCCTTCATTCTAATATCAATACCTAGAACAAGGTGCCAATTTACATGCAGACTGCAATTTACCTTTACTTCTTTGGCCCCAGGAGATTCAAATAAACTTTCAAAGTGCCAGATTACCTGTATATCAAGACTAGAGTAACCTCAGACATGTGGGTTAAAATTAGTGTCTCTGTAGATGGAAGCAAAATTAAAGGGTAATCTGAGTCTCCAGATACACCCATCGACTGGGGAGCCATAATTCCAAGTGGGTTATCTGTTACGTAATTATATCCCCTACAAAGCACAACCATGTTTTAAGAACAATCACCTGTAGTCAAAGAAATTCTTTATTATATTTACATTAAGATGATTTTCTCAGAATTACTGATTCTGCCCAAAGTACAGACAGTATCTTAAGTACTAAATGAATATAATAGTTTAAAAACTATAGTTTTATAGTTTAACTTTTGGTTTCAGATAGACCTGGAGGTTGTAAGGTGTTTTAAAAAGTTGTGAATATATATATGTTTTTTCTTTTTTTGTTCCTCTCTTCGTTTACAATCAGTTCCTTTACAGTATAATACTTGAAAACTTACTTAGAAACTTGAATTACTACAGCTAAAAATTAGAGTTGTGTTAAGTAATTTTATAGCTCCCTTTCCCTTATTCACTGGAAACCCTGGTTGCATAGTGGTTAAGTGCTACAGCTGCTAACCAAAAGGCTGGAAGTTCGAATCCACCAGATGCTCCTTGGAAACCCTGTGGGGGCAGTTCTACTCTGTCCTGTATGGTCGCTATGAGTCACAATTGACTCAACGGCAATGGGTTTGGTTTTTGGTTGCTTTTTTCCCTTCTTCATTAGCTATTTCTCTTCCTTCTGCCCTCCTTAGTTTTTCCTTAGGTCAACTCAGCAATGCCACCAAAATGATCTGGTGTTCTGAGACTACGAATCAGAACAATTCCCATGTCTACACTGCTCCAACCTACAGCTAAAGCAATGCTATGGCATTCTCGTTATCAGCTGGTAAAAGAGAAGTCCTTGACAAATTACGATTGCATGGTTTCATGGTTCCTTTCTCCTGAGATCTCTTCCCCTATCTGATTAGGATAAGCTAAGCCATTAAACCTAAAAATAAAACTCATTGCCGTCAAGTCGGTTCCAACTCACGGCAACCCTACAGGACAGAGTAAAACTTTCCCATAGGGTTTCCAAGGCTGTAATCTTTAGGGAAGCAGACTGCCACATCTTTCTCACACAGAGTGGCTGGTGGGTTCAAACCACCGACCATTTGGATAGCAGCCTAGGGCTTAACCACTGTGCTACCAGGGCTTCTTAAACCAAGCCATTATGAAGGGGTAAATGACATATTATTGCTTTCATTTTATTCTTTTCTGGGAACAGCAGAATATATTCTACCTCCCTAGGCCACCCAACTCTGATGGGTGGAGTGGGAAAATTCTCCCACTGCATTCCTTAATGAGATAAAGGAAAAAATAGCTTTGAGAAATAATATTTTGAACAGCATTCTTAGTCTAGAACTACCATCATGCCTGACAACATGTTCATCAATGACCTTGGCTGCTTGAGTAAATGAGTATTGGTAGGAAGAAAGTACTTTAAAGGGAAACAAAGAAAAGACTAGAAAAGTATCCTTCAGAGTAGGCTACACTGGCCCAGTATTTGGATCTAAGCAGAGTTTCAAACTCGGAAGATGCTGCTCCCACTGTGGTATGTGTTCCTGAAAGAAATACAAACCCAAGCAGCATGTGTTTACAGCCAACTGCCTCTAGCTATGGTTCTCCTCCAACGTGCATGGAGTTTACTGTTCTACTCTCAAATTATAGAGGAAGCACTGCCTTTCAGAGTCTTCCTTTCAAGGAGAAATAAAAGGAAATCACCCTTTCCTTCTTCTACCTGGAAGTTCTCAAGACAATTTATGAGACTGACGCCAAGGGGCACTCACGCAGGCATTCATTGGCACTCTCGGCAGTTGCTCTCCTCCACGGTCGGTCGTTGAAGAAGGGAAGGCACTTTTCACAGTCTACTCCATAGGTATTATGTTTGCAATTACACACCAGCTTGTCAAATTCATTCTTCCCACACTCACTTGCATGTCCATTACATTTACACCTGGAGAGAGAAGAGATCATTCAAAAGAAGGAAACTGCTACAAAGTTCCAGAAATGGATGCCAAGAAACTGCACACAGAGAACTAAAAACTAAGAATGTCTTTGAGTTTTACCGATCACAAGTGCACAGTGAGCAACTGGGCAAGATTAAGTAATGGCCGTTTGAACTTCAGGTATAAAGTAAAACAAAAACAAGCACCCCTACCCTCCGAAGGAGCTTTACTTAACAGGGCCTGGGGCATTCCCTAGATGTGAGAAGAATGTCCCCAACAATTTCTGAGGATGACTGTAGGATCATTTCTGAAGTCAAACACGTGCAAAAACCAGCAGAAGTTTGTAGCAGTTAAGAGAACCTGGGCTCTGAAGCTAGGCTGCCCGGGTTTGAGACCCTGCTACCTCACTTAGCCATGAAACATAACTGCTCCCTGCCTCACGTGTAACACAGGGATAATAATTCCAATTTCATAGGGTTATTGGAAGGATCGAGGAGTTATTTCATTTACCTACTCGGGGAAGTGCAGGCCCCTAATAATCCGCTAAGTGTCAGCAGCTATCTGCCATCGGGATTTTACAGTATTCTGATCTGAAGGTGGCAAGACAAATTAGATACCTCACTATCATATGGATCTCTGGTAGACAGGCTGCTATTCCCTCAAGTTTTCTGGGGGCAAGACTTTCTGAAGGATCCCCTAGGTATAGGTACAATCATGGACAAAGGATCTTGGATATACCCATGAGTACTAAAGTCTACTGCGGCTCAGTGACATTTCCTTCGTGTGCTTCCTCAAAGACAGCAACCAGTTCCATAGCCTCAACAATCATTTAGTAATATACTTCAACATGTCTGAAACATGCACAGTGTGGCAGGATGAGTCCCAAATTTGGATTTCCAGCTCTGAACTTTCTCCCAAGCGCCGATCCCTGACTGCTGCACAAACCTAGATGTCGCCCAACACCTACAATTTTATATCTAAAACTAACCTCATCATCTCTCCTCAAATTAGTTCACCTTCTTAATTTACTTTGTTAATGGTACCACCATTCTCCCGATCATTAAACCTTAAAATCATTTTTGATTCAAGTCCTGATAATTCCTCCTGCATAGTAAAATGCATCTGTATGTTCCTCTCCATTCTATCGTCACCACCCTCATGTCAGGTATTCGTTGCCTAATGCCTAGATTACATAGCATGGTAAAAAGAACGGAGCCCTGGTGGTGCAGCCAGTGGTGAAGAACTTGGCTGCTAACCAAAAGGTCAACAGTTCAAATCCACCAGCTGCCCCTTGGAAACCCTGTGGGGCAGTTCTACTCTGTTCTATAGGGCTGCCAAGAATTGGAATCAACTGGATGGCAATGGGTTTGGTTTTGTTTTTTTTATAATACGAATATAAATTCTCTCCATCGTACACTACTCTCACTCTGCCCTCATATTCATCTTCGTAACACAGCATTTTTGATATTGAGACAATTTGAGAGACATGCCAAGGAGCATTCACACAAGCATGGGCCGGCGCTCTCACCTGTTGCTTTCCTCTACAGCCAGCTGCCAAAGAAGACACTTTTCCCAGTCTATACCATACATATTACGTTTGCAATTACACCAGCTTGTCAAATTCATTCCTTCCACACTGGTTTGCATGTCCATTACATTTAGCCTATTCCAAAAACCTTGCCTGGTATCCCATCGATTATAGTTTGCTCAACTTTCACTGAGCATCAAACCCATATATAGGAGCACTGCATACAACAATAATTTTTCTGCTCTTGAGAACGTGTCATTTAATACAGCGAAGATAAAGTCCAAGGTTCCTACCCCGCTGTCTAAGGTCTCTGGCCACCAAACTATCTAAGATGTTGTCCTTAAGTCAAGTGGATTTATACTCTTCCATCTCTAAATCTGTGTGCTCAGAGATGCCCATCCTGGCCCCAACCTAGATGTCTTCCCTCCTACCAAGTCCTACCCATTCTTCAAGACCCAGCTCAGATTCCACCTGCTTCTCTAATCTGAGGTTCTGTATCATTCCCTGATACACGGCATCTTTTTTACAGCTGCTTGATCTTTTAATTTAAAACATATGCGCTGTATTGGAAACCCTGGTGGTGTAGTGGTTAAAAGCTACGGCTGCTAACTGAAAGGTCGGCAGTTCGAATCCACCAGGCACTCCCTGGAAACTCTATGGGTCAGCTCTACTCTGTCCTATAGGGTCGTTATGAGTCAGAACTGACTTGACAGCAACAGGTTTGGTTTTTTTTTTTTTTTTTTTTTGCGCTGTATTAGTATTTAAGTTTTCACATAGTCATACATCACCTGGACCATTCATTTGTAAGATCTTCAAAAAGTTGGGGAAGTCTCTGGGTGACGCAAATGGTTAGCATACTCAGCTGCTAACGCAAAAGTTGGAGGTTCAAGTCTACCCAGAGGTACCTCAGAAGAAAGGCATGGTCATCTACTTCTGAAAAATCAGCCACTGAAAACCCTATGGAGCACAGCTCTGCTCTGACGTGGGGTCACCATCAGTCAGAACTGACTCAAACAGCAACGGGTGAGAAGGCTGGGGCCTGCTCAGGCCAGTTTTACACTTCCACAGTGGCTTCACAGTGCCTATCATGGTACTTTGCACTTAAATGGTCAATAAGCATTCAGTACGTCGATTTGATACAGGGTTGGAAAACCTAATTGCTCAATTACAGGATAATGAGCAGTCTGACAAGGAAAAGATCCTCAAGTTGCTGCCTCTTTTGCAGATACGCAGAATCGCACACCAGGAACTGCCACCCCTGCTGTTGGTACAGAAAATGTCTAACAATATTTATGTAATTCTAAATAAGTTGCCACATTCACTTATAAATCAAAGTCCCAATTAATTACTTTTGAGGATGATTTAATTGCTTACTCACCTGCCACCCACAGCAAAATCCGAGATAGCATAATAATAGGACTTGAGAACTTTGGGATCATTAAACACTTCATCTCCGAAAGTGTTGAGGCGATTCAGAGTGACCCTGATGTCAGTGGCAGTTACCCATTCCTGGCAGAGAAACGACAAATCGAAAACATAAACGAGAGATGGAGAGGGACTGAACATAAGGCACGAATGTGACAAAACTTTCTGAACAGTTAATGTGTCACTGAACTAAAGCCCACTTCCAGCATTAAATCTATTACAACAACTCAATGACTTCTTTAATTTCCTAGTATTTTTCCCCTTCTAGACTTCTCTTGTTTGATCTAGGTTGCATTACTTTACCACTCAGAGTTCTGAAAAGTGGGGATAATGCTAATTTTTCCACAAGGCTGTTGAAAGGTTTAAATGAAATACATCTTTAAATGTCTAGCAAATATTAAATTCTCAATATACCTGTCCCTCCTCCTTACCCTGTATCCGCACCCCAAATCCAGTCAGAGATACCAGCTCAGAGCTCAGGCAGCATCACACTTGTGCCAGATATGCTGGTCATCACCTGGCCTTCCTGTCTGGTAGCATCACTCAGACCTAATCCACTGCTGAGAGACCTGAGGTGTGATACCCAAATGCAAAGGAACGAATCCTTACACTGGCCTGAATCAATCAGACAGTAAGTGATTGCCTTTTCCTTCCCCACAATGTTGCCTTCTCAGTGAGGCCTTCCCTGGCCATGCCTCCCCAACATTCTAGTTCTCTTCCCTGCTTCACTTGTTTAGGAGTTCCTGGGTGGCACAAATGGTTGAACGCTTGGCTTCTAACCAAAAAATTGGTGTTTCAAATCCACCCAGAGGCACCTCAGAAGAAAAGGTCTCCTGATTACTTCCAGAAGGTCACAGCCTTGAAAACCTATGGAGCAGCTCTACTCTGACACACGTGAGGTTGCCATGAGTCAGAATCTACTCGACAGCAACTGGTCACTGGTCTGGTTTTATGTATCTTCCTCTCCTCTTCCCTGTTTTCCTTATTTATCCTATTTCAATTGTTTGCTTCCATTCTCCCATTACCAGAATGTAAGCTACATGAGAAGACACATTTTTATATGCCCTATTCACTGTAATACGCCTACTGCTGCATACAGTAGGTGCTTAAATAACATTTGCTGAGGGAATAAATGAATGAATTTGAAGAAAAAACACAACTGTTTACATGTGTGGTAGACTATTCTAGTAATGACCCCCAGTGAATCATGCCTACCAGAGGGTACATCCTGCATCATCCCCTTCCTCGCTGACTCTAGGCTTGGTAATGTGCCATGCTTTAGCCAAAGGGACATCATCATATACAGCACAAGAAGGCTGGGTACCCGCTTGTTCACTGGAACTTAAGCTCTTGCAACACTCCTGCCACCAGATGCCTGGTCTAGCTTCCTTGAGGACGGAATACCACATGGAGGGAAAGACCCAGACATCCCAGCTGACCTACCAGCTGAGTACACCCAGGCTAACAAAGAATCATGAGATATAATAAATATGCTTGTGTTAAGCCATTAAGTTTTGGGGTGTTGTGTTACATGGCAATAGATACAACTACCCAAAGATACCATTTCCACTTTAAGTCTTCTACTGACTATGTATCAGACTCACCTGTGAAGACTCAACAAGCGAGACCAGAGGTACTGGCATCTTTGTTTTCAGAAGGCCGCATATGAGATGGGATGCACAGCCCTCACTAAGAATCACTGCCTTAAACCATGCCAAACACCTGGTCTATAGAACAACACAGCCTCTCCCTTCTACCACGTAGAGTGCTCATAAAAGCTAAACTCCTTGAAGCCTTCAAGTATAATTAGAAGGGAGAAGAGATGACGATTTCACCATATCCAAACTTGGAACTCCAATAACAGCTCCCACTCATGGCCACAATGTTAGGAATCTTTTATTCGTCCGTGATGTAAATAGCTAAACACATCTCTGTGTTTAATGCTCGCTGTATCTTCTTCAGGCTTCATCTTTATCACAGCTTTTCTTGAATAAAAGCTTCTCAAGAGCTGAATCTAAGTCATTTTTCACTTAATGGGTACTTTAAAAAGAACAATCTCTGGAGCTAGACTTTCTAGGTTTTCAATCCCAGCTCTGCCACTTAAACCTGTGTGTTTTGGGGCAAGTTATATTATTCTCTCAGGGCCTCTATTTCTTCAACTGTAAAATGGGGATAATAGAAGTATCTACTGTATAGAGTTATCAAATGAGTTTGTATATCTAAAGAACTTAGAACAGTGCTTGTTACATTATACCAAGTGCAATAATAAATGGTAATAACCATTACAAATCATCACATGCTTAGTAATACTCATGTGCAGTGAAACCCAGAGGGGTCTCCTTTAGCCATCTCAGAGGTAACGATTCTGGATGCAGAAACAAGGAGCAATGCAGAAAGAGGCTGCCTAACTACCAGTCAAAACACCTAAACCACCTAGGCAACTGGATCTCAGAGCCAGAGCTCTGCTATCCAGACATGTAATTAGTGACTCTGCATAATGACACCAACTGCCCAATCTATGCAGATACCCACAGCATTTTTTACCACATTTAAGTCTCATGAGTTTCTATGGCATTAAGAGCATCAAATACCAGAATTCCTACAGCTGGAGAAAATTTTCAAGACAGGTAGACAAGGCATACAGCTGGCAAAGGTGCCAGAAAACCACAATCGTAATTATATGTTGTCTTAGTTATTTAGTCCTGCTGTAACAGAAATACCACAAGTGGGTGGCTTCGGCAGATTTATTCTCTCACAGTCTAGGAGGCTAGAAGTCTGAACTCAGGGCATCAGCTCCAAGGGAAGTCTTTCACTCTCTGTGGGCTCTGGGGAAGGTCCTTGTCATCTCAGAGCAGTGACCCCAGGTTCAAAGGATGCGCACTCCTGGCTCTTCTTGCTTGGTGGTAATGTGGTCCCTCTCTTCTTTTATATCTCAAAAGAGATTGGCTCAAAACACAACCTAATCCTGTAGATTGAGTCCTGCCTCATTAACATAACTATCTCTAATCCTGCCTCATTAACATCATAGAGGTTAGGATTTACAATACACAGGATGAGGGCATCAGATCACAAAATGGAGGACAACCACACAATACTAGGAATCATAGCCTAGCCAAGTTGACATGCATTTTGGGGAGACACAATTCAATCTATAACACACATCATCTCTTTTTCCTACTGACTACACCGTTGCCTCTCCAGGACAGTAAAAAACAGTAATTCACCATAGGAAGAAACAAGGCTGGAGAATGTTTGCTAGTTGATCAACTTAAAGGATATTTGTAGATCACCTCTCCCCTAACATTCAGTCTTCCATGTTTTCATCTATCAGAATCAGCTATTGTTTCTGTCTTTTACTTCCAACACAACCTCATTATAAGAAACACCGTTCTGAAAGGTCTTTTCAAAGATATACATTGCCAACTCCTTTCACATTTATGATTTCACCTCTACCTCCCAGCAAATACAATGGGAGGGGACTGGACCCACTGAGAAATGCATTCTCATCTTTTGCCACTGTCCAAAACCATACAACCAAATTAGAAAAAGAATCCTTGAACATAATAAATAGAAAGCCCAGAAAAGCAGAGGGATTTCCTGTTCAGAAATCTCAACAGCTTTTCATAAAATGTACACAGCGTTTGCAAAACCATACCCAGTCTTTTTTGCCTCAATTAGCACTGGCTGCTCCCGTTTAGATGTTAGCTTCAGCCAAGTGACAGCCATGTCTCCATTTCTGTGTTATGTGCTGAATATGGCACGAGGCTCGCCATTCTTCCCATAATCAAACAGCCAAAACATAAGAAAAGTTCACGGAAGTCTAAGCAGTACAAGAAGATTCGGTACTATGGTATATGCATACAGAATCCATGAGAATAACGACATCTTTAATCGCTACTGTTCATCAGGGAAAACGTTTCTATCATAATACTTAGGCACAGTACCAGAGGTACCTAAATTTATATTCTGCCTAAAATACCCATCCTTTTAGGTGATTTAGGAATTTTCATAATGATTGGCAACAGTGCCTGATAAACCCAGTCAAAACTGTCTCACACAACAATGAAGGAAAGTGACATTCTTAAAAATCTTGCTTCAACTGCTTCCTTTTGCTAACACTAAGAAAAAACAAACAAACAGCTATTTTGTCAAATAAGAAGAAAGAATGCATGAAAATTGGGTAGATTAGTCCAAATGACCTCTTCAAAGGGTCAGAAGCAAAATGTTTCTACCCCAAGTACAGAGACTAAATTTAGAATTGCTCAAAGTTTTGTTTTTTTTTTTAATTTATTAAGTTTACACACTTGCCTGTGCAAGTGCGTAAGTACGTAAGAACAAACATCAACTGGGCAGTAGAAACAAACCTACTTTCCTTCACTCATTAACAGTACACAGGAGAGCAAAATAAAATCCAGCTGTCTTTCCTGAGGAGTCCCTGGGTGGTGCAAACCATTAATGCACTCGGCTGCTGACCAAAAGGTTGGAGGTTCGAGTCCACTAAGTGGTGCCTTGGAAGGGAGGCCTGGCCCTCTGCTTCTGAAAAATCCGTCATTAAAAACTCTGTGAAGCACAGTTCTACTCGGACTCACCTGGGGTTGCTGCGAGTTGGAGTAGACTAAACGGCAAGTGATGTGATTTTTTTTGGGGGGGGGTCTTTCCTCCAGAAGTAGTTTCTGCTCCTACACCTTACCTCAGCAGTGGGACCACAGGCCCCTTCCCACAATAATCGTCCCGCTTCCAGAGTGGGGTAGGATTAACTGGCTCCAAAGCCAACCTCTACAGGCCTACCTGCAACACAGGGCTATTGTCAAAGTTGTAGGCACTGGGCCTTCCTTCTAGGGTTGAAAAGGCTACGTTTCCCCCAGTGAGAGGAGAAATGTCGCTGAATTCATCTGTGCACAAGGCCTGCTGCTCGTCCCCTCCTGTCCGGATGAAGCCGCGGTTTGCCTTGGAATAGGTGTTCTCACAGGAGCCGCTGTAGTACTGGTAAGGAATCCAGGGCCCATCTTCCCGAGTTCGCTTGTAAATGGCAAAGCTCTCCGGGCGGCTCGTGTGGAACTTGAGGCGCACATAGGTGATGTCAAAAGCTTTTCCTGTGGGATAAACACATCAAAGTTCCTAAGTCATATGGATGAAGCAAAAGAAATCCCTTCTATCCCCAGTTTGCTTTGGAACTTGATGGAGAAAGGGGACACAAATCATTCTGTGCGTCTAAGACCCAGGAGGTTCCCGAGCAGAGGCTATGTCCAAAGGCTAGTCTCAAACTGGGACTAGTGCACACCTTCCCACAAAATGACAAATGAGAGCTGGATTCACACATTGACTCATAAAAGTCTATTTATGACATACGTTGTTGAAATATTGCTTATAATGAAAGGTGGTAGTGTATATTAGTATTATACTATTTAAATAAAATTGAATAGAAATGGCACATTTATTCTTCACACTGGTGTTTCAACAAAAGCTTAATTAAAAGATATAAAAGAAAATATCTACAGACTTTCCACATGGGTCTTCTGGGCACTTTCAAGACTTCTAAGGAACTCGTTCTCTATTCAATGTAATTTCAACTTCCCGAGGCAGGAAGGATGTCATTAGCACTATTCTTCTATTTATCAGCCAGCTGAAGAAAGAAAAACATGAGCGAGAAGGACACTGACTGGGAGATGGGGAAAGGAGCAGAACAAGAAAGGAGAAAAAAAAAGTTCCTCCAGTAGCTCAGCAAAAAAAAAAAACCAAACCAAACCTAGTGCCGTCGTGTCGATTCCGACTCATAGCGACCCTACAGGGCAGAGTAGAACTGCTGCTCCACAGAGTTTCTAAGGAGCACCTGGTAGATTCGAACTGCCGACCCTTTGGCTAGCAGCCGTAGCACTTAACCACTACACCACCAGGGTTTCCAACTCAGCAAAGAGATGGATGAAAGAAAAAGGAGAAAGGAGGCTTAAAGAGGGTGTGTCTGAACGTGTACAAAAGAGAGTATCTGAGATACTCTGCTCTGGGCAGGGAAGGTTAGGGCAAGGGAGGAGCAAATGGGCTGACACCCTTCTGGAAGAAGAAATGGTGGCAGGGGAGCCATTGAGTCACTGGGTCAGACAGTTCCCTGCAACACATGGTCTTATGGCTGGGACAGCTTGGTTGGCCCCCAAGGTGTCTTTGGGTGGGTAAAAGAACTAATGTACAACTACTGTATTCATTCACAAATTGGGTCTTCCTATCTCTGGCAAAATTTATTCTTTGCTACTTCTATGCTGCAGTGAAGATTAGTTTGATCAATGGGTATTTTTAGGGCACAACTCCATGCTCAGTCCTGTGCTACATACACTGGGGGACATGGATGTGTTAGGGTTCCCTGCACACCAGGAGCTTACAGTCTTTTCCCCCAAGTGGATTAACTCCACAGGAAGGACCATCCTAAAACTCCCCTCCCCCGCACTACAAAACCCACCAAACAGGAACGTCTGCCCTCTCAGAAGTGTTGCCTAGAATCCCCTCAGCCCCCCTCCTTAAACTGCCTGCCTGGGAGCTGCTTGTGACCCGTTTCCGGTACCTCCTTGGTGAAGCAGTGGGCTTTGCCTCTGTGCACAGGAGGCTTTCTGTTGTTTAGCTGCTGGATCCAGGTATGTGTGTGAGTTCAGCTGAGGGGAAAAGAAAGTCTATCTAAGCTATGTGTCCAGGCTACATTCTTCCTTCCAGCTTTAACTGCAATAAAACTGGTATTATGAGCCGTATATGAGCCGTATCTGGCTCCTTTGTGCAAACTGATTCAGATCTTAGAAGACGAATTTGATTGACTATCCCCTATATACATAACAGAGTCCCTGAGTAGTGCAAACAATGTGTTCAGTTGCCAACTGAAAGGTTAGAGGTGTGAGTCTACCCAGAAGGATCTCGGAAGAAAGGCCTGGTGATCTTCGAAAAAATCATCCATTGAAAACCCTATGGAATACAGTTCTGTTCGGACACACATGGGTCAATCATGAGTCAGAATCAACTCAATGGCAGCTTTTTTTTTTTTTTTAAATAGACCACACATACACACATACAATCTTAAACACAAAGCCATATGGTATAATGGAAAGAACACAGGACTGAGCACTGTGAAACCCGAGTTCAGGTCCCAGCTCCTTCATTTACTAGCTGTGTGGTTTCTGCTCCACCATTTTCTCCTTTGTAAAAAGGAGGATGACAATTCCTGCTCCACCTACCTCACAGAGGTGTTGGTCAAAATGTGATCACGCACATACTTGATATACTATATAACTACACAAATACGGCATGATTACAACAGGGTTTCTGAAGAAAATTTCTGAGCTAAGATCCTGCATACGTTCATGCAGAGTCCCTGACGACACCAGGGACTACCTGGTATAGTCTCCAAAGAATATTAAACACACCTGCATCGTCTGCCTACGATGCCATACAATATTTTGCTTGGACACAGGTCATGCAAATATGGTTCACACATCTTCTGTTTAAAAAAGAAAAAAACGCAAGTTTAACCTGTATTTCTTTACGGAAATTTCAAGATCTCACCTTTGAACAGGGCGAGGTTATACTACAGTATCTATGACATTCCAGAGACTCACTATCTAGGACAGTATTACCGGGAGTAAGTGGCTTGGGATATTCAAAAGCTTACTCACCAATCTGTAGATTACAAACTACCCTCATTTTTCCACTCTCTGACTTCTCATAGTTCTTTAGCAAGCCAATCTGAAGGAGACAGGGGCAAAGGAGAGAACGTAAAACAGATCAGGGTATTCTGTATTCCAATCCAAGGTCTGCACCATCGAGCCACACCCTGAAAGAAACAGGCATAAGTGGCCACTCTCTCCACCAAAGATGCAGAGAGAGAGGTGGCAGAAAACAATTTTGCTAGCATTAAATGTAGAAGCAGCCTGGCTTGCTGGTGCTGGCTTTATGTAGCCAGCTCTGAGCCTCATTTCAGAGCTGCTGTTCTCACTCTAAGCTCTAGGCACAAGTTGGAAGAGGAAAAGGAGCTCTGTGGCAATCTGTAAAGGAGGCTCATACAACAAGGTGGCCATGTGCGCTGCACTCAGAGATGTGCTCCATCCAGTAACAGACACAGACACCAAACCAAAAAAACCAAACTCACTGCCACTGAGTCGATTCTGACTCATAGCGACCCTACAGAACAGACTAGAACTGCCCCATAGAGTTTCTAAGGAGCGCCTGGCGGATTTGAACTGCCGACCTCTTGGTTAGCAGCTGTAGCCCTTACCCCACTATGCCACCAGGGTTTCCACAGACAGACACAGACAACTGTAATTCCACTCGATGTTATCTATGACAGGCGGAGTGCATATTGTTTTGGGAGCATGTAGGAAGGTCACTTAATCCAGATTTGTAAGGTCAAGAAAAGATTCCCAGAGGAAGTGATATCTAAATCCAAGACCTGAAGAACGCAGAGGAATTAGCTAAGCAAACAGGGACTGACTGTCCTGGCAGGTGGAATAGCATGTATGAAAGCTATACAAGAGGGGCACTGGAGGAATTCAGGTGGTGCAGTATAGCCAGACCTGGAGAAGTGGCTGGAGCTGAGGTAAATAAGAAGCAGAGCCTGCTAGGCCTGCGCAAGCACATGAGAATTTACGCCAGATAATGCGATTCGGTCTGATTTTTAGAAAGATCACTCTGGCCACAGTGTAGAGACTGCGTTGGAAGGGACAGGACCAAAGGCAGGGAGAACAGTTCAGAAGATGTGGCCGTAATCCAGGAGAGAGGACAGTGGCCTGTACAAGTTGTAATGGCGGGAAATGAACGGATGTGAAAGAGATTTAGGAGGCAGACATCAATATAACTTGGTAGCTAATGTGGGGTGAGGGGAATTTAAGAGCCATTTACAAAGGCCTGTTGGTACTCTGTCTCACTGTCAAAGCTTGTTTTTCTTCTTCCATGAGGTGGAAAGATTAAAAATAACATTCGGATGTCTAGTTTAAGCAACCAATGGAGAGTAGTTCCATTCACCGAAAAAGAGGAGCATAAGCAGGTCTGGAGGCAGGGGGAGGATGGTGAGTTGAGCTCAAATTTGGAAACACTAGGTTTGAGATGACTGTGGGTCACCGCAAAGCTTGGAGCCCTGGTGGCACAATGGTTAAGCGTTCAGCTGTTAATCAAAAAGGTCGGCAGTTGGAATCCACCAGCTGCTCCTTGGAAACCCTATGGGGTTATTCTACTCTGTCCTATAGGGCCACTATGAGTCAGAATCGACTCGACGTCAAAGGGTTTTTCAGGTTTACAATGAGTCACCCTAGAGGAAATGTCTAACAGGGAATTGGATGGGAGTAGTCTGAAGGTCTGAGAGAGGTCTGAGTTAAAAGTACACATATGGGATTCGTTAGCATGTACATGGGTACTGAAAATTAGAGTATGGTGGGGACCAACTAGGCAACTCAACCGGGGTGAGAAGAAAAGCTGGCTTTTGAGATCATGCTGAGGAGCACCAGCATTTAAAATGTAGAAAGAAGAAGGTGAGACAACAAAGAAGACTTGGAAGGAGGAGCCAGAGAGAGGAGAGCATGTAAAAGGGTACAAAGTCAAGAAAAGGGAGGATGAAGGAGGGAATGATCAATGGTATTAAAAATCTGCCAAGAGAGACAAGTAAGATAACAGCTACGAAGTGTCCGTTGGCTTCAGCCACTAAGACATGACTGCTATGTGCAGTGAGAGCAGTTCCAGGGGGCAGGATCGTGGTGGGTTGAGGTTGAGGATGAATGGCAGACCAGCAGTGGGAAAGCAGCAAGTAAGTGTAGACAATGTGGGATGACATCTATCTAAAGGGAAGAGAGAGAAGATGATAGAGGACATAGAGTCCAGGGAGGATTTTTCTCTTTTTGTTTTTTACATCAGAGAGATGAGTATGTATTAAATGCTGTTATGCTAGAGCCAGTGGAGAGGGAGAGACCAAAAATACAGGCTGGGAGACAAAAATGGGATTCAGTGCTGGTGGAGGGATTAGATCCACATAGGAGGAAACCACATCCCGTGTTTAAAGGAAAGAATGGGTGTAAGTGCAAGTGGCTTTAGGTCTAAGAGATGGAAGCTTTAAGAGTTCTAACAGATGACTTTTTTTTCTTTCTGTGTGGTAGGACTCAAGGGTATCTGTCAAGTGTGAGGGATGAAACCAGTGGGGAACACTGGGTGGGGAATATTTGAAGAGAGTATAGAACATCTGTAACAGCCAGTGTGGAGACTAGCAGAGAAAGCTGATCGGAGAAAATGAAGGCTTGCTGGACAGACAAGGCCACTGTGAAGAGCGCAGGAGACCATGACTTTTTTCAAGTTATCTTTTTGAAGGTATGATTTTGTAAACAGCACTTAGCACCCCCTTTACAAGTGAGATGAACGGACAAAACAATAGCACTGAAGTTACTCCAAGGACTTTGGAATCCAAGCTGAATATATAAGGAGGTAAATACGGAACAGAGGGGTCAAGACTCAAGTTATCAGTGCTATCCAGAATTATAACTATGAATAAGGAAGAACTGGAAAACGAAGGAGCTTCTCTTTATCCCATTAACCAGCTACAAGTGCGCTCTATCATGTCCTTGCTCTCACTGTACTTCTCTACTCTTTATCTGTTCATCCTACTCATTTCACAGTTGACAAAGTAAGAAGGTGATTGGTAGATGAGTAGAAATTAGGATCAGGAGACACCTACTACACTATCATCACACTGTGGGAGTACTGACTTCAAGGTAAACCAAGAGTCCCTGGGGGTACAAACGGTTAACTTGCTCAGCTTCTAACCAAAAGGTTGACCGTTTGAACCCATCCATAGGCAGCTTGGAAAAAAGGCCTGGCAATCTACTTCCAAAAAATCAGCCTCTGAAAACCCTGTGGAGCACAGTTCTACTCTGACACACATGCAGTCGCCATGAGTCAGAATCCAATCAATGGCAAATGGATTAAAAAAAGATAAAGCAGCCAAGCCAAAGGACTAAGGAAAAGCAGTCTGTACAACCCTGGAATACATTTCGGCAACTATACAAGTAGAACATCTTCCACTCCTCACCTCAAATTCATGTACATGAAGACTAACCACGGAGACACAGTCGATAAAATATTTAGCTTCTGAATGTTCTGCTGCCTTTTCCGTTCTCCTTTGCCACATTCCTTCCATAAACAAAACAAACCAGAAAACACTCAAGTGCAGATGTTTAGAATGAAGGCACACAAAATTAACTAATACTTCCTGCTCTGAATCCCAGCGTTCACAAGGGCTGAGGGAATGAGAGAGGGGAGGGGGCCATCTGAACAATGAGAATCCAGCCTTTGTTCATGCAGGGCCAAGCCAAGAATTCTGCTTAAGCCTCCTACATGGTGAAGTATTCCTAATCTCTGTGAAAAAAAAAAAAAAAAAATAGGGGAGAAACCCCTCCTGTCTTAGAACTGGACTCAAGTACTGGCTGCTGGGGAACATAAATGCTTCTCTGTTGTGTGTGGCTCAGAAGAATTCCATGAGCCTCTTGTGAAACAACCTCCTTTACAGTGGAGTCCTGAATGACAATGGCTATACAGACTTTTACAAAATTTCAAAATGCCCTTCCGTGGCCTCAGTTAGAAGAAGAAAACAAGTTCATTCTAAAGTGTCAGATCAGGAGTCACTGATTGACTATTGTTCTTACTCGCTACTCCTTAGGAATCAGAAAACGACTGCCCTCCTTGCAGTCAGACTTGATCTTAAGAACACAAAACCTTAATAAAGTCATAGCACATAAAGTCAATTAGAGATGGTGAATGTTTAGGCTCCTAAATGGGAGTCTCCAAACAGTTAACACCAACAGTAGTCACAGAAAGCAACTATCTGAAAACGTTTGATTCTGTTAGCATAACTGCTGGCTGAAACGAGAGTTCCCAGGACGACGTGTACAGCTGCATCCCAGCTGTTATTGTTCCACCTCAGCAGACAGATTGCACAAATGCAGCCTCACCAACCAAGATGACCCAGGGCCAGATTAATGCTGAATGTGGGATCCTGGAGCAGACACAGACAGGTGATCATAAAGTATCACGAGGGACCACTGAACACATTCAGAGCGTCTGAGTTGATCTGGATACAATGGTGTCATTCCGACTGCTGAAAAACTCAGTCCTAACTGCTGAAAACCAGGAGTCGCTGGGTAGTGCAAATGGCTCTGCTGTTAACCAAAAGACTGGAGGGCTGAGTCCACCCACAGGTGACTTGGAAGAAAGGTCTGGCGATCTACCTTAAAAAATCACCACTGGAAACCCCGTGGAACACAGTTCTACTCTGAAACACATGGGGTCATCGTGAGTTGGAATCAACTCAACGGCAACTGGTTTAATTGCCTGAAGATGGCACAGGACCAGGTAACAGTTGGTTTTGTCACACGTTAAGATCGCCATCATATCAGGCAGAAACAACTCAACAGCAACTAACAACTGCCTGTTGAACGGCTACTTTCTGTTGCCTAGAACTCATCTTAAAAATAGTTTTTAAAAACTCGTTTTCCCTTCCCATTGCCTTAAATTCCAGTACTCCTTTTTCACAGCCACTTTCTTGTCAATCAGCTAAATGCCAAGGAGTGCAAGGGGTCAGTCCCATAGGAGAGGCCTCTAAACCACCCCCATTACAAATGAGAACAAGCAACTTCTACAGATTTGTATAAAACGGTAACTTTAAACCAAATTTATTAAAACAAATGCAATGGAATTTGCAATTTGAGAGAACCTCCCTTTCAAATGAATGAACAAAAGGTTCAACAGGTCGTGTCTCCAGAGTACAGGCAATAAGCACTCCCTTCCCCACTGTGCCCAGGGCAAGGACAGAAAGACATGCTAGGATGAGCAAAGCTGGAATATGGAGAGTTTCCATTCGAAGCTGCCACAAAGAAATATAATAAAGCAGGTAGGTAAAAGAGAAGACATAAAGATAACCAACAGAATTTTTCTTTTAAGCTAACAAAATTCTATGCCGAAGGCTATTTATAAAAATAATGGCATTATACCATGATTATGGAGCGAAGGGGAAACAAGAGTTTTAAAAATAGACTGATATGATTTGGGGGAAAACAGACTCATAGTCTCTTAGGGAAACTAGATGTTTCCATAAAGTATGAAACTTAAAGTTTAAGCCAAAGAAGACCATTCTAGTCTCCCCTCTTCACCTCCTAGCCATCCCTTGGTGCTAAGAGGATGGTGGCAGCAACCTAGTGTGGCCAGCCTCAACAAATAAAAATTTTCCTGCTTGTGTTGCTTCATTTCAATACCCAAAAAAGACATGTACTCTTCAGTACACTGAAGAACCAAAACCTCTCTAGCTTAGCACAATAATTAAACACAAGACCGTAACACAGCCATTATGTGGAACAGAGAGAAAATCTGTACATGAATAGTCGGATCTCAAATATTTTTGGGGGCAAATAGGCAAAAATTTCAAACATTTCAAATAGGCAAAAATTACTGTTAGACACTACATTTTCCATTATCAAAAGTAAGATAAACTTCTCCTGATCTATGCATCTCTGCCATCTCACCTGAAACCTTCATGAAAAGGGACAAGCTATTCCCAGGTCGAGAACTAGGCCAGATGCCTTATTAACCCAAAGCCCACCCTTATAAAACGTCGACACCAGTGTCCTGACTCTGGCTGCTAGGGCAGAACGTGCCCGAAACCCTTGAGCTGAGCTCGAAGAATGAGGCCAGCATTTACGCCCACCCATCCAAGCTGCAGTGGGAAACCCAGGAGAAAGTCACTCTCTCTGCAGAAGGAACAAGAGAGTTCTAACTTCAGGGAACTGACTGACATGTGGGATTTAATGGAGTCACATAAAGAAAGGAAACAAGTTAATTACAATACTAAGGAGATAAAATACAGAAATAAGACAGCAATGAAATACAAGCTCACACGTAAAGCTCGTATTTCAAAAATGTGTAATTGCTAAAATACGGAAAGGAAAACCCAAACCCACTGCCGTCGAGTTGACTGCAACTCATAGCGACCCTACAAAACAGGGCAGAATACCCCATAGGGTTCCCAAAGCTAAATCTTCACAGAAGAGTGGCCGGTGGGTTCGAACTGCCGACCTGTCGGTTAGCAGTCAAACACTTAACCGCTGCACCACCAAAGCTCCTTATAAAAAGGAAAGAGACACCATAATTTTATGGGAAGCCATTTTTGATTCTGCGACATTCATATAATACCGAGAATCAGCTATAGTTTGGCTTTCAACCATTGTAGAAGGGTGAAGAATGGTAAAAGTACAGTGAGCAAATGCTAACCTAGTAAACAGGAGATTCTAATATATAGTCATAACAGCCTAAATGATAGACTAAGGCCACCTCTAATAACCCCTCCCCCACACAACGTCACAGCAAGGTTGAAGAATAAAAAAAAAGTAGTGGCCTTTTATTCATTCCACAACTATTTACTCCATGAATTTAAGTGAATGCCTCCCATAATAAGCTATTCAGAATATGCCAATCTTTCATTTTGCTAGAATGCCTTTTTCTCTCCTGTCTTCTTTAATTCCTAATAAACTTAGCCACTAATTCCCTTATATCATATGTAACTTACATCCGTCCTCAAAAGAAGACATAACTCTGAATACCACTGTTGTGGTTAGCTGCTGTCAAGTCGGCCTCTGACTCATAGCAACCCCACACACAACAGAACGAAACACTACCTGGTCCTGCGTCATCTCCGTGATAGTCTGCAGGTCTGACCACTCTGGTTCATAGGGCTTCCACTGACTGGTTTCTGGAAGTAGACCACCATGCCTTTCTTCCGAATCCATTTTCACCTGGAAGCTCCACTGAACCCTGTTCAGCATCACAGCAACACGGCAAGCTTCCACTGACAGAGAAGTGGCGGCTGCATATGAGGTCACTGGCTAGGAATCAAACCCAAGTGATATAATAAATACTAAAATGTTTTTCTCAGTTTCCACAATTGCTTATTAATTTCCTACCACAGCCACACATTAGGTCAAGGTTAACAGCATAACTGGTCTTGATAATATACCAAAAAACCAACGAGTTGCCATGGAGTCAATTCTGACTGACAGCGACCCTATAGAACAGAGTACAACTGCCCCATAGAGATTCCAAGGAGAACCTGGTAGATTCGAACTGCCAAACTTTTGATTAGCAGCAGATCTTAACCACTACGTCACCAGGGTTTCCAGTCTTGATAATAGCCAAGTCCAAATTCTTCCGTTCTGTCAACAAACGTTTACTGAGCACCTGCTATGTATCAGGCACTGTTCTAGGCACTGGGACTACAGCAGAGAACAAGAAAGATAAGATCCCAACCTTGTGGAGCTTACGATCCACTGGGGGAGTGTGAGTGGATGGGGGATAGATGAAAAAACAAAAAAGTAAAAACTGTGTTTATCAGATGATAGATGACATGGTAAAGCATGAAGTAGGGGTGGGGACACAAAGCATGGGGAGAGGAGCTATATTTTATACCGGCTTATCAGAGATGGCCTCCCTGATACAGATAAAGTGACATTTGAGCAGACACTTGAAGTGAAACAGTGAGAAATCTGGAGAAGAGCATTCTAGGAATGGCAAGTGCAAATACCCAGAGGCAGGAGCTTGGGGGTGAGTTCCAGAGAGTATGAGGAGGCCAGCTGGCTGAAACAAGAGTGAGCAAGAAGGAAAGTGTTCGAGAAGCTAGGGGAAGGAGGAGATGTCCACCATATAGGGCCCTGTAGGCCATTGTTAGAAGTTTGTTTTTTCACTCTAAATGAGATGAAAACCCATAGGAGGGTTTTTCACAAGGGAGTAACATGACTAGTTACTCATAGGGTCTCTATGAGTCGGAATCCACTCGATGGCAGTGGGTGTGGTTTAACATGACTGGTATTTTAAAAGGATCACTCCAGCTGCTGTACTGACAAAAGACTACAGAGATGACTACAGAGAAACAAAACTAGCTAGGTGGCTTCTGAAGTAACACAGGCGAGAGATAATGGTGGCTTAGTTGAGGATGGAGTGATGGGCAGCGATCAAATTTGAGCACATTGTGAGGGTATGGCAGACCAGTCTCACTGATATATTGAATGAGGGGTAAGAGCTTTGGCTTAAACAAAGATGAAGCTGTCATTTACTGAGACAGCAAATATTATGGGAGGAACAGTTGTGGAGGTGGAAACTGGGGTTCAGATTTGGATGTGTTAAGTTTGAGATGCCTATGAGACTTCTGAGTGGAAATGTCACATCAGCAAATAGATACACAAGTATGGAGTTCAGGGGAGTGGTCCAGGCAGGAGAGATCAATTTAGAAGGTATCAGGCCTATAGACAGTATTTAAAGTCATGGAATTAGATGAAAACACCCAGGGAATTGGGTATATATAGATGAGAAATCTGTGGATCAGGTCCTAAGACACACCAACATCTAGAAATGAGGGAGACAGGGAGGAGCCAGCAAAGGAGATACAAGAGGAACAGCCACTGAAGGAGACAGAATCAACAGAGTAGAATTCCAGAAGCTGTTTTAAAAAAGCTTTTCAAGAAGAGAATGCTCAACTGAGTTAAATACTCAGGTTGAGAGGTTGAGAAAGATAATGACTAAGAAGGGGCCGCTGGATTTAGCAACCTGGAGGTCACCAGTGACCTTGCCACCAACTATTGGTGGAATGGTAGGGTTGAAAGCCTGAGAGAATGTTAGAAGGGAAACCAGAAACATCTAATAAAGACAACCTTTCCAAGTAATTTTGCTATAAAGAAATGAGGCGATACTGGAAGGGAGAAGACGGAGTTCAAGGAGGAGCTGCTTTTTAAGGCAAGAAGAATGTGCTATGTTAGGGGGAATAACCCAATGTGGTAACTGGATCTTGCTGAACGGTGAGGATTTTCTCTGGTGGTGTAGATGGGTGAAAGCAGGTCTGAGAGTCCCACTCTGGTCTACAGCGAAACTCTTTGGAAGACCCTTCCCAGAGATTTCCCTCAAGAGAGAAGAAAAATGGGTATTTCCAGGATACTGCAGTATCCACACTAAATAGGGTTTCCTAGTACCAAAACAGTTCAAAATCCACAGGAGCTCTGAAAATCCCCTCCCCATCAGAGCCAGCCCTGGTCTAGTCTCTCTTATGGCAGTAGTTCCCAGTCTGGCCTATGACAAGTAACCAGGCTGGCTGTTAAAATCACATACAGAGCTTTTGGAAAATGCAATCCTGGAGATAAGCTTCATCCCCAGAATTTCTATTTTGCAAAGTTCTGGGTGAGGTCCCCAAATCTGTATTTTTAGAAGCATCCTAGCTAGGTGATTTTACAGACAATTTGGGAAAGATTGCCCTCCTGGAAATGCTTCTTCATCCTGGTTCTCACCTTTTGAAGAGTTGGGTAGGAAAAGCTTCTGACCTTGGTGCTGCATTGGAGAATGAACTTAGGCGCTCTTGAGCGGTTACTCTGTCTGTCACATGGCATGCATTTCAAGCTAAAATTTGTTCCAAGTGTCAAGTATACAAGCCTGAGCACTGAACCAGAGTAACAGCAGTCTATCTATCCTTTTTAAGACACACACAGGTGTTAAACTCACTGGGCCTGCCTATTCCATATCCAACAAGGCTTGGGGTGACTGGACAAGCTGAACACAAACTCCCAGCATTTTTCTCCATGCCAATTTCCTCTATCATTCAACCTGCATCACCAAGGCCCTACTTCCCACGATCTTTCAAAACATACTTTTGATTTTAAGAAAACCCACCTACTGCTAGGAGTTTCACAGCAGTATTATCTCCACAAGGGCATTGGTCAGGATCCCCTATAATCCAAATTCCCTGCCCCCTTTGACTCCTGCCTTTCCTTCTTCCCCCCAGCAATCACTATTAATAAAATGAAACAGGATCAATACTCATTCTCATGGTAACGGACAAATCCGGAAGCAAAGAGTTAATTTCTGCTTCGGTATACTCAAAAAGATAAGGAAACCCTTTTTCTTCTTTGTCTGGACGCCTAGACTTGTTTAATCCTGGTCTGCGTTGAGTAGTGTTGGCTTTTTCAGGGATGGTGTTACATTCTGTTAAAGACTGATATAGAAATATTTACTTTTCAGAGGAGAAATTTCAGGTATTTATTTTAAATATGTATTTAAAAAAGGGGAGTTTAAGAGCAAGGTGCCAGATGTTTCATATACATATTATATACAGATACAGAGATACTGAGATTGATTGATGAATTATGAGAAGACCTGAAAGTCCAACTTGATATTCTGGATTCTCTTACAACATTTACACCTGATCTATAGGGTGTCCTTTTCTTCATTTTAGAAACATTTTGAGGTCGCTAATCCTACCTCCTTCTAGGATCAAGCCTTAGGACATACCTTAAAATAGCTTAAAATCTAAGGCACAGGTTGGCAAACTACAGCTAGAGACTGAATTAGTGTTTGTAATTTTTTGTAAATAAAGTTTTATTGGAACACAGCCACACCCATTTGTTTACATATTGTCTATGGCTGCTTTTCCACTACAAAGGCAGAGTAGAGCAACTGTAACAGAGATCACAGAGCCTAAAATATTTACTGTCTGGCCCTTCATAGGAAAAGCTTGCTAACCTTGATCTAAGGAATCAAAGAATAAGGAAGATTTCTACTAAAACAACTTCTACTTCTTTTCTGCAGGGCATACTGTCACAAAAAAATTCAGAAGAGAAAAACAGTTATCTATTCATAAATTTGACAAGATTAATAACCACTCAGATACATTGGATACCTAGAATTATTTTATTATTTCTTAGGACAACATTTTTTTCTTTCTGGGAAGTACACAGGCAGAAGATTAGCAGTTAAAATAAGAAGGAATACGTATTTAATTCACTTCCAAAATCTAATCTGTAATAACATCCTTTAGCTCTCATACGGCCCACAAAAATGAGCTAGCCAAGTAGAAAGACAAGGAAAACAACACTGATGGAGAAAGTGGCGCCATTTTTCCTATGGTACCCGCTCCCTGCTTCCACACCCCAACTGGAGGCTTAATAAGCAGTAAACGAAGGGAAACTGATTAATCAAGTCAACAGCAATAGTAGCTGGGACAGCAGGGAAAATGACATGCTAAAAACTGTAAATAAAGTGGAAAATGCAAGTCGATCTCATTTAGATCTCTAGGAGAACCTCCCTCCCTTGTCCTCTGGGCCAGGAATTCAGTTCTTCACACAAGGCCTCCTTGTACTTCTGCTCCTCTAAGCGGATGGACAATTTACATCACAAAAATGCCCTGCCAGCTGGCACTCTCTCCACAAGCCACTGATTGTGAGCAGATGCCTTCATAAGATAAGTATAAACGAATACACCCCCTTTTCATTTTTCATTCATCCACCCTCTTTGCACAGGAATGGAGATGCCCTCTCTTCACACTATCCTTTCAAAACCAAAGTCTGTGTTGTTAGCGTCTACCCTTCATCTCTTATTGGCTGTGCCTGGGCTTGCTATGGCATTCCTGATTAAATTATGCCCCACCCCCAAAGATCTAACATGCGTGCAACCTCTCCCAGACTTTGCAAACAATTTGGCACTCCTACGTGTTTTCTATTGACTTAGATTACACCCATGGCCAACAAGTCAATTCCGATTCATATCGCCCCTAAAGGACAGAGTAGAACTGCCCCATACAGTTTCCAAAGAGTGCCTGGTGGATTCAAACTGCCGACCTTTTGGTTAGCAGCCATAGCTCTTCACCACTATGCCATCTGGGTTTCCAATGACTTAGATTAAAACTGAGTATGTCCTAATACAGCTTCAATTTAGAGGATTTGATGACTAATCACAACAATCAATCAAGACATTCAATCAAAGGTCGATCAAACTTTTTGGTGTATTTAGTGTGACAGAGTAAATAAACTCACTGCCGCCAAGTTGATTCCAACTCATAAATAATTGGGTTTAAATAAGCCTTTTCTAATTAAATCACCTCCCCTGTAATGTACATTATAATTTCAGAAAATTCTTTGTTTTAAATTTCTCTACAATTGCAAAGTAGCAAAGAATTTGACCGGTAAATATTAAATGCCCCCTTCCAACACGGAGAAACTTTTTGTGATCACTCCCAAAATTGTTGTGTGTAGTATGCATACACCAGACTCAGCAAGAGGGTGTTGAGGGCAAGGAGAAGGCTATTTATATAACATATTCCAGGTAGCTTGGTCAGATTCCCAGTACTTTAAAAACCTTGGCCCTCCTTATCTGCTTTTCTCCCTACAATGGATGCAAACATTTAGCAGTGATATCAGAAGAAGTGTTCTTCAAATCCATCCTTAGCCATATTTCTAACAGGCAGAGCTGCAGTACTCATCCATGGGAGTATTTCACATGCGTCCACAATGGGATTTGTTCTACCTTTCTATTTACATTCTGGAGAACAGCCAAAGTCCTTTCTAGCTCTCTTTGATCTGATGCCAGAGACTTGGTATCCGACACCTACCTAGAAGAAATTCTCTTAGGAGCTCCATGACTAAAAAGAAGTTAGGATGGAGATGGAAAATATTCTATATCCCACCCTACATCATATCACCTCCCAGCTTAACAATCTGCTCCCGCTACCTGACCCAATGCAAACTCCTCAAGCATGTTACTGCAAGGCATTCCTAAGTCTGAAGAATTGTGCTTCATTTTTATGTCTCCAAACCATATTCTAAAACTCCCCAACGTAAACTGAAACTTCTAGTCTTGCTGTGTTCATTATCCACATACCATTTCTCACCTCTAAGCCATACTCTAGTCTTCATTCCTTCCAAATCTTACCTGCCTCTTCCCAAGTTTAGCTCAGATACCACTATTCTCATTACACTTTCAATTTCTATCATCTTACTTTTCTAAACACACAACACTTAAAACTGAAACCATATAATTCAGTACTTGAGTATTTACTTCTTTGTGGAGGTTTCTTTCTCTCAAGAATTTAACTTATTCAAAACCAAAGAATTTATCTATACTTTGTGTTGTTGTTGTTAGTTGCCATCAACTCACGGCGACCCCACGTACCAAAGAACAAAACGTTGCCTGGTCTTCTACCATCTTCAAGACTGTTGGTATGTTCGAGTCCACTTTTGCAGCTTTTGTGTATTTTGAGTGCCTTCCAATCTAGGGAACCCATCTTCCAGCACTATATCAGACAATGTTCTGCTGTGATCCATAGTGTTTTCGTGGGCTAATTTTCCAATGTAGATCACCAGGCCTTTCTTCCTAGTCTTAGTCTGAACACTGTGTTGAAATCTGTCCCTTGTGGGTGATCCCGCTTGTATTTGAAACACCAGTGACACAGCTTCCAGCATCACAGTAACACACAAGCCACCACAGTAATACAAACCAACAAAGGAGTGATGATACTTTTTGGATTTTTTTATCATAATAGTTTTTAAACTTTTCTGACCACAACCCACAGTAAAAAAGACATTTTACAATGCAACCAAGAACACACAAAAACACACACAATTGAAATTAAGGTTTGCTAAAACGATCCAATACTATTTATAATGTAATCTGATATCCTATTTTCCATTCATTTGTTAGAAAATGCTGGTCACGACTCACTAAACTGATTTTAGGGAGTTGTTACCCACAATTTGAAAAATACTATTCTATAATCCCTAGTGCACTGTCCTTGGCACAAAACAGGTGCTCAATCAATATGTGTTTACTGTGGACTGACTCCTCTACCACGCACAACCGGTTAGAATTCTACGAAGAAATAATCATTTCTGGGTATTGACATAAACCCCACGTTGATGGCTTTCAAGACCCTCTTCCAATTATTTTTAAAACAGGACAATATTGAAAAATAAAAACGTTTTTATGTAACAAAAAGAAAAAACCCTTTTCCTAAAGCTCAAGGGCAACTGGGCATCCCTAAGAGGGCCAGGAGGTCCCAGCTCTGCATGAACTTATCCTTTCAAAGAAGCTCTTTTTAGCAGTTTCGCATTTCCAGAGCTCCTTCAAACAAGCATTTGATAAACCTTCATAGTAAAAAAAAAAAAAACAGTTTTTTTTTTTTTTTTTGTAGCAGGAAGGATTTCCTCTCAGTGGTGTAGATGGACAGATGCCCAGTACTTGGGGCTAGATTTCTACTGAAGAGAAGACATTTGGATATTTACTGGGAAACTCAGTTCTCCGTGTTTCATGTTCATGGCACTTTTTGCATGGAATTTATCAGTACCTAGAATTATTCCATTTTTTTCATGTCCGTCTCTGGCTTTCTCTGGCTTGTTCTTTCTCTCTCTCTCTCTCTCTCTCACACACACACACAGAGAGAGACAGAGAGAGAGAAAGAGGAGACTAAGTTTTTAAGGGCCAGGACTCTGTCCTGTCCTCTGCTATCTCTTTACATCAAGGTATGTCTGTGTTGCCTTTTATAGGGAGAGGGTATTTGACTTGTAAAAACGGCAACCCAACAGGAGAAGAAGAGTAAACTTCAGCGAGTCTGATTTGTCGTTTGGTTCATTGATTCCCCGATTCACTCAGTTTCCAAACAAATAGTGAACTTACCATGTGCCAAGCAGTAGGTTGGACACTGAAGATACAAGGACGAAATAAGACTCAGTCCTTAACCTAAAGGAATTCAGCCTGAATTCCTGAGAGAAGACATACATAATTAAAATTCAAATTGAGAAAAGTACTATACTAGGGACTAAAGGGCAACCATTCATGTGTATCAAAGGCATAGCATGGGTAACGAGCGCCCACTGGGCAATCTCTAAATTGCACCCCCACCCAAATTCAAGATTAACAGATACAGATAGCAGTGACAGAAACGCCTCCCCCCACCCCCACCTTGTCTGGCTACCTCAGTCAGGCGCCTTTCATAGTTGTGGCACCTCAGAAATGTCATTCTGCACCTCATCTGGTGTCCCCTTGGACTTGCGCCCAGGGACATGTGCCCCCCTCTGCTGCCTACCCCCTACACCTCTGGTCTATTTTCTCATGTGCAAAATAATGAGCTTAGACAGGTGAACTTTCATGTATAGTCCAGTTCCAAAAAGCTCGGTTCTACAATCACACCTGCCAAGGACATTTCTTAGAATACCTCACTCATCAGGTCTTTTCAATACTTTCCTTTCTTATTTCTAGAGAAATGGTAAAATGCCACAGGACCCAATTTCACCAAGACAAATGATACCATAAACATGAAACATGAGCTGTTTTCCAAGTGACTTCAATTCTAAAAAGACCTAAATAACTTTCCTGACCTCTACAATGCTTCTGCCAATACTCTACGCTCAGTCAACCCTCAGGTGCCCAGCTGCAGGTGAGCTTGTGTTGAATAACTTGTCAAGGATAACAGAAGCTAAGGTCCCATGTTAAAGATTAAAGATATTCTAACGACTGACTGCACACAGGGTTCTCAGATAGTATCCTCTGTCTTTGGATGAGAAAAAGGTAACTCTTGGTTTCTATGCCCATAAAAGATGAAGCAGTCCTATCTTCAGACTCCAAACAAATAATCAAATATCTCCATCCACATCTACCTACCAGTGACTAATCACACATAATGTTTTAGAGTAAGTTCTTCAGTAGCAAGAAAGAATGGAATTTTCTGCTCTTGCTTCTATCACTTGAAAAAATAAATGTCTGGATCCCCTTGAAAATTAGCCCAATCTACAGAACAGTGGAACTAAACTGAACTCCCACCATTCTGTCAGCTCATGAATTCTTCCACAGCAGTTTAGAACAAAGACCCTATTGATTTAGGCATGTAGGCGGATTAGAACTGCAATCCAGCCATGTAATACGTTACTGCAAAGTGATTCCACCCTGCTAAATCATCCAGGGAGCCTTCTCTAAAACTGTCTCCTTTCCTTTTTCTACAGAAATATAATTTCAAGTCCACTATATAAAATAGCTGCGTCATTTTGCATAAAACTATCCTGTTTATATATTTTAAAATGGATACAGGCATTCCAAGTTTTATGGAATACTTAATGCTTACACTTAACACAGTTTCCAACTCACGTCCTTAGGGCTCCCTTAAATGGCCAGGCTAAGTGGATACAAATGTGTGCTAAGAGTCAAACACTCCAAGTTCTTAAAGGTCCAGAAAGAACTATGCTCTTCACATAAAATATGGAAGGTGTATGGGAAGGTGAAAAAAGACGAAGTGGTAGAAAACAAGGGCATTTGATAGTATTTGGGTAAACCAAATTAATTACCATCAATGTTCTCTCTTTAGAATTTATAAAGCATAAAACTTGTAATTTAATTTTCAAGCATTTACTGAATGCCTAGAGTAGCACGGTATACAGGGATGAATGTGTTCTGTGCCCATAAAAAGTTCACAATCTAAAGGAACCACGATAACAGTGCCACTCAGAGCAGGTAGTGCTAAGTGTCAGGAAAGGCACAAACAGGGCACACTGATCCCAAAGGGATGCTTTAAAAAGCTTTTAAAAAGAAAACCTGTACAAATTTAGATTTCTTCCTCTGAAAGGTGACAAAATAGGAGTGGGCAGTTCTCACACTGTAGACCAAAATTACATGCACACTCCAACTGCATTTTCTTTCGATGCTTCTGGATTTCAGTATATGAATTTTAAGAACAGTCACACTGAGTAAAATGCCTGGCATTGTCACTCTTAACGCAATTAAAAAAAAAAAAGGAAGCAGCATTGTAAGGAATGCACAGAAAACTTACATGAATACACATACAAATAAGGGCTGGTACTAGTTCTCAATACCAGATATGCCAGAAGAGAAAGAAAGTATTTCTCCCCCAAATTCTTACAAAGTTTCCCAATTATTACTCCATTTTATATCACAAATTACCACGGGGATATCAAATTAGCTTGAAATTATCTCAAATAATACAAGTTTGGGACGCTTATGTTGTCACTGTTAGTACCATGAAGTCAACTCATAGTGACCCGGGGACCACAGAATGAAACGCTCACAATCGTTGCTACGTTTGAGCCCACTGCTGCAGCCACTGTGTCAATCCATCTCGTTGAGGGTCTTCCTCTTTTTTGCTCTAAATAGCACTCTGGCTGTACTTCCTCCAAGACACACTTGTTTGTTCTTCTGGCAGTTCATGGTGCATTCATATTCTCCGCCCACACCACAATTCAGATGCATCAATTCTTCTTTGGTCTTCCTTACTCACTGCTCAGCTTTCACATGGATATGAGGCAACTAAAAACACCACAGCTTAGGTCGGGCGCACTTTAGTCCTCAAAGTGACACCTTTGCTTTTGAACACTTTAAAGAGGTCTTTCGCAGCAGATTTGCCCAACACAATATGTCATTTGATTTCTTGGCTGCTGCTTCCATGGGTGTTGATTTTGAATTCACATAAAATGAAATCCTTGACGTCAATCTTTTCTCCATTTATCACGATACTGCTTATTTGTCCAGTTGTGAGAATTTCTGTTTCATGTTGAGGTGTCACCCATACTAAGGCTGCAGTCTTTGATCATTATCAGTAAGTGCTTCAGTCCTCTTCACCTTCAGCCAGCAAGGTTGTGTCATCTGCACATCGCAGGTTGTTAAGGAGTCTTCCTCCAATCCTGATGCCACGCTCTTCTTCATATAGTCAGCTTCTTGGTTTATCTGCTCAGCATACCTACTGAATAAGTATGGTAAAAGGATACGACCCTGATGCACACATTTTCCCACTTTAAACCACGCAGTATCCCCTTGATTTGTTTGAATGGCTGCCTCTTGGTCTATGTACAGGTTCCTTATGAGCACAGTTAAGTGTTCTAGAATTTCCATTATTCACAGTATCATCCATAACTTGTTCTGATACACACAGTTGAATGTCTTTGCATAGTCAATAAAACACAGGTATTCTCTGCTTTCAGCCAAGATCCATCTGACATCAGCAATGACATCCCTCATTTCATGCCCTCTTCTGAATCCAGCTTGAATGTCTGACAGTTCCCTGTCAATGTACTGCTACAACCATTATTTAATGATCTTCAGGAAAACTTTACCTGCATGTGGTATTAATGATATTGTTCCATAATTTCTGCATTCCCTTGGATCATCTTTCTTTGGAGTGGGCATGTATATTGATCTCTTCCAGTTGGCTGGCTAGGTAGCTGTCTTCCAAATTTCTTGGCATAGACGAGTGAGTATTTCCAGTGTTACATCCATTTGTTCAAATATCTCAATTGGTATTCCATCAATTCCTGGAGCTTTGTTTTTCGCCAATGCCTTCAGTGCAGTTTGGACTTCTTCCGTCAGTACCATCAGTTCTCGATCATATGCTACCTCCTGAAATGGCTGAACATTGACCAATTCTTTTTGGTACAGTGACTCTGTGTATTCTTTCCATCTTCTTTTAACGCTTCTGTGTCATTCAATATTTTGTCCACAGAGTCCTTCAATATTGCAACTTGAGGCTTGACGTTTTTCTTCAGTCCTTTTGGGATACTTATAAAGGATTCCTAACAGAAGTTTTTTGTTGTTGTTGTTTGTTATTTTTCAAGAAGCAAAGAAATTAGCCCAGATTTATTTTATTATTCTTGGGATGTACTGTTTCAAAAATAAAGGTGCTGGATGTTGTAAGCAATAAGACTTTTAAAGAATACTTTAAAAGACAGGCAAGTAAGTTTTCATACTGTGACAATCCTAAATATAAATAGGAGAAATGATTTAAAAAAAAAAATCCTAACATTATGGGAATCAGTATGTGTGGCTTAAGATAAAATTTCTAGTGGCAGCAAACTTAGAAAGCACTGTCTCACAATGTTTTTTGGACATGAAGATAATGTGTTCTGGAAACCTGTGTTGATGCCTTAAAAGTGCCTTTAGTAATTGTAGATGCCAAAAATGTGGGTAAAGAATTTGAAAAAAAAAAAATATTCCAGAGTATGTAAGAATATAGAAAAAAATCCTGATTTTCATACATGTAATTTTAAATATGTAAATTAATAAATTAAATATTTTAAAGAGACATCTGATTATTTCATCTGTATCCCTAAAATTTTTAAAATTCAAGTTGGCAAAACAGTTTTTAAAAATTTTCTAAAAGGGAAAATGGGAAATAGCCTAATACTTGGGGCTGTCTTTTACATATACTCATATGATAAATTTCATGTTATAACCCAAAAGAAATAAGATGTTTGTCCAAAGATGATTCAGTGTGACAATTAGCCAATATATAGCTGACCAATACCCATACCAGAGCTCCCATCTTAGAAGATACTAGCACAAGTCAGCTAGCACGTGGGTGACAGGCAGCCACACTCCACATATGGTTCTTACTGTTCCCAAACAGTAGCCATAACCAGTTGGAAGGACACCCTCCTTGAGAATCTTCCACGTCCTACTCCCACTTTATTCCTACTTTACAAAAGGAAAATAAATTTTAAAGGCACTAGAGAAAGAAACAGGCTAGTATGGAATGTACCTTCATTGGCAACAGAAAAGTGTAAAGAAGAAAAAAAATTTTTTTCTCTTCTTTATATGCCTTGTGTCAATTCAAAAAGTGATTCGTCTTTGCTTCCTCCAGGTCTTCCCCACCTGAACAAGTCATTATGAAGGCCAAAAATGCTGGAGGAGTCAGCAGCACCGAGAGCAGGAAAATAAACATCTAACCAACTTAGAATGAGCTGTTATCTAAGGCCAGAGAGCTCTTACTCCACTGTATCACAACAGTGCAAAGGCGATAACCTTCCCGTCACGGCTCAAGCTGGGAGAGCTCTGACCCTGAGGAGGGATGTCTGAAGTCACCGTTCTCATTTCAGTAGGATTGGGCACTGGGTTTTTTTTTGATGGTGGCCGTACCGTTGGCACTGATCCTAATTAAGTCATCTTCAGAAGCTCAGTCACATGTCTGAAATGCTACAGATATCTCATCATCAATACTAACACAATGAAAGAGCTCAGTGCTATAATCACTTTAACAATGTGACTCCACTTCCAACAACGATTCTAAAATGGAACACAGTTCCTGGATTAGCTGTAGTAACGCAGAGAAGAGAAAACTGCTGGCAAGTGCTTGCCCTTCAAGTCTCCTTTCTTAGGTGTAGCTGCACAGACACAGGGCCACACAGACACACACACACTACTCATCACATACTACAGTTAACTCTTTCTACCCTGACCCCTCAAACTGCACAATCCCTCGCCAAAATGATACCCCCCTACCAAGAAGTCATCGAAAACACATGAAGCACACCAATCTCTTTAAGATTAAAAAGCATTACTAAATTTCACTTAAAAGACTTGTTTCAGAAGCCAAAGGAACTCTGTAATAGCCTTTCAAAGGCAGTTTTCATTCAAAAGTATTAAAACCTGAGAACATTATACTGTCAAAAAATTGTCCTAAGGCCAACTTTAAAGTCCAAATAAGCACAGCTAAGGATTATGTTGGAAAAAAAAAAAATTAAAATAAAACCCTACTCACAGTCTTACCGCATAAAATTCTCTATTTAACTTAGTATTAAAAACACTATCATCAGACTATAATGGTTGAGATTTAACATACTAACTACGAAGTCTGGAAAAAAAATTTGGAGGAAACAAACCTCTGATCACCAGGTCTGATTTAACCCACTGACCATGAGGTGCAGTTGAGGGGGTCTAATCAGTGGTCCTGAGCCCCAAGGCTGCAGTCTCAGAGGAGATAAGGGAGAGCCTCAGCTTCCTGAGGAAGGGCCAGGGCAAAGTCGTGGGGGTGGGGAAAGAGGAAGCTGAGCCTTTTTGGACTCCAGCTGTACTCTCCCATCCCATTCCTGGTCCTTCATGAGCTGCAGCTGAAACCAGGGTCCACAATTTCAAATTTTGCTCATGTATATTTAATCACTCTTCAATGTAGTACTCTCTGGAAATGGAAAATCAAAGATGGTGGACACAGTCTAGAAACTATATCTTGCTATAGGGCCTATAGGGCTTCCAAGGAACAGCTGGTGGATTCGAAGTGCCGACCTTTTGGTTACCGGCCAAACTCTTAACCAAGACCAAATTACAGTTCAAAAAGTTGCTCAGGAAGCAGAGAATTGGAGCAAATGGGAGTCGAACATTCTTAGGCAAGAGTTCTATCAAATTATGGCAAACTGCCCTTCTCTACTCTGCTCTAGAGATAGTTCTCTCTAAAAATAATCAGACTAGTTGTCTAAAATTAGACCACTCTCTCTCTCCTAGAGAGTGAAATACAGATTAAAATTCTTATTCTTCATTTCTTCTTTTTCAATATTTTATATTGAAAAGCTTGTTATTGCAATTTCTTGCATTAATTATATGTCATGATCCACTTAATCTCACAAATGTTGCCTTTAAACCACAACATAAGAATGAGTTTATTTCACTTTTTTTTTTTTATTGTAGGTTTAGGATTCTTTTTTTTTTTATCTCGTTAACTGGAAACCCTGGTGGTGTAGTGGTTAAGTGCTACGGCTGCTAACCAAGGGGTCAGCAGTTCAAATCCGCCAGGCACTGCTTGGAAACTCTATGGAGCAGTTCTACTCTGTCCTGTAGGGTCGCTATGAGTCGTAATCAACTCCAAGGCACTGGGTTTGGTCTTTTGGTTTTATCTCATTAACTAGGCTTTTTGCCTTAAGTACATTTTTAAAAGTAATTAACATTCCAATGTGATACACACCTTCTCAGTTAACATCTTATTTCCAGGTACAGAAGTTCAAAGGATCCATAACCAGTCAAGAATACCAAATATGATAACGTTCCTATTACGAATAATCTTTCTCAACCAATACCTTTCATAATTGTAATACATACCTAAGATACCAAGGATAAATTACACTAAAACACACACACACAAGCAAACAAAAACCAAAACACAACTCTTTACGGTTAAGGAAAATATCATGCCAGAGTTGAAGAAATTTAAGACAGAGTTTCACTGCCCCAAACAAACTCTTAACAGAAAAAGGGAGAAAACTGGTAACTAAGAGCTAGCCAAAAGAAGCAAAGAATACTGAGAATAAACTTGGCAGAACAGAGAAGGTCCCGGAGAAGACATTCTTGCAGACAGTCAGCATCGTCCACTACCATTTGTCTCCCTTGTTCAAAACCACTCAACGGGATTTTCTCTTAGATCACCACGTAAAAAAAAAAAATGCTATAGAATTATTCCTCCAGGTACTTCAAAGAAATTCCCACTTCCCCCAAGACTTGCAGCAAGTGAGTGTACTTTTCAAAAAAAAAAAAACAGAGAGCGAGAGAGAAATAGAGGGGTAATTTGGGTTTCAGAATGTTTTCATTTTGTAAAAACCTTTCTTTTCTTCTCTCTAAATTAAAGACAAAAGCAATCTGCTGCTCTCCAACATACCTCTTACCTACACCAGTGACCAGAATGAACTCCTGAAGCACCACCTTGGCCTTTCAGGTTACTTCAAGAGACTGTAATGAATGCGTCAGTCATCGGGCAACAACAGAAATCAACAGAACTTTCATCAAATCGTTGGGCATGAAGTTTAAATATTTTTCTGTGTCTAAATATTTAGAGGAGCTACAGTGGTGGCCAGTGATGGAATTCTCGCCTTCTGTGTAGGAGACCTGGGTTCGATTCCCAGCCAGTGTACCTCATCTGCAGCCATCACCTGTCTGTCACTGAAGGATTGCATCTTGCTTGGATGTTGAACACATTTCAGCAGAGCTTCCAGACAAAGACAGACTAGGAAGAAAGGCTTGGAGATCTATTTCCATAAATGTTGTGGGTCACAATGCTCTGTTCACATTGTGCAAGGGTCATCATGATTCGGGACCAGTTGCATGGCAGCTAAGAACAAGAACAAATATTTAGGGAAAGTTATTAGATGGCAGAGGGGGCATACTGGGTATCTAAGAAAAAAAGCATTTTAAAATTTTTCACATGTGTGCAAATATTTCAAATACCAAGTGATTTTTGGTCAAAAATGTTATTAAGGCTTTAATAACTGGTGGTCAAGCCTACAATTAGTGAATACAGTCACATGATGAATTATCAACTGAGATAGCAGAAAAGCAAGAAGAAAAAGTAGCGAGCTGCTATCGTTGTAATGTGGTATTAGATGAAGTATGGTCTGGGGACACTCTCTTCCGAAAGGTCTACAATGGGTCCTGAATACTGATATGTGAAGACTTATATCCCACCATCACTGGACAAGAGAAGAGAGAGGTTAACTTTCCTGCCTAACCCACCCTACACATCAACTTGGGTAAGAATCAACACAACTATCTCCAGCCTTTCCCAAGTTGACGGACAACGATGGCAAAAGATGATAAACGAATGTTGGTGTTCGATTTGCCCCCCACTCACAGTGACCCATGCACAACAAGATCGAACCACCATGATCCATAGGGTTTTCATTGGCTGATTTTAAGTAACAGATTGCCAGGCCCTTCTTCCTAGTCTGTTTTAGTCTGGAAGCTCCACTGAAGCCATCATAGCAACATGCACGCATCCACTGACAGGTGGTGGCTGTGCTGAGGTGCACTGGCCAGGAGCCAAACCTAAGTCTTTTTATGGAAGGTAAGAATTTTACCACTGAACCACCATTGTCCCCAAACAAATGAATAGAGTGATAGAAAGCCTTAGTGAAGCAAAGGATTTTTTCCTCATGTTTTGTAATTCTCATCAAAAAATTCTATGACAGTACTCATTTGTTCTTTACTGCTAATTATAAAAAAAAAAAAAAAAGGCAAAAGTTAGTCAAAATTTCCTTCTTTTCTACTCAGGGATAAGGGCAAATGAAAGAGTGCTTAAGGCTTTAACATGAAGTGAGCCTAACAACCACCAAAAGGCCTGGAAAGCACACAGCCTTTCAAACAGTGAATGGATTCCTCGTTTTCGTCCTTCTTTACCACTGTGGAGGCATATTTATAGCTTCACTGTTGAAAAGCAATTGCTAAGGAAAGAAATTAAAGTTCTCTCTTTAGTCATAGCTATAAGGTCCGGAAAAATGACAGAATGAGGTTTTACGATATATTGCTTATGACTGCTGCAGAAACATTTATAGAAACTGGCCAGACAGCACCATGTCGAATCCACTGATTTCATACATCCCAGTGTGCCTGCAGATTAAGAAACTGTTCCTGTACTATCTCTTGCCCTTCCTCTCTCCACACAGGAGGCAGCTGAAAGCCACAAACCCAAACAGTTCAGGCACCCAGAATGTGGGGATTTGTTTTAAAGGCAGTAAGTTTTAAAAACTCTCCCAAGATCTAAGAAAGTTCTTCTCCACTCAATTCTTGTAGCTATTCATTCCAATCACTGTTCTATACAAATTCACATCATACCTGAAATGCATTATCTCTGGAAATTGCAAATTCCCTACCTCTGGGGAAAGTACAGGTAGGAGATGGAAAGGCCAGATCATTGATATCCAAAATAAGTACACCAAATGATCTATTGGAATGTGTAGGAAGAAAATATCAGAAATTCTATTTAGTTTTGTTCATGCTTCTAAAATTTCTATTGCCTGTGGTTGTAACATACATATTAGGATAGCACATATGTGTATTATTTACAAGTAAGTCAATATACATATATTACAGATGTATGCCCAGAAATATCTGACTACTAACCCAGAAACCCAGTGCCATTGAAGGGCCAGAGCCAATTAAAGCCCCTGATTATGAACGGACTCAAACATCAGATAGAACTCTGAGATAATATGAGAGTTCCCTTCCTAACTAACTTAACATTCTTTCATTCTTGCTCAAATGTACTTATTTTGGAAAATGTTTTCCATTAGACAAGAAAAGTATAAGCAGTGGACAAATCTGTTTTAGCACAATTCTTTTAGACTTAAGAGGGACAGAGGTTGTGCTTGAATTTGGCAAGAAATAAGTTTTCTTTTTAAAACTAAATGAAATAAAGGCTAATCTGTCTATCCAAGGCAGTTAAATGGAAGAGGTTTCAGTTACTAGGTGAAGTTTCACCTTTCATTCTTGCAGCACTGAACAGAGAATTTTCCAATTTTTTCTCATTAGTTCCAACAAGATTGTGGGGATTAAAAGCATAAAGTTACCAGGCCAGAATGAGAAGCTTTTTCTAACTCATAAAGTGTCAAGATCCTCTGCAACAGAGTAGAGGGAAAAGGCGTTCTATATCCAGCTCTTCCCTGAATATGCACTTAGCCTCCTTAGCCTCTGTAAAACATGGAGCTCTGACTCAACATTATTGTACAATTATGTTCATACAGAAAACATCCTCTCTTCTCCAGGTCTCTTTGGACTGAAGTCTTCTACAACCTGACAGTTCCAGCTTTAGACCAGGAACCTGTAAAGAATGGGAGAATGCTTGGCTGTTAGCCAAAAGGTCGGTGGTTGGAACCCACTAGCAGCTTCAGTGAAGAAAGATGGGGCAGTCTGCTTCCGTAAGGATTACACCCTTGGAAACCCTGCAGGGCAGTTCTCCTCTGCCCTAGAGGGTGGCTGTGAGTCAGAATCAACTGGAGGGCAGTAGGCTTTGGTTTTGGGGTAAGTTGCCTTATTGTTTTGTTTTCTATTAATGATCCAAGGGTGAACCACACACTGTATGGTGAACTTTTATAATGTACTTTTTAGACAAACAGCATCTGTTTTACACATGCAAATATCGTTTTTAGACTGAATACTCAAACTTTTCTAAATTGAGTAGTTTAGGAGTATAAGAGCATAAGAACCAAACCAAAAACCAAACCCAACGCCGTCAAGTTGATTCTGATTCATAGCGACCCTATAGGACAGAGAAGAACAGCCCCATAGAGTTTCCAACGAGCGCCTGGTGGATTTGAACTGCTGACCTTTTGGTTAGCAGCCATAGCACTTAACCACTAGGCCAGCAGAGTTATTCATCACTTTTCTTTATAAAAAATAAGGTGTCACAGATTGAATATAGTCAACCAAAAAAATGCATTTATCAGCTTGGTTAGGCCATGATTCCCAGCGTTGTGTGGTTGTCCTCCATTTTGTGATTGTAATTTTATGTTGAGAAGATTAGGGTTGGATTGTAACACCACCCTTACTCAGGTCACCTCCCTGATCCAAGGTAAAGAGAGCTTCCCTGGGGTGTGGCCTGAACCACCTTTTATCCCTGAAGAGATAAAAGGAAAAGGAAGCAAGCAGAGAGTGGGGGATCTTGTACCCCCAAGAAAGCAGCACCAGGAGCAAAGCGCATCCTCTGGACCTGGGGTCCCTGCACCTGGGAAGCTCTTCGGAAGCTCCTGGGAAAATTAAAGACAAAGACCTTCCTCCAGAGACAACAAAGAGAGAAAGGCTTCCACTGGGGCTGACACCTTGAATTTGGACTTTCAGCCTACTTTACTCTGAGGAAATAAATTCCTCTTTGTTAAAGCCATCCACTTGTGGTATTACTGTTATAGCAGCACTAGATGACCAAGACATACTATATGTACAGCCTGCAAGTCTATAAAATATACGCATGACTATTACTTTGTATCCAACTCAATTTCAAACTTAATTCCAATTAAATCTCTTCACGACTCTTCCAGAGAATAGAATACTTTCCAACTCATTTTATGAAGCTAATATAACTTTTACACCACATCAGATAAGGGAAGGATGAATGAGGAAAATTACAGGCCAATTATCACTTGTGAGTATAGATGGAAAAAGTCCTGGAAATTCGGTCTAGCAACGTAATTTTTTAGTTGTAGAATTACGTGGTTGTTTTCTAATCTGCCATTTTTTTCATGGTTTCCAATGCCCTGATGAAATCTTCAAACTTGTCTTTTTTTTTTTTAATTTGAGAATACTGAACATAAATATTTTATAAACTATGTCTAATAATTTCAGTATCGGAAATTTGCGTCTATTATTTTGCTGGTTTTCTCTTATTGTATCTTGTTTTCTTATATGCCTGATTGACTATGTGCTGGACGTTATATGAAAAAAAACAAATATACGTATATATGAATAATTTGAGGCCCAGACAGAATGTTCAGTTATTATGCCAGACATCTGAGAGTGACACCAAACTGGCTCCACCTTAATCTACGTTCAAGGCTGAGGGCTCCCGGATTATCCAGGTGATACGAAGCTGGCTCCAAGTCTGTTTGCAGGATGGTGTACAGGTAGTCCCCGACTTATGATGTATTCAAGTTACAATGAACCACACTTAAGACCGTCTGGCTTTTTTTCTTTTTTTTTTTACATTTTATCATTAGCAATGTGTACTACATAAAATGTTGCAGCACATATTTGCTGATGTTATTCTCAGGTGTTCACTTGCAGATGTTCAAAGATCAGATTTATAAAGATACTGATAATAAACGGCAATAATAATGAAAACTAAAAAAAAAAAAAAAAAAGAGGAATTCAAGTTACGTCAGAACTGACTTAAGACAGGAGTCTGTCATCAGAAGAGAGGCCCCTTGTAAGTCAGGGACTACCTGTACCTACACCTCCCTTTACAGGGTCGCTATGAGTCGGAATCGACTTGACGGCACTGGGTTTAGTTTTTTGGTTTTACTTAGAAGGGAAACCCTGGTGGCGTAGTGGTTAAGTGCTACAGATGTTAACCAAAAGGTCGGCAGTTTGAATCCGCCAGGCGCTCCTTGGAAGCTCTACGGGGCAGTTCTACTCTGTCCTATAGGGTCTCTGTGAGTCGGAATCGACTCAATGGCAGTGGGTTTAGTTTTGGTTTTTGGTTACCTAGAAGACGAAAGCCATTTAAGGTCTCAACTGAAAGGTTTGGGAAAGCTATGAGACTCCCTACCTTTGAAAGGCCCTCAACTTTGATTCTAAGGCTACCAAAATCTTTGTTTTGTAGTTATTGTTAATAGCTCCAGGCTTACCTCTGTGGTTCCTCCCTTTTCCTAGGATTTTACCCAGAAACTCCTTTTAGTTCTTCAAGATGGTTTTTGTAATCTCATAAAAACTGTTCTAAGTACGTGGTTGAACACTGCCAAAGGCAGAAGTCATCTCTAGTAATGTTAAAAATTAGTAACTTTTAAATATTTCTAAAAATCAAAAATAATACATCTAAGTTGGGCTTATTCCAGGAATGCCAGGTTGGTTCGACAATTTTTAAAACACATTTATGTAATTAAGGCAAAGAAAAATACCCAGAAAAAAAATAATAATTTGATTAAATTCAATATTCTTTCATGATAAAAATTTTAACAAACTAAAAACGATAAACAGTACTGACCAGAAAATAAAAAGACAAAACAAGTCGTTAACAAAAACATAATCAATAGCAAGGAAAATTCCCTTGTGAAACAATGATGCCTCACTCTTTGATATTATAATTTAGACTCTAGCCAGCACAATAATGTAAGAAAAAGAAGTCAAAAGTATAAGGATTAGAGAAAATATTTTTAGTCAGTAAACAACCTAAAAGATACTCAGCCTTTTTACCAGGGAAATAAAAAATAAAAGTACAGTGAGATACCATTTTACACCCACCTGATGGGTAAAAATTAAAAGATTCATCAACGTAATGTATTATTAAAGATATAAATCAATAGTGAGCTTATTCCTAGTGTCCACTGTGTTTTATATATAAATGTAGTATCACTTCAGCACTGTTAATACCAGTTTATATATGCTACAGATTAGACAGATTTTGGAGGCTGACTTATATTTAGTAATTTTTATGGAAAAAAAACCTCTACAAAGCAAATCACAGTTTAATATTTGGGAGCATAACCAACTCATGCAAAAGTTGAGGACTGGCTCCTAGATATCTGATTCATATAAAATGAGGTAAATTGCCTCTGTATTCCTTCATCACATGGTCAAAGAACATTTTCTGTCCTATAGGGTCGCTACGAGTCGGAATTGACGGCACTCGGTATTTAAATTAAAAAAAAAAAAAAGGTTATCATATATATTTGATTCATAGTTTGACTTAAGGAAGTGTACTTCAGGCAACAGCAAAATCAGAGTAAGAGGAAGGACACTGAAGATCACAGGGGAATTTAAAAAGCAAAACTTCAGTTTTAACGCTACTTAAACTCCTTGCAATAATGCTACCATGACATTTAGCTGACTCTGCCCTCTAACCTGCACTACCTAAAAGACATTCATTCCCCACACCTGAGTAATGTGGGAAAATTCTTACACCATTCCCAGCTTCTCTGGAAATGACCACAGGCACAAAGGAGGGTCTCTGAAGAAGGAATGTTGTTGTTAGCTGCCTCCAAGTTGGCCCTGACTCTAGGCAACGCCATGCACAATGGAACTAAATACTGCCTGGTCCTGCTCCATCTTCATGATTAGTTATAATTCGGACTGTTGTCATCTATAGGGTTTTCAATGGCTCATTTTCCAGAGTAGATTGCCAGGCCTTTCTTCCTGGTCTGTTTTAGTCAGGAAGCTCTGTTCAGCATCATAGCAACACATGAGCTTCCAGTGACAGACAGATGGTATCTACACATAAGGTGTGCTGGCCAGGAATCAAACCGGAGTCTTCTGGGTAGAAGGCGAGACTTCTACCATTGAACCACCAAAGCCTCATGCAGAAGGAATACAGTGTGTAAAAAACCAGTGGAACGAGGAAATCCTTAGCTGTTAACTCAGGACCTAAAATGAAGCAGATTATACACAACAGTCAGCCAGGGCCTCTGGAGTACAAGAAACTGCAAGAGGTGTCTGCCGACCCTGCAAGGACCACTTGAATTAAATGCTCCTAAGACTCACAGTCTTTCGACTGTGTTGTAGCCAAGATTTCATCTACACTCAAAACTCACCCCAGTCACGTTTCCACAAACAGCACCTCCACATAGCAGACTTAAAACAGTTTAGAAATTCAAACTTTATCCACATGCTACCTGTTCTTAGCTCTCAACTAAACAAAAAATCACATCCATTGCCATCGAGTAGATCACACCTCACAGCGACCCTAGAGGACAGCATAGAACTACCTCATAGAGTTTCCAAGGAGCGCCTGGTGGATTTGCACTGCTGACCTTTTGGTTAGCAGCGTAGCTCTTAAGGACTACGCCACCAGGGGTTCCGAACTGAAGTCCCTTTAATTCTCAAGAGGTATTTTTTAAATCTTTTAAAAAACATACAAATTCCCTATATTCACCCAGACATCTGGGCCACGTGTAGGATGAATAAGCTTCTGCTCCAAATACAGGGACTACACCTCATGCGCCTCAAACAGCAACCGCCAAGGTTGTCGGCTACATCTTCCTAGTGTCCAGATGAAAACAAATACAGGCTGTCCTATCATTATCTGGATACAGTTTCAATTTTCAAGTCAGGAGTAACAGCTACAGAGCACAGTGTGAAGTGTTTTCCTCACCCACGTGTAGACAAAACAGCTGTACACACTCATTGCGAGTTACTCATTATCTCTCTTCCTGCATCAATCCCCAGTTCCCTAACTTGACAACACACACACATACGCACATGCACACACATACAGACACACCAACTTTCAAATTTAGAGGCTTGAGAGACGTTTCCTGGACCAGCCTTTCGTGGGACAAAAAAAAAAAAAAAACAGCTTCCTGACATAAAAACATGATTTCCTAAACAGCAATCTTTAAAAAAGTACTGTTACTTTGTATAGCAACACAGCAGGTGGCAGGCTATGATGAAACAGGAAATGAGAACAAATGTCTCCCACACAAACTTGCAGACCACCACAATACATCAGCACACAATCCCACATTTGTATCATCTGATCAGCCATCCTCTGTAGGATTTCTCTTCACCTCACCCCTACCCACTGCTCAATTACCCTTCCCACCTGTCCAGCAATTCTTTACATATTAACAGGAGAAATCTGCCAAGAGTAGCATTACTGTGGGGTAACTGAGAACTCCCAATTAACACTTTGGGCGGGGGGAATGAAACCAGTTGCCATCGAGTTGCTTTTGACTTATGGCGACCCCACATGTTTCAGAGTAGAACTGCATGTAGAGTTTTCAATGGCTGTGTGCTTTCAGAAGTAAATTGCCTGGACTTTCTTCCAGGGAACCTCTGTGTGGATTCAAACACCAACCTTTCCATTAGTAGCCAAGCCCTTAACTATTTGGGCCACCCAGAGACTCCTGATTTTGAGAAACACCCCAGCAAATTCAAGTAAGAAAAAAAAAAAAATCCCTAAATTAAAAGCTTATCTTCTTAAAGAAAATAGTATCAATGTATCCCTTTTCCTCTAACCACCCCCAGGGAGTACAGTTTTCCTAATTACCAACTAGATACAGCATTTATTAGTTATAAAAAAGTCTAATAGGAACTTTCAACTCACCACCCCAGAGATCAAAGGGACCAAATAAATACAAATGGTGGTATCCTCATGAGATCATGACCCAGACCACAAAGGAAGAAAGCACAGACGCTGCCGTCACCCAGAGCAGGAAGCATCCCAGAAACATCTGGGCATCCACAGGGCACCCCAGGCATCCAAGCTCTCTAACAGATCAGAGTAACACCAAGAGCCAGAATAACAGAACCCCACAGAGGCACTTCTTAGTTCTGGACCCCCAGCTGACACACAGGTCCCTGTTCCTTTCTAAGGTGGAGAAGGGTCCTCAAATCTAACTACCTCATTTACAGCCAAAGAAATAGGTCCAGAGATTAAATAATTTGCTAAGAGTATAACTAATGAATAACAGGTTGAACTTTACGACTAGGTATATGCCTCATAAAGGGGCTATGGACAGATGATTTATTAGGCAATAAAATGACCCAAGTTTTAGAAAATACAAATCTGGTTATTTCATTCCCCTGTTCAGAATCTTGAAATAATTTCCTAAAGCACTCTGGGAAAAAGAGAGAAAGACAGAAGAAAAACTCCTGAACATATGGCATAAAAGATTTTCACCACGAAGTCGAAATACTTCTTAGCTAATCCTACACGTGCCCTACAATCCAGCACACTCATTCATCTATGCATTCATTCAATCATTCTTGGAGTAATTATTTATGAAGAGTCTATCAGGTACCGGGCACTGTGCCATCCCAAACTATTAAAATTACTCAGCTGAGACACTCTTTTGGGGTTCAGTGCCTTTGCTCATGCTACTCGGTCTACTTGGAATGCCCTCCCTGTCACTTTCTACATCTAATTCAATGATGATCCCCTGGTGGTAGCTGCCTGGGGAAGCATTCTGAAGACAAGGTTAATTTCCCCAGGAAGCAGCACCAAGGCTGATCCATGGTGTCAGTGGGAGAACTCCATTCTCTGCTCTAACTCAGAGTAGCTGATGTGCCTCCTACTGTTCTCCTGTATACAACTACGATCTACCAGACAGCTGTCTGGGTTGTCTACCCGCATTATATTTCTCTCAATCTAGTTGGGTAGGTATTATACACTTTCACCTTTAGAAGGAAGCTTTTTCTGACACATCTGACTCCCCATCGCACATATATATACACACACACACACACCTGCTGAGTTCTATCCCCCTTTTTGTACTCTTGTATAATCCTGTACATACTCCCATCATAGGTGATAATCAGCACACTATATTGCATAGTTTTATTTTTATACTATACCTCTTCCAAGCTTTCAATTCAACATACATTCCCCTCCCTCTGCAAATTCCACTGAAGCAAAAGAAGAAATAAAAGAATATACACCTCCAACCGGACTGCCATCTCCTCAAAGGCCATGACTGACTTTTACCTTTCCCAAATCTCCCATTGCCCAAACACAGGAGGGCCTTAAACTCTATTCTTTGATAATTAGGTTTTCTAGATCTTGATGAATAGCTATCCAACTGTCATACTTTGAACATGCTTTAGTACATTTGTAATGAAAAACCGTATTTATTGTTGTCTGACACATACAAGGCTGTTTTGAAAATCTGGCAAGAAAGACAAGCTTAAAATGCCAGTATATAGGGGGGCCTAAAGTCCTGGCAATGAGCCTAAAACCGCTCCCCCAGTTCTTCAGAAGTTGCTGTTTTATGCAATACAGTAGGCACAGTACAGTGTGTAATGCGAACCCCCCCAAAAAAACCAAACCCAGTGCTGTCGAGTCATTCCAACTCATAGCAACCCTACAGGACAGGGTAGAACTGCCCCAGAGAGTTTCCAAGGAGCGCCTGGCAGATTCAAACTGCTGACCCTTCGGTTACCGGCCGTAGCACTTAACCACTATGCCACCAGGGTTTCCTGTGACGTTAAAGCACATAATAAATTTTAAAATACATAAACTAGAAATCTTGTTTGATTGGGCTGGTCTTTTCCTGTTGCTGTTGAGGCAATTCCCTTTATCCCAGCCTTTTAACACTTTTCTATCTGAAGATCTTCATATTTTCCACTTAGCCTTTAAGTCTGACTTGGCCTTTCTCACAGTCTAGGTCTTTGATTTTTGTTTTGTTTTCCTTCTACTGCAGAACATGAGTGTGGATCTAGCTACCCCCAAAGCCTGCCCGAAGCATGCGATTCTAAGGACTCTTCACCAATATCTACAATTTTGGGGGCTGAAGAAAATTGCACATCCTTGTAAATGTCATCTGTTGAGGCACTCTACTCAGAGGCTGTCTCTCCTCTTCCTTCACGGATCTGCTTATTCAGGATAGCCCTGATTCTCCCACCAGTCCCAAGGTAAAACTGCCCCCTTCTGTAGAGAAGAGCACAGTGAAGAAGGAAGGTAAGGGCCAGGGCAAGAAATAGAAGGCCAGAACCATTCTCTCAGACCCAGCTGGGCATACTCAAAGACAGATTTCAGAAACAGAAATACCTGAGCCTCTAGCAGATGCAGGAACTTTCTGAAGTCCCGAACCTTAGCTACAAACAGGTTAAGATCTGATTCCAGAACCAGAGAGTGAACTGTAAGAGGTGGCAGAAAAACACCAGTCATCAAAGAATAGCAATGGTGTGACTCAGGTCTCAGCACCTACCGAATACCTGGACCTCTACCCTTCCTATCACCAGTGATGCCTTCCTTCTGGAAACCTTCCAATGTGCAGCAACCAGGCCTGGAACAGCTTGGCTTGGAGCAACCAGACCTAGAACAGTCAGTCTTGGAACAATCATTCCTGGAACTGCCAGGCTTGGTTGCTACCAAGCCTGGAATAACCAATCCTGGAACAACCAGGCCTGGAACAATCAATTGCAGAACTGTAGAAAGGAACTCCTGCTGTCCCAGGTCCAGTTCCAGCAAAATCCTGCCAGTGGCCTACAGGCCTCACAAACATAGATTTATTCCTAAATTACTCCATGAACATATAACCTGAAGATGTGTGAAGACAGGTACATAATTCAATACCAATCTAGGCAGTGGCTGTATTACTTCCCTTCTTGAAGGACTCCTTGTTTTAGAGCTATAAATCTCTGCCCTGATATCCTGGTTTTCACTGTGCCTATAGGTTGGGACAGAGGGATATGATTGGCATTTATTCAAAGAGGTTTCAATTAATAGCGTCCTGACAGATTACATTGGTTGCTCTGGACAACATGATAAAACATGTCTCTGGCTATTTTCTGGGTTATAGATAACTAGATATCATACTATCTTGGATATCTTTAGGATCTAGCCTCAAGCATAGGAACTAAAAGTACAAAGATGTGATGAAGGATTAATTGTATTTTACAGGATTGGGAGGCTTTACTTACTAAACAACTTAAGGTGAAGGGTTAAACCATAAGGAGCTTCACTGATTTGCTCCACCATTCTGCTCTGTTTTACTATAACTCCTACTTGCGCATTATTTGAATATTTGTAGAAAGGTGTTTTGTATTTTGTTGCATTATGGTAATAATAGTATTATGGCTGGTTGATTTATAAAATATTAGTATAAATAAATGCAATAATATCCATTAAAAAACATACAAACTAGGTAGAGTTCAACTATGATTTTTTTAATTTAAAAAAAAAGTAACAAAACAAAAAACTTACTACCAGGCCATTCCCAGCTGGACAATGAAGATGGAAGATGGAAGAAGAACTGATGCCTTTGAATTGTGGTGCTGGTGAAGATTATTGAATATATCATGGACTGCCAGGTGAATGAACAATCTGACTTGGAAGAAGTACAACCAGAACATTCCTTAGAAGCAAGGATGGCCAGACTACGTCTCATAATCTTTGGACATGTCATCAGGAGGGATCAGTCCCTGGGAAGGACATCATGCTTGGTAAGGTAGACGGTCTGAGAAACAGTGGGAGACCCTCAATGAGATGGATTGACACTGTGGCTGCAACAATGAGCTCAAGCACAGCAACAACTGTGAGGATGGCGCAGGAACAGGCAGCGTTTTGTTCTGTTGTGCACAGGGTCGCTATGGCCGGGACCGACTTAACAGCACTTAACAACAACAAAGCCATTCCCTATTAAAACCCTCTAAAATGGGACTATTACTGATGTTTCCCTTTGGCTCAGGGTAAAATTACTGTTCCTAAAGCTTAATCAGTAACCAATAGAGTTTCCAATAATTTGGTTTATCAAAATTTTTAAGTATGACCCACCACCTTGTTATCATTTCCAATACCCTAAGACTACAAGGTTAACTCCCAGAATCATGGAGAGTTATTCTTGGAAAGGACCTTATTTGGAGGTTTAAGGAGAGACATAAAAAGGTTAAGAACTCAAGATCACACCACCCTTAAGCGATAAAGCAGAGATTTAATCCTTGTCCAACACTCCCTAAGCGTGCCAAAATCAAGCCTACCCAAGTTTCTATTACCGAAATCCACAGACTGTGCTATATATTTTGACCAGCACCTTCAACAAGCATCATCAAAGTAGAAAAAGCATAATACTGAGTTCATTATTTCCCATTCAAACATCTTCAGTCACTATAAATGGAAACCCTGGTGGCGTAGTGGTTAAGTGCTACAGCTGCTACCCAAAGGGTCGGCAGTTCAAATCTGCCAGGCGCTCCTTGGAAGCTCTATGGGGCAGTTCTACTCTGTCCTATAGGTCACTATGAGTGAGAATCGACTCGACGGCACTGGGTTTGGTTTGGTTTTTTTACAGCACAATAAAAAATAAATGTGCAAAGTACTATTATCTTAGTTAAGCAAAAAAAAAAAAACTGTATGAGATCAAAGTGACAACAGCAACTCATAAAATTAGATAGGAACCTTAGGAGGCAGTGAGTTTATGTTGATGGGGAGGAACAACTCAGAAAAGGAGGGTGAGAATGGTTGCACAACTTGAAAAATGTAATCAATGTCAATGAATGATACATGTAGAAACTGCTGAAGTGGTGTATGTTTTGCTGTGTATATTCTCAACAAAATAAATAAAATTTAACTTAAAAAAGACCCAATTCTGCAATAATATTTAAAGCTTATTCACTTTGCTACATGATACCTCAAGACAGATTTAAAGTTTCAGTCTCACTGTCTGACAATAAAAATTTAAATACTGTGTCATTCAAAGTAAATTATCGGATCACAGAATAAACTATATGAAAGGCAAACATTATCAAAGAGAAAAATCTTAATAATCTTTTAATTATTGACACTGTGTCAGGTATGATGGATGAGCAAGCTATTACAGAAATAAAATCAATAGCATTATACTATAATGTCACCCAGGAAAGATTTCAAACAAGAGCATCCATTGCCCTTGAGTTCAGTCAATGCCTGGAATTAGCAACTCATCATGACAATTCAATTTGATGAGACAGGCTTGTCTCTCTCCATCTTGCTCCCCCCGCCTTTTTTTAAATTATTTATCGTGGTTTAAGTGAAAGCTTGCGAATCAAGTCAGTCTCTCATACAGAAAGTTATTTACATGTAAAAAAAAAAATTTTTTTTTTTTTTTTATGTACTCCTACCTGCTCTCCCCCTAATGAGGCAGCACATTCCTCCGCTCCACCCTGTATTCTCCGTGTCCATTCAACCAACTCCTGCCTGCCTCTTCCTTCTCATCTCGCTTCCAGACAGGAGTTGCCCACATAGTCTCATGTGTCTACTTAAGCCAAGAAGTTCACTCCTCACCAGTATCATTACCTATCTTATAGTCTGGTCCAATCCCTGTCTGGAGAGTTGGCTTCAGGAATGGTTCCAGTCTTGAGCTTACAAAGGGTCCAGGGACCATGACCTCCAGGGTCCCTCCAGTCTCAGTCAGACCATTAAGCCTGGTCTTTTTTACAAGAATCTGAGATCTGCATCCCACAGTTGTCCTGCTCCATCAGCGCTTGTTTTTGCTAAAATGTGTCTGCATAAAAAAATGTTAGGAAGATCTATAAGAAATGACACATGCTGTACTGCCTAAAACAATGACTGGAAAAGTCACAGGAATAGTATGGTTCCTGCAAAAGCAGCTGCTGAAATGTAAAACAGTAGTCAATAATAAGCATTAGATGTCTGCATCTCCCAAAGAGTGACGGATAATGCTGTACAACCTGTCCATTTCACTAAGACATCTTTGAAGTGCTCATATTTCAGACTATCTACACCCATATACAGCAGTTCCAATTTTTTTTTCACACCAAAGTTTGCTATTTGCTCTGGGACAATGTGCTGGTTTGACTATTTCTAATGAGATTTTTAAAAATCACTTTTTGACTGAATAATTCCATTAATTAAATCTCTGAAATAAAACATGGATGCATTAACTTGCCTATCCCTGCAAACAAGCTCTGATCTTAATATACCAAGGACTGCAGAAAAGTACCAGTTTGGACTCAACATGTAAAGTAGAATAAAATTGACTATCCTGAGACTTCAAGTGAAAAGCTGACAGGCTTTTGATTTCTTTTAAGTAACTGTAAGGTTTCTATGAGTCGGAACTGACTCAATGGCACAAAACAACAACAACATGAACATCTTAAAATGGTGCAAGATACATTCAAAGACTGTTTTCTGCCAAACAATGAACTTGAATGTGGAGCTCATTCACTAACTTCCTGCTCGCCCCCCTCCCCAATCAACTTGATAAGTAATATATATGTCACTAAATAGAGTTAGTAATTCAATTTTATAACAAAATTTCCTACTTCTTCTCTTTCGAGTTTTCTGGCTCAATTTAAACACTGCCTTGAAATTTTTTTTTTTTTTGAAATTGCAAGAAGAGCTAGTTAAAAAAGCTGTTAGAATTTTCTTATCCATATGACTTTGAACTCTTTTTTATTTTGCAAACAATATACATGTATGTGTTATCAGCTAAGCTGATAGAAAACTGAAACATAACTTGCAACCTCAAATTTAGTGTACCAAATAAAATACACATATATACTCACACATTACTCTTACCTGTTTTATGTATTGGGAGTTTAATTTCATTGGATAAAGGGTTCTGTTACCAAGGAAGTTTGAGAGCTGCTATATCCAAACAGACAGGTTCTACGGGCAGAGTCAAGTGACACCATGTTCAGAAAGATCTAAGCTTTCTTCTCTGCAACTTTCCAATAACGCTTGTTAAGACAAATTGATTAATTGCCCAAAGCCTTAATTTCTTTAATAAAGTAGATTATTAATATTTACCAGGTGTTGTCCAGGTTATATTTTCAATACAAATAATGTCTCTGAAGCAGTTAGTACCAAGGACTGGGACAGTGTAGGCACTCATATTAGTTCTTCCTGTCTTACATGGCCTTAAAATTAAATGAAAATCAGGTATACTAATATATCAGCTAGGAGTCCTGCAAGCACAGCAGTTAAGAGTTTGGCTGCTAACCAACAGGTCTGCAGTTTGAATCCACTGGCCACACCTTGGAAACCCTACAGGGCAGTTCTACTCTGTCCTATAAGGGTCACTATGAGTCAGAATCAACTCAACCGCAACGCGTCTGGTTTTTTTTAACATATCAATTAGATCACTAACGTTTTAATATAGAAGTTCACAGAGCAAAACTGATTTTAACTGCATATCTCAGTGGTACTAATTACATTCCCAAAGTTTTACAACCATCACCACTACCACCTATGTCCAAAACTTTTTCTTGACCGCATTAAGCAATAACTCCCTATTTTTCCATCTTCCCGGCCCCTGGTAACCCCTATTCTACTTTCTATCTCTAAGTAAAATCAATTTTTTCATTAGAATTCCTTTTGATATTTTTTAATCCAAGAAAAGAGATTTTATAGGAGTATCTCAAAGGAATATAAAACTTAAAAGATACAGGCACTAAAAAGAAAAAAAAAAGATATAGATGCTGTTTTCCAATAAACACTGTCAACAACAACCATAACAAAACGTCAGGAAGCCATGCTATAATAAGTAGACTATAGGAACATCTTGTAAATGCCAAAGAGAACTGACAAATTATTTCCCAAGTTTCCTTCTGGGCCCACAGCCCAGCAGAGATGAGCCTGAATAACAACAACAACAAAAAAAAACCATCTAAAGACGAGAGCTTTTGATAGAAAGAACTTCTGTTCTGCTTTAAAAAATCATAGTAGAAAGTTCAAGATTTAGGTGGAGTTCTTAGACTCTAATACCAAAAGCACTCAAATAGAATGGACTTTACTTTGGAGAAACAAACTTGGTAAACCAAAGGATGAAAAATCAAAAAGTGAACCAGTTTGCCAGAGTTTTGTGGTTTGTTGCTTAGGCAGCTCTCCTCTTGCCTTTCTTATTGACACTACCCTAATACCAGCCCCATCTGGATTGCTGCAGTAACTTAAACTAGTATCTCAGGATCCAAATTTTTCCTCACTCCAAACTAGTATCTCAGGATCCAAATTTCTCCTCACTCCAAACCATCCAGTCACTAGACTAATTTTCCTGTAACTCTATCATGTTACTACATCACTTCTCTGACAAGAAACTAAAATGGTTCCCTTTTATAACACACCTCAATTCTTCCGCTCATATTCAAAGCCTTCCACGAAGTGATCCTATCTTCCTTTCTCTATTTTACACAGGCCTACTTCTCAACACAAATCCTTCTTTCCAGTTAAAATGCCTCATTCTTTTCATCAAAATAATGCCAGTTTTGCATCCTTGTTTTCGCTTGTGCTGTTATAGCAAAGTAAGATGTCCTTCACGTGTTTTTCACTCATCCATCCATCCAAACAAGCATTAACTGAGCACCTACTATGCGTCTGGCACCAATCTAGTGTTAGGGATACAAGGATGACTAAGACCTAGTCCTTGTCTTCATAGAAGTTAACGATAATTTAACACGTCAGACATGTAAACAAATCGTTAGAGAACACAGTTTAAGTGCTCTAATACTGTGCATAGGGTACCAGAGAAACACAACTGAAGCAGTGATTCACCATAAACGAAGGGAAGAGGTGAGGAGAGCATGGTCCAAGAGTCTTCAAAGAAGACATGGGGTTTGGACTCGGTCTTGAAGGATGAATAATAAGTGTGGGGGATAGGGTTAAGGGACAATTGATATAACATGAAAATGCATACCATGTTCCAGGGACTGCAAGAGACTCAGCAAGACTGGAGTACAGGAAGTAAAGCTGGAAAGGCACAATCATGTAGGCGTGAACTTGTAGACACACAGTAAGGAAACTTGGGTGATTTTTAACCCAACAGTGACTTGATCAGGTGTGAAGTTTTAAAGGCTTGCTCGGAAGAACTCTCAATATCAACAGAGTTCGCACTTCCTTCCTTGCTTCCCACTCCCTTGAACTACCAGAACAATAACAGCTGCCATTATGGTGCACTTGCTATGTTCCAGGCACTGTACTAGACATTTCATACATGTCATCTCATTCAATTCATACATCTCTAAGATAAAAGAACTTCAGGTCAGAAAAATCAAGTATCTTGACAAAATATAGAATAGGTGGCCCAGTGGTAAAGAGCTTGGCTGCTAACCAAAAGATGAGCAGTTCGAATCCACCAACCACTTCTTGGAAACCTTATGGGGCAGTCCTACTCTGTCCTATAGGGTCACTATGAGTGGGAATTGACTCGACAGTAACAGGTTTGGTTTGGTTGGTATAAGTGGTAGATGGCATTCAACCCTAACTGTGGATCCTGTGGTCTCCTTCCATTTCCATCACCATCGAGTCAATTCCAACTCACAGCAACCCTACAGGACAGAGCAGAACTGCCCAACAGAGTTTCCAAGGCTATAATCTTTATGGAAGCAGACTGCCACATCTTTCTCCCATTGGTGGGTTCAAACCGCAACCTTTCAGTTAGCAGCAGAGTGATTAACCACTGCGCCACCAGGGCTCCTTTTCTTTCCATTAAACTATACATAATTCTACCCTGAATGGTACTTTTCTTATTCTCTCACTGCTCCACATCTGTGTGTCTTCTATCTAACCTACCTTGTAAATTGTTTACCAGGGCTTTCACAAATTAGTTGTTGACCTTGGACAAGTCACTCACTCTTGCTCCAAGTTTCCTTAACTAAAATGAAGAATTAGACCAGCTAGTTTCTCAGATCACTTCCATTATCTCCCATTACACACTTTGGGCCAATACAAACCACAAATCTTGGCATATAACAGGGTAAGTGGGCCAATGTGATTTCTGGGATCCCCTGGCCCACCATAATCGAACCTATTAACAGTCCATCCATCAACACTGATTCAGAACATCTCTCAAACCAGGAAGCAGAGCTGGAGTTAACAAAATCATCAGCAATGATGATCTCAGTGGGCTCTTGATCCCTGAGTATGTCTCTTACTCTGCCAACACTGCCTCCTGTAAGCATGGATGCTGTGCTTGTGAAGACTTGAACTGGAAGACGATTCACCACCAGGGGATTCTAAGAAAATACACAAGATAATACAAGAAACACAATGGAAGCAACTACCTATGTTCAACGTCCAGTGAACCGAGACACTAACAAAAACAGATCTTGTCATATTAGCATTTATCATTCAAGAAAATCTTTTGTGAGAATTCTTCCAAGGGAAGAAAAGTTTACATGTTAAAAGACAATATATAGACATTACCTTGGTTTAAGAACCCTTGGCTGCTGAGATTTGCAGCTGATGGATTCTACCTTTTAAAAAATGTAAACATGTGGGTAGCTTTTTGTTGGTAGCTTTTTGTGAGTTCTTTCCCCTTCATTAATCACCTTCTCTCATCCTCCAGGAAAACCAAGTAGGTGGGCAAAAATTCCTGGAGGTTTTTCTGGGAGGTACTTAGAACACCCACACCCACAGACATAAGAAATACTTCAAGTCTACGTAAACAGTCTTAGCAGATAATTTGATTAACAAGAAACACTAACATAAGTAAAGATAAAATATTTACCTATTGAGCCATAAGAACATACTACGGGAAAAAGGTATAAGAACAAGAAAACTTAAACCAGAATCCTTTGAGGTGTGTTTTCTACTGATTCACACTAGATTCCCAAATCACCAATACCGTCATTCTTTACTTCAATGAGCAACACAGGGTGGAAAACAATATGGCTCTCTATCAGCAAATAACTGCAAAAGAAAAAAGGCCAGACTTAAATGTGCATCTGCCAAGCAGACTATAATAACATCACAGGAGTCTTCACCACAAAGAGCAATGTATTCATTTTCAAAAAGCAGACAGATACAAAGATGTACAAAATTCCCAAGCCTTGTAAAATTTGGTCAACTCTAACATCCCTATTCTAACCCACTGCTGTCGAGTTGATTCCCACTCGTATGGGATGAAATACGACAGTGGAGCAAAAGCTCACATCCACTCAACCACACCATCGACACGCTTGAGATAAAAATCCTTAAGTTTCCTCTTTAAGTACACTTTCAAGAATTTACTAAATTTAGAACAGAAATGAAGAAGCCAACAGTGACAAACTTTTGGAAAACTACATCACAGGAAAAAAATAAATGTCCTCCCATGTTAAAAAGAGAAAGTAAGAGGGAGAATGAGAGACTCTTTTTAGAAAGGTCACATGTATACTCAATGACATAAACTGTATTTTTAGAAAAAAGATGAGGTTTGCTATTATTTGTCAAACAAGAAGATTTCTTCCAAAGATGCCTTTCAATTGATTCAGCTCTTATGTTTTGAATTGAATATAAAAAATATATATACATATGATGTTTTGTTAGAGCACATAATATTTATGTAAGAAGAAAAACTTCCAAAGAGAGTATCTTCAACTTCCTAAACGCTCCAGCTTAAGCTTCAGCTTGACAGCTGTTAAAATTTTTAAATAAATGTATATATGGTTTGGGGTGGTTCAGGAAATTTCCAGAGAGACAGTCAACCTAGTCACACTGGAGAGGGGCCTGCATCACGAAACCTGTTTACCCACCATAGATGGTTAATGGAGTGGTAAGGAATGAGACTGGACCAAATACAGTCCCTGGGAATACCCTGAAAGCATGAGGCAGACACCACTGTGGCTTTGCAATATAAACAAACAGGTCTGCCAGTACCAAATACCTTTTCTTAGAGAGGTGACAGGGAGAAAACTAGGTGAGCACCAATCTGTGTTTCTTTGAATCTGTCCCCTCAGTCCTTGTGAAAAACCAACAATTCAGCAAGTTCAAGAACGCTCAGTCTCAGTGAGAATTTGCCTTATCCCCATGGTAAGCAGGCTGTGAGCTCCCCAAAAGAATATACTTTCTTGTAAAGTTCACAGTCCTCAAAGCTCTGTACATAGTAGGTGCTTAGTAATCGTGTGATTATTAATTCCTGTTGCAATTTTAAATAAAATAGAATCACTCAAATATTACACCTACACCTACTATCTACTAGTAAAATATGTACACAGCCTGTGAGCAAGATGTAAACCCAGAAGAAGCTCTCTGGCCCTGTGAGGTACAGGGTTGGGTACCCAAACCTCCTATTTCTGGGTTTGGTTTACCTGGATCCTTGGTTGCTCAGCTGGGTGGTTGGTTGGCTGTTTGCAAGCTCATAAAATGAGATGGTGCACAGAGTCATAGAGTGAGCCCTAGTCTAGAAGCCCGATTTTAGGCCTTCACCATCTCCCTGGACCTAAATTTTTTCATCTGTAAAATGATGGTGCTGGATTAAATGACTTCCAAGGTTACTTTATGCTGCCCCAGAAAGGTGGGTAAGTGCCAAATGGGAGGTACTGAAGAAAATCAGTAGGAGGGAGAGGAGGGCAAGATCAATGAATGAGGTGAGTGGAGGTGGAGTTGAAAAAGCCCTCAAGGATAAGGAAAGCTCATGTCAGGGCATGAAAGACAGTGGGAAAACTTGTTCAGTGGGCAATAAATACACCAGCTTTGATAAAGCCACGTGTTCATACAGGTACGGTGGAGATGGAGAGGAGGAGGCACCAAAATATGTCAAGCCGTCAGTGCCAGAGGAAAGAAAAAGGAAACAGAGCGCGGATCACACAGGAGGTGCTGCACTGGTTGCTCTATATCCGCTACCTTATTTAACCCTTCCAATCCCATAACAAAGGAAGTACTGTGATTCACTTTTATACCCAAGGAAATGAAGGAATTTTATACCAGAGGAGACCTGTCAAAGGTCACACAGTAGCAAATGGCAGAAGCAAGACTAGAATCAAGTCCATCTGCATCCACAGTCTGTGCTCTACCCACTGTACATCATCCTTTCATAGCACTGGACACGCAGAGGGGTCTGGGCCAAATCTAATCGAGGCTTCCTAAATAGAGTTGAAACATAAAAGCATGAAAACACTACTTAATTATCACTCCATACATGAGATTTTTTAATCCCAACAGTTGCTTCATACTCCCCAGTACCCAGTGCTATCTAGTATTATCTTTTAAGATGTGTCCCCAACTAGATTTGCAGTTTTATGGAGCACATTAATAATGATGAATTACATGTTTGCTTTGTGCCAAACACCATGTGAACATTATTAATGCATTTATTACATTTAACACTCAATTAATTCTAACAAGTAGGTGGTGTTATTAGTCCATTTTTACAAATGAGGTTAAGTCACCCTCAATGTGTGTCAAGAGCATCACTAGTAAATGGTTAAAAATACCTACCGCCATCTTTCACAAATTGGCAAGAGAAATGATAATCAAAGAGAGGACACACAAGGTTCACACAAACCACAGGAACAAATGAGAAGGCCAACACAACAGAGCACAAAGAACTCCAGTCCTACAACCTGGAGGAGTCATGCATTCTCCTGTCCTCAGTTTCCAAAAAAAAAAACCCAATTGACGTCAAGTCAGTTCCAACTCATAGGAACCCTACAGGACAGTGTAGAACTGCCCCACAGCGTTTCCAAGGCCACTGTGCCACCAGGGCTCCTGGCCTCATCAGTAAAAGAGGAAGTTAAAAATCTCTAAGGTGCCTGTCGTTCTAGAATGAATGATCAATGTCTTATCTTTTAATCACAGTCAAATGTTCCACATTCATTTTTTGCAGTCCCAGAGCCACGTAAGGTAGCTAGCATACCATAGACACTAAATAAATAAAAAGTTCAGTGACTTTCAACCAGGTAAACATCAAGCTAAGAGAAACTTCAAGCAGATCATTATTTACTATGAGATAGTATGATGAAGAAACAGCTGCAAACATCCGTTAATAATCTGAACCTGGAATGTACAAAGTATGAATCTAGGAAAACTGGAAATCATCAAAAATGAAACGGAACTTATACATAGATCAACAGGCGGTTGTTCGGACAGAACAAGGGGATACTGATTGGTTTAAAGTCAGGAAAGGTGTGCATCAGGGTTGTATTCTTTCACCATACCAATTCAATCTGTATGCTGAGCAAATAATACAAAAAGCTGGACTATTAGAAGAATGGGGCATCAGGATCAGAGGAAGACTCATTAACAACCTGCGTTATGCAGATTACACAACCTTGCTTGCTGAAAGTGAAGAGGACTTGAAGCACTTACTAATGAAGATCAAAGACCATAGCCTTCAGTATGGATTGCACCTCAACGTAAAGAAAACAAAAATCCTCACAACTGGACCAATGAGCAACATCATGATAAATGGAGAAAAGATTGAAGTTGTCAAGGATTTCATCCACAATCAACAGCCATGGAAGCAGCAGTCAAGAAATCAAAAGACACATTGCATCGGGTAAATCTGCTGCAAAGGACCTCTTCAAAGTCATGAAAGGCAAAGATGTCACCCTGAAGACTAAGGTGCGCCTGACCCAAGCCATGGTATTTTCAATCCCATCATATGCATGTGAAAGCTGGACAATGAATAAGGAAGACCGAAGAAGAGTTGACACCTTTGAATTGTGGTGTTGGCGAAGAATATTGAATATATCATGGACTGCCAAAAGAACGAACAAATCTGTCTTGGATGAAATGCAGCCAGAATGCTCCTTAGAGGCAAGGATGGCGAGACTGCGTCTTACATACTTTGGACGTGTTATCAGGAGAGATCAGTCCCTGGAGAAGGACATCATGCTCGGCAGAGTACAGGGTCACCAGAAAAGAGGAAGACCCTCAACGAGGTGGACTGACACAGTGGCTGCGACAATGAGCTCAAGCATAACGATTGTAAGGATGGCTCAGGACCAGGCAGTGTTTCGTTCTGTTGTGCACAGGGTCACTATGAGTCGGAACCGACTCGACGGCACCTAACAACAACAACAATACAAGGCAGATACATCTTCAACCCCTAATCAACCCACTCTTTGAAAATATAAAAAGACCTCATTTATCCAACTGGTTTGTTCTCAGTGTGATCATAAAATATTAATAACCTAAGGGCAGTGGTGCAGTCCCTAGATGGTACAAACAGCTAATGTGCTCAGCTGCTAACCGAAAGGCTGGAGGTTCGAGTCCACATAGATGTGCCTTGGAAGAAAGGTCTGGTGATTTAATTCTGAAAAATCAGCGACTGAAAGCCCTTCAGAGCACAGTTCTACTCTAACACACATGGAGATCACCATGAACCACAATCTACTCAAGGGTAACTGGTTACTGGTTTTAAGGGCAATAGTATAGCATCACTGACATTAGAATGGCAGAAATGACTCCCAAATTTTAGAGATGAGTAACAAGTAGTACCATTCCCCAAAAGTCATGAATGGTATAGCCACGTTTTATAGGAGCCTCAGGATTTACCCTGAGATACACTGCAGGCCGATTCAGTGCATGGACTCCTGAGCCAGACTACAGGGTACCTATCCTGGTTCCCCACGGAGCCTCTTTGTGCTTCAGCTGCCTCCTCTGTAAACCGGGACAGTTTATGGTCCTCACTGGGTTGTTTGGAGGATTAAATTAGTACAGGAAAAACACTCATCACTGTGCTCGGTGACTAATGTTGGTACTAATGATGCTAGACCTAAAAACAAATATGCCTGAAATGAAAACTAAAGGTGATAAAACTATTAAGAAGAAACTCCCCAGTACCTCTCAAAAAAATTGCTGCTAATTTATGAGAGCATTCTGCAAAGAACTAGCAATAATGATAAGAAAATATAAAGCACCACATGAGCAAAGAAACACTAGCAAAGACTGTACATCTCATCTACCTTACACTTGCTCCTAATATGAAAATTTGTTAGTATGTAAGTTTTGAATTATACATCTTCCTGAAATGAGAAGCCCTGGTGGCACAACAGTTAAGGCACTTGGCTGCTAACCAAAAGGTCAGAGGTTCAAACCCACCAGCCACTCCCAAAGAAAGATGTGGCAGTTTGCTTTCACAATGATTACAGCCTTGGAAACACTATGGGGCAGTTCTACTCTGTCCTAAAGGGTCATTATGAGTCAGAATCAACTCTAAAGCAGTGGGTTTGATTTGGTTCCTGAAATGTTAATGTTCTGATCAGATTCATCTACCAATGCAGTCGTTAAGAATACCAACTCTCTCAGTGGAATGGATAGCTGTTTAGCTCCGGTATTAGATCCTTACCATTCAAGCATCTGTTATCTCAGTATTTTTTAAACAATCCATTTTTTGGCTATGAAAAAAAGCTAGTAGGTCAAGCCCGGTATTTAAAAAAAAAAAAAGAATAGAAAATATCAGAGTACGACATCTGAAATAATGGTTAAGATTTGTTTTGAGAAACTTGGCTCAGTTATATATATGTGTGTGCTCACTAGGTAGCAATGTAAAATGTATTTCTTCTAATGAGTTACAGTCAAAAATATTTGAGAAATGCTGGTCTAACTATTAAATATGGCCAAGAAAATCAAGTTTTTTAGCAACCTTTTCAAGCGTTTACATTTAATGCACTGTAAAAGCCCTAACAAGAGATCTGAATATGCAGCATTGTTGTACCATAATTTCATACAAAGAAATTCAGAAATGACTGATCTCCTTCCCTAGACAGGAAGCAGAATTACAGAGAACTCTAGCCAACACGAGGATGAACAGAGAAATCATTGTGTGGGTCTCTTGCTCATTTACCTGTAAAGCACAAAGAAACCCACATTCTCAAAACAATAATTCCTCCGGCCACTATATTCACCACCCCTAGAGAATTTTCATGTGACTCTCCAAATACGAAAGAAAATGCAAATACAGAAAAAGTTTCCACTTAATTGAAATAATTTAATGAACACCTGGGTGGTGCAAACAGTTAACACGCACGGCTGCTAACCGAAAGGTTGGAGGTCTGAGTCTACCCAGATGCACCTTGAATGAAAGGCCTGGTGATTTACTTTCCCAAAAATCAGTCACTGAAAACCCTATGGAGCAGGTCGCCACGAGTCAGAATCGACTCATGGCAACTGGTTTGGTTTTTGGGTTGGCCTGAAAGCTGCCTATAATCCAGAAAGGAACATAAGACAAACATACAAAAAACCCAGGTTGTCTTAAGGTGTGAGAGAGAGACAGACATGAGCAGGAGGGATAAAGAAATTAAAGATTTTAAGGAAAAAGAGCAACTCAAATTAGCCTTTTATTATGAACAGACTGCCAACTGGTACAGTCTGGGGAAAGAGGATGAGGCGTGGGGTGCCTCTGAAGGAGAACAGTAAGGAAAAGGAAAAAGGTGAGAGTTAAGGCTATACGTATACTATTGGTCATGCAGTGTAGAAGCCTTGAGTAACAACCAGGGGCTTTATATTTCCTTTGGCAGGCAATAAAAGTGAAGGTTTTGGATCAAGGGAGTGGCAGGAACCTATGGATATCAAAAACCTGAACCGGGCTTGATTTCTGATGTTACCCACATTTATGCCTGTCCTTGAGATCATCTTAAAGATGGATCCCTACACCTGCCTCCCATTCAGCAGACACAAAGCGATGCTGACCAGAAGAGTCCGCTCTCTCAGGCACAGATTCCAGTGACAGTCAGTTGGTTTGAAATTTCTGCCAAGCTTCAGTTCTCACACAAAAACGCATAGCCTCAGGACATTTCTGGCTCCTCTCCATTGCTCCTCTAGTTGAGCCAAAGAGAAGCGCAACTTCTGCTGGGTGTCCACGGGTTCTCTTTAAGCAACCATTCCAGGAAGGAAAAAAGGCTGATTCCCTTTGGGGAAAAACAGCTTAGACTATCCAACTCAATAACCCCAGAGACTCACAAACTGTTCTAATTATCTATTGCTGCACAACAAACTACTCTAAAACTCAGTGGCTTAAAACAACAATCTTTTTATATCCCACGATTTTGAAAGTCAGGCATTTGAGAAGGGCTCAGCCGGGTGATGCCTGTGCTCCACATGATGCTGAATGAAGTCACTTGGTGGCATGCAGCTGGCAGCTGGGCTGGTCATGCCTGGTGCCTCAGTGGAAAGCGACTGAAGGCTGGACTCAGCTGAGAATATTCAGCAGAGCTCCTACTCAAGTCCTCTCCAACAAGGCAGCTCAAACTCTAGGAGACCAAGGTGGAAGCTGCTTATCTTCTTAAAGGATAAGCCTGGAGCTAGCATAGCATATGGATAGCCACATCTCCTACTGGTCAAAGCAGCTTCAGGCTAGCCTACATCCATGGGGAGCAGTGTTAAAACGTTTGTGGTCATTTTTAATTCCTCGTAACAACCAAAAACAGAGCTGTATCCTAGGCAGCCATTCAGCTTAGTTACTGAATACTAGGAACTAAAAAACGCAGATGAAGAAAAAGTCATTCAACTACTCCACATTACAAGGAGAGGAGGAAAGAGAATTTCAAAGATACAGTACAATAGATACTCTCAGGCCCTGCTCTCAGAGTTAAGACTAAAACACCTGAAGGTCTTCAAGATATTCATGTCTTTTGATTCAGTAATTCCATCTTTAAAAAATTTAATCTAAGAAAACAACCAGAAAAGTATATAAAGTTAGGTAAAATCAAACCACTACTTATAACAGCCATAAAGTAAAAGCAATCTACATTTTTAATAAGGAATAGGTTACAGACATTATAATATATCCCTAAGTATCTTTTAAAAAACAATTGAACAGTAGGATTCACACAGAGAGTAAAATAGGTAATAAGGCCCTATACAGCGCGATCAACAAAAACTTCGAAACCTGCTTGATAAAGTAATAATTGGTAGATGATACCATCCTGAGCGGGGAGTATATTGCTAGCATGTAAGGGGCTAAGTATTTCAGGCATGGAGACTGAATTTTAAAGAAAAATGGAGAGAAACACAAATAAAAAGCCACCCACTATAGATGTGATTTACTATACTGATACCGCCCAAACTCTTCTTGCTGTCCTGAGGTTAAAAAACAAATACCCCAGCTAACAGAGAGGAAAGAAGGTGGTTCAGATTATCTTTTTTTTTTTTTAATTTGTTGAGAATGGGACAGTATAGTGTTTATGGAGATAAGAAACAAATTCCCTCCCCAGAAACAAAACACACATAATAAATCAAGTTCCAGACTGGAGGATATAGCTATGAAAAAAAGTCAAGAATAAAATGTTGACATAACCTTTTCAGGTTAAGTTTAAAAAATAAGAATTCTATCACAACTTATTCCAGTATTGTAAGTACAATCAAACTAGTATTAAGGCCTTTGAATTTCTACACATCTTCTCTATATCTTGGAGTGGTATAGATAACATTCTACCATGAAAAAAATTAAAATGATATTCAAGTGCTGAGACCCATTTAAAAAAAAACAGTTTGCTTACAAATAACAACAACCTCTTGCCATCAAGTAGATTCCGACCCACAGCGACCCTATAGGACAGAGCAGAACTGCCCCATATAGTTTCCAAGGAGCACCTGGTGGATTTGAACTGCTGACTTTTTTGGTTAGCAGCCACCAGGGTTTCCATGCTTACAAACAGGGAGAGCTTATAAAGAAACATGGAGAACTTTCTCCAAATTTAATTTGTACCATAAGTAATGTGAAAAGGCAGGTAGGCTAGAAATATCAGCACACATTACTGGAATATACCATAGGTGTAAACAACGACGTTAGTGCTGGAGATACAAAAGAAACATCGGACAGAGTCCCTGTCTACCATGCCTTCAGTTGGTGAGACAGTATATACACCAAAAAGTTAATTTAAGGTACCATTTGGTTGAGATTCTGGATTGGGGAAGTGACACCTGGTATTTAAGAAAGACTGCCTTGGCTTGCTGTGCACAACGGAGTGGAGGGGACAGAGGACAGAGAGACAGGGTACTAGTTAGGAGACTACACATATGAGGATGAGGTGCTGAAGGGCAATGATTCTCAACCCCGAAAGATCCACGCCCCATTTTATAACAAATATCTGTAATGCCTCCCCTTTATCATCCCAAAATAAAATTCATAAATTATAGAATCTGCAACATATATAACTTCCAAGTGTTACCCATGTGCATGTGTATAATAATCACTAACCGGTTGCTGTCAAGTCGATTCCAACTCCTGGAGACCCATGAGAGCAGAGCAGAACCACTCCACAGAGTTTTCATGGCTGTGACCTTTTGGAAGCAGATCACCAGACCTTCCTTCCAAGGCACCCGAGTGAGTTCAAGCCATCGACCCTTCGGAAACGCAAATGTGTGTATGATATAAAGCAAAAACTAAAAGGAAACGTGTGTCAATAGCTTGCAAAGGCCTGGGAATTACTACACTAGAAAGTTACAACAAAGCCATCAGACACTTGTACCTACTTATAACAAACAAATTTGTATTTTTAAAAATAGGATTTAATGCCATTCTGCACAAGACACATAGGAAAATGAAAGGCCAGAGGTACAGATGGGCATGTAATAAAAACTAGTGTTAGAGATGGTGCCCGGCCACAACCGATGACTGCCCTGACAGGGAGCACAACAGAGAACCCCTGAGGGAGCAGAAGAACAGTGGGATGCAGACCCCAAATTCTCATAAGGGGACCAGACTTGATGGTCTGACTGAGACTAGAGGAATCCCGGCGGTCATGGTCCCCAAACCTTCTGGTGGACCAGGACAGGAACCATTCCCGAAGACAACTCATCAGACATGGAAAGGACTGGACAATGGGTTGGAGAGAGATGCTGATGAAGAGTGAGCTACTTGTATCAAGTGGACACTTCAGACTGTGTTGGCATCTCCTGTCTGGAGGGGAGATGGGAGGGTAGAGAGGGTTAGAAACTGGCAAAATCGTTACGAAAGGAGAGACTGGAAGGAGGGAGCGGGCTGACTCATTGTGGGGAGAGTAAGTGGGAGTATGGAGTAAGATGTATATAAGCTTATATGTGACAGACTGACTTGATTTGTAAACTTTCACTTAAAGCACAATAAAAATTATTAAAAAAAAAAAAAAAAAAACTAGTGTTAGGAGAAATAGTAACAGCCCAGATTTACTTGACTGTTTTAAGATAAAGAGAATTTCACTTTAGCTGAGTGAGTATAACATGTCAGGAAAAATTACAGACTGTCAAAGTGGAGAAGATGAGTTAGAATGATATAGCTCTGCCAGCTTTATCAGCACGCTTCCTTGTAACCTGTTCACTTCATCTCAATGATTTCACTGCTTCATAAGGAAAAACGTGTTGGCAGGGTAGAAGCATTCATGTGTAGGAAAAGCTGCAAAAGCAAATTTTCAACTATCAGCAGTTTTCTTTACATTTAATAGTTTGGAAAAAAGAAGTTGAAGAAGAATAAACATATACACATACAGAATAAGGAGCGCTGATGGCACAATGGTTATGCCCTCCACTGCAAACTGAACAAGTCAGCGGTTCAAACCCACCAGCCACTCTGTGGAAGAACAAACTTGATGACCTGCTCCCATAATGATTTCAGCCTAGGAAACCCTACAGGGCAGTCCTACTCTGTCATATAGGGTCGCTATGAGTTAGAATCGACTCAAAAGGCACACGACAACAACATACATTGAATAACCCTGGGTAAAAAAAAAAAAAAATTTTTTTGTGTGAGTGCCAGAAATACCTACTGATACACACATGTGCTTTATGGGCAATCTAACTACCACAAGAGCCGCTGTTGGAAGACATAACTTTCCTAACTGGTGAATTAATTCTTGGTAAGCTCAAAAAATATTTGTTTACGTGGTGGTTGTATTCATGGAAAATTATGATAATAAAGTTATATAAATACAAACTGTGTTTACATGTTAAGACAAAGTTATGTTCTAGGCTCGGGTTTTTTTAATAACACTTGTGGGAAAAGCAAAAGGTGGACAAGATCTAGGGTAAGCCTTTGTTGTGTGGGACTGCCTCCTCTCCCCACACTCCCCCTCATGCCCACTAATGCCCCTAAGGAGCAGTACCGCACCCCTTTGAGAGCTACTTCAGTAGGGTTTACAGATGAATAACACCCAGGGGCCTATCTATTCCAAGAATTTATAGACTAACATTTTACATTCTATAAGACACCCTTTCTACAAAGTATCATAGATTTACTATTAATCATTTTAAGACCTTGAAGACCAATCCGTGCTTCAGATTATAAATAAGATTTCACACAATTTTAAAGAGAAGAGGGAAAAGAACTTGAAATACACTAGCCACAGTAACAGTATGAAAACTAGGAAGACTGGCCCAAAACATCTTTGGAGCCTGAGAAATTTATCAAACTTAGAAATTAAAAGTGATTCATTTACGAAGACCAAAACAAAACCCAGGTTCTTCTACCAACACTAACTGGGGTTGCCACCAGTACACTTGGCTTTGTTTGTTAGGGAATTAAACGCATTAACCAAATTTTCAGTGAATTTTAGCAATAGCAATGTTTTAATTTTCCAAATTAACACTTACTCTGTCAGACAGTAGGAACAGCAACTAATTTCGTAACTAATTTTCCCAAAGAGGTGAATAATACCTATGCGTTACTAAATTTAGTATTTTATAGCTGTTTTAATTCACTGAAACTGGTAACAAACAAATTTCTTAAAATCATTTAGTAGCAAAAAAAAAAAAAATTGGAAAGTAAGCCAAAAAAAATTTTTATTAATACCACACCTCTTCAGAAAAAAAAGGAAGTGAAGGAGCTTAGAAAAATAAATAATATGCAACGGAAAAACAGCCTCAACAATTATAAAAGAAACACAACTTAAAATAACATTTCTCATGCATGAAACTAGCAGAGCTTTTTAAAATTATAATATTCAGTGAAAGAGAAGATGCTGATACTTTTTACATTATTCTAACTTACAAAGGAAGAAAAGAAAAAAGAGTTAAGGATTGAAAGGCAAAATAAAACTATTATTATTTACAGATGATTATTATATACATATAAAATCATAATAATCTAAAGACAAATTATTAGAATTAGTAAGAGAACTAAGCAGGGTAGTTTTAAGATCAGTATACAAAAATCAGTTACATTCTTATACACATGCAACAAAGAGTTAGAAAATGTGATTTAAAAAACTACCACAGCAACAAAAATGTACACGAGAATAAATCTAACAGAAAAAAAGTACAAGGTTCATGTGGAAAAAATTATAAAACATTCTCAGAATTCCTCAAAGACAACCTAAATTATAACATGTTCATAAATAGGAAATTCAATATTATCAGGATGTCAGCTCAACCCAAACGGATCTATAAAGTTGCTGCAATTTCAATCAAGACTTAAATAGACATTGAGGAATTTGATGGCCTGATTCTAAACTTTATATGAAAGAGAAAGGCCCAAATATAACTAAGCTGTTTCTAAATAGAAGAATAAGATTGAAAAGCACTTGCCCGTGCAGATAAAGTCAATACACATAATTAATTCCCGATGAATTAGGAACCTAAATATGAAAGACAAAATGTTACAACTTTGGAAGATCTTCAAAAGAAAATAAAGGGAAAATTTCTAACATAAAGCACAAAAGGACTATCAGAGAAAAATAATGATAAATTTGATCACATAAAATTTTTAAGTTCCATCCAAAAGACATCCTAGAGAAAATTAAGAGACAAATCACACAATGGTAGACGATATGGACGACACATAACTGATACAGATTAGTATCCAGAATACATGAAGGCCTCTATAAATCAACAAAAAAAATGGGCAAAAAATATCAAGAGTCAACACACAGGAGAAGAAACGTGGAAGACTGAATAAACATATGAAAAGATGCTCACCCTTATAAGTAAAACCACAATGATGCAATCTTACAGCACCAAATGGCCAAAATTTAAGAATTATCCCAATCTCAAATGTCGGTGAACATGTCATCACCACACCTACCAACGCTGCTGGGGAATATCTAAACTGGCACAACCACTCTGGAAAAGAATTTGGCATTATCTTACAGAACTGAAAATACTTAAAACTAGATAACTGGGAGCTGTTAAAAATCAAACACTTACGCTCATCCAAAGACTTCACCAAAAGAGTAAAAGGACTACCTACAGACTGGGAAAAAGTTTTTAGCTATGACATTTCTGATCAGCGCCTGATCTCTAAAATCTACACGATACTGCAAAAACTCAACTGCAAAAAGACAAATAACCCAATTAAAAAACGGGCAAAAGATATGAATAGACACCTCACTAAAGAAGACTTCAGGTAGCTAACAGATATATGAGGAAATGTTCATGATCATTAGCCATAGAGAAATGCAGATCAAAACTACAATGAGATTTCATCTCACTCCAACAAGGCTGGCATTAATCCAAAAAACACAAAATAATAAATGTTGGAGAGGCTGTGGAGAGACTGGAACACTTAAACACTGCTGGTAGGAATGTCAAATGGTACAACCATTTTGGAAATCAATTTGGCACTTCTTAAAAAGCTAGACTAGAACTACCATACGATCCAGCAATCCCACTCCTTGGAATATATCCTAGAGAAATAAGAGCCTTTACACGAACAGATATATGCACACCCATGTTTATTGCAGCACTGTTTACAATACCAAAAACATGGTAGCAACCAAGGTGCCCATCAACGGATGCATGGATAAATTATGGTATATTCACACAATGGAATACTATGCATCGATAAAGAACAGTGAGGAATCTGTGAAACATTTCATAACATGGAGGAACCTGGAAGGCATTATGCCGAGTGAAATTAGTCAGTTGGAAAAGGACAAATATTGTATAAGACCACTATTATAAGAACTTGAGAAATAGTTTAAACAGAGAAGAAGACATTCTTTTGTGGTTATGAGGGGGGCACGGAGAGAGGATGGGAGAGGGGTAGATAAGAACTACTTTAGGTGAAGGGAAAGACAGCACACAATACAGGGGAGGTCAGCACAATTGGACTAAACCAACAGGAAAGAAGTTTCCTGAATAAACTGAATGCTTCAAAGGCCAGCGTACCAGGGGCAGGGGTCTGGGGACCATGGTTTCAGGGTACATCTAAGTCAATTGGCATAATAAAATCTATTAAGAAAATATTCTGCATCCCACTTTGAAGAGTGGAGTCTGGGGTCTTAAATGCTAGCAAGCAGCCATCCAAGATGCACCAATTGGTCTCAACCCACCCAGATCAAAGGAGAATGAAGAACACCAAGGACACAAGGTGATTATGAGCCCAAGAGACAGAAAGGGCCACATGAACCAGTGACTATATCAGCCTGAGACCGGAAGAGTTAGATGGTGCCCAGCTACAACCGATGACTACCCCGACAGGGAACACAACAGAGAACCCCTGAGGGAGCAGGGGAGCAGTGGGATGCAGACCTCAAATTCTCGTAAAAAGACCAGACTTAATGGTCTCACTGAGGCTAGAAGGTCCCCCGGTGGTCACGGCCCCCAGACCTTCTGTTGGCCCAGGACAGGAACCATTCCCAAAGCCAACTCTTCAGACATGGATTGGACTGGACAATGGGTTGGAGAGGGATGCTGGTGAGGAGGGAGCTTCTTGGATCAGGCGGACACTTGAGGCTATACTGGCATCTCCTGCCTGAAGGGTAGATGAGAGGGTGGTGGGGGTTAGAAGCTGGCGAAATGGACACGAAAAGAAAGAGTGGAGGGAGACAGCGGTCTCATTAGGGAGAGAGTAATTGGGAGTGTGTGGCAAGGTGTATATGGGTTTTTGTATGAGAGACTGACTTGATTTGTAAACTTTCACTTAAAGCACAATAAAAATTATTAAAAAAAAAAAAAAAAACTGAAAATACTCATATAAAGACCCAGCAATCCAGTTACCAAGACTCTTGTGCACAATCATTAGGAGACGTGAGTGAGAATGTTCATAGAGGCATTATTCGTAACAGCAAAAGAAAGGGGGAGAGGCTGTCAGCAGGATAATCAATAAATTAGCTGTAGTAGAGTAATTTAATAAAACAAAACACTATACAGGAGTGAAGATGAATGAACTACAACTACACAGACGCATACCAAGAAAAAAAAAAAAAGAATGAATTTTAGAAGTACAATATTGAGTGGAAAAAGCAAGTTGCAAATGATTACATATATCATTCTTACGAAGCTCAAAAACAAGCAATATGTTGTTTAGGGATACATTTATAGCCGATAAAACTAATTTCTTCTAAAAGCAAGGGAATGAAACACACAATTCAAGGGAGTGTATACCTGGTGTGGGAAGAAAGGCTCATGGAGTTGCACATCTACTTTATGGAGAACCTTTCACCTCTATTTCGTACTTCTACGCACAAGAGCAGAATACTAGCTTCACAAACAACCTAATATTCATTTTACCTTATATTTATCTGCAAGTGCAAAACAATAATTCACACTAATCCTTAGTTGATCACATGCATTAAAAAAAAAATTCAGACGATTCAACTTATTGCTGGTGGGCATTTGAGGACCACTAGCCTTTGAGAGGAAATCCTGGTGGTACAGTGGTTAAGTGTTACAGCTGCTGAACAAAAGGTTGGCAGTTCAAATCCACCAGGCGCTCCTTGGACACTCTATGGGGCAGTTCTACTCTGTCCTGTAGGGTCACTATGAGTCGGAATCGACTCGACGACAACAGGTTTGGTTACTGGTTCAGCCTTTGAGAAGCACCAGCTTAGATGACAATAAGACTTCCTCCTGGAGGAGTAACCCCTGGGTGAAGTGGCAATCAGTATTAAGAATTTACAAGGAAAGTACAGGTAGTCCCTGACTTATGATGGGTTTCCATTCCGACAACTCCATCGTTACTAGGTTCCGGCGTAAGTCAAACACCTCATTTTTTTGTTGTTGTCTTCATTATTATTGTCTTTTATTATCAGTATTCTTTATAAATCCAGCAGTGTTTTGAACCAAAACCAAAACCAAACCCAGTGCCATCAAGTTGATTCTGGCTCATAGCGACCCTATAGGACAGAGTAGAACTGCCCCACAGAGTCTCCAAGGAGCACCTGGCGGATTCGAACTGCCGACCCTTTGGTTAGCAGCTGTAGCACTTAACCACTATGCCACCAGCGTTTCTGAACAGTGAATCATAAAACTGAACATTGCGAGTGAACATCTAAGAATGATAACATCAGCAAATTACTCACTGCAAGATATTACGAAGTATACAAAAAAAAAACAAACTCATTGCCATCCAGGCCATTCAGACTCATAGCGACCCTAGAGGAGAACTGCCCCATAAGTTGTCCAAGGAACAGCTGGTGGATTCAAACTGCCGACCTTTCATTAGCAGCTAAGCTCTTAACCACAGTGCCTCCAGCACCCCATTAACTTAAGATGTATAAAAACAAAAAAGGATGGTTGTAAGTGCTGTTCGTCATAACTTGAACACAGCATAAATTGGGGACTACCTGTATGACGTTGTAATAGCCCTGAAATAACATCTTCCTTTAGGATGCTCTTGCGATCCTTATTCTTTTTTTTTAAAGCATTTAAACACCAACTTCATAGGACTTATAATAGTAAAACAGAAACTCACGTCTGAGAAACTTCCTAGTCTAAAAAAAGAAAAGTATTTAACTTAGCATTCTGGATCCTGGAAAGGAAGAGGAGGCTTTCTAAAAAGAAACAATTCTGTAGTTGGTTTCACCTATTTTCCATGTTCTTAAAATAAAAGTCATCAGAACAAATAGGCAGGTCTTCTAATATTACTCTCCACAGCAAGGAGAATGTTTTAAATTTTGAGAAAACAGCTCTGTGGCCTTTCTCTAAAGATTAGTGAGCACAACAGCTCTTTCAAAAACTTTTTCAAAGCTATAATCTGAACACATTTCATTGTTCAACTTAGCCTTACGCTTCTGTGTCAGTTTAGACTCTTCTGATTCATCAAAATAAGACAACCAAAAAATATTCAAATGCCTATGATTTCAAAAGTCATGTACTTAACGTTCAGTTGCTGACATAATGGTCAATGGTTTAAACCTGCCCCTGCCCGCAATGAGCTCAAACTGAAGAAACGAGATAAAATACACATTAAAAACATTACAGAGCAAGACTGTATGTTCAGCTGATCAATGGAGTGGGACAATAAGCACTGCCATATCACTTCTGGAATTTGGGGAAGAATTTATTTATAAGAAGGCAATTTCCTTCCAAAAGAAACTGGGACAATAAAGCCCAGAGGATGAAATATTTTGGGCAAAGGGTAACTACCGAGGGCTCTAAGCAAATAGACAGTGTGACCAAGGGAGGGGAGATGATGTCAATTCAAGGAGACCACAATCTTTTAGAAAGCAAAAACCAAGCTGCGAGAGCCCTAATGGCACTTTATTACTGTATTATCTCTTATGCAGTCATCCTCAATTTAAGTGATTCCTAAAGATTCCCAGAGACATTGATTTACTACCGATTGAAAGCAACTGGACAGAAAGAAAAACGGCTGTGGTAATTAGGTAGATAGGGGGATGGATAAAGTGTGGGGAGACTAAGGACACAGACACCACCAAAAATAATCTGCTTCTGAGAAAAAAAACAACAACAAAATCAACCTCCAACTCAAAAAGTATCTCAAATGAAATGGCTTTAACACAGCCAAGTTCCTAACAAAACTATGCACAGGCTTTCAAGAGAAAACTGGCTTATTTTTATAAAAATCAATCAAGCAAAAACAAACAAAATGAACTAATGTCCACAAAGGAATGCAAATACTTTTAAAATAGGTAATTTTCCATGAGAATGCAAACACTATTTCTTTTCTTCTTTTAAACACTGATGTAATGCCCTATTTGTAGTGCTAAATATAGTTAATATAGTTTAATAACTCATCTACCTATAAGGTCTTAGACCAAGTCTGTTACAATTCATCTTTTCAGTGAAATAACTTCCTATTAAATGAATGTATTCATTTAGTTAGATGATAACCAATTTACCAAATGTTTGTTATGTACCAAATTTTTATACAGTAGGTTTATCACCATCATCTGTAGAAGTGGTATAACTTGTATAAGCAAACACAAGTCCATGATCCCTTATCTGTGATTCAGAATTCAAGAAGTTCTAAATAACAGAAGACTTTCATAATACCTGACAATAAAACATGGCCTAAAATAATGTGAGGCTACATTTAGCCTTTAACCTTATTGAGTGTGAATGCATTTCACCGTGGAAGTATTAAAGTGTTTGATTAGGGGGTATAGATATGCTATGAGTCAGAATCGACTTGATGGCAACAGGTTTGGGTTTTGTTTTGTTTTTTGTTGTATATACTCATTTTACTATATTTTGGAGTCAGAATCGACTTGATGGCAACAGGTTTGGGTTTTGTTTTGTTTTTTGTTGTATATACTCATTTTACTAAATTTACTATGATTTCCCAAGTAAAACAAGCAATCAAAAAAAAAAAAAAACACTGCTCTGATTTGCTAACCTAATTAATGGTTAGAACACGATTCCTGCCCTCAATGAGCTCACACTGAAGAAAAAGTTAAACAGTTAAAAAAGATCCCAGAACAAGACTGTATGTTCAAGTGACCAGTGGGCAGTACAAGCAATTAGCACTGTTGGATCACGTCTGGAACTCTCATTTCTAAAGCACATCTGGATTTTTTAAAAAGCTCTTACTTATCTGCAATAGCTGACGGTGCACGTAATTAGTACTGCCAAGTCAATCAACACAAGGATCCTCTGTGGGAGGTGCTCCTCCTAGATGGATCTGATAGGGGCCCACCCGTTCATGTAAGTGCTCAACACCAATACAGGGAGATCTCAGCCCCTAGACGGCCAAGAGAACAAAAACTAGGGTGAAGTCACGGAATAAAACGGATTCTTCAAAGGCGGGAGGGAAAGCGGCACACTGAGAAGAGCACACTGCACATGCACCGCTTTTCTCCAGAGGCGCTTCTCCTGAACAGCTAGGGGTTGTGAGAGTCCACAGAGAGAATGCGCTGTTTTTTCTAGATTTATTTCCTAAAACTGCTGGCCACAGAATGGCATACCCTGAAGAAGGCTCTCCAGGAAGACCAAAACTTGGGAGAAATAGGATTCTGTAGCTCAGCAGTTGACAAGTACACCACCAGAAGTGGTAGTGCTGGCACGGCAAAGCTGTCCGCCGGCATCAGTTCTCCCCATTACTGCACTGGAGTTGTGATGGGGCACAGGTTGCCAAGTCAGACTACACTTCCCAGCCTCCACTGTGTATATGAGGTGGCCACGTGACTACGTTCTCTCCAACAGCAGGTGATGGAAATGATGTGCGCCACTTCCGGGTCTGAGTCTTAAGAATTAGACACACAGCACCTTCCCATTTGGAACACATAGGCGCCTATCACCACCTTCAACCATGCACACAAGGACAACACCATAAGGGACAGCAGATTATTAAAATGAAAGGACCTGAGTCCCAGAACGTCTATGTGGTGCAAAGCTTTCCCGCTTCCCCGAGCCACCTGCCCCAAGACTACTGCATGAAAGAGAAACCAGCTTCAATCGTTTTTTAAACTACTTGTGTCCATGGGATTTTCTGCTACCGAGACTTAGTCTTTACCTTACAGATCTAGTGAGTAAGCTACACCACGTACCTACTATCCATCCCATTTTACCCGTCCAATTTCAATAACCCTATATAAAAGGAAAACTCCATCTTGGGAAAGTCTAAACAAAATTTCCATTCCTTTCCCTCATCTGCACACTGGCCTTAACTTCACTGGAACAGGAATTCATTCATTCGGCAAAGCTTTTCGAGCACCTACTATATAAAGGTATTATGCTATATGCTAGGAATACAGCCTGGTGGCGTAGTGGTTAAGAGCTACAGCTGCTAACCAAAAGGTCACCAGTTCAAATCTACCGGGCGCCCCTTGGAAACTCCATGGGGGCAGCTCTACTCTGTCGTATGGGGTTGCTATGAGTCAGAGTTGACTCCACGGCAGTGGTGCCGTGCGGTGTGGTGCAGTGCCGTGAGGTTTCACAGAAGCCAAACGGAAGGCAGGGGCAGGGGAAGGAGGGCAGACAATGAAACCCTCCCTGGGCCTGGTCCCCTGTACTGCCTACTTTTCACCCAGAACCTAAGCTTTAAGTCTTCTTCTCTACCTCGTCTCCAGCACTTTGCAGAGCCTTTTACATAACAGGCACTCAATAAATATTTGTTACATGAAGGAATTACGAAATCAATGAATTCGTCTTATCTTTGATGAACTCAGTCTAAGGGTGAAACAGAAAATTAACACATGCTCTCACATCATAGGCATGCAACATGTTTATATAATTTAAAAATGGATGAATGAGCATCAAACATAGTGGCAAGTATTAAGGAAGGGTGGGAGGGAGCTAGAAATCAGCAAAGTCTTCCTGGAGGAAGGTGAAATTTGCAATGAGTTCTGAAGGATGATTAGGAGGTAGTCCAGCAAAAACAAAATACAAAAGGTACGGAGTCAAGAAAAGACGCGGTACACATGTTGTGGGAACCGCACGCACACAAGCAGTTTAACATGGCTGGAACTAAGGGCAGAGGAATACAAGGAGCGCAGTAACCACTACTCCTTTAATTTGAAGACAATTGCTTCCATTAGTCAAGTCCAAGAACGTATTCTTTTCTTTACCATTTGCATCACCCTTCTTAATATGTGCCACTGGCATCCCAGAGCTCCCCCCCTGTTTAACTTTCAGATTTAATTTCAAATTTTTAATCTAAAAACAGAATATATTTGACTAGTTCTGACAAGTCCTGTACCATCTAATCAAAGAATCTCAAGGTCGGTGGGAATCTTAAAGGCTGCCAGTTACATGTTCTGGGAAGCCATTTATCTTGATCAGCTATATAATCGGATTTCCTCTGCAGTCCCATGGAACTTTTATCTTTATCTTATGTACTTCATGTTTTGTCTCAGAGTATGTTTGTTGATAAACACATTCCTGCTCTCCCAGTACACTGCATTCTCTTCACGTGCGACCCACATTCTTCTTTATCTCGTATCCCCTCAGTGTTCTGCCCCAGGAACATGCTCAGTAATCAAAGGCTCTCCATAAACCATCATTTGCCCCAATCCTTCAGCCCTAACAGCCTCTGTTGAGTCCCACCTATCTGCTTGTCCCTGGGTACAACCTCATTGTTACCTTCAGTAAGAAAGAGTTGCTGCACCTCCTTCCCTAAGACGACATACAGCCTCTTTCCTGTTTTAAACACCAATGATGCCACATTACATCTTTTTTTTTTTTTTTTTCTGCCTCCATTTCTAGTTTATGAATTAAGGCTTAAAGAGGCAATTACGGACTGACTTGGGAACTACATCCCAAGCTTTTAAAAAGTGGGACCAGTTCCAAATAAGCCCTCCCATGTGTAAGTGCGGAATGCCTGTGTCTCAGAAGTTGTCCCATGTTTCCCTGCAGATGTTTTAAGCCTAAAATCATCAATGGCCTTTCCAGTTCCATCTTTTGTTCCTCTGACAAGGTTAGCACACTTCCTTCAGGCTTCCTGTTTGAATAACCACACACTTGGGTGTTCAAATTCCCATGTGTCCATTATTCATCATAAAAGGGACCTGAGGAAGTAACCAGGCAGTTGAACACAAAATGATGTATGAACAAAACAGCTGTGTGTTAGCACGGGGGACAAAAAGACAGCAGGGATCTAGGCAATGCTGTGAATTTCAACAACAAGGTCTATTTAGTCAGGCACTATTAAAAGCCTGCTGATTCAGAGCATTAGTGGTCCATTTAATAAGCGAAAATCACTAGATGTGAACAATCTATTTTTAGTTACTTCTACACAATCTCCCACTCCCAGCACCACCCTTTCCAACACTCTTCCTCAGGGAACAAAGTTGCCTCTCCTTTCTCTCATAGAAATATCAACGTCAACTCAAAGATTTCATTAAAAATTTGGTATCTATTTAACTTTCCAATACAAAAGCAGATTGTCCCTCTGCAAGGGGTTAGAAAAGTAAAAAGACAGAAAAGCAAAGATATAAGAATAGACAAAAATCAGCAATAGAAAACAAGTCAACATTCTCCAAACATCTGGAAAGTATGTTAGTTTCCAAATCAGTCTCATCGTGATATACCAGATTCGCCACCCATGTCTTGTGCCAGGACATGAGAGCTCTAAAGCAGACATAAGCTTAAAGCCTAAGCCTTATTAGAAGGGGCACAAAAATGAAAAATCCCTAAGTCCAGGAGTCGAGGCTAACCTTTCTTGGCATGTGGCAAAAGTGCTGAAAACAGCAGTAAACAAACCAGCTTGAGCCTCTAAGGCAATCCAGATAAAGTAAACAAATCTCATTACAGCTGCATTACAGATGTTCCCATAAACCTTCATAATCTGTAGTAAGTTCAAAGAATTTCACCTCCAACAGACTTTCTATCCCATGAACTTATTTAAAACACTCACTATAAATTCAAACCTATGTACAGAGCTGTTCTAAAAGTTAATCCTAGACACTCAGCCCTGCAGAATAACCCTTTTCCCATGAACAGGCAATCAATCACATGCCCAAAGAAATTAAAGTATACAGTTGCTCTCTTGGTTTCTAACCTTTTCCCCTTAGTTCCTTGCATCTTCCCGCCTTCAAAAAGGATGCACAATTCCAATGAAATTTTCAGGATGCTCGGTTCTTTTAGATCATGACCTTTTATTAAAAACCACCATCAAAAAATTTAGTGATACCAAAACAACAGGAAAAATCACCGGCCCTTTCAGAATACGGTACACGTCAAGCGGGAAGCACTGTGATGCAACAGCAGCACTGAAAAACAAGCGTACAGATAAACTGCTCAAACCGAGGCAACTACCCTTAACGTCTTTGGTAAAATATCAAATATATTAAACCAGAACCCATCCCTAAAACACATTTTTACAGCTTAAACTCTCCTAAGTTTCTTTCCAACTCCAAAATATCATAATTCTTATTATTCTGGTTAACCACACACTGAAAAATCCACTGTACACCAATATTCCAGAGAAATAAGGGTCTAACTATTATGAGGGAGAGAGAATCAGAAAGTTCACTGAAACAAAAACCCATCTCTGCATCTATCTTACATTGCCAAATTACTGTAACTTATTCCATAACAGTTTTTGCTAATATGATTATCATGAATTCTGGGACCATCTAGGCAGACCATTCCTGCCTCTAATCAGGATTTTGCTGCCAGAGCAGAAAAACGTTAACTTTCCAGTCCCTGGCCAATGAATAAAACCAAAATCAAACCCGTCACTGTCAAGTCGATTCCAACTCATGGCGACCCCATATGTTACAGAGTAGAACTGCTTCAGAGTTTTCCTGGCTGTAATCTTTGCAGAAGCAGATTGCCAGCCTTTCTTCCACAGCACTGGTGAATTTGAACCAACAACCTTTAGGTTAGTAGTCAATAGCAAACCATTTGTACCACCCAGGAACTCTAGCCTGCGAATGTGGTTGTTGATAGACGCCGTCGAGTAGATTTTCGATTCCTATGGACCCTATGAGGAAACCCTGGTGGCATACTGGTTAAGTGCTACAGCTGTTAACCAAGAGGTCGGCTGTTAACCAAGAAGTCAGCAGTTCGAATCTGTTAGGCGCTCCCTGGAAACTCTACAGGGTGGTTCTGCCTGTCCTATAGGGTCGCTATGAGTCAGAATCGACTCGACAGCATTGGGTTTCTGGGATGGACCTCATGTGACAGAGTAGAACTGCCCCATAGGGTTTTCTAGGCTGTAATCTTTATGGGAACAGATCACCAGGTCTTTCTCCCACAGAGCCACTGGGTGGGTTCAAACCGTCAACCAGTGCTTAACTTCTGTGCCACCAGAGTTACTTAGGCAATGAATAGAAAGCTCAAAATAGCTGCTCAACTAACTTACATCATGCTGTCACTACCTCTTTTCAAAAACTGTGAAGCTCTTCTTTTGGAAATGGATAGGACCCTTTTGATCCCTTTTAAGAAAGCTGACAGAAAAGCCCTGCAAAATACACTTCTGTATTTTACCAACTGGCAAAAAAAAAAGGGGGGGGGGCTATTAAACTCAACACTCTGCCCTTCCAGTGTAGCAACGGGTGCCACCACACCCAACCTCCACGTAAGGAAACTACGCACCAGCATTAAAAACATCAGAGTCTAAGTGATGATGTAACCACAAGTGTCACGAAAATACATACAATCAGTGCTAAGCAGGTTTCCATAGAAAGCAGATTCAATGATAATCAGTCAACAAACATACCTGTGAAGTTTTAGGAAGAAGGTCTTTGACTTTTTTTCCTAAAGGGTAGAGTAGTAAGACCAAACCTTGGATGTTGGTGGTAGGTAGGTGGGGTACAGCATAAAATACATGGTACTTAAGTGGGAACTATGACCCTTTCTTCAAAAATAAAGCAAAAAAGGAAAAAAAAAAATTCTTTTCAGGTATTTAAAAGTCCCTGATTGAACCTCAGCAATGTTCCAGGAAAACTATGGGGTTAAAACTATGTATATAGATATATGGAAACCCTGGTGGCATGGTGGTTAAATGCTATGGCTACTAACCAAAAAGATCAGCCGTTTGAATCCACCTACACGCTCCTTGGAAACCCTATGGGGCAGCTCTACTCTGTCCCATCGGGTCACTATGAGTCAGAATCGACTTGATGGCATTGTATTTTTTTTTAATATAGATACATAAACTAATAGATTTACAAATTCACGTACAGAGAAATCAAGGTGAATGGCATCACTCCTGAGCCTGAAAGATGGAAGAAAACTCCTGGGACCACAGTAGTTGATCTATCCACCAACCAATAAAAGGTGCTCCAAAACCAAAAACCAAACCCAGTGCCATCAAGTCGATTCCCACTCAAAGAGTTTCCAAGGCGTGCCTGGCAGATTCGAATTGCCGACCCTTCGGTTAGCAGCCGTAGCACGTACTCCAGACTTACTCAATCAGCACATGAGCAACAACGACAGAAAAGAATTCACTTGGAGAATTTTGTTGCTAGCTGCCATTGAGTCAGGAGCCACGGTGGCACAGTGATTAAATGCTTGGCTGCTAACAGAAAGGCTGGTGGTTCCAACCCATTAGCTGATCCACGGGAGAAAGATGTGGCAGTATGCTCCCCTAAAGACTACGGCCTTGGAAACAACATGGGGCGGTTCTACTCTGTCCTGATAAGGTCACTATGAGTCGAAATTGATTTGACAGCAATCGGTTTGCCATTGAGTCAAGTCTGTGCCTACCCCATGCAACCCCATGTACAATGAACAAAACGCTGCCCAGTCCTGCACCAACCAACCACTCCAAAAATCGGTTGCAGGTCAGACCAGTGTGAGCCATAGGGTTTTCACTGGCTGATTTTTGGAAGCAGATCATCAGGCCTTTTTCCTAACCCATCTTAGTCTGGGAGCTCCGCTGAAACCTGACAACCATCACAGCAACACTGGCAAGCCTCCACTGAAAAACAGGTGGTGGCTGTGCATGAGGTACACTGGCAGGAATGGAACCCAGGTGTCCCACAGAGAAGGTGACAAACTGAACCACTACTTGGAGAAGAGGGAAAAAACACAGAACCCTCAGACCTATCAGACAGCCTTATCTTCAATGATGTCAGATAAAGTAAGCAATTGAACAAAACTGCAATTCTCAACTACCAGAAAGGAATCATGGACAAGGTAGAAAGGAGATAAGATGGCATTCCCCTGTATAAAATAAAGCACTGAGCACCCTTGCAGGAAACGGCGTATGGTGCCCTTTTCCTATCAGCAGACACTGATAAATCCCAGAACCTCATTCTGAAATTCAATAAATTCCTTGGAAATTCCTAGAAGCATTAACAGCACAATAGCATACAAATAGTATAAGTACCCAAGACCTAAACTTCTCCATTGCCAACAACTCTCTGTCCTTCACAAACGTATTCAAAAGTCCTTTTTAAGAGAAGCGATCCAAATCTAGAGCTCATCAAGCAGCTATCAAAAATCGGGCTTTGTTCTTGGTTTTACTATACTTTCATTTCACTCAACAACTAAAGGTTTGTCTATCGTTCTCTATCACTTATCAGGGCCAATCTACAATGGCAGAGCTGCAAGGGCACAGTCTACGTACCACGACAGGTGAGGATTCCAACATAAACTCGGCCTGTGCAACCTCAGCAGTCACTAGTCATATTACTATCCCACAGGAGTCAGTAATAGTTCTCAAGATTGATTTAAGGATGCCAAGAGGTAACCAGGAGGCAGTCAACAAAAGACAATTTATTTTCTTTTGTCACCCAGGCTAAGATCCTCATCTACCCAGAACTCTTCCAACATGTCCCATTACTCCATGAAGGGCAAACAGTGCCTCCACCGTTTCCTGGCGACTTTTAGATCTTTATTCAAACAAATCACCCTTTCTGGAAAGTCTTCCATTCATGTCCATTACTTTTCTTCAAGACCCAAGAAGCTTTCCCTGGCTGACTTCAATCCACACTGTTCAAAGTATACCTCAACACTTTAAAATATTTCAACTGGGTTATTTTTACCGTGTTTATATTCCCCCGTTGATTTTCTACATGAATATTTAGTTATCTCCTCCAAAGGATAAAAAAGTGTCTTCGACATCTATTGTAACCCACACATCCCATATTACAATGCCCATACATGGTGAGTTTTCTTACCAGCTGTCTCCTTTACATAAGACCTTAGTCCACTAATTACAACCACAATCCAATAAGCTCACAGTGAGTAGATATTTTCACTTAGCTGAAAATATTTTTCAGAGTTTCATAAAGCTGTCAAAGGAAGCCACACAATTCAAGCTTCGGGCTTATTATTTCTGAAAGGACTGATGAGAGGAAGCCACTATGTGGCACATGTACAAGGAATGGACATGTGGTCTTCACATTATATGTTGTAAGTAATTTGTGGAACGTTTAGTTTTCATCATAGAAATTAAACAGCTAGTTATATACGACCGAAACACGTGCCAAGCGGGAATGTTCTTAGAGACTTCTCTAAAACTGCAGCAAAAACCACAAACTTAACCATTTTGCCATTTCAAACCATGAAGCATCAACCAAAACCTTTACCTGCTTAAAGTGAGGCAAGCGGAGCAAAGGCTACGGCTCTTCCGGCGTACTCCACTTCCTGAGGCTTCCCACGAAGCTCACCCAAAATGCTTTTCTGAACATACTCTGCAGACACTTCAGTGAAAATCAGATGATATCTCGATGAAAATCGGCGGGCTCACCTACTTGTTTATTCACCCAATAAATGTTAATGCCTACCATGTAATGCAGAAGCCCTGGTGGCACAGTAGTTAAAGCACTTGGCTGCTAACCAAAAGGTTGGCAGTTGGAACCCACTGGCCGGCCGATCTGCAGGAGAAAGATGTGGCAGTCTGCTTCTGTAAAGATGTAAGCCTAGGGAACAGTGCTAGTCTGTCCTATGGGGCCCTACGAATTGGAATCAACTCAACTCCACAGGATTAGGTTTGGTTTGGGGTTTATTACGTAATGCCAGCAATTGGGAAACCCTGGCGGCGCAGTGGTCAAGTGCTACAGCTGCTAACCAAGAGGCCGGCAGTTCAAATCCACCAGGCACTCGGAAACTCTGTGGGGCAATTCTACTCTGTCCTATAGGGTCGCTATGAGTCAGAATTGACTCGATGGCAGTGGGTTTGGGTTTTGGCCAGCAATTGCTGGAAAAGAGTAGAAAGAAGGTAAGAAAAATATATCTTAGAGGATTAAGCCTCAGATTTTGTGCTCTCGAGCTGATTTCATGCCAAAAAACACAATAACCTATATTTTTTATTATAATCAGTTGAAAAGCTCCTTTTTAAATTTGAAGCAGAATTTATATGCAAAGAAGTGCAAATATTAATGATAGCTCTGAATTTTTACATAAGTATATGTCTACGTAACCTCTGCCTAGGTCAAGATACAGATCACAAAATCAGAATGATAAAAGGGGAAAAAGACTGGTCCTTGACCATGTCTCTGAAAACAATGGCAGGTATCTCTATATTCATGGAGGTGGTCCTTCAATCTGTTTAGCAGAAACCGTCCCTTATACAGTGATTTACCATAAAGTTTCTGAAGCCCTACTCTATTCAAAACCATGTACCAAATTCAAGACATTAAAAAACTGAAGGTGGTTGACTTTGGATTAGTGATTCCACCAACTTTCAAAACAAAAAGGAGATAAAATAACAAAACTCCAAATAAGGTCATATAACCAAAATCCAAAGTTGCCTTCAGTTCCACAGGAAGCAGTCACACAGCTGGAAACAGAGTAAAAGAAGAGAGTAGAGGGAACATGGTTCTAAAAGTTTTAAAACAAATCATGTAAACTGCCTAATTCATTGCCCAGCCTCACCACAAGGTTCTCCTCCCACAAGAGATCTAAGAGCGCCATTGTCTAAGGAAGAGATAAGTCTGTTTTATTTTATTTCATGAATATGTAGCTGCAAGAGCACCAGGGTGGCTGGGCTGCTGGCCCCCTGGAAGAGCCCATGGAAAGAAAAGCGGATAAATTTAATTTAGAGTCACCACTGTCTGGCATATTTCTATAAAGGAGTTTTCTGGTAGCCCCTATGAGCTACTGTCAATTTTAGGCCCAAATGAGCAAGCATCTACCTTTATCACTTTGCAAAAAAGGAGATGCTTGCTAATCTCAACAAGACTAACAAGTCCTAAATCAAGGGAAACCACAGCAAGATAACAGAAGCAGCACACAATCCCCCTGAAATTTTACCCTTTGAAATGGACCATTTAAGATAAGAGACAAATTAATCCCTTATTTTAAATAAATCTTCTCAGGAATTCTGGGCAGTAAAAATAAACAAACAGCTCTGTTTAAACTTTGACACTTTTCCCTAAAACCAAAACAGAACAGCAGCAGAGCTATCAATTATGTACAGCTGAAAACAAGGACCAAGTAAAGAAGCATCTGTTGGCCTAGGGCAGACACGTGATCCTGTTCCTCTCCCTAACCACTTACATGTGGGACACGGTGCACTGCACTGCACTCTTCAGTTACGGTGTCTCACTCTTCGGAAGGGAGGGCACCCCAGTATGCCTGTCTTCTAATTCTACACGAAGAACTAAATACAGTACAGATGACGCCATACACAATAAGCAAATAAGATGCTTCATTATAACCTTTTCCCTTCAAATGCTTAATAATCCCCTACAGAAGTCTACTTCAACAATGGAGCATGTGAATATACGTTTTTACATAAAATTTGCTTACGTTTCTCAAAAGCCCACAGTATTAACATTAGTATTTCAGGAATGCATATGCACAGGTGAGACTCACATCTCAGCAGATAACCCTTTCTCATAACAATTTATCTGGGCTGACTTCAAATCCTATACAAGTCTGAATTCTTACCCAGAAAAGGACAGTCATAAATTTTTCAATTCCATATCACTTTTTTCAAAGGTACAGAAATAAAACCACCATATACCACATTTTTAGTTATTACAACGGCCTACAGCTCATGAAATGGAGAGAAGACACTGGTAAAAACACGGGCTCAAAGTGTACTGCTCAGAAGAATTTAATGTGCAACGTTCTGGGGACTTTTTATAACTCAGGCATTCATTTACTAATTCGTATAGTTTTGTTTTGTTTTTTTTTATAGTTAGATGAGACAAGTTGCCCTCAAGTTGACTTCGTCTCACTGCGACCCCCAGTGTATCAGAGTACAACTGTGCTCCATTCAATGGCTGATTTTTGGAAGCAGATCACCAGGCTTTTTATCTTAATCATCTAGTGCTGCTATATAACAGAAATAATACAAGCAAACGGCTTTAACAAAGCGAAGTTCATTTTCTCACAGTAAGGTCGGCTAAAAGTCCAAATTTCAGGGTGTTAGCACCAGGGGAAGGCTTTCTCTCTATGTTGGCCTTCTCATCAATCTTCCCCTGGTCAAGGAGCTTCCCAGGCACAGGGACCCCAAGTCCGAAGGATACTTTCTGCTCCCGGCACTGCTTTCTTTGCGGTTTGAGGTCTCCCTGTCTCTCTGCTTGCTTTTATCTTTTATATATCAAGAGATTGCCTCGAGACACAATCTAATCCTGAGTCCTGCCTCACTTTTATATATCAAGAGATTGCCTCGAGACACAATCTAATCCTGAGTCCTGCCTCACTAACACAACTGCCACCCATCCTCCCTCATTAACATCATAGAGGCAGGATTTACAACATATAGGAAAATCACACAATACCGGGAATCATGGCCCAGCCCAATTGACACACACATTTTCAGGGGGACATAATTCAATCTATGACACCTTTCTTCCTAGGTAATTCTGGGTGGACTCAAACCACCAACCTTTCAGTTAACAGTCAAGCACATTAACCATCTGTACCACCCAGGACCCCCACACATAGTTACTGAACACATATTAAACGCCAAACACATTGCTAAGTACTCGGAATACAAAGCCTCCATCCTCCATCCAACTGGAAAGTTAAGTGAGTCTTCTTTGTGCTGTTCCTCTCACTTAGAACTAATTATATAGCATTGAATTTACTGGTCTAGAGTAGAAGTCACCAAACTTTCTACAGGACACCAGATGGTAAATATTTTAGGCTTTGTGAGCCATTTAAACTCTGTCAAACTTACCCAACTCTGCCTTTCAGTGTGAAAGCAGCCATGGACAATAACATTAACAAGTAGGTGTGGCTAGATTTCAATAAAACCTTATTTATAGATGCTAAAATTTGAATTGCACGTAACTTTCACGTGTCACAAAATAACCTTATTTTTTTTCAACCATTTAACAATGTAAAAGCCATTCTTAGCTCAGGAGCCATACAAAAACAGGTGGCAGCCCTGGACTTCGCCAGCAGGCCGTAATTTGCCAACCCCCAGTCTAGAGGCCTTGGTCTCCCCGTTTAGACCGCAACTTCAAAAGGTCAGGGATAACATCCTCTGCATTTTTATATACACCCAGGAATTGGCACGGTGCCTTAAGTGGAACAAGCAATTAACAAATGCTAGAAAATCCTATGGAGCACAGTTCTACTCTGACACACGTCAGGTACAGAACAGACTCCAAGGCAACCACTAAGCTATATTAAACTGAATTTAAAGATGACTAAGCCCTTACCCCTGCCTGCAAAGACTTTACAGTCTAGAGGTGGAGACAGACAAGGAACAGACAACTCCATGTGATAGGTGCTAAAATAGAGACTTACAGGGTGGGGTGAGTGGGGCACCTGATTCAGCTTACAGGGTAGGTGGGAAGGACAGAGAGAAAAATAAGGAAAATTCCTAAAGGTGGTGACACCTAGGAGAAATGTTCCAAACCGAAGCAGCAACCCTTTGAGGGGTGAACTGGCAAAAGAGAAGCCTAGAGGTTAAAAAGGTCCAGATCAGAAAGGCCCTTGTATACCACCCCAAGGAGTTTGGGCTTTATCCTGAAGACTTGAGAAACCACTGTAGAATTTTTATCTTGAAAATAACATATTTGCATTTTTAGAACCATTACTCAGCCTGCAGTGTGGCTACCTGAAAATAAGGGATAAAACTGGTGGCAGAAAGACCACCAGCTAGGAGGTTGTTGCACCTCCTTGTTGTCGTTAGGTGCCTTCGACTTTAATTCAACTCATAGCAACCCCATGTGACAGAGCAGAACTGCTCTATAGGGTTTTCGAGGCTGTAATCTTTACATTAGCAGATTACTAGGTCTTTCTCCTACAGAGCCAGCGGGTGGGTTAAAACGACCAACCTTTCGGTTAGCAGCCAAGCCCTTGTTGCAGTAATCCTGGCGAAATTCAACGGGGATCTACATTAAGGTAGAGGCAAAGAGGGTGGAGAAAAAGATGAGGGTTTGAGAGACATAGCTGGAGGTAGGAGTGGAGTCTTGGACAGAATATAGGAGGATGGGCGGGAAAGAGAGGGGTGAAATTAGAGCCTGCCCAGAAATGACCCCCCTCATCGCAAGGGATCCTCTGCTTGCCAGAGTCATCTTTACTGAAGAGAGTCTAGCAAGCATTGTTATCTCTGAACGGAGGCTTGGGAGAAGTAGTTAGGAGCCACGGTGTTTGACCATAGGGCCCCTGAGATAAATCCAGTTGCTGTCAACTCTGACTCATAGCAAACCTATGTCTGTCAGAGTAGAACTGTGCTCCACAAGGTTTTCAATGACTGATTTTTCAGTAGATCACCAGGTCTTTTTCTGAGGCGCATCTGGGTGGATTTCAACCTCCAACTTTTGGGTTAACAGACACGTGTGTTAACCATGTACACCACCCACGGACTCTGCCATTGAGATAGGGAATACAAAACATCTTTGGGTTTGGTGAGAGGATGAGGAATGAATTTCATCTTGGAATGGTCCCTGGATATCCCAACTGAACATATGGACTACAGCTTTCAGTATGGATTATACCTCAACATAAAGAAAATAAAACTCCTCACAACTGGACCAATAAGCGACATCATGATAAATGGAGAAAATATTGAAGTCGTCAAGGATTTCATTTTTCTTGGATCCACAATCAATGACCATGGAAGCAGCAGTCAAAAATCAAAGGACGTATTGCTGCAAAAGACCTCTTTTAAAGTGTAAAAAAGCAAAGACGTCACTTTGAAGACTAAGGTGCACCTGACCCAAAACCCAAACCCCTTGCTGTTGAGTTGATTCTGACTCATACTAACCCTGTATGACAGAACAGAACTGCCCCATATGATTTCCAAGGCTGAAATCTTTACAGAAGCAGCCTGCCACATCTTTCTCCCTCGGAGTGGCTCATGGGTTCAAACTGCCAGACCTTTCAGTTAGCAGCCACCAGGGCTCCTTGCCTAACCCAAACCATGGTATTTTCAATCATCTCATAACCCTGGTGGCATAGTGGTTAAGTGCTACAACTGCGAACCAAAGGGTCAGCAGTTCAAATCCGCCAGGCGCTCCTTGGAAACTCTATGGGGCAGTTCTACTCTGTCATGTAGGGTCGCTATGAGTCGGAATCGACTCCAAGGCACTGGGTTTGGTTTTTTTTTGTTTGCATATGCATGCAAAAGCTGGACAACGAATAAAGAAGACCGAAGAAGAATTGATGCCTTTGAATTATGGTGTTGGTAAAGAACACTGAACATACCATGGACTGCCAGAAGAACGAACAAATCTATCTGGGAAGAAGTATGGCCAGAATGCTCCTTAGAAGTGAGGATGGTGAGACTTCGTCTCAATGTACTTTGGACATATTACCAGGAGGGACCAGTCCCTAGAAAAGGACATCATGGTTGGTAAAGTAGAAAATGAAACCAAACCAAACCCATTGCCATCAAGTTGATTCCAACTGACAACAACCCTACAGGACAGAAGAGAACTGCCCCATGGGGTTTCCATGGAGCAGCCAGTAGATCTGAACTGCTGACCTTGTGGTTAGCAGCCAAACTCTTAACCACTGTACCACCAGGGCTCCCGATGAAGTAGAGGGTCACCAAAAGAAAATAAGGCCCTCAACAAGATGGATTGACACAGTGGCTGCAACAATGGGCTCAAGCATCACAATGATTATGAGGATGGTGTAGGACCAGGCAGTGTTTTGTGCTGTTGTACACAGGGTCACTATGGGTTGGAACTGACTCGACAGGACAAACAAGTCTTTAGGTCTGGAGAGATACAAATTTAAAATTGATCAATGTACAGACAGTAAATGAAGCTTTAGATTAAGATAAATTCATTCAGGGAGCGTATATAGCTTGAAAAGAGAGGAATCCAGGAACAAAAGGAGCAGACAGAGGAAAACCAAGGGAGTCTGTTATCTCAGAATCAGTGTGTACATCAACTTTTATTATAATGTTGCCCTGGGATAAACGAGCCATTCTTTTGAGAGATTTGCTAGAGAAGTTAAGAGCAGCAGCAGCTAGTACAGCAGACCAGGAGTCAAAGATCTATCCTCACCATGGCTTTGGGCAAATCACAACCTCAAGATCCCCATCTGTAGAAGTGTCTTCGCCTTCACTAAGTTGTAAAAAAAATCGAATCAGTGAGAAGCTGGAGGCTATATGAACTGTAAAATATACATTCTTGGTATATTTTGTAATGGAAATACTACTGAGTATCCAAGTTCCATTTAACAGAGTGTAAGCATCTGAAGACAGGATCCTCAATCATCTACCGCTTTCTATCTGGTACAGCACTATGTATTTAGTAGGTATTTTTAGAATGTTGTGGAATCCTTGGCAGTAACGTGAGAATGTATGCATTTGGGAAAGAGGTGCATAGCAAAAGGCATACCCAACTTCCTAAAAGGATTTACAATGAAAACAGTCAAACTTTATCTCCCCTCACAAATATGGCCAATGACAAATTGATGGGAGAGAGGTTTCAAATTTGCATTTTAGAACCTTATAGCCTACACTTCTTCCCTGATATGTATTTTTTTTCCTGAATGCCTTAGAAAAAAAAAGGAGAAGGAATTTACAGAAAAACCGGTGAGTTACAGAACAGGAGAACAGCCTAAAAGCAACTTTATAAAACTGTTCACCAACCACTGGCCTTTAGAGAAGAGCTCCTTCTCAAGTTGAAACCTGTGAAATGTAAATCAAGCCTTTGTGAGACAAACTAAAATAGCGTCCCCTCAGGCTGTGAAAATACCTCAGTGAAGTCACCGAGCTACTCCCTGATACAGTCAGAACCTACCTTGCAAAGATAGGTTTGTCTAGGGAGGAAAAAATTGCTGTTTGCTCCATGTTAAGTATGTACTTCATCAGAGGGCCTACTAGGATAAGGCGCAATATTTTTATATATCGATTACCCTGGTTTAGACACACAAGGATGATACTCAGATATAGTTTAAAAGCTGGTTTGAAATCATCATTGAATCACTATTTGCTTCTAATATTTACGAGGAGCTTGGAAACTAATCTGGTCTCAGTGTTAATTTTAGGAGTTCCATAAACTTTTACTAAATTGGTTTTACAGCCGCACTCTCTTCCTTAATCTAATTGTTTCTAAGAGGGAAAGCTACCTTCCTCCGAGATCAAGACTCTCTCAGCCAAGTTTCCATCCACAATGATTATCAACTTAATAAAAAAGCGTTGCTTAATAAAGGGCAAATTCTCAGCTACAATCTTACTATCAACTATCACTGATACTAATAGAACTTATTATGACTGAAAATACAAAAGCCGAAACATTTAAACAGCAATCAAATAATCCACACACAAGATGGGAGAGAAGATCCAGAAGTTTAAGACAAAACTGAGAGACTTCTTAGAAAAGGGTGCCTGGCTGAGATTTCTCTCCACAACAGGCAGAAAATGCAGCCTGGTTCCCACAGCAGCTTCCACTCATTCTATGAGACAATACACTGCACCCTGGGTTACTGTATATGGTGTGTAAGATACAGCTGCTTTCAGAAACAAAGCTGATTTTCCTGGCTTTTGTACAGGGAATGATGAAAATGGTACAATGATCTCATCTGTACTTGCCACCTGCTAAAATAATGTGTCTTGCTGCTAAAAATGATGCCACTTAAAATGATCACATAATTTTGTATATGCATGAAACATTTCTGGAAGGAATACACAGGAAATTGTGAACAGTGGTCTCCAGGGCACGGAACTTAGCAACTGGAGGCAAAGTAATTGACTTGTCATTATGCTTACTGTTTAATTTTTATAACAAATGCTTTATTTTTATAATAAAAAAAAATGACGTAGGATCAGTGCCAAAGCATGTACGTTTCTCTGACTACTTAAGTGTGATTTGATTTTGCTTATCTTAAAGCTTACTACCTTTGAAGTTCAACATCAAAAGGAAGGCTAGAAAAGTGGCGGCCAGACCTAGTTCTTTCACACTGCTCACTTCAAGCTTCACATGCTCTGTGAGGGCAAAGCACAACATGCGTCACTTGTTTAAGGGTATGTGAAATCTGAACTGGGTGGGAGATTTAATAGATGCACAAACAGTCACGGTACTCGAATTCGTGGGAAATGATTAGTTAGCTAGAGCCCATGGAGTAATCGGAGTTAGGGGGCGAATATGCCGAACATCAATACACATGCTGAGCCATAAAGCCTGCCCGCTAAATTATTGATCATAACATACATATATACGTATATCCCTGTCATTAAAACATAGTGGGAGAAATAAATTTGAAGCCCACTACATACATCCCTCCCTCTCTATCCCACCCTCCACCCCTACACACAACTTCTTCCAGGACATCATTTCTAATCCAAGAACAAGTACGATAATTTCAAGTTTTTAGAAACTGACTAAAAAAGTTTAACGTAAATGTTTTTACAGTTAAGTGCCATATACAAAAACATTCTAAATAACTTTTTTTTTAAACTTAAGAGTTTTATGCTCACTGTTATGACTTCTTTTAGCAAAAATATTACCAAAAACTGAGGAATTTTCCAGCAAAAACAAGTCCAAGCATATAACATTTTTAGAGTAAAAAGGTCAGGCTGGAGTCTTCACCAGGCGAACTCTAATACCTCTTTTGACCTTATAATCACCATGACGCAAAGTTAACACAGTATACGTATCTGCCTCTCAGAAGTAGCAAACTAACTTGGCTGATACTTTCTCATTCTACTACACCATCTTTGTAACAGGGGAATAATCACAGTAATCTACCTGCCTCTGCAATCACCTCAAATAACCGTTAGCGACATCGTATCTACAGCAGAAAACTCAGAAGGCTGAGGCTAACAACCCCATCTTCACTTAAATAAGAAATTCTTGTTGAGAAATTTCCAATTGAACCTCAGACATTCTGAGACATCAAGACAATGTCTTGTCTTTGAAAAGGTTAGTATTTGAAAAGGGACAAAGTAAGACTTGGAGGATATTCCAAATTCAACAGAGAAACTTCAACAAATCAAAACTTAAACAAAAATGGTTGGATATACTTGCAAAAATAATTTTGGACAAGTTTAAAAGTATAACCTTTAGGAGAAAATAAAGAGCACCACATAAGGCCTTAACAGAGCTCCTCTTTTGCAATGTCTTTTATAAGGGCACCTGCTCAAAGATACTGCTGGTTGTATACATTTCCTATACCTTTGAAAAACTGAACTCAGTAGTTTACTTCTCCAACCTCTGAAAATGGGAGCTTCAGAGTTCCACTTTATGAACTTATTTACAGAAAGTTCCATCTGCCTAATAACTTATCTATAAGCAAAACAGTATTTACTACAAAGGTGGAGAACAATGCTTTTCAAAAAATTATTCCACACACAGTAATTTTACTCCTTTTCAAAGCACTTTTGGTAAGTCATATTCTTTCCCTAGAATCTCAATGCTTATATAAGTGTAGTGTACCAGATAACACCGGAAAGAAAAATACAAAACTATGATCAAAAGAATCATTTGTCTACAAAACGTTCCTTTCAAAAGTCCCCAAATAATGTTATTGGCCTTACGGAATTACCCTGCTTTGACAGAAGAATGGCTTGGGGCAGTCTGTTCTCTCTGGAAGTTCAATAATACCAGCTGCTGGTAAAATCAAGTCTTCAAATGCAATGGATTTCAGTTCTACAAATCAAATGCCAGTTTCTCACACCAGCACATTAAGCAGAATAATGAATTTTTCCGCTTGTATCCATATTTCAGTGATTAAAAGAAAAAACAAACTTGGCCAGATCAAATGTGGCTTTTAATACTTTAGGATAAACACGCCCATCCTTATCTACGGCCCTACAATAAAGTTTTCAATACATCCCTTTCCTGGTTTCTAAAAGGTCACTTATGCGTGTTTCTACACTTGCTTTGAATCAAAGGAAAAGACAGTAAGGAGAGCCTTTTTGCCCAGGGACAAAACTGTGCCTAGCAATTACAGTGAGTGTAGACACTTCCTTTTGTTTTCTCTGTACGAGGATTAGCAGCGAAATAACTTTGTGGCCCTTAATTAAGGCTGCAGAGCGCTAAAGAACAATAACTTTAAAACTAAATTTGTGTTTTAACTGCATACAGACAATACAGGAAGTAAAGGTATTTGCCCCTTAGAATCCCCTTAACTTAGGCCTTTTCCTCTTTGGTTTTTTTTTTTCAGCAGAGCAAACAGCAATCACACTCAACCCTGGAGAAAGAGATATTTAAACATTTTAAAGGCAAAAGCACTTAAGGCGGACCTTCTTGACTCTGATCCAAGAATGCGTTGTGATGGCCCCGAGAAAAGAGAGAAAGGCAGGGATGAGAGTTTCTGATCAACGCTTCAGAAAGTGGGACCAAATGTCTACAGTTGAAATGGTGAATAATCAAGGGCGAGAAAATCCCGTTAAGTTAGAGAGACAAGGAAAGCAAAGAGAGATGCTAACGAGGAGCATCTTGGCTCTCGCCGGGTATTTAAAAAAAAAAAAAAAAAGCTAGACGTAGTTCAGAAGTTGGAGAAGGGAATTCCTTCCGTGGCCCAAGCTGGGGAGCCGAGGGCGAGCACACGTCTGTCTGAACCCCGCAGCCTGGGCCGGGGTGGAGGCGGCCAGCGAGCTGAGCTGCTGGTGAGCAGTAGGGGACAGGGCTGTCACCGCTTACCCAGGTGCAACGTGAGGTTGATGGAGTTGGGGTACTGCACCCCGGCCAGCATGGTCTGACTTTGCCACCAGGTGGTGTCGGCCTGGTTGTTGTAGTCGGTCAGGAAGGCGGCCCCGTGCTGCAGGTGGGGCTGCCCGGCGTCGCACAGGTGACAGGACTTGGTGACCCCGGTCACCCCGGTCTGCACACAGTACTCTTCGGGCGGAGCCCCGCACGTGTTGGTGGCCACCACGGTCACGTTGAAGGCGGCGTTGACGAACTCGGGCATGCAGCGCTGCGGCCGCCCGCCCTCGTCCGTGCACTCGTCCATGGCTGCCCGGACGCACCCCGCCGCGGCGGCCGCCAGCACGGCCAGCAGCGGCCAGAGCCGCCCCCGGGCCCGCAGCGCCGGCGCGGCCCGCTCGCTGCCCCTCATGCCGCCGCCCGCGCACTGGGAACGGCAAAGGCAAGGGCGCGGGCGCGTTCCTCTCGGCCAGCCGCGTCCCCCGAAGGCCGCTCCGCGGACCGAGCCTCGCAGCCTCGGGGCCGGACTCTGGGGCGGGCGGTGGCGGCGGCTCCCGCTGGGGAGACGGGCCGGTGGGCGCCGCTGGCGGGGACCGTGCGCCTCGCTGACCGCTGCTCCACGCGCCGCCTCCTCGCCTCCCTCTCCCACCCGGGACGCAGCCGGCTCTCCGCGCCGACCCCCGACTTCCTCGCGCGTGCTCGAGCGCGCGCCCCCGCCGAGGGAAGCTCAGGGGGTGGGGTCGGCAGGGTGGGGTGGGGTCTGGCCGCCGAGAAAGCCCCACCCCGGCCTCCGCTCAGCTGCTCCCGCGGCCCCCGCGGCTGCTCCCCCGCCCTCCGCTCGCCAGGGACTGCGCGTCCGCCCGGGAGACTGGTGGCGGCGGCGGGGGAGGGGCCGGAGGGGCGCGGGGGGTGGGCGGGGAGCGGGGGGGCAGGGAGGAGTCCGGAGGGAGGGGGAGGGAGGGGCGGCGGGGCGGTGCATGCCGGGAGGGAGGGAGGCTGCGGAGGGCGAGCGGTGTGCGCGGGCGGGACGCAGGGGTTCCAGAGCTCCCGCTCCCCCGAAGGCTCCAGACTGGGGCATGCGGTAGAGGAGAGGGCCTTTAAGGGGTGGCGCCGGGCTGTGGGGTCACTCGGGATCGGCCTTTGGGTCTAGCTCCAACCTGGGCCTCTGCAGCGTGGGTCTCCGGCCCGCCAGGTGCTCGTCCTTCGGCGTGGCCGGGCCGCGGCTACGGGGTCGCGACCCAAAGGGACCCGATTGTGGGGGCTGCCCACGGGCCTCTAGTCCCACCCGAGAGGCACTGCCGCGGCGAGAGGCCCTGGGATGTGGAGCGGACTAACAGCCCCTGAAGAATAAAGGCCTCCTCGCAGCATCAGAATGAGTTTCTGAAGCGACTTCCTGCTGATAAATTAATGTGTAATCAGTCGTTTTACTAGGGGCGAGGAAGGAAGTGAAATGGCTGGGAATGGAATGACATTTTTCCCCTGGGTACGCCAGACCAACTGCGAAATTATTCCACTGTGTTGTTTGTGTTCCCGGTTTGCCTTTAAAAGACTCGAAATTATGTGGATTCTGACATCCTCCTTTTCGGGCCTGCTGAGTCACGGAATATTCTCATTGCCAGGATGACTCAGTTCACAGAACCGGAGCCAGAAGATCATGAGTTTTACTCCCAGATCAGAACTTGGGCACTTAACCAGTGGTGGTATGGCTAGTAAAGAAGGGGGAAGGGAGGGTCCTGTAAAAACAGAAATAACAGGGATCGGAAATAAGTAAATGTTAGCTTACTATGGTTTGGGTCAGTGTTAGCCCAGAATTTCTATGTGGGAGAACTTTAGAGAGAATGGTCTGGTTGGATGGGGGTAGGATGATGTCTGTGGCTGTTTGTCACAATGCTGACCTTGCTTAGCAAGTATATTGATCGATTATATTGTTTGTTTATTTGATGGGAGTGTAGGCGGCTAAATGTCTCTAATCTCTCTTCCTTTGGCACCTCGCCATAGGGAGATGCAAGGGGGGGGCAGGGAGGGAGAGGTCTGTAATAATTTTTAGACCTTTCATATTTGAGTTGAAGCAATGTATTCTTTTATACCTAGAGGATAATATTCTTATTGCTGGCTTTTGTATTTGAGAAACGAACAAACGGTTTAAAAAACAAAAAAAAGTGGTTTGTCCTTGTATAAGGTTGGAGGTTCAAACCCACGCATTGGCACTGTGGAAGAAAAAGGCCTGGTGATCTGCTTCTATAATGATTACAACGAATTTGCTGCCATGGAGTCAATTCTGATCCATGGCAATGCCATGTAATACACAATAGAAAACCATAGCGTTTTCTCGACTGTAGTCTTTACAGAAAGGAGTGCTGGTGGCACAGTGGTTAAGTGCTCGAGTGCTTACCAAAAGGTCAGCAGATCAAACCCACCAGCTGCTCTGCAGGAGAAAGATGAGGCAGTCTGCTTTCATAAAGATTACAGCTTGGAAACACTAGGGCAATTTAACTATCATATACGGTCACTATGGGTCAGAACTGACTCAATGGCAATGGGTTTGTTTTTTGGTTAATCTTTACAGGCCTTTCTTCTGCAGTGCTGGTGGGTGGTTTTGAACCACAACCTTTAGGTTAGTAGACAAGCACAAGCCATTTGTAGCATGTAGGGACCTAGTTGCAATGAGAAGGAAGTATCTCTTTTCAGGAAAGTTAAAATATAACCAGCTTGTGTGCTTGATTATACCATTTACATTTTTGTTCCATTGTTTGGATCCTGTTTCAAATAAACCAATAGTTAAAATGGTTAAGACAATTTGGGTGGGACATGTGAACACTGACTAGATGCTAGATGATATCAGCAAATTAAATATTTTTGTTGTGAGGTACTGTTAAATTGACTCTGACTCATAGCAAACTCAGGTATAACAGAACAAAACATTGCCTGGTGCCAGTGTAGCGGGGCGGGGGGTTGGGGACCATGGTTTCAGGGGACATCTAAGTCAATTGGCATAATAAAATCTATTAAAAAACATTCTGTATCGCACTTTGGAGAGTGGCATCTGGGGGCCTTAAACGCTAGCAAGCAGCCATCTAAGATGCATCAATTTGTCTCAACCCACCTGGAACAAAGGAGAATGAAGAACACCAAGAACAGAAGGTAACTACGAGCCCAAGAGACAGAAAGGGCCACATAAACCAGAGACTACATCAGCCTGAGGCCAGAAGAACTAGATGGTGCCCGGCTACAACCGATGACTGCCCTGACAGGGAACACAACAGAGAACCCCTGAGGGAGCAGGAGAGCAGTGGGATGCAGACCTCAAATTCTCGTAAAAAGAATCAGACTTAATGGTCTCACTGAGACTAGAAGGACCTCGGTGGTCATGGCCCCCACACCTTCTGTTGGCCCAGGACAGGAACCATTCCCAAAGCCAACTCTTCAGACAGGGATTGGACTGGACAATGCGATGGAGAGGGATGCTGGTGAGGAGTGAGCTTCTTGGATCAGGTGGATACTTGAGACTGTTGGCACCTCCTCCCTGGAGGGGAGCCGAGAGGGTAGAGGGAGTTAGAAGATGGCAAAATGGACATGAAAAGAGAGGGTGGAGGGAGAGAGCGGGCGGTCTCATTAGGGGGAGAGCAATTGGGAGTACGTAGCAAGGTATATATTTTTGTGTGACACACTAACTTGATTTGTAAATTTTCACTTAAAGCACAATAAAAATTAAAAAAAAAAATTGTCTGGTCCTGCATAATCCTCACAACAGTAGATATGTTTGACCCCATTGCTGCAGTCACTGTTTCAGTCTACCTGGTTGATGGTCTTCCTCTGCTTCAATGACCCTCATCTTTACCAGGCATGATACCCTCCTCCAGGGACTAGTCTTTTCTGAAAACATGTCCAAAGTAAGCGAAATGAAGTCTTGCCATCATCCTCGCTTCTAAGGAACATTCTGGTTGTACTTCTTCGAAGACAGATTTGTTTGTTCTTACGGCAGCCCGTGGTATAGTCACTATTCTTCACCAACACCGTGATTCAAATACTTCATTTTTCCTTCGGTCTTCATTGTCCAGCTTTCGAATGGGTATGAGGCAATTAAAAATACCATGTCTTGGGTAAGGGACACTTTAGTCCTCAAAGTGACATCTCTGCTTTTTAGTATTTTAAAGAGGTCTTTTGCAGCAGATTTGCCTGATGCAGTACATCATTTGAGTTCTTGCCTGCTGCTTCCATGAGCGTTGATTTTGGATCTAAGTAAAATGAAGTCCTCGACAACTTCGATATTTTCTCCATTTATCATGATGTTGGTTATTGGTCCAATTGTGAGGATTTTTGTTTATTTTATGTAATCCATACTGGAGACAATATATAGCCTTTGACCTTCATCAGCAAGTGCTTCAAGTCATCTTCATTTTTGGTAATAAATATTCTATGGGGAGCCAAGATGGCGGAATGGACAGACGCTTCCGGCGAGCCCTCTTTACAACAAAGACGCGAAAAAACAAGTGAAACAAGTATATTAGTGACAAGCTGGGAGCCCTGAGATTCAAAGGCAAGCTTAGAAAGCGAACTAAGGGGCGGGGGAGAAAAAGACCATTAAGAAGCGGAGAGGACTTACCAGAACTGAATCGCAGGGAGCCCTCAGGCACCATTCCTGCAGCAGCCGTGGCGGGCTGGTACTAGCGTTCAGCTGCAGTTTCCTCAGGGAGAAGCAGCCAGCCACACAGCCCACTCACACCTCCAGAACCTGAGGAGAACGGTGCTCACGGCAAAAGCTAAGAACTTGCATGTACTTTAACGCGCCCCCCTCCTGCAAACCGGCTTCAGTGGCTGAATCCCTGGGCCTGAGATAGGCCCTGTTGAGCAACTAGAGCCATCCTCCCGGCCTTGGGGAAGGGGAAAAAAAAAAAATTGCACTTGGGGGAAAAATAATTTGCTAGCTCCAATAATCAGGGCAGCTCAGGACAGAAGCAGCTCCTCTCCAGGCGTAAACCGTCTGTGGACTTTGAGCACCTTTCCCTTCTGCGTGGACCTGTGTGGGCCTATTTTGGGAGAATAGGCCCTTGTTGGCAGACTCCAACTATTTCAGCTGTATGGTGGAGAAGTGGGTATTTGATGTTTGACATTGCTTTACCTATTAAACAAGGTCATCACCTACCCACATCAGGGACCTAAGGACTCGTAGCTTCACTCAGGTCACCCGGCCACCCGCGACAGGGGTCCAAAGATAACTGGTACCTCTAGTCCTTACAACCAAAAACTTTGGGTGCCCGTGGTCTGTCTGCAGAACCAACCCACATGCATGCTCTAGGGAACAAGGACGTGCTTTCCTCAGAGACACTCGGGGGTCGGTTCTCAGCCCCCCGCCTTATTCAAAGCATGACCCCCTGCTACAATCATGTATTGGTATATACGCCAACCACCCCTGCCCCTCTAAGACTGTAGGACAGAGCCTGTACCACACACTTGATGATCAGCTATCTGGAAACCTGAGCTGAATTCACACAAGAAAACTGAATGGACTCCTAGACTGATATACCTGATAACAGTTCTATCCATCTGGGGAAAGGATGTCAGAGCTCCAAAGTGAAAATAATCAAGCTAGCTCACTCAAGCAACCCATACGGGTATACCAAAACAAAACAAAGCAAGCAGCTACGACACAGTAAGCAAGCATAAACGAATACAATAACTTATAGATGGCTAAGAGACAACAGTCAATATCAAGTCACGTAAAGAAACAGCCCATGATCACCTCAACAGGCTCTCAAAACAAAGAACCCAAGGATCTTCTGGAAGAAAGTGCGTTCCTGGAATTACCAGATGCAGAATACAAAAGTTTAATATACAGAACCCTTCAAGACATCGGGAAGGAAATGAGCCAATATGCAGAACAAGCTAAGGAACACACAGATAAAGCAATTGAAGAAATTAGAAAGATTATTCAGGAACATAATGAAAAGTTTAATAAGCTGGAAAAATCCATAGACAGGCAGCAATCAGAAATTCAGAAGATTAACAATAAAATTACAGAAGTAGACAACTCAATAGAAAGTCGGAGGAGCACAATTGAGCAAGTAAAGGCTAGAATTTCTGAACTCGAAGATAAATCACTTGGCACTAATATATTTGAAGAAAAATCAGATAAAAGAATTTTAAAAAATGAAGAAACCTTAAGAATCATGTGGGACTTTATCAAGAGAAATAACCTACGAGTGATTGGAGTACCAGAACCAGGAGGGATAACAGAAAATGCAGAGAAAGTTGTTGAAGATTTGTTGGCAGAACTTCCCTGATATTGTGAAAGATGGGAAGATATCTATCCAAGATGTTCATCAAACTCCAAATAAGGTAGATCAGAAAAGAAAGTCAACAGGACATATTATAATCAAGCTTGCCAAAACCGAAGATAAAGAGACAATTCTAAGAGCAGCAAGGCATAAAAGAAAAGTCAGCTACAAAGGAGAGCCAATAAGAATAAGTTCGGACTACTTGGCAGAAGCCATGCAGACAAGAAGGCAATGGGATGGCATATTTAAAAAATTGAAGGAAAAAAACTGCCTGCCAAGAATCATATATACATCAAAACTGTCTATTAAATATGAAGGTGAAATTAAGACATTCCCAGATAAACACAAGTTGAGGGAATTTGTAAAAACCAAACCAAAACTACAAGAAATACTAGAGGGAGCTCTTTGGTTGGAAAATCAATATCAGGTATCAACCCAGGACTAGAACACTGGGCAGAGCAACCACCAGAAGTCAACCCAGACAGGGAAATCCAAAAAAACAAAGCAAGATTAAAAAAAAAAAAGCCCAACACAGGGTAACAGCGATGTTATTATATAAAAGAAGACAACATTAAAATAATAAAGAGGGACTAAGAAATATAATCATACACCCTCCATATGGCGAGGAAGATACGGCAATACAAAGAAATAAAAGTTAGGTTTAAATTTAGAAAAACAGGGGTAAATAATAAGGTAACCACAGAGGTGACAAACTGTCCTACTCATCAAAATAAACTATCAGAAAAAAATAGACTCAGCAGAAACAAAATCAACAACAACAAATATGAGGAAAGGACAATATATAAAGATAATCTACTCAGCACATGAAATTAAGTGGGAAAAAGAAACTGTCAACAACACAGGAAAAAAGACATCAAAATAATAGCACTAAATTCATAAAAAAAAAAAATTTTTTTTTAATTTATACCTATCCATAATTACCCTGAATGTAAATAGACTAAATGCACTAATAAAGAGACAGAGAGTGGCAGAATGGATTAAAAAACAAGATCCATCTATATGCTGCCTACAAGAAACGCACCTTAGACTTAGAGACACAAGCAAACTAAAACTCAACGGATGGAAAAAAATATATCAAGCAAACAATCAAAAAAGAGCAGGAGTGGCAATATTAATTTCTGACAAAATAAGTAAAAGTATCTCTATTTGCAGATGACATGATCTTATACACAGAAAACCCTCAAGAATCCTCAAGAAAACTACTGAAACTAATAGAAGAGTTCAGCAGAATACGGGGATACAAGATAAATATACAAAAATCAGTTGGATTCCTCTACACCAACAAAAAGAACATCGAAGAGGAAATCACCAAATCAATGCCATTTACAGTAGCCCCCAAGAAGATAAAATACTTAGGAATAAATCTTACCAGGGATGTAAAAACTTATACAAAGAAAACTGCAGTGCACTTCTGCAAGAAACCCAAAGAGACTTACATAAGTGGAAAAACATACCTTGCTCATGGATAGGAAGACTTAACATTATAAAAATGTCTCTTCTACCAAAAGCAATCTATACATTTAATGCAATTCCGATCCAAATTCCAACGACATTCTTTAATGAGATGGAGAAACAAATCACCAACTTCATATAGAAGGGAAAGAGGCCCCGGATAAATAAGGCATTACTGAAAAAGGAGAACAAAGTGGGAGGCCTTACTGTACCTGATTTTAGAACCTATTATACTGCCACAGTAGTCCAAACAGCCTGCTACTGGTACAACAACAGATATGTAGACCAATGGAGCAGAATTGAGAATCCAGACATAAAGCCATCCACATATGAGCAGTTGGTATTAGACAAAGGCCCCCAAACAGATAAATGGGGAAAAGACAGTCTTCTTAACAAATGATGCTGGCATAACTGGACATCCATCTCCAAAAAAATGAAACAAGACCCATACCTCACACCATGCACAAAAACTAACTCAAAATGGATCAAAGACCTAAATATAATATCTAAAATGATAAAGATCATGGAAGAAAAAATAGGGACAATGTTAGGAGCCCTAATACATGGCATAAACAGTATACAAAACATTATTAAGAATGCAGAAGAAAAACTAGATAACTGGGAGCTCCTAAAAATCAAACACCTATGCTCATCAAAAGACATCACCAAAAGAGTAAAAAGACTACCTACAGACTGGGAAAAAGTTTTTAGCTATGACATTTCTGATCAGTGTCTGATCTCTAAAATCTACACGATACTGCAAAAACTCAGCTACAAAAAGACAAATAACCCTATTAAAAATGGGCAAAAGATATGAATAGACACTTCACTAAAGAAGACATTCAGGTAGCTAACAGATATATGAGGAAATGTTCATGATCATTAGCCATTAGATAAATGCAGATCAAAACTACAATGAGATTTCATCTCCAACAAGGCTGGCATTAATCCCAAAAACACAAAATAATAAATGTTGGAGAGGCTGTGGAGAGACTGGAACACTTCTACACTGCTGGTGGGAATGTCAAATGGTACAACCACTTTGGAAATCGATTTGGTGCTTCCTTAAAAAGCTAGAAATAGAACTACCATATGATCCAGCAATCCCACTCCTCGGAATATATCCTAGAGAAATAAGAGCCTTTACACGAACAGATATATGCATGCCCATGTTTATTGCAGCACTGTTTACAATAGCAAAAACATGGAAGCAGCCAAGGTGCCCATCAATGGATGAATGGATAAATTATGGTATATTCACACAATGGAATACTATGCATCGATAAAGAACGCTGAGGAATCTGTGAAACATTTCATAACACGGAGGAACCTGGAAGGCATTATGCTGAGTGAAATCAGTCAGTTGTAAAAGGACAAATATTGTATAAGACCACTATTGTAAAAACTTGAGAAATAGTTTAAATGGAGAGGAAAACATTCTTTTGTGGTTATGAGAGGGAGGAGAGAAGGAAGGTGGGAGTGGGTATTCACTAATTAGATGGTAAATAACAACTACTTTTTTTTTTTTAGGTGAGGGAAGGACAACACACTACAGGGAAGGTCAGCACAATAGGACTAAACCAAAGGCAAAGAAGTTTCCTAAATAAACTAAATGCTTTGAAGGCCAGTGTAGCATGGGCAGGGGTTTGGGGAACATGATTTCAGGGGACATGTAAGTCAATTGGCATAATAAAATCTATTAAGAAAACATTCTGCATCCCACTTTGAAGAGTGGAGTCTGGGGTCTTAAATGCTAGCAAGCAGCCATCTAAGATGCACCAATTGGTCTCAACCCACCTGGATCAAAGGAGAATGAACAACACCAAGGACACAAGGTGATTATGAGCCCAAGAGACAAAAATGGCCACATGAACCAGAGACTACATCATCCTGAGACAAGAAGAACTAGATGGTGCCCAGCTACAACTGATGACTGCCCTGACAGGGAACACAACAGAGAACCCCTGAGGGAGCAGGAGAGCAGTGGGATGCAGACCTCAAATTCTCGTAAAAAGACCAGACTTAATGGTCTCACTGAGACTAGAAGGACCCCGGTAGTCACGGCCCCCAGACCTTCTGTTGGCCCAGGACAGGAACCATTCCCCAAGCCAACCTTTCAGACATGGATTGGACTGGACGATGGGTTGGAGACGGATGCTGGTGAGGAGTGAGCTTCTTGGATCAGGTGGACGCTTGAGACTATGTTGGCATCTCCTCCCTGGAGGGCAGATGAGAGAGTAGAGGGGATTAAAAGCTGGCAAAATGGACATGAAAAGAGAGAGTGGAGGGAGACAGCAGGCTGTCTCATTAGGGGGAAAGTAATTGGGAGTATGTAGCAAGGTGTATATAAGGTTTTATGTGAGAGAGTGACCTGAGTAGTGAAGTTTCACTTAAAGCACAATAAAAATTATTAAAAAAAAAAAGTCTCCCAGGTGATTTTAGTATATAAACAGTATTGAGAATTCCTGCTTTAGCTGCAGAAAACATGGAGGCAGAAACAGGTGATCCTCCCAAACCTGGGACTCAGTATTTAATAGAAAGTAAGTTTGGAGGCCTTGACAAAAGAAAAGCCACTTTTGAAGGATGCGGGCTTAATTGTGGAATGCTGCTGTTATAATCTGTGATGTTGCGGTAGGCTGAATAATGCCCGCCCCCCCCAAAGATGTCCACATCCGAATCCCTCAGAACGTATGGCTATGTTACCTTATAAACAAATTGACTTTGATTAAGTTAAGGGTCTTGACAAACCATAATCCAAACCCACTGTTGTCGAGTTGATTCCAACTCTTGGCTACCTGATGTGTTACAGAGTAGAACTGCTCCATTGGATTTTCTTGGCTGTAATCTTTACCGAAGCAGTTCATGAAGGGCTTTCTTCTGTGAAGTCACTGGTGGGTTCGAACGACCAACCTTTTGGTTAGCAGCCTATTGCTAACCACTTGCACCAGATTAGCCTGGGTTATCCAGCTGGGCATGATGTAAGCGTGAGGGTCCTTATTAGTGAAAGCAGGAGGCAGGAGCATCAGGGCCTCTAGTAGCTGAAAAAGACAAGGAAAGGAATTCTTCTCTGGAGTCCCCAAAAGGATCCAGACTTGCCAATGCCTTGACCTTAGGCCTGTGAGGATGATTCTGGATTTCCGACCCCCAAGAACTGTAAGATAATAAATTAGTGTTAAGTCACAAAAATAAATAAACAAATATTCTACTTACCCGGAAATTCCACTGTTAACTAAATAGACAAGACACTTTAGAAAATGTGAGATTTTCTTTTAGTGTTAGTTCCACTATTTAAAAAAAAAATCCAGAGTCCTTTTAATACACATTCTTAACTGCTTGGAAGCTCCATCGTCTACTAAACAGACATGGTGCTTAGAAGAAAAATGGGAGAAATTTGGGCTCCAACCCCTCAAAAAATGATTGTGTACCCAATCATTATTGCTTCTGTGCAGTAAGAAAAGGAGGCTGAGGAGTAGTTGTTTATTGCACAGACAAGACAGATCCAAATTTAAAAAATTCCCACTTATGTAGAACTTAAGAGAAAAGAGACTTCACCCTATCAGGATCTACATAATTTCAAGGAAGGATTCTAATTGGCCTGGCTTGGGTCACCTGCAAACCTCTGGGCAGGGCCACCCCTAGCCAGGTGAAGAGTAACATGACTGGCAGCCCATCAGAAAACCATGAAGTTCAGGAAATGGTGTTCTCCAAAAGAAAGAGGTTGCTGTTGCCAAAAAGAAAAAAAATAATAGATGTCTGTCTCCTGTATCAAGTTTTAGAATGTGTGATATAGTTAGAAAAATAATTGAAATATACGTATTGATTTTTAAGATCACAGGTTTGCTGTTTTTAGCCTATTATAATTACCAGTGTATTTCTTTTTCTCTTCCTTAAAAAAAAATATATATATTATTTATTTATTTTTTTATTCTTTCTGATCTCATTTCCCTGTATTCCTCCCAAGCCTAAACATCATTGTGCTATACTTACCTTTTATGTTTAGAAATGTAACCTAAACGTATTATGAATAATAATATAAAGATGTTAGCCTATATATACTGTTTTACACTTTTCAAAGTGTAATAGCTTTGAAACACAGGATGTTGTTACCATCTTTGTACAGATGAAGAAACTAAACTCAGAGGCATCAAGTAATTCACCTGAGACATGTAGACTTGTAGGAAGCAAAGTCAGGAGGAGAGCCTGCGTCTTCTGGCTTCCAGACTACCGCTGTTTCCTTTTCTTTTGTATCAAGGTCATGATAGGGAAGAGGGTAAAGGAAAACTATCTCAAACTTCCCAGGCTTTTAGGTTATCAACTGAGAATTAAAAATTAGGTGAAAATTAATGTGATACTGGAGGAGAATTACAATATCCCTCTAGAAAGTGACACTAACAACACATGATGCTTTGTGCTAGGTTTGTAGATTCTGCCTGAGTCCTTGGTACCCATCCAAGCATAACAAGATAAGGTATCTTCTGTGGCAGTATGCAGGTAAGGACAAGATTCCTCTTGTGTGAAGTAAAGTCCTTCCTTCCCTCCCAGCCTCACACACCCAACTTAAGCTGTATTTATATTGTGACACTAGTAAAAAATAGAAAAGAACACATGTCATAACTCATAAGAGTCAACCCAAAACTTTATTTATTACAATATACAAACACAATTAAAAAAAGTATTTCCAGAAACCAGTAGCTAAGCCCAGGCTCCAGCCCTCAAAAAAAAAAAAATAATAATAATCTTCCCGTCAAGGGAAGAGAGAACTTAATTTCTCAAAAAATGTATTATTCTACTAACCAGATGTGAATTTCATCCCACTGTAGCGAATATGGAGCCCTGGTGGTGCAGTGGTTAAGAGCTACGGCTGCTAACCAAGAAGTCAGCAGTTCGAATCCATCGGCTGCTCCTTGGAAACCCTGTGGAGCAGTTCTACTCTGTCCTGTAGGGTGGCTATGAGTTGGAATCAACTCAGTGGCACTGGGTTTGTGTCCCTCCCCACCCCCTTTGTTTATAGCGAATATAGAGATAATCTTTTGTATGCAGGTGACATGGCTTTATTGTGCTAATCCACTATACCCTTATAAATTACTGGCCCTGATGGTTAATTACTGTTAGAAAGAATGGGTCATTATTTTAAAACCAAAATTACTGTTTTTGGGAGAGTTTCCCCAACATTTAATGGTTTAAGAAAGAAAGAAAAGACCAAAATGGATGTCAAAAGAGACTCTGAAACTTGCTCTTGAACAAAGAGTAGCTAAAACAAATGGAAGAAATAAAGTAAAAGAGTTGAACAAAAGATTTCAAAAGGCGGCTTGAGAAGTCAAAGTAAAGTATCATAATGAAATGCCCAAAGACCTGGAGTTAGAAAACCAAAAGGAAAGGATATACTCATCATTTCTCAAACTGAAAGAATTGAAGAAAAAATTCAAGTTGCAATATTGAAGGATTCTACGAGGAAACTATTGAACAACGCAGGAAGTATCAAAAGAAGATGGAAGGAATACACATAGTCACTATACCAAAAAGAATTGGTTGATGTTCAACCATTTCAGGAGGTAGCATATTATCAGTAACCAATGGTGAAAGGTAAGACAGTTCACAGCGCTGGGGAAGCCAGGACAACTTGTACAAGGCCAGATCATGGGAGATCCATAGGTACATCCAAACTCCCCGAGGGACTGAATTGCTGGGCTGAGGGCTGTGGGGACCATGGTCTCGGGGAACATCTAGCTCAGTTGACATGACACAGTTTATAAAGAAAATGCTCTACATTCTACTTTGGTGAGTAGCGTCTGGGGTCTTAAAAGCCTGTGAGCGGCCATGTAAGATACTCCACTGGTCTCACCCCTTTGGGAGCAAGGCAGAATGAAGAAAACTAAAGATACAAGGGAATGATTAGTCCAAAGGACTAATGGACCACTACTGCCACGGTGTCCACCAGACTCAGTCCAGCACAACTAGATGGTGCCTGGCAACCACCACTGACTGCTCTGATGGAGATGAAAATAGAGGGCCCTGGAAAGGGCTGGAGAAAAATCCAGAACAAAATTCTAACTCACAAAAAAAGACCAGACTTTCTGGCCTGACAGAGATTGGAGAAGCCCTAAGAGTATGGCCCCCCAGACACCTTTTTAGCTCAGTAATGAAGTCACTCCTGAGGTTCACCCTTCAGCCAAAGATTAGACAAACCCATAAAACAAAATGAGACTAAAGGGGCACACCAGCCCGGGGGCAAGGACTAGAAGCCAGGAGGGGACAGGAAAGCTGGTAATATGGATACAGGTCGAGAAGGGACAGTAATGACATGTTGTGGGGTGGTTAACCAATGTCATAAAACAATACGTGTACTAACTTTTTAATGAGAAACTAGTTTGTTCTGTAAACCTTCATCTAAAGTACGAAATAAATAAATAAAATAAAGTACCAATGGTATTGAAGGAAGAAGTCCAAGCTGCACTGAAGGCACTGGCAAAAAACAATGCTGCAAGAATCGACCGATTACCAACTGAGATGTTTCAACAAACGGATGCAGCACTGGAAGTGCTCACTCATCTATGCCAAGAAATTTGGAAGACAGCTAGCTGGCTAACCAACTGGAAAATATCCGTATTTGTGCCCATTCCAAAGAAAGGTGATCCAACAGAATGCAGAAATTATTGAACAATAACATTAATATCACATGCAAGTAAAATTTTGCTGAAGATTATTCAAAAATGGTTGCAACAGTACATCAACAAGGAACTGCCAGAAATTCAAGTCAGATTCAGAAGAGGACATGGAGCAAGGGATATCATTGCTCATGTTAGATGGATCCTGGCTGAAAGCAGAGAATACCAGAAAGATGTTTACCTGTGTTTTATTGACTATGCAGAGGCATTTGACTGTGTGCATGGTAACAAATTATGGACAACATTGCAAAGAATGAAAATCCCTGAAGACTTACTTGTGCTTGTGAGGAACCTGTACATAGATTAAGAGACAGTCATTTGAATAGAATGAGGGGATGCTGCATGGTTTAAAGTCAGGAAAGGTGTGTGTTAGGGTTGTATCCTTTCACCATACTTATTCAATCTGTATGCTGAGCAGATAATCTGAGAAATTGGACTACATGAAGAAAAATGGGGTGTCAGGATTGGAGGAAGATGCATTAACAACCTGCCATATACAGATGACACAACCTTGCTTGCTGAAAGTGAAGAGGACTTGAAGTACTCACTGATGAAGATCAAACACTACAGCCTTCAGTATGGAACACATCTCAACGTAAAGAAAACAAAATTCCACGCAGCTGGACCAGTAAGTAACATCAGAGTAAACACAAAAGAGATTGAGGTTGTCAAGGATTTCGTTTTACTTGGATCCACAAACAACACCCATGGAAGCAACAGTCAAGAAATCAAAAGATTCATTGAATTGAGCAAATCTGCTGCAAAAGACCTTGAAGTGTTGAACAGCAAAGAGGTCACCTCAAGAATTAAGGTACACCTTTTTTTTTTTTAATCCAAGCCATGGTATTTTCAATCACCTCATATGCGTGCGAAAGCTGGACAGTGAATAAGGGAGACCAAAGAATAACTGACACATTTGAATTATGGTGTTGGTGAAGAATATTGAATATACCATGGACTGCCAGAAGAATGAACAAATCTGTGTTGGAAGAAGTACAGCTTGAATGCCCCTTGGAAGCAAGGATGGAGAGACTTCGACTCACATACTTTGGACACGTTATCAGGAAAGACAGTCCCTAAAGAAGGACATCATGCTTGTAAGGTAGAGAGTTGACACAGTAGCTGCAACGATGGGCTCATATGTAGTAAGGATTGTGAGGGTGGCGCAGGACCAGTCAGTGTTTTGTTCTGTTGTACATATGAGAACCAACACAATGACACCTAAAACAACATAGTTCATTACTTCATTTCATTGGCATATACTGAAACAATTTTTTTTGGAGACTGTGCATAGTAGTTATTTTGCTCAAATTAGAAGTTTACAACTTTTGGAGTGAAACACCTTTGTGGCTGTGGTCCAAAACCCAGTGCCGTCGAGTTGTGGCTGTGGTAGGAGGTTATAAAACCAAAAACCAAACCTGCTGCTGTCGAGTCAATTCCAACTCATAGCGACCCTATAGGGTAGAGTAGAACTGCCCCATAACGTTTCCAAGGAGCGCCCTGGCAAATTCAAACTGCTGACCTTTTGGTTAGCAGCCATAGCACTTGACCACTATGCCAGCAGGGCTTTCCAGGAGGTTATAGCACTAGCTTTTAAAGTTTTTCAGGCTCACAATGGTATAGTCCCGGCACAGAATTCAAGGGCCTCTATCTCCAGTTTATGTATGTATTTGGATAAATGCTAGATTACTTTTTCTTCCCACCCAAATTTTATTTTAACAACCACGTTAAAGCAAAATTAAAAATTTTTTTCTTCCATACTAAAATGACTTTTTTATTTACCAAAATTCCCTTGCTATGCTAGCCCATATCATTCTTTTAAGACATTTTTTATTGGAGTATAATGTACATACAGAAAAATCCACAGATTCTAAGATTGTAGTTTAATAAAGTATCACAAAATTCACATGCCTGTGTGATCACTACCCAGGTCAAGAAGTAAATTATTTCCGTAGTCCAAAGCTCCATCCTGCCCTCTGCCAATCACCATCCTCTCTATTCCCTTCAAATGTGAACTCTAACCTTTTTTAACCTTACTTCTATCACCATAGATCAGTTTTGTTTGCTTTTGACCATTATTTAAAATGAAGTCATACATATGTACTTTGTGTTTGGGTGGCTTCTTTTGATCCCAATTATGTTTGTGATATATCGTATTTTTATGCAAATAGGGTGTGTGTTATATGTTTTTTGCCAACCACACAAGCCCCTTGCACATTATTTTCCTAGGGTGCTATGGACATTATATATGTAGGTGCACTATCTATGTGGACACATTTGCAAAAAATACAGTATATTTATATTGATATGTGCGACAATAATTATTTTTCTTTATTGTGTTATTAAACTATAATATATTTATTTATTCTACTGTTGAGGGACGTTTCAGCATTTTTCAGGTTGTGGCTATTATAAATAATGTTACTATGAACATTCCTACTTATCCTTTGGAGACATTTAAGCATTAGCAATCCAACCACCTTATTAAATCCACTGAATTCCTGTATTTGGTAGATTCTTTTGGATTTCCCTCATACACAATCAGGTCATATGTACATGCTGATAGTTTTAAATTTTAATACTTTTTGACTGTCTTTAAAATCTACTTGCACTGATCAGGACACCTAACACAATGTTGAAGAGAAGTGGGGATGGTAGACATCTGTATCTAGTTCCTGATCTCAGAGGGGAAACTTGCAACATTTCCATATTAGATTGTTCTTTGTTGTTTGTTTTCCGTATTTCCTTTTATCAGGTAGAAGAATTTGTCTTGTATTCCTAGTTTGATAAAAGGCTTTTGTGTTTGTTTTTAATTATGAATGAGTGTTGGAACTGCACATTATTTTTCTGCATCTATTGAAATGCTCATATGACTTTTCTATTACATATGCATTATACTATTGTTTTGCTAAGGTGGTGAATTACTTTGATTAATTTTCAAATGCCAAACCAACCTTGCATTCCTGGAATAAATCCAATCCTTTTATTTTTTTGTCTATCACTGTACTTGGTTTTTTTTTTTTTTTTTTTTTATAATAACTTTTATTAAGCTTCAAGTGAACGTTTACAAATCCAATCAGTCTGTCACATATAAGTTTACATACATCTCACTCCCTACTCCCACTTACTCTCCCCGTCTTGAGTCAGCCCTTTCAGTCTCTCCTTTCTTGACAATTTTGCCGGCTTCCCTCTCTCTCTATCCTCCCATCCCCCCTCCAGACAAGAGTTGCCAACACAATCTCAAGTGTACACCTGATATAATTAGCTCACTCTTCATCAGCGTCTCTCTCCCACCCGCTGACCAGTCCCTTTCATGTCTGATGAGTTGTCTTCAGGGATGGTTCCTGTCCTGTGTCAACAGAAGGTCTGGAGAGCTTGACTGCCGGGATTCCTCCAGTCTCAGTCAGACCATTAAGTTTGGTCTTCTTATGAGAATTTGGGGTCTGCATCCCACTGCTCTCCTGCTCCCTCAGGGGTCCTCTGCTGAGCTCCCTGTCAGGGCAGTCATCGATTGTGGCCGGGCACCAACTAGTTCTTCTGGTCTCAGGATGATGTAGGTCTCTGGTTCATGTGGCCCTTTCTGTCTCTTGGGCTCTTAGTTGTCATGTGGGCTTGGTGTTCTTCATTTTCCTTTGCTCCAGGTGGGTTGAGACCAATTGCTGCATCTTAGATGGCTGCTTGTTAGCATTTAAGACCCCAGACGCCACATGTCAAAGTGGGATGCAGAATGATTTCATAATAGAATTATTTTGCCAATTGACTTAGAAGTCCCCGCAAACCATGTTCCCCAGACCCCCGCGCTTGCTCCGCTGAGCTTTGAAGCATTCATTTTATCCCGGAAACTTCTTTGCTTTTGGTCCAGTCCAATTGAGCTGACCTTCCATGTATTGAGTGTTGTCTTTCCCTTCACCTAAAGCAGTTCTTATCTACTGATTAATCAATAAAAAACCCTCTCCCACCCTCCCTCCCTCCCCCCCTCGTAACCACAAAAGTATGTGTTCTTCTCAGGTTTACTATTTCTCAAGATCTTATAATAGTGGTCTTATACAGTATTTGTCCTTTTGCCTCTGACTCATTTCGCTCAGCATAATGCCTTCCAGGTTCCTCCATGTTATGAAATGTTTCAGAGATTCGTCACTGTTCTTTATCGATGCGTAGTATTCCATTGTGTGAATATACCACAATTTATTTACCCATTCATCCGTTGATGGACACCTTGGTTGCTTCCAACTTTTTGCTATTGTAAACAGAGCTGCAATAAACATGGGTGTGCATATATCTGTTTGTATGAAGGCTCTTGTATCTCTAGGGTATATTCCGAGGAGTGGGATTTCTGGGTTGTATGGTAGTTCTATTTCTAACTGTTTAAGATAACGCCAGATAGATTTCCAAAGTGGTTGTACCATTTTACATTCCCACCAGCAGTGTATGAGAGTTCCAATCTCTCCACAGCCTCTCCAACATTTATTCTTTTGTGTTTTTTGGATTAATGCCAGCCTTGCTGGTGTGAGATGGAATCTCATCGTAGTTTTAATTTGCATTTCTCTAATGGCTAATGATCGAGAGCATTTTCTCATGTATCTGTTGGCTGCCTGAATATCTTCTTTAGAGAAATGTGTGTTCATATCCTTTGCCCACTTCTTGATTGGGTTGTTTGTCTTTTTGTGGTTGAGTTTTGACAGAATCATGTTGATTTTAGAGATCAGGCGCTGGTCGGAGATGTCATAGCTGAAAATTCTTTCCCAATCTGTAGGTGGTCTTTTTACTCTTTTGGTGAAGTCTTTAGATGAGCATAGGTGTTTGATTTTTAGGAGCTCCCAGTTATCGGGTTTCTCTTCATCATTTTTGGTAATGTTTTGTATTCTGTTTATACCTTGTATTAGGGCTCCTAGGGTTGTCCCAATTTTTTCTTCCATGATCTTTATCGTTTTAGTCTTTATGTTTAGGTCTTTGATCCACTTGGAGTTAGTTTTTGTGCATGGTGTGAGGTATGGGTCCTGTTTCATTTTTTTGCAAATGGATATCCAGTTATGCCAGCACCATTTGTTAAAAAGGCTGTCTTTTCCCCAGTTAATTGACACTGGTCCTTTGTCAAATATCAGCTGCTCATACGTGGATGGATCTATGTCTGGGTTCTCAATTCTGTTCCATTGGTCTATGTGTCTGTTGTTGTACCAATACCAGGCTGTTTTGACTACTGTGGCTGTATAATAGGTTCTGAAGTCAGGTAAGGTGAGGCCTCCCACTTTCTTCTTCTTTTTCAGTAGTGCTTTGCTTATCCGGGGCTTCTTTCCCTTCCATATGAAATTGGTGATTTGTTTCTCTATCCCCTTAAAATATGACATTGGAATTTGGATCGGAAGTGCGTTAAATGTATAGATGGCTTTTGGTAGAATAGACATTTTTACTATGTTAAGTCTTCCTATCCATGAGCGAGGTATGTTTTTCCACTTAAGTATGTCCTTTTGAATTTCTTGTAGTAGAGCTTTGTAGTTTTCTTTGTATAGGTCTTTTACATCCTTGGTAAGATTTATTCCTAAGTATCTTATCTTCTTGGGGGCTACTGTGAATGGTATTGATTTGGTTATTTCCTCTTCGGTGTTCTTTTTGTTGATGTAGAGGAATCCAAGTGATTTTTGTATGTTTATTTTATAACCTGAGACTCTGCCAAACTCTTCTATTAGTTTCAGTAGTTTTCTGGAGGATTCCTTAGGGTTTTCTGTGTATATAATCATGTCATCTGCAAATAGTGATAACTTTACTTCTTCCTTGCCAATCCGGATACCTTTTATTTCTTTATCTAGCCTGATTGCCCTGGCTAAGACTTCCAACACGATGTTGAATAAGAGCGGTGATAAAGGGCATCCTTGTCTGGTTCCCGTTCTCAAGGGAAATGCTTTCAGGTTCTCTCCATTTAGAGTGATATTGGCTGTTGGCTTTGCATAGATGCCCTTTATTATGTTGAGGAATTTTCCTTCAATTCCTATTTTGGTAAGAGTTTTTATCATGAATGGGTGTTGGACTTTGTCAAATGCCTTTTCTGCATCAATTGATAAGATCATGTGGTTTTTGTCTTTTGTTTTATTTATGTGATGGATTACATTAATGGTTTTTCTGATATTAAACCAGCCTTGCTTACCTGGTATAAATCCCACTTGATCAGGGTGAATTATTTTTTTGATGTGTCGTTGGATTCTATTGGCTAGAATTTTGTTGAGGATTTTTGCATCAATGTTCATGAGGGATATAGGTCTATAATTTTCTTTTTTTGTAATGTCTTTACCTGGTTTTGGTATCAGGGAGATGGTGGCTTCATAGAATGAGTTGGGTAGTATTCCGTCATTTTCTATGCTTTGGAATACCTTTAGTAGTAGTGGTGTTAACTCTTCTCTGAAAATTTGGTAGAACTCTGCAGTGAAGCCGTCCGGGCCAGGACTTTTTTTTGTTGGGAGTTTTTTGATTACCATTTCAATCTCTTTTTTTGTTATGGGTCTATTTAGTTGTTCTACTTCTGAATGTGTTAGTTTAGGTAGGTAGTGTTTTTCCAGGAATTCATCCATTTCTTCTAGGTTTTCAAATTTGTTAGAGTACAATTTTTCATAATAATCTGAAATGATTCTTTTAATTTCATTTGGTTCTGTTGTGATGTGGTCCTTCTCATTTCTTATTCGGGTTATTTGTTTCCTTTCCTGTATTTCTTTAGTCAGTCTAGCCAATGGTTTATCAATTTTGTTAATTTTTTCAAAGAACCAGCTTTTGGCTTTGTTAATTCTTTCGATTGTTTTTCTGTTCTCTAATTCATTTAGTTCAGCTCTAATTTTTATTATTTGTTTTCTTCTGGTGCCTGATGGATTCTTTTGTTGCTCACTTTCTATTTGTTCAAGTTGTAGGGACAGTTCTCTGATTTTGGCTCTTTCTTCTTTTTGTATGTGTGCATTTATTGATATAAATTGACCTCTGAGCACTGCTTTTGCTGTGTCCCAGAGGTTTTGATAGGAAGTATTTTCATTCTCGTTGCTTTCTATGAATTTCCTTATTCCCTCCTTGATGTCTTCTATAACCCAGTCTTTTTTCAGGAGGGTATTGTTCATTTTCCAAGTATTTGATTTCTTTTCCCTCGTTTTTCTGTTATTGATCTCTAGTTTTATTGCCTTGTGGTCTGAGAAGATGCTTTGTAATATTTCGATGTTTTGGACTCTGCAAAGGTTTGTTTTATGACCTAATATGTGGTCTATTCTAGAGAATGTTCCATGTGCGCTAGAAAAAAAAGTATATTTTGCAGCAGTTGGGTGGAGAGTTCTGTATAAGTCAATGAGGTCAAGTTGGTTGATTGTTGTAATTAGATCTTCCGTGTCTCTGTTGAGCTTCTTACTGGATGTCCTGTCCTTCTCCGAAAGTGGTGTGTTGAAGTCTCCTACTATAATTGTGGAGGTATCTATCTCGCTTTTCAGTTCTGTTAAAATTTGATTTATATATCTTGCAGCCCTGTCATTGGGTGCGTAAATATTTAATATGGTTATGTCTTCCTGATCAATTGTCCCTTTTATCATTATATAGTGTCCTTCTTTATCCTTTGTGGTGGATTTAAGTCTAAAGTCTATTTTGTCAGAAATTAATATTGCTACTCCTCTTCTTTTTTGCTTATTGTTTGCTTGATATACTTTTTTCCATCCTTTGAGTTTTAGTTTGTTTGTGTCTCTAAGTCTAAGGTGTGTCTCTTGTAGGCAGCATATAGATGGATCGTGTTTCTTTATCCAGTCTGTGACTCTCTGTCTCTTTATTGGTGCATTTAGTCCATTTACATTCAGGGTAATTATAGATAAATAAGTTTTTAGTGCTGTCATTTTGATGCCTTTTTATGTGTGTTGTTGACAATTTCATTTTTCCACATACTTTTTTGTGCTGAGGCGTTTTTCTTAGTAAATTGTGAGATCCTCACTTTCATAGTGTTTGACTTTATGTTAGTTGAGTCGTTACGTTTTTCTTGGTTTTTGTCTTGAGTTATAGAGTTGTTATACCTTTTTGTGGTTACCTCATTATATACCCCTATTTTTCTAAGTAAAAACCTAACTTGTATTGTTCTATATTGCCTTGTATCACTCTCCATACGGCAGTTCAATGCCTCCTGTATTTAGTCCCTCTTTTTGATTATTGTGATCTTTTACCTATTGACTTCCATGATTCCCTGTTATGTGTATTTTTTTTTTTTTAAATTAATCTTAATTTGTTTGTTTTTGTGATTTCCCTATTTGTGTTGATATCAGGACGTTCTGTTTTGTGACCTTGTGTTGTGCTGGTATCTGATATTATTGGTTCTCTGACCAAACAATATCCTTTAGTATTTCTTGTAGCTTTGGTTTGGTTTTTGCAAATTCTCTAAACTTGTGTTTGTCTGTAAATATCTTAATTTCGCCTTCATATTTCAGAGAGAGTTTTGCTGGATATATGATCCTTGGTTGGCAGTTTTTCTCCTTCAGTGTTCTGTATATGTGGTCCCATTCCCTTCTTGCCTGCATGGTTTCTGCTGAGTAGTCAGAACATATTCTTACTGATTCTCCCTTGAAGGAAACCTTTCTTTTCTCCCTGGCTGCTTTTAAAATTTTCTGTTTATCTTTGGTTTTGGTGAGTTTGATGATAATATGTCTTGGTGTTTTTCTTTTTGTATCAATCTTAAATGGGGTTCGATGAGCATCTTGGATAGATATCCTTTCGTCTTTCATGATGTCAGGGAAGTTTTCTGTCAGAAGTTCTTCAACTATTTTCTCTGTGTTTTCTGTCCCCCCTCCCTGTTCTGGGACTCCAATCACCCGCAGGTTATCCTTCTTGATAGAGTCCCACATAATTCTTAGGGTTTCTTCATTTTTTTTAATTCTTTTATCTGATTTTTTTTCAGCTATGTTGGTGTTGATTCCCTGGTCCTCCAGATGTCCCAGTCTGCATTCTAATTGCTCGAGTCTGCTCCTCTGACTTCCTAGTGTGTTGTCTAATTCTGTTATTTTATTGTTAATCTTTTGGATTTCTACATGTTGTCTCTCTATGGATTCTTGCAACTTATTAATTTTTCCAGTATGTTCTTGAATAATCTTTTTGAGTTCTTCAACAGTTTTATCAGTGTGTTCCTTGGCTTTTTCTGCAGATATCCTAATTTCATTTGTGATATCATTAAGCATTCTGTAAATTAGTTTTTTATATTCTGTATCTGATAATTCCAAAATTGTATCTTCATTTGGGAAAGATTTTGATTCTTTTGTTTGGGGGGTTGGAGAAGCTGTCACGGTCTGCTTCTTTAAGTGGTTTGATATGGATTGTTGTCTCCGAGCCATCACTGGGAAACTAGTTTTTCCAGAAAATCCGCTAAAAAAAAACAGCAGTCAGATCCCTATCAGAGTTCTCCCTCTGGCTCAGGCTATTCAGATGTTAATGAAGCCGCCTGGGGAGGGTGGGGGAGGGAACAGAGAGATAGGAGAGTAGCACCTCAGAATATAGCCAGAGTTGCTTGTCTTGCTTGGAATGACTATTATATCTGAGATTCCCGCGGGCGCGTCGCCTACGTGTGCTGGCTGTGTGGAGATTGCCCCCAGGGGGTCTGGCCCGCTGGAGTCACGGTCAGATCCTCCGCTTCCAGCCCCACGCCCAGCGTCAAGGCTCCCCTACTGGGACGGTGCACTCTCGACTCCAAAATCAGTCGCTGCCTCCCGGGGACTTCTCGTCCCTCCAGCCGCGTGGCCGTGCCGCCCCCGTGAACCAGGTGGGCCCCCTCCCGGGGTTAGTTCAGATGGGTGGAGTAGCTCCCCGTGCTTGTGCCGCGACCGAGTGTCCCGGCTGGAACGCTGTTCTCCCCGCTCCAATACCAGTCGCTGCCTCCCAGGGACTTCTCCTACCGGCTGCGTCCTACGCCGCCTGCGCGACCCGGCTGGTCACCTTCCCGGGGTTAGTTCAGGGGGTGGAGCAACTCTCCGTGTTTATGGCGTACCTGCGTGCAGTCCAAATCCCTGCGGGACGGTTCCCCGGCTCGGATGCTGCTCTTTCTGCTCCAAGATCAGTCACTGCCTCCCGGGGACTTCTCCTAACGGCTGCGTCCCACGCCGCCCGTGGAACCGGCTAGTCCCCCTCCCGGGGTTAGTTCAGGGGGGTGGAGCAGGTCTCTGTGCTTGTGCCGTACCTGACTGGTACGCTGGCTCCAGGCTCTGGAAACAATCGCTGCTTCCCCGTATTAGTTTGTTCTCCGTCTCTAAATCTGTGTTTGTTGTTCAGGGTTCGTAGATTGTTATGTATGTGATCGATTCACTTGTTTTTCCGTGTCTTTGTTGTAAGAGGGATCCGAGGTAGCGTCTGCCTAGTCCGCCATCTTGGCTCCGCCCCTTGTACTTGGTTTTTAATATTTTATTTAGGATTTTTTTTTATCTATGCCCATGAGAGAAATTATCTTCTTATCTTCCTTTCTCTTAACATCCTTGTCAGTATTTAGTATCAAGATTATGCTATTTTTTTGTTCTCTGAAAGAATAATTTTAAGTGTTATTTCGTCTTTAAATGCTTGGAAGATTTCACCTGTGAAGCCAGTTGGACCTGTCCTTTTTTTCTAGAGTGGGTGGATAGCGGAACTTTTCAACAATAGATTGAATTTATTTAATAAGTATAGGATATTTAGATTTTCTATTTCTTCTACAATAAGTTTTAATACATTGTATTTTTTAAGGAATTTGACGATTTCATCTAGATTTCTAATCTATTGGCATAGAATTTTTCTTAATAACCTCTTATTATCTTTTTAAATATTTTATTGTATTTGTGGTAAAAAACATACACAGGAAAGCCCACTTTCATTCCATAGTTACTACACATTATGTTCAGTGACATTGGTTACATTCTTTACACTGTGTCAGCATTTTCATTGCTTCACTTCTACTTGTTTCATTCCTAGTAACTGAGCCTCACTGACCCCTGAACTTCTCATCTATGCTTTACAGTTATTGTTATCCATTTGGTCTCATACAGATAATTTTTTAGAAGAATGCAGTACTCAAGGGTGCCATTCTTTACTTTTTGAGCTAACCTGTTTAGTTCAAAGGTGACTTCAGGGAATAGTTTTGCTTCAAGCTTTAAAGAGTAATAGCCTTCACAGTAACTGTGATATTCCTCCACTCTTGATAAGTCTAGTAAGTCTGGATTCTTTAAAATTTGAAACTCTGTCCCATATTTTTCTCCCTTTCTATCAGGATCCATCTACTGTGTCCCTAGTCAGAACGTTTGGTTGTGGTAGCCAGGCACTATCTAGTGCTTCTGGTCTCAATTTGGGAGAGACAGTGGTTCATAGAGACAATTAGTCTGCAGTCTGATTCCTTCTCTGATTCTTGGGTTTTCTTCTTTCTCTTGCTCCAGACAAATAGGGACCAATAATTGTATCTTAGATTGCTGCTTGTAAGCTTTTAATACCCCAGACACTGCTCACCAAACTAGGAGGTAAAACATAAATGTTAAGAACGGCAGTATGCCAACTGACAATATTGTACCACTAGTCCATGACCCTGAGTCTTCAAACGAAGAAAACTAATCATATGAGGTGATTGGTTATGTCTAAGAGATTGGTTATGTTTAGGAAGTATCTGCACCTGTAGCCCCTGTTTGTTTTCATATATATATATATATATATATATATATTTGTTGTTGTTGTTACAAAATTACATATAACATAAAACAAACAAATAAAAAACCCAAACATGTTGCTGTCAAGTCAATTCTGACTCATGGTGACCCTATAGGACAGAGTAGAACTGCCTTGTAGAGTTTCCAAGGAGCAGGCTGGTGGATTTGAACTGCCGAACTTTTGGTTAGCAGCTATAGCTCTTAACCACTGCACCACCGGGGCTCCCTGTGTAACAGCATTTGCCAAATCATCATTTTTCTTGTGTCCTTTTTAGTGGCGTCAATTACATTAGTCAAGCTGTACAAACTTCAGGTACATTCAGCACCACCTTTCCCATCACGGTAAACAAAGTGACTACTACCTGGTAAAAGATTCCCCCCGTTCCCCACCCCACTGCTGATAATATTACCAATGTTGTTTCTGGAGATGAATCTTGGTGATGCCTATAGAAGTATACTCCCTCGGGCCCATATCTGAGTAAACGACCCCCTGAATTTTCAGGGGCATGTGTTTGTTAGGCTTCTAGCAGACACCAGCTGATTGTCAAAGCACGTGACTCTCCACCTAATCAAATAAATAACAGCACATCAGGTGCTGGTCAGAGAACAGTCTCCAATGCAATGCTACCCAGGACCTAAGACGTCTAGTTTAAGAGAAATAGGTTTTATAGAGAATTGCCTGAAAGAAATACAGCCCATCTATTCCTTATATACTTTATAAACTCTCCTTAGATTAAGTCAACAGTTTGAGAACTGGGGACCTGGACTATATCATATTGGTCTCAAGGAATTATTTCTTCTCTGTTGGGCTTTGGCTTTTTGCCATTATCAGCCAATTTTTGGGGAGAAGGCAATGCATGAAACAGTCTAATAAATTATCCCATTAATGGCAGATCATGCCTGTCTTCATTATGGGAAATAGTCGGAGACACGTTCTCAGCTCCCAGGATGGTTATAATTCTCCTAAGGATGGGCCATATTTCTCTTCTTGGATGATCATTAATGGTTGCCTTCTGTTTGTGGAGTGGGTCAGAGACAGAGTGTCTGGGGAAGTCAACTTTTGCACATCCCCGTTCTTTTTGGAAAACATACCATCCGGAGTCATTTAGTCTCACAAACGTAAAGAAAGTAACTACATAGTGATTTCCCTTGAAGAAAAATACGAAGCGCCTTAAATCTGCATGTAGTTGTTGATAAGTGCTCCGTTTAGCAATGTAAAATGCTTGTGTCTTCTGTCCATCCCAATGTTGGTGTAAACTATCTTCATTATGTTACTTAAATATGTACAAATGGAGAACTAGGTATAAAACCCTTGCTATATGCAACTCTGCTGTAATCTTAAAACCAAAACAATCTTACTAACTAAAAACAAAACTAAGAAAGGAATAACATTCAAATTAACAACATTAATGTAATGGATAATAGTACATCGTTGCTTAAGGCATACATTTAATGAAGTACAAATTGCTGAGGTAAAGGCTGTGTGGAGCTCAGCTTCCATTCCTGCCATGTGCGTTGTGATGACTCAGTTCTCCCACTGTGTTTCTCAATTAAGTAAAGCTTGGAAACCTTCATCAATGCAGTGTTGTGCAGGGATGGCATTTCTCCTTCCTTGGACCAAGCACCTCATTAACATATTAAGTACACCACTACTCTTTTCTCTATAAATCAGTAGTCACTGAGTCGATTCTGACTCATGGCAACCCCATATTTGTGTCAGAGAAGAACTGTACTCCACAGGATTTTCAGTGGCTGATTTTTCAGCAGATCACCAAACCTTTCTTCCCGGGTGCCTTTGGATGGACCTGAATCATCAACCTTTCTGTTAGCAGCCATTAGCCATTTGTACCACCCAGGGGCTCTATTTTTTCTATAGCCCGTGACAAGCACAAGTAGAACTTTTGGGTAACGATGTGAGGACAAACACAAAAAGAAACATGAGCAGTGAAAGGAGGTGGCAGTACTTGGTTATATAGACAGTCATTCAGATGATCCGAAATGTGCTTACTTCAATTTCTTTACAATATCATTAAAATAAAAACACAAAAATTTAGAAATTCTCACAAATATTAAAGGTACCAAGGAATATACCCACAGACTCACAGGAGCCCATGTACAGTTATTCAAATTCGAATAACAGGGACATTGGGAAATATACTGTGGATTATTGTGATTGCCTTGCTTGGATCATCTTCCCCTCATTGTGCTTTAAGGAGGTAAGAAAGAGAAATGTGATTTGAGAAAACTGGAAAGGAGGGCAGGCACCAAAACCTTGAAGATTACCGTGGAGCATCAGTGGGCTTAAAATGGCAGAGAATGGCTACCAGAACTGACCCTTTAGAGATGAGTGACAACCCCTGGGCTTCTGGACTTACATGAAATGGGGATCCGGAGAAGGAAAGATATTCTCATAACAAGCAGGATAGATGTTTGGAGTCACTAAAAGTATGTGACCTTAAGTTAGTCCCCGAGCTGGTGAAACAGGATATATCATTTTTCATTTAATATCATATTTATCATATTTCATTTGATATTTAGGATGCAAATATAGTTAAGTCTCCCATATGTGATAGTACAGGAGCCCTGGTGGCACAGTGGTTAAGTGCTTAGCTGCTAACGGAAAGGTCGACTGTTCGAATGCACCAGCTGCTCCCCAAGAGAAAGATGTGGCAGTCTGCTCCTGTAAAGATTACAGCCCTAGAAACCCTATGGAGCAGTTTTACTCTGTCCTATAGGGTCTCTGTGAGTTGGAATCAGCTCAATGGTAATGGGTTGGTTTGGTGGAATGTGATAATAATATCCATAGCTAATATAGTCTCCCTGACAATGACAATAATATTCATAGCTATTTTTTACTCAGCACTTACTGTGCCAGACTTCTATTTTTTTCAATTAGCCCTCTTATCTGTTCTTATTCTCATTTTCAGATGAAGAACTAAAGCACTGAGATATTAAGTAACTTGTCATTCAACTGTTGGTGGAGCCTGGATTTAAACTCAGGATTTCTGACACTGGAGTAGTGCTCTTAACTATTATGAAAAATAATAACAAATGTTTACTTGGCATTTTCTACCCAACAGTGATATTTCAAGTGCTTGGTACATATTAGCTCATTTAATCTTTCCAACAACTCTATGAGGTAGGAACTTTTGCTATTACCCTATTTTAGAGATTGAAAAAACAGAAGCACAGAGAGGTTCCGATCACTAAGATCACACAGTTAGTAAATGACAGAGCTGAAATTTGAACATGAGCAGTCTGGTTCCAGAGTCTCTGTCTTCACTGCTATATAGTAATGCCTCTCAAGCTAAATCAACTTTCTAGGACGTGGCTAGTGTCGAACATATCTATTTACATATGTCTTGTGATCATACTATCAGTCACAAACTAACATTCATCTAGGTTTGGTAATGATGTCGGAAATGTTGAGACATTTATTTCTGAATGGATGCTATGGTCATAAATAAGGTCTTCATAAAGTTCTTTCAAATATTCAAAATTTGAAAACATCATCTGTAGGTATAATAGAAATAATCTGCAAATAATAGTGTTTAGGACAAATATCTTTACACAAAATACACATATTTTTAGTTTAAATTCTGTAACAAAAAAAGAAAGAACTGTTATAGGTAAGATGAGCTGAGGGAAAGAAAAACCCAATTCACCTTAAATTATGCACACAGATTTTTTTTCTGCCATGGCTGAAACTCGAATTATTAAAGTTGAACAGTTAAGCTTTAATGTTAAACCACTCGAGGGCTTCAGAAATATGTTGTAGTGACGAGGCTTATTTGGTGTTGGTTCCATGTGAAAGGGAGCGAGGTCCACTTTCTTCCAAATCCAGGGGCAGCGTCACCTCATGACCAAGTAAGCGTAGTGGCAATAATGCCGTACAATCTTCTCCCCACACATCACATTTTTGAAACTATCCAGTAAATTGTACAGTAAGTGAAGTTCTCCAACTGTAATGAAAAAGCGTTGCTTTTAAGTGTTAGTGCTCCCAAGTTTCAGGTTTAGGGTTTTAAACCCTTTATCCAATTATATTCGACTAAGATAATGATGGTTTTCTCTTAAACTTTCAGCTTTGATCTTTGTGTGTGTTCACTGTACCCCATTTTGTTAACTACACAGGATATGATTTTCCAAAGCAAGGATTAATACTGACTCAAACTGATTTTATGGAAAAACTATGCCAGGAAGTAATTCAACATCAGAGAATTCATTGAATTCAAGAATGTCATTTTCTAACAAAGAGCTGAATGGTCCTTTGGATGTCCTTTGGTGCTTTTCAGGCATAAGGCACCCTTGTTTCATATTTAATAGCATTTGAATGTTGTGCTAGTAAAAGCGTTGATCACTTACTCTGGAATGAATTGTGGAAAGGACAGTCTGAATAGGAAGGACCTCTGTGACATCATTGCCATTTTAGCAGAGAAAATAATTCCATCTACAAAGCAGAAATACAATGTAGTTCCACATAAGGCAAGTGAACAAACACATTTCACCAGGCTCCCTTGCACAGAAAAGGAAGATGATTAGCTCCAAAGAACTCATCTCAGAATGGGTACTCAGCAAGGTCAAAGCAAGTTGTTCAAATGTGGGGAATAAAACCCAACAGACTATAAAAATAGTAACCCTCTCTGTAAATTGGCACCAAGGCAACTCCCAATAGCCATAAGTGTTTCAAGAAAAAAAATTTTTTTTAATTGTTAAAAAACTCCCTTCCAGTTGCATAGGTAATTGCCTTCATGAACAACTGCTACTTTTGCCATGAGACCAGAAGAACCGGATGGTGCCCAACTACCATTACGGAATTTTTTGACCAAAGTTTCTAAAAAAGAATCTTTGATCAAAAGGGGGAAAATGAAGATCAGAATTTCAAATTCTTGTGATATCCTGATATAATATTTAAAATTTAAACCAAAAATATCCCCTGAAGTCTTCTTAAAACCAAACAATAGTTTAACTTAACTAATAAAAAAATCTGCCTTGAGCATGATGTTCTTTTAAGAACTATCTATGTGGGATCAGAGTGACAACAGCAACTTGAAAGATTAGACTGGAACCTTGGGGGCAGTAAGTTTATGCTGATTGTGGAGGAACAACTCAGAAAAGGAAGGCGGGAGTGATTGCACAGCTCCAACAATATCATCAAGGTCACTGAATTGCACATGTAGAAACTGTTGAATTCTGTGTTTTACTGTGTATATTCTCAACAACAACAGCAAAATAAAATTTAAAAAAAAACAAAACAAAAACTTTCTTCCAGGTTTCGGGGCCCTGTTGGCACAGTGGTTAAGAGCTTGGCTGCTAACAAGAAGGCTGCCAGTTCAAATCCACCAGCTGCCCCTTGGAAACCCTCTGGGGCAGTTTTACTTTGTCCTATAGGTCACTGTGAGTCAGAATCAACTCAACGGCAACAGGTTTGGGTTTTTTTGGTTCCAGATTTCAGCAGACATAAAAGTAAACTTGCTATATCTGAGAAACTGTGTCTACTGAAGATAATCCTGATTTTTTTCTTAATAGATTGTAGAACCTAAAAATAGGAGTAAATTATACCTTAATATGCTTAAGTTTTCCAGAACGTAGTATTCACGTCCTTCTAAAATATACCAATAAAAATAACTCAGTAACTCAGGAAAGCTCGATATTAGGCATAACAACAAAATGACAGAATCCTGTGTGTCTGTAGCTCCAAGGTCTGTTCCAGCTCTGCAGTCTTGGGATTTTAGACATTTGAAGTTTAATTTCAGCAAGCATAAGAATGGATTTCCTTCCCTCAGCAAGTATAGACTGTGCACATTTGCACGGGAGTGAGATGTAAGAGGTAAGGATAGTACTTTTCACTCATTTTGTTTATAGGATCATTAAAAAAAAAAAAAAAAACAGGATAGCTGTACATTATTCTGAAATACTGGAATATTTCTTATTCTGGAGTTCCCTTCTTATGATAGCTCATTAGGAACACATCATATGAATATGTCTGTTGAGTGCATGAAAGAATCATTGTCATCAGGCTGCCCTCTTAATCTATCTTATCCCCTCATCTGAGGTATATGGTTACGCAGCTGCACCAGCGCTACAGAAAATGCAATGTGTTTCCTACTGCCACGGCGGGGCTCTGCACAGGCAGTGTCAGGGCAATAGCCAGTGACACACAAAAAACAAATGCCCAGGTGTGCCTGAGTTCATTCACGCGGTGTTTCTTTTATATCTCAGATTGGCTGAAGTTAGAGACCAAGGGCTCTTTTTTTTTTTTTTTTTGCCTTAAATTTTGACACAAATGAGAAGTGGGAGGGAGGTTGTAGGAAAAAGAAAAGATTAAATTAGATTTTAACCTGAATTAATTTCTAGTGAGTAGATGCGGTTTACCTTGGATACTGCAAGTTTTTGTTCAATAAATTTAAAATAACTCAATTTTCTTCTCTATTTGTTGTTTTTAAGGTGTCTTAACAAGAGTCCATTAAATGTGACTGAGTTGTTGGGGAAAAAGGCATCTTGGGATAAAGCCCAACAAAACTAATAGAGTGAACACCACACACCTTGTGCCTCCAACTCAACTCCTAGAAGGCAGCCCAAAGTTCATTTCTATTCCGAGGCAAAGGCAGGAATCCATTCCAATTCTCTGCCTGCTGAGCATTTTTTCCATCGAACTTTTTCTGTTATTGGCTAACCCTAGCCAATCCTTCTATTATTTACAAAGTGATCTCTACTTGCAGAACAGAAAGCTAGACACTAGGATGGCTGAGACTAGGAGGGAAAGCAAGAGTTTCAAAACAGAGGGCATGGTTTCAATTTTGGATGAGTTTATAATCTAGCCAAGAAGATAAGGTACATACATGTAAAAAGTATTCAAGCACATTTGTGAAATAATATAAAATTTTTAATGATATTTGGTGACTCGCATACATAAATGCCTAAGAGTTAATATGCAAAGAAACTACTTCCCCAATAAGTGAGTGAATAAGCAGTCATGGACTAAAATTTTAAAAGCCGTAAGGGCTGTGGGCTAGCATAAAAGAAGGGAAAGAGGACTTCAAGTAAAAACATGAATATATAAAATGTTTCATAATGTATTGAAAATTGATAATTGTTTGAAGATAATGAGTAGTTGGTTGCTTATCTATTCAATAAATACCTACTTAGCACCTACTATTTTCCAAGTATTTGTTCATTCATTGAACAGATATTTATTTACTGCTTGTTATGTTCCATGAGCTAGAAGTATAGCAGTGAGTGGGCACCACAGAGGACTTAAATGTCAAAGCCATGAACAAGTTTGAAATCTAATGGTGAAGATAAAAATTTAAATAAACCATTCTCTAATGATGAGAATCATGATGTAAGAAATACAGAGGCAACTGGAAGTTATTGAAGGGTTTAAGCATGGAAATAATATGATCATATTTACAATTAAAAAAAATTCTCTTATTGCAGATCACGAATGGATCACAAGGGAGCAATGGAAGAGGATCATTTAGAAAGCTAGTGCTACAATCCCAACAAGAGATAGATGATGGATAAGGGGATGAGAAACATGGTAAAGTCAAGATGTACTTGGGAGATAGAAGAAGCATCTCCTAGATATTTCTTGACTTAGATTAAGAAGACAATAGGGAAGACATTTCCAGATTCTGGCTTGAGTGACTGGGTTAATGGTGACGTGCTATTTACTGAGATAGAAAACACTGGAGGGAGAGCAATTTGGTGAGTACAGTTAAAAGGCACTGAGTTCAATTTTTGACAAGGTCATGACTTTGTGATAGATGCAAACTAAGGCATAGTGGGTGACCTTGAGTGTTCATAGTTTAGGAGAGAAATAACACCTTACAATTAAGTATAATAAAAGGCTAAATAGAGATGTGGAGTATGTTGAATTAGTCAGGATAGGTGAAGCTATGCTCTAGTAGCAAATAAACCCTGAACCTCAATGACATAACCAACAAAAGTTCATTTCTTGCTTACAAGCAGTCTAATGCAGGTTCAGATAACATTCCAGGGCAGCTCCCCTCCATATGGTGGGTTTAGGCCACTTCCATGTTGTGTTTCCACCGTGCTAAGTCAAGGCTTCCATAGCTAAGAACAGAAGAAAAATAGAGGTTGTATTCTGATATGTGGAGTCCCTGGGTGGTACAAACAGTTAATGAGCTCGGGTGCTAACCAAAAGGCTGGAGATTTGAGTAGATTCAGAGGCCCGTTGGAAGAAAAACCTGGCAATCTACTTCTGAAAAATCATCAGTTGAAAGCCCTGTGGAGCACAGCTCTGCTCTGACGCACAAGGGGTCACCATGAGACAGAATTGACTCAACGGCAACTGGCTTATTCTGATTTTTAGGCAAGAGTGAACTATTGGTGTTTTTTAGATGAATGAAGGACCTTATTACACTTGAGAATAAAAATGACTAACAGGAGGAAAGACTGATGGCAGAAAAACCATCTGTGACGCTGTCACATAGTGCAGGAAGTGGGTGAAGAGTTTCAACCTTTGAAAGTGGCAATAGAGGTAAATCTACCAGGAGAGAGAATGGGCAGGAACTGGAGAACCTGTGCAGGCTGGAAAGAAAGAGCTGTGGAGAACTAATTTGCAGTTTCTAGCTTGGTCACTCCAATGGGTGGTGAAGCCATTAACAGGGGAAGGGAAAACCGTCATTGGAACAGATCTGAGAGTAAAGCTGTTTCTGCACTTAGAAATTCTAATCTCCAGTGTTCTCTGTCAAAGTTTGTTTACTACGAATTAACCTATAGCTACTTAGTAGCTATATATATATATGTATATATAGTAGCTTTTTTTTCTTTTTTTTTTTTTTTACTTAGTAGTAGTATTTTTCTTAAAATAAAATCTTTGTCTCTGGATACACTGTCAGTATAGACTTTGTTAGCTAGAAACACCACCCCCTCCTCCTTTACGTCTTAGCCCAGTTTCTACTGCCTTCTAGATCCCGTGTGTTTGGAGCGTGGAAGCATCTGGAGCAGCCACATTTCCTTATTCAAGCCAAAACAAGTTAGTTCATCTGTGGCTTATCTCACATCCGCCCTGTAGATCTCATGGGAGGATATAGCCCTTATTACTAAAATAATGTGTAGAAAACAAAAATAGCGTGGAAAGATGTTTCTGAACATGATCTTTATAGCTGCTTTTCAAAATAAGTTACTCATGTAAAGTTAATGTTTTGTGTTTAAATGTTGTTTGGTAATTGATAAAGCATCTTTGTTATGAATTTTTAAAAAATATTTTCATGTATATTCACTTAACTTTTGGGGAATCTTTTTCGTAATAAGAGTTGAAACTCTTAGATTGTTTTTTCCTCGGCTGACTCACTTTATAACTTGTAGTAAGCCACTTGACCTTTTGACAATTAAGCACTTGATTGTGAAATGAGAATAATAATGTTTAACTCTCTTATAAGACATTACTGGACTTATTCAATGAAAGGCTTTAAAACACTGTTGTGCCCTTAGGTAAAATGTATTTACAAATACTAAGTATGAATAATTACTGCTATTAATTTTTAATACAATCATTTCTTTAGTCCTTATATTCAATGATCCTCTATTATGTTAGTTGCTGTGCCTGGTGGCACAGTGGTTAAAGCCTTTGGCTGCTAACCAAAAGGTCAGGGATTCAAACCCGTCAACTGCTCTGTTGGAGAAAGATGTGGCAGTCTGCTTCCATGAAGATTATTGTCTTGGAGCCCAGTGGAGCAGTTCTACTCTGTCCTATAGGGTTACTGTAAGTCGGAATCCACTCAACAGCATCAGTTTTGGTTTGGTAGGCTAACAGTAAGAAGATAAATAATACGCGATTCCTACCTTCAAGGAATTACTCATTTTAGTTGTTGTTGTTAGGTTCTGTCAAGTCGGTTCTGACTCATAGCAACCCTATGTATAATAGAGCAAAGCACTGCCCGGTCCTGCACCATCCTTACACTCATTGCTATGTTTGAGCCCATTGTTGCAGCTGCTGTGTCAATCCATCTCATCGAGAGTCTTCCTCTTTTTCACTGACCCTCTATTTTCCCAAGCATGATGGCCTTCTTCAGGGACTGGTCCCTCCTGATAACATGTCCAAAGTATGGGAAACGAAGTCTTGTCACCCTCACTTCTAAGGAGTGCTCTGGCTGAACTTCGTCCAAGACGGATTAGTTCCTTCTTTCCTCTTTAGTAGGAAAGATAAACAATAAGATAAAAAGGTCAGGATAAAGGGTACAATTTCATGAATGTTTAAGTGAATTACCAAAGGAAAAAAAAGACTGAAAGAAAAAAAAATCAACAGAAAGGTTATCTGAACTAGCTGTTCTAAGAAGCTGCAAGAATTTTGATTGAAATCTTTTCTCAACTAATAAAAAGTTACAGTTGCAGCTTCCTTTTGATGATAAGTCCCTTGAGTCAAGGAATGCTTTTCAACTTGTTAGCTTATTTATCACAAGTAAGTGGTTATAAGAGTTGGTCCTGGATCCAGACTACCTCTATTTAAATCCTTACTGGTTTTGTGCCCTTGAGAAATCCTAACCACTTAGTACCTCAGTTTCCTCATCTGTAAAGTGGGAATAATAATAGGAACACCTCATAGCGTGGTTGAAGACTAAACAGGTTATGCACGCAAAGCACTTAAAGGGATTGGCACTCTTTAAGCATTCAGTGTTAGCTATTGTTGTTACTGCTATTATTATCTGCCACACCTCCTAGCACAATATTTTGCACATATGTATTTTACCACAAGAAAATTTTTTTAAACCAATGTAATGTTCTAACCATAACATAAAACCCATTAACCCCTTGTGGTTCAGTCAATTCTGACTCAAAGCAACCCTATAGGACAGAATAGAACTGCCCCATAGGGTTTCCAAGGAGTGTCTCGTGAATTTGAACTGCTGATCCTTTGGTTAGCAACCCAGCTCTTAACCGCTGTGCTACCAGGGCTCCAACTGTAACACAAAGAATAAATAAAAGGAAAGTATTGCAATTGCAGTGTGTGAATGCTTAGGCACATGCTCTTTGAATTAAATTATCAGACACTTAGGCATAATCCAGAATCAGATAAAAAGGATTTACTCAACCATCACTCAATTGATAAAGCAAGTCACATACCTCATCTGTCATTCACAAAGATGATATCCAGAAGGATTTCACTTCACAGAGAAATAAGGAAAGAGACAAAAACTAAGTGTGGGCCATGAAACAATTCTGCAGAACAAGGGGAAGGGAACAGTATCTTTAGAATACCATGCAATCAACCCACCTGGAGCGAAGGAGAATGAAGAACACCAAGGTCACACGACAACTAAGAGCCCAAGAGACAGAAAGGGCCACGTGAACCAGAGACCTACATCATCCTGAGACCAGAAGAACTAGTCGGTGCCCGGCCACAACCGATGACTGCCCTGACAGGGAGCACAGCAGAGAACCCCTGAGGGAGCAGGAGATCAGTGGGATGCAGACCCCAAATTCACATAAAAAGACCAGACTTAATGGTCTGACTGAGACTAGAGGAATCCCGGCGGCCATGCTCCCCAGACCTTCTGTTGGCACAGGACAGGAACCATCCCCGAAGACAACTCATCAGACATGAAAGGGACTGGACAGTGGGTAGGAGAGAGATGCTGATGAAGAGTGAGGTAATTATATCAGGTGGACACTTGAGACTGTGTTGGCATCTCCTGTCTGGAGGGGGGATGGGAGGATAGAGAGAGTTGGAAGCTGGCAAAATTGTCACGAAAGGAGAGACTGGAAGGGCTGACTCATTAGGGGGAGAGCAAGTGGGAGTATGGAGTAAGATGTATATAAACTTATATGTGACAGTCTGACTTGATTTGTAAACATTCACTTGAAGCTCAATAAAAGTTAAAAAAAAAAAAAAAAGAACCACAAGAGTCGATCATGGACTGGTAGGGAGAAACATAGAACAAAATTCAAATTCATATATAAGACCAGACTGACTGGTCTGATAGAGACTGGTGGAACCCCCAAGACTATGGCCCTTAAACATCCTTCAAACTTGGAATGAAATCACTCTCAGAGATCACATTATAGCCGTACAATAGGCAGGTCTATAAAATGAACAATAACACCCGTGAGGAATGCACACTTCAGAACAATCAACTATACAAAACCTAAAGGGCAGCATTTACCCAAAAGCAAAGTTCAGAAGGATGGTAGGGACAGAAAAGCTGGGCAAATGGACACCAGGAAACTAGGGAGGAAGGGGGGAGAATACTGGCACATTCTGGGGTATGCAACCAATGTCATGAAACAAATTGTGTATAAATTGTTGAATGGGAAATGAATTTGATCTGTGAACTTTCACTTCCACAACAATAAAATGTTCAAAAAGAAAAAAGATAAAAAAAAAACAAAAACAAACAAACAAAAAAATACCATGCAAGCAGGGAAAATGCCAGTCTTATAGCCCCAGCTCCCAGCTAATGATAAGCACATAGTATGACCAAAAAAACCAAACCCATTGCTTTGGAGTCCATTCCGACTCATAGTGACCCTATAGGATAGAGTAGAACTGCCCCATAGAGTTTCCAAGGAGCGCCTGGTGAATTCAAACTGCTGACCTTTTGCTATGCAGCCATCAGGGTTTCCAGCACATAGTATATTTTCCATAAATATTTGTTGATTGTTAACCCAACCAAGGTGAGAAAAACATACTTTCGAAAATTATCCATAGCATGATTTTTTGGCCTCCTCCATAAAATGTAAAAAGACATATCCTCTATGAAATAGTATCAGAACAGCAAATGAGAAAAGGATGGGACATCGATAGTCCAAGCACCCAGTGATAAAATGCTTGAATTACCAACTGTGATTACCTTGAAGACGTGTCTTTAAAGACCAGGCATTAACAGATGTAACGTCCACTGCAATAGAGCTTAAGAGAGCACAAGAGTTAAAAGCTGGGGTTCCTGGCTGCTTCTAATTACTAATTTATATTGCCAAAACTCTGAGTATGTGTGGCAATGAATTCTGAGGGTTTTAGACAGGAAGAAAGGAAAAAAAAAATTGATTGAGCTGAATTTATCAATGAAAAGAGTTACCCACGAGAAATTCTAAATTCACTGAGCTAACGCAAGCAACTGAGAATACTTCTAATTGTTTGCTTGGATTTAACAGTGATCTATGTTGAGTTGTGGAATGACACAAAGGACATCACATGTGAAGAAAGCAAAACGTCATTAAAAAGACTGGAAAAGGAGGCGGGGCCAAGATGGCAGACTAGGTGGACGCTACCGCGGATCCCTCTTGCAACAAAGACTCGGAAAAACAAGTGAATCGATCACATACATAACAATCTACGAACCCTGCACAACAAACACAGATTTAGAGACGGAGAACGAACAAATACGGGGAGGCAGCGATTGTTTTCAGAGCCTGGAGCCAGCGTACCAGTCAGCAGATTTTCTGGAAAAACTAGTTTCCCAGTGATGGCTCGGAGACAGCAGTCCATATCAAACCACATAAAGAAGCAGACCATGACAGCTTCTCCAAACCCCCAAACAAAAGAATCAAAATCTTTCCCAAATGAAGATACAGTCCTGGAATTATCAGATACAGAATATAAAAAACTAATTTACAGAATGCTTCAAGACATCACAAATGAAATAAGGCAAACTGAAGAAAAAGCCAAGGAACACACCGATAAACCTGTTGAAGAACTCAAAAAGATTATTCAAGAACATAGTGGAAAAATTAATAAGTTGCAAGAATCCATAGAGAGACAGCATCTAGAAATCCAAAAGATTAACAATCAAATTACAGAATTAGACAACGCAATAGGAAGTCAGAGGAGCAGACTCGAGCAATTAGAATGCAGACTGGGATATCTGGAGGACCAGGGAATCAACACCAACATAGCTGAAAAAAAATCAGATAAAAGAATTAAAAAAAATGAAGAAACCCTAAGAATCATGTGGGACTCTATCAAGAAGGATGACTGGCGAGTGATTGGAGTCCCAGAACAGGGAGGGGGGACAGAAAACACAGAGAAAATAGTTGAAGAACTCCTGACACAAAACTTCCCTGACATCATGAAAGACGAAAGGATATCTATCCAAGATGCTCATCGAACCCCATTTAAGATTGATCCAAAAAGAAAAACACCAAGACATATTATCATCAAACTTGCCAAAACCAAAGATAAACAGAAAATTTTAAAAGCAGCCAGGGAGAAAAGAAAGGTTTCCTTCAAGGGAGAATCAATAAGAATAAGTTCAGACTACTCAGCAGAAACCATGCAGGCAAGAAGGGAATGGGACGACATATACAGAGCACTGAAGGAGAAAAACTGCCAGCCAAGGATCATATATCCAGCAAAACTCTCTCTGAAATATGAAGGCAAAATTAAGATATTTACAGATAAACACAAGTTTAGAGAATTTGCAAAAACCAAACCAAAGCTACAAGAAATACTAAAGGATATTGTTTGGTCAGAAAAACAATAATATCAGATACCAGCACAATACAAGGTCACAAAACAGAACGTCCTGATATCAACTCAAATAGGGAAATCACAAAAACAAACAAATTAAGATTAATTAAAAAAAAATAATACACATAACAGGGAATCATGGAAGTCAATAGGTAAAAGATCACAATAATCAAAAAGAGGGACTAAATACAGGAGGCATTGAACTGCCATATGGAGAGTGATACAAGGCGATATAGAACGATACAAGTTAGGTTTTTACTTAGAAAAATAGGGTAAAAAAAAAAGGTAACCATAAAAAGGTATAACAACTCCATAACTCAAGATAAAAGCCAAGAAAAACGTAACGACTCAACTAACATAAAGTCAAACACTATGAAAATGACGATCTCACAATTTACTAAGAAAAACGTCTCAGCACAAAAAAGTATGTGGAAAAATGAAATTGCCAACAACACACATGAAAAGGCATCAAAATGACAGCACTAAAAACTTATTTATCTATAATTACGCTGAATGTAAATGGACTAAATGCACCAATAAAGAGACAGAGAGTCACAGACTGGATAAAGAAACACGATCCATCCATATGCTGCCTACAAGAGACACACCTTAGACTTAGAGACACAAACAAACTAAAACTCAAAGGATGGAAAAAAATATATCAAGCAAACAATAAGCAAAAAAGAAGAGGAGTAGCAATATTAATTTCTGACAAAATAGACTTTAGACTTAAATCCACCACAAAGGATAAAGAAGGACACTATATAATGATAAAAGGGACAATTGATCAGGAAGACATAACCATATTAAATATTTATGCACCCAATGACAGGGCTGCAAGATACACAAATCAAATTTTAACAGAATTGAAAAGTGAGATAGACACCTCCACAGTTATAGTAGGAGACTTCAACACACCACTTTCGAAGAAGGACATCCAGTAAGAAGCTCAATAGAGACACGGAAGATCTAATTACAACAATCAACCAACTTGACCTCATTGACTTATACAGAACTCTCCACCCAACTGCTGCAAAGTATACTTTTTTTTCTAGCGCACATGGAACATTCTCTAGAATAGACCACATATTAGGTCATAAAACAAACCTTTGCAGAGTCCAAAACATCGAAATATTACAAAGCATCTTCTCAGACCACAAGGCCATAAAACTAGAAATCAATAACAGAAAAACTAGGGAAAAGAAATCAAATACTTGGAAACTGAACAATACCCTCCTGAAAAAAGACTGGGTTATAGAAGACATCAAGGAGGGAATAAGGAAATTCATAGAATGCAACGAGAATGAAAATACTTCCTATCAAAACCTCTGGGACACAGCAAAAGCAGTGCTCAGAGGCCAATTTATATCGATAAATGCACACATACAAAAAGAAGAGCCAAAAGCAGAGAACTGTCCCGACAACTTGAACAAATAGAAAGTGAGCAACAAAAGAACCCATCAGGCACCAGAAGAAAACAAATAATAAAAATTAGAGCTGAACTAAATGAATTAGAGAACAGAAAAACAATTGAAAGAATTAACAAAGCCAAAAGCTGGTTCTTTGAAAAAATTAACAAAATTGATAAACCATTGGCTAGACTGACTAAAGAAATACAGGAAAGGAAACAAATAACCCGAATAAGAAACGAGAAGGACCACATCACAACAGAACCAAATGAAATTAAAAGAATCATTTCAGATTACTACGAAAAATTGTACTCTAACAAATTTGAAAACCTAGAAGAAATGGATGAATTCTTAGAAAAACACTACCTACCTAAACTAACACATTCAGAAGTAGAAGAACTAAATAGACCCATAACAAAAAAAGAAATTGAAACGGTAATCAAAAAACTTCCAACAGAAAAAAGCCCTGGCCCAGACGGCTTCACTGCAGAGTTCTACCAAACTTTCAGAGAAGAGTTAACACCACTACTACTGAAGGTATTTCAAAGCATAGAAAATGACGGAATACTACCTAACTCATTCTATGAAGACACCATCTCCCTGATACCAAAACCAGGTAAAGACATTACAAAAAAAGAAAATTATAGACCTATGTCCCTCATGAACATAGATGCAAAAATCCTCAACAAAATTCTAGCCAACAGAATCCAACAATACATCAAAAAAATAATTCACCATGATCAAGTGGGATTTATACCAGGTATGCAAGGCTGGTTTAATATCAGAAAAACCATTAATGTAATCCATCACATAAATAAAACAAAAGATAAAAACCACATGATCTTATCAATTGATGCAGAAAAGGCATTTGACAAAGTCCAACACCCATTTATGATAAAAACTCTTACCAAAATAGGAATTGAAGGAAAATTCCTCAACATAATAAAGGGCATCTATGCAAAGCCAACAGCCAATATCACTCTAAATGGAGAGAACCTGAAAGCATTTCCCTTGAGAATGGGAACCAGACAAGGATGCCCTTTATCACCACTCTTATGCGACATCGTGCTAGAAGTCCCAGCCAGGGCAATTAGGCTAGACAAAGAAATAAAGGACATCCAGATTGGCAAGGAGGAAGTAAAATTATCACTATTTGCAGATGACATGATCTTATACACAGAAAACCGTAAGGAATCCTCCAGAAAACTACTGAAACTAATAGAAGAGTTTGGCAGAGTCTCAGGTTATAAAATAAACATACAAAAATCACTTGGATTCCTCTACATCAACAAAAAGAACACCGAAGAGGAAATAACCAAATCAATACCATTCACAGTAGCCCCCAAGAAGTAGGAATAAATCTTACCAAGGATGTAAAAGACCTATACAAAGAAAACTACAAAGCTCTACTACAAGAAATTCAAAAGGACATACTTAAGTGGAAAAACATACCTTGCTCATGGATAGGAAGACTTAACATAGTAAAAATGTCTACTCTACCAAAAGCCATCTATACATATAACACACTTCCGATCCAAATTCCAATGTCATATTTTAAGGGGATAGAGAAACAAATCACCAATTTCATATGGAAGGGAAAGAAACCCCGGATAAGCAAAGCATTACTGAAAAAGAAGAAGAAAGTGGGAGGCCTCACTCTACCTGATTTCAGAACCTATTATACAGCCACAGTAGTCAAAACAGCCTGGTACTGGTACAACAACAGGCACATAGACCAATGGAACAGAATTGAGAACCCAGATATAAATCCATCCACGTATGAGCAGCTGATATTTGACAAAGCACCAGTGTCAGTTAATTGGTGAAAAGATAGTCTTTTTAACAAATGGTGCTGGCATAACTGGATATCCATTTGCAAAAAAGTGAAACAGGACCCATACCTCACACCATGCACAAAAACTAACTCCAAGTGGATCAAAGACCTAAACATAAAGACTAAAACGATAAAGATTATGGAAGAAAAAATAGGGACAATGTTAGGAGCCCTAATACAAGGCATAAACAGAATACAAAACATTACCAAAAATGATGAAGAGAAACCAGATAACTGGGAGCTCCTAAAAATCAAACACCTATGCTCATCTAAAGACTTCACCAAAAGAGTAAAAAGACCACCTACAGACTGGGAAAGAATTTTCAGCTATGACATCTCCGACCAGCGCCTGATCTCTCAAATCTATATGATTCTGTTAAAACTCAACCACAAAAAGACAAACAACCCAATCAAAAATTGGGCAAAGGATATGAACACGCACTTCACTAAAGAAGATATTCAGGCAGCTAACAGATACATGAGAAAATGCTCTTGATCATTAGCCATTAGAGAAATGCAAATGAAAACTACGATGAGATTCCATCTCACACCAACAAACACAAAATAATAAATGTTGGAGAGGCTGTGGAGAGATTGGAACTCTTATACACTGCTGGTGGGAATGTAAAATGGTACAACCACTTTGGAAATCTATCTGGCATTATCTTAAACAGTTAGAAATAGAACTACCATACAACCCAGAAATCCCACTCCTCAGAATATACCCTAGAGATACAAGAGCCTTCACACAAACAGATATATGCACACCCATGTTTATTGCAGCTCTGTTTACAATAGCAAAAAGCTGGAAGCAACCAAGGTGTCCATCAATGGATGAATGGGTAAATAAATTGTGGTATATTCACACAATGGAATACTACGCATCGATAAAGAACAGTGACGAATCTCTGAAACATTTCATAACATGGAGGAACCTGGAAGGCATTATGCTGAGCGAAATGAGTCAGAGGCAAAAGGACAAATATTGTATAAGACCACTATTATAAGATCTTGAGAAAGAGTAAAAACTGAGAAGAACACATACTTTTGTGGTTACGAAGGGGGGAGGGAGGAAGGGAGGGAGAGGGTTTTTTATTGATTAATCAGTACATAAGAACTGCTTTGGGTGAAGGGAAAGACAACACTCAATACATGGAAGGTCAGCTCAATTGGACTGGACCAAAAGCAAAGAAGTTTCCGGGATAAAATGAATGCTTCAAAGGTCAGCAGAGCAGGGGCGGGGGTCTGGGGAACATGGTTTGAGGGGACTTCTAAGTCAATTGGCAAAATAATTCTATTATGAAAACATTCTGCATCCCACTTTGAAATGTGGCGTCTGGGGTCTTAAATGCTAACAAGCGGCCATCTAAGATGCATCAATTGGTCTCAACCCACCTGGAGCAAAGGAAAATGAAGAACACCAAGGTCACACAACAACTAGGAGCCCAAGAGACAGAAAGGGCCACTTGAACCAGAGACCTACATCATCCTGAGACCAGAAGAACTAGTTGGTGCCCGGCCACAACCGATGACTGCCCTGACAGGGAGCACAACAGAGAACTCCTGAGGGAACAGGACATCAGTGGGATGCAGACCCCAAATTCTCATAAAAAGACCATACTTAATGGTCTGACTGAGACTGGAGGAATCCCGGCGGCTATGGTCCCCAGACCTTCTGTCAGCACAGGACAGGAACCATCCCCGAAGACAACTCATCAGACATGAAAGGGACTAGTCAGTGGGTGGGAGAGAGATGCTGATGAAGAGTGAGCTAATTATATCAGGTGGACACTTGAGAGTGTGTTGGCAGCTCTTGTCTGGAGGGGGGATGGGAGGATAGAGAGAGAGGGAAGCTGGCAAAATTGTCACGAAAGGAGAGACTGAAAGGGCTGACTCAATAGGGGAAGATCAGGTGGGAGTACGGAGTAAGATGTATGTAAACTTATATGTGAAAGACTGATTGGATTTGTAAACGGTCACTTGAAGCTTAATAAAAGTTAATAAAAATTAAAAAAAAAAAAAGACTGGAAAAAAGAAAAGACCAAAATAGATGTCAGAAGAGACTCTGAAACTTGCTTTTGAACATTGAGTAGCTAAAGCAGATGGAAAAAGTAATGAAGTAAAAGAGCTGAACAGAAGATTTCAAAGAGTAGCTCCAGAATATAAGGTCAAGTATCATAAAAAATGAACTGTGCAAAGACCTGGAGTTAGAAAATCAAAAGTGAAGAACAGACTCAGCATTTCTCAAGCTGAAAGAACTGAAGGAAACCTTCAAAGCTCGAGTTGCAATATTGAAGGAATCGGTGGGCAAAAAATTGAACGATGCAGGAATTATCAAAAGAAGATGAAATGAATACACAGAGTCACTATACCAGAAAGAATTGGTCGATGTTCAACCATTTCAGGAGGCAGTATATGATCGAGAACTGAAGGAAGAAGTCCAAGCTGCACCGAAGGCATTGGCAAAAAACAAGGTTCCAGGAACTGACGAAATACCAATTGAGATGTTTCAGCATGGATGCAGCACTGGAGGCGCTCACTCATCTATGCCAAGAAATTTGGAAGACAGCTACCTGACCAACTGCCTAGAAGAGATCTATATTCATGCCCATTCCAAAGAAAGTTGATTTGATCCAATGCAGAAATTATCAAACAATATCATTAATATCACACGCAATTAATGTTATGCTGAAGATGATTAAAAAACTGTTGCATTGACAGGAAACTCCCAGAAATTCAAGCAGGATTCAGAAGAGGATGAGGAATATCATTGTTGATGTCAGCTGGATCTTGGCTGAAAGCAGAGAATACCAGAAAGATGTTTACCTGTGTTTTATTGACTGCGCAAAGGCATTGACTGTGTGGATCATAATAAATTATGGATAACATTGTGGAAAATACGAATTCCAGAACACTTAATTGTGTTTACGAAGATTCTGTACGTAGATCAAAAGAAAGTAGTTTGAGCAGAACAACGGGATATTGTGTGGTTTAAAGTCAGGAAGGGTGTGTACTAGGATTGTGTCCTTTTACGTGCCTATTCAGTTTGTATGCTGAGCAAATAACCTGAAAAGCTGGACTATATGAAGAAGAATGGGGCATCAGGATTGGCGGAAGACCCATTAACGACCTGCATTATGCAGATGACACAACCTTGCTTGCTGAAAGTGAAGAGGACTTGAAGCACTTACTAATGAAGATCAAAGACCACAGCCTTCAGTAAGGATTGGACCTCAACATAAAGAAAACCAAAATCCTCACAACTGGACCAATAAGCCACAACATGAAAAACGGAGAAAAGAGTGACGTTGTCAAGAATTTCATTTTACTTGGATCCAGAATCAACACCCACGGAAGCAGCAGTCAAGAAATCAAACAACGTATTGCATTGGGCAAATCGGCTGCAAAGGACCTCTTTAAAGTATTGAAAAGTAAAGATATCACCTTGAAGACTAAGGTGTGCCTGACCCAAGCCATGGTATTTTCAATAGCATCATGTGCATGGGAAAGCTGGACAATGAATAAGGAAGACAGAAGAAGAATTGATGCCTTTGAATTGTGGTGTTAGTGAAGAATATTGAATTTACCATGAACTGTCAAAAGAACGAACAAGTCCGTCTTGGAAGAAGTGCAGCCAGAATGCTCCTCAGAAGCAAGGATGGCAAGACTACGTCTCATATACTTTGGACATGTTATCAGGAGGGATCAGTCCCTGGAGAAGGACATCATGCTTTGTAAAATAGAGGGTCAGAGAAAAAAAGGAAGACCCCCTAACGAGATAGAGTGACACAGTGGCTGCAATAATGGGTTCAAGCATAGCAACAACTGTGAGGATGGCGCAGGACCAGGCAGTGTTTCATTCTGTTGTGCATAGGGTCACTATGAGCTGGAATCAACTCATTGGTACCTAACAACAACAACATAGCACAGCTCTTTAAGTTGCAATAATTAACATACTCATTAAGCCCATTAGCAGGCCCAAATATATATCCTTTCTCTGGGTGGCATAAAAATCAAAAGTATGTAAACGTAAATTATAACAACTATTAACTCAATTTAATATCAGTAAGTTACCTAAAGATCTTGGAAATCACTTTAAGCCTATATACCGTAAAACATAATTACTGTTGAAATAAAGTTTGTTTAAATATTCTAAGTTTCCGTTCAAACTTTTACCACTTCCTATATTTTCCCTGATCTAAATTTAGCCCTTTAAGATTTATCAAGTGATTTTGGGAATCACAAAGTTTCTGCTCAATTGACCAATTCATTGATATGAATATAAACTTAAATCTCTGGCTAAGGGTGGGAAATATTTCTCCATGCCATTTCAGGTGTGTCTCACTGTGATTTCCACGTTTAGGCTTCTTAGAATTCCTCTAAAATAGAGAGAAATTGTTTACAGTTCTTTCATGCTGGGGATCCATCCAATTTCTCGTAACTATAGTAAGACTGCATTTTTCTTTCGTCTTAAAAGTGTCTTCACCTAGTTGGAAGAGGTCCTTCAAAAAGGTTCCTGGAGCTATATGACCTCAGAGGCTGGGGGTCTAGAAAGACGGATCCTGCCCCACCCTCATTATATTTTGTCTCATGGTCAAAGACAGAATTTCCCTTTTTCTATTCTCTTGGTAAGCAATTTTTTTGTTTTTACTTTTTTAATAATGTGAAGGTTTGCACAGCAGTTTAAGTTCATATCTAACGATACCTACAGAGGTTGTTCAGTGACATTTGTTACATTCTTCACAATGTATGAACATTCTCATTATTTCTGTTGTGGTGATTCCATTTCCATTAATCTAGGTTCCACGCCCCCTTACAGTCTCATCTTTTTTTCTCTCTCTCTCTTTTATTGTACTTAAATGAACGTTTACAGAAGAAACTGGTTTCTCACTAAACAGTTAGTACACATATTGTTCTATGACATTTGTTAAAAACCTCATGACATGCCAACACTCTCCCTTCTCAACCCTGGGTGTCCTATTACCAGCTTTCCTGTTCCCGCCTGCCTTCCAGTCTCTGCCCCAGTGCCAGTGTGACCCTTTAGTCTTCTTTTGTTCCATGTGCCTGTTTCATCTTTGGCTGAAGGGTGGACATCAGGAGTGACCTCATTACTAAGCTGAAAGGGTGTCCAGGGGCCATACTCTCAGGGTTTCTCCAGTCTCTGTCAGGCCAGCAAGTCTGGTCCTGCTTTTTGAGTTAGAATTTTGTTCTACATTTTTCTCCAGCTCTGTCTGGTACCTTCTGTTGAGACCCCTGTCAGAGCAGTCAGTGATGGTAGCCAGGTACCATCTCGTTGTGCTGGACTCAGTCTGGTGGAGGCCGTGGTAGATGTGGTCCATTAGTCCTTTGGACTAATCTTCCCCTTGTATCTTTAGTTTTTTTCATTCTTCCTTGCTCTCAAAGGGGTTAGACTGGTGGAGTATTCTAGATGGCCACTCACAGGCTTTTAAGACCCCAGGTGCTACTCACCAAAGTAAAATGTAGAATATTTTCTTTATAAACTGTTATACCAATTGAGCTAGATATGCCCCAAGACCGTGGTACCCACAGCCCTCAGCCCAGGATAAGTGGTAACTTTGATGAAGGGTAAGATAGTACAGAAAAAAAAAAAAAAGAAGTAGAAATAATGACTACATTAAAACCACAGAAGAAATTGGAATTTGTCCAAGAACCACCCTTTTAAAAATGAATGAATTTCATACAATTTCTTATCTAGTCATAACAAAACTTCAGGGAACAGGTAATTTCTATATTTTAGAAACTAAAAAAAAAAAAAAAAAACTTCCCCAATTCATTCTATGAATCTTTCATAACCATAGTTTGGCTCCACAATACAATTATAGCACATCAAAAAGAAAATTATAGGTCAGTCTCACTAATGAATAAAGGTGTAAAAATGCTAAATAAAATATTAACAAATTAGATTCTGTAGTGTTTGAAGAAAGGAATACTTTTTGCCTAATTAGGTTTATCTCAGGAACATAAAGATGCATCAGGTTTATAGAACAGAAGCATGTAATTCACTACATTAACAACTTAAAGTTTTTTAAAAAGTGGTCTTCTCAAAAGATGATTAAAAAGAATTCAATAAAATTCTACATCTGTAAGCACCCTTGGTAAGCTAGGAATATAACCTGAAAAAGGTGATCTGTCAGACTCAATGGTAAACATCATACTTCACAGTGAAACATTAAATGTGTTCCCACTCAAATCAGGAAAAAGCAAAGATGCATATTATCAACATTGTACCAGAGGTCCCAACCATTGCAATAAGACAAGGAAAAAAAGGAAGTAAAAATTTTGAAGTGGGATAGACAAAATGGTCATTATTTGTAGACAATATGTGCCAGTAATAATCATTTAGAAAATGAAATGAAAAAGTGAACAGTGGCAAAATAAACAAAAATTTGTAAATACCGAAGAATAAATGTGTCAAGATATGCACCAGATCTATGTGAAGAAAAACTACCCAGTTTTACTCCAAGACGCAAAAGACAACCTGGCACTTGGAGAGAGAGATCATGCTCCTGGATAACCAAAGAACCCGTTGTTGTCTACAGAAGCAGATTGCCACATCTTTCCCCTAAACCCGTTGTTGTCTACTGAGGCAGACTGCCACATCTTTCTCCTGTGGAGTGGCCATGGGTTAAAACTGCCCACCTTTTGGTTAGCAGCCCAGTGCCTAATCACTGTGCCTTCAGGGCTCCTGCTCATGGACAGAAAAAAAACCTTATTGCCATCAGTCAATTCTGACTCATAGCGACCCTACAGGACAGAGTAGAACTGCCCCATAGGGTTTTCAAAGAGCAGCTGGTAGATTTGAACTTGATAGGAAGTTCCTTAAAAAGAAAAAAAATAATAATAAAAATAGTAAAAAAAAATCTGTAAGCTGTACTAAATAATATTTAGTCTGTTCCTAATATTTAAATCCAGTGTTTCATACATCTTTGAGAACATTCAAAAGAATACACTGCCACTCTGTTTATCTTTCCTTTTCAGATAAGTGACTTATTTTTTCAAGAATCATATAAAATTTCTTTATTTTTGGAATCCGTAAGTTTTTATCAGAATGTGCCTACACATACATCTTTTTTTTAGTGATCTTGACTACATATCTATTTATAAATTTCTGTCATTTTATTGATATTTACTTTTCTTAATTTTTTGCATTTTGAATTGATCTTGTTTGAACATTAGATCACCCTTACCTCACACCATACACAAAAACTAACTCAAAATGGATCAAAGACCTAAATATAAAACCTAAAATGATAAAAAATCATGGAAGGAAAATAGGGACAATGCTAAGGGCCCTAATATATGGCATAAATAGAATACAAACCATAAATAACAATGCGCAAACATCAGAAGCTAAATCAGGTAACTGGGAGCTCCTAAAAGTAAACATTTATGCTCATCAAAAGACTTCATCAAAAGAGTAAAAACAGAGCCCATGGATTAGGAAAAAAGTTTTTGGCTACAACATATCCAACAAGGGTCTAATCTCTAAAATCTATAAAATACTTCAACATCTCAACAACAAAAAGACAAATAATCCAATTAAAAATGGACAAAAAATAAAAATAAAAAATGGGCAAAAAATATAAACAGACACTTCACCAAAGAAGACATTTAGGTGGCTAACAGACACACGACGAAATGCTCAAGATCACTAGCCATTGGAGAAATGCAAATCAAGACTGCAATGAGATACCATCTCACCTCAACATTACTGGCACGAATCAAAAAAACGGAAAATAACAGGAAGTGGGGCCAAAACAGTGGTGTAGTCAGACACTTCCAGTGGTCCCTCTTAGAGCAAAGACACTGAGCATCAAAGGCAAAATTAAGAAATTGGACTAAGTGACAGGGGAAGAGAGAGACAGTACAGAAGCAGCAAGGAGTTGCCCAGTCCAAGGCAGCTCCTCAGCCCCTATTCCCCTGTGGCAGGGCTGGCAGTAGTATTTGGGGACATGGCTGCTTCAGCAAAAAAAAAGCAAGCAAAGTTGCGCACCCCTGACCCCCTGGTGTGACTGTAGAGTGGCTGGCAGTGGCATTTAGGACGCAGATGCTTCAGCAAAAGAAGGCAAGTGAGGGGCTGCAGCCTTGACTTCCTAGCACAACCGTGACAGAGACCGAGCCAGTACACACAATCTACACACACCTCTGGAATCTGAGATAAAACACTGCTCTTGGCACAAGATAAGTGATTTTGTCTAATTTACCATGCGGATTTAATAGCTCCTCCTTTTCAAAGAACTCTCTTGTATCTATCTGATCCCTCCTCCCTCTGTCCCAGCCGGCTTCATTAACAGTTGATTTCCCTGGGCCTGAGATAGGTCCTGCTGCATTCCCTGGGCCTGAGATAGGTCCTGCTGCATTCCCTGAGCCATTCTTCTGTCCTTGGGGAATGAACAAATTAACAAATGGGGGAAAAATACTCTGCTGACTCTCCTAATCTGGAAACTCAGAGCAGAAGTGGCTCTAGTCCAGATACAAGCTGTCCACAGACTTTGTCTTTCACCCTTGCATAGATCCAGGTGGCCCCATTACAGTAGATAGGATCTAGCTCTTATATTGCAAGGGTGGATCTGTTTGAGGTCTGACTGTAACTGTTTCAGCTGTGCAGTGGAGAGGCAGGTTTTTGACATTTGATACTGCTCTGCTTATTAAACAGGGCCCTCACCTACCCACAGCAGGGGCCTGAGGAGTGCAGGCCTCATCCATGCCACCTAGCCACCCAGAACAGGGGACCAAGGATAAGTGGTGATTACCAGTCCTTATAGTTAAAAGCATTGGATGCCTATGGTATGGCTGCAGAGCCCACCCACGAGAGCTCTCTAGAGAACAGGGACATGCCTTCCTCACAGACATTCGGGGGAAGGTTGTCAGCCCCCTGCCTTCCTCAGAGTGTGACCCCCTGCATCACCTGATGCATGGTGTATGCATCAATCTGTGCATACACCAATCACCACTGCTCCTCTAAGATCGTAGGTTGAGAGCCTGCACCACACACTAGGTGACCAACTACCAGGACACCTGAGCTGAATCTACACAAGAATGTTGAATGGACTCATAGGCTCATATACCTGGTAACAGCTCTAGCCATCTGGTAACAGGATATTAGTGCTTCAAAGTCTCCAATAATCAAGTTAGCTCACTCTAGTAGCATATTTGGGTATATCAAAACAAAACAAAGCAAGAATCTAAGACACAGGGAGCAAACATAAAATAAATTAATAACTTATAGATGGCTCGGAGACAACAGTCGATATCAAATCACATAAAGAAGTAGACCATGATTGCTTCAACAAACTCCCAGAACAAAGAATCAAGGACTCTTCTGGATGAAGATGTATTCCTGGAATTACCAGTTGTAAAAAACAAGATTAATGTACAGAACTCTTCAAGACATCAGGAAGGATATCAGCCAAAACACAGAACAAGCCAAGGAGCACACAGATAAAGCAGTCGAGAAAATTAAGATTATTCGAGAACGTAATGAAAAATTTAATAGGCTGTGAGAATCCACAGAGAGGCAGCAATCAGGAATTCAGAAGGTTAACAATAAAATTTAAGTATTAGACAACTCAGTAGAAAATCAGTAGAGCAGAACTGAGGAGATGAGAGTCAGAATTAGCACAATTGAAGATGAAACACTTGGCGACAATATATTCAAAGAAAAATCAGATGAAAGAATTTTAAAAAATGAAGATGCCCTAAGAATCATTTGGGCCTCTATCAAGAAAAATAACCTACGAGTGATTGGAATACCAGAACAGGGAGGGATAACAGGAAATACAGAGAGAATTGTTGAAGATTTGTTGACAGAAAACTTCCCTGACATCATGAAAGATGAAAGGATTTCTATCCAAGATGCTCATCGAACCCCGTACAAGGTAGATCCCGAAAGAAAGTCACCAAGACATATTATAATCAAACTTACCAAAACCAAAGATAAAGAGAAAATTTTAAAGCAGCCAGGGATAAGTGAAAAGTCACCTACAAAAGAGAATCAATAAGATTAAGCTCAGACTATTCAGCAGAAACCATGCAGGCAACAAGGCAATGGGATAACATATATAAAGCACTGAAGGAGAAAAACTGCCAGCCAAGAATCATATATCCAGGAAAACTGTATCTCAAATATGAAGGTGAAATTAGGACATTTCCAGATAAACAGAAGCTTAGGGAATTTGCAAAAAACAAACCAAAACTCCAAGTAATACTAAAGGGAATTCTCTGGTTAGAAAATCAATAATTTCAGATATCAACTCAACACTAGAACAGAGGACAGAGCAACCAGGTATCAACCCAGATAGGGAAATCACAAAAATGAATCAAGATGAAAAATGCTCAAAACAGGGAATCGGCAATGTCATTATGTAAAAGATGACAATATTAAATCAATAAAGAAGGACTAAATAAAGTAGTCATAGATCTTCCATATGGAGAGGAAATCAAGGCAATATAGGGAGGTACAACCTAGGTTTAAACTTAGAAAAATAGGAGTAAATATTAACATAACCACAAAGGAGACTAACAATCCTACACCTCACAATAAAATACAGGAAAAATATAAAGACTCAGCAAAAACAAAATCAACTACAATGAAAAAGAGGAACACACAATTTATAAAAAAAAAACTACTCAGCACAAAAAAGTAAGTGGAACAATAAAGCTGTCAACAACACACACAAAAAAGACATCAGAATGACATTACTAAACTCATACATATCTATAATCAAGCTGAATGTAAATGGACTAAATGCACCAATAAAGAGACAAAGAGTAGCAGAATGCATAAAAAAACACGATCCATCTATGTGCTGCCTACAAGAGACACACCTTAGACTTAAAGACACAAACAAACTAAAACTCAAAGGATGGAAAAAATATATCAAGCAAACAGCAATCAAAAAGAGCAGGAGTGCCTATACTAATTTCTGATGAAACAGATTTCAAACTTAAATCTACCACAAAGGGTAAGGAAGGACACTATATAATAATTAAAGGGACAATATACCAGGAGGATATTACCATATTAAATATCAATGCACCCAACAACAGGGCTTCAAGATACATAAAACAAACTCTAACAGCATTGAAAAGTGAGAGAGACAGCTCCACGATAACAGTAGGAAAATTTAACACATCACTTTCAGTGAAGGACAGAACATCCACAAAGAAGCTCAGTAAAGACATGGAAGGGCTAAATGCCACAATTAACCAACTTGACCTCATAGACATATACAGAACACTCCACTCAACAGCATCCAAGTATACTTTCTTTTCCAGAGCACATGGGACGTTCTCTAGAATAGACCACATATTAGGCCATAAAGCAAGCCTTAACAGAATCCAAAACATTGAAATATTACAAAGCATCTTCTCTGACCATAAAGCCATAAAACTAGAATAACAGAAAAATCAGGGAAAAGAAATCAAACATGGAAATCGAACACCACTTTGCCCAAAATCCGTTGGATTATAGAAGAAATTAAGGACAGAATAAAGAAATTCATAAAATCCAATGAGAATGAAAACACTTCCTATCAGAACCTTTGGGACATAGCGAAAGCAGTGCTCACATGTCAATTTATATCAATAAATGCACACATACAGAAAGAAGAAAGGGTCAAAATCCAAGAATTATCACTATAACTTGAACAAACAGAGAGCAACAAAAGAAACCCTCAGGCACCAGAAGAAAGCAAATAATAAAAATTAGAGCAGAATTAAACAAGATAGAGAACAGAAAAACAATTGAAAGAGTTAACAAGACCCAAAGCTGGTTCTTCGAGAAGATTAACAAAATTGATAAACCATTGGCCAGGGTGACAAAAGAAAAACAGGAGACAAAGCAAATAACCTGAGTAAGAAATAAGATAGGCAATATCACAACAGATCCAACTGAAAAATTAAAAGACTCATAACAGAACACTATGAACAATTGTACTCTAACAAATTTGAAAACCTTGAGGAAACGGACAAATTTCTAGAAACACATTCCCTACCTAAATTAATACAAACAGAGACAGAACAACTAAATAAACCCATAACAAAAAAAGAGATTGAAAAAGTAATTAAAAAACTCCCAACAAAGAAGACCCCTGGCCCGGAGGGCTTCACTGGAGAATTCTACCAAACTTTCAGAGAAGGGTTAACACCACTACTACTAAAGGTATTTCAGAGCATAGAAAAGGATAGAATACTCCTAACTTGTTCTATGAAGCCAGCACAACCCTGATACCAAAACCAGGTAAAGACACCACAAAAAAAGAAAATTACATACCTGTGTCCTTCATGAACTTAGTCACAAAAATCCTCAACAAAATTCTAGCCAATAGAATTCAACAACATATCAAAAAAATAATTCATCATGACCAAGTGGGATTCATACCAGGTATGCAGGAATGGTTCAACATTAGAAAAACAATTAATGTAATCCATCACATAAATAAAACAAAAGACAAGAATCACGTGATCTTATCAATTGATACAGAAAAGGCATTTGACAAAGTCCAACACCCATTCGTGATAAAAACTCTCATCATAATAGGAATAGAAGGAAAATTCCTAAACATTACAAAGGGCTTGTATACAAAACCAACAGCGAACATCATCCTAAACAGAAAGAGACTAAAAGCATTCCCCTTGAGAACAGGAACCAGAAAAGGATGCCCTTTATCACCACTCTTATTCGGACATTGTGCTGGAGGTCCTACCCAGAGCTATTAGGCTAGATAAAGAAATAAAGGGCATACAAATTGGCAAACAAGTAAAGGTATCTCTGTTTGCAGATGACATGATCTTATACACAGAAAAACCTAAAGAATCATTAAGAAAACTACTGAAACTAATAGAAGAGTTTAGCAGAGTATCAGGATACAAGAAAAACATACATAAATCAGTTGGATTCCTCTACACCAACAAAGAGAACAGCGAAGAGGAAATCACTGAATCAATAGCATTTACAATAGCCGCTAAGAAGATAAACTACTTAGGAATAAATCTAACCGGAGACATAAAAGACTGTACAAAGAAAACTATAAGGCACTACTTCAAGAAACCAAGAGACCTACATAAGTGAAAAATATACCTTTCTTGTGGATAGAAAGACTCAACATTGTAAAAAATGTCTATTCTACCCAAAGTGATCTATAGATACAATGCAATTCCTATCCCAATACCAGTGACATTTTTTAATAAGTTGAAGAAACAAATCACCAACTTCATATGGAAGAGAAAGAGGCCCGGGATAAGTAAAGCATTGCTGAAAAAGAACAAAGCTGGAGGCCTCACACTACCTGGTTTTAGAACATATACCACCACAGTAGTCAAAACACCCTGGTACAACAACAGATACATAGACCAATGGAACAGAATTGAGAATCCAGACATAAATCCATCCACATATGAGCAGCTGATATTTGACAGAGGCCCAAAGTCTGTTAAATGCGGGAAAGACAGTCTCTTTAACAAATGGTGCTGGCATAACTGGATATCCATCTGCAAAAAGATGAAACAAGACCCATACCTCACACCATGCACAAAAACTAACTTAAAATGGATCAAAGACCTAAATATAAAATCTAAAATGATAAAGATCATGGAAGAAAAAGCAGGGACAACAGTAGGAGCCCTAATACATGGCATAAACAGTATACAAAACATAATTAACAATGTACAAACACCAGAAAAGAAATGAGATAACTGGGAGTTACTAAAAGTCAAACACCTGTGCTCATCCAAAGACTTCACCAAAAAAGTAAAATGATTACCCACAGACTGGGAAAAAGTTTTTAGCAATGACATTTCCAATCAGTGTCTTATCTCTAAAATCTACATGATACTGCAAAAACCCAACAAGAAAAAGACAAATAATCCAGCTAAAAAATGGGCAAAGGATATGAACAGGCACTTCACCAAAGACGACATGCAGGCTACTAACAGATACATGAGGAAATGCTCATGATCATTAGCTATTAGCCCAGACCCACATTAGCTATTAGAGAAATGCAAATCAAAACTACAATGAGATACCATCTCACCCCAGCAAAGCTGGCATTAATCTAAAAAACATAAAATAATAATTGTTGGAGAGGTTTTGGAGAGACAGGAACACTTATACACTGCTGGTGGGAATGTAAAATGGTACAGCCACTTTGGGAATCAATTTGGCACTTTCTTAAAAAGCTAGAAATGGAACTACTGTACAACCCAGCACTTCCACTTCTTGGAATATACCCTAAAGAAATAAGAGCCTTCACACAAACAGATATATGCGCCCCCATGTTCATTGTAGCACTGTTTACGATAGCAAAAAGAAGGAAGCAACCAAGGTGCCCATCAATGGATGAATGGATAAATAAATTACAGTGTATTCACACAATGGAATACTATGCAACAATTAAGAACAATGATGAATCTGTGAAACATTTTGTAACATGGAGGAGCCTGGAAGGCATTATGCTGAGTAAAATTAGCCATTTGCAAAAGGACAAGTATCGTATGAGACCACTACTATAAGAACTCTAGATAAAGTTTAAACACAGAAGGAAATATTCTTTGATGGTTACAAGGGTGGGGAGGGAGAGGGAAAGGGATATTCTCTAACTGGGTAGTAGACAAAATTTTTTTTTAGGTGAAGGGAAGGGCAACATGTAACACGGGGATAGTTGATACAACTGGACTAAGCCAAAAGCGAAGAAGTTTCCTGAATACAACCAAAAGCTTTGAAGGCCAGAATAGCAGGGATGGCGGTCTGGGAACCATGGTTTCAGGGGACATCTAGGTCAACTGGCATAACAAAATGTGTTAAGAAAACGTTCTGCATTCCACTTTGGTGAGAGGCATCTGGGGTCTTAAACACCAGCAAGCATCATCTAAGATGCATAAATAGGTCTCAACCCACCTGGAGCAAAGGAGAATGAAGAACACCAAAGACACGAGGTAATTATGAGCCCAAGAGACAGAAAGGGCCACATAAACCAGAGACTCCATCAGCCTGAGACGGGAAGAACTAGACGGTCCCCGGCTACCACCGATCACTGCCCTGGCAGAGAATATAACAGAGAATCCCTGATGGACCAGGAGAACAGTGGGATGCAGATCTTAAATTCTCATAAAAAGACCAGGCTTAATGGTCTGACTAAGACTGAAGGGGCCCTGACGGTCATTGTCCCCAGACCCTTTGATAGTCCAAGATTGGAACCATTCCCGAAACCAACTCTACAGACAGGGATTGGTCTGGGTTATAAGATAGACAATGATGCTGGTGAGGCGTGAACTTTGTGGCTCAAGTAGACACATGAAACTATGTAGGTGACTCCTCTCTGGTGGCAAGATGAGAAGGAAGAGCGGATAGGGGCTGGTTGAATGGACATGAGGAATACAGGGCAGAGAGGAGGGGTGTGCTGTCTCATTAAGAGGAGAGCAGCTGGGAGTGCACGGCTGGGTGTGTATCGCTTTTTGTATGAGAGACTGACTTGATTTTTAAACTTTCACCTAAAGCACAATAAGTAAATAGAAAAAGAAAATAACAAATGTTGGAGAGGCTGCGGGAGATTGGAACTCCTATGTGCTGCTGGTGGGAATGCCAAATGGTACGACTGTTTTGGAAAACGATATGGCACTTCCTTGAAAAGCTAGAAATAGAAATACTGTAAGATCCAGCAATCCCACTCCCTGAGAAATAAGAGTCGTCACACGAATAGACATATGCATACCCACATTCATTGCAGCATGGTGATGCATCTTTGGCAGGAATATACCAAAGATGCAAAGTGACAGGGGAGGCCAGGTGGATTTCTTCTCCTCCTTCTGATTAAGATTTTAAGCTTTAGGAATAACTTTCTAGGGAATTGGCGTATTGTATCCAATCAGTGTACAGAGAATTTTGGCCAGTTCCATTTAATTCTGATCTCTTGATTCATTAGTGTCTGCTGGACTTTTTCACTTTACAACTAATACTTTTCCCTCTGTCATTAAGAAATATTTTTAAATGGTATTTTGAAACTATGTAATGTTTTACCAAACCTTTAATTTATTCATTTATTACTTTTTGTCACTGCAGACTCATGGATTCAAAATCTGTTATAAACATTATTTATTTTGTTCTCAAATAGTCCCCACATTGACCAGTGGGACCCCTTTTCAAATTCGCTTTTGTGATTTTTTTGAAATAATATTTTATTGTGTTTTAAGTGAAAGTTTACACAGCAAATTAGGTTCCCCTTTAATATTTTTATACAAATTTTTTCACGCCATTGGTTACAATTTTTACAATGTGTCAGCATCCTCATTATTTCCATCCTGTTTGTTCTGTTTCCATTGATCTTGCTTCACTTCCTGTCCTTGCCTCTTCTTTGCTTTTGGGAAACTGTTGGCTGTTTGGTTTCATAAAGTTAATTGTTTAAGGGAGCACATTACTCACAGGTGAAACTGTATATTTTATAAGCCAGTCTATTATTTGGCTGAAAGGTGACCTACAGAAATAGTTTCAATTCTAAGTTCAAAGAGTATCTTAGGGCCATAGTCTCTAGGGTTCCTCCAGTCTCTATTGGTCAGTAGGTCTGCCCTTTTTTAGGAATTTGAGTTTTGATCTCCATTTTTGTCCCATTCTGTCTGGGATGCTCTATTGTGTCCTTGGTCAGAAAGGTCAGTAGTGGTAGCTGGGCACCATCTAGTTCTTCTGGTTTCAGGTTTGAAGAGGTTGTGGTTCATGTGGGCTGTTAGTTCTGTGGACTAGTTTCTTCTTTGAGCCTTTGATTTCCTTCATTCTCTTTTGCTCCATATGAGTAGATACCAATAGTTGTATCTTAGATGGCCGCTTGTAAGCTTTTAAGACCCCAGGAGCTAGTCACCAAACTTGGATGTAGGACATTATCCTTATGAACTGTTGTGCAAATTGACTAAGTTGTCCTCTGAGACAGACTATGATCCCAAGCCCTTTGGCCCGGTAAACCAATCCCATGAATTGTTTGGTTATGTCTAGGAAGACTCTAACTGTGCTTGCTATGTGGTTTGTTATACATATGCATATATATGCAGCACACACAAACATGTGTATACATATGCCTACAGACACACCTATGCATGCATACATGCATTTACTTGCATGTGCCTTCCTATACACATATATGCATCTGTATCTACCTATGTAACCAGACACATATTTTTTGGTTGTTTTTACTATTGTTGCAAAATTGTGTTTTTTATAGCATTTATCAAAATTGTCCCTTTTTCTAATGTACTTCTTAGTGTCTTTATCTCGGTCAAGTTGTGCTAACTTCACCCATTTTTGGTATTGCCTTTCTCGTAACCAGAAGTAGCAAGTGTCTACTATATAGAAAGTGATTCCTTCTTCCTTTCTCTCCCATTCCTGGTAACCATATCAAAAAACATTTCTTTCTTTGTGTATATCTATTCTTGACTTTTTATAATAGTGGGACTGTACAATATTCATTTTTTTGTGATTGACTTATTTCACTCAGCATAATATCCTCAATATGCATCCATGTAATAAGGTGTTTTGTGGACTCCTCATTATCCCTTATAGTTGCGTAGTATACCATTGTATGCATGTACCACAATTTTTCCATTCATTCACGTATGTTTCCATTTTTTGCTATTGTGAATAATGCTGTAATGAACATAGGTGTACATATGTCTACTCATGTCACTGCTCTTATATCTCTAGGATACATACCCAGGAATGTGATTGCTGGATCATTCTATTTCTAGCTTTTTGACGAACTGCCATACTGTTTTCTATATGTACCATTTTGCAATCCCACCAGCAATGTATAAGAGTTCCAATCCCCCCACAACCTAGCCAGCACTTGTTGTTTTCTATTTTTTTTTTTTTTTTTTTGGTCATTGCCATATTTGTAGGCGAGAGATGGTATTTCATTGTAATTTTGGTATGCATTTCTCTAATGGCTAATGACTGCAAGCATCTTTTCATGTATTCACTAGCCACCTGAACATCCTCTTTGGTGAAGTGTCTGTTCATGTTCTTTGCCCATTTTTTGACTGGATTGTTTGTCTTTTTTTGAGTTGTTGAAGTTTCCTGTATACTTTAGAAACTGGAGCCTTAGCAGATATGTTGTTATCAAAGTTTTTTCCTAACCTGTAGGTTCTCTTTTTACTCTCTTGGGAAAGGCTTTTGATGAGCATAAGTATTTAATTTTTAGGAGGTCCCAGATATTCAATTTATCTTTTGTCATTTGTGAATTTTTAGTTTTGTTTGATAGAATATGCCAAAAATTGGGTCCCCTAGTTTTGACTTTATAGTTTTAGCTTTAGCATTTAGGTTTTTGATCCATTTTGAGTTAGTTTTTGTGCATGATGTGAGCTATGGATCCTGATTCATTTTTCAGCATATGGATATGCAGTTTTGCCAGCACCATTCATTAAAGAGACTGTTTCTTCCCCATTGAAAGGACTTTGATCCTTAGTCTAAGATCAGTTGCCTGTAGATGGATGGATTTACTTCTGGGTTCTCAATTATTTTCCATTGGTCTATGTGTTTGTCAATACCAGGCTGTTTTGATTACTGTGGCTGTATAGTAAGTTTTGAGATCAAGATGTGTGAGGCCTACTACTTTGTTCTTCTTCACTATTGCTTTAGCTATTCAGGGCCTCATTCCTTTCCACATAAAGTTGGAGATTAGTTTTTCCATTTCATTAAAGAATGTTGTTTGGATTTGAATCGGGATTGCATTATATCTATAGATTGCTTTTGATAGTATTCACATTTTCACAATATTAAGTCTTCCAATCCATCAGCATGGAATATCTTTCCATTTATGTAGATCTCTTTTAGTTTCTTGTGGTAGTGTTTTAAGGAAACCTTTCCTTGTATAAGGAAATCTTTCCTTGTATGAGTCTTTTAAATGCCTGGTTAGGTTTATTCCTAGGTATTTTATCCTCTTGGGAGCTATTTCTTGATTTCCTTTTCAGAGTTCTCCTTGTTAGTGCAGAGGAACCCAACTGGTTTTTGTATGCCATTTTGCTGAATCCTTCTATTAGTTTCAGTAAATTTCTTGTGGAGTATCTGGGGTTTTTCTACATATAGGATAATGTCATCTGTGAATATGGATAGTTTTATGTCTTCCTTTCCAATTTAATAAAACAAAACAAAACAAACAAACAAAAAACCTGTGGCAGACGAGTCTGTTTTTCCATTGGCCTACTTCTGCTTCTCCGGCCACTCAGTGCTCAGCCTATTTCTTGTACTCTCTACAAATTCTGGGATCTGAGGTCTTTTTAATGCCTGTTTTAGTTAGTTTCTTGAGCCTTTGTTGTCAGGGGGTCATTATGGTGCTTGTATCTAAGGTGCCGTATTGACTGGAGCTCCCTTCTGTGTCCTTTTGACACATCCCCATCATTCTTTAAGCATTTCCTTTCTCTCTGGCACAACACAGTGTTCCAAGCTCATCTCATACTTTCTCTGGTCCAACCCTGGAATTAGGCATTTCTATAAGGAGTCCTGATTCCTTTTAATGGAGAACGGTATTCTGAAGCCGTGGCCTGGACAATTAGTGTGCTCATTGCTATCAGGGAGTTGCTGTTCCAGTCCAGAATAGGGAATGTATATGTTATATCTGTATCCATTTCTATATCTAGATACACTGAACTCGGCCAATTCCCACCAATGCTTCTAATTCCAAACCAACACAAAAAGTTCACTCCAGTATTTTCCCTTTCCATATCTGTAACTCTCTTCTCCCACTGTGAGACGCCCAGTACCCATTATTGTTAATCTTTTGTTATTTGATGACTCTGTGTTGTGTAACCAAGCTCCCGTCATCTCTGCTCATGCTTAGTTTGTTTAAGGAATAGCAATGAGGCTGGTATAGCAGGAATGGGAGAGCAAGAAAGAAATAGTAGCAGATGAGATCAGAATTATATCACTAATAACCTAATATTAAACCTTCATTTCAATCTCAGGGTAAAACTTACTGGATTATAGTATATATTTTGTTGAATGTTATTTTCTAGAATAAATATTATATAAAAATATCTTGAAGCCCATATTAACGTATATTTTTAAACACAGACTAGGTATCATATAAATGTTAGTTAAATTTAAGTTAAGTGAAGGGTGATTTTATACACAGATTCCATCTCCAGACATGTATAATTTTTCTTCCTGTGTTTCGTCTTTGGAATTATTTTTGTCTTATTCATGTTTGTATGTTCCATAATTCTTACTTAGCATATATAGATGCCCCATAAATTTTTATTATTTAACTTAAATTTTTAAAAATTAATATATTTAACCTTGTTCTTGAAAGTACAATTGAATATTTCTATTTCTAGATAGGTATTGACTGGATTTTTTCTTAAATAAAATAATAATTTACAATATTCCAGAGGAAATCAACCTATTTTTATATATTCTTAAAGTTTTTTTTTAAAAAAGCAGTCTATTTTTTTAATATGTAGCTTACGCTCTTAGAAATAACATTTCCTTCTCCTGAATAACAATGCATTTGTTTTTTTCCTATCTGGCAAACGTTAGTTTAGAGCTTCCAAGTTTTATAATAGACTTAAAATCAACCCATACCATTCCCAAGATTTAAAATCAATCCATATCATTCCCAAGATTTAAAATCAACCCACACCTCACTGCATTCCTCTTTTGGGGGCATGCAGTGAGGTGTGGGTTGATTTTAATTCTTTTTCCAAAATAGCTATGTTCCATTCTGCATCCCACTTTGGAGAGTGGTTTCTGGGGTCTTAAATGCTACTAACAAGTGGCCATCTAAGATGCATCAATTGGTCTCAAGCCACCTGGAGCAAAGGAGAATCAAGAACACCAAAGGTATGTGGTAATTATGAGCCCAAGAGACAGAAAGGATCACATAAACCAGAGGCTACATCAGCCTGAGACCAGAAGAACTAGATGGTGCCCAGCTAAAACCAATGACTGCCCTGACAGGAAACAAATAGAGAACCCCTGAGGGAGCAGGAGAGCAGTGGAATGCAGACCTTAAATTCTCATAAAAAGACCAGACTTAATGGTCTGAAACTAAAAGGACCCCAGAGGTCATGGTTCCCAGACCTTCTGTTAGCCCAAGACAGGAACCATTCCCAAAGCCAACTCTTCAGACAGGGATTGGATTGGACTATGAGATAGAAAATGATACTTGTGAGGAGTGAGCTTCTTGGATCAAGTACACACATGAGACTATATGGGCAGCTCCTGTCTGGATGGGAGAGAAAGGGGCAGAGAGGGTCAGAAGCTGGCCAAATGGACACAAAAATAGAGAGTGGAGGGAAGGAGTGTGCTGTCTCATTAGAGGGAGAACAACTAGGAGTATATAGCAAGGTGTGTATAAATTTTTGTATGAGAGACTGACTTGATTTGTAAACTTTCACTTAAAGCACAATAAAAAAAAATTTTAAAAAGCTATGTTACATCTTCTTTACGCCATAACTTTCTGAGAAAATGTATTATGTAGGGTATAAGAGTAAAGTCCGGTCTGGAAATAGAAACCATCCAAAGATTTATGAACAAAGGGATTCCATACAGGGAACTGGTTATATAGTTGATAGAGGAACTTATAAGTCTCATTATTACAGAGAGTAGTATGGCAACCCAGGTGTTAGCAGAAGGAATGGGATGGGGAATTATTACCAGAATCTAGGGGCCAGGGCCATGCAGCAGTGACCTAGAACTACAGCAGGGATTGCTCATGCATGCTGGGACTCCATAGGGATGGAACGTCCAGCAGGAGCTGCAGCCAGAGAAGGCACAGCAATTTCTGGAGATATCACCTGAAACAGAGTAAGAAGGAGAAAAATACTTTGGTTTTTCACTTTCTCTTTCCAATCTTTTGCCAGTGCCTCCATTTGGATGAACAGAATAAGAGTAGTTAGCAAGGGATCCTGGGAAATGTAATTCTCCGAGATACAGAGCAGAACAGGGGAAAGAGAGAAACGGACACGAGAGCAAATGGCAAATGGGGCACATATGTTCCTTAGCTTTGCATACCTCCTGTATAATTAAGCAATGGTTGGGACTGCTACTGGCAGCTCTGAGGAAGGCAAGGAAAAAGAACAAAAGAGAGAAGAGCAAAAGGAGACAGTTAAAGAGAGAGAAACGTATGAAATAAAACAGGGGGAAATGAATTTCAAAAGAGATATACATGTATTTATTCATTCATTAATAAATATTTATTAAAACCCTGGAATGTCAAAGCTATGCCTAGAGAGAGATAGTAGATGAACAAAACATTGTCCTGAAGCTCACCAGAATGCTAAAAAGAGAAGATAAAAAATGTAGGTAAATAACTAGCATAATGCAGGAACTAGCAAGTGACATATAAAACAAACACTAGTAGCACCTGCTCCATTCAAGTTACCTTTGCTTGTCCATCTTTTCCAGGTTTGACATAGGGCATCTACGTTACTTTTTGATCCTACCATCTACTCCAAGATTATAAGGGACATGTGGTGAGGAAGAAAGTACCAACATTTGCATTCTATCTTGTACGTGGTATGGTGTCATCAACAAAGATTTCAAAATCCAGTCATGTAGCATCGGTTAAATGACCTTGTACCAAGTATGAGGTAAAGCGCCTTGGAGCGGGTGGAAACGCTTCTCAACATTTTGATGTTGGCATAAGGGAGGACAGAGGACCCTTTTGCAGGCTGCCACTTGAACCAAATTTTTGTTAGTAAGAGCATTCTTTTGAGATATTAAAAATGGAGATAATTCATTTTCTACTAGAAAAATACCTGATGCTGTACATGTAGTAGCAGTCACTAGATTTAAAACTCAGAGATAGTTCTTGGAGATATAGTTCAGCAATGCTTTCCCCAATTTTAAGAGCTGTATTTAGTTTCTTTAAATCTTTCCTCTGTTCCTAATCCTTATAGTATTCTCAGTACTTAGGAAATTAAAAACTCTCAAAAAGAAGGATTCCTGAATTATCCTCTTCTTTGCAAACAATATTTTATAAAATACGTTAAATTTAGGAAATTTGGAAATACCAGAAATGTCTAAAGAAAATAAAATAACTAGTAACCCCACCATAAAACCAAAAACCAAATCCATTGCCATCAAGTCGATTCCAACTCAAGGCAACCCTGCGTGTTACAGAACAGGACTCAGCTCTATGGGGTTTTCTTAGCTGTCATCTTTATGGAGGCAGATCACCACAACTTGTTGCTTTCTTTCCAGTTCCACTGAGTGGGCTCGAATGGCCAACCTTTAGGTTAGTAGCCAAGCGCAAACCATTTGTACCACCCAGAGACACAAATCCCAACATAAAAAAAAAAAAAAATCCACTGCTGTCATAAAAAACCCAGTGCCGTCATAGCCAACCATTATTAATATTTTGAGGTATATCCTTCTCATCTATTTTATATGCATAGATTATATTTTAAAAAATAAATCTGAGATATCCTATATGTACTATTTGGTAACTGCTAATTTTTATTTCCTAACATATCCATAATTTTTCCACATGATAAAATACTTTCCTACAATATTTGGGAAAAGCCTCATAGTCTATTACTGAGAAAGCCCATGTAAAAGATAATATTTAAATTAATGTGTTAATATCTCATGGTGTCTCAAATACTTGGTGGATATCTGTTGCCACGGGGACTTTTCTCTTAGTTTTAGTATGGTCCCTTATTTTTAGAATTTGTCTGAAAAAATAAAGGAAATTTAACTCTATTGGCTTTTTAGCACCCTTGATTCTAAGTGTCTCCTCACTTGTCTGTACCCCACACTAGACTGTTAACACCTTGGGAGCAGGGGCAACATTGTACTAATGCGGCTTAGTCCCTACATTGCCTAGAATGAACAAAGTGCTCGGTAAATATTTCCTAAAGGAATGAACCAAGCATTTCACTGATGTCACGCCAGAGAGTGAATCAATAACTGAGTACCTACTATGTGCCTGATACTATACTAGATACTGGGGGTGAGAGTAGAAATGGGAAATGAGAAATACAATTAGTGTGTAATATAAATGGAAAGATAAAGAATGTGTAGACATAAAATAAGTGAGTAAAATAATGAGGTATTTTACTGGGTTTGATCCAGTGTATTAAATTTATCATTACATTCAACAAATATTTATAGAATTTCAAGTTGTAATAGTACTTTTTCTCAGTTTTTTCATTTAGTCTGCACAGTATTCTATTTGTATTAAATCATTTAAAAGCATATAAAAATCTGGATTAGCTCGTACGATATGTTCATAAGTCATGGCATATTAAACTCATTTCCTTTATTAATAGGTTGCTAAACCCAAACCAAACCAAACCCAGTGCCGTCGAGTCGATTCCAACTCATAGCGATCCTACAGGCCAGAGTAGAACTGCCCCATAGAGTTTCCAAGGAGTGCCTGACGGATTTGAACTGCCGACCCTTTGGTTAGCTGTAGCACTTAACCACTACGCCACCAGGGTTTCCACAGACTTGTTAGGTTGGTCGATTATAGGAATGCTATGGACATAGTGAGGAGCCCTGGTGGCGCAGTGGTTAAGTGCTTAGCTGCTAACCAAAAGGTTGGCGGTTTGAACCATAAAGATTACAGCCTAGAAACCCCTATGGGGCAGCTCTACTCTGTCACATCAGGTCACTATGAGTCAAAATTGACTCGACAGCACCTAACAGCAACAACATAGGCATAGTGGGATTTTTTGTGTGTGTGTTTTTGTAGGGCATTTGGCAGTCACAGAAAATATTCTAACGAATAAGATAGTTAAAATATATGAGGAGTGACAATAATGTTAGTTGGATTTGTAGCTAGTTGAAGAATATGCCCAAAGACTAGAGGTTAATAGCTTTGGAAAAAGCTTGTGAAAGTCAGTCATGGACTCCCTCAAGGATTTGTGGAAGTCTCTGTGTGGTCAACAATCTTTAAAAATGCCCCTAAAGGGGGGAGCAATTAGGAGTGTATGGCAAGGTGTATACAAGTTTTTGTATGAGAGACTGACCTGATTTATAAACTTCCACTTAAAGCACAATAAATATTAATTAAAAAAAAAAAATGCCCCTAAGAATTTAGAGGCACGATTGTCATATTTCAGATGACAAAAAGTCTAGCTGTGATAAAAATCTAGTTATAAAGTGATTTCTGTCTATAGGCTGAATTTTGGGCTAAAATTTAAGAAAGAAATTTGATAGATTATGTTTCTCATAATCACACTATCGTACATGCTTCATGACAGCAAACTCAGGCAGTTTGGATCAAAAGTAGGTAGCTCGCCTGGGCGATTTATTCATAATGTGTTCACCTCCTACAATAGCTTAACCAGTGCTTGGATGAAAATTCAATCTGTGAACAAACACGTTAGGTACAAGAGGGCAAGCTCTTCTCTAGTATGAATTCTCTGTTAGATTTTAGTTGCGACACAAATGTTCATGTTGTGCCAGAACAAATCCTACTCTATGAAAAGGCGTGTTAACTCCCCTCTAAAGACTAAAAATGACAATAAAAAACCCATTGCCATGGAGTCAATTCTGACTCACAACGACTGAATAGGACAGAGTAGAACTGCCCCATAGGGTTTCCAAGGAGTGCCTGGTGGAATCGAACTGCCGACCTTTTGGTTAGCAGCCGTAGCTCTTTACCACTACTCCACCATTGAGCCATTATAGGTGATTTATAGTGTAGCATTTTATGGCCATTTTTCTCTCCTCAATCTAATAATATGTTTTGTTCTCATTTTTTTCTTTTTAAAAAAAAAGCCTTCTTTTACTTGCCCGACCACCTATCAAGATTTATTTTGAAGCTATAGTAATTCAAACTATGAGACATTGGTGAAGGGACAAATAGGTGAATGGAACAGAACAGAAACAGCAAATACAGACTCATGAATATTTGGGAGCTTGGTTTATGATGGGAAAAGTTATGTGAATTAGTGGGGAAATAATGAACTGGTCAATAATGGTCCTGGGACAATTGGGATACCAAAACCCAAAACACCAAATCCATTGCCGATAAGTTGATTCTGACTCATGGCAACCCTATATGACAGAGTAGAATTGCCCCACGGTGGGCTGTAATCTTTCCGGAGGCAGACTGCCACATCCTTCGCCCAAGGAGCGGCTGGTGGGTTCAAACTGCCAACCTTTCAGTTAGCACAGAGTGCTCTAACCGTGGTGCCACGAGGGCTCCTCAATTGTAATATATACACACACATACACATATATACACTTCAAATCATATACAAAAATCAGTTCCAGATAGATTAAGGATTTAAATATGAAAGGAAACCCTTAAAACTTTTATGTGAAAATCTTTACAACCTTGGAAGGGGAAAGTATTCATAATCGAGACATAAAACCATATATAAATCATAAAGGAAAATATTGGTAAATTTACCTATATAAACATTTAAAACATCTATTTCATGTATGTGACAAGAGACAATATAAACAAAATTAAAATACAAGTCACAGCCTGGGAGAAGATATTATAACATATTTGACCAACGAAGAATCAGGATTCAGAATATTTAAAAACTAACCACCCAATAGGAATTGGGCAAAATATCTGAACAGCCAACTGGACAAAAAGGTAACTAAATGGCCAATAATTGAAAGATGGCCAATTTCACCACTAATTAGGGAAATGCAAGTTAAAGTAATAACAAAACCAACATTCTCCAGGTTGAACGGGGCAAAGAGGCTTTCACTTAATACGCTGTGTTCTAGTTTCCCAGTGCTGCTGCAACACAAATACCGCAGGTGGGTGGCACTAAAGAACAGAAACGTGTTTTGTCACAGTTCTGGAGGCTAAAAGTCCAAATCAGGGTCTTCTTGGCCATATCGATTCCCTCCTCGCTGGTAGCCTGGACACTCCTTGGTTCTTTGGTCCCTTGGCTTGTATAGGATCCTCACCTGGCATCTGTCTTCCTCACTATGTGTTTGTCTCTGTGACTAATCTGCTCTTTTTATAACTCAGAAGTGATTAGGTTTAGGCCCTACCCCCTAATATGGTTTCATTAACACAGAAATCCTTACTTCCAAATAAGGTTATATCCAGAGGTATAGGGCTTTTTTTTTTTTTTTTTTGTAGGGCTTAGGATTCCTGCAAGTATTTGGAGGAGCACAAAATTCAATCCATAACACTCTGTTTTGATTACACCCTACCCTCATACTTATGTCCCCAACTCCAACATTTGCTGGTTGTTTCTTTTCCTTTATCTTTTGTATTTGTGGATTTCTACCACTCGTCTATCAGTGTGTTGAACTGTGGTAGCTTGCATGTTGCTGTGATGCTGGAAGCCATAGTGCCGGTATTTCAAATACCAGCAGGGTCCCCTTTGGTGGACAGGTTTCAGTGGAGCTTCCAGACTAAGACAGGCGAGGAACAAGGACTTGGAGGTCTACTTCTAAAAAAATTGACCAGTGAAAGCCTTATGAATAGCGGCAGAACATTGTCTGGTACAGTGTCAGTAGATGAGCCACTCAGTTTGGAAGGCACTCAAAATACGACTGGGGAGGAGCTACCTCCTCAAAGTAAAGGTGATCCAACAGATTGCGGAAATTAGCAAACAGTATCACCCACAAGTAAAATTTTGCTGAAGATAACTCAAAATGGTTGCAGCAGTGCATCAAAAGGCAACTGGCAGAAGTTAAAGCTGGATTCAGAAGAGGACATGGAATGAGGGATACCATTGCTGATATCAGATGGATATTGGCTGAAGGCAGAGAATACCAGAAAGATATTCACCTGTGTTTTACTGACAATGCAAAAGCATTTGAGTATGTGGTCATAACAAATTATGGATGACATTGTGAAGAATGGAAATTCTAGAATACTTAATTGTGCTCATGAGGAACCTATATAGGCCAACAGGCAGTCATTAGAACAGAATAAGGGGATACCGCGTCGGTTTAAAGTCAGGAAAGGTGTCCTTTCACCAACTTATTCATTTTGTATGCTGAGCAAATAATTTGAGAAGCTGGACTACATGAAGAAGAACACAGCATCAGGATTGGAGGAAGACTCATTAACAACCTGTGATATGCAGAAGACACATCGTTGTTTGCTGAAAGCGAAGAGGATTTGAAGCAGTTACTGATAAGATCAAAAACTACAGCCTTCTTGCTGGCCTGACAGAAACTGGAGAAACCCTGAGACTATGCCCCCGGATACCCTTTCAGCTCAGTAATGAGGTCACTTCTAAAATTCATCCTCCAGCCAAAGACTGAACAGGCCCGTGGAACAAAACAAGACTAAAGGGACACACCAGCCCTGGGGCAGGGACTGGAAGGCAAGAGGGAACAGGAAAGCTGGTAATAGGGAACCCAGGGTTGAGAAGGGAGAGTGTTGACATGTTGTGGGGTTGTTAATCAATGTCATACAACAATGTATATACTAACTGATGAGAAACTAGTGTGTTCTGTAAACCTTCATCTAAAGCTCAATAAAAAGAAAGAACTACAGCCTTCAGTGTGGCTTACACCTCAACATAAAAAGAAAAAAGCCCTCTCAACTGAACCAATAAGCAACATCATGATAAACAGAGAAAAGATTGACGTTGTCACGGGTTTCATTTTACTTGGCTCCACAATCAATGCCGACGGCAGGAGCAGTCAAGAAATCAAACGACACCTGGGCTGAGGACTGGGGACCATGGTCTCGAGGGACATCTAGCTCAACTGACATAACGTAGTTTATAAAGAAAATGTTCTACATCCTACTTTGGTGAGTAGTGTCTGGGCTCTTAAAAGCCTGTGAGGGGCCATCTAAGATATGTCTACTGGTCCCAGCCTGTCTAGAGCAAGGAAGAACGAAGAAAACGAAAGACACAAGGGAAATAGTAGTCCACAATAATAATGGACCACAACTATCACAGCCTCCACCAGACTGAGTCCAGCACCACCGACTGCTCTGGCAAGGACCACAATAGAGGGTCCTGGACAGGGCAGGAGAAAAATGTAGAATGAAATTCAAAGTCACAAAACAAAAAAAACAGACTTATTGGTCTGACAGAGACTGGAGAAACCCCGAGAATATGGCCCCCAGATACCCTTTTAACTCCGTACTAAAGTCACTCCTGAGGTTCACCCTTCAGCCACAGATTAGACAGGTTTTAAACAACTATAGGGCCAATAATAACATGTGTGAGGGACATGCTTCATAGCTCCATCACGTATACCAGACTAAATGGGTGCACCAGCCCAAACGCAAAGACAAGAAGGCAGGAAGGGACAGGAAAACTGGATGACTGGAAACAGGGAACTTGGGGTGGAGAAGGGGAGAGTGTTGACGCATTGCAGCTTTGGCAAGCAATGTCACAAAACAATTTGTGTATTAACTATTTAATGAGAAACTAACATGCTCTGCAAACTTTCACCTAAATCACAAAAAAGAAAGAAAGAAAAAGAATATAAGCTTCCTTGTCAGTCTTTTCTCTGTTGTATCCCAGCACTTTGTAAATTCAACCCCATGGAAGTTATTAAAAACTTGTCAGTTGTGAATAAGACTCATATCACATTCCCAGATTGTCTAAATTGTCAAAGTAAATAATGTCTTACCATTCATCATCCTTGTTGGTAGACATCAAAAACAATTCTATGCATTTTATAGTAGTAGAGCCAAATTTCTTTAATCAATTCCTGTTCCATTCAATCTAACTTGTTACTTTGTTTCCATAGTTGGAAAATGTTTGGTATTGGTTTCCAAACTGCCATGAAAGCCTTGTTTAAAATTCCATTCCAACATTTTAGCTCGGTTACACAGCCCTGATCAAAAGTTCAGCCTTGAGGAAGTGAGGCAATCCCTTTTTCTTGGCTTGGAGTCCATCTGAACAGCCACCAAGGGTCCCTTTGTTTGGTTAGGTTGGTCCAGCTTTCTGAATGAATAGTCCTTTTACCAACAACAATAGCCTAGGGCTAACCGAGAGGTATTAATCTCCTTGCAGGTAATTATTTCTAGAGATCTAGCAACTACTAGAACGTTTTGTTTTCTACCCTGTCCTAGAAATTTAACAAACTTAAAATGTTTTAAAAACGTGTTAAAGATTTTATAGTTCTCTGCTGCAAATGTTTTAATTTCAAAAAACCATGGTTTAGCAATCAATGTCACAAAACAATTTGTGTATAAATTTTTGAATGAGAAACTAATTTTTTGCTGTAAACTTTCACCTAAAGCACAATAAATTTTTTTTTTTAAATCATGGTTTACATTGAAATTCTAAAATGTATAAATATTTTTCTAGGAATACATAGTTTAGAACCTGAGAAGGATCTCACTCATATGTTTCGTTCACTTTCAGGTCTTCAGTCAAACGTGGAGAAGGGATACATTTATCAGATGCGTAGTTTACCTCTCCAACTGAAGTGATAGGCAAAACCTACAAAGAGCCACTGCTATGACCTGCAAATGTTGACTCCAAGAAGTTAAACATCAGACTTTGAGTAGGGGTTAACCAACAATCTGCTTGCTGACAAAGACATCTCTATTCTGTGTCTTTTTTAAAAACCATCAGAGTTAGTTTTTTTACAGTGAAAAAAACCAACACACTTTGTCTCAATGTCCTAAGAAGTCAATGGGGGTGCTTAAAAACCAAAAGTAAACTTTGGAATGAGAAAAACAACATTGCAACTTGATCTTCCTCCAAAATTTACAGCTGCAAGTAAACTGAGGCTCCTCCCCCACCTCCTTGTGAATTGAAACATTTCATACCGAGCAAGAACCAGCTGATGAAGCCCTAAAAAACCCTAGAATGGATTTAAGCCCTATCTGAAAAATACGACAACCGTGCTCGATTGTTTGACCTTATTTACCTTCTGGCTAGAAAGAATTTCCAAAGAGTATTTATTCTCTCTATCTTTCTTGGCCCTGGGCCTTTGTTCACACTGGGACAGCTGTGTATGGGGCGGGGGGGGGGGGGCGGTGGGAGGGATGGGGGAGGCGGGGTGGAATTTAGGTTGAGTTCTGAATGCTAAAAAGTATGATTGAATTCATTTTAGAAATGGCATTTGAAATGCTATTCATGTCTTACTGTGTTTTAATTCCATGCCAGTCTGTTTTTATGCATCATTTCTAGGCAAACTGATTGAATGTTTAAGACCTCAGATTTAAACAAAAAGTGAGCAGCCTGTCATTTCTGACTTAATCTTGCTGCCATCTAGATACCGACTCTTGTATTGGATGGGACTCTTCATTCTTTTGTTCTATTTGTCAATTTTCAAACAAACACCAGAATTTAAATACCAGATGTGTCATTTACCCACTTCGGGCTTCTCAGTTGGTCTTGGGTTTCTATTGTGGTGCTCCTTGGAAATCCTATGGGGGCAGTTCTACTCTGTCCTGTAGAGTCTCTATGAGTGGAAATCGACTTGACGGCAATGAGTTTATTGGGTTTTAAGCCTGTAGTAGTGTAATATTATATTGCAACGACATTAGGCAGGAGTAGCCTGCAGGAATGGATATCCTGATCAGCCACATTTACATACATTTGCATGTATGTAATTACATAATTTAATTAAAAAAATTTTTTTTCAGTTATATAAGCCAGTAAAATATGAGAGTAAAAATAAAGAAAAATGCTTCTACGAAAACTAAGTTGGATGCCTTGGAAACCCAATAAAGTCAAATCACTTAAAATTGCTTAGTTGTTAAATTAGATGTTGGTGAAACTATAATAAATAAGTAGTTATTGTTGTCAGTTGCCACAGAGTTGGCTCTGATTCATAGTGACCTTATGTTTAACAGATAACTGGCGGAAAAAGATCTGAGAACAAACACCTCGAGTGTAAAGGAGAGCAGCCTGCTGGCTGCAAGAGTGAACGCCGTGGCCTCCAGCCGGTCAGGTCGGTGGAGCTTCTTCAAAGAGATTCTACTTTAATGTTTACTTCAGTCAATTTTTTTTTCGCAGGCGGGATCCCTAGTGGCAAAGTGGTTAAGAGCTCAGCTGCTAACCAAAAAGTCGGCAGTTTGAATCCACCAGCTGCTCCTTGGAAACCCTATGGGGCAGTTCTGCCCTGTTCTGTAAGGTAGCTGTGAGTTGGAATCGACTGGATGGCAACAGGTTTGGTTTTTTTTTTTGGTTTTAAGTCATTTTTGTGGTATTCCTTATTTTTAAAATATATTATGAGTGTAATAAAGTATGCCAAAGAAATGCAGTCGAACAATGAAATAAGAGGCTGTGACTAGCCTAATAATAATAATAAAAGTTGCAAGAAAATATCCCACAGAAAATACCATTCTACTTTACGGTTATAAACAACTCAGCCAGGGGTTTTAGTTACAAGCAACAGAAGCTGACTCTGTTTGACTAAGCAGTTTATTAAAAGAAGTTTATCAAAACGAGTTGGGTGAAAACGGGTGAGTTTTTTGGTATATAAATTACATACCTGGTGTACCACAGAGTCAGTGGGAGGGCTGAAGAAAACAAGCTTGAGGCCACTACGCTCTCAGGACCCACCTTCTACACCATCCTGCACAGCTGGCCAGATGTGGAAGCCACTGTGGCTGGTTCTGTTCTCCCCACGCGCGAGGGCGCACCAGTCGTCTTGCTGCCAGACACTAACTTTGTCGTTGTTGTTACTCTTGTTAGTTGCCTTACAGTCTACCTGATTCACGGCAACCTCTGGCACAACAGACCGTTGTGATCCTTTGGGTTTTCATTGGCTGATTTTCCAAAGTAGATTACTGGGCCTTTTTTCCTAGTCCATCTTAGTCCGGAAGCTCCGCTGGAACTGAAGCCTCTGCCCAGACCTCCCCAGCCCCCTGCCTCCCGGCTCTGCCACGTTCCCCGCCCCCCCACAGCCCCCAAGCCGCGGCTTCTAACCGCCCTTTGGCCTGACCATGCCGCAGCCCTAACCGCAGTTTGAATTTGGTGCCAGAATCCCGCACATGCGCGAACCAGGATTTTGGAGCATGTGGAGGACCTGAAGAGCTGTGTCCCCAATCTGTCCTTGGACCTAAAGGTTACGGACATGATTCAACATCCGGACCTTCAAATGTGGACATAGGAGGGCTAAGGGTAGAGAGTTCCGGGCACCAAATGGAACCCCTAGGCGCCACTGGAAATAAAAACCTCCCTAAGCCCTCAGACAGCGATCACGTGGTCTTTGGGCGCTAAGCCTCATGTTGCTCCTTGTTTGCGCAAACAATGAATTTCCACTTTCTGGTTCCCTTGCAGCTGGTGGTGTGGCGTCCGTCTTATTTCGACTGGCTAATAGGACAGGACAAGAACCCTTGTTCGTTACAAAACCTGTTCAGCATCATAGCAACACAAACTAATTTTATAGTGCCCATACTGCCAGCCAGCGGCAAAGCTAACTCCTGGGTGAGGAACTCAGCGTTATGACTACAGCCATCCCCTCTACTTCCATCCTGGTCTGCAAAATGGGCGTCCTGTGCAAAGCCTGTTCTTCTGAAGGAACTTCTGAGGTAAAGTCTCACTCACCTATGCCCTAGCTGCAGAGGATTCTGGGGAATTGAGTTTTCTGGGTTTCCACCTTGGGGGAGCAGGGCTGGTAAGACTAGAGATTTCCTAGACATATCAGGAAGAATCAAAAAGTTCTGAGCAGCCTAAAAACATAAGAAATGTCTATTTCAATAGCTTCCAGTTTTCAATGGACTTATCTGTGGTCAGTCAAATTCTCCTAATCCACTACTAATGATAATATACTCCAGAATTTAAGACAGGGAGCAAAGTCCCTGAGATCAGAGGGTGCCTGTTTGAGAAATAGCGAAGAGGCTGGTGTGGTTAGAGGAGAAGCAAGTAAAAGAGAAATAGACTTTAACATCAGAGAGGTAATAGGGGGTTGGGTGTGGAACCTAGGGACTTATTAAGACATGGAACAGAAGGGCCCCCAAATCTGCAAACAAAGTAACAACAAATGGACCAAGGTGCAGAAACAAAGCCATTCCCCAGAACAGTGGAGCAGGGTATCTAGAAATAGCTGGCAAACTTCTTCCAAATTGCCTTTCAGAAGCAGCTGGAGAAAACCAGGCCCAGGGACGTGCACAGAACATCCACCTGTGACCGCTGTGTGACCTTCCACCAGGGTCAGTGAGGGGCTGCAGCCCCAGCCAGGGAATCGAACCAGGGGAGCGAGAGACTGTGCAGGTGCGACACCCCATAATAAGTCCTGCTATGAATCCCAGAGGCCTCCGGCACAGGAGTGATCTTGGAAAGCTGCTGCACACCCACCTTAGTTAACATATCTCTATGAATAAATATGAATCTTTTCCTGCCCAAGAACTTTTAAAAATTCAGGCCTGTCTTTTGTTCTGTGAGATGAGGGTAAGCATTGCTCTAGGCCCTGCTCGTCTTCGCTTGCAAGCCTCTTCAATAAAGCTTTGCTTGTGTGGAAGACTACGTGCCTTACCTGCTCGCTCTTGACCAGTGAGAGGCAAGAACCTCATTCCGGTAACAAATTCCATGTACAACCTGAGGCTTATCAAAGACTCTGATTTCTCCACAAATAACACATATGGATGGTGATTGTATATACATCATCTAGTGGTTAAGAGGAGCCCTGTTGGCACAGTGGTTAAGAGCTCAGCTGCTAATCAAAAGGTCAGCAGTTTGAATCCACCAGCCAGTCCTTGGAAACCCCACGGGGCAGTGCTACTCTGTCCTGTAGGGTCCCTGTGAGTCGGAATGGACTCTATGACAACGCGTTTTGGTTTTAGTGATTAAGACCAGGAGCCCCTTGGTGGCGCAAATCTATAAGCACACAGCTACCAACCAAAAAGTTGGCAGTTCAAACGCGCCCAGGGGCTCCTCGGAAGATAGGCCTGGATATTTGCTTCCCAAAAGTCATAGCCATGTAGTGCAGTTCTACTGTGCAACATACGGGGTTATCATATGTCAGAATCAACTCTATAGCCACGCGTAGTGGTTAAAGGCATGATCTCTAGAACCAGAGTGCCGGATTCAAATCCCAGCTTAGACACTGATTAGCCATGGGACCTTGGGCAATTTACTTAATCTCGTAATTTCTTCAACTGTAAACTGGGCGTAATAATGGTAAACCTACTTCATCCAACAAGATGCAGAAATTATCAAACAATAGCATTAATACCACACACAAGTGAAATTTTCTGAAGATCATTCAAAAGTGGTTGCAGAAGTACATCAATGGGGAACCGCTAGAAGTTCGAGCCAGACTCAGAAGAGGACGTGGAATAAGAGAGATCATTGCTGATGTCATATGGATCCCGGCTGAAAGCAGGGAATACCAGAAAAATGTTTAGCTGTGTTTTACTGATTATGCAGAGGCATTCAGCTGTGTGGATCATAACAAATTATGATAACATTGCAAAGAATAGGAATTCCAGAACACTTAATTGTTCTCATGAGGAACCTGTACATGGACCAAGAGGCAATTATTCAAAGAAAACAAGAGGATACTGCATGGATTAAAGTCAGGAAAGGCGTGTGTCAGGGTTGTTATCCTTTCACCATACTTACTCAATCTGTATGCTGAGTAAATAATCCAAGAAGCTGGATTATAGGAAGAAGAGCAAAGCATCAGAATTGGAGGAAGACTCACTAACAACCTGTGATTTGCAGATGACACAACTTTGTTCTCTGAAAGTAAAGAGGACTTGAAGCACTTACTGGTGAAGATCAAAAACTACAGCCTTCTGTATGGACTGCACCTCAGAATAAGGAAAACAAAAATCCTCACAACTGGACCAATAAGCGACATCATGATAAATGGAGAAAAGATTGCCGTTGTCAAGGATTTCATTTTACTTTCATCCATAATCAATGCCCACGGAAACAGCAGTCGAGAAATCAAACGACGTATTGTACTGGGCAAATCTACTGCAAAAGGCCTCTTTAAAGTGTTAAAAAAAACAAAGATGTCACTTTGGGGACTAATGCACACCTGACCCAAACCATAGTATTGCCAGTCGCCTCATATGCGTGCAAAAGCTGGACAATGAATAAGGAAGACTGAAAAAGAATTGACACCTTTGAATTATGGTGTTGGTAAAGAATATTGAATATACCATGGAATGCCAGAAGAAACAAATCTGCCTTGGAAGAAGTACAGCCAGAATGCTCCTTAGAAGCAAGGAAGGTAAGACTTTGTCTCGTGTACTTTGGACATGTTACCAAGAGAGACCGGTCCCTAGAGAAGGACATCCTGCTTGGTAAAGTAGGTCAGTAAAAATGAGAAAGACCCTCAACAAAATGGGTTGACACAGTGGCTGCAACAATGAGCTCAAGCATAACAACAATTGTGAGAACGGCACAGGACCGGGCAGTGTAAACAGGGTTGCTATAAGTTGGAACCAACTTGATGGGACCTAACAGCAACAACAACCTCATAGTAGTATTGTGAGTTTTAAATGAGTCGATACATTTAGAGCTCTTAAAACAGTGATTGAATGGATAAGAGTAAACTATTATGGGTAGTACATAACTGTAAGAAAATGGGAATATCCAAAACCCAGCTTTTCAGACAAAAATTAGACTGGACTATAAAATGTGAAATAATACTTGGGAAGAGTGCTTCTTAGTTCGAGTAGATACACGAGACTAACTTGGCACTCCTGTCTGAAGGCAAGATGAGAAAGCAGAATTGGGATAGGAGCTGGTTGAATGGACATGAAAAACCTGGAGTGGAAAGAGCGAGTGTCCATCACACTGTAGGGATTGCAACTAGGGTCACATGACAATATGCGTATAAATTTTTGTATGAGAAATTAACTTGAGCTGTAAACTTTCACCTAAAGCATGATAAATAAAAAAGAAAAAAAAAAGAAAATGGGAATGTATCGAGCACCTGCTATGTGCAAAGTTCCTAAATGGAGACTCTAAGAGGAAAGAGGTATAATCTTTGTACACCATATGCTGGAAACCAAGTGCAGAAGAAAAATACACAAATAACTGTTCCAAGACAGAGTTCTACAACTCTATAATATACAAAATACTATGGGAATAATTGTTGTTGGGTGCCGTCAAGTTGATTTCAACTCATAGCAACCCTATAGGACAGAGTAGCACTGCAGGAGCAGATCACCAGGTCTTTTCTCCTATAGAGTGGCTGGTATTTTCAAACTGCCAACCTTTCAGTTAGCAGCCAAGAGCTTAACCACTGTACCACCAGGGCTCCTTATGGGAATATTAGGATGGTAAAACCTACTGAATCATGAAAGAACATTTCAAGATCTATCCTGAAGTACAACGCTGTCAGTGATAGGATAATATCCATACACCTACAAAGAAGACCAGTTAATATGACTATTATTCAAATTTACGCACCAACCACTAGGGCCAAAGATGAAGAGATAGAAGATTTTTATCAGCTGCTGCAGTCTGAAATTGATTGAACATGCAATCAAGATGCATTGATAATTACTGGCGATTGGAATGTGCAAGTTGAAAACAAAGAAGAATCAGTAGTTGGAAAAAGGCCTTGGTGATAGAAACAATGCCAGAGATCAAATGATAGAATTTTGCAAGACCAACGACTTTTTCATTGCAAATACCTTCTTTCACCAACATAAACAGCGACTGTACACATGGACCTCGCCAGATGGAACACACAGAAATCAAATTGACTACATCTGCGGAAAGAGATGATGGAAAAGCTCAATATCGTCAGTCAGAACAAGGCCAGGGGCAGACTGTGGAACAGACCATCAATTGCTCATACGCAAGTTCAAGCTGAAACTGAAGAAAATCAGAGCAAGTCCATAAGAGCCAAAATATGACCTTGAGTATATCCCACCTGAATTTAGAGATCATCTCAAGAATAGATTTGACACATTGAACACTAGTGACCGAAGACCAGATGAGTTGTGGAATGACATCAAGGACATCATCCATGAAGAAAGCAAGAGGTCACTGAAAAGACAGGAAAGAAAGAAAAGACCAAGATGGATGTCAGAGGAGACTCTGAAACTTGCTCTTGAGCATCAAGCAGCTAAAGCAAAAGGAAGAATTGATGAAGCAAAAGAACTGAACAGAAGATTTGAAAGAGCAGCTCGAGAAGACAAAGTAAAGTATTATAATGACATGTGCAAACAGCTAGAGATGGAAAACCAAAAGGGAAGAACCCACTCAGCGTTTCTCAAGCTGAAAGAACTGAAGAAAAAATTCAAGCCTCTAGTTGCAATAGTGAAGGATTCCATGGGGAAAATATTAAATGACGTAGGAAGCATCAAAAGAAGATGGGAGGAATACACAGAGTCATTATACCAAAAAGAATTAGTTGATGTTCAACCATTTCAAGAGGTAGCATATGATCAGAAACTGATGGTACTGAAGGAAGAAGTCCAAGCTGCTCTGAAGGCATTGGCGAAAACAAGGCTCCAGGAATTAATGGAATATCAATTGAGATGTTTCAACAAACAGATGCAGCGCTTGAGGTGCTCACTTAGTTATGCCAAGAAATATGCAAGACTGCTTCCTGGCCAACTGACTGGAAGAGATCCATATGTATGCCTATTTCCAAGAAAGGTGATCCAACTGAATGTGGAAATTATAGAACAGTATTATCATTAATATCACACACAAGCAAAATTTTGCTGAAGATCATTCGAAAATGGCTGCAGCAGTATATCACCAGGGAACTACCAGAAATTCAGGCTGGTTTCAGAAGAGGACGTGGAACCGGGGATATCATTGCTGATGTCAAATGGATCCTGGCTGAAAGCAGAGAATTCCAGAAGGATGTTTACCTGTGTTTTATTGACTATGCAAGACATTCGACTGTGTGGATCATAACAAACTATGGATAACATTGCGAAGAATGGGAATTCCAGAGCACTTAATTCTGTTCATGAGGAACCTTTACATAGATCAAGAGGAAGTTGTTCGGTCAGAACAAGGGGATACCGATTGGTTTAAAGTTAGGAAAGCTGTGCGTCAGGGTTGTATTCTTTTACCATACCTAATCTGTTTCTTTTTTTTTTAATCTGTATGCTGAGCAAATAATCTGAGAAACTGGAATATATGAAGAAGAACGGGGCATCAGGATTGGAGGAAGACTCATTAACAACCTGTGTTATGCAGATGACACAACCTTGCTTGCTGAAAGTGAAGAGGACTTGAAGCACTTACTAATGAAGATCAAAGACCATAGCCTTCGGTATGGATTGCACCTCAACATAAAGAAAACAAAAATCGTCAGAACTGGACCAATGAGCAACATCGTGATAAATGGAGAAAAGATTGAAGTTGTCAAGGATTTCATTTTACTTGGATCCACAATCAACTGTCATGGAAACAGCAGTCCAGAAATCAAAAGACGCATTGCATTGGGTAAATGTGCTGCAAAGGACCTCTTCAAAGTGTTGTAGAGCAAAGATGTCACCCTGAAGACTAAGGTGCACTGGACCCAAGCCATGGTATTTTCAATCCCATCATATGCATGTGAAAGCTGGACACTGAATAAAGGAAGACCGAAGAAGAGTTGACACCTTTGAATTGTGGTGTTGGTGAAGAATATTGAATATACCATGGACTGCCAAAAGAACGAACAAATCTATCTTGGAAGAAGTGTGGCCAGAATGCTCCTTAGAGGCAAGGATGGCGAGACTGCGTCTTACATATTTTGGACATGTTGTCAGGAGGGATCAGTCCCTGGAGAAGAACATCACGCTTGGCAGACTACAGGATCAGCGGAAAAGAGGAAGACCCTCAACGAGGTGGATTGACATAGTGGCTGCAACAATGAACTCAAGCATAACAACGATTGTAAGGATGGCGAAGGACGGGGCAGTGTTTCATTCTATTGTGCATAGGGTCGCTATGAGTCGGAATCGACTCGATGGCACCTAGCAACAACAACAACAACAAAACCTACTAGAGAAACCCTGTGAGACAATTTGGGGTATGTTAGCTTTGAGCTGTGCCTTAAATAAAAAATATAAATTTGATGGGCTGATACTGGGGGGCAGGGTGGGGGAGGGGAAGGCATTCCAAGTAGGAATGGATCAACATAAACAAAAGCCCAAAGGTACAAAAGGAGTCACAGGTTCGTAAGGAACAGAGAAAGTTTATCAGGAAACAAGGCTAGAAAAGAAAACATAGTCAGTGTGTAAATCTTTAAATGCTAGGCTGTGGAGATGCCCTCGACTGTGAATGCAGTGAGAATTTTCATCATTTCGTGCCAGGGGAATCCCAACCCATCCCAAATCATTTCATCCTGAACCCTTTCATTTTTTTCTAGTCCACTAGTTACCCTCCCGTACTAAGCTAGGCGCTCTAAGAAGGTATTAGCTTTTCAAGGCTACAGAATAAAACGAATTACGTTTTATAAGACAAATTAGAACCTGCTTTTTGAACTGGTCTTGCCTGGGGTTTTCCAATTCCCCATTGCTGTATTCTTTCCTGAGCTGCCTGGAGGTGGTTTTTATTATCTAAACAGGCAAAAGCCAGCTAAAACTATTCAGTGATTCAAGTTTTTCAGCATTTATGAGGCAAAGACATGACTGTTCTTCTCATTCGCCTCTTGACTAGCATGTTTCTTTCCTCTTACTCACCCTCTCTAAGATCAAAAAAGCAGCCCTGGTGGGTAAGCACAGTGGTTAAGTGGTTGGTGGCTAACTGAAAGGTCAGCAGTTTGAGCCTACCAGCCGCTCCACAGGAGAAAGATGCGGCAGTCTGCTTCTGTAAAGATTCACAGACTTGGAAAACCTATGGGGCAGTTCTACTCTGTCCTCTAGGGTTGCGATGAGTTGGAATTGACTAGACAGCAGTGGATTCTGAGATCAAGGAGGAGGGTATGGAGAAGTTAGGTTTAAGTCAAGCAGTTTCTTATCTAAAATTTAGTTAATTTCCTTTTTCCTTAGTGTTAGGTATGTTCCCTCCAGCAACAAATCCACAGAAAAAGGTGGGTGAGTGACTCCCTTGAACAACACTTGTTCACATAAATTCTTTTGGCCCCTAAGTTCCTGGGCTAACCCAGACTGGCCAGGGTCCCAGCTCAGTCCAGGGCTCCTGCTCCTCTCCTCCAGCAGGAATTCCTTCCCTTGGAGAGCCTTCCGAATCGGCAACCAATGAGTTGGCTTTTGAAATGTATCCACCACTAAAACATTCTTATGGCATAGACTTTTAAAACATATGAAATGAATCCAATTTAAAGAGCATTCTAAACGAAACAAGATTTGGGATTCCTTACTCGAACCCACCAGCAAATCCATGGGAGAAAAGACCTGGCGAGCTATTCCTGTAAAGATTATTGATGTCGTGTGCCAACAAGTTGATTCTGACTCACAGCGACTCTATAGGACAGAGTAGGACTGCTCCACAGGGCTTCCTAGGCTGTAATCTCTATGGGAGCAGATCACCAAGTCTTTTTCGCTTCAGAGCTGCTCGTGGGTTTGGACTGCCTAGTTTTCAGTTAGCAACTGAGAACTTAACCATTGCACCACCAGGGTTCCTTCCTGTAAAGATTACAGCCTAGGAAACCCTATGGGGCAGTTCTACTCTGTCCTATAGGGTCACTGTGAGTCAGAATTGACTTGATGGCATACAACAACAGCAGTAGGAAACAAACGTACTACTGGCAAAACTGAGGTGTAACTCTGGATAAGCCCATGTCCCATAAATTTGGTTCTCTGACTCAAAATCAAAACACAAAACTCTTGTTCTACCAAATACTGCGCCGGTCTCTTCGCTAGTATGTATGTACAACGTGACATGTCCGTTACCGGTGCCAACAGTTGCCGTCGAGTCAGTTCTCACTCGGGGTCACCCCGTTTTTGTCAGAGTGGAACTGTGATTCACGGGATTTTCAGTAGCTCCTTTTTGGAAGTAGATCAAAAAAATTTTTTTAGATCACCAGGGTTTTTTTCTGAGACTCCTCTGGGTGGACTTGAACCCTCAACTTTTTGGTTAGCAACCGAGGGCATTGACCATTTGCACCACCCAGAGACTCGAAATCAAAACAAGAAACTCATTTGTTCTACCGAATACAGCCCTGGTTGTTTCATTAGTACGTACAATGTAAACTATCCGTTGTTGGTTCTTAAAAAAGAAAAAGCACATGGATTTATTGACTCATATAATTAAAGAGTCCAGAGGCGGTTCTAAGCTTCAGGCATGGTTCGATCAGGGCTCTGGCTTTTTCTTTTTGCCCTCGTAAGTGCTGACTTTGTACTCACATTAGCGTTCCCCGTTTCCAGCAGTAGGGCTACTTCCTGGAAAATGATCTTATGATGTCACTGTAGACTTAGTGGACAGCTTCGTGTCCCTTCAAAATGTAGCAGGTGCTGCGTTGTTGCACAAATGCAGACTGACAAATAGTTCTTCAAAGTATCAAAGTGCCAAACTTCTGGTGTTGGTAGGAGTTAAATCACCATGGGTGTCATGGTCCAAGCACACGTGGTCACTTCACGTTGGGTAGCTCTGCTGGTCACCTGTCAGGGCAGCACGCAGGCCTCTTGCATCATCACATGGCTGGTTTTCTCCAGAGTCCTTCGATTATCAGTTCTTTTTAAGTATTTGAAAAAAGAAGCAATGCATATAGGAAAATGTTAAGACCAATTTCAATGGACACAGAACCATTAAAAAACGCACTGCTGTCGAGTCAGTTCTGACTAATAACGACCCTGTAGAGTAAACCTAAAAATACATGGAAAATATAATCATTTCTAATATTTCATTCTCTTTTTAGTATTGTATTTTAATATGCAAGGTCGTTCTGTTTTTAGAACAATTGGTAAATGAGCTGATGTGTATGACTGCCTGACGTTTTCTCTGACATATTCAGTGTCGTTGTTAATTGCTGTGAGTCAGGTCCAGCTCACGGCAGCCTTATGTTTAACAGAAGGAAACATCGCCCAGACCTGTGCCAGCTTCACGATGTTTGAGTCCATTGTTGGGGCTGTTGTGTCAATCCATTTCCCTCATTTTTGCTGACCCTCTACTTTACCAAACATGAAGTCCTTTTCTAGCAAGTGGTCTTTCCTGACGATGTGTCAAAAGTAAGTGAGCTGAAGTCTCGCCATCCTCACTTCTGAGGAGCATTCTGGGGGTGTAGTCAGGGCACTGAGAATAAGATTCTACTGCTGAGTGTATAGAACTAAGAGCTACTATGTGCCTACCACTGTTTTAAGCTCTTTTCATGCATTATCTCATTTATTTCTCATAACTCCCCAATGATGTAACTTCTATTATTATTATTCCCGTTTACAGATAAGGAAACCAAGGTTCAGAAATCCAAATAAATTTCTTTGGGTCATATAGGTAGAAAAGGTTTAAGCTAAACTCTGCATCCATACAGTCTGTCTCCAAGGCCTGAGGGTGAAACCACTGTCCTGTACTGGCTTCTGGTGTCCTCTCCCCTGAAGTGTGCTGCCTGATTATCTGTGTTGCACACACAGACTGGGGGCCAGAATTCCCAGTATGCATAAAGCTGCTAGGAATGAGGACTTCATTCAGTGGTATCAACCATTCAGTGGGTGCTATGACCATTCAGTATGATCAAGCTGGAGACATCAGACACTTATACTGTGCTGGCAAAGTGAAAGCCATTATTATTATTTATAGAAACCAAACAGTAAACAATAGGAGCTAAGCTGGTCCCACCCCCGATACTCAGCTCACTTTGTAGGAGGGGAAACTGCTTACATTTCAAAGGGGGAACCCCAGCTTACCCTTTCCCTAAATTACTCATGTCCATACTTACAGCTCAGGTGCTAACTAAAAAGGCAGCCTGAATACACCAGCAGCTCCTTGGAAACCCTATGGGGCAGTTCTACTCTGTCCTGTAGGGTCCCTGTGAGTCAGCATGAACTCACGCAATGGGTGTGTGGTCACCCAGCAGACAGGCCTATAGTTCATCAGATGCTGTGTTCAAGTCACGGTTGCCTCCAGGTTCCCCTTGCGTTGCCCAGCAAGCTGGCCTGAATACTTGCTCCACGGTGCTGCTCAGTCACTGGGTCCTTCAAGACCTCTTGCTGCAGTGCTCTGCCACTAGGCCTCTCTGGACCTCCTCTGCCCTCTGCTGTAGGAAGAACCCTACACAGGATCTTCTGAGCCTCTGCAAGCAACCTCTTCACAGCTGGCTACCTCCTGCCTGGGGGTGCTCAGCTTCTCTTCGTGGGCCTGTCACTACCTGCCTCCATCTTCAGTGTTACCAGTTCAGTGTGTTACAGCTCAGTCAGTGTTATAGCCTTTGACTCATACTACAGATCTTTGAGTTTACGAGATTCTCAGTGCAGGGACCCTGGGTCCAAAGCGCACACTCCCTCTAGGTTCTTGAAGGTCAGAAAGCAATCCAACCCAAACCTGTTGCCTGGAATCAATTCTGACTCATAGTGACCGTATAAGACAAAATAGAGCTGCCCCATAGCGTTTCCAAGGAGCGGCTGGTAGATTTGAGTTGCCAACCTTTTGGTTAGCAGCCGAGCTCTAAACTACTAAACCACCAGGGTTCACTTGATGGTCAGAAGGTCCCTCTAAAACCTGGTGAGATTGCCTCTGTTTATATAGGTAATTTCAAGGCCTAGCCTTCCTAGCAGGATGAAACGGACCAATCAGTTCCCTAGGTGGACACCAAGTTGCTCAGTCCTGTTGTGTGCATTACAAGCCATTTATGTGTCTGGTAAACTGACCAGTCTCTGCAAGCTGCTTATGCTATAGCAAATAGACCAATGGCTTGCTATACTGGGCCTTAGCCAATGACTTTGGGAAGAATTACAAACCCAGGGCCAGAAGGCCAAGTTAAGGGAAGCCCATTGCACTGCACTGATGCTCCCTAGTAATGTGACAGAAGATGTCTTCTACTTCAGAAGTCCCTTCCTAAAAGCGTTTTCTCTGAGAGTTCCATAGACCTCTGGTTAAGCATCAGGAATGGAAGAGCTTTGCCCAAGTCTTTTTCCTCCAGGAAACATTTCATTTCCTCTGGTATAATGACCCTTTTCCCTTTTCACATAATCAAACAGGCTCCAACACTTAGACAAAAAGCTACTATTTGATCCTTTAAAATACATTTTTCTGATCATAAAAGAGATACGTGCAAATTGTAAAGCTTTTCGAAAAGAAGAAAATGTGGAAATACGTAAAGAACTAAATAAAAATCCACTGAGAAGCCCTGAGATAGTAACTGTTAACATTTCTGTGTATTTCCTTCCAGTATATATATATACACCTTCATGCTGTGCTTTTTTTCATATTCGGTTATATGGTATTCCTGTAATTCTTTTTATTGTGGCAAAAATACATATAACATTTGCCATTGCAACACCCATAATTCTTTTTTTTTTAATTAATTTTTATTGTGGTTTAAGTGAAAGTTTACAAATCAGGTTAGTCTCTCATGTAAAAATTTATATACACCTTGCTATACACTCCTAATGGCTCTCCCCCTAATGAGATAGGACAGCCTTTCCCTCCACTCTCTCTCCTCGTGTCCATTCAGGCATCTTCTGACCCCCTCTGCCCTCTCATCTCCCCTTCAGACAGAAGATGCTAACATAGTCTCATGTGTCTACTTGATCCAAGAAGCTCGTTCTTCACCAGTATCATTTTCCATCCCATATTCCAAATCCCTGTCTGAAGAGCTGGCTTTGGAAACGCTTCCTGTCTTGGGCTTACAGAAGGTCTGGGGACCATGGCCCCCGGGGTTCTTCTAGTCCCAGTCCGACCATTAAGTCTGGTCTTTTTATGAGAATTTGGGGTCTGCATCCCACTGCTCTCTTGCTCCCTCAGGGGTTCTCTGTTGTGTTCCCTGTCAGGGCAGTCATGGGTTGTGACTAGGCACCATCTAGTTCTTCTGGTCTCAGACTGATGTTTATGTGGTTTATGTGGTCCTTTCTGTCTCTTAGGCTCATAATTACCTTGTGTCTTTGGTGTTCATTCTTCCTTGCTCCAGGTGGGTTGAGACCAATTGATGCATCTTAGATGGCCACTTGCTAGCGTTTAAGACCCAAGATGCCACTCTCCAAAGTAGGATACGGAATGTTTTCTTTATAGATTTTATTATGCCAATTGACTTAGATGTCCCCTGAAACCATGGTCCCCAAACCCCCACCCCTGCTACACTGGCCTTCGAAGCATTCAGTTTATTCAGGAAAGTTCTTTGCTTTTGGTTTAGTCCAGTTGTGTTGACTTCTCCTGTATTGTGTGTTATCTTTTCCTTCACCCAAAATAAAACTTACCGAAAAACAAACCCAGTGCCGTCGAGTCGATTCTGACTCATAGCGACCCTGTAGGACAGAGTAGAACTGCCCCATAGAGTTTCCAAGGAGCGCCTGGAAGATTTGAACTGCCGACCCTTTGGTTAGCAGCCGTAGCACTTAACCACTACGTCACCAGGGTTTCCAAATAAAACTTAACTACTATATAATTAGTGAAAACCCCTCTCCCTCCCACCATCCCATCTCGTAACCATCATAGAATGTTTTCTTCTCTGTTTAAACTATTTCTCCAGTTCTTGTAATAGTTGTCTTATGCAATATTTGCCCTTTTGCAACTGACTAATTTCACTCAGCATAATGTCTTCCAGATTTCTCCATGTTATGAAATGTTTCATGGATTCATCATTGTTCTTTATTGATGCGTAGTATTCTCTTGTGTGAATGTAGCATAGTTTATCTATCCATTCATCCGTCGATGGGCACCTTGGTTGCGTCCAACTGTTTGCTATTGAAAATAGTGCTGCAGTGAACATGGGTGTGCATATATCTGTCTGTGTAAAGGCTCTTATCTCTCTAGGATATATTACAAGGAGTCGGATTGCTGGATCGTAGGGTAGTTCTATTTCTAGTTTTTTAAGGAAGTGCCAAATCGATTTCCAAAGTGGTTGTACCATTTTACATTCCCACCAGCAGTGTGTAAGTCTTCCAGTCTCTCCACACCTCTCCAAAATTTATTATTATGTGTTTTTTTGGATTAATGGCAGCCTTGTTGGAATGAGATGGAATCTCATTGTAGTTTTGATTTGCATTTCTCTAATGGCTGCCGATTGTGAGCATTTCCTCGTATATCTGTTAGCTACCTGAATGTCTTCTTTAGTGAAGTGCCTGTTCATATCCTTTGCCCACTTTTTTAATTGGGTTATTTGTCTTTTTGTTGTTGAGTTTTTGCAGAATCATGTAGATTTTAGAGATCAGGCACTGATCGGAAACGTCATAACTAAAAACTTTTTCCCAGTCTGTGGGTAGTCCTTTTACTCTTTTGGTGAAGTCTTTAGATGAGCATAGTTGTTTGATTTTTAGGAGCTCCCAGTTATCTGGTTTCTCTTCTGCATTTTTAGTCATGTTTTGTATACTGTTTATGCCATGTATAGGCATCCTAACATTGTCCCCCTCGCCCCTCGACGGCACTGGGGCTGGCTGGGTAACATTGTCCCTATTTTTTCTTCCATGATCTTTATCATTTTAGATTTTATGTTTAGGTCTTTGGTCCATTTTGAGTTAGTTTTTGTGCATGGTGTGAGGTATGGATCTTGTTTCATTATTTTGCAGATGGATATCCAGTTATGCCAGCACCATTTATTAAAAAGACTGTCTTTTCTCCAATTAACTGACATTTGGGCAAATAACTGCTCATATGTGAATAGATTTATGTTTGGATTCTCAATTCTGTTCCATTGTTCTATGTATCTGTTATTGTACCAGTACCAGGCTGTTTTGATTACTGTGGTGATATATAGGTTCTAAAATCAGGTAGAGTGAGGCCTCCCACTTCGTTCTTCTTTTTCAGTAATGCTTTACTTATCCGGGGTCTCTTGCCCTTCCATATGAAGTTGGTGATTTGTTTCTCCATCTCATTAAAAAATGTCGTTGGAATTTGGATGGCAGTTGCATTGTATCTATAAGTTGCTTTTGGTAGAATAGACATTTTTACAATGTTAAGTCTTCCTATCCATGAGTAAGGTATGTTTTTCCACTTACATAGGTCTCTTTTGGTTTCTTGCCGTAGTGTCTTGTAGTTTTCTTTGTATAGGTCTTTTACATCTCTGGTAAGATTTATTCCTTAGTATTTTATCTTCTTGGGGGCTACTGTAAATGGTATTGATTTGGTGATTTCCCCTTCGATATTCTTTTTGTTGATGTAAAGGAATCCAACTGATTTTTTTACGTTTATCTTGTATCCCAATATTCTGCTGAACTCTTCTATTAGTTTCAGTAGTTTTTTTTTTTTTTTTTTTTAGGATTCTTCAGGGTTTTCTGTGTATGAGATCATGTCATCTGAAAACAGAGATACTTTTACTTCTTCCTTACTAATCTGGATGCCCTTTATTTCTTTTTCTAGCTTAATTGCTCTGGCTAGGACCTCCAGCACAATGTTGAATAAGAGTAGTGATAAAGAGCATCCTTTTCTGGTTCCTGTTCTCAAGTACAATGCTTTCAGACTCTCTCCATTTAGGGTGATGTTGGCTGTTGGCTTTGTATAAATGCCCTTTATTATGCTGAGGGATTTTCCTTCTATTCCTATTCTGCTGAGAGTTTTTATCATGAATGGGTGTTGGACTTTGTCAAATGCCTTTTCTGCATCAATTGATAAAATCATGTGGTTCTCATCTTTTGTTTTATTTATATGGTGGGTTACATTAATTGCTTTTGTAACATTGAACCATCCCTGCATACCTGGTATGAATCCCACTTGGTCATGGTGAATTATTTTATTGATATCTTGTCAAATTCTATTGGCTAGAATTTTGTTGAGGATTTTTGCTTTTAAGTCGAGGGATATTTATCTGTAATTCTCTTTTTTTGTGGTGTCTTTACCTGGTTTTGGTATCAGGGATATGCTGGCTTCATAGAACGAGTTTGGGAGTATTCCTTCCTTTTCTATGCTCTGAAATATCTTTAGTAGTAGTGGTGTTACCTCTTCTCTGAAAGTTTGGTAGAACTCTGAGTGAAGCCGTCAGGGCCAGGGCTCTTCTTTGTTGGAAGTTTTTTGATTACTTTTTCAATCTCTCCTTTTGTTATGGGTCTATTTAGTTGTTCTGTCTCTGTTTGTGTTAGTTTAGGTAGGTAGTATGTTTCTAGGAATTCATCAACTTCTAGGTTTTTAAATTTGTCACAATTTTTCATAAAAGTCTGATACGATTCTTTTAATTGCAGTTGAGTCTGTTTTGATATAGCCCATCTCATTTCTTGTTTGGGTTATTTGTTTCCTTTCCTGTTTTTCTTTTGTCAGTCTGGCCAGTGGTTTATGAATTTTGTTGATTTTTTCAGAGAACCAGCTTTTGGTCTTGTTAACTCTTTTGTTTTTCTGTTCTCTAATTCATTTAAGTCTGCTGTAATTTTTATTATTTGTTTTCTTCTGGTGCCTGAAGGTTTCTTTTGCTGGTCTCTTTCTTTCTATATGTTCAAGTTGTAGGGACAGTTCTTTGATTCTGGCCCTTTCTTCTTTTTGTATGTGTGAATTTCTTGATATAATTTGACCTCTGAGCACCACTTCCGCTGTGTATCAAAGGTTCTGATAGGAAGTGTTTTCATTCTCATTGGATTCTATGAATTTCTTTATTCCATCCTTAATGTCTTCTATAACACAGTCTTTTTGGAGCAGGGTATTGTTCAGTTTCCAAGTGTTTGATTTCTTTTCTCTGATTTTTCTGTTATTGATTTCTACTTTTATGGCCTTATGGTCAGAGAAGATGCTTTGTACTATTTTGATGTTTGGATTCTGCTAAGGCTTGCTTTATGACCTAATATGTGATCTATTCTAGAGAATGTTCCATGTACACTACAGAAGAAAGTATACTTGGTTGTTATTGGGTGGAGTGTTCTGTATATATCTATAAGGTCAAGTTGGTTAATTGTGGCATTAGGTCTTCTGTGTCTTTATTGAGCTGCTTTCTGGATGTCCTGTCCACCAAAAGTGGTGTGTTGAAGTCTCCTACTATAATTGTGGAGCTGTCTATCTCACTTTTCAATGCTGTTAGAGTTTGTTTTTTTGTATCTTGCAGCCCTGTCATTGGGTGCATAAATATTTAATATGGTTATATCTTCCTGGGAAATTGTCCTGTTAATCGTATAGTGTCCTTTCTTATCCTTTGCGGTGGATTTAACTTTAAAGCCTATCCTGTCAGAAATTAATATTGCCACTCCTGCTCTTTTTTGATTGCTGTTTGCCTGATATTTTTTTCCATCCTTTGAGTTTTAGTTTGTGTCTCCAAGTCTAAGGCGTGTCTCTTGTGGGCAGCATATAGCTGGATTATGTTTTTTAATCCAATCTGCAACTCTCTGTCTCTTTATTGGTGCATTTAGTCCATTTACAATCAGCATAACTGTAGATAGGCATGAGTTTAGTGCTGCCATTTTGATACCTTTTGTGTGTGTTGTTGACAGTTTCATTTTTCCACTTACTTTTTTGTGCTGAGAAGTTTTTCTTTGTGAATTGTGTGTTCCTCTTTTCATTGTAGTCAAATTTGTTTTTGCTGAGTCTTTGTGTTTGTCTTGGTTTTTATTTTGAAGTATGGGATTGTTAGTCTTCTTTGTGATTGTCTTAATATTTAGCCCTATTTTTCTAAGCATACACCTAGCTTGTATCTCCATATATTGCCTTGATTTCACCTCCATATGGAAGATCTATGCCTACTGTATTTAGTCCCTCTCTATTGATTATTGTCATCCTTTACATAATTGCATCAGTCATTCCCTGTTTTGAGCCTTTTTTTTTTTTAGATCTTATTTTATTTTTGTGATTTCCCTATCTGAGTTGATATCAGGATGCTCTGTTCTGTGTCCTTGTGTTGTGTTGATATCTGACATAATTGATTTTCTAACCAGAGAATTACCTTTAGTATTTCTTATAGTTTTGGTTTGGTTTCTGCAAATTCTCTAAGCTTGTGTTTATCCGTAAATGAGTTAATTTTGCCTTCATGTTTGAGAGACAGTTTTGGTGGACATATGGTTCTTGGCTGGCAATTTTTCTCCTTCAATGCTTTATATATGTTATCCCATTGCCCTCTTGCCTGTGTGGTTTCTGCCAAGTAGTCCGAACTTATTCTTATTGATTCTCCTTTGTAGGTGACTTTTCATTTATCCCTGGCTGATCTTAAAGTTTTCTCTTTATCTTTGGTTTTGGCAAGTTTGATGATAATATGTCTCAGTGACTTTCTTTTGCGATCTATCTTGTATGGGGTTCAATGAGCATCTTGGATAGATATCCTTTCATCTTTCATGACCTCAGGTAAATTTTCTGCCAACAAAACTTCAACAATTCTCTCTGTATTTTCTGTTATCCCTCCCTGTTCTGGAATTCCAATCACATGTAAGTTATTCTTCTTGATAGAGTCCCACATGATTCTTAGGGTTTCTTCATTTTTTAAAATTCTTTTATATGATTTTTCTTCAAATATATTGGTTCCAAGTGCCTTATCCTCCATCTCCCCAATTCTGCATTCCAATTCCTCAGTTCTGCTCTTCTGAATTCCTGTTGTCTAATTCTGTAATTTTGTTGTTAATCTTTTGAATTTCTGAATGCTGTCTCTCTATGTATCCTTGCAGCTTATTAAATTTTTCATTATGTTCTTCAATAATCTTTTTAATTTCTTCAACCGCTTTATCTGTGTGTTCCTTGACTTTTTCTGTACATTGCCTAGTTTTGTTCCCAATGTTGTCCCTGATGTCTTGAAGCGTTCTGTATATTAAGCTTTTGTATTCTACATCTGGCAATTCCAGGAATACATCTTCATCTGGGAGAGACCTTGATTCTTTGTTTTGGGAGTTTGTAGAGGAAATCATGGTCTGCTTCTTTATGGGATTTGATATCGACTGCTGTCTCTGAGCCATCTATAAGTTATTGTAATTTTTTTTTTGTGTTTGCTCACCGTGTCCTATGTTCTTGTTTTGTTTTGTTTCAATATACCCAGATAGGCTACTAGAGTGCACTAACTTGATTATTGGAGCCTTTGAAGCACTAATGTCCTGTTACCAGATGGTTAGAGCTGTTACCAGGTATGTGAGCCTATGAGTCCATTCACTATTCTTGAATAGAATCATGTCAGTTGTCCTGATAGTCAGTCACCTAGTGTGTGGTGTAGGCTCTCACCTACTATCTTAGAGGAGTAGTGGTGATGGTTGTATGAGCTAGTCTCTGGTAGCATCAGGGGGTCACACTCTGAGGAGGGCAGGGTGCTGACAGCCTTCCCGCAAGTGTCAGTGAGGAAGAAGCATCTCTGTTCTCTAGAGCACTCTGGTGGGTGGGCTCTGCAGCTGTACCTTAGGCACCCAGTGCTTATACCTGTAAATACTGGTAGATGCCACTATCTTCAGACCCCTTTCATGGGTGGCTAGGTGGTGTGGATGGAGCCTCAGACCTCAGGTCCCTGCTGTGGGTAGGTGAAGGCTCTGTTTAACAGGTAGAGCGGTATCAGACCTCCAAAACCTGCCTCTTCACTACACACGTGAAACAATTACAGTCAGACCTCTAACAGATTTGCCTTTGCATTATAATAGCCACCTGGTTCCATGCAGGGGTAAAAGCCAAAGTCTGTGGATCATTTATGCCTGGACCGGAGCCGTTTCTGCTCTGATCTTGCAGTTTAGGGGAGTTGGGGAAGTATTTTTCCCCTCTTTGTTTTTTTTTTTTTGTTAATTAGCTTCTTCTCCCAGGCCAGGAGAATGGGTCAGAAAATGCACGGCACTTCTACCTGAGGCCCAGGGAACTCAAATGTTAATGAAGCCGGCTGGGGCAGGGAGGGGAGGAGTCATATAGATAGGAGAGAGTGCTTTCAGGAGGAACTATTAGATCCACTCGGTAAAATAGACAAAATAGCTTATCTTGTGTCAAGGGTACTGTTTTACCTCAGATTCCAGAGGCATGTGTAGCTTGTGTGTGCTGGCTGAGTCCCTGCTGAGATTGCCCCGGGGGTTAGGCCTGCACCCTGTACTTGCCATGTCTCAGGAAACTACCATCAGCCCCACCACATTCACGCCAAAGAATGGAACCAAGGAATCAGAGCTGAGGTGCTGTGTGGGCTCAGCAACTTGTTGCTGCTTCTGTGCAGTCTCTCACTCCCCTGTCTCATCGATTCCTTAGTTCTGTGTTTGATGGTCAGGGTTCATAGATTGTCACATATGTAATCAATTCACTTGTTTTTTTCAGTTCTTTGTTGCAGGAGGGTTCAGGGGAAGCTTCTGCCTAGTTAGCCATCTTGGCCCCACCTCCCATAATTCTTTTTTATTGTAATTTAGATGAAGTTTTACAGAGCAAATTAGCTTCTCATTAAATAATTAACACACATATTGTTTTGTGACATTGATTGCCAACCCCATGACATTTCAACAGTCTCCCTTTCTTGGCCTTGGGTTCCCCGCCACCAGCTTTCCTGTCCCCTCCTGCCTTCTTGTCTTTGTCGCTGGGCTGGTGTGCCCATTTAGTCTCATTTTCTTTAATGGGCCTGTCTAATATTTGGCTGAAGGGTGAACCTCAGGAGTGACTTCAGTACTGAGTTAAAAAGGTATCTGGGAGGACATACTCTCAAAGTTTCTCCAGTCTCTGTCACACCAGTAAGTCTGGTCTTTTTTTGTGAGTTTGAATTTTGTTCTACATTTTTCTCCAGCTCTGTCCCAGACCCTCTATTGTGATCTCCGCCAGAACAGTCAGTGGTAGTAGACAGGCACCAGGCACCATTTAGTTCTGCTGGACTCAGTCTGGTAGAGGTTGTGGTAGTTGTGGTTCATTAGTCCTTTGGACTTATCTTTTCCTTGTGTCTTTGGTTTTCTTCATTCTTCCTTGCTCCAGATGTGGTGGGACCAGTGGAGTATCTTAGATGGTTCCTCACAAGCTTTTAAGATCCCAGACACTACTCACCAAAGTAGGATGTACGTTTTCTTTATAAACTCCATTATGCCAATTGAGCTAGATGTCCCCCAAGACCACGGTCCCTAGACCTCAGCCCAGTAATTCGACCCCTCAGGGAGTTTGTATGTGTCTATGAAGCTTCCATGACCTTGCTTTGGTCAAGCTGTGCTGGCTTCCCCAGTACTGTGTACTGTCTTACCCTTCACCGAAGTCTTACCCTTCACTGAAGTTACCACTTATCTATTGTCTAGTTATTGTTTTCCCTTCCCATATCTCTTCTCCCTAAACCTGTAAAACCAAACTCATTGCTGTCGAGTGGAGTCGAACTGCCCTATAGGGTTTTCAAGGAGAGGCTGGTGGACTCAAACTGCTGACCTTTAGGTTAGCAGCCCTAGCTCTTAACCACTGTGCCACCAGGGCTCCCTCCCTTCCCTACTAACCATCAAAGATTGTTTCTTTCTGTGCCAACACCCATAATTCTTGAGAGTAACAACTGTGTTCATCTTGATCAACATTATATTCTCAGGGTCTAGCACAGTGCCTGGCATATAACAATAATTTAAACCTAAGTATTCGATTTAATTAATAACAATAATTAATAAGTATTTGCTGAAAGAATGACTGCCATAAAATATCCTTCCAAAACTTTTTAAAAGGCTACATAATTATAAATCTGTGAAATAAAATGTAGCTGTGAAATCCCATTAATTACGTAACTCATTTTCAGAGGTTTCACCAGGGTAAAATCAAAGCGGTGTAACAGAAAGAACCCTAGCTCAGCCATTTTACACATAACAAAGCACATGCCACCTTATTGCTTAACATCTCATTTTCCTCATCTGTGAAATGAAGGGGTTGATTGGACTGCTTGCTGAGATTCCTTCTATTTTCATACTATGTTATTTTTTTTCTCTTTTAAATGGTGTTATGGTTTTTAAAAAGATGCACAAGTGCTATCGGTGATCAAACTGACAACAGTAACTTAAAAGGGTAGAATGAGAAGCTTAGGGGGCAGTGAGTTTATGTTAATGGTGGTGAAATACTTTGGGAAAGGACAGTGAGAAAGGCGGCACAAAGTAAAGAAGGCCACCAATGTCACTGAAATGTACATGTAGAAATTGTCGAATTGGTGCGTCTTTTGTTATGCATATTTTCACCTAAAAAAATTTTTTTTAAATCACCTGTGAGTAATGTGCCCCCTTAAGTAATCGACTGTATGAGACCAAACACCCAAGAGCAAAGATGAGACGGTAAGGAGGGGAAGGGAAGCTGAATTAATGGCAACGGAATGGAAATTACGAGAATGCCGACACGTTGTGAAAATTGTAACCAGTGGCATGGAACAATCTGCATAAAGATTGTTAAATAGGAACCTAATTTGCTGTGTAAATTTCACCTAAAACACAATATTATTTTTAAAAAAATTCTTAAAGATGCACAAGTAGTACACAAATATATTTTATTTGAAAATATTTTAGTTTAGAATTAAGTAGGTAAAACATGAAATTCCCTTTCACAACCACCTCCATCTCCAATACCATTCTCCTCCCCAAAGGTTACAGCACGTACCAGTTTGATGTATGTTCTTCCATCCTTTTCCTATGCTTATATACACGTATCTCCAAACACAAATATGTAACTTAAAAAACCATAAATGGGATCATATTATATGTATTATTCAGAGACTTACTTCCTCTTCCTTCCCCCATTTTCCCATAATATGTCTTTGGGGCTCTTTCAAGTCAGCACATTTAAAGTGACTTCATTTGTATAATATGGATATGGATGTCAGTTATTATTCCACCAGCGGCAGGCATAGGAGTTTTCCAGTGTTTCACCGTTAACAACACTATAATAAATATCCTCATACTGCATAGCATAGTGGTTATGAGTATGGGCTTTGAGATCAGTCTGCCTGCCTTTGAATCCTGGCTTCGTTACTCCATGTTACTGAAACTCTCTGTGCCTCAGTTTCCTCATCACTAAAATGGGGATCACCGGGCTAGTTTTATACTAGTTAGTATATAAGTAAAATTCGTGGAACAGTGCCTGGTACGTAGTATGCTAAATGCCTTGCTATCACCATCAACATTATAATTATCATACGTGTCTTTGTGCACATGTGCAAGAATTTCTGGGGGACTGATTACTAGAGATGGAATTGCTAGGTCAAAGCTATGCACATTTAAAATTTTTGAAAGTTTTTGCCAAACCGCCTTCCTAAACAGCTTGAACAATTTGGGCTTCCATCGGCAGTGGCTGAGAGCACCTGTTATCTTGCACTCTCACTACACTGGTCGTTATCAGTTTTAAGTATACTCCATTGCTAGGTATCTATGCCCTTTTCAAAATGTAGGCTAATTACCTGCTGTCTTCCTTAGTGTCCTTTACTGTCAGGACTGAAATATAAGGCTTCTGCTAGTTTCTAAGGCAAGTGTGGGCCATAGCTTTTGACCAGGGTAGCTATAAAACCAAGTCAAACCCATTGCCATTGAGTCAATTCGAACCTATATTGGACAGAGTAGACCTGCTCCATAGGGGTCCCAAGAGCAGCTGGTGGAGTCAAACTGCCAACTTTTTGGTTAGCAGCCCTAGCACTTAAGCACTGCACCACCAGGGCTCAGGGTAGCTATATAGCAACAACAACAAAAAATAAACCCATTGCTGTCCAGTCGATTCCGACTCTGTAGAACATAGCAGAACTGCCCCATAGACCTCCCAAGGAGCACCTGGTGGATTTGAACTGTTGATCTTTCGGTTAGCAGCCATAGCACTTAACCACTACACCACCAGGGTTTCCCAGGGCAGCTACAGTCAGTGGTTTTAGGCTGATCTTGTCCATATCTTCTATTGCCTCTCTGTAGTGATGAAGTCCATGTGCTTTTTAACACATCTGTTTTTTGTACGGTTTTATGTAAAATGAAACTAAAATCTTACATCTACCTCAAAAAAAAAAAAAAGAGCTAAAAACAAAAACAAAAGCAGAACACAAAACAAGCATCAGGGAGTTAGTACACATTGTCAAAGATTAAAGATTTAACAGAACATCACAGTTGAGTTTAGAGAGGTTTTAGACATTAGAGAAATGTGTCCGAGCGTGTCCTTAGCGGAGTGGTGTGCAGTCAGCTTCTGAGTCAGGGCTCGAGCGGCACCCGGCTGAAGGAATGCTTCAGGCTCCACCCAGTCCTTTGGGATTGGGGCCCTTCAACAGCCGAAAGCTCTCTAGTGCCCTCCTCTGGCCATAATAAGGAGCTACATGCTTCAAAGTTCCCTCCATTTATAGCATTTGTTTAAAGGTTAACATCAAAGGATTAAGGAGGTGGGAAAAATTAATATTCTAGGAGAGAAAATTGAGTCATTTGGGAATAAATTTCAGACTGGAGTTTTTATTAATATTCTTATTTAATTGTTCACTTGAGGAAACCAAAAAGAAAAATAAATACAACTACAGTTCACAGCGTCCTCTTGTGTGTACTTTCAAAACAATAAAAGTCAAATCTCTACTATTCGAAACTTTCCAATTCCTAAATCCCCAGATGTACCCATCTAGTGTGAGCAATGCAAGCCTTATTTAAAGCCTGATAATATAGGGAAATATGAGAATAATGTTAGTAGTATCAAAGACTTTCTAAAACTGTGGTTATTCATTTAACTATGTTCTTTATATATGAATTGCCCTATGGGGATGACCGGGTGATGGGAAAACGTTCCTTTCCTTGCAGCTCTTAAAGTCTGAAGTTTTCCTTTGACCTTTCTCTGATCTTTACTCAAATGTCACCTTATCAGTTAAGACCTTTCTTTATACTCTATATGGAAACCCTGCGGGCATAGTGGTTAAGACCTATGGCTGCTAATCAAAAAAAAAAAAAAAAAAGGCCAGCAGTTCAAATCTACCAGCTGCTCCTTGGAAACCATATGCAGCAGTTCAACTCTTTCGTATAGGGTCTCTGTGGGTGGGAATCAACTCGATGGTAACAAGTTTGTTTGGTTTTATCACCCAGCCTCACCTTCTACAACTCTCGCATCCCTGCTCTGCATCTCCCATAGTTGTATCATTCTTCATAGCACTTACTACCATTTAATGAATTATAAATTTACTTTTCAAAGATTGAGATATAATTATATGCCATACAAGTCACCCATTTAAGGTATAAAGTTTAATGCTTTTAGTATGCTCTGAGAGTTGTGCAACATCATTGCAATCAATTCTTGGACATTCTCATCACCCCAAAAAGAAACCCTAGACCCATTAACAGTCATTCTCCTTAAACCCCCTAACCCTTACACCGCCCTGTTGTTGTTAGCTGCCATGGAGTCAGCCCCAACTCATGGTGACCCCATGCACAAGATGAGTAGACCCTAATCCTGGCCGAACGAAGGAAAAGGACAAAAACACGTTTCAGCCCGAAAGTTGGAAAATATATTTTTTGTACTACTATTTTTTTTTTTTTTTAGTGTCACTAGGAGTCAGAATTGACTCTATGGCAATGGTTTTTTTTTTTTTTTTAATAGTACAATTGTACTACTATAGTTATAAAAAAAAAATTGTATAACTACTATAGTTATACAATTCTTAAAACTTTCACTAGTTATAGCATTGTGTTAAATACTGGGGATAAAAAGTATGAATGCCATTGTCCCTACCCATGAAGTGTTTTCAGTGTAGCATAATGCTGTGCAAAAAGTACTCTAAGAGCATGGAGGAGGGATAGATTCATTGTGGTCAGGCCCATGTACTGGAACCTGGCCTAGAAGAGTTTTGGCAGGTGGAGAAGGTGGGCAAGGCATGCCAGGTGAAGAAAACAGCATGAGCAAGGCAGAACAACGGCTACTGGTCTAATCCCTGGGGAAAAGAGACTAAGAATGTCCAGGACCTCAGAACTCTCAAATCCAATTTTGCCAGGGCCAATCATCCCCTTCAAGGTCCTTATGAGAGACAAGACAAGATCAGGAGGTTTTGGCCCCAAAACCCAGTACAGATACAAGCCCATGCATGCAAGGACCAAGGACTCTCTCACTGTTCTTAGCAAGATCCTAAATGCTCACACAAGCCCAGCAGCATCCTGCCCTTTCTGTGCGGGCCTCCCCATTCAGCTGCCAAGCTCATGCATCTTACCACCTCAACGGTAAAAAAGAGCCAATTCAAGGACAATCTTCCTAGACAAAAGAGAGGGAAATAAAGTTTTTTTTTCCCCTGAAGGTCTAGAGCAGTGACTGCCTCATCCAGGACCCAAGGCCTTGCTATTCAAAATCAGTATTCAAATGTGAGAATTAACATTGATTGGGGCACTCATTATGTGTCAGGCACTTTGCTAAACGACTAGTGTTCACAATCTCATTACTCCAACAGTGTTATTTAAGTCTATTTTACACATGAGAAAACCAAGGCCTTACTCATGGTTTTATAGTAGCCAAGCCATTGAACTCAGGCTGTCTGACCATACACAGTTCATGCTCTTGACCATTAATTATATTCAATACAACTTCAACAAAGAAATGAGGGGGACTAACATTGTGTACTCCAGTGTAATCTAGTGTGGTTGAGTGATGTTCTGTCAATACCTGCAGCTAAGTTGGGTTGACTTCAAGCCAATAATTTCAAAGTCTGAAACTAATCCTGCCTTCAGGGCCAATAGCTGAGATGAGCCAGCATCAAGTCCAATGTTTTAGAGTCTATTCTACCTTATATCCCAATTCTGATAACTGCATGTGGTGGATGCTGTGGTGTGCTGCTCTGACCCCTTTTTTGGGACCAAGACATTCATTCTGTCACCTGATGGAAGTGTGGACTGCTGAAAACTCACACCTGAGTGCCTCTCTGGATGTTGTCCTGGACCAAAGGAAGCTGCCTCATCAAGGCTACGTCCCCTCCCCATGGCGAGCCCACAGCAAAGACCAATAGATACGAGGATGCAAAAGCCTACCCCTTGCCTCAATACAGGACAACTCTGAAGGGCCTTCCCTGTCCAGAGCTTCCTCTAGGAATGGCTGAGGACTCTATTACAAAACAAAACAAACAAAAACAAACCTGTTGCCGTCAAGTCGATTCCAACTCATAGCAACCCTATAGGACAGAGTAGAACTGCTCCACTGGGTTTCCAAGGAGCGGCTGGTGGATTTCAACTGCAGCTTTTTGGATAGCAGCCATAGCATGCAGTAGCTCTCAACCACTGCATCACCAGGGCCCCCTCTGTTACAAATATATATCACAATTCAACAGTGCTCTCATTCCTTTAGAGGTGTTCTCAAAAGTACTCCCCTAAATCCTCTTTATGCAGATCTTTGCCTTGTACATGGTCTGTTTCCCAGGAAACCCAACCAAAGACAGTTGGATAGGGGAGGTGCTGGATCACCTACCAGCCAGCTGTCAGTAGTAACACTGTCTTTGGTGTTAGGTGGAATACTGAGAGCTCCTAGCAAGCTAGACAGCTATACAGGTGCAACTGTTAAAACTTTCACCAGTGGTGAAAGGGAAGAGAATTTACTGGTGGTGCAATACCTAAGGAGTTTCAGAGGGTTTGGTGGAAACAATAACTATAAGGGATATGGAATCAAATGGATCTTGCTGGGTCTCATTGATTCACTGGCAAAAGACAAAGAAAGGCTGAGGGTAACTAATCAACAATTTCAGAGGAAGTGTGAAAGCCAGAAGGCCTACACAGCAGCATATAAAGAGACCCTCAAATCCTGCGGGAGGGCAGAAAAAACTAAAGTCAGGGTTTTTATAAGGGTGTTGGAGTCCCAGAGGTTGATGTCTCAACTCCAGCAGGACTGCTACACCAAAATCAGGCTCTGATAGGGAATGAGCAGTCCTGAGACTTGGGGTGGGGATGTCCTGTCTGATGCACTTTAAAATATTGAGCTGTCAGATTCTCCTGAACCCTCTGAGCTCACTTCTCCCCGTAAAAGGCTAGACTCCCCCCCCCCTTGAAGATAACGCATAGACTTCTGACTTAAAGAATCACTCCTGAGAATCTACCCCATATTCCCTCCTGGCCACCAGTCCAATAAATACGGTTAAATCACAATATAACCCAGGAAAGGAAGTGCTGGATTGGCTAAAGGAGGAAAAAGAGGATATACTGAAGAAGCTAGCCAAATATACAGGCAGCCCTTGACTTATGATGAGGTTCCATTCCAAGGACTGTGTTGTAAGTCTATGCGATATAAGTTGAATACCTCATTTTTTTTTTTTTTTTTTTAGTTTTTATTATTATTGCCTTTTATTTTCAGCATCTTCATAAATCTGATGTTTATTTGTCTTTACAGGTTGGAAATATTACATATAAACTTACAGATATGATGGCGTAAGCAAATTACACACTGCAACATTATATGTAGTACATATTACAAACAATAAGATGTACCAAAAAAAAGACAGTTGTTAAGTGCAGTTCATCATAACTCCAATACATTGTAAGTTGAGGACTACCTGTATAAGCAGGACAGTGAAAATTAACATGGAAATGGATTTTGAGGGAGGATGGAATATAAAGTTGGATATGGGAAAGTTTATCCATATGGTACACACTCAAGTCATTAACATAATACCTATGACCCTTTGCGATAATGGTTTTTGTATATCTCTCTAGCTTGACTTGACTTTTTGCCCCAACTTAATCTCTATTCTAGCAATACCAAGCTACTTAGACCATGCTCTAAGTAACTCTACGTTCTCTATAAAACCACTACCTACTTTCTCTGCCTAGAATATTTACCCTACTTCAAACTCTGTTTTGCCCCTGCTTAGCCTACTTCTCTTTCAAAGCTCAGCCCATCTGAGAATTTTATATGTTAATGGAAGCATAGACGAATAAATCTTTTTGGGGAAATAATCTGGCAGTGCACACTGAGAGCCTTAAAATGTTTATACATCCTCACTCAGTAATTTCACTTTCCCCTTGGGGAGTGGGAGTCTGAAATATAAACAAAAACTTAAGCACAAAAGTGTCCAGAATGGCATCTTTACTATCACACACACAAATATATATATATAACCCAAACATCTGAAAATTTAATTATACAAACTACATCATACAAAGAAATTGTTTGCAGCTATTGAGAGGTATGTTTAAATAATTTTAATGATACGAAGATGCTTATAATATGTTAAATAAAATATAAAATTTAATATGACCTAAACTTTGTAATTAAAAGCAGAATTGTGGTGTTGGCAAAGAATACTGAATACAACACGGACTGCCAAAGAATGAACAAATCTGTCTTGGAAGAGGTAAAACCAGAACACTCCTTGGAAGCAAGGATGGCAAGACTGATTCTCACATACTTTGGACATGTTGTCAGAAGGGATCAGTCTCTGGAGAAGGACATCACGCTTGATACAGTAGAGGGCCAGTGAAAAAGAGGAAGACCCTCAATGAGATGGATTGACACAGTGGCTACAATAATGTGCTCAAGCATAGCAACAATTGTGAGGATGATGCAGTACTGGGCAATGCTTTGTTCTGTTGTGCATATGACCGCTATGAGTCAAAACTGACTCGACGGCACCTAACAACAACAACAAGCGTTGTAATAATCTGATAGGAAAGCATATTTAAAGAAAATATGCCAAAATCTAATGGTAGTTATTGGTAGAAATATAGCCGATGTAAATTTTCTTCTTTAAGATGCTTTTCTGGTACAACAGACACACAGACCAACGGAACAGAATTGAGAACCCAGATATAAATCCATCCACCTATGGTCACCTGATGTTCAAAAAAGGCTCAAAGTCCGTTAAATGTGGAAAAGACAGTCTTTTTAATAAGTGGTGCTGCCAAAACTGGATGTCCATCTGTAAAATAATGGAACAGGACCCATACCTCACACCATATACAAAACAAACTAAAAATGGATCAAAGACCTAAATAAAAAACCTAAAACTATAAAGATCATCGAAGAAAAAATAGGGACAACACTAGGGGTCCTAACACATATCATAGAGAGAATACAGAGCATAACTGATAACGCACAAACACTAGAGGATAAACTAGATATCTGGGAGCTCCTAAAAATTAAACACTTATGCTCATCAAAAGACTTCACCAAAAGACTAAAAAGAAAACCTACAGACTGGGAAAAAAATTTTGGTTATGACATATCCAACAAGGGACTAATCTCTAAAATCTATAGAATACTTCAACACTTCGATAACAAAAAGGCAAATACTCCAGTTAAAAAATGGGCAAAGGATATAAACAGACACTTTACCAAAGAAGACAATCAGGTGGCTAACAGACATACGAGGAAATGCTCACAATCATTAGCCATTAGCCATTAGAGAAATGTAAATCAAAACTGCAATGAGATACCATCTCACCCCGACTTTACTGGCACTAATCATAAAAAAACAGAAAATAACACGTTGGAGAGGTTGTGGGGAGACTGAAACTCTTACGCACTGCTGGAAGGAATGTAAAATGATACAACCACTATGGAAAACAATGCAGTGCTTCCTTAAAAAGCTAGAAATAGAAACACCATAAGATCCAGCAATCCCACTTCCTAGGAATATATCCTAGTGAAGTAAGAGCCATTACACTAATAGACATAGCATGCCTAGGTTCACTGCAGCATTATTCACAACAGCAAAAAAATGGAAACAACCTAAGTGCCCATCAACAGATGAATGGGGGAACAAATTATGGTACATACACACAATAGAATACTATGCAACAATAAAGAACAATGATGAATCCATGAAACATTTCACAACATGGATGAATCTGGAGGGCATATGCTGAGCAAATTAAGTTAATCACAAAAAGGCAAATACTGTATAAGACCACTATTATAAAAACTCAAGAGAAAATTTACACACAGAGAAAAACACTATTTGATAGTTACGAGGGAGGGAAGGGATGGAGAAGGGGAATCACTAACTAGATAGTAGACAAGTGTTAACTTAGGTGAAAGGAAAGGCAACAGACAATATAGAAGAAGCCAGCACAATGTGACCAAGGCAAAGTTGTAGAAGCTTCCCATATACATCCAAACACCTCGAGGGGCCAAGTTACTGGGGCTGAAGGCTGGGGACCATGGTCTCAGGGAACATCTAGGTCAACTGGCATAACATAGTTCATAAAGAAAATGTTCTACATTCTACTTTGATAGTAGCATCTGGGGTCTTAAAAGCTTATAAGCGGCCATCTAAGATACATCACGTTCAGAGCAAAAGAGAATGAAGAAAACCAGAGACACAAGGAACAAATTAGTCCAAAGGACTAATGGACCGCATGAACCACAGCCTTCACCAGCCTGAGCCCAGAAGAACTAGATGATGCCTGGCTACCACCAGTGGCAGCTCTGACAGGGATCACAATAGAGGGCCCCAGGCAGCACTGGAGAAAGATGTAGAACACAATTCAGATTCACAGAAAAGGACCAGACTTCCTGGTCTGACATAGGCTGGAGGAACCCCTGAGAGCACGGCTCCTAGACACCCTTTTAGCTCAGAACTGAAACCACTTTGAAAGTCCACCTTCAGCCAAAGATTAGGTAGGCCTATAAAACAAACAATAACACATGTGAGTAATGTGCTTCTTAGATTTTGGAACGGTGTGTTTTTATTTCAGTTTCTAATTTTAATTTAAAACACATGGAAGTTGATTAACGTTTGAAAGAATTACCTCCCACCCTACCCCCAAAACGCTTCTCTGTGTTGCCTTAATTGGCTGAGGGAACAGGCATTGCTTTCATAACCAGTAAAAAGTAATAAAGATTATTTTTTAGACTTGGCTGAAATGACACTTTGGGCAAAAGAAGGCCCCTTTTTTCCACAATATCATGGTCCTTACCTTGGTCCTTGGAATTCCTGGGCAGTGCAAACTTTTAATGCATTTGGCTGCTAACCGAAAGGTTGGAGATTCGAGTCCACCAGGAGACACCTCAGAAAAAAAGGCTTGGAAATACACTTCTGAAAAATCAGCCATTGAAAACCTCATGGAGCACAGTTCTACTCTGACACACATGAGGTCACCATGAGTCAAAATCAATTCAATGGCAACACAATCATGTGTTGACCAGTCTGTACCCTTCACTAGATTATGAGGGCAAGAATTTTGTCCTTTATCTCTATACTTCAGTATCTGTACAATGCCTGGTACATAGCAGGTTCCTAACAAATATTTGCTTTGTTAGAGGGGACTGTTGTTTTTGAACTTTAGACTGGGACAGGTGGTCTCTATTATTCTAAACCTAAGAATAAAAACCCCATAATTTATTAAAAGCTAATGGTTTTGAAGAAACACTACAGCAATAGATTTTAGTTTTGGTGAGTGAAATCTGTATTGTTTTAGGTTGGTAGTTCAAACCCACCCATCAGCTCTGCAGGAGAAAGAGCTGGTAACCTATTCCCATAAAGATTATAGCCTAGAAAACCCAATAGGGTTTTCTACTCTATTCAGTTCTACTCTGTCACACGGGGTTGCTATGAGTTGAAAATCGATTTAAGGTTATTTTTTTTTTTTTTTAACAGCAACAGGTACTGTTTTAAACAAAATCCAGGACTCCTGACAAAGAGAAAAAACTAAGAATAGAGTCAAAGCATGACGAATGCTGTAATTATTCCCAGAACTATAGTAACATATTAATATGAATATTTTCCTCAAAATTTAACACAGTGTCCTTCCAGATGAGTGTGAAGGAAGGCAGATGTTTTCCCAGTGCTGTTCTACTCCTTGGGAGTTGTCAGCCCCAGTGCAGTACTTGACCGCTAGACTGTAAACAAAAGTTAATCCAATTGGCTCAATGTACATGCAATAGTAAAATACCAGAAAAAAGTTTTCTCTATTTTTCTCCAAAATGCATTCTCTTGAACAGATTTTTACTGTGAAAGTCTTCATAGTGTGGGCACACTACTCCCAGTTGGAAATTTGGGTCCAGTTTAAGAATTACATAATATAATCTTCTATGTGAGGATTTTGAGCAGCACAGCAGAGGCATGAACACAGACTAACCTATCCTTGTTATTACCACATCTTAGTAGAAAGTGTCTTATTTAATATGTAAAGGGAACTTTAATTTGGGAACTGTGTGAATAGGTTCAGGAAAAATTTAGGTTGAAAATTTGTTCGCTAGGGTTTCCTCTGATAATAACCAGAGGGTTCTAGTTGCCACTGCCTTCCTCGTATTAAAATTTTCAGCCGGGATGTGCTTGTGCAGAGAGGTGTGTAGAGGTGGCACATCTGTTAGGCCCTGGTAACTCGTTTGGCTGCTAGCTGAAAGGGTTGGAAGTTCGAGTCCACCTAAAGGCGCCTGGGAAGAAAGAGCCTGCATTCTACTTCTATAAATCAGCCATTGAAAATCCTATGGAGTACAGTTCTACTCTGATGCACTTGGGGTTGCTATGAGTTGACATGGACTTGACAGCAGCTGGTTGGTTGGCTGGTTGGATGGATGATTTGGAGGGTGCCTCACAATCACCCTATGAACACATTAAAACCAAAAACCAAACCCTTTACCTTCCAGTAGATCCTCATAGTGACCCTATAAAACATAAGACACAGTAAAACTGCCCCATAGGGTTTCCAAGGAGAGGCTCGTGGATTCAAACTGCCGACCTTTTGGTTAGCAGATGAGATCTTAACCACTGCGTTGCCTGGGCTCCCTCAGACACCCACACCTGGCTCTTAAACCCAGGAGACTTGTCCTATCCCACTCAACCCAGAGCCAGCCCCAGCTCCCTGAGCCGCGTCCCCCAACACCTCACCCGACCTATATCCCACCCCCTCCCAGAGCCGTTCACCCCTCATGCCCGTCCCCCTGCCCTTTCCCGGCCCCGAGCCTCACTCTCCAATATCCCACCCACCCAACCCCTCGCCCCACCCCGCAGGAGCCCCTCGAGCCAAGGCGCTCGTTGCTGGGCCCTAAGGGCGCAGCTCACCCATTGGCCAGCGCGGCCCAGGGCGGGAAGAGTGGCTAACGGCTGCAGCTGGCCCTCAGGGTGCCGGGGAGATGGCGTCGGGCCCGAGGGCTACGGGGCCCGAGGACTCGGTACGAACCATCAGCCCCGGCAGGCGAAGCGACCAGGTGGTGACCACGCTCACCGGGGACACAGTGGCAGCAGCGACCCTGAGGAGCACCGTGTCCGCGGTGCGGTCGGTGGTGGCCTCTCCTCGGCCTGTGAAGGGGAAGGCTGGCCGGGAGGCGGCCCGGCGGCGGCTCCAGCTCCTGCCGGGCTCTCAGGCCAGGGGCTCGGGAGCGGGGGTGGAGGAGGAGGAAGAGGAATCCCTTCTCTCCGTGCCGGAGGACGAGAAAGAGGAGGTGCAGCCGTTGCCTCCAGTCTGCGTGTCGCCTATGAGGGGGATGTGGCGGGACGAGAAGGTGGCGTTGTACTGCGACGAGGTGCTGCAGGGCTGTAAGGTGAGGCAAAGGGGCCCCAAAGAAGGAAACGCGCCAATTCGACCACAAGGCCCGTGCACTACCTCACAGCTAGACTGTTAAAAAAAAAAAAAAAAGAAGAAGTTATTTGGAGTCTTCCTTCTAGTGTCATAGGGTACAAAAGGCCCAAAGAAAAGCCTGCATTTAAATATATTAAATTTACTCGACATTTGTAGAGCTTCCACCTTATTAGAGATATCCAGGCCATGTCCTTAAGGAGTTAAAATTAGATTTTCCTTCAAACAGAAAAATTGTACTCAATTAAAAAATGGGCAGACGATGTGAAAAGGCACTTCACCAAAGAAGACATTCACTGGGCTACCAGATACATGAGGAAATGCTCACAATCATTAGCCATTAGAGAAACACAAATCAAAACTACAGTGAGATACTATCTTACCCCAACAAGGCTAGCATTAATCCAAAAAACACAAAATAATAAATATTGGAGAGACTGGAACAGTTACACAGCGCTAGTGGGAATGTAAAATGGTACAACCACTTTGGAAATCGGTTTGGCACTTCCTTAAAAAGCTAGAAATAGAAGTACCATACAATCCAGCAATCCCACTCCTTGGAATAGATCCTAGAAAAATCAGAGCCATCAAACGAATAGATATATGCACACCCATGTTCATTGCAGCGCTGTTCAAAATAGCAAAAAGATGGAAACAACGTAGGTGCCCATCAACCAACCAATGGATAAACTATGGTATATTCACACAATAGAATACCACACAACCATAAAGAACAGAGATAAATCTGTGAAACATCATTGTTCTTTATCAGGGTGGAAAGGAGTGTGCTGTCACATTTTAGGGAGAGCGTCTAGGGTCACATAACAATATGTGTATAAATGTTTTCATGAGAAATTAATTTGAACAGTAAACTTCCACTTAAAGCACACACACACACACACACACACAAAATTGTCCTTTAAGGGAACAGCCCTGGTAACGTGTTTTTTGCTTTTTCCAGAGCTCCTAACAGCTGAAGATATATATATATCTTATATATCTTAGGAATACCTATTAGTATTTTTATTTAACAATTTGTGTCAAAACACAAGGGTATGATGGACCATTGTTATTAATTACTTAGCTTTGATTTTTTCACTGGAATGCTAAAAATGTTTGGAATTTAAGAATGGTTCCCAATCATAAATATTTAGGATGTGGAATGATGTTTTGTATAGAAGATACATATCTGGTAATAATGAATTGAGCAAATATTGTATATTTCTAACCTATTTTGTTTTAAAAGGAGTTATATAGCAGGAGAATTTATGTATCAGAATATTCATTGCAGTGATATTTATGAAAATTAAAATTTAGAACCTAAATTTCCAGCCAACAGGGACAGTAAAGAAACTATGGTGGCTCCATATGAGGTACAACCACACAGCTGTAAAAATTGTGGTTTCAAGAACTATAGATATTCTTATGGTGAAGTGTTCAGCGAAAAAAAAGTCAGGAGAGAAAACTACAGTATGCTTTACATGAATGAATGAATACATAGCATAGGAAAAAATACTGGAAGGAAATACATCAAAATGTCAACAATAGTTATCTGGCTGCCAGAATTAGGGGTGATTTTTGTTTGCCTTATATTTTCTATAAAAATTAGAACAGTATTAATGACCAAAATACATTTGAGATTGAGGGTTGGAGACGGCCAAGTCTGTTAAAGGCAGTTTAAAAACTTCGATAAAGTTATTGTGTCATTACTAAGACAGGGTCTAATGACTGAGCTTTGTAATAGTTTAGATTATTTATAATCCTTGAGGTAGCTGAAATTAAGTTTAAAACATCAAATGTGCAAATATTTATTGATTGCTTAATACATTCATTTGTTTTATAGAATAGAATGCTATTTAAAATTTTTATGCACTAAAAATGTTTAAATAGTTCATTATATCTTTAAAGTCCAGAAATATTGCTAGGTTTTTAATATAATAATTACTAGGTTTTTAATGTATATAATTTCAGCTCTTTCTGCTGAGTGGGTTAACAAATTATTTGAAGACATAAATAATAAGTAAATGTCTCATATCTGAATTATTCTGTTGAATGAATAGTTCAGTTTATTTTTTTTAATGCTTAAGATATTTTTCATTAAATACATTTTCAGTTAAAATCTCTAAGTTCCCAGGGTTTTCATTATTTAAGGCCATATTGGTTCCATAGTTTTATATATTTAGATGTTTGTTTATTCGCCAGGCGGAAGACGCTGATGGAGCTATGAGTAAATACCTATCCGAAAAATTAAAGTTGAAAGACAAATGGCTTGGAGTCTGGAGGACGAATCCTGAATTGTTCTTTGTGACATACGAAGAAGCTTCTATCCCTTTTGTTGGCATACTGGTGGAGGTAAATCATTTTTACCTGATCTTTATTCTTTGAATGAAATTATCAGCTCTTTTTTTTTTAAGACTATAAAATATGACCTTATTAAGCTTGAGGCTTTGATACTTATACATGGCTTGACAAAAACTTACCTCTATTTTAAATTTCTAAGCAAATTAAGAGAGTAAAAAGAAAGTAAGTGGGGAATATTAGCACCCATTTACACGTAGTTATCATGTAACAGCAGTATCAGACAACATGTGACAGCAGTATCAGACATTTATTAGCCTAGTTGCAATTGCCAAAATAGCTTAAAAGTAACAAAAGTGCATTTCTTGAAATATTAGTAATTTAGGCCTTAACAAACCTGGGCGATTTCCCTCTATTTCCTTTCAATCTTCAATTATCTGAGTTATGAAGTTTAGTTAATTCATATTAGAAAAGAAAAAGAAATTCATCAGAAAACTATTGATAAAACCTGAATTTTTTTCCTTTGAAAATTACCCTTTTAGTATAATACATCAGCTTCCAAGCCTTCATCTGATATGATTTTGCTTTTTAGATTTGTAGGTTAAATACTGTGGCGTATTTGATGTCTTAGGTTGGGCTCTCTAGAGAAGGAAGACCAGTGAAGCAGAGAGAGAGAGAGAGAGATTTATCTCAAGAAAATGGCTCACACATTTGTAGAGGCTGGCAAGTTCCAAGACTGTGGGTTAGGCATTGGTCTGGAGGCTTCTCCTGACTTGTGCAGCTGCAGGGGCTGACGGATCCAAGATTAGCAGGTCAGACGGCAGGCTGCTAGCTCACAGGCTATGCAAAAAAAAAAAAAAAAAAAAAAAACCCATTGCCATTGAGCCAATTCCAACTCATAGTGACCCTATAGGACAGAGTAGAACTGCCCCATAGAGTTTCCAAGTAGTACGTGGTGGATTCAAACTGCTGATCTTTTGGTTAGCAGCCGTAGCACTTAACCACTACACCACCAGGGTTTCCCTCATGGGCTATGGAGGCTGATAAATCCAAAATCAGCAGGCAGTACAGCAGGCCACTGGCTAAAGTCCCAAGAACCGGAGGTCAGATGATGAGCTGGATGCAGGATACAGAGCAAACAAGAGAGCTTTGCTAGGACATCCATATATATATTGGCTGTAGGTCACACCCCCAAGGAAACTCCCCTTGCAACTGACTGGCTGATCACATCAGATCACATCATGGAGGATGACTACATCATTACATAACTGCCAAACTATATCATTACATAGCTGCCAAACTTCATCATTATGTAACTGCAAAACCACTGAGAATCATGGCCCAGCCAAGCTGACACACAACCTTAACCAGCACATTTGATATAAGTTTGATTCCTTTAAATGTCAATTATCTTTGTATAGAAATTAATCTTTATAATTACAAACCGTACCCCTGCCTCAGGTGGATATCTCAAATCTGTCGTTTTGGTCACAAGAAAAATTTGTGTTTAGAACTCATTACATATTACTTGAAAACAAATAAAAAATACATGTTCTATGGAAAAGTATTACCACCTGCCTGTCAGTTTGTCATACTGTGGTGGCTTTTATGTTGCTTTGATGCTGGAAGCTATATTACTAGTATTTCAAATACCAGCAGGTCACCCATGGTGGACAGGTTTCAGTGAACCTTCCAAACTAAGACAGACCAGGAAGAAAGGCCTGGTGATCTACTTCTGATAATTAGCCAGTGAGAACCCTGTGGATCACAGCAGAATATTATCCAACTGGACTCAAACATACCAATGATCATGAGGATGGCACAGCATTAGGCAACGTTTCATTCTGTTGTACTTGGGGTTACCATGAGTCAGAGCTGACTCGATGGTGGCTGACAACAATGGAAAAGTAAGTGACATCTTTACAGCTGAAGAACAGTACATTTTCAATCATAGAGACCACGAAGGAATGTAAAAGTCTTTGAATTAGTTGATTTTTCAATGATGCTCTATTTTTAGTATTTCCTGGAGGTTTGCTCACAGCTTTTGCCTGGAATTTTCATAGCTTCATCTGGATAAAATAAGAGGAGGTGGACCATATCAGTGGTTTTAACTTTTTTTTGTTTTTAGCAGTATAAGTTGTTTTGTTTTGTTTTTTTCCAATCAAGTTTTATGTGGAAGCCCAGCATAACACATCAAAACCACACTAAGTCATGTTAAAGTACCAGGCCTGCTGTAGAAGAAGGTATCCAAAGGCTTAGGGAAACTGGCATGTTAGAGTGGATTTATCAGGTTAGACCCACAGACCCACACATGGAGTACCCAGAGTACACAGCTTTTAGCACACGGTGAGGAATAAATTTGTGAAGGTAGCCCCAGCATCCTTGAAGACTGCTGTGATTGCTATTTTATGTAAGTCAGATTTGACAGTGGGAACTGCCCTAACTGAATGAAGACACCTAACTACAATGGGCTGATTGGACCCTATGTTGGTAGGGGCCAAGTGGTGGCACTCAACAAAGACAGAGTAGGCATGGTTACTGTATTGGACAGCAGAGTCGAAGCAGTAATCAAAACAGTCTGACTGGTGTGGGCTTATGCCACTGGCTTCTTAGTCATGGTGTCCCTAGGAGTGAACCCATTGCCATCAAGTCAATTCTGACTCATAGTGACCTTATAGGACAGAGTAGAACTGCCCCATAGGGTTTCCAAGGAGTGGCTGGTGGGTTTGAACTGCCAACCTTTTGGTTAGCAGCCAAACTCTTAACTACTACACCACCAGGGCCCCCCCAGGAGTGAAATAGATGGGAAATCTATTAAATATTTACTTGGTCTGTACAAGCAGAAGAATTCTAGGTCATGTGAACAGCAGTTTAATGTGAAAAGCAAGAAGAGGAAGTCATGGCCCCTCAATCAATCCCTAGACTTGAGCCAGTCTTGAATGAAGGGGTGGCTAGGTCCCCTTGAGGAAGGACCCCACTCCATTGCCAAAAATTTACACTGCTGCTCTTTCTTCTTGTCTTCTCCAAAGGGATAAACAGTTTTTTATGAGAGTGACTGCTCACTGGGAAAAAAGAAATAGACTTTTTGGGAATTACTGGACACTGGGTCTGTACCGACACTAATTCCAGAAGACCCAAAAACGTTACTGTAGCCCACCAATCAGTGTAGGGGTGTATGGAGGTCAGGTTATTACTGCAATCTTAACTCAGGTCCATCTTACAGTAGGTCCCTGAACCCATTTCTGTAGTGATTTCCCCAATTCCAGAATGTGTAATAGGAATAGACATACTCAGCAACTGGCAGAACCCCCACATTAGATCCTTGATGTATGGAGTAAGGGCTATTATGGTAGGAAAAGCCAAGTGGAAGCCATTAGAACTGCCCCTACCTAGGAAAATAGTAAACAAAAAACAATACTATGTTCCTGGAGGAATTGCAGGGATTGGTGCCACCATCAAGGACTTGAAGGATGCAGGGGTAGTGATTCCCACCACATCCACATTCAACTTGCCTATTTGGCCTGTGCAAAAAACAGATGGATCTTGGAGAATGATAGTGGATTATTGTAAACTTAACCAGGTAGTGACTCCAATTGCAGCTGCTGTTCCATATGTGGTTTCATTGCTTGAGCAAATTAATACATCTCCTGATACCTGGTATGTGGCTATTGATCTGGCTAATGCTTTTTTCTCAGTTCCAATTTCAAAGGAACACCAAAAGCAGTTTGCCTTCAGCTGGCCAGGGCAGCAATACACCTTCACTATCCTACCTCAGAGGTATATCAACTCTTCAGCCTGTCTTCGTCATCTAGTGCTGCTATAACAGAAACACCACAAGTTGATGGCTTTAACAAAGAGAAGTTTATTTCCTCTCAGTAAAGTAGGCTAAAAGTCCAAATTCAGGGCATCAGCTCCAGGGGAAGTTTTCTCTCTCTGTCAGCCTTCTCATCAATCTTCCCCTGGACTAGGAGCTTCTCCACACAGGACCGCAGGTCCAGAGGATGTACATGCTCCTGGCACTGTTTTCTTGGTGGTATGAGGTACCCCCCGTCTGCTTGCTTCCCTGTCTTTTTTATCTCTTGAGAGATAAAAAGGTAGTGCAGGCCACACCCCAGGGAAACTCCCTTTACATTGGATCAGGGATGTGAACTGTGTAAGGGTGGTGTTACAACCCCACCATAATCCTCTTTAACATAAAATTACAATCACAGAATGGAGGACAACCACACAATACTGGGAATCATGGCCTAACCAAGTCGACACATATTTATGGAGGACACAGTTCAATCCATGACAAACCCTATTTAGTTCACAGGGATCTTGATTAACTTTCCCTCCCACAAGACGTCACACTGATCCACTACATTGATGACATTATGCTGATTGGATCTAGTAAGGAAGAAGTATCAATGATTCTAGAGTTACTGATAAGACATTTGTGTGCTAAACTGTGGGAAATTAATCTGACAAAATTTCAGTTGCCTTCCACCCCAGTGAAATTTCTAGGAGTTTAATGGTGTGGGGGATGTCAAGATATTCCTTCTAAAGTGAAGGATAAGTTGTTGCATCTGGCTCCTCCTACAACTAAAAAAAAGGCACAACACCTACCTAGCGGGCCTCTTAGGATTTTGGGGCAACACATCCCTCATTTCGGTGTGCCACTCTGGCCTATTCATCAAGTGACTCAAAAAGTTGCTAGTTTTAGCCTGGTACTGGTACAACAACAGATGCATAGACCAATGGAACAGAGCTAAGAATCCAGACATAAATCCATCCTCATATGGATAGTTATCCGACAAAGGCCCGAAGTCAGTTAAATGGGGAAAAGATAGTCTGTTTAACAAACAGTGCTGGCATAACTGGATATCCATCTGCAAAAAAATGAAACAAGACCCATACCTCATACCATGCACAAAAACGAACTCAAAATGGATCAAAGACCTAAATATAAAATCTAAAACGATAAAGATCATGGAAGAAAAAATAGGGACAATGCTAGGAGCCCTAATACATGGCATAAACAGTATACAAAACATTACTAACAATGCAGAAGAGAAACTAGATAACTGGGAGCTCCTAAAAATCAAACACCTATGCTCATCCAAAGACTTCACCAAAAGAGTAAAAAGATTACCTAGAGATTGGGAAAAAGTTTTTAGCTATGACATTTCCAGTCAGCATCTGATCTCTAAAATCTACATGATACTGTAAAAACTGAACAACAAAAAGACAAATAACCCAATTAAAAAAGTGGGCAAAGGATGAGGAAATGTTCATGATCATTAGCCATTAGACAAATGCAAATCAAACCTACAATGAGACTCCATCTCACTCCAACAAGACTGGCATTAATCCAAAAAATACAAAATAATAAATGTTGGAGAGGTTGTGGGGAGACTGGAACACTTATACACTGCTGGTGGGAATGTCAAATGGTACAACCACTTTGGAAATGGATTTGGTGTTTCCTTAAAAAACTAGAAATAGAATTACCATACGATCCAGCAATCCCACTCCTTGGAATATGTCCTAAAGAAATAAGAGCCTTTACACGAACAGATATATGCACACCCATGTTCATTGCAGCATTGTTTACAATAGCAAAAAGATGGAAGCAACCAAGGGGCCCATCACTGGGTGAATGGATAAATTATGGTATATTCACACAAGCAAATACTACCCATCGATAAAGAACAATGACGAATCTGTGAAACATTTCATAACATGGAGGAATCTGGAAGGCATTATGCTGAGTGAAATTAGTCAGTTGCAAAAGGACAAATATTGTATAAGACCACTATTATAATAACTGGAGAAATAGTTTAAACAGAGAAGAAAATATTCTTTGATGGTTACGAGAGGGGGGTAGGGAGGGAGGGAAGGAGAGGGGTTTTCACTAATTAGATAGATAGTAGATAAGAATTATTTTAGGTGAAGGGAAAGAACACAATACAGGCAAAGTCAGCACAACTGGACTAAACCAAAAGCAAAGAAGTTTCCTGAATAAACTGAAGGCTTCGAAGGCCAGTGTAGCAGGGGTGGGGGTTTGGGGACCATGGTTTCAGGGGACATCTAAGTCAATTGGCATAATAAAATCTATGTAGAACACATTCTGCATCCCACTTTGGAGAGTGGCGTCTGGGGTCTTAAATGCTAGCAAGCAGCTCTCTAAAATGCATCAATGGGTCTCAACCCACCTGGAGCAAAGGAGAATGAAGAACACCAAAGACACAAGGTAATTATGAGCCCAAGAGAAAGAAAGGACCACATAAACCAGAGACTACATCATCCTGAGTCCAGAAGAACTAGATGGTGCGCAGCTACAACCGATGACTGCCCTGACAGGGAACACAACAGAGAACCTCTGAGGGAGCAGGAGAGCAGTGGGATGCAGACCCTAAATTCTCGTAAGAAGACCAGACTTAATGGTCTGACTGAGACTAGAAGAACTCTGGAGGTCATGGTCCCCAGACCTTCTGTTAGCCCAAGACAGGAACCATTCCCAAAGCCAACTCTTCAGACGGGTATTGGACTGGACTATGGGATAGACAATGTTACTGGTGAAGAATGAGCTTCTCGGATCAAGTGGACACATGAGACTGTGTTGGCATCTCCTGCCTGGAGGGGAGATGAGAGGGAAGAGGGGGTCAGAAGCTGGCCAAATGGACACGAAAATAGAAAGTGGAGGGGAGGAGTGTGCTATCTCATTAGGGGGAGAGCAATTAGTATATAGCAAGGTGTATATAAATTTTTGTATGAGAGACTGACTCAATTTGTAAACTTTTACTTAAAGCACAATAAAAATTAAAAAAAAAAAGCTGCTAGTTTTGAGTGGGGCCCAAAACAAGAGAAGGCTCTGCAACAGGCTCAGGCTGCTGTGCAGGCTACTTTGCCACTTGGGCCATGTGATCTGGCTTATCCAATGGTTCTTGAAGTGTCAGTGGCAGATAGAGACACTGTTTGGAGTTGTTAGCAGGTCCCTATTGGTGAATCACAGCGCAGACTCTTAGGATTTTGGAGTAAAACCCTGCCATCCTCTGCAGATAACTAATCTCCTTTTGAGAAACAGTTTTCGGCTTGTTACTGGGTGTCTTAGTCATCTAGTGCCGCTATAACAGAAATACCACAAGTGGATGGTTTTAACAAAGAGAAATTTATTTCCTCACAGTAAAGTAAGCTAAAAGTCCAAATTCAAGGCATCAGCTCCAGGGGAAGGCTTTCTCTCTCTGTTGGCTCCAGAGGAAGGTCCTTGTTATAAATCTTCCCATGGTCAAGGAGTTTCTCAGGCGCAGGGACCCCATGTCCAAAGGACGTGCTCTGTTCCCGGTGCTGCTTTCTTGGTGGTATGAGGTCCCCAACTGTCTGTTTGCTTCCCTTTCCTTTTATCTCTTGAGAGATAAAAGATGGTGGAGGTCACACCCCTACGGAAACTCCCTTTACCCTGGATCAGGGAGGTGACCTGAGTGAGGGTGGTGTTACAATCCCACCCTAATCCTTTTAACATAAAATTACAATCACAAATTGGAGGATAACCACTCAATACTGGGAAGCATGGCCTAACCAAGTTGATACACACATTTTTGGGGGGACATAATTCAATTCTTGACACTGGGCCTTAGTAGAGACTGAACGCTTAACCATGGGCTGCCAAGTTACCATGCAGCCTGAACTGCCCATCATGAACTGGGTGCTGTCTGATACACAGAGCCATAAAGTCGGACATGCACAGCAGCACTCTATCATTTAATGGAAGTGGTATATACGAGATTGGGCTTGAGCAGGACCTGAAAGTACAATTAAGTTGCATGAGGAAGTAGCCCAAATGCCCATGATCTCCACTCCTGTCACATTACCTTTCCTCTCCCAGTACGCAGCTGTGGCCTCATGGGGAGTTCCTTATGATCAGTTGACTGGAGAGAAATCTCATGAAATCGATGACAAGGAGGTATGGGGAAGAGGTATATAGATAGATCTCTCTGAATGGGCCAAAGAAGTGAAGATAATTGTGTTTCATGTGAATGCTCACCAAAGGGTGACCTTGGCAGAGAATGATTTTAACAACCAAGTGGATAGGATGATGCATTCTATGAAAACCAGTTATCCTCTTTCCCCAGCCACTCCTGTCATTGCCCAGTGGGCTCATGAACAAAGTGGCCATGGTGGCAGGGATGGAGTTATGCATGGGATTAGCAACATGGACTCCCACTCACCAAGGCAGGCCTGGCTACAGCCCCTGCTGAATGCCCAATCTGCCAGCAGCAGAGACAAACACTGAATCCTTGATATGGCACCATTCCTCACAGCAATCAGCCAGCAACCTGGTGGCAATTTGATTACATTGGACTTCTTGCATCATAGAAAGGGCAGTCTTTCATTCTTACTGGAATAGACACTTGCTGTGGATACGGATTTGCCTTCACTGCACACAACACTTTTACTACAACTACCACTGTGGACTCACAGAATGCCTTATTGACCATCATGTCATCCTGCACAACACTGCCTTGGATCAATGGACTCACTTCATAGTTAATGAAGTGCTGCATTTGGCCCATGCTCATGAAGTTCACTGGTCTTACCATGTTCCCCATCATCCTGAAGAACCTGGCTTGATAGAATGATGGAATAGCCTTCTAAAGGCACAATTACAGGGCCAGCTAGGTGGCTGTACTTTGCAGGGTTGGGGCAATGTTCTCCAGGAGGCTGTATGTGCGCTAAACCAGCATCCAGTATGTGGTGCTGTTTCTCCCAGAGCCAGGATCCATGGGTCCAGGAATCAAGGGGTGGAAATGGGAGTGGCACCACTCTTTATTATCCCTAGTGACCCACTCACAAAATTTTTGCTTTCTGTCCCTGTGACCCTATGCTCTGTGGGTCTAGAGGGAGGTTCCAAAGCGAAGAATGCTCCCATCTGGAGACACAACACGGATTCCATTGAACTGGAAGTTAAGAATGCCTCTGGCCACTTTGGGCTCTTCATGCCTCTAGATCAACAGGCAAAGAAGGGAGTTACTATATTGGCTAGTGCGAGTGATCCCTGTCTTAGTCATCTAGTGCTGCCCTAACAGAAATACCACAAATGGACGGCTTTAACAAAGAAAAGTTTATTCTCTCACAGTCCAGTAGGCTAGAAGTCCAAATTCAGGGTGCCAGCTCCAGGAGAAGATTTTCTGTCTCTATGGGCTCTGGAGGAAGGTCCTTGTCATCAGTCTTCCTGTGGTCTGGGAGCATCTCAGTGCAGGAACCTCAGGTCCAAAGGATGTGCTCTGCTCCTGGCGCTACTTTCTTGGTGGTATGAGGTCCCCATGTCTCTCCACTCGCTTCTGTCTTTTATATCTCAAAAGAGATTGGCTTAAGACACTATCTAATCTTGTAGACCTCATCAGTATAACTGCAACTAATCCATCTTATTACATCATAGTGATAGGATTTACAACACATAGGGAAATCACATCAGAAGATAGAATGGCAGACAATCTCATACAATCATACAAGGTAATCATAACCTAGCCAAATTGACACATATTTTGGGGGTACACAATTCCATCAGTGACATTCCACCCTTTGGCCCCCAAAAAGTTATGTCCTTGCCACATGTAAAACATATTCACCACATCGTATCATAGCAAAAGTCTTAAATGAACTCCAAGTCCAAAATACAAAAATTCCTCTTCATACGTGAAATCTAGAATACAAGTTATCTGCTTCAAAAGTGCAATGGCAGAACAGGCACAAGCTAGACATTTCCATTACAAATGGAAGGAATTTGATGGAAAGAAGGCATAACAGGCACCAAGCAAGTCAACAGAACACATTACATTAGCCCTCAAGGCTTGAAAATAATCCTCTGTTCTCGGAGACAATTTACACAATAGCCTTGCCCTCCAGACTCTAGGTATTGGCCACACTGTCCGGATTCCCAGTAGAGTCCCCTCGGCCCCGGGCTTCAGCAGTGCCTTCCAGGCCCACTGGGACGGCAACTCTGCCACCTCAGCTTTAGGGGCACCATTCCCCAAGTTCATCTGAGTGGCAACTCCACCCTTAGAAACACTAGAGGCCATGGGTCCACACTTTGAAACCCCAAAGGTCGTGGCCATACCTTTCGAGACTGAGGCAGCTTGGCTTCTTGTGTTCCTTGTCTCTTCAGCTTCTGCTTCCTGGTTTCTTGGCCTCTTGACCTCTCGGCTCTTGGGCCTCATGCCCACATTTGCCCTACCGGGGCAAGTGTTCCAAAGCTCTGTAGCTCCACCAATAAGTGCCTGGAGGCACCCAACTCTGCCAGGAAGCCTCCTGCATATGGGCACTCAGCTCTCTTACTCCATGAGTTGGCAAGTCTAGCTCCGCCAGTAAGTGCCTGGATGCACCCCACTCCGCCAGGAAGCCTCCTGTGCACAGGCACTCAGCTCTCTCACTCTGTGAGTTGTCTCCAGCGTTGTTTGGCACTAGTATTCTAGTTCTGCTACTGCCAGTTCTCTGCCACTGCTGCTTCTCTGCTGCTTCCGGTCCTCTATCCATTCAGTTTCAAAACCACTTCCACATTTTAGGTATCTGTTAGAGCAGCACCCCACTCTTGGAACCAAATTCTGTCTTAGTCATCTAGTGTTGCCATAACAGAAATACCACAAGTGGATGGCTTTAACAAGATAAATTTGTTTTCACACAAAGACTAGAAATCCAAGTTCAGGGTGTCAGCTCCAGGGGAAGGCTTTCTCTCTCTGTTGGCTCTGGAGGAAGGTCCTTGCCCTCAATCTTTCTCTGATCGAGGAGCTTCTCAGGCACAGGTACCTCAGGTCCAAAGGACATGTTCTGCTCTTGGTGCTTCTTTCTTGGTGGTATGAGGTCCCTAATTCTCTGTTTGTTTCCCTTTCATTTTTATCTCTTGAGAGATAAAAGGTGGTGCAGGCCACACCCCAGGGAAACTCCCTTACATTGGATCAGGGAGATGACTTGAGTAAGGGTGATTTACACTCCCACCCTCATCCTGTCAACATAAAATTACAATCACAAAATGGAGGACAACCACACAGTACTGGAATCATGGCCTAACCAAGTTGATACACACATTTTTGGGGGGACATAATTCAATGCATGACAATCCTGATTATCAAGGAGAAATCAGGTTCATATTACAAAATGGAAGTAAAGAATAGTATGTCTGGAATACAGGAGATCTCTTAGGGCATCTCTTATACTTCCATGCCCTGTGATTAAAGGCAATGGAAAACTACAGCAACCCAATTCCAACATGACTACCAATAGCTCAGACCCTTCAGGAATGCAGCTTTAGGCCACCCCATCAGGCAAAGAACTAGCTGAGGTGATTGCTGAGGGCAAAGGGAGTAGGGAATGAGTGCTAGAAGAAGGTAGTTCTAAATATCAGTTATGATCATGTGACCAGTTGCAGAAAAGAAGAGTGTAATTGTTATGATTATGTCTTCATTTTTTTTAATACCTGTGTGTTTGTGTATATACACACATATATATAGCAAATATTTTTGTTTTCTTCCCTCCATTATATAAAATATAAAATGAAAACAGGGCTAGTGCATTTTTGGTTGCGCACATGCTAGCTGTATCATGTTAGGTACAAGTGTGAACTTATAATTGTCTTTATTTAGAGATTATGTATAGGTTAAGGAGATGTGTACAGGGGCTAAGCTGACAAAGGGTGGATTCTGATGGTTAATGGTATGTGTCAAGTTGGCTAGGCAATGATTCTCAGTATCATATAGTTATCATACATTTTGTGATCTGATATAACTATCCTACATTTGGTGATCTGATAAAATTACCCTCCATTTTGTGGTCTGATGTAATTATCCCCCATTTTGTGATCTATAAGTAACATAATGTAATCACCTCCATGATGTGATTTGATGTGATCAGCCCATCAATTATAAGGAGAGTTTTCTTGGTGGTTTGGCCTGCATAAAATGTATGGACATTCTGGAAAAGCTTGCTTGCTTGCTCTGGATCCTGCATATGGCTCATCATCATCTGACTTCTGGTTCTTGGGACTTGAGCCAGTGGCCTTTTGTATTGCCTACTGATCTTGGGTTTGTCAGCTTTCATAGTCCCAGAGCCAGTGGCTTGCCATATGACCTGCTGATCTTGAGTTTGTCAGCCACTGCAGCTGTGTGAGTCAGGAGAAGCCTCCAGCCTGACACCTGTCCCATGGACCTGGGACTTGCCAGCCTCTACAACTGCGTGATCCAATTCCTTGAGATAAATCTCTCTCTCTCTATGTACATGTGCTTCACTGGTTTTGCTTCTCTGTGGAACCCAGCCTAAGACAGTTTCTTTTTGTTTTACGTAGGGTCACTATGAGTCGGAGTCGACTCAATAGCACCTATCAACAAGAAAGACAGAACACAACATTTGCCAATTCAATCCTTTTTACATGTACTATTTAGTGATAACAATTACATTAATGATGTTGTGCAACCATTACTGATAATTGTTTCCAAAGTTCCATCACCATGAACAGAAACTCACTGCTTCCTAAACAATGACCCTCCCCTCTAAATTATGGTCGATGTTTGAAGCAAAAATTATGACATTGTCTAATGTGGCTCTCAATGTATGTAGAGGAAATATTTAAGACAATCAGAAATGGGGGGAGGGTAAATGGACATAAGGAGTGGTAAAGGAACTTGACTCTAACTGGGAAAATGTTAACACCAGTAGATTGGTTAAGTTATATGTATATAATGCAGCCACTAAATAGTTATAAAAAGTGATACACTGAAAATCACTGTAGATAAACCAAAATGGAATTCTAAAAACTGTTCAAGAAACAGATTTCCCACCCCCCCAACTCCACACTCTTGGGTGACTGCTCCCCCTCCAGCCTGACAGATTAGAAGTTAATTTTCTAAAGGGAATAAACCAAAAGGTTCTGGGTTGGGAGGTATGGTTAATGGTAGGAGTATCCCATTGACAGGAAGGGAGTTAAGTGAAAGTTCAGTGGTATTAAATGTTGGGGTCCCCTACCTTCTACTCTCACTTAGCTTGTAGTACATAGTCAGCTAGGCATGTTTCTCCAGGCATGAGAATTGGAAGAGTTTTCTCTGATCAACTCAAAAGAAGAGACTTAAAGATATGGAGTTCCCATAGAAAGAGTCACGGGAGGTTATTCTACAGTGAAGCCCATTGTAGCCTTATTCTACCCATCTATCTACACAGACCTTCCAATCATCTATTTAGTGCAGCATTCTTTAAAAAAAAAAAAAAAAATTTGACAGCCAAAGATCACTAGACATTGGAGGAAACTCCAATATAAAAGCAGTTATAGGTTAAGTCAAAATAAGCAAAAAAGAAAATGTTTGAAGGAAACAGAGATGAGTAGTGTGTGTAGAGGAATATATATATTAAACCTATTAATATCTCGGAAAGAAAGTAAGATAAAGCATCCATACAAGAACTGGAAACTATAGGAAAGGAGCATTCGAAGAAAGAGTGCTTGGAAATTAAAAATATGATGGCAGAAATGGAAAATTAAAAAGAATGATTAGACATATCAAAAGACAGAGTAAATCTCCCATAAAGTAGAGCTAAAGGAATAAGAAATGGAATAGAGAAGAGAAGAAAGAAATTAGTGGATCAGATCTGACATCAGGGTTCCAGAGAGAAAGGGGTGAGAACAGAGAGGGAATGTTGGGGTGGAGGGAGTGGAGAAAGGGGACAATTGTCAGATTGTAAACTTTTCCCAGAACCAAAGGACATGAATTCCTAGATTGAAAGGGCCCACTGAGTATCTAGCACCTCATAGTGAAATTTAAGAATCCTAGGGCCAAAGGGAAGATCCATCAAACTCCCAGAGAAGGGGAAGAAAAAGTTAATATAAAAGATTAAGGGGCAGAACAGCATCAGACTTCTCAACCCAACAAAAAAAACCAAACCCGGCGCCATTGACTCTGTTCCAAATCATAGCGACCCTGAAGGACAGAGTAGAACTGGCCCATAGGGTTTCCAAGGAGCGACTGGTGGATTCAAACCGCTGACCTTTTGGTCAGCAGCTGTAGCTGTTAACCACAAGGCCACCAGGGTTTCCAAAACGTTAAAAGGTGAAGCAAAACACATTTTCCAAACTTTTATGTGATATCTTAACCTAGAATTCTATACCCAGTCGCACTATCAATTAAGTATAAAAGCAGAAAAAAAGACATTTTCAAATATGTATGGTCTCAAAAATTATGTCCAGTGAACACTTTTTAAGGGGGTTAATGGATGTCTTCAGCCAAGGGAGTAAATCAAGAAACTTGAAGACATCGGATGCAAAATACAGAAAAGCCAATATAAGAGAAAAGTAAAGAAAATCCCCTGGATGACAGTGAACAGATAACAGCTACGTATGTAGCAGGCTTAGAGAGTCAGTTCAAATTTGAACTAGTCAGAGAACCCTGGAAAAGATTGCTTCAAAAACTATGAAACTGATACAATAAGTCCCTGGGTTATGAACGTCTGCCTTACGGGACAACTTGTGCTTGCCCTTTAATGTTAAGTAAACTTGCCGTCATTTTGAAACCCCTGAACCAACCCCTATCACAACAAATTCTTCATCACAATTACTTCACTTGCTGCACTTGCAGCTTTTAAATCATTGAAAAGGCTTCGAGCCTCTTCTTGCACTAAAATAAGGCTAAATAAGAATCGTGTGCATCTGTTCTGACTTACTTATAAATTCTTAAAGATACGTTTAGGAACGGATCTCACTCGTAAGACAGGGACTGCCTGTATTTCATTTCAAAAACAACCTATTGTGTTTGAATATATAGAAAGGAGATTTATACAACTTAGGTGATTTGGGGTTAAATCAACGAAAGGCACATAGAAAAAATGAAGCAAATGAAAACTAATACAATTACTAACACCAGGGAAAACAAAATTGCATGCAGGAAAGGAAAATTAGTAAGTTTAAATTATATGGCTCACCTGCGAATAGTATTTTCAACCGTATTAAGGTAAATATAAATGAGTACTAAAATATAGCCATATTGGTGGATGGAGGGACAGGAAAGTGATGGTGTATGTGATGAGCATGGGGGTAAATGAAAGAGACAGCTGAATTCTCGTCTTTCAGAATGGGGAGTCAATATATAATGCCAAAAACTAAAACAAAACTACAAATAGCAATATAAGCATGTTATTTAAAGATACGGAGATAAATGTCAAAAAAATTAAAATTGGGTGCCTCCGGGTTTGCGTCCGAGGTCTAGGAAATAGAAGGTGGTGGGAAGCTGTCAAAGAATTCTATTTTTCATAAAAACTGGGCACATCTATTTAATTCTAAACTATATTCATGTATAAAACTGATTTAAAAAATCAGAACTAAATCTTTTAAAATATAAGGCTCAGTATCAAATTTTATACCTACTTTTTGGGAATATATTTGCTCTGTCACACATATGGATCATATATTATCTTCAAACACCCAGTTTTAAATTGTTACTGTATTTGGCTAGTTGTTTTTTTTTCTGTCCCAGAAGTCCCTAGGTGGAACAAATGGTTAAGCACTCGGCTGCTAACCAAAAGGTTGGTGCTTCCGCCCAGAGGGCTTTGGAAGAAAGGCCTGACAATCTACTTCTGAAAAGTCACCCACTGAAAACCCTATGCAGCACAGTTCTACTTTGACCCATATGGGGTCACCGTGAGTCAGAACCGACTCGATGGCAGCTGGTGTTTGTTTGTTCATTTTAAACTGTTTTGAAGAATAGAATTAGTATTTGATTGATTATAAAATTTGTATTTTAAAGTTTGGTTGGTGATTTGAAGATATTTCCTATATTTTAAATGATTATTGTCATATATTTGATGATATAACATCCTGCTATTTGAAATGTGTGTTTCTTTACTTGACTATACCTAAAAATAATGTTGAAGCACATGTACTTGAATTTTTCAAAATTGTTTACTGGTAGAGATAAGTTTGTGTTAATATTTAATATAGTTTGTTAAAATTTAAAGACACTGAGGACTTCAGAGTCGTTGGTTTTCAAACACTACATTCAGAGAAGTGCTGGAGGTTATCACTGTACTGTGGTGAAATGAGACGAACGAACACAGCAGAGTCTGTCATTTATGAAGCTAAATTTATTCCACTTAAGGAGTTTATTCTTTGATTATGTCCTTTCTACTTTTTTGATATTGAATAGTTTTTCTTTTGCAAATGATATAATATGGATAGTAGTTTTATTTGGTTTTTAAACATACTTTTGTGGCAAAATTAGTCCAGGGTTTTTTTTTTTTTTTAATATTACTAGCCTATGAAATCCAAAGTTTTGGCAATTCAGAAATAAAAAAATGAAGGAGATATGAAATTCCTCTCTTGAAACTTAAAAACTAATGGGTTTAAGAAGTAAGGTTTAAAAAGTAAGGTTATTTATATTGATCTGTAATTATTCTGTGTGTTTATTGTTAGAGAAGTAACAAAAATGTTAAAGAAGAAAGCTTATAATTAGCCCATATACAAAAAAGAAATCATTGCGATTTACTTTGATTTGTAATTACATATCTTATAATATTTACCTTAGGTAACTTGTAAACCACACCAAAGCTCATCATCTTGTTTCAAAGTTACCGTTTCTGTTGCTGAACCCTTTTCTTCCAACATTGCAAATATTCCAAGGGGTTTGGTTAATGAGATCTTGGAAGAAGTGGAGCACAGTGTACCTCTCTTGGAAGTGTATCCTGTCGAAGATCAAGATTCTGATATACGTGACATTGCTCTGGCCTTGGAAGTTGTGAGGTATGAGGGCTTGTTACTTCTGAAAGTTAAAATTATATTCAAAAAGTTAACATAATATTGTAAGCCTTCCTCATATAAGCACTTTATATTTATTGCTCTAATTTTATTCACTGCTGGATTCAATTTGTCCATTTTTAATTAATATATTTTACTTGTAACTCTCTTTTAACTAAAACTTTTTTTGCAGAAGTGTTATATATGGGCAGTGAAAAGTTTGCCATTGTTCTTGCATTTTATAAAAATTGAATTAAAACATTTTGTAGATAAAAAAATTTTAGAGATAAAAAAATTTTAGAGATAGGTAACATTAAATTATGTCCATATTTAAGCACTTTAAATATATTTGACTTCATTTTGTATAGTTAAGTGCATTACAAATCATAGATGTCATCATTCATATTATGATGGTTCTTACAAGTTGATACAGTTTGAGAGAAGCTATCCATAAACAAAAAACAGATTTTTTTTTGAATGTGTTTTTGTTTCTCTAATGCTTCCCCTCCCAAATTTTTTTATTATACCTTAAGTAAGATTTCTTTGGTGAACGAAATCATAGCCAAAATCTATGAAATTTGAAACTCGATTTTACAATCCTTCTTCAAGGAATATCTTAGCTGCAGTAATACCCTAAAATAGAATGCAGATCATCTAATTTTTTAAGTATTACCTTTTATTGTTAGCTCATTGATAAGTCATTTAAAAATTTTTTTTAAGAATTAAGATTTATGTAGAGAATTCTGACATCAGAATGTCTTTTTAATTCTAAACATGGTAGTGGCTATTTGGTATCTATCATCTTAATTTGTTTTATCTTAGGTTTTTTTATGACTTTCTTTTTAGGTTTTTTTATGACTTTCTTTGGAGAGACTGGGATGATGAAGAAAGTTGTGAGAATTATACTGCTTTGATTGAAGAAAGAATTAATTTGTAAGTATAGTTTAGAAAATTATTCAGCACATTATAGAAGATAAGCATTATAATTATATTGATACTTTTCAGGTGGTGTGATATACAGGATGGAACAATACCTGGTCCTATTGCACAACGTTTTAAAAAAACTTTGGAGAAGTATAAAAACAAGCGTGTTGAGCTCATCGAGTATCAGAGCAATATTAAAGAAGATCCATCTGCAGCAGAGGCTGTCGAATGTTGGAAAAAATACTATGAGATAGTAATGCTATGTGGATTATTGAAAATGTGGGAAGATTTACGCCTTCGGTAATTGCTCTATTTTAAATGGAACCAAAATTTTACACGGTCATTCTTTTTTTCATATCACTTAACTTGTTATATATGTTACCCTGATTAAGATAGACTATAAAATTAAATGTCTAATTTATGTCTAAAAAAGAAATTATCAATATTGGAAAATTATTTAATATTAGCTGAATTCACTGGAATCATTGTTTTCTGGGAGGAGGGGCAAGGACTTCATAAATCCAGTCATTTCTTTATGTTTCATCTTTGCCTTCTTGACCCTGACCAAACCATCTGAGAAGAGGAGGTAGCCTAAGTCTCCACAGATAATATGTGAAGTAAATAAGAGAAAGTTGCCTAATTTGGCTGCTTCATAATTTCAGCTTTTCTAACCAACACATTGATAGCTTGGTGTTGATGCTAAATAATGTCGATGTAACCAGCATAATTCTCCAGAATACCTCAAAATGTATTAAAATATTTTTACATTACCGTGCAGTGAAGAGAAGTATATATTTCTGTCTTTGTTCTATGTACGGAGAAGCAGGGATTCTAGCTCATGGTTCCAAACTTCACGGAAAATCCTGAATGGAGCCAAAGGACTTCTGACGGTTTTATATTAAGTTATTCAACTCCTTCTCTTGTGCACCACCCTTACTTGTTCTGCCCTTATTAATTCTGAGCTCTTTTTTACTCATCTAATAATTAGCTCTCAGCCTAAATCTTTTCTTTTCCCCCAAATGTGTCCTGTTTTCTAAATCGTAAGAGTCCCATCCTTGTGCCTGTTTTTGATGCTTTGCTGTTATTGGGACATCTGTATAATAAAGCCTTGGAATTACTTTGGAAAACCAGCATAGATAAAATTATGAAGCCCTCTTATTTAGAAATCAACAGACGTAAGTATAGTTATGGTGGATGTGTTGAATTTGAATACAAGTTACTATCGCTAGTAACATATACGGTTCTCTCATCTTAAAGAAACACTGAGAGCTCATTTCCAGGAATGATGGAATGAACTGATTGAGCAAACCTTTTTAAAAGATAACAATTATAAAACTTGGACAAAATATATTAAAAATACCCAACTTATTAAAAATACTATCAAGTGTCCAAAGCAGGCAGCAACCAGAAAAGGGTTTATCCATGAAAGGTGGCAACTGGAATGGGTGAAAAATGAGAATCTGTGGTTTTTTTTTGTCTGAGAGTGCTCCCCAATTTTCAGCACTATGGCAGCAAAAAAAATTGCCGTCTACTGTTTCAAGGTGACAAAGGGCAGAGTTTAGGGCTGGCAAAGCAGTTAGAAATTTAGGGGGGATATCCCAAAAGTAAGAGAAGTACAAAAAAGATTGAAATCCAAAATTTGAGCATACACTGCCCAAATCCTTGGTTGACCACTAAACTGCTGACATGGGAGACAGGCAATCACGCCAAAAAAGGAACAGCTGGAGGTTGAGAGAACTGAGCAGAGATGTCAGCTGCTACATACCTCAAGGGAAACAGTTTTCAGTTTTAAGCCAGACAAGTTAACTGCCTGCAAGAAAACTAACAACCCTCAGAAGAACATAACAGAATCCAGAGTTGCTAGAGCATACTGTCCAAAACACCCAGTTTTCAATCAAAAATAATTCCAAACCAAAACCCAGTGCCATCGAGTTGATTCTGACTCATAGCGACCCTATTGTTGTTGTTGTTAGGTGCTGTCGAGTCAGTTCTGATTCATAGCGACCCTATGCACAACAGAACGAAACACTGCCCAGTCCTGCGCCATCCTTACAATCGTTATGCTTGAGCCCATTCTCCAGAGACTGAAACCTGCTGACAACATGTCCAAAGTATGTAAGACGCAGTCTCACCATCCTTGCTTCTAAGGAGCATTCTGGTTGTACTTCTTCCAAGAGAGATTTATTCTTTCTTCTGGCAGTCCGTGGTATATTCAATATTCTTTGCCAACACCACAATTCAAAGGCATCAGTTCTTCCTTATTCATTGTCCAGCTTTCACATGCATATGATGTGATTGAAAATACCATAGCTTGGGTCAGGCGCACCTGTCTTCAAGGTGACATCTTTGCTCTTCAACACTTTAAAGAGGTCCTTTGCAGCAGATTTACCCAATGCAATACGTCTTTTGATTTCTTGACTGCTGCTTCCATGGCTGTTGATTGTGGATCCAAATGAAATCTTTGACAACTTCAATCTTTTCTCCACTTATCATGATGTTGCTTATTGGCCCAGTTGTGAGGATTTTGTTTTCTTTATGTTGAGGTGCAATCCATACCGTAGCGACCCTACGTAATAAAAAAAAAAAAAGACATACAAAAAAGAAAACAAGCAAACAAACAGAAAAATTAGATCCATATTCAGGAAAAAGGGTAGTTGATAGAAACTGACTCATAGTGGGCTGAGATATTGGATTTATCAAACAACGGCTTCAAAGCAGCTATTACAAATATGTTCAAATAATTAAAAGAAAACATGATTATATAATTAAAGAAAAATATGGTCTTAATGAATGCACAGATAGGGAATCTTAACAGAGAAATGGAACTAAAAAAAGACCCAAGGATGCCTGGTTTCACCTCCGACAAGAGCTTGTAATTCATCACCCTCATTCTTACAACAAGAAAAAGGCTTAACATATTGAAAACAATGTTTCTTGGACCCACTGGAGAATTGAGGTTGTAGGGAAAACCCAGAAATTTGGAGAGAGAGCAAATTCGGAGAGTCACAGCTGAGATATGCTTACCTGGACGAGAAGCCACTGAAGCCATAAAGTGGGAACACTTAAATGACAATTTTGATAAATTGCTGAAGGCTCAGTGTGGACTAGTATGAGACTGGGAAATTCCCTAGTCTTAGAGAGGCCCCACACCTTTTTACTCCCGGGAACCCCACCAGATTCTCAAGTGAAGAATCAAGAAAGATACCATTGTGGCTCTGGCAGAGGCAAGGAAAATAACCTTTGTGAAATACATCCAGAACATTCTCTAAAACAAAAGTTTACTCTCCAGGGTAAAAGACTTTATTAGAGCCCTATCCCACCTGGGGGAAGGGAATTTCCCCAACCCTTAGCTCCCTCTCACCTTCTTGCCTCACCTTAAAGGTAAGAGCTGGGGGAAGAGCTAAGAAACACTTGTCAAGCTCCCTGCCCAGGGATACAGGCCCAGTATAAGATTTAGTCATAATATTATGAGAAATTTCTCCTCTCCCACACCTTACTACCATACCAACAGGACTTCAATATAGTAACAGTTGAGAGCTAAAAGAGCTGCAATTCTATATCAACTGAAATTATCCTTCAAAAATGAAGAAGACCTACTAAGACAGGCAAAAACTGTGAAAATTTATCACCAGCAGACCTGGCTTCAAGAAAGGTTAAAAGAGATTCTTTAGGGAGAAGAATAGTGGTTAAGGTAAAAAAACTCAGATCTGCATAAAGAAGGGAAGATGGTTAGAGAAGGAATAAATGAAAGTAACAAAATCTTATTTTCCTTTACCTAAGATATAACTGTTTAATAGTAACAATGTATTGCATGGTTATAGCACATGGATAAGTGAAATAAATGACAGCAATGTCATAAGGGACAGGCAGTAGGAATTAGGAATCGTCTGTTATAAGGCATCTGTACTACACATGAACTAGTATAGTGTTATTTGAACACGGACTTAAGTTAGTTAAAAATGTATATTGCAAACCTGGCTAGGGAAAACATGAAAAATATTTTAAAAGATGTATAATTGATATAAAGAGAGGAGATAAGATGGAATCATAAAATGCCCAATTAAAAGCAGAGGCAGAAAAAGAGGGAAAAAGAAGAAACAAATGCAACAAATAGAAAACAGTTATAAGTTTGGTAGATATTGATCCAACCATATCAATAAAAAAAAATAGTCACTTTAAATGTGAATGATCTAAATACTCAAGTCAAAAGGCAGAGATTGTCAGAATGGATTAAAAAACAAAACAAGACTCAAATATTTATCATCTACAAGAAATCTGGTTTAAATATAAAAACCCAGATCCTAGACAGGCTCACACAAATATAGTCAACTGATCTTTCACAAAGAAGCAAAGGAAATTAAATTGAGAAAAATACTCCTTTCAACAAATGTGCTGGAACAATTGGTCATCAAATAAAAAAACAGTTACCTAGATACAGATCTTACACCTTTCACAAAAATTAATTCAAAATGGTTCATAGACTTAAACATACAGTGCAAAACCATAAAGCTTCTAGAATAAAACAGAATAAAATCTAGGTGCTTTGGGTTTGGCGTTGAGCTTTTAGACACAGCACCAAAAGCATGATCCATGAAAGAAAAAAATTGAGAAGTTGGATTTCTTTAAAGATGTCTGCTCTGTGAAAGACACTGCTAAGAGAATAAGACAAGCCGCAGACTAGGAGGAAAGATTTGCAACACATACACCTGATGAAGGTCTTGTAGCCGAAAAATGCAAAGAACTCTTAAAATTCAACCATAAGAAAACAAATAATTTTTTTAAAAAGTGGCAAAACATCTGAACAGACATCTCACCAAGGAATATATGCAGATGGCAAATAAGCATATGAAAAATACTCAACATCATTTGTCACTAACCAACCACCAGTTGCCACTGAGTCAATTCTGACTCATGGTGACTCTGTGTGGAGAGTACAACTGTGCTCCATAGGGTTTTCAAAGCTGTGACCTTTCAGAACCAGATTGCCAAGGCTTTCTTCTGAGGTGCCTCTGGCTAGGTTTGAATCACCAACCTTTCAGTTAGTCATCGAGCACTTAACCACTGGCACCATCCAGCGATTCCTCGTCTGTCATTAAAAAACCCAAACTCATTGCCACTGAGTTGATTCCGACCCATAGCAACCCTATATAGGGATTCCAAGGCTATAAATCTTTAGAGAAGCAGACTGCTACATCTTTCTGCCACGGAACGACTGGTGGGTTTGAACCACTGACCTTTTGGTTACTGAGTGCTTAACCACTGTACCGCCAGGGCTCCTTTGTCATTAGGGGATTGCAAATTAAAACAATGATGAAATACCACTACACACATTAGAATGGCTAAAATCTAAAAAACTGAAAATACAACGGCTGGTGAGGATGCAAAGCAAAAGGAAGCCTCATTCATTGCTGATGGGAATCAAAATGGTACAACCATTTTGGAAGACAGTTTGGCAGTTTTTTACAAAGTTAATCATACGATCCAGCAATTGTGCTCCTAGGTATTTACAAACTGATCTGAAATGTTATAGCCACACAAAAATCTGCACAGAAATAAAAATCATTGAAAGGAATACTATGAACAACTGTATGCCAACAAATTAGATCATCTAGATGGAAATGGACAAATACCTAGAAAGACAAAAGCTACTGAAACTGATTCAAGCAGAAACAGAAAATCTGAATGGGTCTATAACAAATAAAGAGATTGAATCAGTAAGCAAAACTACCCACAAAGAAAATCCCAGGACCTGATGGCTTTGTGGTAAATTCTACTGAGTGTTTAAAGAAGAATTAACACCAGTTCTTCACAAACTCTTCCAAGAAACAGAAGAGAAGGGAACTCTTCCCAACTCATTCTATCAGTCCAGAATTAACTCTGATACCAAAACCAGACAAAAATAAAAAAAATCACAAGAAAACTTCAGAATAATATCCCATATGAATATACACACAAAACTCCTCAACAAAATTCTAGCAAACTGAATCCAACGACATGTAAAAAGGATCATATAAAGTAACCAATGGAATTTATCCCGGGAATACAATGTCTGTTTAGCATATAAACAGCAATCAATGTAATACACCATATTAATTATATAAGGGACAAAAGCCACATAATCATCTTGATAGATGCAGAAAAAGCATTTGGCAAAATTCAACACCCTTTCATGACGAAGCTCTGAATAAATGTGGAATAAAAGGGAATTTCCTCAACTTGTTAAAGGCCATCTACATCATACTTGGTGGTAAAAGACTGTTTTTTTTTTTCTCCCCTAAGATCACGAACAAGACAAGGATGTCTACTCTCACCACTTCTATTCAAATTGTACTAGAGGTTCTTGCCAGGACAACTAAGCGAGAAAAAGAAATAAAAGGCATCCAGATTGGAAAGGAAGAAGTACAATTATCTCTATTTGCAGCTGACATAATCTTGTATATAGAAAATCTTGTAATGAAATACTACTCAGCTTTAAATAAAAGGAACAAGTTGTTGATGTATGCAGTAACATGGATAGATCTCAAAATTAGGTTGAGTGAAAGAGACCAGACACAAAAAAGTATATAGTGTATTATTCCATTTTAAAACTCCATTTATAAATTTCTACTGAAAGAAAATATATAATGATGGAAAACCTATCTGTGGTTGCCTGGGAGTGGGTATGGAGGACTGACGACAAAGATGTATGAGAGCACTTATCAGGGTGATAGAAATGTTCTATACCTTAATGCTGTGATAGTTAAATGGGTGTATACATTTGTGAAACCTCATGGGCCCAGTTCGCTTAAAACAAATGTCTTTTATATAAGAGAGAGTAAATTTCTCTTTGTTGAGGCCATCCACTTGTGGTATTTCTGTTATAGCAGCACTAGATGACAAAGACAGAGTCTTTCTCTATTTCTTAAGATCAAAACCACTTATTTAAATAGGTATAAAAATGCCAAGTGTGTTTGATTTTGAAATGTTTAATGAAACTTTTGCTTTGGGAGACATTGCTAATATATTCAAATTCAAATTTTAATAGCCTGCATGGTAAATTCTTAGAAGCAATTTTCTGAAATATTAAGCTTCACAACAATATTTGATAGTTGAGATATAAACCAAAAAATATTGCACTAAAGTTGCATCAAACTTAGCATCAGAAAATAGTCAATCTTCTGCAGAAAGGGCAAAAAATTACACTAAGTACTGGTATCCAGATCTACTGGAAAGGAGTGTTCTGTTTGGGTTACAATAATGATAAAGGCCAATGGTTACACTAAAAAAATTTCTCTGACTTCTTTGTGAGAACAAGGGAAGAAGAAATGTAAAGAAAAGCAGAAGCGAAAGAATGGAATTAATTAGAAGTGCTGAATAGCAAACAATACAAAAACAATTAAGAGAGAAACCAGACTACCACTGGGAGGCCAACAGTTAACTGTACCTATGGGGACCATATCTTTTGTGACCAAATAATCTGTTAATTGAATGTAGTATCTAAAGTTAGACCTGTCCCAAAACATTCTTATGCCTCAGTAGCACAAACATACCCACCTCTGCTTTGTGTGAGTCTACAACTCAGTGGATTATGAAGGCATATTCAGGATATTTTTCTTCTGTATAAAAGGATAAAGTGGCTGAGGCAGTGGTTGTAGTGGGTGGCATTCAGATTCGCAGGTACAAACCATTAAAATGAAAAGATTTTAGAGTTCAAGGATCTAAACACTCAGTTATCTAAAAGATCTTAATCATTCCATTGCTCTCAAGGAACTCATTGCTCTCAAGGAGCTTATAATTAACTAATGATGCTTAGTACCAAGTTTTATTCTCTAAGTAATATAGTTGAGTCTTTTTAATGTTAATTTAATCATAAAATGTTTTTAACTATAGAGTTCATGGACCTTTCTTTCCAAGAATTCTGAGGCGTCGGAAAGGAAAAAGAGACTTTGGAAAGACTATAACACACATTGTAGCAAAAGTGATGACTACTGAAATGGTAAGGATTATACTTTATTCTTATTTGTTTATTTAAGTTTTAGCTGCATATAATCAGAAAAGAAGCTCTTTGAAGGTAGGGTTCTTATCTGACCCATTAATAGTTTATTTTCCTCCTTGCATTCAGCTCAGTAATTGGCATATAATAGGTAATAAACAAACAAATGTCAACAAATATTTGCCAGGCACCATGCTAGTTGCTATGGGGAGGATGGAGCACAAATATGAGAAAGGCAGCATTGGTGGGGGAGAGGGAGTGTCATGAGTTGAATTGTGTCCCCCCAAAATATCCATTCACTTGGCTAGGCCATGATTCCCAGTATTTTGTGATTGTCCACCATTTTGCCATCTGATGGATTTTCCTATGTGTTGTAAATTCTATCTCTATGATGTTAATGAGATGGGATTAGCGGCAGTTATGTTGATGAGGCAGGACTCAATCTACAAGTTAGGATGTGTCTTAAGTCAGTCTCTTTTGAGATATAAAAGAGAGAAATGAGTAGAGAGACATGGGGACCAAGAAACAAGAGCCTGGAGAATAGCGTGTCCTTTGGACCTGGGGCGCCTGCACTGAGAAGCTTCTCAACTGGGCAAGACTGATGACAAGGACCTTCCTCCAGAGCTGACAGAGAGAAAGCTTTCTCTTGGAGCTGGCACCATGAATTTGGACGTCTAGCCTTCTAGACTATGAGACAATAAATTTCTCTTTGTTAAAGCCATCCACATGTGGTATGTCTGTTATAGCAGCACTAGGTAATTAAGATGGGGGGTACAGTTGCTTCTTCATGTATGCAACAAATTTAAAGTATGGTGGAGGTATGTGTGGACACATACCATATTTTTACACAAATAACATGCACCTTCTACATTTGTTTACCTTGCGGGGTAGAAAGTGGTTGGCAAAAAAAAAGTAGGTGTGCGTTATTTGAGTAAAATTACAGTAAATAGGAAATCACAATTATGACACAGAATAATAGAGGCTATGATAGGGGTATGTACAAGATGCACATATGATGGGTACATAAGCCAAACTTAGGAATTCTGGCAACGCTGGCTGGACGAAATAGCTGAAACCTGAAGGATGGGTATTAATTTAACCAGCCCAAGACAGATGTTATAAATTGAACTGTGTCCCCCCAAAATGCGTGTCAACTTGGCTAGGCCGTGATTCCCAGTCTTGTGTGGTTGCCCATCATTTTGTGATCTGACATGATTATACTATGTGTTGTAAATCCTAACCTCTCTGATGTTAATAAGACAGAATTCAATATACAGGATTAAGTTGTATCTTGAGTCAATGTCCTTTGAGATATAAAAAGGAGAATCAAGCGGAGAGGAGAGGGGCCTCATTACCACCAAGCAGGAAGAGCTGGGAGCAGAGTGCATCCTTTGGACCTGGGGTCCCTGCACTAAGGAGCTCCTAGACCAGGGGAAGATAGAATTTGGTTGGTACTGGGAGTGGGATGCTGCTCTAACAGATAAGTAAAATGTGAAGCGGTTTTGAAACCGTGAATGGGTAGAGGCTGGAAGAGTTTTAAGGTGCCTAATAGTAAAAAACTAGATTGCCTTGAAGAGACTGCTGGTGGAATTATGGACATCAAAGGCAACTTGGTGAGGGCTCAGAAGGAAGTGAGGAGAGCTGTAACACTGGAGATGGCACAGACAGGGAGAAGCAGTAGCCAAGAAATGGTAGCCACAGAGCCAGGAGAGCAGCATGAGATGGCATGGGAGCTGACCCATGGAGCAAGAGAGCTGAGTGCCTTTGGGCAGAGACTTACAGGTGGAATGGAGTGCCCTGGGCACTCACTGGTAGAGCTAAAGAGCTTTGTAACACTTGCCAGAGCAGGGCAGAGGCTAGGCTAGCCCAAGAGGCCTGAGGGGCCAACAGGCCAAGGAACCAGGAAGCAGATGCTGAAGAGATAAGGAGCCCAGGAAGCAGAGCTGCCTTGGACTCAAAAGGTAGGGCCATGACCTCTGGGACCTGAAAGGGTGGAACCATGGCCTGCTGGGTCTTAAAGGGTGGGGCCATAGCCTTCTAGGTTTCAGAGTCAGAACTTAACAAACTCAGTTCTGGAGTGTGGGGCTGCTGTTCATGAGTGCCAGGGCAATGGGGCTGTATCCCCTGCCCAAAGCTGGGGGAGAGGGGCTCCCATGCCAAAGGGGCAGAAGAATGGGGACTGCTGGGGCCAAGGGTGTAGGATTACCACTCAGACTAGGAGAATGGGGCCACCCAAATCCAAGGGAGCAGAGTTGCCATCCCAGTGGGCCTGGCCCAGGGCTGAGGGTCCTCCACCTACAATCTGGAGAGTGTGGCCAACACACGGATTCTGGAGGGCAGCGCCATTGCCTAAATATGGTCTCAGAGAACAGAGGATTACTTTCAAGCCTTGAGAACTAGTGTAATGTGTTCTGCTGACTTGCTTGGGGCCTTTTATCCCTTTTTTCCCTCCAATTTCTCCCATTTGTACCTTGCGTCTGATCTGCTATTGTACTTTGGAAACAGATAACTTGTATTCTGTATTTCACAGTTGAAGAGGAATTTTTCCCCAGGAGATTTTGGACTTGGAGTTGATTTAAAACTTTTGCTATGAGATGATGGGGTAAATGTGTTTTACGTTTGTCAGGGACATGAATTTTGGAGGACCAAAAGGTTGAATGTCATGGATTGAATTGGGTCCCCCCCAAAATGCATGTCAACTTGGCTAGATTGTGATTCCCAGTATTGTGTGATTGTCTACCATTTTGTGATCTGATGTGATTATCCTGTGTTATAAATCCTAATCTCTAAGATGTTAACTAGGCAGGATTAGAGGCAGTTATGTTAATGAGGGAGGACTCAATCTACAGGATTAGATTGTATTTTGAGTTAATCTCTTTTGAGATATAAAAGACAGAATTAAGGAGAGAGGAGAGGGATCTCATACCACCAAGAAAGAAGAGCTAGGAGAAGAGTGTGTCCTTTGGGTTTGAGTCCCCTGCGCTCAGAAGCTCCTAGACCAGAGGAAGATTGATGACAAGGATGTTTCCCCAGAGTTGACAGAGAGAGAAAGACTTCTCCTGGAGCTGGGGCCCTGAATTTGGACTTCTAGCCTCCTAGACTGTGGGAATAAATTTCTATTTGTTAAAGCCATCCACTTGTGGTTATTTCTGTTATAGCAGTCCTAGATAACTAAGACAAGGGAAAAAGTCCTAAGCCGAAAAGTAAATATTTCCATTCACTTGGCCTTGGCATTTCACAGCTCTCTCCTGAAATATTTTCTTTTCTTGTTTTTTACTATACTCTCCTGATTTTCATTCTCTCTAGTTGCCTTTCTATCCTCCTGTCCTCCAAAGGCTTGGTTGTCTTTTGTTCGGTGCTGTATCATTTCTAAGTGATTTATCTAATCTTCTCCCATCACTTTGATCTTACATACTGATAATCCAAAATGTATATCCACAGACCAAACTTGTTCTGAGCCCCAAACCTGTATGTTCAACTGTCTCTCATCACCACTTGATTATCTCACAAGTACTTCAACTGAAAAGTCCATAATTAAATCCATGATCTTATTCACAGACTTACTTATATTCTAGTGTTGCCTGTTTATGTAAATGGCACCACCATTCACCAGTTACTAATTACAATTTTCTGGGAGTCATCCTAATTATATCCCTCAGCGCCTTTATTCATTCACTTTTCTCCCTCATTAATGCCACACCCTGGTGTAAGCCGTTGTTTCCTCTGCCTGCTGAACCTCTTTTCATCCTTCAAGTCGCAATTTAAACATCATTTTGCCAAAAAAGGCCTCCTTTCAACCTTCCAAAATACGTGAAGACTGTTATATGCTCTCATAGCACCATGCACTTTCCCTTACTGGCCCTTATCAAAGACTGTATTTAATACTTTTTGTGGATATCTATTGAATGTCTGTCTCTTTAACTAGAATATAAGCTTCTTGAGAGTAAGGAGTGTGTGTCTGTTTAGACTCATCCAGTGACCTACCAAGACGCTTAGCATATGGTAGGCACCCAACAATTTTTTTTGAATGAATAAATGAATGCATGTGTACATGCATGTAAAGGCCTGGTGACAAGAGAGTATGGTATATTTGAGGAATTGAAGGAAGTCCAGCAAGGCTGGTGTTTAACACATAAGAGGAGAATGGTGAGAGAGAAAGCTGGCTTCTTTTATTGTCTGGTTTTGTTGTCTTGTCTGCTATCCTACCCACTTTTATTATTTTCAACAAAATTTAATTTTCTTTTTAATTGTTTATTGGGTCAGATTACTCAATAATGTTAATTATTCTACCAACATCTTTGTAAACATCCTTTAAAACATCTTTGTTAAAAGTATAGAGTTTGTTTTTATCCCTAGCCTTATTTTATCATTTTTATTTTTACTTCTTTTTTTTATTTTGAAATCTGTTTCAGGCTTTATTTTCTTCACTTTCCCATGTGACAGCAAGAAATGTCTTTGATTTTTATCTAGTGCTTTGCAATCCTGTCTTCGTTTGTGTTAATAATCATGGCTGAAGCTCTGTGGCCTGTATAACGAGAGGCAGGCCACTTTGAGAAGACAGCATCATCAGCTTCTCTTTGCTTAGACCTTGGATTTTAGGTTTACCTTACTATTGCCTTTATGCTGGTAATATTCTCAAGAAGTGTAGAGGAAAGACATGAACACTGTAGTCTGCTAGCCCAGTATTACGTAAGGATGTAATCTTGGGCAAGCTACCTAACTTCTCTGAACCTAAATTTGCTTATTTGCAGGGTGTTTTAAAAAGAGAGAGATTAAAATAGTGAAAATAGTACTATTCTGGCTAACAGATGAGCTCTTGAGTCAAACTGCCTAGATTCAAATCCTGGCTTTGCTACTTACCAGTTATGTGATTTCTAACAAATTATTTAACCATACCTTAGTTCCTCATTTGTAAAATAAGGATAATAATACTATGGGCCTTATTTATAGAGTTGTTGTGAAGATTAAATGAGTTTATATTTGTAATATGCTTAGAATAGCGCCTAGCTGCTACTATTACCGCTGTTGCTGCTGCTGCCACCGCCGCCACCACCACCACCACCACCACCTCACAGGGCTTTTAAATGAGATGTTATGCATAAAACACATACCAGTGCCCGGCACATGTTGCAATTCAGTAAATGTGTTCCCTTTTCCCTTTCCCTTCTTGCCTGTATTCATTGCTGACCAACATATCCACACGTCTTCCTAAGCATCTTTAGCTGGAGGGCTCTCAACAGTTCTAAATTTGAATTTATTATCTTATGTCCACAGCCCATCCCTAAAAACCAAAACCAAACATGTTGCCATTGAGTCAATTCCAACTCATAGCGACCCTATAGGACAGAGCAGAGCTGCCTCATAGGGTTTTCAAGGAGCAGCTGTTGGATTCCAATTGCCGACCTTTTGGTTAGCAGCTGAACTCTTAACTACTAAGCCACCAGGGTTTCCAAATACAAAGTGGAGATGCTGGAGAATGAACCCAGGGCCCTACTGTATTCTCTAGCTCAGTTAATGTCATAAATATCTTCCAGTCAATCTAATTAAAATATCAGTCCTTACCTTCTCTCTTATTCCTCAAGTTCTCAAGTTGTGATGACCATGTTTAGGTTTAAACCCAGTCTGGCTGCTGATTATCTTGGCAAAATAAGTACTTGTTCCAGTACCTGATCTAAAGGTAAACATTAGCCATTCTCCCAGATCTAAGAGAAACAAAGGTCTCCCCATTTTTCATCACAAGACTCTATGCTGTTCCTTCTCACAGTTGGGAGAGACATTACAGTGTAGTGGTGAACAGCATAGACTTTGAAATCAGAAAAACCTGGGTGTGATTCATGGTTTTGCTTCTTAATACTTATATAAAACTAAATAAATTATATGGTTCTCTTATTTCCTCATCTGTAAAATGGAGCAATGAAGTTATCCCACAGGGCTGTCAGGATTATGTTATGGATTGAATTGTGTTCCCCCAAAAGATATGCTGAAATTCTAACTCCTGTACCTGTGAATAGGAGCCCTGGTGGTGCAGTGGTTAAAGCACTCAGTTGCTAACCCACCAGCAGGTCTGTGGGAGAAAAATATGGCAGTCTGGTTCTGTAAAGATTACAACTTTAGAAACCCTATGGGGCAGTTCTGCTCTGTCCTATACGGTCACTATGAGTGGGAATTGACTCAAAGGCAATGAGGTGAATGGGGTACCTGTGAATGTGACCCTGTTTGAGAATAGGGGTTTAGCTTTTGTTATGTTAATGAAGTCATACCAGAGTAGGATGGGTCTTAAACCTAATCACTTCTGAGTGATGTCTTAGAAAGGAGAGTGCATACACAAAGAGATACACACACAGGGGGAAGATGCCATGTGAAGGTATGAAGACAGAGGCAGATGAAGCTACAAGCCCGGATATGGCTGGAGCTACAGAAATGGGAAAAAGGCAAGGATCTGCCTCTAGAACCCAGAGAGAGAGAAAAAAAGACTAGCCCTGCTGACACCCTCAATTTGGATTCCTAGCTTCCAAAGCCGTGATACAATAGATTCATATTGTGGTATTTTTCATTACAGCAGCCCTAAGGAACTAAGACAGCTTAAGTGAAATAATTTACATACATCTCTTAGCAAAGTACATTGTTGTCAGATGTTCCCTGTAATGCTACAAAAGGTGATAACCATGTCTGAAAATAATCCAGAGGTACAAAGGAGAATTTAATCAGTTCCCTTCCACCTATACAACTGATTCTGTTGCCACCTGCTTCCTGAGAGACACTGCTCTTTGTTTTTGCTTTTCTTTCTTTTATCTTTCCTTTCCTTCATTTTTTTAAATTGAGGTGAAATTACATAAAACTAACCACTTTTAAAGTGAAAAATTCAGTGACATTTAGTACATTCACAACGTTGTGTAACCACCACCTTTATCTAGTTCCAAAACAATGCTATCACCCCAAAATAAAACTCCATTCCATTTAAGCAATTACTCCCCACAGCCCCTGAAACACATCAGTCTGCTTTCCGTCTCTGTGGATTTGCCTGTTCTGGATATTTCAAATAAACGGAATCGTAAAATATATGACCTTTTGTCTCTGGTTTCTTTCACTGAGCATAATGTTTTTGAGGTTCTGCCTGCTGCTTGTCCCATTCTCAGTCCCTTGCCCCAGGTGGCTATTGGCAGTATATTTCCTTAAATGCTTTTGTCAAATGCTACCTGGAAAGCTGCTCCAGTCTGAGCGGTGTGAAACAAAGATCTGCTTCTGTATCTACGTCTTGGAATTGTCAGGCCGGTCAAAACGCACGGCCACAATTTTTTAGAACAAGGTCCATATCTCACCCCCTGGCACCAGCAACCCACACTAGGAACGTGGGCTCCCATTTCCACGGTCATTGCTGAGCTAAGAAATGGAGGATTGTAGGTGGGTAAGCAAAAATGCCACAGTGCTTTATTACTCAATTTTAGCAGCTTCTTTCTTCATTAAGCACTCCTCTTGTTTTGTGTTTGGCTAGATCCCAGAGTTCCAAAAAAGTTGATTCTGTCAGGTTTACCAATCGTTGGAACTTTCTACTCCGTCATTTCCTCGACATCACTTCTTGTATCTTTAACTTCTTCTTTCTCCTTCTTGAATACATTGAGACATAGTCAGTTCCATTCTATCTTAAGTAACAAAACAACATCTACCCTAGACACTACATCTCTATCTCTTCCCTTGCAGAGAAAAACTTCTTGGAAGTGTTCGTTGGCACTTGTCTCAACTCCTTTCACATTCACGCTTCTATCCACCATGATCTGTTTTCTGCCTCCAGCTTACCACTGAAAATACTCTCGTGGCCCTGTGGAAACTTTCTGTGGTTAAATCCAACAGTCACAATTCAGGGCTTACTGTCAGGCTTAATTTTTCAGTAGCATTTGACCCTATCACCTATGTCCTTCTTCTATGACATCTTATTCTCCTGATTTTCTTTTTACCTCTTTGGCCACTCCTTCTTTTTTTTTTTAATGGGTTCTTTTGTTTCTGCCTGTCCTTGAAATGTTGTTCCTCAGTGTTCTGTCATAGGGTGCTACAGTCTTTCCTTCCTTTATGAATTCTTGTAGCTAATGTCATCCTTTCCCATGCATATTATCATATAATAATGCCAAGATCTCTATGCATGGTCATACTTCAGTACTATATTCTAGATCCTTACATCCATAGTCTACTAGATAATTTTACTTAGCTTTTCTACTGGAACCTCAAATTAACTGGTACCAAAATTAAACTCATTATCTTCTCACATAAAATTTTCTTCTCCCTCCTGTGTTTACTGTTTCAGTGAATAAAATATGTGTATATGTGTGTATGTATATATATATATATATATATATATATATATATATATATATATATATATATATAAATGAGCAGGATTTCAGGGTTCTTTCAAAATTTTTTATTAAAAGAGGTAATTTTTATACTGTCTGCCTCAAAGTATTTGGAGTATGTAATATGTAATTACCAGCACAAATTAATTTATAGGATTATGAGTTTACATATATAAAACTTCACTCTCACTTATTGAAGGAATGGAGATTAAAATGAAGCCCAAATAGGATTTTTGCTATTAAAATGGAAAATATTTTAAACTTACAAATGCCCCAATGTTGATGGGTTTGCAGCAAAATGAGCATTTTCAAACCAAGCTTTCATTGGTTAAACATTACTGGAGGGCAGTTTGTCAGTGTGTATCAAAGAGTCTTAAAATGTTTTATACCCTTTGACGTAATAATTCCCTAAAGAAAGGACTGTTGTTGGGTGACATCGAGTTGATTCTGATTCACAGCGATCTTATAGGACAGAATAGAACTATAGGGTTTCCTAGGCCGTAATTTTTATGGGAACAGATTGCCAGGTCTTTTCTACCTAGGAGTAGCTGGTGCGTTTGAACCACTGACCTTTTGGTTAGCAGCCCTTTAAGGAAAGGACTAGAGATATACATAAGAATTTATTTGCTGTAGTATTTTTATAATAGTGAAAAATGGCAAACCATCTAAATAAACAAGAGTAAGAAAATCATAATGTAAATTATTGTACATATCAATATATGTTATGCTATTATGTAACCATTAAAAATTAGGCTTTGAAAAATTATTTAGACATAAGTGTACACGTTGTAATGAAAAAAATCAGGATTCAAAACTATACAGGATATGGTATATTTGTTAGGAATAAATGAATACATGCATGGGGAAAAGGCTAGAAAGAAACATCTATATAAAAAAATATTAAGAGGGATTATATTTAGGTAAAAATTTACAAGTTAATTTTTCCTTTTTTGTTATGCTTTTATTTTCTACTTTTTTAAAATAACAAGTATCACCTTTACAATAAGAAAAAAGATACATGAATGATAATGCCATTTCCATTGGGATAAAAGAACAATTGGCATTTTTTTCAGAGTGTATTCTCAGTTCCCAAATTTCATTTTTAAAGTCTTTCACTCTTCATAACACTAATAATGTCTCCCTTCTTTTCTACTCCCATTGCAGATTCTTGGAGCTTTTTGTTTTTAGCTCCAAAACCAAACCAAACCCGTTGCCATTGAGTCGATTCCGACCCATAGCTACTCTATAGGACAGAGTAGAACTGCCCCATAGGGTTTCTAAGGAGCGGCTGGTGGATTTGAACTGCCAACCTTTTGGTTAGCAGCCGAGCTCTTAACCACTATGCCACCAAGGCTCTGTTTTTAGCTCCAGAATCTTTAATATATGAAATTTTGTAGATTTACCAAAATTGGAGTGTCAGTTTGAATTAAAGAAAACAAAGTAGTATATTGGCAAGAGCACAGACCTGGATTTAAAGTTCACTCACTAACTCAGCATCCTTAACAAATCATTTTTTTAAATAATAATGTATTTTATTTTTGTAGTTGTTGAGAATATACACAGCAGAACATACACCAATTCAACAGTTTCTACATGTACCATTCAGTGACACTGATTATATACTTCAAGTTGTGCAACCATTCTCACAGTCCTTTTCTGAGTTGTTCCTCTCCAGTAACATAAACTCACTACCCCAAGGGTCCTATCCAATCTTTCGAGTTGCTGTTGTGAATTTGATCCCATATAGATAGATCGTAAAAAAGTACAATGCTCAAGGCAGACATTCTTTACTAAAGCTAAACTATTATTTGCTCCTTGGCAAATCATTTAATCTTACTGAGCTTTAATTTCATTAACCTTATAACAAGGATAATAATACTTTACCTCAAAGAGTTGTTGTGAGGCTTACCTGCTACTGTCAAGTTGATTCTGACGCATAGTGACCCTATAGGACAAAGTAGAACTGCCCAATATGGTTTCCAAGGAGCAGCTGGTGGATTCAAACTGCCGACCTTTTGGTTAGCAGCCTGTGCTCTTAACCACTGGGGCACAAGGGCTCCGCTGTGAGGCCTCGGAGGCAGTATTAACACTCAAAACATGACTTCTGGCATGTAGCTCATACCCAGCAAAATTATTAACAAAGAAAATGTCATCTTTCATCATTCATTTAATTAATGGACTGACACTTAGAGCATTTAATGAACATAAATAAATAAATCTTTGGGAAAAGCACTTGTCACCTACAAGTAACTGATTAAAATGACAAGTTTCAGTTGAACTTCTTGTTGACGGTGCACTGCTTTATTTCTTCTTTTCAGGTAAAGGACTTATCTTCAGACACACTTCTCCAGCAGCACGATGATCTGGATTTGGCTCTGGATAGCTGTTACAGTGGAGATACAGTAGTAATTTTTCCAGGAGAATATCAAGCTACAAACCTTGCTTTATTGACTGATGACATCATTATCAAGGGTTAGCAGGGCATCCTTTGCAATCTTTTTAAAGCACTGTGTACTGGACATACTACATAGTATAAACATGCTTAGTGACATTATTTATTAGAACAGTTTATGTTTCACAAAAACCCCTACGTGCTTTTTAAAATCAAAATTTGTTTATGATATTTTCTATTATTTCCTTATATACTTTTACCCAAACTACTTATTTCTCCTCTATTCCCACTGTTCTTCCTATCACTTTACTAGGAAAACTCAGATGTTAAAGCAAAAACCAAACCAAACCAAACCCACTGCTGTCGAGTCAATTCTGACTCATAGTGACTCTATAGGACAGAGTAGAACTGCCCCGTCGAGTTTCCTACGGCCACATGAAAATATGATCAGTAGTATTTTCTCAGAAAAGCTAATTCACATGCAAACTTACTAAAATGGAAGAAGAAAAGCAGTTAGCTAGATTTATTTTAGATTCTGAACATATTTAGTAACTTTAATTCTGCCCTTTTACTTTGAAATAAGGGTATTTTCACTGGTCAAAAGACAACACGTTAATTAAAGTTTGCCTATTAATTCAAAAACTAAGTGAAATTTTCACTAGATTTTGATGGCTGTAATAAGTATTCTGCTGGACAGTATGGGTAATAAGGATCATATTTTTAATTTAAAAAATTATAACCTTTTTTAGGATCTAATACCATATTTCTGTATTGATGTTAAATTTAGATTGCGTTGCCTACTGTAGAGTAAATTTATGAGTATGATTACATTAACCTTTTGAACTAATTCAAGAATCTCTGCCACTCTTTTATTCAGTTATGGTAATTTATTACGGTTTTGAAACCAAATCATGGAATGATGTATTCTTTGTATCTTAGATATTTTGTAGATGACTGCTGGTTATAAGATTTACACACGTATACAATGAAACGAGCATGTTGAATAGATAACATAGGTAAATGTAGATTGATCACAAACCTAGATTTTTCCCATCATGCCATCAAAATAAGGACAAAAGGTAATGTTATAGTTCAGTATCTATTTGTTAACAACTGAATAATGGTAACGTAGTAAAAGCATATGTAAAAAGAAAAACTTAAAAAGTAGTAACAAGTATTGTTGAATTGAATAAAGGCTTTAGAAGTTGGGATTACTTACTTAACTGTATGCTTTTGTCCCCGTGAATTAGGGGTTGGAAACAGAGAGGAAATTATGATTACTTCGGAACCTTCTCATGACAGTTTTGTGGTGTCCAAAGCTGACAATGTGAAACTAATGCATCTGTCTTTGATACAACAAGGGACAGTTGACGGTATTGTGGTGGTGGAGTCTGGCCACATGACTCTAGAAAACTGTCTGTTAAGATGTGAAGGAACAGGAGTGTGCGTTCTCACAGGGGCTGCTTTGACCATTACAGACAGTGAAATTACTGGAGCCCAGGTATTTCATCCCATAAACACTACAACTTCGTCTGACTAGACCTACCAACCCTGAGTGATATTAACGTGCAAAGCGTAGCAATTTCTTCATCTTTGGATCTTTGCATGGAATTAGAATTACTTAGACTTAGAAGCTGATAGAAATAAACAAAATGAGGACAAGTATAAGGGTGTCATAGTACACTTAGGAAAGGTGAACTGCCTAAGTCCAAAGTAAGGGGTTATTAGCTTTGTTTTACATGTAATCTTTAAAAATTCTAGGATTCAGTGGCTATAATACAAATGAAGAGTTAGTTACTTGATGGTTTATTTTAAAAGAAACAAGTACTTATAAGCTATCAGGCATTATTATAAGGTATTGTGATAAGTTCTGACAACCTCTAAATAATCAGGACATAGCACACTTGAGTGTGCTCTGATAACAATCACGAAGATCATTAAAGGAATAGAAAAATGAATGAAAAAAAAAGATTAAAGCAGGAAAACAAAAGAATCTTTTTTTTAGAATCACTTTTTCTTAATTTCCACTAAATGAGGGAATAGACTTTAGCGGCATTATGAGAGATGTAAACTGGATATGAAAAAATTTTGATAACTATTGAAAAGACTTGCTTAATGAGGTTTTGGACTTGCTTCTAGGGGATTCATTTGGGTTGGAGGGCAAGGTAATGGACTGTATGACCTCAACCTTCCGTCTAGGCTTACTCATTCTCTAACACAGACAATAAATATTTAGTTTTCAATATTTTTAACATAATTTCTATAATAAATTGCTGCATGCACTATCATATATTTTCATGTAACGTAAGCATTTAGATTGCTAACATTGAATTACAGTTTTCAAGTCTAACAAAAATTTTGGAGCTATTCGTGTGTGTGTTGTGTAGAATATTTTATTTACTTTTAATTTGCAGGGTGCTGGTGTTGAACTGTATCCTGGGAGCATGGCCATTTTGGAAAGGAATGAAATTCATCACTGTAATAACCTCAGAACCAGTGACAGTTCAAAAAGCACCTTAGGTGGAGTTAATATGAAGGTACTCTCCTATTTCTTTATAAAAGAATTGAAATAATTATTAGAATAGGTAATGAAATGTTAATTTTAGTCTTACAATTTAGCCTTTCCATTCCTTTCTTGTTCCAAGCTTTCATGTCCAATATAAAACTTAAAATACCTTATCATCATTGATTTGGAAAAAAACAATAGCACAAGTGGTAATTAAAATATGGTTAAAATGATGGGAAACAATTTTAGTCTTATAATTTGATAATTTCAACTTAAATTCTTAGCAAACTATTTTTTATTGTGTTTCAGATGAAGGTTTATAGGGCAAATTAGTTTCCTATTAAACAATTAATACACATATTGTTTTGTGACATTGGTTGCCAACCCCGCATGTCAACACTCTCTTCTTCTTGACCTTGGTTTCCCCATTATCAGCTTTCCTGTTCCCTCCTGCATTCTCATCCTTACCCCTGAGCTGTTGTGCCCATTTGGTCTCGTTTTGTTTTATGGACCTGTCTAATCTTTAACTGAAGGGTGAACCTCAGGAATGACTTCAGTATTGACTTAAAAGGGTGTCTGGGGGCCACACTCTGGGGGCTTCTCCAGTCTCTGTCAGAGCAGTAAGCCTGGTCTTTGTGAGTTAGAATTTTGTTCTATATTTTTCTCCAGCTCTGTTCAGGACACTCTATTGTGTTCCCTGTCAGAGCAATTGGTGGTGGTAGCCAGGCACCATCTAGTTGTGCCAGACTCAGAATGGTGGAGGCTGTGGTAGTCGTGGTCCACTGGTGTTTTGGACTAATCTTTCCCTTGTGTCTTTGGTTTTCTTCATTCTCCCTTGCTCCGGACGGGGTGAGACCAGTGAAGTATCTTAGATGGCCGCTCACAAGCTCTTAAGACCCCAGACACTACTCACCAAAGTAGGATGTAGAAGTTTCTTTATAAACTATGTTATGCCAATTGAGCTAGATGTCCCCCGAGACCATGGTCCTCAGCCCTCAGCCCGGTAATTCGGACCCTTGGGGAGTATGGATGTGTCTATGATGCTTCCTTGGTCAAGTTGTGCTGGCTTCCCCAATATTGTGTACTGTCTTACCTTTCACCAAAGTTACCGTTTATCTATTGCCTATTTAGTGTTTTTCCCTCACCATCTCTCTCCTCCCTCCTAACCATCCAAGATTGTTTCTTTTTGTGTGTAAACCTTTTCATGAGTTTTTATAATAGTGGTCTCATACAATATTTGTCCCTTTGTGATTGACTTATTTCACTCAGCATAATGCCCTCTAAATTCATCCATGTTGTGAGATGTTTTGCAGAGTCATCATTGTTCTTTATTGTTGCTTAGCTTTCCATTGTGTATATGTACCATAGTGTATTTATCCATTCATCTGTTAATTGGCACTCAGATTGTTTTAGCAAATAACTTTAAATACAAGTATCAGATTCTGCTTCGGTGGGTCTGGGATTTCTAACAAGCTACCAGGTGATGCCAATCCTGTTGGTCCACGGATGAGCAATAATAAGTATTTTAGATTTTTTATGGGTAGGATGTGTAATACATTTTGGAAAGTAAAACACATTAAGAGAAAAGAAGAAACATTTTAAGTCTAACTTTCAAAGTTGCATAAAAGATTTTAAGCTAACCAATCAAAACATTAATAGCAATAACTTACAGGTGAAATGCCTTCCCATTCCTTTGTTTCCCAAATCCTACCCTTCTAGGGCCTCTCTAGGCTTGTGTGGTTAATGACATTTTTCCCTAGAACTCTAGTTTACTTTTTAATTCTTTATTATTTAATGAATGTACACCGTCTCCTCAGTTTACAAACTGCTTAAGGGTAGAACTTGAATTTTATGTATTACTAGTAGAACTATCCCCTCAGTCTAGCATGATTTTGGACACTAAGCCAGATAATTCGTTGAAAATAAGGTGCAAAGAGTAAACTGGAGCAACGTGGGGGCAATTGTGAAATCCTTGATTTACCTTAAAATATCCTTTTGTCTTTAATTATTTTTCAGTGGTTCTCAAACTTCAGCATGCATCAGAATCACTAACCCCTGCTTCTGATTCAGTGGGCCTGGGGTAGAGCCTTTTAATTAGCATTTCTATTAAGTTCTCTGGTAATAACTTTTACCACTAGTCAGAATCACACTTTGAGAACCACAACCCTGCTACTCAGAGTGTGACCCACAGACCAGCAGCACTGGCATCGCTTGGGTGCTCGTTAGAAGTGCTGAATTTTGAGCCTTATCCCGCCGAATCGGAATCTGATTTTTAGATTCCCAGGCGATTTATATCTACATGAAAGTTTAATAAGCATGGTTTCTACAATCTGACAAGATCTCACCCCCGCCGTCTCCAGCTCCTCCTCTCCTACATTATACCCCAGCTACACTGGCTTTCCCTGTGTTCCCAGATCTTATCAACCTTGTTTTTGTTCCAGGACCTGTGTATTTGCTGATCTTTACCTTGAAACACTTTTCCTCTAGATCTTAAGGTGGCCACTTCATTATTCATGTTTGAAAATAATTCTCCCTTTTCAAAGAAGTCTTTCCTGTAAAGAACACTCCAGTCAAGTGGAACCCTCTCCCTATCCAGTCATGCCATTGCATCGCCCAATTTTATTTTCTCCGTATCACGTATCCTTATCTGAAATTATTTATTTTCATGTTCATCATGTTATATTAGAAGTCAGCTTCATGGGATATTGCTGTATCCCCAGCATCTAGAATCAGTTATTTCTAGATAAAGTGGAAACTTCATTTACTATTTTCTCATTAAATATTTTATAGTTAAATATTAATCATTGTGAGGAAAACGGCACTTGTTCAAAACCGAGATAGTTTCAGTTGTTTTAAAGAAAGCTGTTTTTCCAAGAAGTTCTAGAGTAATGTTTAATGATGTGTTCGTTTATATTATCTTTTTCTAAAAATTACTGAAAAACTAATTTCTTTGAATAATTTAATAGGTTCTTCCTGCACCCAAGTTGAAGATGACTAACAATCATATTTATAACAACAATGGCTATGGAGTAAGCATTCTTCAACCAACTGAACAGTTTTTCATTGTAGCAGAAGAAGCTCTCAACAAAGGGGCTGCCTCAGGAGACAAGAAAGATGATAATATGCTCTCCAAAGTAATGCAAAACCTGAATCTGGAAATGAATAATAATAAGATAGAAGCAAACGTAAAGGGGGATATCAGAATTGTCACAAGTTAAACCATCTGGATTAAGGCTTTATATATCAGATATTTGTTTAATAAATCTCATATCCCACAGAAGTGGTGATTTTCATTAAATATAAGGCTTATTCAAAATATTTTAAACACTAGTACTTTATCATTGCATGATTCATTTTAACATGTGTTCTTTCAAATAACAGCTTTACTGAGATTTAATTCACATGCCATAAAATTCACTCTTTTAAAAGTATACAACTTAGTGGTATTTAGTGTATTTTTAGTATATGGTACAACTATCACTAGTATCTAATTCTGGAAACAAATATGGTTTTAAACACTGTGGTTAAGTACTCAGCTGCTAACTTAAAGGTTGGCGGTTGAAATCCATCAGCCGCTCCCCGGGAGAAATAATGTGGCAGTCTACTTCTGTAAAGATTATAGCCCTGGAAACCCTATGGGGCAGTTCTACTCTGTCCTACAGGGCTGCTATGAGTGTGAATCAACTCTACCACAATGGGCTTATTTTGGTTTTAGTCCAATAAAAGGAGCCCCTGGCTGGTGCAAATGGTTGGAGGTTTGAGTCCACTCGGAGGTGCCTCGGAAGAAAGGTCTGGTGATCTACTGAAAAATCGGCCATTGAAAACCCTCTGGCTGGACTCACAAGGACCTATCGACTGGGCCCTGAGGTATAAAGACAGTAGCTAGGATAATCCTGGCAAATATCTTTCAGAGAACCTTTCACATAAGCCAATCAAACAGAACACAAGACTTTCTCCACTCTTCTTCTATTAGCATTTAGTGAATAGAAAAGCTGTTGGACCAGTAAAGACCCTCCCGACTGTCCTTACTGAAAGCTGTACCAATAATTGTTAAGAAAGACAATTCAAAATGTAGGATCCCAGTTTCTAGCCAATCTGTGAAAAGCTGAAGCTTTCAATGGTTTTGCCCATTTGTAACATTAATATATACTAATGCTTCTGTAACGTTCTTTGGACTCGAGCAGACATTACTGTGGCAGCGCGCTTGTCCATTTTCCCATTCTTGCTTATTCTGTAACATTCTTTGGATTCGGGCAGACATGCCTGTAGCAACATGCTTGTCTGCTTTTAACTTTTGCCTTTTTGAATACATGCCGAATAAAACTTTCTTTTGCTTTTAAAAAAAGAAAATCCTACGGAGTACAGTTTTACTCTGACACAGATGGGGTTGCCATGAGTCAGAACTGACTCAACAGCAACTTTTGTGCCCAATAAAAAGTATTAGGTGTTCGGTGTAGAGAGTAAATAATATTTTACAGCCAATTCTTGTTCACTCCCAGGTATGTGTGCTAGTAAACAGAATATAGGGTTAGGTTCAACTGCAAGAAACAAGGAAATCCAAAATAAGATGTCAAACAATATAAAAATTCAAGAATTCCGTAAGTATTCAATATAGGGCTGGGCTGGTAGGTGTTTCATTACTGTCAGAAACCTCAAGCTTCTTCTATGTTGTTTTATACTTGTATAGTTTCTATTCCTAAAATCAACTCATGGTGCAAGACAGCTGTTGCTGCTCAAGCCATTAGGTCCGAATTCCAAGCAGGAGAGATATGACCTTTCTATAAGGACTTACATATTTCCATTTTTATGCCTTAAACTAGAATCTAACCACAAGGCCACAGCTAGCTGCAAATGAGACTAGGAAATATAATCTTGAACTGAGTCTTGAATTGGACGGCCATGTGTCCTCTAACATAGGGCATTTATTTTCTAAAGAAGGTAAAAAGTTATTGGGACACAACTAATCATTTTTTTCACAAAACAGAACTTATACTGACTTTAGGATATAAAAAGAAATAAGCCCTCAAGCTCAAACACTTAAACCTTTCCTTCCCCATTTTGACTTTGACTTCATGTTATCTATAACCTAGTATAGGTGACCTCAAGTTGCTAGAGTCTCTATTCAGGCTAAATTTTGATAATATATTTTTCTTCAGGCATGGTTGTTCATTGTTTTACTGAAGTCTTTTTTTTTTTTTTTTAAGTAGTTAAAATCTAATACACAAGTACGTAAATCTTGTTAGCTGGATGCAATAAAAATTACTGAACATGAGGCCTTTAACAAGAACAATCTCTCTCCAATGAATTTAATGAGCTGTAGAGTGAGGATTTTCCCTTCCAACCCTCTTCCTCTGCCATCCTCATTTCTGGCTTCCAAGAAGAGGTGATGGGCAAAGTTAGGCTCTTTGAGGTGAGCAGAAAGAGCAAAGTTCTCACTCATTGGCCATTCACTTTCCTTCTGTGTTGTCATTGGTATCTTTCCAGGCCCACTTAAAAAAAAAAACCCAGTGCCGTCGATTCTGTGATATAGTTTTTCCATTCTGATTCCTAAAGTATGGCCAAAGCACTTTCAAGATTTTCTAAGAATTTTGATTTCGTAAAGTTAAAAGCTTCTCTCCTTCCTCCACCTCTCCCACTACATACACCTTATATCTGAATTTATATCGTGCAGTGGTTAAAATGCTTGCTTGCTAACCAAAAGGTTGGTGGTTCAAACCCACCAGTCACTCTGTAGGAAAAGGATGTGGCAGTCTGCTTGCATAAAAATTCACAGCCTTGGAAACTCTATGGGGCAGTTCTACCCTGTCCTATAGGAACACTATGAGTCGGAACTGACAGCAGGGGGTTTGGTTTTCCCAGCTTTTGTTTTCTCCATCACTTGTTTGGCAATTTGTCATACTGTGGTGACTTGTGTGTTGCTATGATGCTGGAAGCTATGCCACCAATATTCCAAATAACAGAAGGGTCACCCACAGTGGGCAAGTTTCAGTGTAATTTCCAGACTAAGACTAGGGAAGATGCCTGGTGATTGACTTCTGAAAATTAACAGATGAAAACCTCATGAATCATAACAGAACCCTGTCCAACTCGCTTGTTTTGGACACATCATGGGAGGGATCAATCGGTAGAGGACATCATGCTTGAAGTAGAGGGCCAGGTGAGGGCATGGAAGACCCTTGGTGAGATGGCTTGGCATAGCAGCTGCAACAAAGGACTTGAACTTGCTGGCAATCCTGATGATGCAGGACCAAGCAACATTTCTTTCTGTTGTACATAAGGTCGCCAAGAGTTGGAATCAACTTAAAGTGGCTGTCTTAGTTTATTGCTGCCATAGCAAAGTACCACCAATTTGGTGGTTTAAGCCATGCAAATTTATCACCTTAAACAGTTCTATAGGTTAACAAGGGCCTCAGGAGGCTAAAATCAAGGTGTTCACAGGGTCGCAGTCTTATCCGTAGGCTCTAAGAGGATGATCTATTTCCATGCTCATTCAGGTTGGTGACAGAATTCAGTTCCTTGCAGTTGCATAACTGAGATTGACGTTTTCTTGCTGGCTATCAGGTGAGTGTGGTTCTTACCTTCTAGAGGCCACCCATATTCCTTGGCTCACGGCCATCTTCTTCCATTTCTTCCCCCCTTCCTCCACCAGTAATGGCTGATCAACGGTAGCTTCAAATCTCTTCTTCCATCTTATCTGACACACTCATCTACCGTCTTCCAGTATTAGAACTCTTGTGATTAGATTGGGCCTATTTGGATAATCTCTTCATTTCAATCACATTTGTCAAGTCCCATGTACCATGTAAAATATGTACTTACAGGTTCTGGGGGATTAGGACCTAGGAATTTCTTGGAGGCCATTATTCTGCCCGCTGTATGTTATCTTAACCAGTTTTCTAGGCCAAGGGAAGACAAACCCTACTTCTACTTCTCTAGTGGGATTTAAGAAGCGTTTCCTTCACCAGGACCAACTATCCAATACACTGCTTGCATAAATCTAAGAGATTCTCATTTGGAACATTAAGAGGAATAGTTCCTTATTTCTGCTCTGCCCTTCCCTTTTGCGCACCAATCAGGCTTCCACATAGGCACCATTTTAGTCATCTAGTGCTGCTGTAACAGAAATACAAGCTGATGGCTTTAACAAAGAGAAATTTATTGTCTCACAGTCTAGTAGTCTAGAAGTCCAAATTCAGGGCACCAGCTTCAGAGGAAGGCTCTGTCGGCTCTGGAGGAAGGTCCTTGTCATCAACCTTCCCCTTGTCAAGGAGCTTCTCAGGTGCAGGGACCCCAGGTTCAAAGGACATGTTCCGCTCCTGGCACTGTTTTCTTGGTGGTATGAGGTCCCCCGCTCTCTGCTAAGCTTTCCTCTCATCTCTTGTAAGATAAAAGATGGTGCAGGTCACACCCTAGGGAAACTCCCTTTACATTGGAGTAGAGATGTGACTTGAGCAAGGGTGTTACAACCCACTCTAATACTCTTTAACATAATCTTTTTTTATTAACCACAGAGATTAGGATTTACAATACATAGGAAAATTATTATCAATAACAAAATGGAGGACAACCACACAATACCAGGAATCATGGCCTAACCAACTTGATACACAAATTTTTGGGGGGACACAACTCCATCTATGACAGGCACTGTATCTTTGTAACCATTATATCCCCCATCATACTGTGCATTTCAAGAAGCAACTGTTTAATAGCATTTTTAAAAAATGCTACTAGTGGGGCTCTGCCTACGCAAAAGACTGAACTGAGTTTCACAACCAAGAAGGACATTTAATCCTAGGTGCTGGGGATAGAAATATTAAGATTCCATAGGTGAAAGGCTGGACAAATCAAGGCTGGAGGAGTGACCCTGGAGTGGAATGAGAATGGATGCATTAGCTCTCCTTTTTCTTTTCATAAGGGGCTGGCAGTGGAAGTAGAGTGGCGATTTCCCTCACTCCACTGTCATGCCAGTAGCAGCTGGGGTAGAGTCTCAATTGAAGAGGAGAATAGGAATCATAAAGCAGATGTCTTCTCAGTTTATGAAGTAATGATGTACCAGCTGGATAAAAACCAAAGGACCAAATGACACTCCTAAGCAGCACAAAGTACCAAGAGAAGTTCTTTGGTTACAGAAGAAGCTGTTCCCAAGTGGGAAGGTGCATGTGTTTGATTTTATAGATTTAACAGTTAGGTTGGCTAGAATGGAATGTATTTGAGGACAGGGGTCTAATTTTCCCAAAGTATTAAAGTGAAAAATTAGAAAACTATCTAGTCTACACATTCAGTGACTGGGGTAAATCAGGTGTTCTTAAACTGAAGTACACACATATAGCCATTTAATATAACTTCGATGGACTTTAAATTTAAACTTGAGACATTTTAACACTGAAACAGTTATACCATTATATATTTTTGTAATTTGATATTTTGCAGGTTTTTGGTTACATAAGATGAACATCTACTAAATTTTAAAAGACATTTGCAGTTATCATTGGGATAATTTGCAAATGCTTAGAATAAATACTATTGCCAAGGAAAAATTTTACTTAAATCAACGGGCTAACTGAATACAGTTGTGCTTCCTAGTATTTTAGAAAGAGCTATGCATTTTTGATCAATTTAATTTTTAAAGTAATTACCAAAGTATCACAAATAACCACTCAGTACATTACAGGTATGCCAGTTGAGAAAAATTGAATGTTGCATCATATAGCCAGTTCCTTTGTTGCCTGTATCTTAAATTCATTTCTAGGTTTGGGAAAAAATGTGGAATTTCAAAGTCTAAAAATTCCTAAAATATTTCAACTTGATTCATCCTAGGGGGACCAACTTACCCCAATTTGCCCAGGGCTTTCCCAGTTTTAGCACTTGGAAGTTCAGTCTCCAAAAATCACTCAGCCCCAGGGAAACCAGACAGTTGGTCATCCTAATTAGCTCCCAAGAAGTGGGCTTTAATATTTTTTCTTGTTGTTAGGTGCCACTGAGTCGGTTCCAACTCATAGGGATCCCATGCACAACAGAACGCAACACTGCCCGGTCCTGTATCATTCTCACAATTGTTGCTATGCTTGAGCTCGCTGTTGCAGCCAATGTGTCAAGGCATCTTGTTGAAGGTTTCCTCTTTTTCACTGACCCTGTATTTTACCAAGCTTGATGTCCTTCTCCAGGAACCAATCCTTCCTGATAAGATGTCCAAAGCATGTGAGATGTAGTCTTGCCATCCTTGCTTCTAAGGAGCATTCTGGCTGCACTTCTTTCAAGACAGATTTGTTTGTTCTTTTGGGAGTCCATGGTATATTCAATATTCTTTGCCAACACAATTCAAAGGTGTCAATTCTTCTTGTCTTCCTTATTCATTGCCTAACTTTCACATGCATATGAGGTGACTGAAAACACCATGGCTTGGGTCAGGCACACCTTGGTCCTTAATGTGACATCTTTGCTTTTCAACACTTTAAAAAGAGGTCTTTTGTGGCTGACATGCCCAACGTGTCTTTTGACTTCTTGACTGCTGCTTCCATGGCTGTTGATTGTGGATCCAAGTAAAATGAAATCCTTGATATCTTCAATCTTTTCTCCATTTATCCTGATGTTGCTTATTGGTCCAGTTGTGGTAGTTTTTTGCTTTATGCTGAGGTGTAATGCATACTGAAGGCTGTGGTCTTTAATCTTCATCGTTTCAAGTCCTCTTCACTTTCAGCAAGCAAGGCTGTGTCATCTGCATAGTGCAGGTTAATGAGTCTTCCTCTAATCTTGATGCCCATTCTTCGTATAGTCCAGCTTCTCTGATTATTTGCTCAATATAGATTGACTAGGTATAGCAAAAGGATACAACCCCAACACACACCTTTCCTGACTTCAAACCATGCGGTATCCCCTTGTTCTGTTCAAACAACTGCCTCTTGATCCATGTACAGATATGTGCTTGGTCAAGTTTGAAGATATCCTGTTTCTAGCTGTCTGGGCTGACCCTAAACTGGCACAACTGTTCATGTCCTCCTGATTTGTTCTTTTGACACAGGTGATGTCCAGAGGCTTTTGCATGTAGCTTCATGGTGCAGGAGAGCCCATGAATTTGTAGTTGCATCACATGCTCAAGGACTATCAGTGCCCACATTCTCTAGACACAGATCTGTGGCATGACTTCCTGGGACTGCCATGCTAGCTTATTCTTCAAGTTAACCTTCTAATGTCTTGCTGGACCCAAACAAAGTTTACAATTCCCTTCCACACCATTCTCAGCCCCTCAGGAAGCTCTTGTCATCGCCACTATCCTCCAGCTTACAAGTGTGCAGTAAAGATGCCAACTACCAACCAGAAGAATGGGAACAAATCCTGTCCACTCATCCCTACCTTAACTGTTAGGGCAGGCCCAATTTGGTCAGTGCCAGCTACCACTAAACCCCCGAGCCCCAATATGCACAGTGGGAGAGGCAGTGGTGGATAGAAACTCCACCTTTCCACACATCCTTTCTTCCCAAATTCTCTCCGTTTCCAGCCCCCTTTATCTCCCAACCTGGGAGGAAGATAAGGTAGGGATCGGCTCTCGTTTTGAACCAACTTTCCAATCATCTCACACCTGCTGCAGCATCCCTTCAACTCAATATTGTCTTTGTTCTAGGAAGACAGTAGATGGATGGTTGAGGAAGAAATGCAACATACTGCTGATGCCCGAAACAACTAATCTGCCTCAAAATAACACTCCATGTAGTACCCTTGCTCTGCAAGTCTGATTATTTCAAAGGAATGATTTTTGGATTTTAGGTCATAATGGATTCCTTGACAACTAAAACTGATGACCTAAGTGGACATGCACTTACAGCTATGGCAGCCTAACTGGTACTTGACCGTCGCACCCATGTAAACTAGAAAATTGAACAGTGTAATGCATGAAACAACTCTATTCAGACATTGGACAACATGCAACACACAACTGTGATCCTTAAGAGAAACAAGTGAGATGAGCCCTATAATCACCTAGACTTCCGTGTGGATGTAGTTTGTTATGGCAAAGGGAGAGAACCAAGCAAAGCACAGGAGTCTTGCTGAGCTACAGATGGGAGTTTGGGAAGAGTAGCTGGAATCTGTGGAGCAGAGTACAGGAAAAAGAGTTCTAGAAATCTGCGTAAAGAATCTCTTTAGCTGAATGCCAAGATTACACCCCATAAATAAGTCCTCCCATTAAGAAGAAACAAGAGGAGGTAATATAGAAAAAAATCAAGAAGTTGTCTTGACTGCAAGCTGACCCAGTAATGGCAGAAACTGCAGATGAGTTAAGCCAAGATGAGTGAATTGAATGTGGCACAGAAACCAGAAAAACTTCTGGGGCATTGCAAGGACTGACCTGCCTGTAAAAATGGGGACAAGTTTGCTTACTACCACCTGGTTTCACCTCCCAAAGCCTTTCCCACCTGTAAATTTGCTGGAAAATGTTCATCCAAATTGTAAACATGATAAAAAATATACTGACCAGTCTTCTCAGAATCTCAGTACTGCTTTTAAAAACCAGCAGCTTCAACACTAGCACTACCTTCCAATAATTCAGCTGTTGGTTACTTCCTGTGTTTAAGAAAGTGGAATGTCTCTCCTATTATCCAAAACACTGTAGAGATTCAACTCTGTGTACAAGATCCAACTGTATGTTTTACCATTCCACTGTCACTGTGCCATGGTGACATGCCATGAAATAGATCTGACCTCAAATCAGCTGATGACACCCAGTCCTACCCGGCAGAAGACAATGGGTTTTAAGTTTCCATGTACTGATGGAAGATATTTTACAAGACTTGTAAACGTGAAATATGGAATATACTGCTTTCATAAAATGAAAAATAAGATTAACAAATGTCCTTTGTGATGCTTAATACAGAAAGATTTTGTCAAATTTTAACTTTTATGCTAGGTGACACTTTCTTTCCTTGCCTAAATATAATCTTTATTCAAGAGTTTTGTGGACTGATCATATGACCTTTAATTTTTGCAATGGAAACTAATTAGAAAAGAAAATGTTTGCCTTGGTCTTCAAAAGATTTTTCAAAGACAAAGCTTGGGAGACGGCCAAAATGTCCAACCCTAGGTCTAAATAGTTTCATTCAGCTGCAGAAGTCCATGTGAATTTGTGCACCAGTCAGTATGTTTTTCAGTATTTACTGTGAAAGGTTAACACTCAGTTTCAAGACTATTTATTCTAACTGCTACCAGTAATATACAATATTACCTGGTATATTTCTGAAACCCAAGAGTACAATTTTTCCTCTGATGTTTTTAATACAGATGTTAACTGGTAATGTAAAATGATTCTAATATGTAAGATCAACAAATACACTGCCAGTATTCAGCATAATACTTTATTGCCTATTGTATTAAACTAAAGCCAAGAAAATATCAAGTTAATTTTAAAGGCAAATCTTTACTCCTTAAAGAAAAAATACAAACGGTGAAATTTTTATAATAGATCATTATCTTTTACATAATATAAACAAAATCACTAATGTATCTAAATACGTGGTTTCCTTAAACTACAATGAACCACAGAGTGGGTGGAAAATGGGTTTACTTACTGGTTGCTAACAAACATCTTGGGAAAATACACAGCATGCAATTTTTTTTTTTTTTTTTTTTACTACCTATGGGTAGATGCTGACATAACCAGGCTTTAATAGCCACCACCTCCTCTTCCTTGTCCAAAGTAGCCACCTCCAAAGCCCCCCCTGCCTCCCCCTCGCTGGAATCCCCCAGATCCTCTGTAGCCTCCTCCACCAGACCCTCTGTAGTCTCCTCCAGAGCCACCTCTATAGCCACCTCCTCTAAAGCCTCCACCACCTCCTCCACCATATCCTCCCCGATAGGAGTTGGAGCCACCGCCATAACCGCCACCACTGTAGCCGCCTCCACCACCTCCGTAGCCTCCGCTACCATACCCTCCACCGCCATAGCCTCCACTGCCGTAACCACCGCCATAGCCTCCACCACTGTAACTAGAACCTCCCCGTCTATATCCACTTCCATTGTCGTATCGGGCCATCTTGGGAGGACGTGGACCATCTCCATACCTGAAAAAAGCAGAAAACAACCACTTTAGCAAATTATAATACTCTCAACTACTCACCAAATGCACACATTTGATCACATTTAAAATTTAATGCATAAAGGCAATGAAGCCAAACGAACAAATACAAGCTGAAATGAAATAAAACTGCTACCCCAAAACCGACACAGGAGACAATATCAACTCGAACCACCTGTTTTCTAAGGCTCATTCTGGTTCATGCTCAAAGGTCATCGATTTTGGCAGTATGTCCTAACAACTTTAAGAACAGGTCTCTGTGACTCACTTCAACTACACAGCATTCTAGAAAAACAAGTATTATATAATGTTAAGAATACTATCATCTTGGAAATGGCAATAAGTTGTTTGGTCTTCATCACCAAATACTTTTCTGCTTTATACTTCTGAACCAGACTGGTAATTTGTTCACACCTGGATCTCCTTCATGTGGTCAACAAAGGCTAATGAAAAGTTACTGATATTAAGGTGTCCCACCAATGAGCTCAATTTAACACACTCCTAACCAGTTATTCCTCCTGTGCAGCTTCTCTTAGCAACTAGCACTACCAACTCAGCAGTTACACAAGTCAAGAATAGGACTGACTGCTCTCTTCTTTCCTTCACTGCACTGCTCCCACCTGCCTTTCAATCCATCAGCAGTTCCTACTGATTCTACAATAAACCTATCTATTCACTTCTCCCCGTTCCAATTGTTTCTACTGTAATTCAGGCACTGCCACATGCATACACACTAAACTCTTTCATACCCAACCCTTTCCGGTCCTAACGGCTTTATCAACATCACCTCTTTATATGCAATACTCATCCCTTGGAGCAGATGATCTGTGATGTCTCCCTCCTCCAAAATAATTTCTCCTCTCCTGAACACCTGTGGCAGTGCATCTGTATTTGCCATTTGGCACTTATTTTCTATTAAATGATACAAATAAATATTCTCAATAATAACTCTACACATCTGACCAGCTGGGAGGACCACAGTATCGCATAATAAACATGAACACTGTTTCAGGAGCCATACTGCCTGAGTTTGAATTTGGCTTTACCATTTAGTTGTATGACCTTGGGCAGATACTGTGACCTGGCTTAATACTTCTTCCTAGCTTCCTCATTTATGTTAAAGAGAATAATAACATGCCTACCTCATTTAGTAGAAAAATATTTAAGTTAGTATCAGAAAAGCACTTAGCACAGTGCCTGGCACACACTAGCTACTACATGTTTAATTAAAACTAGAAAGTTATTGACTCGGTTATAACCAAAGCTTACAGCCAAATGCAATAAACTGACCCTTTATGAAATAAAAAAAGCAATACAGGACATTTTTTGGATAACCAGAAAAGTTTGAATATGCTTGCCTATCAGCCTTTTCACAACCTTTGGGATATACAGTTGCCCACCTATATTTTCTGGCTCTAGGGTTTATTGGGAAGTTGCTTTCCCACTGACAGTGCATGCTGCCAGTAAGGGGAGATCCGTATGATAGTTTGAAATGGGAAAAATGGGCATGTGCCTCAAATTAACTGTTTTTACAGGGTATTGTATGTGCTGGTGTTGAATCTATGTTCCTGGTTATGAAAAATACGGACGTGATAAAAAAAAGTTTTTCCAGCATACATGTCCACTGGACTCGGGGAGCAGAATTAGTGTGACACATATGTCCCTCTGGAATCTGAGGGTAGACTGGTGGGATGAGGCAAGAAAAAAATCCACAGTACCTACCAAAAATTCAAATACACTCAACGATTCAGTATGCATTCCATTAAAAAAACAAAACACATGGAATCAATGAAAAATTTGAAGCAGAAAATAATTGGGTCTTGAACGGGTTAGATGATACTATTTTAACACTTAAATTTTTTGAGGGCGATCATGGTATTATGGCTGTTCTTAAAAGATGCATGAAATATACTAATGTAAAATAGTATATACTAATGGTTACTTCATAAAGTCTGCAACTTAATTCTAAATAATTAAATATGTTTGTATAGTATGCATATGAAAGCAAGTGTCACAAAATGTGAACAAATTAGTGAACCTAAGTGAAGATTGTATGTCAAATGCACTATTCTTTGACTTTCCTGCAGGTGTCAAATATTTCTAAACAAAAAATCATGGGGAAATGAAAAATTAAAAAGGATTAAAAAAAGAAGCAAATAAAAAAGTTTAAGACATAAGAGAAACTTCATGTTTCTTTGCCTTAAGATAACCATACTTTTCTATTTTGGTAAGAGAAACCCCGAGACTTTCATTTGAGGAAGTAATTTAACCCCTTGTCGACATTTTATTAAAGATGGCCCACCAGTACAATGGAGAGAGAAATGGCTGGGCTCTGTCATTTTAGTCATGTCACCCACTCTGTACTATTATGTATTCTTAGGGTCGCTTTCTATCTCTAACATGCAACAATGTAATACACAGATTATTAACACAGAAATAAAAGTAAATGAAATTTTTTTGTTCCAGGTATTTATCAGTACACATTAGTCTCTGATTTACTATGTATTTGAGTTATGATGAACTGCACCTACAACATCCATTTTTTTGTACAGTTATCGTTAGTAACATGTATTATATACAAATTGCAGTGCATAATTTGCTGATGTTATCATTCTCATGCCAACACCCAAAGACAAAGACTGGATTTATAAAGATACTGATAATAAAAGGCAGTAATAAAGAAAGCTTAAAGAACTTACATCAAAACCGACTTAAAACAGAGTAGTCAGAATGAAACCATGTCCTAAGTCAGGGACTCCCCGTACTAAATTCCATGTTTAGTTTTTGTGTAGAATTTTAACTTAAAACAAAACAAAACAAAACAAAAAACTATGCCTCTATCAACTACCTGAGAATTCTAGGCCTGTATACGATTACTGTTCTCTGGTGGGTTCAAAGAGAACTTAATGTGGTACTCACCGTACACTGCCAATCATAAGGGTGATGCCAGCAGCCGAGGGCCTAGAGATTTGACGGATCGTGTTCAGCATTCGTTCATTTGCGGGGTCCAACTTGCTGATGATGTCAGGCTGTTTGGTTACTTCAACAACCAGAGCCTCCATGGCTGCCCGGAGAGCAGTGATGCAAGCAGCAGCTTCATGGGATATTTGCAGTTTGATCCTGAAGGAAAAAATAATAAAAATGGGAGGGATACATACAGAAAGAAACAATTACCTTTCAGTTGCACACGTAACGAGTGATGGAATGAATTTAACTTCTTACCAAGAATCAATACTTTACACTACTGTAATGGCCTCGGACTTAGGCAATCACAGTATAAAGAGTAACAGTAATCTGTACCAACCTCTTAAAATTCACTGCTAACTATTAAGTCTACAGAGCACAATACTGACAACGTGGAGTTTTCAAGGCTTAACAAGAATATGGCTTAACCTACTAGCTGCTCATTAGGTGTTACTCCATTTTTGCTAAGTGCTTACTATGTGCTTACCAAGAGTCTCTAATCAACGTGTAGAGTATGTGATCAGAGGTACCCAGGTGCCAATAAAAAACTACGATTTTATAGTGGTAATACTGATGATGAAACATCGAATCCCTAATTTGCTTCTATGGGTATAGTCAATTTAAAAGAGCTTAGTTTACAGTAAACTGTATCACTAAAATTTACTAGTTTTTAAGACAAGAAAATGTTATAAAGCACCTTACTTGTGCCAGCAAACTTTGCCATATTTGTTTTACAAATTAAATCAGGTTAGCACATGAATGCCATCACATCTCAATTCTAAGAAGAATTCAGTTTGGAGTTCACATACCAGTCATCTACAAGCACAAGCTGCCCATCAGACTGGACTTTCTTGGAGGCAAAGAGTAGCAACTGCAGGGGGGTAACCAAGGTCATGCCTTTAGCAGAGATGGCTCGGGTTCGAATCTGTCGATGGAGAAAGAGACAAGAGAAAATAGTTGAGATTCCAACTGCCAATAAACTGCCACATAATGACAATGAAATATGCTCTGAAAATTAAAACTCATATTCCCACTGATTAAAAACTAAGGTAATTTCGGTCTTTAGTGTAAACGTCCCTCATCTTTCCTTACCTTTTCACCAAATACAAAGAAGGGACAAGGGTACTTCATGTCCTGACTGCTAAAGGGGCAATTAACAGACGACTTGTGGATAAGCGCATTACGCCCTTCAGTGGTGAGAATCTTTCTCTTTTCCTTATGATAGCACACATTGGGATATACACCAAAGGCCAGGAGAGAGATAACAACATCCAAATTATTATCCGGTCCAGTGTTAGTAAACACTTGTGTCAGCAAACATTCTATAAAGAGGAATGAGACAGATCATCAGTTAACTGGCTAACCCTCATATTACATCCAAAGTAAACACAGTAATAAAATGTCGAGTTTTCTTATAGACTCAACCACAGTGTAAGCTTGGGGTGATTACTTATAAAAAAATCTCCCAATAACCACTTACTCTGAGAATAAGAACTAGACTGACAGAACTACAGTCAAATATTCCATTTGCGTATTCTTGAATAGTTGTTACTTCTAGAGAAAAGTACCCACTGGAATGGGCACTGATGTTTTCACCCAGACTATACTTTGAGTATTTTATCATTTGTTGGAAAGCAGGAAGTGCTAAGAGCATGGATACATTTTGTTCTAAACAATGAGTTATGGACAAATGACAAACTTCTGTTTCCTAATTTATAAAATGGAGTTAATATTACCCACATGTCAGGACTGTTGTGAAGATTCAAACAGACCAATGACAACAAAACCAAACCCACTGTCGTCAAGTCAATTCCGACTCATCGTGACCATATATGACAGATTACAACTGTCCCCACAGGGTTTCCGAGGCTGTAAATCTTTATGGGAGCAGACTGCCACATCTTCCTCCCGTGGAGTAGCTGGTGGGTTTGAACCAGACCTTTTGGTAAATAGCTGAGTGCTTAACCATGTACCACCAGGGCTCCTATAAAGATTCTAGCACATAAAAAGCTGATCTTCCTCTTGATTTTGTGAACACTTAAAATTCAATTTACAAGTTTTTTTTTTTAAAAGAATAACTTTCAGTTATTTAGATCATCTTCCTTTAAAACTTATCATCTTGCCCAACTACCCTGTATCTCCCAACTAAACCAGCTGTTTTCGCTTACACATTCCAGCTCATCATGTTTTAGAAAGTAATTCTGCCTTTTCACCTGGCCTGAGAAGAAAAGTACTACAGCTCAATTTTATATCAAGTGAAGAGCTGGATCACTGTGTCTGCATCACAGATCATAAAATCGTTTGTAACTGTACACTCAGAATTTAAATAAAAACCAACTAAAATATAAGGTGGAGGAATTTATAAGTCTAAAAATGAACATACAGCTAGACTGATAAATCACTTTTCAAACCACTATTTGAGGCTCTTCAACCTCAAAGCGCTCATTTTAAAGGTTCTGAAAGGTAGCCCAGCATCCTTCACAAGATAAAAAGAGAGGCAAATAACATCTTGATCAAAACAGACAATTGTCAAAACAGCTATTACCTGTGTACTACACTACAATTGCTTTTATTGCCTTTCTGCATAACTTTTGCTTCCTTTATTAAAGACTGAATTCAAAAAAAAAAAAAAATCACAAGTGTTCAAAAAACTAAGAAATGGCTGACAACACAAAGCATCTAGTACAAAGTTTGAAGCTAAAATATATCACACTATCAATCTGCACTATGTAAATGTCCATTCAGATATATCTTCACAATGTGGAGAGTCTTACCTTCTGGAAATCCAGAATTAATCAGAATCTCTTTGAGCTGAACTTTGGCTTCCCAGGTCATTCTTAGTGTAGCCATATTGAGTCTTTTGTGCTCACAAAAACGTATCTCTGCCTCTTCCCCACCCATTCTAAAACAAATACACGTAATACAGAGTCACTCTCAAGGACCAAGTAACTAGAAGCCGATTAGAAACTAAGGAGAGTACACTGAAATCTTATGACTCTTTCAAGCCCATACCTAGCATCATCCCAGGCTTGAAATACTGATAAAAGGGCCACATGATCAGAAAATCTGTTCCCAGCGAAATTTCGATGAATATAACCCAGTCGTTTTCCTTCACTGATGAAAGGCTCTGGAAAGCAGGTGGCAGCAGCGATGGTGCAGACAGCATCTCCCACACTGAAACAGTTAAATCCAGACTAGATGAGCATCTTGTCAGCAACTGGAACAATAGTGTTAATAGAGAACAGGATTCTTTTTATTCATTATGGTACTGCTTCTGTGAGCACCAAAGGTGGCTTAAGACCTCTACAACTGTTCTCTCCAGAGGCAGAAAATAATGAACTGTGATATTAACTGCTGCATATTTACCTTAAATCATGACGAAGTATTATATTTTTCCTCTCATATTCTCTCTTCTTCATATTACCAAATTTCTTAATCCTCAAAACTTTCTGATAAAACATGCCTCTTCTCCTAATACTATCCTCTTTCATGGGACAACTAAATTTACCTACTGGGATGAAATGACTTCTCTTTTGAGAAATCTACACTCTTTCCCCCAGCAAAGAGGGCCCAGAAGTCCATGTACTGGAACCGTTCATTCTTCTTATCTTGGGCTTCATCTCTCGGTAGCTAGAGACGCCATGTCTCTCTACTTAAGAACACTTAGTTGTTTCCTCTATCTGAGCCAATCTGCCTTTTCTGAATGGGGGAGGGGGAGGGGGGAATAAGATTCTGAAATTGTTCTATCATTTAGCTACCAGCAATAAAACAAAGCACTTACTAGAAAATACACCCCATTATCATCATTTTGCCAAAACGAGGCTCAATGGGGAGCTTAGCCAGGATCCGGCCCAGAGGCGTCAATTCATCATTGGCATCTAATGCATCAAGCTCTGTGGGGAGATATTTCTCTGTGAGTAAAAACAGTAACGACTACCCACTTAGTCTAGGCAACAACGAAACACTTCTTTGTAGATTAAGGTTAGGATAGAGCACTCAAAATTTCATCATTTGTTCAGCCAACTGCCAGCACCATACTCCCAGCCAGCAATTCTCTTCACTCAAAAATACAACAAAACCAAACCAATTTCCAGAGCACCTAATGTAAGAAGGTACTGGCACTAGGCCCTGTAAGTTATAAAGCTGAATAAAAATATAGGCCCTGTAAGTTATAAAGCTGAATACAGCCTATAAATTCAGTAAGTATTATAATAGCAGCATAAATATTTACATTTAAGTCCTATAATCATCTTTTGATTTTTAAAGAGAAAAATGGAACTCGGACAAGGAAAGTCTGAAGTCCACATAACAGGTATACGCTAGATTCAAAATTTGAGTTCAGATCCATCTGGCTCCAAAGCCCTTATTTTTTCCTACCATGCTACACTGCTTCTGTAATATGGCTGATAAAAAAAAATTAATAGATTATTTTAGAAGATGCACATAAAACATTGTGGGTGTCATAGGTAATCGATATTATGGTTTTTAAGTATTAAGAGATGACACCCTGCCTTTTCCTTTTTTTATTTCTCAAAATAAAATTCACATTACTCCCTTCTTCCCGCATGTTGCTCATAACAACACTGACCATATTAACTACATAAAGCAACACTGGAAGCAGCCCTGTTGACTATACCTTCTTGATTCATTTGTTAAGTGTTACCTGCCAGGACAAAACAGATGGTATAATTAACACTTGTGTAAAGCAGGTCTGTATTTACAGGTACCTCTGAGTGTGTGCTCTGCTTCAATCACAGCATCCAAAGGTGGAGGTTCAATGGCCTTGGCCAAGAATTGACCGATTCCTCCCAGACGAAGAAGTTTTATGCTCAAAGCTATTTCATGCAATGGTGTTCGGAACATCTCTGGTGTCATGTGGGTTTCAAGTCTAAGAGAAAGTAAACATAAACTAACCATCCTTCGTGTGTATAGACAGCTGTTTAATAAAATCTGTGCAGAGAGGTAAGAAAGGATATACAGCTGCCTTTCCCTTTTAATATTCACTACAAAGCCTCTCTATTGACAAGACCCTCTTAACTGCTTTAGTAGTAGCTTCTGACCTTACCTTACAGCTTGATGGCATTTTCAGCTGAGGGACACTCAACCAAAAACCAGAATCCATTGCCATCATCAATTTCAACTCATACTGGCCCTACAGGACAGGGTAGAACTGCCCCATAGGCTCTCCAAAGAGCAGCTGGTGGATTCGAACTGCTGACCTTTGGGTTAGCAGCTGAGCTCTTAACCACTATGCTGGAGGACACTTAGGAAGATGAAAAAATTATTCCAAAGCCCTAATGTATGTACCCCCTACCTACGGCTTCTTTAGGTCTTGCCTGTTGACAAATGTGGGTTAAAAATGATAGCAGAATGTTCTGTGGGACAGTCTTCTCTAACTTGAAACCAGAAGAACTAGATGGTGCCAGGCAACCACTACTGACCACTCTGACTGGGATCACAATACAAGTGTCCCAGTTAGAATGGGTTAAACAACATGGAACAAAATTCAAGAACAAAACAAAACAAACAAGACTTACTGGTCTGAAAGAGACTGTAAGAACCCGAGACTACTGCCCTAAAACAACCTTCTAACTTGAAACGGGACACTCAAGGAGGCCAACTTTCAGTCAAATAATAGACGAGACTATAAAACAAGCAATTCGCACCTGTGAAGAACGTGCTCCTTAAAACAATCAACTATATGAGACCTAAAGGGCAACATTTGCCCAAAAACAAAGATGAGAAGGCAGGGAAGAACAGGGAAAGAGGACTAATGGAAATGGAGAACCCAGGGAGGAAATGGGGAGAGTGCTGACACAATGTGGGCATTGCAGCCAATGTCACGGAACAATTAGTGAAGAACCACTGATTGAAAAACTGATTTGTTGTGCAAACTTTCACCTAAAGCACAATATTAAAAAGAAATGTTCTGTGGGAGATGGGGGCTAATACAAACATCTCCCCATACCTCTCTTCCTGGTCTAGGAATCTCAGTGCCACTGGAAAGAATCTTACAAATTATCTAACCCTTCAAAATTGTAATAATAAAACTATTATTATAATATTAACAGTTATAATAAGTAACATTTACTAAAAGCTTACTATGTGTCAGGCACTGTTCTAAGTATTTTACATTATTAACGCATTCAGTCCTCACACAAATTCTATGGGTTACATATTACCATCTTCCTTTTATAATTGAGAAAACAGAGGATAACAACAAACTTATTTTCTAGGAATTCTATGGAATTTCATAGAATGAGGCTTAAAGACTGTAAAGGTTTAGGGTTATATAATGTATTACACACAACTAGTATTAAAACCCAAGTCTTTACATTTCTAATTCAGGCTTATTCCCTAAGAAACCATTTATAGCGAAGATTCATGGGAATCATTTAAAGGTGATTTCAACACTGCTGGCAGGTCTTAGACCAGCTTAAATCAGGTTCACATTAAAAAAAAAAAGCACATATCATACCTGTTTCCCACCCTATGAAGAAGAAAATCCTTTATTAAAGGTCTATTTATGCTGTTACTAATAAGTGGTTTTACTGTAAGTACGATGCTTGTTTCTTCAGTTCAAGGCCAACCCAAAGTTTAAAAACAATTATGGATATTCCAAACGTTACAGTCTCCTGAGTTACACTTCTGATGTTCAAAACCCACACTGATACAATTTAAACGAGAACCATATATTACCATTGTAAAAGCAAATCAAAGCTTCCTTGAGATTTCTTCAGGATATTTTATGTATCTGGTCACCTAAACTAGTCTGTCCCACATTTTATTGTAATAAACACACCCAAATGCTAACTCTACCTTTATCATCAATCGGTTATGCTAATGTATACCACATGAATTCCTACATTAAATACCCATCTTAAATAAAACTATAATTCAGACACAGATAGGTGTTTTTCACCATTTGGCTCCATCCACAAACATTCCCAAAAAAGCCCTGCAGTACAAATGAAACTGGACAGGGAATTAAGAGACGTGGATTTCAGTCCTGGCTCTGGTAGAGTCTGGTTAAGTCAGCTAAACTCTTCAAGCTTTAGCTTCCTTATCCAAGTAAGGCCCTCAGGGATGTGATAAGGACCACAGGAGAAGGTGATGTGGTAACACTGAACAAAAAAAATTTTCTGTGAATACAGATGTACCATTATTTTTACCTTAAATTTTCAGAAAATTAACCATTCCTCAAATATCAGTAATCCCAAAAAGATAAAGCTATCTGAAGCCAAAATAATACCTATATAGCCTCCTTTAAAAAAGTTATTAGTAATCAGGTAAGTGGGATCAAACATGCCACCACTGACAATTTCTGATTTTTCATTCATACCACAATTTTGCTATCCAAGCTAAGTTTCCTCCAATATACTTAACCGCAGACATTTATGTCTTAAATTCATAGTGGGACAGAGAGGGAGACAGAATGTGTAAAGGTGCTTTAAAAATACAAAAACAAAAACCTTCAATCTTTATTCAAGAATTAGTCTCACTCTCACCAAAGTTTCATAGTGGTTAGCAGGAGGGAGGGAGGAAGGACATTTAACAGTCTTGGGAAAAATCACACTGAAAAAAGGTAGGGTTGCACAGCCAATTATCGTAGTAGCTATCAATGCCAGTAAGTTGTACACTAGTAAAAAGTTGAACTGACAAAAGTTGTGTAATAAATATATTTACAACGACATTAAAAAAAAAAAAAAAAAAAAAAAGAGCAGCAGCTGAGGTGCTTAAGTACAATCAAAAATCTCACAGAATTTGGTTCCTTGAAGGTTCCAGGTCACGGTTTCATAGGATAACCCAAGTCAATCGGCCTAATACTGTTTTTAGTGCTTCTATTCTACCTTCTACTTTGTTGACTAGTGCCTGGGGTCTTAAAAAGCTTGCAAGTGGCCACCTAAGGCGAGACAATTGGTCCGTATTTGCCTGGAACAAAAGAGGAAGGAGAGACAGGAATAGGAGAATGTAGACTGTGGAATGTGTGGTCAAGTGCCTCCATGAACAATGAACTGCCTCCTTTGCCATAAAACCAGAACTAGATGGTGGCCAGCTACTATCGCCAAACATTTTTATCAACTAGAAGAATCTTGATCAAAAGGGGGAAAATGCAGAACAAGATACCAAATTCTCATGGACTCCAGACTTTCTGGAGCTGTGGCAGCTGAGTTAACCCCTGAAACTATTGCCCTGGGATAATCTTTATACCAAAAATATTCCCTGAAGTCTTCTTAAAACCAAACAGTAGTCTATTTAACTAGTAAAAGACTTCTGACTTAGGCATTATGTTCTCTTAAGATCTATACATGAACAAAGTGACAACAGCAACCTGAAAGATTAGATAGGAAACTTAGGAGGCACTGAGTTTATGTTAATGGGGGAGGAACAACTCAGAAAAAGAGGGTGAGAATGGATGCACAACTCAAAGAATATAATCAATGTCACTGAATTGCACATGTAGAAGCTGTCTGAACTGATGTTTTGCTGTGTTATCTTCTCAATAACAGCAACAACAAAAAAAGTCAGGTTCAAAAATAATAAATACTCTTACCTCTCAAAACGAGCTCGGCTGCAGAGGTGAAAGCAGAATCCAGGCCGCACACGACCTGCTCGTCCTTTCCGCTGCTCAAGGTTTGTTTTGGATGCCCATACTGTAGCATAGTTGGTCATGTTGTTGTGAGCAGTGAATAGCTTCACCTTCTGCCTAAATAGGTAAGGGGGGTTAATTCTAAGGCCAATATACATGGACTACCAGTGACATCTATTATGTTTTCGCAAAGTTTTTTAATGGATGCTTTTCAGATGGCCCCGCCTACATGGGATGCCTATTTGTGAACAGTACAAACAAGAACTAGCAATTTGACTATGCACTTACTCTCCCCTAGCTGTCAACCTACTAAAAGGCAATGTAACAGGCATGTGCCAGTTACCAGCTGGATGACCCTGGCCAAGTTACCTAATTTCTCTGTGCCTCATTTTCCTCATCTGAAAATTAGACAATACTGCTATCTACTTCACAGGATTTTTATAAACTTTAAAGTGAATAAACGTAAAGCATTTAAAACAGAACCTGTGACATACATGTAAGTGGTAATTATCCAAGTCGTCTCTACTCCAAAAGTTTAGTGTAACTTTTAGGGTATCATCTACAGGTTAGCTGCTAAACTGGAACGTGTGGCACACCTGAAACAACACCAAACCTCACCAAGCAGCTCCTGCACGGCCTTGTTGAATGACTAAGCAACCTAAGAACCTTTCAATTTTACATATAGGCGGCTGCCAAGGATTAGGATTGGCACAAGAGAGCTGAATGCTATTCATCATTCCCTAAAGTAGGCACTGGCAAATTTTTCTCAATTCCCAGGATAGACTGAAGGACTATAGACATAGAAGACATGGGGCACAAACTGGCCAGATATAACCGAGTTAGCCATCCTCTCTGTGTAGCAATTACCATATAATTATTTATACACAATGCCTCCCCATGTACCCCCCAGGATCATCTCACACCAAATATGAAACCCTTAATTCTTAAATGAGTGCCCTGCAGTAGTAGTTCATTTGTTATGTGCTAAGTATCTGCATGCCATTGTATGGCAGTGGTCAACAAAATACCCAGTGGGAAATGAGCAGACCATCAACAGACAGAAACAATAGGGTGCAGTCAGAAGTCAGTTACTTTCTATCATAACTCATTTGTGATGTTGCAGAACGAAGAGAGTTACTCAAAATAATTATTAATTAGCTCATAGTCCAGTATACACAGATCCACTATAATTGTGAACGTACAATAAGGTGTTTTTGATTGTGTTAACTTGTATTTAAAGTAAGAAGTTTCCAGCTGGTAAGACAACATTCAAATGATTTATTCTAGGCAAAAGGTTCCCTGGGAACTCACTTGCAGGAGTCAATGACATAAACAACATCATTTATGGTGATGCTTGTCTCGGCAATATTTGTGGACAATATAACCTGTGAAGAAATGACACAAAAATTGCACTTCAGAAAATATTCCTATTGTGCACTTGAAAGGATTGATTTGCTTATGCAACGAATGATAAGAGAATTATAGAAACCTTACACAACCAATCATCCAGAATTAGATAACAAGAAACCTACTTAGCTCAGGGAAAGACAACTCCTTCTTTCCTCCTCAATTAGGTGAATTTTCCCGCCTCAATATTTTTGGTAGCTCTTTGAAGAGTTGTAGTATTTGTTGAATATATCTAAGTCACTTCCCACCCCAAAACTGTAATGTTTAGTATTTACCTTGGTTACTCCCACTGGTACTGGATCAAACACTTTGCGCTGCTCCTCTCGAGGAATCTGAGAATGCAGAGGGAGAATCTGATACCTATGGCTCCCTAAAATACAGCAAGGTTAAGGATTAAAATAGGAGTCTGGTTAAAATCACTCTTCAGTACGTACATTTTTACTCAAAAGATGGAAGTAACACTAAATTTTCTGTATTTCTCAGGTTGGCTATGATACAAAGAAAATTATACCTCAAATATATGAGAAAGACCCATACCAAAGTGTGCATTCATTTCCAAATGCTTCTGCATAGTATAAATCAAATTCCAGCCAGGCAGGAAAACCAACACAGCTCCAGGAACATTGAGGGTTTCGATGTACTTAAGCAGAGCCTCAATGAGCTCAAAAGGAGTTTCCTTTTCATTCAACTGAGCCATGCTCATCCTTGTTTCTGGACCATACTCATCACCACAGATCAGGTTACAATTTGCCTGCAAAATAGGGAGACAGGTCATGAGATAAGTCTTTTAGACGTGGTCTTAATGTTCAAATGACACCTAATGCCCTTATTAATTAGAACTGATTAATCATATGCTGACATACAGAAGGAACGTAATCTCCAAAGATGTAGAACCTATTGCACAATTAAGACATACTTAATTTTTCCAATACTAACTATACCTAAACTTAGCAGATAAATAAATCTAGTATTTTAGCAAGCTGTTGTTAATTGTCAACATTGACTCACAGTAACTTTAGTAAAACAGAACAAAACATTGCTCAATCTGATCACCAGCACGTTCAAGTCTAGCACTGTAGCTATTTTGCCAGTCTATCTTGCCGAGGGTCTTTCTTGCCCTCGTCGGCCCTCTACTTCACCAAACATGTCTTCTAGTGACTGATCCCTCTGATAGCATGTCCAAAGCAAGTGAGTCGGACAATGTTCTCTTGTAATTCATAAGGTTTTTATTGGCTAATTTTCAGAAGCAGATCACCAGGCCTTTCTTCCTAGTCTATTTTAATCTGGGAGTTTTGCTGAGAACTGTCCACCATGGATAACCCTGATGGTATTTGAAATACTGGTGGCACAGCTTCCAGCCTCAAAGCAACACACAAGCTACCCTGATATGACAAACAGGTGGTGGGTTTCACTAGAACACGACTAAAATTCAAGCACAAACGCTGCAACTTCGAACTGCTCCTTCTATAGAGCGTTTCTTTCTGACTATAAACTCTCGGTTTTTAAAAAATATTTTCCTTACTGATTAATGAACTGTTCCTATGACCTTAATAATCTTGATCTATTTCTGAAATAACTGTGGTCTGTATTTCCCAAATTACTTTAAAAATCAAGGTAAACTAAGACTCCCGTAATGAGAAATAAACTAGTCATTGTTAAAACTGGCCTTTTTTTTTTCCTGCTAAAATTTTGCTTTGCTATTCATTTACACCCTCAGGTTTTCTGATTAAAAACATCCAATCTCAGGTGATTTTCTATCAAATGCTAAACTGCTATCTGTTCAAATTTCCAGATCCAAGATTCATTTTTTTTAAATCATTTTCCTTCAATTATCAAAAATACAAAGTGTCACTCTTTTCCTCAGAAAATCTTTCATTACTCCCTAATACTCCTTCCACCTGAAAATGTCACCACCACCTACTCTTTTTTTTAACTTTACTATACACATGGAGCTCCTTGGAATCTTGTTAAAATGCAGATTGACTCACTAGATCTAGGGTGGGCCCTAGATCCTCCCTTTCTACCAGTTTCCCAGATGCTGTTGGTCCACTGAACATACTTTGAATAGCAAAGCCCTCAACGCTGGAGCTGTTTAAGCATCTTACTCTTTCCTCTTTTTTCTTTTGACCTTTATGCCGAGATGATTTGGCTGATGGTAGAAAAGACCTTGTCACTGAACTTGGAATTCATTAGTGAAATACATCATTTAATCCAAAGACAGACATTATAATCCATTTCCAAAGTTTTCCGTATTTTCCGTAACGCTAACCCACTGCATACTTTTATCAAAGTCATTCTCTTCGCTGCAAAAACAATTTTCCTGTAAGGAAAAATCTTCATGAAATCCACTTACATCATCCTCCTCACCACCATCATCATCCTTATCCTTCTTCTTCTTGTCCTTTGGTGGAGGAATAAAGTGGGTCATCTGAATACAGTCTTCCAGAAAATATTCTGCCAGGAACAACCCAGTCATGTAAGTACTACCAACTTTCAGAATGGAGTTGTTTTAGACTCAGCTGCTAATTCATAATTACCTTAAAACCCTTCAATCTGATTCTACACAACTGACAAGAAATTCTAGTGGTAACAGCCTTTTTGTCCCCAATCAGTGCTCACCTCTCTTAGATTCTGAAGAAGGGTGAGGTATCTATGTTTCCACAAGGCTTGTCAGGGTATGCTTTGTACACCAAAGTCAACCAAACATTTACAGAATGCCTACTGTGTAGAAGCACTATGTTGTATACACAAATGTGAATATACAACTGTCTCCACTCTTAAGAGACAAGTGTGGTATGGGAGTTATATGTGGAAAGAAATAACCTCAATATAATAATGTCCACTCCTTTCTCTATGAGAATGAACACATGAAACGGGTTCCTGTTAGTTCTTACTCTGAAGAGGGATCTCAACGTGAAGACTGGAAGATCTGCTGAACAATTATGCCCGAGGTTCTCTGATGGTCCCAGAAGAGTCTCTATAATCTGAACACTCCCCACTCTATACCCTGAGAGCCCCAAAGTGCCATTCTCATCACATCATATAAGTAAACACACATACTACCAACAGTGTTCACCAACGATGTTAAATTTGATCACATGACCACAGAAGTGTTTGCCAGGTCTCTCCATAATAAAGTCACTCTTCTCTCCCCCACCCCTTGATTCCTTACTCTTCGGAACAAGTCATTAACCACCATCCACTCAAGGGATAGGTAGTTAAGTCTCACTTTTCCTGAGGTAGATTACAGAATATCCACATAAATTATTTGGAGTTTTTCTACATGGGAGATTTGTTTCTATGCATCACTCAATTTATATCAGTGTAGACTCATGAATAGTTACTTTACACTCTGGGTTATAATCCAAGTACTCTGTTACTTTCTGGTACTACAATATGCTCCAGAGGCTTATCTTGTATATTCCCTGCTGCAGTCCCACAACGAGTCGTTTCTCCAAGAAGTACTGGTTCCTTTTATTGGAGAATGGTGTTAGAAACCAAAATCTGGGTGCCAGGCATGATCCTTGCTACTGGGGTGTCACTGCTTTTAGGCTCTCTCACCAGAAAGAGCTGTGTGTATGTACATGTAGGAAATACACATATGTATATACTAACCACGTATACACATACATTTATAAACTGTAATTATTTCTGTAACTATCCACATCTGCTAAACGTGAGTTTATACTGATGCCTAAGGCTGTAATTCAGTACCTCATGTTTCATTCTAGTCTTTCCCTGTCCTCATCTGTAACCTTTCACTCCAACAGTAAGAAACGTGGCTCCCACCACCTACCACTCATTCACTTTTCAATCCCAGTATACATGTATAGCTGTTTCAGAATTGTTAACACGTATCCCCATGAGAGGAAACCCTGATGGCGTAGTGGCTAAGTGCTATGGCTGCTAACCAAAAGGTCGGCAGTTCGAATCCACCAGGCGCTCCTTGGAAACTCTATGGGGCAGTTCTACTCTGTCTTATAGGGTCGCTATGAGTCGGAATCGACTCGATGGCACTGGGTTTGGTTTTTTGATTTTATCCCCATGAGAAACAACGCCACTGGCTTTATTTCACAGCTACCGTTCAAAAATAAGTATCCCCAAAAAGAGCCATTCATCATTTCATACCCACACTGCTGACCTCTTGGCTTACTTTCATGCCCTTAATTAGATTTTACCATAATTCATTTTTTAAATTAAGCTACCTGATGATTGTCCTAGAAAATGTGGTAAAATCTCCTAAAGAAACTATAAAGAAGCTCTTTCTTACCTATCAAAAAAATCAAACTCTGCTGCTTGACCCTGAAATACTCACCTTAATCTCATTTCTCAATCTGCCTATGGTTAACTTAACCCTGGCTGCTTAAATTTTTAACAGAATTACCATGAACATCTACAGATACTACTAATTTAAACTTGACTATATAACTTTTTTTTTTTATATATAACTTTAGAAGTTAAGTCTGGCTATGAGTAAAGGCCAGGAAATTTACTAAATATGCAAACTCAAGTAGTGTACGAAACATCTCTACTTCTCAGAATGTACTGAAAAATACACTGTCTGGCTAAAATCACTGGCAAGAAACTACCCAAGAATGCTACAATGTATTTGATACTCTAAATTGGCCTGTATTTTAAATGCTTTAAAATATTCCTCCAATCTCCAGGATTAAGAAATTCCAAATGCTGCAGACACAAACGTTCAATACCCCATCCCCCTCAACGATATTTACCTTGAACTGGAAAAGTCCTTCCATAAACTTCGATGATGGGGCAATTGAAGAAATATTCACAGAACATGCTGGTATCAATAGTTGCAGACATGAGAACAATGCGAACTTCAGGATAAGCCTGAACCACATCACGAAGCACTACCAGGAGGAAGTCAGTCTATTGAGACACAAATGGAGGGGAAAAAAAAAAATTGCGTAGTAAGTTTACGCTCATGGGATACACCTGAAAGATTTCTTGGGCTATATACCCACAAGACATCAGTTTCTTAGGTGGCATGTAGAAGTAGAAGAAAAAGAGATTACAGTGGAACGGAATAACAATGTTTTAAGATTGGGTGTAGCCTAACAGCTCTGCAGATTAGAAGTGGGTGCTATCTGGGTGGGGAAAGTAGAGGAGAACGCATCATTAATGACAGCCAAGGAATTCGTTTCAAAAATTTCAGTGAAATACAAATTTGTAGATGTACAACTTCAACTAAGAAAAAGTAAAAGAAAAGCCCATGATGAGCTATCATTTGTATGGCTAATCAAAAAATGTTGAAAGGTCAGATTTGGTTTCCTCAAACAAAATACTAGCTGAAAGATTTATTTTTAATAATATAAAGGCTCTATTAACTGTGAAGTCAATCACAAAAGAATAAATATTTTAAGGCCTCACTTATATGAAACAGCTGCTCCAACAGGCAAATCAATGGAGACCAAAGTTTCTTAGGGGAAAAGGGGGGGGGGTCATTATTTACAAGTCCTGAGTTTCTGTGCATGCGGATGGAAACTTGGCAATGGATTATTGGTGACTGTTGCACAATGTGATTAATGCAACTGGTGTTACCAAACTGCCAAGTGTTATGTGTGGTCCTCCCACTTATCCCAACCTCTGCTTCCCTAAACCAGAGAAACCACCATCCTGAATCTAATGTTTTTAATTATTCCTTTTTATACAGTTTCTATTTCTTCTATATATGTACCTAAATACATAGATAAAGCCCTGGAGGTGCAATGTTAAGTGCTCAGCTGCTAAGATTGGCGGTTTGAACCCACCCAGTGGCTCCATGGGAGAAAACACCCAGGAGTGGAGACTACAGCTTAGAAAACCCTATGGGGAAATTCTACTGTCACACTGCATCACCATGAGCTGGAATCAACTTTATGGGGAAGCATGACATTGTGTGTAATCTTCTGAAACTTCCTTTTTCATATATTATAAAACTGGTAGGATTTATCCATACATGTTGTTACAGTCATTCTCCCTAAAGACTCCTTAATATCCCAAAGTATAAATATGTAAGTTACATGTAATTAGTTCACCTACTCTCTAAAGTACCTGGATTGTTTCTGGGATTTTACTACTACGAACATTTGCTATAATGATCACTGTTGTTAACGTCTTCTGTGGTGCATATGCAAGTTCCCATGGGTATATGTAGGTATGGAATTGCAAAGCTATGGCCATGTAAATGTTTTGGGAAATAATGCGAAACTACTTTCCTAGGTGGTTCAATCTATTTATGTATTACCACCAGCAGTGAAAACCAGATCCACAAGCTCTCCAACAGTTGGTACCGTCATTTAAGTTTTATTAATCAAATCACATTAAATCATTACCTTAATCTGTACTTTCACCAATGAGGCTGAATACCTCTTAATGTTTATTAGTTGGATAGGTTTCCTCCTCTTCTATGAAATGCCTGTTGATAAATCTACTGAGTCATCTCTACTTTTCTTAGCGACTTATAGGAGATGTTTATGTATTTTTATATTATTCCTTTGCTGGATGTATTGGTAACATCTTCCAGGCTGTGGTTTTCTTTAAAGTATCTTTTGAGGGAACACATAATCTTAATTTTCATACGGACAAATAATAGTGCTTTTGGTGTTTTTAGGAAACCCTGGTGGCATAGTGGTTAACAGCTATGGCTGCTAACCAAAAGGTCGACACTTCAAATCCACCAAGCACTCCTGGGAAACCATATGGAGCAGTTCTACTCTGTCCTATAGGGTTTCTATAGGTCGAAATCAACTTGACAGCAATGGGTTTGGTAGGTGTTTAAGAAATCCTCCCAGAAAGTCTAATTATGCAGCCCAATATAGCAGCCACTAGCCACATGTGGCTACTGAGCACATGAAATGTGGCTAGTTCAGAGTGAGATGTGCTTTAAGTATACAGGTCTTGAAGATCATATACAAAAATAAGAATATAAAATATCTTTTTTATACTGATTACGTATTGAAAATATTTTTAGCATATATGGTTAAGTAAAACATATTAAAATTTTTCTCTTTACTTTTTAAAATGTGGTTACTAGAAAATTTTAATTATGTATGTGGCTTGTGGAAACCCTGGTGGCATAATGGTTAAGTGCTACGGCTGCTAACCAAAGGGTCAGGAGTCTGAATCCGCCAGGTGCTCCTTGGAAACTCTATGGGGCAGTTTTACTCTGTCCTATAGGGTCACTATGAGTCGGAATCGACTTGGCGGCACTGGGTTTGGCTTTTTGGTTTATGTGGCTTGCATTGTATTTCTACTGCACAGTACTGCCTAGGAGATGTTTACTTGTATTTTCTACTTAACTGCTTTAAAATTGCTTTGGCATTCAAGTCCTCATGTGGAGTTGATTTTTGTATTTTGTTATAAAGTAGGGATCCAATATCAACTATTTCCTTATGGATGACCATTCGTTCCCAGCTTCATTTATTAGTCTGTCCATTCTCTTTCTCATTCAACATGCCACCGCTCCCTTATAACCAAAGCTACGTAAAACAAATGACAGTCTGTTTCTGGGCTAGGTACTGTTCCATGGGTCAAACTGTCAACCCCTTTAACACACTGGCCAAATTAGTTTAACTTCAAGGTGAGTCCTCATACCCGTGAGACAAGACTCTTATTCTGCTCTTCTTCAGAAGTACTATTTTTGGCCATAATCTTCAGTCTAAGTATTTATAACCAGCTTGTTAAATTTTATTAAAAACCCTGCTGGGATTTTGATTAGAATTGCATTCAAAGTGTAGGTCAACTTGGGGAAAATGTGACATCTTCTGTATGTGATATTAAATCTTTCTATATCCCTAAACATGATCTAGTCTTTTTAAATGTTTTGTAATAAAGTTTTATATTCTTTCCTGTGAAGTTCCACATCTTTTTCTTCTTGCATGAGATTTATTCTAGGTACTTGCTAATCTGATACAGACTTTTGTACATTAACGTTTTATCCAGCTACTTTGTTAAATTCTCCTATTGTTTGTAATAATTGGTCTACAGATTCTTTTGGACTTACCACAAAAAGTAACAAATTAAGATGAGGTTTATTCTGAAAAGAGTGTAAGTATCTACAAAAGCTTTTTTCCATTTTTCACTGTAAATGGCATATTATTAGTCTTGACAATCTGTCAAGGAAAGCTGAGCAAAACCACTTATTTTTTTACCAAAATAGTAATAATAATCCATGTTTCCAGTACGACTTGTGTGTTAACACGGATGTAAAGACAATATTGAAACATTTGTCAATTAAGTTAACGAGAAAAAAAGTTTTCAAAATACTATGAATGATAAAAACAGCATTACCTTGTCCTACTAAATAGATTTTTTATTTACAATCGTCTGACACACCATCCAGACTATCTTTACTTGCTTTAGCTCAGTCATAAAGGTCAAAACTAAAGATAATAACAATGACTACAGAGGTATTCTCTGAAGACGAGGTACTCCAACACGTTTTGAGTAAAGACAGCTTGCTGACAATTTGAATGAGCGTATGACAATCCACCAACACCTATGAAAGAAACTATACTTGGTTTGGCTATGCAAACAGTGGTATATATTTTTTAAAAGCCATTACTTTATGGTGGTTGTTACAGCCAGGCACTCTCAAGTCAATTCCAGCTTATGGCGACCCCGCGTGTGCAGAAAGGAACTGCTCCGAGGGGTTTTCAAGGCTGTAACCTTTCAGAAGTAGATTGCCAGGTCTGTCTTCCGAGATGCCTCTGGGTGGGTTTTAACCGCCAACCTTACAGAGTAGTCGAGCGCTTAACCGTTTGACCTAGTATCACACTACGGTTTAGGAAGTCAATTCTGTACAGGTTTTGCCAGGGGTCAAAAGGGGGGGAGGGGTGGGAAATAAATTCTAGTTTCTTCCTAAATCTGTTATGATTACCATTAACACCTGAAAAGATTAGCGTTGCAAACACCCAAAATGATACTGTTAACTCTATGAAGATAAAAAATTATATAGTTCAACATACATAAACTTTCAAAGAGAAACTAATCATTATTAAAATTCCAAAATTCTCTTCATCGATTAGGCCAGCTCTTACTCAATCACTGCACTTATACTTAATGTATAAGTCATCTTCACTTTTGGAATTCTTTGAGTGAGTTTAACTCTTTTAAAACAAGAAAGGTTTGATAATCTTACTAAAAAATTCCTCTTTTCATATAAAGGAATTCAGTATCTTAATGACTAAAGTTCATGGTTCTGATAGAAAATAAACGGTATAAACAATGGGAAAAAGAAAAAAGAAGCAATCACATTCAATTTTAGTTTCTCTCTATTCTATCTGTAATTCTCAATTTACTTACATTTATGTCTCTTTCATGTATTTCATCAACAATTACGTGACTAATTCCTCGAATGCCTGCTTCCAGTTTTCTTAGGAGCACACCTTGAGAAGAAAATCAGAAGAACAACTGGAGGTGAGTTTCTATGCTTATTAGAGAAAAATTAGGGAGGTATAAAAAAGCACAAAAAAGCAAATTTCTAAACAATCAACTATGGTTCAACAAATACAACCCCAGCATCATTTTAGAGAAAAACCACCCCTTGTATAAATTATTAAAGTGGTGTAAATATACTCTGTAATACATTTGTTTAATGAAAAGATTATTAAAAGACAAGTTTTGTTGTGTGCCACTGAGTCAATTCCAACTCACAGAGACCCTCATAGGACAGAGTAGAACCACCCCACAGGGTTTCTTAGGTGGAAGTTTTTTATGGGAAAAGATTGCCGGGTCTTTTCTCCAGTGGAGCAGCTGGTTAAGTTCAAACTGCTGGCCTTTTGGTTAACAGCCAAACACTTAACCACCGGACTCCTATTAGAAGACATAACCTCTACTAACTAAAGATGATTTCTACTGGTGTAACAGACAATTCAAAGGAAAAAAAATGGCAAAAACTTCTACTTAAGAATTCTGAAACTAGCTCTTTATTATTTCCAACCATCCTGTGCTATTACCAAATTCTACCAAAAATACAATACAAACCCCAAACAGACCAAAACAAAACACATTACTGACCTACAGTACAAAACATTATACTGGCATGAGGGCGGGGAAGTATAGACTCAAATCGAACACTATAGCCACAGCTTTTTCCAGGCTCTTCTCCCCTCTCATATGCAACTCGCTCTGCCACAGATACTGCACTGATTCTCCTGGGCTGAAATAATAAAAAAGTGATTTAAAATCTATAAAATTAAAGTTACACTTACCAGTGTCATTAAATTATTGCTAGCACAGCTGCCTGTTCCACTGCCAGGTCAGTAATTAACAGAAACAAGAACAGCAGATCAGTATCTTTAGAAACTACCTAATTTTTTTTTTTTTTTTTAATTCTGGAAGAAAAATTACCACCTAAGTCTGTGGCAAACATTTTAAAAATTATCAATTTTCACTTTACATAAGGTAATTCCATGGTTTCTTCAGGTAATAAAAAAGGAAACTCTACAATTTTTTGCCACTGGCCGAAACTCTTAATGATGCTCTGCAGTGATTTTCCAAAGTAGCAGTGGAGGGGAGACAGCACCCATGGGAGCCAGTTACTGTTACCACCTGCCACACTGAAGACACGCTTCGAGAAAAACTCTTAAACTGAGCTTTATGAGAATTAGAATTAGTAGATATTGTATCTACTGTGACTACCCTGCACTCACTTATTAACTCATAAATCAAACATTCATTGCCCATTTGCTTCAGGTGCCACAGAAAGCTCTGTAGATACTTGAGTTAAATGAAACCACTGTTCCTAATGAGCTTATAGAGCAGAGAAAACTGAGTATTTATGACTGTTCCCAGCAATAAACCTGTAGAACCCTGAGGGGAATCCGTTTTTCTCAACAGCAGAATTTTCTTCATAGCTAAAGGTTAAAGTTTTCAATGGCAGACCTTGACTTTTTTGAGAACTTACCTTCTAAGTACACAAAACACTCCTTGCTTGGTGGGCACAGTGGCTATGATAATGCGCTGGAAGCGCAGATATGGAGGTACATGCAGATATGACACTTAAAAAAACGGAATGCTTTAAGTCACCTTGAATTTGATTTTGTCAAAAAGTTCCTAGTGACAATTTATATTTTAATCCCTTGTTTGAGAAAATTTTTTCTAAGTTTCATACATAGTACCTATATGACATTCCAGGATATTACATGGTTAATTAGGAAATCAGAGGCTGATAGAATCTCAAAAAACAAAAATCAAGCCAGTAACTTTAAACCGTGATTTATTAATTTTCACATCCCTAATTCAACAGAGCCCCTTAGGCTATGGGACAGTTGAACAAATTCGGTAAAGTGTATAATCATCTAGTTTGTATTTATCCTGTTCACAAAGACAAGAGATTGAAAACTGCCTCGGTGAACAGACTGTGTAAAATTTTTCTGAGCTACCAGTTTATAATTCTGTCTTTACTTGCTCCACTATGCTAGTTTTTACTGACCACTACCTTTATTAAACTATTCCTTTAATAACCTTATTTAGCAATGGATAAAGGTATTCCTAACTAGGCTACCATTTTCTTGAATTTCTCTGTAACTTCAACTTTTAAACAGAAGAGTTTCATAGAAACTACACAAATTCTAAGGTAGCAACTGCTACAAGCCAGATCAACTGTTTTAAATGTATTTTATATATCGCCCTTATCCACAGACTTACTTAATGAGATCAAAATGAGGTAGTGGCAGCACTCTGTACCTCAATGACCTGGGTATCAGGTGACATAAAGGAATGAGCTCTCTATCTGTCCATCAAGAGAAGGGTTCTGCTACATACTTAAGTAAGGCAATGTGAAAATAATGGTACAAAAGACAAACGTTTTCTTGCCTTTTCAAGAAAGTTTCCTTCTTAAATTCTGTAAGCAACAGGTAAACGCTCAACTCTATTATTATCTCCCTTCTCTACTTTTGTTTTCCTATAATTTTCAGTATTTCTACTTCAGAGCTGGCTTCTGAAGAACTTCAAAATCAATTAGGGCATCTGACTCTTCTGAGGTATGTTTATATGCTATTGAGTACTCAGGGACTACTTTACCACCTTGTGGCCACTTTAACATCTACCATCTTTGTAGTGTTTCCAGCCTTACCCTACCATGAATATGGGCAGATGACATATTCCTTAAGCAGTATCTATTTTAGTTCTTAACTCTATTGCCCCCAAACACAACTGTCTTGAAATTCAAGGAAACAACGATACAAGACATTTAAAAACACCCCACCTTCAGAAGCTCTGCCTGCTAAACTTCCTTGAATATTAAACAGACCATCATTATCACATGACTACTCAAACAGCAAAGAAACAAATGATCTTGCTACTTCTTTCTCATTATTTTATATGCTTTTCTGACTTATCAGCTTCCAGTTCCCTCAAAAGCCCTGACTTAAAAAAACCCACAACACTTAAACTAAAAAGGAAAGTGCTTCTTTCATTCAAAGGTGATTTACATCGCAAGTCAGTGCAATTTTTCTGGACAGGAATATGGCACAAAGTGTATAAAAGTAATATATGCAGGTTCCTTGATCCAACAATTCCACGTCTAGAAATTTATCCCACTGAAATAACCAAACAAATGTACAAAGATACACGCATAATTATGTTCAATCCATAGTATAAAAATACTAGAAATAATCTAAAAATTCCATCACTTAGGGATAAAGTGTGAATTTATAAAATGGAAAATTATGAAGCTGTTACAAAATTACACTGTAGCTCTAACACCACAGCGTTGTTACACAGGGGGACAGGCTGAAGACGGTGTGCATGCAGTTCATGTATATAATGAGGTCTGAAAAGATGTACACCAAGAGTGATCACTTCTGGATGGCGGGATCCTGAGTGAGCTTTGGTTTCTTAAAAAATAACCTTCTAAATCTCGTAATTCTTAGCTCATAAATATTTGTAAGATAGGCATTTTGTTGGGGCATTTAATGTAAGATGACTGGTAAGTGTTTCAAATGTCTGATTGCATGCCATCTGATAGTCTACGAAGAACTTGTTCTACCTATCCCTTCAATAATTTATCCCTTTTCCCCTTGATCTTCTATGCTTCCATAATTGTTTTACATACTGTCCCACTGTGCATAAATACAAGGCAAGGCTCACAGGTAAAAAATCATTTTCAACCTACACCTGCAGAGCTGCCTTTCCATATATGGTTTAACTATTCCTCCCCACAAGTAATTATCAAAAGGATCAAGATAGCAAAGACCTTCATTCAGAATGATCAGAGTTAACATCTATGTAACATCAATCAGCTTGTTGCCATCAAGCTGATTCCGACTCACAGTGACCCATGTGTGCAGGGTAGACTGCGCCACAGGTTTTTCAAGGCTGTGACCTTTGGGAAGAAGATCGCCAGGCCTGTCTTCCGAGGCCTCTGGTGAGTTTGAACCGCCAGCCTTTTGGCTAGTAGTTGAGTGCTTAACTGTTTGCAACACTCAGGGATCTCCTATCCCACTGATGTTGTCTGTTAGTTGTTGAGTCAATTTCGGTTTATAGCAACCCCAAGTGACAGAAGAACTGCCCCATAAGGTTTTCTAGGCAGTTAACTTCATGAAAGCAGGTCACCAGGTTTTTCTCCCATGGAGCTGCTGTATGGGTTCAAGCTGCCAGCCTTTGAGTTAGCAGCCAAGCGCCAAGCACTGCACTACCAGGGCTCCTTCATTATCTCGTTACTTACTATTAAAAAAAAAAGGTCACAAGAGGTTAGAGCGTTTTCAGTAGTATGCATGTTAACTGTACTGTCTTAGGTGAAACACACCTTTGTAACCATCTTTATATGGAGATCATGTATGGTTTAAGGAGAGTGCACAGGTGCCAAGTTCACAAAGGGTGAATTGTGATGACTCATTCACGTGCCAGCTTGGCTGGGCCACGACTCTCAGTGTGATATACAACACAGTAAAACCACGGTCAGATACACTATCTTACTGCTTTAGAACAATGGTGTGAAGTAAATATTTTTCTCATTCTAACAAAAACATAAGCTCAGAGAAATTATTTTGCCTAAAGGTATTAGGCTTAAGCTCAAATTTTCTTTACTCCCAATCCAATCCTCTTCCCAGTTACTCTGCCTTTTACTGTAACTTTATGTTGAATTTCGATGATTGATATGTTAAAAAGAACACAGGAATCCCTGGCGGTTCAAACGGTGAACGCGCTCAGCTGCTGACCAGAAGGCTGGAGAGCGAGTCCACCTGGAGAAAGGCCTGGTCACCTATGACTGACCAATCAGCCACCGAAAACCCTAGTGGGCACAGTTCTAGTCTGACACACATGGTGTCGCTGATTTACACGAGCCTAGTACTGGTGATAAAAGCAAGGGACAATATTCTTACGCTCTTCCAACAGAATATTTTAAATCATTCTCAAGAGGTGAGCTTTCAATTTTTATTGCATATATGTGCTGAACCTGTTTCCTCTATAAAATCTTATTACTTCTGCATGGAGTTCAGTCATAATAGTAGATAGTTTCAAGTGCTTATCTCTTCTTCACACTTTCATCTGGTTTAATAGATTAACTGAAATAGCTAGTATCTACTGAGCACTCATTAGATCACCTGCTATGTGCATCAAAGAATATGCAAATTTTAACTTTTATAACACCTTCCACGCCACTGGAGGTTGAAAACCTATCAAAAATTATTCTTTTGCAGTATTTCCGGATCTGCATCTTTGATGCACCCCATTTGACAATTACCCAGAAGTCCTGTTTTCTTATCTCAGGGATTGCTCAACTAGCGAAGTACAGGTCCCAGAACTTTGTTCCTTTATTTCTCATCTGGATATTTAAAAACATGGTAATAGAACTAGGCTGCAGTAAAATGCTTCAAGATTCCTAAGGTACCTGATATACCAGGCTCAGCTTTATTTTCAAAGTTCTGAGTTTATTTTATATGAAGAACAGCTGTCTCTTGAAATGATGGGGTGGGTGGATTGACGAAATAGCCACAGGAGATATTTAACATCCTGATTTACATCCCACCAACTGTAATTCATCTCTCTCTCTCTGAAGGTCAGAGAATAACTATTTCTGATTTTCAAAATTTCTGCACAAGTTTTAGATGGCTTGGGTATAGACAGCCTGAAGGCACAGATGAATTCAACAGGTTTGGTTGAGAATTTACATTTAGACTTCTAATAAGGTTAGCGGCAATAATTTGAGCTACTCAGTCTAATTCCAACTTGTGCTCTGTAACTTGGGATAACCCATTGCTGTATAACCTGGAATAAGCCACCTCGACCAGACACATGAACAGCTAGTACTAAGGTAATGACTTCATCATGTGGTTTCCTATACATACAGCTCAAGTGGAAGGAAAAGGAAAAATGATACAACAGAGTGACTACTACCAAAATTACTAATGTAATCTCAGACTGTTTAAAGCAGTACTATACGATATCAAAAAACAAGGCAAATAATAACTTTATTATATTCTGTAATGGGCAACTGGTATGCTCCGGTCTACTTTTCATATTATAAGTAGGACGCTAATGCATTCAGAAGTAACTAACTAGATCTTACACTCTATGGCTAAACTATGGATGTTTATTTTTCAAAGTACAGCTACTAAGACACTACAGATTTTTTAAATTTTGAAGGCTTGTAACAGATATGAGGTATCAAAGACGGATTTGGGACAAGAAGGACAGCAGTATTAGAATGAAAGATGAAAGCCACAGGCTGTAGATCCAATATGACAGTTCAGAGTCATTCATCCAAAATCAGAACACACAGGCTTGTACTACACAGGTAATACGTATCTATTCCACTGGACATTTTCAAGCACAAGTTAGGTAAACATTCATTAAGAACATCCTATTTTGGGTAGGAAGACTGAATAATTCTCTTCCAACTCCATGATTCTACTACTTTATAAAGGAATAAATGAGGACTAGCTGTTTTCATACTCCAAAAAAGTACAACATATGGCCCACCATTCCACCCTGTAGTTCAGTGCTATACAGTTGTTACAGCCTATATACAGAAACCTGTGCATTTTACAAACGAAACAATTGAGAATGTACAAATTATCTGGTAAGGGACACAAGTTAGTAAACAATACAAAACTGACCATAATGCAAAGGGCCATTTTTAGAAATAATCTAGTTTGAACTACTGAACTTTGTAAGTTAGACAGGCAATGAAAAAATTTCTCACTTGGGCAGGAACTGGTTTTATTCTACTCGTGACATGTAGACAATCTCTGTCTTTAGTTCATTTGTTAAATTCTGCATTTCTACTTATATGCCTGCCCTGTTTTTGAGATTAAAAATGGAAAGTGGTAGTGAGGCAGGAGGGCAGGGCAGAGCTCAAGACTCCTCTCCTGTAAAATAACACCACCTTAAAAATATTCCTCCTGAAAGATCGGGTAAGGATCTAGAGCACGGATATTAGATAGTCACAGTACTTGGGAACTTTCACTGTGAGGCAAAAGATTAATAGTCAGTTTTTGGGGGTAGGAAAGTCAAAGAACATTTTGAGAACAAAAAAGCTAGGGATCCTTTCCCTGGAAAGTGTACTTCGTATTTTTCCAAGTCTAAAATGTCATCAATCTTAAGATGCAACATTCGTTCCCTCACTGCTTCCTTGTCAGACTAAAAAAATCTGACTCAGAAAACACAGATAATGCACCTCAGTGTTAGAAATGTTAGAAAAGGAACTATGGTTTGTACATGTATACACAAATGCACACATGCAAACTTTTTTTTACCATTCAAGGTTCATGAACCTCCCTCAAGGATCAATTATGTGCCCAGGTTAATACCTAACTCAATTATGTACCTCGGGTTAATGCCTAAGTCAAAGTCTCAGCCTACCTAAGAGGTGGTATCTCTGCCTATGTGCAACATTATCCAAGTGCCAGGAGTCCAGTGTTAGAGCTGTTCCCAACTGCTTCAACCTGAGAAGGCTTGGGAGGCCTAATTAAGTCTTCCCTAAGCACTGGGTCAAACTTACGGGTCTTCCTGCTGGTAAATACAATATACTTGTTAACAGGAAGGATCCAGAAGCCAGATTAGTTGGGTTTGAATCCTAGTTCCAATATTTACTTTGTTAACCTCAGGCAATTTATTTAACCTGTGTCTTAATTTCTGAAAGACAGACGTATCTTAGGGTCATTATGGACTTTAAATTAGTTAAAAACATCACCTATTTGGAACACAACCAGACATTCAGTAAAGGGAAACCATTACCTGTTTTGCTGCCTTGCCTATTCTTGCTCAGACTGGTACTTACCTAGGTAAAATAGGATCAAGGTTTGTATGGGAACTTTTAGGAGAATGAACTCTCAGCCTCGTCTCATTCTAGGCCCAAACCTCCCTCTAGCCTAGACAAAAAGAATCCAGTACATGGTCCAGTTTACTGAATCAGTGAAGGATACTGGAGATTGGAACAAGGCTCAAGTTTGGTTTTTTTCCCCTTAAATTCTGATGAACCTAATCCTCTGCCACTCTCACAATCTTATGTGGCTACAAAGGGAGTTGAGCAAAGAAAGAGCAATAGTCTGCTTCTAGGCATTTCCACCTCTCAAACTCTATCCATAGGAGACACACCTAATAATAAGTAGGCTTGCTACTTACCTGAGTTACTACGATATTACACTCTGCTGCTCGGTCATTCTGGATACAGTCGTCAAGAATGAACTGGGGCACCTGTGTGGTTTTACCACATCCAGTAGCACCTCGAATAATGACAACTGAATTTTGACTAATTGCGTCCAGGATTTCATTTTCAAATTTCTTCACAGGCAGTAACTCTCTCTCCTGCAAGATCTATATTAGAAAAGTTACATTTCAGTTAAATTTCTAGCAACACACATCAGAAGCAACTATCTTAATCCTAAAATAAAAAATAAAAAATAAAAAATTCCATCTCTAAAAGGGCTCATTCCTTTCCACTGGCTGACTCTCGAATATGTATTCTTTTTCATAGAAGAATATATATATTTATATCTGTAACAGAACTGTCTCTTTTCACTAAGAATCTATCTTGTGGCCTTTTCTATACCTTTTTCTCCAAACACTGCATGTGTATTCCCTTTCTTTTGACATTTTAATGTCAAATTTTATTTGAAAAATACTGAAAAACATTTCCCTACCTCTCCAAAAAAGTTACTACTCAAAATCTCTCTGTATTAAGTAAGAAGTAAAATTCTCTCCCACACCATTAATTTACAACTACTACCTTCAGAAGTAACTAGTATCAGTAGTTTGGCACATTTTAATCTACCCTCCTAGAAAGGACAGAATACATTATTTATGGTCCTTTTGCCCATGCATACAAAGTTCTGAAGCTCTGAGCACCATATGTCTAAATACTTCAGACTTACTCCTTGCAAATTACGATCGTGTTCCAGCTGGTACATTAATTCATTCTTGAGGTCGGTGCTTATTTGTTCTGGAGTAGCCTATAAAAATGGGAAGGCAAGTCAAACAAAAGCACATTAACTTAGCTTCAAACTGGATCCATTTTTTACCTAGACATTCTGATGAAGCACATTTCACAGTAAAACACAAGAACTGGATCTCAAGAACAATGATGCACTCACATAAGCCAGGGGGCCCTCATCAATGTTGCTACTAGTCCAAGGATTCCAGTTGGATTGTGGAGGTGACCAAGGAACCACGCCCATTTGGTTTTGTCGCTGCGATGGTTCAAAGTGTGCTAATTTGTCAATGTTGAGTACAACTGGCACAGAAGGATCCTCAGGCTATTAAAAAAAAAGGAACAAAAATAGCAATAAGAGCTGCTTGTCTGACTGGAGACGTTACATGCAAAGGTAAACTAAATAGCCATATGCTTACTGGTGGCACGATCTCAAGATTTAGCTCTTGAACGACGTTTTGCAGCTGATGTTCCAAGTCGTGAGAAAGGTTAACTTTGTAGGGCTCCAACTACAGAAAAAGCATAATTGCAAAAATCATGTAACCCGCCTATAAGCACTAATCAAATCTACTATAGTGGGTTAAGAGAATGCAGTCAACCCTGGGTCTACTATATTACTAAAGCTCCCTTTAGTGAAAGAGTAACAATTATGTACTTATTTGCCCACTATGAACACACAGCATTATGCCAAACAGAGATGATGAGTAAGGCCATTTTCATTTTTTGAGGTTAGAGTTCTAGAAATTTGAATTAAATTTCTCTAGCCAAATATAAAACAAAAGTTAAATTAAATTTTATGTATCACCGTGGTATTAATTCCATAGACTCACTGTTTCTCCTTCTTTCTTCTTCGTAAGTCCAGAGTATGCTTCAATCACTCCAAGATGGTAGAGTTGCCTAACAAGCGACAGGGCACAGGACTGTGCTGCCAGTTTCTTATTTGATCCATGTTCACGTGCAAAAATCCCTACGATGTAAGATCAAGATTACCAAAGACAGAAGGATAAATCCCCTGAGTAAAGAAACATTTTACCACAAACTAGGGGCTTCAGTACAAAAGAAACCCCAAAATCGAGTATGTCATGGATTCCTTCTAAGTTCTTTTTCAATTTATTTTTTAACCAAAAGCAACTACAGATTACCAACTAAATAACCATTCTTGATTACAGGCTGATAGTGAAGGCACATACAAATCAATGTATAAAAGCAAATAACCTATGTTAACAAAGCTGTCATCATTATCATTTGGCATTAAAATAGAAGTAAACATTCAGTTTAACTTTTGAAAAACAAAAAGGTCAAAAAGCAAAACTATCAAAATAGGTCCCAAGCGATCATTTAGACCAGTGGTCCGCAAACTTTTCCTGTAAAAGGTCAGATAGTAAAGATCTCAGGCTTTGTGGGCCATATGGTCTGTCACAATTATTGAACTCTGCCTTCAAAGCATGAGAACAGCCATAAGCAATACTTAACCAAGGGCTGACAAACTACACACTCAGAAACTAAGAATAGTTGTTACATTTAAAGAGTTACAAAAATAAAACAATAACAACAATACATGACCTGAAAAAATCTACAATATTTACTACATGGTCCTTTACAGAAAAAGTTTTGCCAACCCCTGACAAAAACCAATAGGCGTAGCTGTGTTCCAATCAAACTATCCATGAAAACAGGCAGTGGACTTATAGTTTGCTGGCCCCAGCATTAGACTGAAGCTAGCAGTTACTCACACTCTTAAAGAAAATGCTATGAGAAAGTTTCCTCTAATTCCATAGCATTCAGCTTTAGGGGAGATGACCAGAAAGCAAGAAAGGGAACACAGAAATACCTTCCTGCCTAATCAGCCAACTCCGTCCAACTACTCCTGATGATGAGATCGATGGGCTGCCAGAAGTTAGACTTTATCATCTACCCTTCAACACCCCACCCACTCATTAACAACTAATTCTCAGAATCTAGAACACAAAATTCAACATTATCCCCTGGTGAACCATTCAAAGGTTTGATTCTTTCAGATACTCAGGGACGGATTACCCAATAAGCAAAGTAAGCACGTGCTTAGGGCGTCAACAAAACAGGGGTGCCAGCTGTCCAAAGCAAAGACCCACAGATGCCAAGCAGACAGGCCACAAGAAAAAGCAAGCACAGAACAATTCAAGAAAGACTCTATTCATTATCCTTATTATGCATGTAAGTAGATACTTTTAAAAAAAGATACTTTTAGGCAGCTTAATTATGACAAAATCACTGAAGAATTTTTAAGAGTAAAGAATACTTTATAACATGCTGGAGATGAAACATCTACCCTAAAAATAAAATATAGCTATTGTAATATTTTCTTCTGATTGTTAAATTTTCTTTTATGATTTTTTTTCATTTATAATTATAGCATTTATTATGAAATAAGCATCAAAATTGAAGTATGAGCCACGCAAAATTGGTGAAAGTCAATTTTTCATTGTGGGAGATCAACAGAACTTTACACTGACTGTTGAAACAAGTTCACTGACTCATTTTCTTTGTTGTAGAGTATGTGGAATATTCTCTTTGTAGAAAATGCAGTTATACTAAAAACCTTAGTACCACGCGTCCACTAAAAATTTTATAATCCAGTTCATCTCATTCTGCTAAAATGGCATGTGCCGTTTTTGCATTTAATCGCTATTATAGTCCCATTTAAAAAGAAGTTACATCGTGGACAGCTAAGACGCACACACACACACACAGGTGTATGTCTAACTCACATATCCCATTCAAATGCACGAGTAAGCACCACAGGTTATCAATGCTTAGGGTCCTCACATGCTTTTTAATCCAGCTCTGCATATACTCAATTTAAATCATTCATGTTAGTTGCAGCATTCTCAAGTTGAAAAGAATCTCAGGCAATTTCTCTCAATTTGAAGGTAAGTAAACGGAGCACCAGTGATGTAAATGTGATTTTTTCAAAGTCACAAAACTTCTTAGTGGCAAAACCAGCAGGTGTGCTAGGTTCCTCATCTTTTAAGTTTAACACACTGCCTGCCATAAGTTTGTGGGTAAGAATACACCCATCGTATTTTAACTTTCTTACCTCCTTTATGAATAGCTCCATCTATCCTTAGGCTTCTACTCATATCATCTGGTTTACTCCTTTCTAAATTTCTCTCACTAGTTTTAACTGAACAAACTGAAAGAACATTTTTGTGAAGATGAAAAAATGTTTTAAAAGTTCTTTGAAACTGACAGGATTTTACTCTTGAAATATTGCACTAACATGAATTTTCTCATGTGCAAACTGGTAGGCTGGGCCCTCTAATTCATACACTCACCCTACACACTACCATATATCGCATGCTCTTTCAATTAACAGGGCTTTACACATACGTAGCCCAAGATTTTAATGTGAAGACTACTGCTCTACACACAGACTTAGAACATCAGAGAAGCAGTAACACTTACTTCTGCCCAGCTGCTTGATATAAATGGTCATTTCTGCAATAAAGCTCCTGTAACAACATATACAAACAAGGTTAGGAATTTTAATGTTAGGAATTCCTTAATCCAGGATTCCCAAATCAGGCAGGCTTTCCAACTGCTTAGGCAAATCACAGCAAAAACACCACTGTACACATTTAGTCCTGTTCAATCCTAGAACAAATGAAGTACATAAACTTCAAATAATACATAACATGGCATGAGATAACTATAATCAAAGTTGATAAGCCAATTGTTCTTGAAAAAAAAAAAATGTTATGGTTTTAGATTCTGTATTTACTTGTTCTCATTGTAAAGATTAGCATCTGAATAACTAGGATACATTCAATGAGAAGGAATCTTCCACTTAGCGTGAGGCAAGAAATAAAGTAGGCCCCAGAACTCTTCAAATTAGTTTGTGATTATCTTAAGATTCCTTTGCACAGGCTACCCATTAATAACTGCAATGTGTTAGGCCAAATATATGCACCCATGCACACACACACGCACGTATGAATGGTTTGCGCATAGCAGTGGCTCCGAGGCAGGTTCTGGGATCTGCCTGCAGTTGGAAGCCGCCCTTGGTAACAAAAAATTCAGCCTATCATTACCATATTTATTTAAATCAGGTCCTGGAGAACAAAACACATTTTTTAATATTATAGCTAAAACTGCTAGCAGATTCTAGGGAATAAATTTAGGTTTTAGCAAGGGAAAAACTGCTCTCTGAAAATTATGCATTCTGGTCCTTCCACTGCTCAGGTACATTCTAACCTTGACTTTGTGCTGTGAATAAAAGGTTAGATGAGGCTTAAAAAAAAAAAAAATGTTAGGCTCCTTCCTATACCTCTTGTGAACTGACCTTCAGGCACAGCGGCTTCAGGGGTCAAAGGCCACTGGCTTTCAGGGAAACAACATCCACCCTTTCATTAATGACACCGATGCCAGTATGTTTCTCAGCCAGGCTTAAAGTCAGCACTCAATCTCATTCTCCTCCACCTAGGGGGAACAGCGACACCAGAAATCAGTTTACAATAGTTTCCCATGTGATTGCTTAGTTCAGCCTAAGCAGCAGCACATGTGTGTATGAACACAGACCTCTGGTGTTGCTGTCTGTTATGCCTTTATATAAAGGCCATACAAAGACCAATGCTGTCTTAGATTGCCAGTGGAACCCCCAACTGTCTGCTGCCTTCCACCATTGCCATATCCTGAATTCTTCAATTCTTTGTATCAGAAACCAATGGTAAGGTACTGATATCAAAAAACGTTTACAACAATGAGCTTCAGGCACACATAGGTATTTTACTATTCTTTAAAGTCACCAAGTGCTAAAGCCCCATCAGTTCAGAAGGACAAAATATTAAAGAAAACAAATCAACAATTCCATTTTTCCTCTGAAGGTTTAAAAAAATCTTCTGACACATGAAATACATTATTTGAGAATTCAGGATTGAACAAAACAGTGGGAAGAAGCAGGGGGAACCACGCTTTGAACATTATTTTGACCAGTGTCAAAGTTTTATTTCAGTAATTATTTTAGAATGGCTAGATGCATCCAAAGGAGAACACCTTGATTTTCAAGGAGGCTGTTTTGTTTTTTTTTTTAAACATATTTTGAGTAATTTATGCCATATAATTAAAGACAGCGAATTGAATCATCCAGAACCTCCCTCTATCCCCATAAAAATAGTGCTCTCCAGAAGAGTCTAATCTATACGAGCCTTCCTGGGAGTAATAACTACTACACCCTGGAATGCTCTCAGGAAGAACAGCAAGCAGGCTGAGAAACATACTGTCACTGTTACAACAACCTTCCATTATGTTCAGTTTTATAAACATAACGAAAAAAGCACATGCTAATTTAATCCACATAAGACGACGGAGGCCCTCCTTTTTCAGCGTTATAATAAGCCTTTATATTTCAACAAGACTCCTATGATAGTTGACAACTTTCAAGGCTGAAGTGAGACGTGGATGCACATCTAGATAAAATCCAATCTACCTCTGAGACTCTTAAACGTAAGGGCCTAACCAAACCCGTTAAACAACTCAGTTGTCTACAATGATACCACCATGAACAAAAAAAACCACCACCTCTGGCTGGTTAAGTCAATTAGGGACAAACCACCACTCATCAAACAAGACCCTTAAAGGTCTAGCAACACAAGATTTCTGCAGAAGGATGAGCTTCTTACACAACTAAATCACACTCAAGTGAAAACCATGGTAAATTGCACATTACGAATCGATGACAATTCTTTTTGTGCAAAACAAGATCTTCTTTCCAACAATTCTAATCCACAAACTGAACTAGCTAACAGTACAACAACGGAACACATTCAACAACAAACATCCCAAACAACCCCAACTTATTACAGAAAGAAAAGAGCGAAACAATCAAACCTGTTGTGATCAGGACCCACTTGGGTGTACTTATATTCGCCTTGGATCTTTTCTTTTTGGAAATACTGGTTCAAGCGAGCCTTAGCATTTTCCAAGGTCCAGTTTCCATGAAGTCCAGCATTTAAATCCACTTCTTCTGATTCTAGGGTCTAATGAACCAATGATAATTAAATTTTGCTGCACTAATTTTACTTTAGCTATGCATATTTAAGGTTCAGAAATATTTAATAATACCTTATTTATACCACCCTTTACAATGCAAAACCTGTTTTTAATAGTTTCTAAACCACCCGTCCCCCCGCCCCAATCCACTGCTGTCAAGTCGACTCTGACTCATAGCGACCCCACAGGACAGAGTAGAACTGCCCCATAGAGTTTCCAAGAAGCGCCTGGTGGACTCAAACTGCCAACCTTTTGGTTTGCGGCCGTAGCACTTAAATATGCCACCAGGGTTTCCTAACAGCTTCTAGTACTAGTCAAAACTGGGCAAGAATTAGTTTTTACTGCATCTGAAGGCCCTACAGTATAAACAAGCTCTACTAGTTAACGTACTGAATTTAAATAGCTCCTAAGAAACCCCTGGCAGTATTCTTTTTTTCCCTAACAATTTTTAAATTGAGTAGAAAAATAAGCTGTACTATCAAGACATTTTTACTAGGACAGCCCATGAAATGAGGTTTCCTAATTACAGATTACAGACATGGAAACCTTTTACTACTATGAGGAAAAACTTTTTTTTATACACAATTCCACTGACCAGATTTAATGGGTAGTTTATGGTGACTTATGAGGACAAGCAGCCTCAAATAACCACTTAAAAGAACTCCCAAATTAATTGGGAACATCCTAAACCTTGCTGTGCACCGAGTCCCAATCACATTCCCAGAGATGCAATACAGCGCAGTAGTCTTACCGCTTGTGCTTCTTGTTCCTCCTTCCTTGAATAGTAATCCTTCAAGTTGGCTCCCCGATCCCAGGTGGGCCCAGGAACACCATAGCCAGAGGCTCCAACTCCAGAATTATTTTCTATAAAGAAAGATTGTTTGTTCAATGAGCCAAACTAGAAAAAACTCCTAAATTTTTTTTTAATTGTGATTTAAGTTTCAGTTTATAGAGCAAATTAGCTTCTCGGTAAACAGTTAATACACAAATTGTTTTGTGACACTGGTTGCCAACCCCATGACATACCAACACTTTCCCCTTCTCTACCCCAGGTTCCCTGTTTCCATTCGCCCAGTTTTCCTGTCCCTTCCTGTCTGCTTTGGGGCTGGCATACCCATGTGTCTCATACACGATTGAACTATGAAGCATGCCCGTCACGTGTGTTATTGTTGGTCCTATAGACCTGTCTAATCTTTGGCTGAAGGGTGAACCTCAGGAGTGACTTTAGTACCAGAAAGGGTGTCCCGTGGCCATACTCTTTGGGTTTCTCCAGTCTGTCAGTCCAGCAAACCTGTTTATTGTGCATGCATGAATTTGAATTTTGTTCTACATTTTTCTCCTGCTCTGCCTGGGACCCTCTATTGTGATCCCTGCCAGAGCAGCAGGTGGGGGTAACCGGGCACCATTTAGTTATTCTGGGCTCAGTCTGGTGCAGGTTGTGGTAGTTGAGGGAACTCCTCAATATTTTAAAGGAAGTTTCTATTTTGCCTTTGGCACTCAATGATTGGAAATATAAGGTTTCAATTATTTGGAAAGGGGCCCGATATGTTTAAGACTTACCTGAAAAGTGATGGCTTATGTGTGTAGGTCTAAATTGCACACACCAAGGCTGGTATGCAAGGGGAAGCCAGTTTACTACTGAATGATGTTAAATGACAGACATCTAGCACATGGATCAATGTAGCTTTGTTCTCAACTTGTTCACTATTCAGTAACTGGTTAAATCAGAAAACTAGTTACTAAATATGATGCTAAAAACAAAGCTAATTACTAGTGTTGGTGATGAAAATAAAGAGAAGCTGAAGAAGTGTAAAAAAGTGATGAATACTTATGAGAGCAGAAAAAAAGGGCAGCTAGCCACTGACTAACTACTAATTCTACTAAGTTAATCATATATATACTTTTTCCTTTACTCCTCAAAACACCTTTACAAGGCAGATACTACTGCTATTCCCGCCATGAATACTGGATTTGAGGCAAGTGATTTGACCAATATCCTAGCTAATCTACCCTGCAGTGGACACCCCAATAGTTTTGGCCATATCAAAGGGTAAAATATAGAATTCGGCAATGGCTTGGATTCCAAAGGTAAACAAATTAGCCTACATTTGGTAGAAGTTAAAAACAGGGAAGTGCAATTCATAAGACCCTTTAACCAAATGTTCTAGCCCATGCAATACCTATTCAAAGATAAAATTTAGTAAAAGCTAATGACAGTAAAGAAATTACATTGTACCACACTTTATAAAACAAAGTAAACGATCTGATGGTATCTGCACATGTATGCACGCCTTGGGCTATCTCTCTTAACATCAAGAGTTCACAGGAGTCATTTCTTTTTAACCAGTGAGGAAGAAGGAAAGAGAGATGATGACCAAGCAAGGTTAGTGTATATTTTATTCTTGCAGTCATGTATACACATTCAAGTCTCTTACCTGCCTTGAGGGCCAGATGTGGAGGAAGTGGTCCTCCCATGGTTGTGGGCAAACTTCCATCAGTGCTTGCTGTGCCATCAGAAGAATCAGTAAGCGAAGGCGGAGGGGGTGCTAACTGCAAAAGGGAAAAGTCAAGGTGGTGTCAGTGCTTTTACTTTCATAGCCAAAAAAACCCCCTCACTGCCGTTGAGTCGATTCCAACTCATAGCGACCCTACAGGACAGAATAGAACTGCCCGATAGTTTCCAAGGAGCGCCTGGCGGATTCGAGCTGCCAACCTCTTGGTTAGCAGCCGCAGCACTTAACCACTATGCCACCAGGGTTTCCTTACTTTCACAAGGACTAATAAATTCTTTTAATACTCAAGGAGGCCCACATTTAATAACATGTATAATCAACACCTTTGTTTTTAGTGACTACAAAACTATTGAGGTCTCATTTAAGGTGGAAAAGGATAAGAGCAGTAAAAATTATTCATAATCTCCCATGTGGAGATGTGCATATATTACACACACACACACAAGCTCACTTTACTTTGGACACCTTATCAGGAAAGACCAATCGCTAGAAATGAACATCATGTTTGGTAAAGGAAAAGGTCAGCCAAAAAATGAGAGAAACCCTCAATGAGATGGACTAACACGGCAGCAACAACAATGGACTCAAACATACCAATGATCATAAAGATGTCACAGGACCGTGCAATGTTTTGCTCTGTTATACCTAAGGTCACCATGAGTTGGAGCTGACTTGATGGCAACTAACAGCAGCAGCGTGTGTGCGTATATATACACGTACACACGTTACGTAAACAAATATAATTTTTCCACAAAAAGTTGTGTGAATCAGTTTTTGTATAGTAATCTGTTTTGCATTTATTATGTTCATTAATGCATTCAACATTCAACAAGAATTACTTAAGCACCTCCTAAATGCTAGACATTGTTCTAAGTGCTGAGATATAGCAGTGAACAAAACAGACAGAAGCTCTGTCCTCAAAGAACTGTATTCTAATGGGAAAAGCTAAATAATAAGTACATATGTCAAGTGGAGATGAATGCTACAGAGAAAAATAAAGCAGGAAAAAAATGTACAAGACTGTGAGAGGTCACTATTTTAAATAAGGTGATCAGGAAAAGCCTCACTTGTTAAGGTGATATTTGAGAAGAGACTTAAGCAAACGAGGAGCTGGTAACAGAGGATCTGAGGAAGAATATTCCCGGGAGGGAATATTAAGTTTCAAAGCAAATTCACAATGTTTCACATACATCTTCTACCTCTTTAAATATTAGCCTATACCAATTTTAATGACTTACTACTCCAATGTATGGATGTATATATGTAATTTAACTCAATCGATATCATGTTGATGGGCATTTAGGTTGTGAACAGTTCTAAACAAGTTGTAAAACTGCCACAAACACCTCTGTACTTAGGTTTATTTCCTTTAGGAAAAATTCATGATGGTGAAATTCCTGGGTCAAGTGGCACCAACATTTTAAAAATCATCTTACAAACTCCCACCAGCACCATGTATGAGGACCTATTTTCCCACACCCTAACACTAATTTTACATGTTTACCAATCTTAGGTTTCACTTTGTTTTTATAAAAGTAAACTTTTTTCATTTACACTTTCTTTGCCCATTATTCTACCTGGATATTCACTCTTCTCGGTAATTTCTAAAAATTTTTAGTATTTTAGTGCTATTCATCCCTTGTTATAAAAGTTGCAAATAGTTGTCCGGTATTTTCTTGCCCTTTTCACTGTTGCTAATGTACTTATTGCACTATCAAAAAAAAACAAAACAAAAACAAAAACCCAACCGCGTTGCTGCTGAGTTGATTCCGACTCATTACTGCACCAGAGGGGTGTATTTTTTGTTTTGTTTCTGAAGCCTAATCTATGGTCTCTGCCTTTGGTGTCCTCCATAAAATGGTCTTCCCTATTCTAAGTTCTGTTTTGCGTTATTTTCTAATATTTTTTGGTTTCTCTTTACTTTGGAAACAGTATCATTCAAATTTAGTTATTTTAAGACTAAAATAATTCAAACTTTTATTTAGTCAGTCTCCCTTTCAGCTTTTTAAAATTCTTGGGTATTCTTTGACAATTATTTTTCCTAAAGGACTTTTTTGTCTACCTTCTCAAATAATGCTAAATTTATACAAGTAGTCAAAGTGAACTGATTTCTTTACAATACTGAACTGACATCTTACTATAATGAAGTTTTCCATCCAGAAACACTGCGTGGCTCTACATTTAGTCAAATCTTCTACCTGTTGAGACAATTCTGGATGCTACTTTGTATCCTGCAAGTCTTATTTACACTTCTTTTCAAGGATGTTTGGACAGCAAATAGCCTTAGCCTGTACAGACGTAATACGTTTCTTTAAGGGAAAAGGGAGATTTGTTTTCCAGGATACGATAACGTTGTCTTGAGGCAAAGGTTCAGAAAGTTTGCCCCAGTAGTCCCCTTTTAAGATTGGGTGGTTTCCTAATGTGGAAGAGAATTTCAACTTACGGAATCCAGACTTTCTGGAGCCACTGAGGCTGGATGAACCATTGAAACTACTGTCCTGAGGTAATCTTTAAGCCTCAAACCAAATCTCCCCTGACATGTCTTTAAACCAAACAGCAGTTCAGCTTAACTAGTAAGGAATGCCTGCCTTAAGCCCTTTTAAAGAACTATCCTTTGCACTGTCCATGTCGATATTGTCGAATTGGTGTATGTTCTCAGCAATAATAAAGGACTGAGGGTTTCCTAAGCTCATAGCCCCTAAGCTGTGACACAAACCCACTGTATGCACTGTGTCCACCTGGGCCTGCTCAATATTGTCTCCACGGATTTGGGGACAAAAGGACATGGTGTAAACATGAAACTCATGCTGCTTGCTATGCCGTAAGTAATAACAGTGTGTCTCTGACTTGGAAGTCTTATGTCTTCTGCCAGGACCTATTACACTGTGCAGGCTAAACTGTTAAGCTTGTAAGTATGATAAAATCGCAGATCCTTCAGAGTTCTAGACACTGTCCTTCAGTAAAGACTTGTTTCTTGGTCTTATCCACCACCACCAACTACTTTCATCAAGTCAACTCCAACTTTTGGCAACCTCAAGAGCGTTAGGGTAAATCTGTGCTCCATAGGGTTTTCGATGGCTGATTCTTCAGAAGCAGATTGCCAGATCCTTCTTCCTAGGCATCTCTAGGTTGACTCAAACTTCCGACCTTTTGGTTAACGACCCACCTTAACAGTTTGTCTGCACCATCCAGGGACTACCATTGGTCTCAGAGGCCCTACAAATGACATATTCCCTCATTTCTTTACAATTTTTACTACTGTGAATAGGATATTTTTCCAATTAAAAAAAAAAAAACCATCTCTGTTGTGTTGATTTTTATGTATTAATCTTACACCATGTTACCAATCTTTTAATAGTTTCATCAAATTATTACTGATTCACTTGTCTGAATTTTTTAGTCATGCTACCATCTACAAAATACTGACATTTTTGTCTATGCCTTTGTAATACTTACACTTCTATTTCTTATCATGCTACATATCTCTCATTTCTCTTCATTAAATGCATTACACTGAACAATGGTGGTGATAGGAGACATCTTTGCCTGAACTCTAAGGGAATACACCTCAAACTATCTGTAATCAAGAACTGGTTTGATCCACTGGGAACAAAATTTTTGTAAAACATACCAAAATTGGACTATTAAAACTACGAAACAGAAAGACATGAAATCCAAGCCCAAATTTTCTGATTCAACAAACATAAAACTGCTCTGTCATACCCAAAAACCCAGTGCTCTGTCATAATGCTAATCAATTTCTCTACTTAGCTTCTCAAGAACTATAACAAATACTTTGAACAGCACTGCCCTAAGGGCTCATTTTTGTGTTTACTACTGATTTTATTTAGGTGGTAACTTTTAGCATGTCAAGGATGTAGTTCTACTGCACTGCCTGAACTACTCTACTGGTAATAAGTGTTGAATGTTATTAAACGCTTTTTAAAACATCTATTAAGATGATTACTGGTATCTGGGTGACAAAAATGGTTTGCACTTGACTACTAATCTGGTAGCGCAGTGGTTAAGAGCTCAGTTGCCAACCAAAAGATCGGCAGTTCAAATCTACCAGCCGCTCCTTGGAAACCCTATGGGGCAGTTCTACTCTATCCTACCGGGGTGCTATGAGTTGTAATCAACTTGACGGCAATGTTTTTTTACTAACCTAAAAGTCGGTGGTTTGAATCCACCTAGCACTGCCACATGAGCCCCGGTAAGCTGTTTCCGCAAAGATTGTTGTTGTTGTGTGCTGTCAACTCCACATGTTATAGACTGTTCCAGAGTGTTCTTGGCTATCTTAGTGGAAGCAGATCACCAGGCCTTTTCTTCCACGGTACCATTGGGTGGGTTTGAAATGCCAATCTTTTGGTTAACAATTGAGCGCAAACCATTTGCACCACCTAGGAACCTCCATGAAGATTATTTACAGCCCCAAAAAACCTACAGGACAGTTCAACTTCATAAAATGGTTCAAGCATTCTGATAATGATCAATGGGGTTGCCGTGAGTCAAAATCAATTTGAAGGCAATGGGGTTTTTTTTTGTTTTGAAGATCTGACTATTGAGTAGTAGTGTTGACTGAACTGCATCCTGCAAAAAACGTGTGGTTGCCCTCCATTTTGTGATGTAATTATCCTGCAATTCACGATGTGCTATAAATCCTAACCTCTGTATATTAACAAGGCAGGATCAGTGTGGGGTGCACCCTGAGTCAGAGCCTTTATGAGAGGCTGTGGCTCAAGTCATATCCTTACTTAAGTCATACCTTTTATCTTACTAGAGATATAAAAGGAGAAAGAAGCAAGCACAGAAGAGAGGGAACCTCACCACCACAAAGAAAGAATAGCCAGGAGCAGAGTGCATCCTTTGGACCCAGGGTCCCCATGCTGACAATCTCCTAGACCCAGGGAAAGATTGATGCCAAGACACATAAGATCCCCAAGGAATGCCAGCCCACAGATACTTAAAGGAGACAAGGCCTTCCCAAAGAGCTGAGAGAGAAAGCCTTTCCCTAGAGCTGGTACCCTGAATTCAGACTTCACCTCTTAACTGTGAGAGAATTTCTGTTCATTAAAGCAATTTACTTGTGGTATTTGTTTATAGCAGTACTAGAGAACTAAGTAGATGGTCTTTTTCTTAAATTTAATAAATATACCATATTAAGAAAGTCTGATTACAGAGTTCTGCCTCGGATTAGCTGGTGGTGTTACAGATTTAAGTATATGCACGGTATTATTTTCTAAAATATGAAAGATTCTGAATTCTCAAACCCATCTAGCCACATGGGTTTTAAACAGGGATTGTAAATCTACAAAACTTTTTTCTTAATTAGACCTGGGATGAACTAACTACCTTTTTCAAAGAGCATATAAAAGTTTTACTTATCACTTGACTTTCTTTTGCCTTCTAATTCAGTAATTTATGCTTTTCTTTGTTTTCTTAATTTTGTTCTACCTTCTTGAGTTAAAACATCACATCATTTAAAAAATATTTCTTATGCAATAATAAAGGCATTGACTGTTCTTAAATAATAAATGACTGTCCTCTGAGTGAGCCCTGGTGGTGTGGTGGTTATGACCTTGGCTGCTAACCAAAAGGTCAGCAGTTGGAATTCACCCGCTCTCCCTGGAAATCCTGTGGGGCAGTTCTACTCTGCCCTACAGGGCTGCTATGAGTCAGCGTAATCCACTGGATGGCAATGGGTTTGGTTGGTTGCGGGGGGGGGGCCTCTGAGCACCCCAGAGTTTATCTATAGGTGTATAATTTTAAATTTTCAGTTAGATCCAAGTGTTCGAACATCCAAATGTTTTGTTTTTTTGTCCTTTTGTTACTTCTCACATTACTACTTTAGTTTTGCCTACACACACAAAATAGCGTTTCTAATGCCAGAGTTGTAGATTTTCTTCTTAAAAGTTTATTTCGATGTTAATGTTCCTATTTTACTTCACACTGTATTTGCCTAGTGTAGTTTTATCAATGCTTTTATTTTCAGTCTAAGGTAAAATTGCAACTCCAACGTTAGGGTTGTGGAGTTTGGTAGGCAACTAGGGCTTAGGGCTTCTCTGGGGACAACATTAACAGCCAGGTCCCCAGAAAAATTACTTGGAAGCACTGGTGCCATTATGGTTACTTGTCCTTCCTCTTCCCACCACCTTCCCCAACCCAGGGCCACAATTCCTTTCTACCTCACTTACCAATCCCAATTTAGAGAAAATTCCTTCCTCAGGTCTTACAGCATTTGCGTGGGACAATTCCCTATTTTCCAGTGGGGGAGGGGGGTTTCTTTTTTACATTTCTTGGTAACGGGGGAGGGGGAAGAGGTAATAAAAGTGTGTCACAAATATAACTTTGACTCTGCCTAGAGATGTAGGTTTAATGACATTAAAAAATGTTTATATTAATATAACTGTAAAAAGCAAGTTTTAAAATACGTATTCCACCATATTTAAATATTTAAACAAAAAAAGATTTTAACAACTTTGACAACATTTAGTTAATTTACATTTTCTTTATATCTTTTTGAGTATTCCAAAATTTCTGTAATGAACATGTATTATACTTCTTAAAAAAATTTATTATAAAGGAACCCATACACAGTAAAACATGAACTACTAACAATGGACAATTCAAAGGGGCAAAGGAGAACCAGTTAATGCTTTCAAGATATATTCTATTTGTCAGTAACTGAAGAAATACACATTAAAACAATAAACTATCCTTTTCTTTGAGTAGCAAATAATTTTTTTAAAAAAAGGACTACCAAAACTAATACAGATATAAAAACTAAACCCGTTGCTATGTCTTTGATTCTGACTCAGCAACTCTAAAGGACAGAGTAGAGCTGCCCCCAGAGTTTCTAAGGCTGTAAAATCTTTATTAAAGCAGCCTGTCAGATCTTTCTCCCACAGAGCAGCTGGTGGTTTCAGTTAGCAGCCAAATGCTTAACCACTGCACTACCAGGGTTCCAGTAACACAGCCATCGAGTTGGATCTGACTCATAGCAACCCTACAGGGCAGAGTAGAACTGCCTCATAAGCTTCTAAGGCTGTAAACTCTTTATGCAAGCAGACCACCACATCGTCCTACTGTGGAGTGGCTGGTGGGTTTGACCTGCAGACCTTTTGGTTAGCAACTAAAAGTTTTAACCACTGTGCAACCAGGGCTGCTGTAATATATAGACTTAAAAACAAAAACCCAGACCCACTGCCACTGAGTCCATTCTGACTCACAGCAACCCTACAGAACAGAGTAAAACTGCCCCATAGGGTTTCCAAGGAGTGACTGGTGGACTTAACTGATTTTTTGGTTAGCTAGCAGCCAAGCTATAGGCACTGATAAACTAAAATGTAAAATGGTTCCAGCATTCTGATAACCTTGCAATATTAAGAATTCACAGAAGGCATTCAGCATATACTCACGAACAGACTGATGTGACCACTTCCTGCCCCAAACGTGATAAAATAGGTTCCCTATTTCAGAGGGTATATTGTTCCTAAGACTAAACAAAATCCCCATCAAAACCCAAAAGATTTTTAACTAACAGAAGGAAGAAAGGCGAGAATAACCACTCACCATACACAGTTTGTTAAAAATTCAAGTTTAAGAAAGGAGAAAAGTTGTACAGGGAAGTTCCATAAATTCTTACTGTATTCACTTTTTTTTAATGCCTGTTTGTTTAAAAGGGATCTACTGGGACTAAAAGTTTTATTCAAGGTGAAGAAACATAGAGCCTCCTGTCAAATAATAACAGAAGATTAATTATCAGTCTGGGTAACAGAAGAATCAATGCATTCATTATAAAAAAGGGTATCAATACCTGACAGAATGCCCAAGCTTACAGAGTAGTAGGGTACTACAGGTGGGATATTTAAGGTATGGAACACTTACACATAAGGATATAATACCAAACTCTAATAAAATATGGGAAGACAAAAAACAGAATTAAGGAGTAGCCAGAAGCACAGGAAGATAAACAGGAAAGTCCTGTGCTAGGGAATGATGGGAGAGTGTGCTGAGACGAAGGGTGTGAGCAACAGAGCTAAATGATGACGAGTGGAAAAAGGGGGCGGGGGGGCACGTTTTATGCTAAGAAAAACTTGGGTGGGGAGGTGGGGTATGGCAGAAACCACCACAAGCAAAAACAAAAATACAAATGACAAACTGGGAAAAAATACTTGCAACACATCTATAATGTATAAATAACTTAAAGAAAAGACCAACAATCCAAAAGAAAAATTGCTAAAACATGACAGCAAGTCACAGAAAAAACCCGAAAGACTCTTCGACATCAAAAGATGCTCATCTTCACTCAAAATAATAATTTAAGAAATTCAAATTAGAAGTACAGTGAGGTACGTATCACAGATTGACAAAAATCATGAAGTTCAACAAAATACACTATTGGTGAGGCTGTAGACCAAAGTTTCTAAACCCTGGCACTACTGACATTTTGGCCTAAATAATTTTTTCGTGTGAGGGTTGTCTGAACATTGTGCAACATTAAGCAGCACTCCTGGCCTCTATCTAGCAGATGATAAGTAGTACACACCCTCCTCGAGTTGTGACAGTTAAAAATAGCTCCAGAAGTGGGCTGTCTCATTAGGAGGAGAGTAATTGGGAATACGTAGTAAGGTGTAAAAACCAAAAAAAAAAAAAAAAGTCAATGGCACCAGGTTTTTGGGTTAGTTAAGGTATATGTAAGTTTATAAGTGAGGGACTGACTTGATTTGTAAACTTTCCCTTCAAGTATAATAAGAATTGAAAAAAAAAAAAAAAGCTCCAGATACTGCACTGTTGGGGGGACTGCAAAATAATACAATTCTTGCAGAGAAGAAAATGGCAATGGCTTGCAAAAACACATATGCATGTAACATTTGACTCAGCAATACCATTTCAAGGACTTCCTACCACAGATACACTGGCAAAAATATAAATGTACAAGGCTATTCATTTCAGCACTATTTGTAGTAGTACAAGAATGGGGGGCGGAACCCCAAATGTTCATCAACAGCAGCTAGCTGAATATACTTTGGTACTATGGAAGTGAAAAACAGGCAGACAGAAAAAAAGAAAAGTACACAGAAAGACACTGTTAGTATAAAAAATGAAAGTTCAGGTAGCCACACACACACACACACACACACACAATTATTTGCTTACAATTAGAAAAAGGATAGTTAACACCCCAAGCCCCAATACAAAACACAGGAGATGGGGAACAGAAGAAGGAATAGCAAGAGACAAGCTTTTCTGAATATACCTTCCTTTGTAGATTTAACTCCAAAACTTTATACATTTTACATAATTATCAAAATGTAAAAGGCAACTCCTAAAAGGCAAAAGGAAACAAACCTGCATATACAGATGATGGCATAACCGAAGAGGAAACATTTCAAAGTATACCAATTTGTGTATCTGTAGTGGGAAGTATCCTAAGTATGAAAACAACCCAGTATGCAGTGCCATCAAGTCGAATCCGAAACAACTACATAAAAATTTTAAACTTTGTATTTTAAACTGTGTGTACTGTTGGATAAAGCAAAAAAACAATTATGTTGGAGCTTTATAGGGCACCAAGGTTTTTTGTGTAGAGGAAAAAAAGACAGATGTGAAAGTCCTACCAAAACGAACCAAAAACCCCTCTACAGCCATAGCATAGATTCCAACTCATAGCAACCCTATAGCACACAGAACTGCCTCTTGGGTTCTGGTTAGCAGCCAAGCACTCTAACCATTGTGACACCAGGGTTTCTCCAAAAAAAAAAAAAAAGTGTTGTAGTCCCGACTATATTTCAATCTAAAAAAACTTTCTTCCGGCTCTGTACACTGAAAAGGCTAAAATGACTCATCGAGTAGTAATGAACATTCCTAGCATTTAGTTTTCGGCTTCTAAAAACCAGCCCCCACTATAAAGAACCAAGGCTCCTGAAGAAATCTCTGATTTCATGTCTAGGATAGAAAATTCAAGTTAAATCAAATATATGGTATACCAAACGCAAGAAACTGATCAAGACTATGAAGTACAGTTAAAAGGACACAGGAATCAATCTGAAGAAGCATCTGGTGGCCAAAAATCAAGACAATTTGAACATCATTAAGAAAAGTTAAAACCCACTATTTATTTGAAGAGGAGCCCTGGTGGTACAGTGGTTTTAAGTGCTTGGCTGCTTACCAGAAGGTCAGCAGCTTGAATCCACCAGCAGCTCCGCAGAATAAAGATGTGGCAGTTTGCTGCTGTAAAGGCTGACAACCTTGGAAACCTTATGGGGCAGGTTCTCTGTTCTACAGAATAGCTATGAGTCAGAATCCACGGACAGCAATGGGTTTTTTTTTTTTTTGGAGGGACCAACTTATTTTTTATTGTCAAATAAGGGAAAAGGACCAAACATTTATCTTGCTTTTCTTATATACAAATTACACCTCAGCATGACAAATTACTGATAAGGAGAGGCGTTACTTTATAAAAATGTCCTAGCTAAAAACAAAGAACCCTTAATGAAACACTGGGTCGACACAGTGATCGTCAACGACTAGTAACATCACAGCATCATATGCCTCCTCCAGATGGAGGTCTACAACATTACCTTTTACTTTTTTTTTCTGCCCATCTCCCTTCCCAAGTCAAAACTGAATCTCAGCAAACCCCTAGTTCTAATTACTCATCTATAGGAAATACAGGGGCAGAGGAACATGTTAATTGATACCACAGAAACGTAATCTGCACAACTGAAGAATAAATGACCTGGTTTCTTCAACAAAACAAGTTGCAATGAAAAAGAAGACAGAGACAGATAGAAGACAGCAGAGAGAAACTGGTGATTAAGACTTAAGAGATATCAACCAATTGCAATATATGAACACCACCTGGATCATGATTTACACGAACCGCAAAAAGAAAAAAAAGCACTTATGGAACAATTAGAAAACTTTGAACCTTAACTGGATACTTGACATTAAGAAACTATTTCTTTGACAACGACTTTTTTTTTTTTTTTTAAGTATTTTAGAAATACACATTGAAATATTGAGACGACTGATAGGATGCCTGGGATCTGCTTCAACATAATCTGGTGGGAAGGGAGTAGTGAGGAATCAAGATTGCCCATGTTGAAAAGTATTGCAGTTGGATGATGGGAACACAGGGATTCATAATAAAGAATCACAGTAAAAAAAAACCTTAAAGTCTCCTTTGCACTTAGAAACATGTAGGTCACGTAAACTCCACTTGTGGAGTTTAAGGCTAACTCCAAAAGGAGTGGCATGAAGGATTTGACTGGACTGGGGAGGCTGAGATGGGCTTGTAATATGAACTTCCTCCAAATTCATTCATTCATCATTCAACCAAGAAATGTTGAAGTACCTGTTACAGTCCAGAAACTATTCCATTAGGGAACCAAAGTAAACTGAACTAAAAACAGACAAAAACCCCTGTCCTCATGAATTTACATTCTAACATGAGAATGGGGGGGGTGGGGGGGGGGCAAATTAAAACAGGGTTTCTCAACCTTGGCACTACTGACATTTTGGGCTGGATAATTCTTTGTTGCAGGGGGAGCTATTCTGTGCATTATAGGATTTTGAGCATCATCCCTGGCCTCTATCTACTAGCCCCTCTACCAGCAGCCCCCTCTAGTTATAACAACCAAAATGTCTCTAGACACTGACAAATGTCCCTAACAAGTAAAATCGCCTCTAGTTGTGAACAATCAGGTTAGACAGTTCTAAGTGCTATGGAGAAAAATGAAGCGATGAAAGGGAGAGGACGGCAATGACCTTGCAATTTTAAACAGGATGGCTGGAAGACCTTATTGAGACGATACTAAATGTCCCATGGATAATCAGGGAAGAGCACTCCAGGCACCAGAAAAAGTACAAAAGTCTTGATGCAGAAAATTAACTGAAGTATTTGCAAGAACAGGTAGAACCAAAGAATTGAAAGACAGATTAGGAAAGAGTATTTTATGGGAAAGAAAAGGCCCGAGCCTGTTAAAACGTTAATGAGAAAGTAAGGTACTGCTTCTGCCAGGCGAAGTAAGCTTCTATTAGATCGACCCTTTTGCAAACAGAAATTCTAGGGCGGAGCCGAAGGGAAACAACTATAGGAAGGCACTGAAGAGTGAACGAAAGCAAGGAGATTCTGGAGGAGAGTTGATATAGGGAAGCAGGGAACAGCAAGGGTGGAATTTCTGCTGATTAAACCTTTTAGCCTGAGGGAAGGCTATGAGTGCCAGCTGAATTCTTTCTAGCCTGAAGAACCAGGGGATGGGGGGGTGGAAACCAAAGCTGCTAAATGTAAGAGCGTATCCTAGAAGAGCCAGAAACTCCGCCCAAATCTCTGGCTAACTCCTGAACCATGCATGTGGTTCAAGGGCAGACTCCGATGCCATCTAACATAGGATCATAGAACTGAAATGAGTTGGATTTGAGCTGACAGTGTTTGCAGTTTGAGCCCAACCAAATTAACTGCTTGATAAAATTGACAACAAAATCGATCTTTTTGGAAGAATATAACATTTTTCAGAGTTGCCACAATGTAATATTCACAATGCCCAGGATACAGTCCAAAACTACTTGACATACAAAGAGAAAAATATGATTCAATCTCAAAATATGATCAACAGCGACCAATTCTGAGATGACCCTGATGCCAGAATTAGTCATCAAGGATTTTAAAGCAGCTATTATAACTATACGGAAACCCTGGTGGCGTAGTGGTTAAGTGCTACTGCTGCTAACCTAAAGGTCAGCAGTTGGAATCCGCCAGGCGCTCCTTGGAAACTCTACGGGGCAGTTCTACCCTGCCCTATAGGGTCGCTATGAGTCGGAATCGACTCGACAGCTGTGGGCTTGGCTTTTTTTTTTTAATCATTGTAACTATGTGGAAACCTTGCTGGCGTAGTGGTTAAGTGCTATGGCTGCTAACCAAAAGGTCAGCAGTTGGAATCCGCCAGGCGCTCCTTGGGAACTCTACGGGGCAGTTCTACTCTACCCTATAGGGTTGTTACGACTCGACGGCAGCGGGTTTTCTAGGTTATTACAACTATGCTCAATGACATAAATGAAATTCACATTCACCATGAACACACGCTTGCATGAATGCAAAGATACGAAATGCCAGCAGATAAATAATATAAAAAAAACAGCATGCTGGCAATTCTAGGGACAAAAAGACTATCTGAAATAAAAAAAATTCACTGCATAGTATAAAGAAAGTGACAGAGAAAAGTCAGTGAATTTGGAGACTGTTGCTGGGTGCTGTTGAGTCAGATTTTGACTCAAAGTGACCCCATATGACACAGCAGAACTGTCCCAAAGGTTCTTCTAGGCTGTAACCTTTAGCGAAGCAGATTGCCAGGTCTTTCTTCCACGGAGCTGACTGAATGAGTCTGAACCACCAACACTTTGGTTAGCAGCCTTTGCACCATTATGGCTCCTTAAAACGAAACAAACACATTGCCATGGAGTCGATTTCAACTAGTGCTGACCCTAGAGATCGGAGTAGAACTGCCCCTGCCCCACAAGGTTTCCAAGGAGTGGCTGATGGATTCAAACTGCTGACCTTTCGGTTGGCAGCTGAGCTCTTAACCACTGGACCACCAGGGGTTCCTCAGATTAACAGATTTCATTTAGCTGAAAGACCAGGACATAGAAAAAAGAAAAAAGGAGACCCTCAGGGACCTGTGGGATAAGAGCAAATGGTTTAACATACTTTGTAACATATGAGTCCTGGAAGAAGAGGACAAAACAAAAAAATACTTGAAGAAACAATAACCAAGCCTTCCCAAATTCAGTGAAAGACATAAATTTATGGACTCAAGAAATCTCAGGAACCTCAAGCACAATAAAAACAAAGAAACCCATGCCCAATCACATAGTCAAACTGCTGAAAATCATGGATAAAGGAAAAAAAAAATCTTGAAAGGAGCCTGAGAAAGCAGCACATTACATTTAAGGGGAAAATAATTCAAATACAGCTTGACTTATCAGAAACAACGGAAGTAAGACAACTACAGAACAAAACCTTTCAACTGCTGAATGGGGAAGAAAAAACAAAAACCTGGAAACCCAGAAATTCTGTATTTAATGAAAACATTCTTCAAGAAAGAAGGTGAAATCGAAATAATCTTGGATAAAATTAAAGAATTTGCCACCAGCAGACCTACACTCTAATAGAAAGGAAGCGGTTAAAAGACAGGTTGTAAGAGGTGAAGCAAACTCCAAGGACATCAAATATTTGAAAGACTATTTGCAACATCCTTTTCATAGTAAGCATCTTAAAGGTCATCTTGTTCAAACCCGTCATTTTATAGATGAGCAAACCAATGTAATTAAAGACTTTAAAATTCTATAATTATTCAGGATTTAAAACTCTAAAATCCTGTAGTCATATAATCATTACTAGAAAATCTCCTGACTTCTTAGCCAAAATAAAACAAGGAAATAAAACACGTATTTTTACTTTTATAAATAAGCCAGAATACAAAAATTCAGTGAAAATTCTGACTATTAAAACTGATTATCAGTATCATTCCTAAACCTTTTATAAAAAATCTCATGTTATCTACAGGATTTAAATTACATGAATCTTTTAATGTCAACAATCCCTCTATTTTTTGTAAAAACCCAAACTTTTTTTTTTTTAAATTAAATGGGAAATATTTACTTTTTAAAACTACAATCAGAGAGAGGTTGCTAAATATTCACATAATTAAGCCAATCATGGTATCAAAAACACTGGACTATTATTCCACTGAGTGAAATACTTTGGTTTAAAACTTGGCTACTAACCAAAATGTCGGCAGTTCAAATCCACCAGCTACTCCTTGGAAACCCCACAGGGTGGTTCTACTCTGCCTTAAGAGTCACTAAAAGTCAGAATCATCGACTCGATGGCAATGGGTTTAGTTTGGTTATAAAAGGAAGTGCCAAGACAGCAGAAATAGAGTCCAAAATGTCACTAGTTTTTATACTTAATAAAAATGTCTAATATTTTTAGGGGTCCATGGAACCAAATAGGTTCTGAAAAATCTAGTGTTATGACTGAATAAATAAAATCATAAGACAAACAGATTAAAAGAATTTCTCCAACCCATAAAATAGGTACATAATGAGAATGAATTTCAAATTTTCAGAAACTTATCCCAGTACTCCCAGAAAACAAAATGTCGTATCTGTACGTACTGGGTTAGCATAACCTTAGAATACATACATGTTGAGTACTTACCCCAACAGCTGGGACTTCTTCACTCTTTACTTCATTTATTCGAACCAAATAGTTAACAAAGTCTCTGGCAGCATTGCTCTGTGCGTCTTTTTTATTGGTGGAATTGCCCATGCCAGTATAATTATACCCTTCCACTCGAACCTTCAACAGCCAAGAAAAAAAAGTCTTAAGAGACTGACCTGGGTAACTCTGGGATTTTAAAAATTCATAATTTAACCATCTATTAAGGGACAGCATACAGCTAACTGCTGGAAATACAATCTATAATTACACTAATACATCTAAGAAAATTCATGAGCTACCTTATAAAAAACTTGAACCATGCTGTCCCTTAATAAACTAAACCAAAAATATTTATTTGGCTCAAATATTCTCTTCTCACATGACAGAACATTCCACACTAAAATCTGATTTTGTCACAACTAAGAATAAGTTCTCCATTTGTCTATATTTCAAACCAGGGCTTCAAACCAGTTGTGTTCTAGTTTGAACGCTGGCTGAGAATTTTCATTTCTAACAAGTTCCCAGGCAATGCTAATACTGCTGGTTAGGAGCCAATTCTGAGAACCACTAGTAGAGCAGTGGATCTTACAATTTATTATACGTAAGAATCACCTGGAAATCTAGTTAAAATGTAGATTCTGATTCCGTATATCTGGGGTGGAAGCCCCGTTTCATACATTTTGACATAAAACAGTCAAGAACTGCTCCTACTTTCTGCCAGTTAATAAACCAACAGCTGATCCAACTTTTTCTAATCTGCACTACTGGTACTAAGGAAGCTGAGGAGGAAAGGGGCTGTAATTAGAATTAATCTACTCGTCATAATGAATTATAATAAAGAACTACTCTTCCCCAACCTGCAACACATTAACATTTCCAAACAAAAAACATTCTTCTTTTAATTCCCACATGTTCCTCATAAATTACACAGATATATTCTTTAGTACCTCGCACATGAATTTCTGCCTGTTTTTGTTTCCCACTGCTCTAATTTCATAGGATGGGGTCATCTTCTTTTTGCCACACCAGGCATACAGAAAATTTTTGACGTCACCCATGATTCAAGTGTCTTCTTCAGACCTAAAAAAGTTATTTACAAACAGCATTATTTACAATACTAAAAACAGAAAATAACAAACAACTGAAAATTCAAACTAAGTACAGAATAATCTGTCATGAAACTATTTAAATTGCCCATGAGGAAATTTTAATGACATTAACTGGAAAGTTTATGAGACGCTACAAGACATAAACTTTGTAATTTTAACTACATAAAAAGTATATATGCATAAATCAAGACTGAAAAGAAACACTTCAAAATGGCTACCTTTGGGTGACTGACTTTTTTGTATCTTTAAAAAAAAAAAAAAATACCTCTATGGAATGTTCTACTTTCTACAACAATCACCTTATGTATTTTAACTCAATTTTCATTACGAATGATAGCTAGGGTAGACACTATTATATAAATACCATAATTGCTTTTAAACAGAGAAAATAACTAGGGCTTAGAAAAGTCAAGCAACTTTTCCAAGACACCCACTGTGGCGTCCTAAACGCAAACCCAAACTACTATATTTAAGAAATCAATCATATCGTATATAAAACAAACGGCTTGCTACCATTCTGATATGACTGCTAACAGATTACCTTCAAGGGTGTAAGATACACATATGTGTATGTGTACATGTATATAAAGTCCAAATACAGTCAGTATTCAGTAAATGTTTACATGCCTCCGAAGTGTCCCTCATGTCCACTCTTAGCTCTAAAATTGCCTCATCACTTCAATCCTTCTGAAGCCCAATGTTCAAAGTGCTCCCACGTAACTCACTTCTGTTCCTAAGATACTTGTACCAAATATCAAAATTAAAAAAAAAAAAAAAATTGCTTAACGCATTAGAGAGATAACTGAACGAATCCTTTTTCATACTCTAACAATGGAAACAATGTAAGGAACACTATCAGGGAGCAGTCGACCTTTTAATTTTCCCTTTGCCAAGTGCATAAATGCTTGCTATTACTTATAAATTGCTAAATATCCTCTGGTTGCCTCTCATTACTTTGTTTAAAAAAAAAAAAAAAAAGTCTGTTGTCTGAATGTAAGGGGGCAGAGTACCAAATGTGTCCTTCAGGCCTTGTTACTTGATGATGAAGTTTTCCTGAATTGTATCAAGACATTGGAACAAGCATCATACTTGCTGGCACTCCCCCTGCACCCCAGATTATTGGCACCTGAATCTGAATTACAAGCAAGATATGAGTCTGTATTTAGAACCAGAGAAAATATCCTATGATTTGTTTGCTGTGAGGAGAAATCTCTACTACCAGTGTTAAACTAAACCTCTGTCTTCTGTTCATGCTTGGTACATCTGTTAACACCTAAATCTAATGTAATCAAACCAGACCTTGGTGTAAGGTTAGATTTATTCTGTGGCCACAGGGTAATCCTGATCAGTCATTTGGTGAAGGGCCACCCTACTCGAAAAGCTGAATATACCTAGCTGTACATTCCACCCGAGATTAATTTAAAAAACAAGCCCTCAGGGTGGCTCGGTATCATGAAATAGAAGGACTACACTACCAAATTCCTTTCTTCCTAGATAGTCTCATCTAACCCCAAGATATTCAATACCAACTATATGCTAATGATGCCCAAATATGTACCGAAAGCTCAGTCCAAAACCATAATTCATCCAACTGCAGTATTAACATACTCATTTGAATGCTTACTTTGCAACCCAAGAGGAAAAACCGAATTTTAAATTTCCTCCCCAAACTTGTCTCTATCTTTCCTTCCCATTTCCATAACGGCACCATCATCCACCTCTTTCATCACAATCTAGGAGTCATCCACTCCTCAGGAGTATCCACAGCAACCCCTTTGAAAGCCCTTACTATGTGCCACAGTATCTTAGAGGATCATCTTCATGAATTTATATAATCCTACAGAACTGCTACTGCTACGAGTCGGAATCGACTCAAGGGCAATGTTTTTTTTAAAAAACAGCTCTAGAACCTTGGTGGCACGGTGGTTAAGAGCTCGGCTGCTAACCAAAAGGTCGGCAGTTCAAATTCACCAGGTGCTCTTTGGAAACGCTATGGGGCAGTTCTTCGGGTCTCTAAGCGTCGGAATCGACTTCCCAATGGGATTTTTTTTTTAATCATTATTCCCCTTTTACAGGCGAAGACACTAACACAAAGGATAACTTACCCTAGAAAACACAACTAGTAATTGGAGCAGCCAGAATACCAAGCAAGGTTGGCAGTCTGACTCCAGATGTGCCATCTGCCACCGTTATGCAATTCTGCCTCCAAAATGTCTCCAACCCATTCGCTTCTCTCCATCTTTCCCTGCCAGCACGATTGCACACCCAGAGTACTGCAATAGAGTCTTAAAATGGCTTCCTTTTCCAGTGTTGCTAAAATCTATTCTTAAATCCTTCTCGCCACACTCCAGTTACGTGGCCTTTCTTTTTTCAGCCCCTTTCCAATTTCTGGCTTTACGGCTAACTAATCCCTTCTGCAGCTCTGCTTTGCCTCCGCATCTCGATGACGCATTCTCGGCCTTCAGTTATCAGCTCAAAAGTCCACTTCGTCCGAGACCCATTTCCCTGCCACACTATCTCAAGCAGCTCTCTGCCTTTACACTCTGATTACTATTTTTTACAAAAGCCTGCAAATACTCATTTTTGTATCGCCTGCCCCTCCCCGCAACCTCTCGAGGGAAAGGCAAGGATTCTAACTTGCTTACTGCTCCATGAGAGTGCCTGTAGGATAGCAACGAATATTTGCGGCACGAATGAATGGCGCTAGGCCTTGCCTGGGGTCTCCGCCGGCTAAGAAGTAGACAAGTCACCCCCCTCTCCCTTAGCGGCACAGCGCCACCACCGGCGTTCGAAGGCTGATGGAGGAAGCGGGGGTTGCGCGTTAGAGGCTGAAGGGAGAGCTGGGCGGAGGACTAGCGGCCCACAGCGCGGCCTCGAACTGCGCAAGCGCGCCTCAGCGAGCAGCGCACACAATCCGCAATCCGGGGACTCGCAGGGCCGTTCGTCCCTTCCCCCACCCGCCGCCGCCACCCGCGCTACGCAACAAAGCCAGGCTGCAGTGCCGCAGGGCCTCTGGGCCAGCCGCCCCGCAGAGTGGAAAGGATGGGAAGTGTATCTTCTCCTTACCAGTCTTCGCCTTCTGGTGCCCGAGAGCACAGCGCGCTTAGGGCTGCCCGTAACTCCGGCCTTCCACAGAGACGCCTGCAGAGCGCACCCCAACCAGCATGGAGACGGCGGCGAAATGGCTCCGACCGTCGCGAGAGGGGCGGGGTTAGTGCACGCACGCATGCGCAGAGGGCGAGCGTGGGGGCGGGACGCCCGGGTGGGGGCGGGGCGGGACGCCCGGGTGGGGGCGGGGCGGGACGCCCGGGTGGGGGCGGGGCGGGACGCCCGGGTGGGGGCGGGGCGGGACGCCCGGGTGGGGGCGGGGCGGGCCTGCTGCAGCCTCGCGCGGCGTTCATCTTACCGCCTGGGAGCTTGCTGCGCTTAGGGCGCCATTGCATAGCTGCTAGTTTTAATGCTTTTGAATATTTTAGGGAGGGGACGGCGGGAGGTGTTTAGCTTTTTAATGCAACAAGATGTTTCCCAGTTTATGTGATAAGGGCCTCTGGTGAGAGAGACGCCCTTCTTAGACAGAACTGGAAATTTTAGTGTTTATTTCATTGGACTGTAGTGATTAAATAAGAAGACAAAGGACGAGGCTTAACTCAGTACCTGGCACATACGTATAAAAAATAGGGGCTCAATAAATGGTAATGAAAGTTACTAGTGATTCAGATACTCTGAATGTGAACATCCCCTGAGAAGGAAATAAGCTCTATGAAAGCTGGGACCTTCATTCATACGACCCAAATGAATAAAACCAACACGGCTTAAATTGAATATCCTCTTGTCTTTACAGTCGTTAGAATAATTTATATCCTTAACTACATAAAACCCAAACCAACCCACTGCCATCAGTAGATTCTGACTCATAGCGACACTATAGGGCAGAGTAGAAATGCCCCAAGGGATTTCCAAGATTTTAAATCTTTACGGAAGCCAACTGCCTGCCCCATCTTTCTCCCGCTGAGCGGCCAGCAGGTGGGTTCAAACCATCGACCTTTTTGGTTAGCAGCCAACTGCTTTAACCACTTCACCACCAGGGCTCCTCTTGACTAGATACAAAAAAAAAAAAAAAAAAAGGCCCATTGCTGTGGAGTGGATTCCATTCACAGAGACCCTATAGGACAGGGTAGAACTGCCCCATAAAGTTTCCAAAGAGCAGCTGTGGATTCAAATTGCCAACCTTTTGGCTAACAGCCAAGACTCTTAACCATTACACCACTCATGAAGGCAACAATACAAAGTATTTTTTTTTTTTTTTGCTGGGGTTGTTCTGGAGACTACAGACCAATCAATAATACGAGAGCATCATACCTATCCATCCTTATTTTTCACCTCTTTCATGACATTTTTTCTCTTAACCCTTCTAGTTTATAGTGATCAATTCCTTCTTTAAAACTCTCTTGCACTTACAATCAGAACAATACAGTTTAGCATTTATTCATCCTTTTATTTTCCTTATGTGAATTGAGAATCAAATCATTGAAAGACCTTAATCTTTTCTTTCTTTTGTATCCTTCAGCGTGCTTAAGCTGCAGGTGTTATTGATACTTATTTATGCTCTTAATAAGGAATCAACAAGCATAGATGGATTGCAAGTGTTTTGTAGTAGATAATGAACACAGCAAAAGTGCCAACATATTTCATTAAGTGCAAATAAAATTTTCAGAAGTGGATCTTTAACTTTCAGGGATTAAGGAGAATTTTGTTATTGACTTGGTTCTTAGTTTAGGCTTTGCACCTGAGACCCAGAGCTCCCCAGGGACTGGATCCCATAACTGGCATTACCATTGTAGGTTGCCCTGGCAACTGGCACCTTCTAAGATCTTCATTTGCAGATGAAACCTGAAAGCACTCAACTGGCCCAGAAGTCCAGAGAGTGGCTGGATTTACACTTAGATGTTCTATCTAGGAGACTGCAGAGATTAGCAAAGCAGGGTAGGAATTTTTTTTTTTTTTTAGCTTATAAGAAAATAAGTAACGTTCTTGCTACCTAAGAGTTTGGAACTGAGGCCACAGGTCAAATAATGAGAGGTCTGTTTCAACTGGACCACTTAACATTTCACATTTACCTTTCTGGCTAGAAATAAGTTTAGAAACATTGACTTCATTCCTAAGTTTGGTAGATGCAAGGCGTAGTTTATCCCTTGCACTAACAATTCAGTGTTTGGTCCTGGTTCCAAAGAGGCCTGAGGCCAGTGAGTGGAGGCTGATCAAACCAAGAGGAACTGCTTGAGGACCTGATGCTGACTAAACCTCAGGAGGCATGAACAAGCAATTTTCAGAAGAGGAAAACCAAAAGGTTACCAAGTGTACTCAAGGTGGTCAAAAACATCAGTAACAATAAAAATGCAACTAAAACAATATCACAACCTGCCCATTAAAAACTAAAATTAGAAAAGTGAACAACGTCAAGTGTTGGTGGTGACATGGGGACTGTTCTGCACATAGAGCTTTCAACTATACACAGGCCAAGCTGAAGGAACTCACTCAATAATTCATTTCGTTAATCCTGGACCATCTAGTTTTTTTTTATTGAAGTATAATTTAGACACAGCTGATAAGTGGTGGCGCTGGGCCTTACATTCCCTCAGCCTGGATCTAAGGCCATACTTACAACCATGAAGCAATTCTACCTCCCATACAACCATTTTATACTGTTTGCCACCTTGTACCATACTGAAGCTGATTCTTTGTATCAGGAGGTCCCTGGGTTTATATCTTAAGGATAACATTGGCTAAGAGGTATTGTTAAAGACACATAGTAAGTGGACATAAGGTTTTGAGATTCTTGATGTAAAATAGTCTGGTGTCACTCAGTTAAGCTCCAAATTCTGGCTCTGCCACAGACCATATGTAACTCCACTCAAGATATTTAACCTCTCTTTGTCATGGTTACCTCATTTTAAAAATGGAAAGATGCTATATCGTTATCACTTCTAAAACCTCAAAAACATTTTTGTATCTCTGGAATTAGATGGCATGTTATGCTTTGTCAGTGTTTTTTCCTTTCTTAGAGGTATGTAAAATAACGGTGTTTTACAATCAATAGCATCTTAGATTTGATGAAATATCAGTACTACACCATAAAGTAATTCTTCTTGTTGTGTGCCATTGAGTTGACTCCAGCTCATAGCCACCCTATAGGTTTCAGGAGAACTGCCCCATTGAGTTTCTCTCACTGAGCCACAGGTAGGTTTGAACCACCAACTTTTTGGTTAGCAGCCAAGAGCTCAACCATTGTGCTACAAGGGCTCCTTATAAAGTAATTATAACAAATGAATATTTTACACCCTCACATATACCAAAAAAACCAAACCCATTGCCATCGAGTTGATTCTGACTCTCAGGGACCCTACAGGGCAGAGGAGAACTGTCCCATAGGGTTTCCAAGGAGCTGCTGGTGGATTTGTACTACCAACCTTTTAGTTAGCAGCTGTAACTCTTAACCACTGTGCCACCAGGCACTTTCACATATGTGATAAATATTAGTCTTTACACCTTACACATGTGATATTCTTTTATACATGTTAAATATTTAATCAAAAATACTTTAAAAGGTGGGAAAGCTTATTCAAGGATACATGGGCAAGCCTCTGCTTTCTCCCCAAGGATGAAGATGTAGCTCTGATGATGTTGAGTTGGTTGAAGAATCAATATAGCCTTATATTTTTAAATATTCCATTAAAACACATAAATTTTTAGGGCAAGTCCTTTGTTTTTTTAATGTTTTTTTTGTTGAGAATATACACAGCAAAGCATATACCAATTCAACAGTTTCTACATGTACAATTCAGTGACATTGATTACATTCTTTGAGTTGCACAACCATTCTTACCCTCCTTTTCTGAGTGGTTCCTCCCCCATTAACCTAAAATTACTACTCCCTAAATTTCCTAATCTTTTGAGCAGTTGTTGTCAATTTAATCCCATAGAGGTCTTAAAAGAACAGAATGGTCAAGGCAGACATCCTTCACTAGTTAAGCTAAACTATTGTTTGGTTTTAAGACTTCAGTGGTTATTTTTGGTTTAAGGTTTAAAGATTATCTCAGGGTAACAGTTTCAGGGGTTCATCCAGCCTTTATGGCTCCAGAAAGACTAGATTCCATGAAAATTTTAAATTCTGTTCTGCATTTCCTCCCTTTTGATCAGGATTTTTCTATAGAATCTTTGAACAAAACATTCAGTAATGGTAGCTGGGCACCATCTAGTTCTTCTGGTCTCATGGCAAAGGAGGCAGTTGTTCATGAAAACAATTGGTCACACTTTCCATTTCTTCCTCCTATTCCTGAACTTCCATCTTCCTCTGTTGCTCTAGGCAAATAGAGACCAATTGTACCTTGGATGGCAGCCACTTGTAAACTTTTAAGACCCCAGGCATACTCAACGAACTAGGAAGTAGAACAGAAGCATTAAACAAGGAACCGTATTACTGTGACGGAAAAATCACATTGATTAAGACTACGGCTGCACAGGCAATTAATGTAATTGCTGTCAATAAGCTATACACCTGTAAAAAGCTGAATTGGCAAAAACTATGTGATAGATATGTTTCCAACAACAGCATCAAAAGGAGCAATTGCTGAGGCTGCTTATGTACAACCAAAACCTCATGGAATCTGGTTTCTTGGTTTGAAGGTGTAAGGTCATGGTTAAGGGCTATGGTTGCTAACCAAAAGGTCAGCAGTTCGAATCCACCAGACACTCCTTGGAAACGGCATTGGGCAGTTCTACTCTGTCCTATGTGTACTGGAAACCCTGGTGGCATAGTGGTTAAGTGCTATGGCTGCTAACCAAAGGGTCAGTGGTTCAAATCCGCCAGGCGCTCCTTGGAAACTCTATGGGGCAGTTCTACTCTGTCCTGTAGGGTTGCTATGAGTCGGAATCGACTCGACGGCACTAGGTTAGGTTAGGTACTCTGTCCTATGGGTCACTATGAGTTGGTATCGACTTGATGGTGATGGGTTTGGTTTTTTTGGTTTATAGGGTTCCTGTGTGGTGCAGTGGTTAAGAAGTCGGCTGCTAACCAAAGGGCTGTTAGTTCTAATCCATCAGCTGCTCCTTGGAAACCCTATGGGGCAGTTCTACTCTGTCCTATAGGTTTGCTATGAGTTGGAATTGACTTGATAGCAACGGGTTTGGTTTTTTTTTTATAGGGTTGCTATGAGTCAGAATCAACTGCAACAGCACACCACACCAACATCCAGTCTTTTAATTACTTAAGCTTTTTGTTTTCGTGTCTTCTCTGAGTAATTGCTCTGCTCGTGGCAGAGGAAAAGTATTTGAAATTCTTATCAGTTTTGCTTTTTATTTTTTCTCTCTTCAGATTGAAAACTTTTTCAAAATAAGAATTTGAAGTTATTAGTAAACATCAAATATTTTTGCTAATCCTCTCTTTAATTGGTCAGCTAACTGAGGGTTGCCATAGTTCTATCTCCCTCACCTCTCTTTTTATCCAGGAATGTCATGTGCTGTTTCCTTGTGTTTTTTTCTTCTGGACTCAGCTATCTGAACTAGAAGCTAAACCACAGTGGTTTATGTGAGTGTATATTCTAGTTTCATTAATTTTTAAAAAATTTCTTTATAGCTGTTAAATTTCTTAAAGTAGTGAGATTTCTGTTACAGCCTTTGGTTCACATCACATCATCTTTGATGTGATACCCTTACTTAATGACACTAAAGCCAAATTAATTTTTCAATAGAAATAAATTTCTTGGGTATTCACTAAGCACAGAACTCTATTTTTCTATTTTTGTTCTTGTAAAGTCAGTGCTTAGAGGACTTGTAAGATGGTTAATGAGATCCTGTAAACATGAGGAGAAGTATGGTGATTTAAAAAATGATCAGAGCTGAGTTTAGCTCTTAGATTTTTCTTTTAATGTCTAATTCCTTAGAAATGAATAATTATTATATAGCAGTAGGCTAGTAATATGATATAGCAGTAGGCTACTACAATCATGAGTAAAAATTTGGAGTATCATGAACTTATTGTTGTCTCTGAATTTTCTAATTGTTTTTCATGTTAAAACTATGCTAACATAACGGTATGTGAAATATTTCATTCAACAAAATACTAAAAACTGGTTTTTAACCTCTATTTGTTTCAGGGATCTGATTACCAGTCCAGTGGGGATGTTTGGAGGAACACAATGATTTCAGGGAATGATTTTTGGGAAAAACTGTGACATCACAATGTGAAGGCAGGTGATCTAGAGATGGACTGAGCAGCCAAACTTCCTGATATGTAATTATGTATAATTCAGTCATATAACTTGGCATGAAAGTTAATGCACCTTTCTAAATGCAACAGCTCAGTTTCCCTAGATTCTGAATATTTATTAAAATGAAAGTACATTATAATGCTTTAAAATCAGAAAACTTTAAAAAAGGATTAAGAAGTAGAAATCAAGATAATGAGAACTCTCAAAGGCACATAAAATTAATCAATTACAGTTTTGCTCTTGATTCCATTTCATCCATGGAAGTAGAAATTTCTCCATCAAAAATTCTGTGAATTGTTGAATGATTTAGGGTTCATAACTGCTTTTGGAGTTTTTGCCCCTTTCACAAAACTTATTGTGGGCTCCTATTTGATAAGTACTTGTTGATTGAATGACACAGGGTTTAATTTAGTAGGAGAGAATTTAGTTCATCTAAAAAATCCCTGAGAAATGAGTATGTATACTATTCAAGGCAGATTATGTCTCAATGTATATACCATGATTTGATACAGAGAGACTAGCTACAGGCTTCCAAGTTTCTATCCTTTAAACCCGTGAAAGGAAGGAAATCTAGGCTCTTCAGTTTAGCTTCAGCATTATCAGTAAACTCCCTGGAAGCTTTCTGCAGTGGAAGTCGGGGTGGGCCCATTGGAATCCCAGAGACAAGAGTCATGATGGCTTTGGTCTGCGACACTCCAAAACCTAGACAGGAAAAATAAATGAGGAAACGTCTGAATTAGGCATATACTGTTGTTAATTGAATGACACAGGACTTCATTTGCTAGGACAGAATTTAGTTTGAGCTCATCTAAAAAGTCCCTGAGAAATGTGCTACTTAAGGTGGTTTATGACTCAGTGCTGCTGTCTTAGTGCTGGTGTTGTAAAGCTGGTGCAGGAATGCAACATGAAGCCTTCTATCTATGCATGGTGGGGAGCTGGAATTAAACTCTCCATGGAAAACTGGGAGCCAGACTTCTATGGAAAACAACAGAAAAAAACCCAAGTCCACTGATCTCAGAATGGGAATACAAAGAGACTTAACTTCTGCCAGGGCTGTGAGTGGAACAAGATCTTATGAAGGCAATTCCAGGCCTATCCCACATGTGAATGCTATATCCAAATTTGCATTATGCATTTGATATAGGAATCAGATTAAGAAATGAACCGAAAAACTGGTTCTGAACTGGTGGAAGTGTAGTGTCTCGGCACAGGCATAAGTAAAGCCACTTGACAGGACACATCACAATCTGGGGCACAATGGATTCCCCAGAAAACAGCAGTCACTGAAGATGAGCTCAGAGCTAAAACTTATGAAATACATGAGGAAAAAGAAGTAGCATGAGAGCCAGCAAAGAAATGACAAAGTTTACATCTTGAAAATAGATGATAAAAATTATGAAAGACTTCAGAGATAAAAGAATAAAAGCCATAGACTAAAAGAAGGGCATATGAATAAGGGACAGGTAGATTTGAAAAAGAACAACACAAAATACTGGAAGTGAAAAATATCGGGTCAGCAAAATTAAACAGTAGAAAATGGCTGAAGAATTAGCAAATTTGAAGGTACATGTAAGGAAATAACCCAGAATGCAGCAGAGAGGAAAAGTGTGTTATAAAGAATTTGACTGGCCTTTCTCCCTGATTCCTGGAAGGTAACCTCTAAAACCTGTGTAAAAAAGAATTTGTCTAGTATTTGTCCTGGCTCCTGAAGGGCTTAAACCAAAACCAAACCCATTACCATCCAGTCAATTCTGACTCATAGTGACCCTATAGAACATTGTAGAATTGTCCCACAGGGTTTCCAATGCTGTAATCTTTATAGAAGCAGACTGCCATATTCTTTCTCCCATGAAGATGCTGGTGGGTTTGAACTGCCAACTTTTACCTAACTACTGCACCACCAGGGGCTCCTTACCTGAAGGGCTTAGTAACTTCTAAACCCTTTGAATTTCCCAAGGGACTGGACTATCTTTGGTGGTGTGCCTGACAGTTTATGCTAAAGGAAGTGACTCAAGGTGGGCCCTTGATACTTTATGCTAACGAGATGACTCAGGATGGGGGTGGACCACACCAGAAAAACTAACTAGGTAATTAAAGGTTTAGAGCTTTGAACCAGGTGATATTAGCCAGGTAATATCAGATAGGGGGCTGGAGATTGAGTTCGATCACATGGCTAATGATTCAATCAATCACAATGAAACCTGCATAATGACGTCTCAACACAAACTCTGCACACCAAGGTTTGTGTGTGCTTCCCTGACTGACCATATTCTGTGTACATTTATATCCTGGGAGGTTGACACACCCCTGGGGACATGGAAGCTTCATGTATGGGATCCTCCCCGACCTTGCCTTATGTGTCTCTCCCTTTGACTGGTTCCGATTTGTATCCTTTTGCTGTAATAAACTGTCATCCTAAGTATAGTGTTTTCAGCACATCCGGTGAGTTGTTACAGCAAATTATAGAACCTGAGGGGATAATGGGACCTCCTGAATTTGAAGCCAGCTGGTCAGAAGTAAGGGTGGCCCTGGGAACCCTCACACTTCTGGCTGGTATCTGAAGTGAGGGTAGTCGTCTAGAGGACTGTGGCCTTGATTGTGAAGTCTGGCCTAACTCCAGGGAGTTGGCTGTAAGAAGTCATTTGCATTGTAGAATATATATATAAGTTAAGATACAGATTTGAGAAGATCCACCATGTTTTATAGGCTTTCAGAATGAGACTTAAGTGAATGTGGTGAATTATCAATACTCACAGATGCAGTAAAATATGAATATTTACACATAATAGTAGAGAATTTTTCAGAGCTGAAGATAAAGGCCTTCAGATTGAAGGAGAGGAAAAAGCAAATGCACTCTATTTAAAGAACACTAGTAAAAATTACTCATCATAATCCCCACCCCAATCTTTTAAAGTATCTGTGATTTGATTTTTTTAGTTAGCTATTTTTGGCTTTGAGGTATAAAACAGAACTTTCTTATGCTAGAAGTTAACTTATTTACAGTAACAACTGAACACTGGGAATACTAGCATGATTAAAGTAAATAGAATGTAGTTCGTTCATGAAAAATGGACACTTTTAGGCTTATTATGAAGAGGAATAGGCAGCTGCCTTCATGATAAGACTACTAGTTAAGTCTCCCCTTTTGACTAAACCATGAAAACCCCAACCCCCAAGGAAGTCTCACTGAAATAAGCACTTTAAAAAACTGTCTTCAAGAGTCCCTTTTTAAAATGCAAATAATCTGGCACTCCGGCATGAAAGAAAAAGTCTTTTAAACTAATATTCGGAGCAATATGTCACAGAACTGTTATAGTACCACTGCTGGCATGCAAGATAATCTTATGTGGTATACGGATGAACTTTTGTTTTAAAATTTTAATAGCTCAATATCTTTTTTAAAAAATAATATTTTATTTTGTTTTCAGTAAAGGTAGACAGAGCAGTTTAGGTTTCCACTCAACAATTTCTACATAAGTTGTTTGGTGACATTGATTTTATTCTTCACAATGTGTGAACACTCTTATTATTTCCATTTTGGTTGCTCTGTTTCATTAATCTAGTTTCCCTGTCCCCTTACATTTTCATTTTTAAAGTTAATTGTTGACCACTTGGTCTCATATAGGTGATTTTTTTTTTTTTTAATGCACACTCTTATTCTTTACAATTTTTTTTTTAAATTAATTTTTATTGTGCTTTAAGTGAAAGTTTACAAATCAGGTCAGTCTCTCATACAAAAATTTACGTATACCTTGCTATACACTCCTAATTGCTCTCCCTCTGATGAGATAGCACAGTACTTCTCTCCACTCTCTCCTCGTGTCCATTTGGGTAGCTTCTGGCCCCCCTGCCCTCTCATCTCCACTCCAGACAGGAGATGCCAACGTAGTCTCATGTGACCACTTGATCCAAGAAGCTCGTTCTTCACCAGTATTAGGTGATTTTTTAAAGAAGCACAATACTTACAGGTGATATTATTTTGTGAGCCAATCTGTTATTTAGCTACAAGGTGACTTCAGGGGTTAGTTTTGGTTCAAGGTATGAAGAATATCTCAGGCAATAGTCTAGGGGAGTCTTCCACTCTCAATCAGTCCAGTAAGTCTGCTTTTTGTTTGTTTTTTTAGGAATTTGAGGTTCTGTTCCACATTTTTCTCTCATTCTATCAGGATCCATCTATTGTGGTCCTGATTAGAACAGTTGGTAGTGGTAGCCAGGCACTATCTAGTTCTCCTGGTCTCAGGGTACACCAGGGAAGCCGTGGTTTGGGTAGACTATTTGTCCTGTAGTTTGAGTCTTTGTTTCCTTCTTTCTCTTTTGCTCTGGTCAAGTAGTGACCAAGAATTTTATCTTAGATGGCCGCTCAAAGCTTTTAAGACCCCAGGCACTACTCACAGAACTAGGATGTAGAGCATAACTTTATGAAGTATATTATGTCAATTGACCGAAATGTTCCACAAGACTATGGTCCTAGTCCTTCAAACCCAGAAATCCAACCCCATGAGGTGTTTGGTTATGTTTAAGAAGTATCTGTAACTATGCCCTCTATGTGCTTTATTATATACATGAATATATGTGCATATAATCACAGAGATGCATAAACATCAATTTTTATTTTAATGCACACTGGAAATAACTATCATATCAAATGTACAATTTTGTGAAAAGTGCTGCTTAGGAGAAGGGAATAATTTTAAGTAATTGATAGTACTGGTGGCACACAGATATGACAAAAATCAAGAAAGTGGCAATGCAAACGGGAAACATTGTCTTTGAAGGACTAAGAAAGCTGAGAACCCTGCGGAATGAGGGGCATGGCAGGTGGTTAGGCAAGGGAGGTAATGCAGGAAAAGAGGCTCTGAAAGGAGGTAGCAAGTCTGCCAAGAATGTACTTCAGACTTTTCCTGGAGTTGACCTAGGCTTTCAGGAAGGGGGAATCTCTTTCTCTTTTTTTTTTTTTAATTGTACTTTAGATGAAGGTTTACAGAGCAAATGAGTTTCTCATTAAACAATTAATACATATATTGTTTTATGACACTGGTTGTCCACCCCATGACATTTCAACACTCTCCCTTCTCAACCTTGGGTTCCCTATTACCAGCTGTCCTGTCCCCTCCTGCCTTCTTGTCCTTGCCCCTAAGCTGGGGTGCCCCTTTAGTTTCATTTTGTTTTATGGGCCTGTCTAATCTTTGGCTGAAGGAGTGACTTTGGTCCTGAGTTAAAAGGCTGTCCAGGGGCCATACTCTGAGGTTTCTCCAGTCTGTCAGACCGGTAAGTCTGGTTTTTTTTTTTTTTTTGTGAGTTATAATTTTATTTTACATTTTTTCTACAGCTCGCTCCAGGATCCTCTATTATGATCCCTGTCAGAGCAGTCGGTGGTGGTAACTGGGCACCATCTAGTTGTGCTAGTCTCAGTCTGGTGGAGGCTGCGGTAGTTGTGGTCCATTAGTTCTTTGGACTAATCTTTCCCTGTATCTTTGGTCTTTTTCATTCTCCCTTGCTCCAGATGGGGTGGGGCCAGAAGGGCCAATCTCTCACAGAAGTGGAGCATCTGTCATGGGATAAGATTTAACAGACTCTGGAGGGTTTTATCTACTCAAATTCTCTGTATTTCCCCCAAATTTCACTTTGTCATATTATCCAAACTTCTATCCATTTAAGCTTACTTGTGTTAATAAACTCTTTTAAAATTACAAATACTCTTGGGAGGCTTGTCAGTCATTCACAATTTAGTTAAGATCTTAATTTAGACTGCCTCCTTCAAGTACTTCGGCTGAAATCAGGCAGTGTGGTCTAGAATTTTAATGAGCAGAAACAACTAAAGGAAGGGAGTGGTGAAGGTGTAGGAGAGAAGGAATAATGCATGTGCTAAAATGGAAAAAAGATATTTTAGAAAGGTGCCAAAGACCTTCCAATAATTTACTTCACTATTTTATAGGGTCAGCCCTGGAAGTGTTGGAAATAAAGTTCTGTGTGCAACAGAGTATAAAAGTATTCTTGTTGGATTTCTCAGAAAAAGTGCGGTACTCCATTTCCTTTATCCTCTCCAGCAGCAGACAAAGCAGGGAAGAGATCTAGCACTTACCTAGTTTGACCACAAAGTTGATAAATCTCTGGATACAAAACTAGAAAAGCAAAACAAATTTACAGTCAGTATTACTGAACTGTGGTAACAATTTAAAAAACTCAGAGGCAAAATGGCAAAACCCCCAAACTAAAAAGTCTGCATAACTTAATTTTCTGAAGGTCTGTCAGAGTGGGAAACAAACAACCCAGGGTTGAGACCCATTCAGGATAAGGTCGGATTGTTTCATACATACAGGCTTTATTAAATAGGTCTGTGCAGAAAACGAGCTCAATGACAGAATAGCATAATGAAGAGTAAAGATGGGAAAGGCACCCCTCATCTATCTGGCTTACACAGGTAAATTTATTGGCTGCTGCAGTGGTTTTCAAACTGGGGTACATGTACCTCTGGGGTACTTTCCAAGACACCCAAGGAGACTTTCCAGGTAGCATTCAGCCAAGGCTAAGATTTCTCTCTTTTTTTTTTTTTTTTTTGTGGTTACAACTCTTTATTTTCTCCCCCCTTGAATGAAATCTTATTTCTTTAGTGTTGTAAAACTATATGTAACACAACATTTGCCAACTTAGTGTTTGTCATGTGTATAGTTTAGTGACATCAATTCCATGAATCATGTTGTACAACTATCACCAATATCCACTGCCAAATTTCCATCACCATAAATGGAAACTCAATGCTTCCTAAACAATGACTCCTCCTTTCCCCTTCCCTCCTGCCCCTGGTAACCACTAATAATCTTTGGTCTCTATATATTTACCAAAGCTAAGATTTATGGGAATCAATTTCTAGATCCTCAGCTTCCAAAAGTACCATTTTCTAAAACTGATCAGCCTAAGAAGTCACATATAATGGAGGTGCAGGTTGATTTCTTATACTTCCCCTTTACAGTCCTCCTTTGCCTACTTCTGAAAAAATAAAGATGAACCTCCCACATCATTGCCTTGGGACACCTCTGGGGCACCAAGCAAAGGAACAAATAAAAATGTTGGTATTGATGTTGATTAAGAGAGTGGCAGAGTCATTCCTCTACTGAATGGACAACAAATCCCCTTGAAAATCAAAGGGTTTTCAATTCTTTCAATGTTGCAACTCTGGTTGTCAGCTGAAAATCATTAAATTATCAAGCATTCTGTGATTTTTGGCATATGACTCAAAGTGTTCAAAGAATTAGTGACATTGCTACTGCAAAAATTCTTCCATTCTTATCTACTCATTTATATGAAAGGGGTTTCTTGGCACTTCTCCAAAAAAAAAAGAAAACAAACAAAAAAACCCCAGAACTATACTGATGCTGAACCTTAGCTCATCCCAGCATTAAGAAATATTCATCCATGATTTCATGAATTAATTAAAAAAAATAGTTACGTCCATCTCATTAAGAGATGCATTTTTAATTACATTTTACCTTTATGGTAAAGTATTTATCAAAATGTGTCATACATTTTTGTTGTTTTAATCAATTGTGTACTTAGTAACAAAAATTCAGTGCAGGATAAAATTTTAATACTCAAAGTTTTACAAACATATATATATGTATATGTTCTCGCTCCCCACCTCCCACTCAGACTACAGCAGACTACTTTCACTATTCGGTACTTAGCTGCTTTTTTCAACTAAATATATCATGGAGATCTTTCCACAGCAGTACATCTAAAGGTATCTCATTCTTCTAAAGGGCTGTACAGAGTTCCATGGTATAAGTCAAACAATATATTCAACCATTTCCTATATGTGGTTGTTTCCATCTTTTGCTATCAGCAATGCTGCAAGGAGTATCTTCGTACATGTGTCATTTACACTCACATAAATACAACACGTGGCATTTAAGTCCATGAGAATGAATAACATAAACTTTACCTTTTTAACTTGTCTGCTTCTCTACTTGACTGAAAGCTCCTTGAGGGCAGAGATCAGCTTTATCAAAATTATGTACCCAGCCCAGGCCCTGGCATATGAATGAGTAAAGGAGACCTATTCACACTTGCCTTCTCTGAGAAGCATAGAATGTGGTAAACTAAATTCCTTACCCACATTGTTTTGAATGAGATGCTTTATTTGAGTAAGACTAATGGGAAAAAAGGAGCCCTGGTGGTACAGTGGTTAAAGTGCTTGACTGTTAACCAAAAGGTCAGTGGTTTGAACCCACCAGCCGCTCAGCCACTGTCTGCTTCCGGAAGGATTATAGCCTTGGAAACCCTATAGGGCAGTTCTAATCTGTCCCATAGGGTCGTTATAAGTCGGGATTGACTCAATGGCAGTGGGTTTAGTTTTTAATGGGTAAAAAAAGATGGAAACTGGCCCAGCCATTTTCATTTGAGAAATCACTAAGTGGAAAAGTCAACATCCCAGCTGTTAAGCAGTTTATTCCAGTCTATTATTTCCCTGTCATTCAGCTCAGAACAGGTTTGGAATTTTCAAAAATAAATTTTCCTAGGAAACTAAGGCAAAAGAAAATAAGCATTGATACATAGAGAGGGTAGAGTCTATAAAAGTCAGAGTTCTTATCCTAATTGAAACCAGAGTTTAGCTAATGTTTAGTTTGGTTGGCATAGTTTCCTAAGTCTCCACCCTGTTCCTGCTCTCAGCCTCACCTGGTGTGGGGCTGAACAAAACTGTCAATATTAGATTAAGCTATTCAAACTTTAAGGAGGAAGTAGAATTTAGGCTGGATCAACTTTCAGACCCAAAGGGTGGGAATCTTGCTTATCCCCTCTTCCATTCCAGCATATTTTCTTGGGACACTCCTTGCACCCACTTTTACTAGCCTGAAAATCCCTGTGCTTCTTAGCTCCGGAAAGTCTTCCTCTTGCTCCTACCCTATTTCTGTCTGCTCCCCTCCTAAAAGTACACACACTATCTAGCTGTTGAAACTGGTTCTACCCGTCAGTGAGGACCTTCTTTCCCCAGACAGCTAAGCTGGCCTCCGCCTTACGGTAATGGCAGACATCATTTCCCCTGGGGTTGTCCCCATAACACATCAGCTCCTGCTGCTTTCCTCTTCTGTTTCAAAGTCAGTGACTCCTTTTGATTTACCCAGCAGGCTCCTGTTTCCTGCCTGGTGGCATATTTCCAAGGTAAAGAAGGCTGACCTGCTCCAATTTTGGATTAAGCATTCCCTGTTTAATCCAAGTTTTATAGCTTTCTCACATTCTCTGATGACTCAGGTGTGATGTCCTCAAGGGGACAGTGTCTGGTCATTTTCCCAGAACTTGGTCACTTTATTTTACAATTACAAAAGTACTTTGAACATACAGTAGAAATATGATCGGTGGAGAAGAGCAGAGTCACTCTCGTATTAGCCTGTCCTTGCTGGACATCTAGGGGACACATACAATGCGGACAGGTTTGGTTTTAAACAAGAAAAAGCAAGAAACAGAAGAAAAGTAAAGAAAGAGGCAGCTAGGCAATGTTAATGAGGACAGATGGTAGGAATGTTGATGAGCAAGAAGGATAAGAATTCTCAAGCAGGAAGAAAAAAGGCTATAATTTTGGTGAAGAGAAGAAAAAATTTACCTGATAATTCAGGGCTGTAGAAAAATCCTTTTGTTCAAAAGCCTCTAACATCTGGTTTGTCTTTTTCCCCAGGTAGTTATAGGTACTGGCAAGAAAACAGAAAATTACCACAGGTTCAATAACTCAACTGGAAGGGTCTAGATCTTCAAACCCAGGCCACCTGGACGTCTGTTTTTAGGCCCTCACCTATTAGAAGAGTGTCCCAGCAGTACTAAGTAGTGCCAGAGGAGGAGGAGAGGCAGAGAACAGAAATGGGGATAATGAATAGAAGGAAAAATGGGAAAGAAAATATGGAATTTGATAGGGAGAGCTGAGGCAAACACCTGCACCAAGGAACACACACAGGCTCAACGCTAGGTAAGAAATGTGGTTAAAATCTGGTGTCTGAGGCAAGTCCTATAAAATCCTTAATGTTGAAAAACTGGGTCAATGAAGCACCACAGTAAAAGAAGCAAATTCCAACAAATTACTGAGTTCCCAGCCAACTTAGAGACTAGTTTCTAGAGAATAATGTTGAGAATGATAATAATAAAACGAGAAACTCTTAAATGCCTATTAGATTCCAGGTGCTTGACATAAATTATGCCTAATCCCTTCCAAAGCCCTGCAAGGTAGGCCTGACTTCTATTTCACTGTGAAGAAACTATTGCTCAAAGAAGGGCTACAGAGTTATCCCAAAGGCCTTCCATCACTTCAGGTTGTCTTGTATGACAATTCAACAAAAATGAAAGTGAGAATGGTTATTGGATCTGATACATTCTTGGAAATGTAGAAAAACATCTTTAATGTTATCAGTAAGGACAAATGTCTAAGACTAATCACTGAATTCTTATGAGAGAAGCCTGCAAGGTAGAAGATTGTAGAAACCCATAATAAGGGTGTCTCCCCCATTTCTTTAAAGGAGAAACATAAGCACAGAGAGGTTAATAGCTTCTCACATAATAAGTCAGTATCAAAAAATCTATCTTGATACACCAAGAACACAATGTTGTTGGTCCTTGTATATGCAGCTAGATCCTGGGATCAACAGCAAGGGATTCTCAGAACATGAACAAAAGTAGGAAAAAAAAAAAAAAAAAAAATATATATATATATGTAATTGAGATAAGTCACTTGTACTGGTGAAACACCCCTAAGGCACAGTATGTACTTGGGCTGGACATCTGAAGAGTTTCAGAACCCTAAAATCTGCATCCTAATGGCCTCAGGTGTATCCTCACTTAGACAGAGAGGAATGCGTTAATAATGAAGAAAAACTGAAGTCTGACCAACTGTACTTTGCTTAGTCTGAGAAAGATTATATTGACAGTTAAAATGGCTAGTATGGAAGCCAAAAAAATTGGAAGAACTTTCAGGGAAAAAAAGTTCCAAAGTCAGCAGGTACAGACACTTAGGTTTCCTTTGTTGATTCATCCCTGCAGTGATAAGGGGTGCAGCAGGCCACTCTAGCTTGGTGAACAAGCCATTATCTGACACAGTCTGTCTGTATCAAAGCCATATTCACCAATATAGGTTACGAATATTACTTTGCTTTCCCTGTACTTTTGCTATAGAGGGGTCCTGGTAGCACAGTGGTTAAAGTGCTCAGCTGCTGATGGCAGTTCAAACCCACAAGCCGCTCTGAGGGGAGGAAAATGTTTGACAGTCTGCTTCCATAAGGATCATAGCTTTGGAAACCCTATGGGGCAGCTCTACTCTGTCCTGAAGGGTTGTTATGAGTTGGAATCGACTAGATGGCAGTGGGGTTTTTTTTTTTTTGTTCGGTTTACTTTTTTTATAGGGAGGGCACTTTCAAATGGAAATATTTCAAACAATCTACTTGCAGCCATACTTATAATGAATTAGGTTAGCATGTGCAGTGAACCTGCTAATCTATTTGCTTGCTCTTTGGCACTTGACTACATGATTCTGCTTCCCTGGCTGCAGCTGACTGGATCTGGGGTAGACGCTTGACTGAGCTGTGCTATGGAGTGAAATCCTGAGATGTCACTTTTGGGCAGCCATGGTTGGTCACGTGCATGCTGGGGCAAATGCCCATCTGGAGAAAGAGAGAGAGAAGGAAAATGAACAGATGTGCAGACAAATGCAGGGATGAGAATCTCCGAGGACCACAATGGAGAATGATCTGCCTAGCTGTTGGGAGCGTCACAGTTCCTGGTTTTCACCCCTCTGAGGCCTCCCTGCTCTTCCTCCTCTTAGTTTTGCGTCATTTCCCAGTATTTCTATACCAACTTGTCTTCCTTTATATAAGCTAGTTTAAGTGGTTTTTTGTTACTTGTAACCAACTAATTTCTGATAAAATAGTGTGAGCCCATTTCTGAGACACTGATACCTGGGGCCTACAGAGCTAAGGGCCAATGAAGTCAGAACCACTGTTCATGTTCTCAGCTGCTGTACTCATTTGTCTCATCTCTAACTGCAACAGGTGCTTTTAAGTAACAATAGCTGAGTTTCTAGCAAGCTGCTAAACCCCAATTAGTTCCACTTCACTAAAGAATGTGGGAAAGAAAGGTAACTTGTATTAGAAAGGGTGTATGTGTAAGAATCACCACGCATTTGTCAATTTGTTGAACTATGGTGGCTTACACATGTTGCTATGATGCTGTAAGCTATGCTACCAGTATTTCAAATACTATCAAGATCACCCATGGTGGACAGGTTTCACTGGAATTTCCAGGCTAAGACAGACAAGGAAGAAAGACCTGGCAATCTACTTCTAAAAATTAGCCAACAAAAATCCTGTGGATCACAACAGAATATTGTCCAATATAGAGCTGGAGTAGTCCCTGGGTGGTGCAAATGGCTAATGTGCTTGGCTGCTAATTGAAAGGTTTAAGGTTTGAGTCCACTCAGAGGCACCTTGGAAGAAAGACCTGACAATCTATTTCTGAAAAACCCGCCACTGAAAACCCTATGGAGCACAGTTTTACTCTGACACACATGGGGTTGGCATGAGTTGGAATCAATTCCACAGCGACTGGTTTGTTTTTTTTGTTCTTCTCGTGGTGGAAGATGAGTCCCCTAGTGGCTGCAACAATGAACTCAAGCATACCAATGATTATGAAGTTGGCACAGTACCAGGCAATGTTGTAGTCTCTTGTACATGGGGTTGCTGTGAGTCAGGGTCGACTCAACGGTAGTTAACAACATGTAAGAAGTATAGCTACCATATTTTCACACAAATAATGTGCAGTATTTTCATAACTGCTGTTATGCCAATTTTTTTATATGTTGCTGTAAAAAAATTAGCATAGTGTGCTTATGAAAATACCTTGTGGGGGAGAGGTATGGACTGGCAAACAAATGTAGATGGAATGTCTTCCTTGGTACTCAAGTGATGAATGCCTTTATGGGGGGACTTTACAGTTACAACCATTGGGAAAAATGAGTCATGCTTACCTGCCCACTGCTCCAGTTGCTCCCATCACCAAAGCACTCAACAGTTGCTATCAGAAATAGATAAAGAGTATTCACATTCATGAAAAAAAGAAAGGAAAAAAATGCTATATAAATAGCTACATAAATTGCTTTGGAAGGGAACTAACCTGCTGAGGTATGCCAGTGCATGACTTACCTCATCTACACCAAAAAGGAAAGCAAACTGTCGCTGGCGATTCTGATCAACACATTGCCCAAAGTCTAAGAGATCTGTGTCACTGAACTTCAGCCCTTGGAAGGTGGGGATCTTATCCTGAATCCCAGCCAACAATTCCTCAGCACGAACTGTGCAAAACAATCAATGCTTCATGAATCTGCACACTTCTAGAAAATACCAAATAACATCTCACACAGCCTCACACATCTCCACTAAGATGCCAGGGCTTGTGGATGTGGATTGGGCATCATTACTTGACTCCAACTAGAAGTCCCTACGTAGCTGCCAAATTAGTCCAAAGGTTTCCATTCTCTCAAAGGTAATAGGTGGATATTTATAAGGCACACTTCTACTTCGTCTTTTAAGAATGTTAGAAATAAATAAAATTAAAAAAAACAATCTCTGAAGTAATGTCATCCAATCGTAATAATCTTCTAGCTGGAGAAGTACAGTAATGATTAAGAAAAAAAAAAAAAGCTAGGAGAAAAATCAAAAAAGATCAGAGTACCTTCCCATGCGCCAGGCCCTGACAATACAGTAGAATACAAGGTAGACACAGCCTGTGTGAAGGGGCAACTGTGTCTGCTAAAAGTAGCTAGGAGTCAACTCTTATTTCATGCTTAAGAACTTCCATTATAAAAAAGTTGGTGTAAATGCCTGATGTTGTTGTTGGGTGCTGTCGAGTCGGTTCCAACTCGTAATGACCTTATAGGACAGAGTAGAACTGCCCCATGGGGTTTCCAAGGAGGGGCTGGTTATCGGCCAAGCTCTTAATTGCTGTGTCACCAGGGCTCCAAATGACTGATAAGGACTGGGATATTAGAGTGACTTACTTTGGGGCAATTGGAACTGTCTAGTGAAAGGTGTCATGCTTTTGTGCTGTGAGGAAAAGTTTGGCTGGAGTGGGAATTACTTAGCAAGATAGGGTAAAATAAAGTGTGAGGGGTGGAGGGAAAGGAACATCTAAAGACACAGTACTTACTCTTTACCCCTGTCAAGGCAGGAATGTGATAGTAATAAAAAGGCAATGCAGGAGCCGCAGCAGCCACCTCCTTTAGGAAATTAATTAGGACATCTGAAAAACAGGAGGAAGAGTCATGAGGTGAACAAGTGTAAGGCAGTGGCTCTACTTGGTAAAAAGAAAAAACAAATCATCTAATGAAATGCAACCATCATTCTTGGAAGCAGAGAATTCTTGACCGCGTTTACCAGCTTTTATTGCTACTGCAATGTCTTTGCAATTCACTTCATCCTGAACCTTATTTTCCTTTCTGTAGAAAGGTCAAAATAAGATTATCATTTTGCCATCATATGAAACTATTTAAAAATTGGTACAAATGTTCCCACACATTAAGAGAAGATCATCAAATATTTTTATAAAAACCAAAAGCCTTTCAACCAGGAGATAGGATTCTTATCCTCTCACTTCAGAAGGACTAAGTGTGGTCAGTGAGCCACAGAGGCTTGCATTAGAAATAGAACAATAAGATTATAACTGGGAAGATTCTATAACAAAAAGATGAACAATGTTTTATGTAAGAGTAGCGACACACCGCACACTAATTTAACGAGTTCAGTTCTTCCTCCTTTTGGGAAAAATTCAGATACATCAGAAGATTATTCAGAAGACTGCTCACTCTAGTTTACTGAGAAACTGGGATTTCCTATGTGTCATCCAGCATGAGTTTCAAATGCAACATTACCACAGATGACGGATAAATCCAGCCGACTTGCTTATACTTTGGATGTCATCGGGGAGCAAGAGAGAAACTTTTATGTACTCCGTCTGAATACTGCGATGGTGTATTGTGTCTATAATAAACATTTCCTGATGTGTGAATTGTGCGTAATGCAGTATTTTTCCTTTGTTCACCTTTTGGGAAAAATATTCATGTGAAATTTCTAAAAACCATGTGAAAAAACTTCTAAAACGTTACTTCTAAATTCCCAAATTAGCAATATTTTGTTTATCTACATTAATAACTATTCCTCCCTACCAACAACAGTCGACATTTCATGATGATATTGACCTATTATACATTTAATTATGAATTTAATCATGCATGCTAATAGCATCTTGCCTAATTTTTATCCTTTAAAAATGTCTTATTTCTTTTTTTGCTAATCAAAAAGTATTAAAAAGGATCAATTTACTTGGAAATCTCAAGTGATTTCCATAGAGAAAACAGTGGAGAAGGAGAAAGCAATAACCTGATATTTTGGAAGGTAGGTTTTTGTTTTTTTTTTTTAGTGGATATTTCTGTGAAATCTCTTCAAATCCATCATTCACTCATTGCCTAGAATGGGACAGTAGTCCTAAAGTGCCTGTCACTTGTATTCTTCCCATACTTTGTCATCTGACCCTGACACCCTATTCAGTTGAATGACCCAGGAACAATTACCTATCAGCTGACCAGGGGACTGGTGGATGGCCCAATCAAATCACTTGGTGAAAGAGTTGAAGCCCTTTAATGCAGTCTCTTCTTTTATGGATCCAGGAAGCAGAAATGCTCCAGAGGATCATTATACCACTGCAATCTCATGCTTCTAGTCTATAGGACTTTACTTTCATGAATTAGATATAACCATTTTGAATGGCAGCAAAAAGAAGGGGACCAGGTGAGACACTATGAGCTTGGACCTATTGTTATGGATTGAATTGTGTTCCCCTGAAAGATAGGTTGAAGTCCTAACCCCTATATCTATGAATGTGACCTTGTTCTGGGAAAGAGGGTCTTTCTCTCAAGACATTATCAATTAAATTATACTGAAGTAGTGTGGGACCTAGTCCTAATCCTTTCTGAGCGGTGTCTTACAGAGAACAGACATGAAAAGGGACACACATGGGGAAGACATCATGTGAAGATATGTCTACAAGTCAAGGAACACCAAGGATTGCCAGCAGCCACCAGAAACAAGGACAGAGGCATGGAATGGATCCTCTTTCAAAGCCCTCAGATGGGATTGACATGGCTGAGATCTTGATATGGACTTCTGGCCTCCAGAATTGTTAGAAAACAAAATCCTTTTCTTCAAAGCCACCCACTTGGTGGTATTTTGTTATGGCGGCCCTAGGAAACTGAGACCTATTTGCTTACCTTTGTTCCATGGCTTGAGAAAGAAAGGTGCAATGGCAGCAATGCCATCAGCTCCTATTTCTGCTGCATGTCGGGCCTTTAAAAGAAGACCATATTGGAGGAAGTGATTTATCAAAGTCACCCACAGCTTAAAGACATTAGAGTTTAGCAGCAAACATTTTAAATTTGCCAACTGATGCACCACTGACAAGTGGAAAAATTAACCAAACTTAATGATAAATGTCACTGCCAGGAAAGCCCCAGGTTTCAAAGTAGAGCTCCTTAGTGGAGGTGAGCTGTGCACTTAATCTTATTCTTCTTTGGACATTAGTCCAAAATCTATAGGTGACCCTGATGGTATGTGAAATACTGGTGGCATCGGTTCCAGGCTAAGGAGACATGAGCAGTTCATTTTGTTAAGTTCTCTGTTAATAGGAACTCTTGCAGATATAATTTCTCTTCTATTGTTCATTCCACTGGGTGATACTGTCTCTCCTGTCCAGTGATATGACAGTCATATTTTGAATTTTATATTATAGATAAGAAATGAATACAGTTGAGAAAGGTTGAGAAGACAAAAATTGTACATATCACAGAAGATACACTGCACCATTCCTCTGATGTTTTCTTAGCTCTCCTCTGAAAAAATTTAACTTTTCTTCCTGCTGGGCCCCTGTAGAATTTTGTGTCTATCTCAAGTAGAGCACCTCAGCCTACTACATTGCAAGACAATTAATTGTTTATGATGACTGTCCTCCCACTAGCTAATAAGTTCCCTGAGGGCAGGGATCAGATCTTATTCCCTCTTGTGCCCAGGCCTATCATGGTGCTGGACACATTGCAGGTACTCCGTAAATGCTCGTTGATTATCTTAGGACATGCTCCACTTTCCAAAAGGGAACAAGTACCTCCTTCTGAGACTTTAACTAGTAATATCTACATCCAGTAGATGTGGTTAACTTTCTGCTGAAGTAAACTTCCCATTGCCGTCGAGTCGATTCCAACTCATAGCAACACTGTAGGTAGGGCAGAGAACTGCTCCATGGGGTTTCCAAAGCTGTAATCTTTATGGAAGCAGACTGCCATATCTTTCGCACATCTAGCAGCTGAGCGCTTAACCACTGCACCACCAGGACTCCTTAGAAGTAAACTAGGAGAACTAAAAAGAAAAGATTTGGATATAGCCCAAAGACCAATCAAGATGTTCTGGGTATAATTTCATTAGCACAGGTCTGGAATCTGATGTATGTGAATCACTTATTTAGTATCCTGTCTAGGAAAAGAGTGAAAGGGTAACCTTAGCCAGAAGCAAAGAAAAAGGAAACATCCCGGAGACTTGTGAAGAAGCCAATATTAATGTCTCCTTAGCAAGATTATCCCATACCAGGGATTATCCCTATATCTAGATTATCTCTATAGTTTTCTAGTATTCAGAGCATTGATACTGTCTTTAATTTCATGACATGACAATCATATTTTAAAGTTTGTATTACAGACTGGAAAATAAAAAAATTGAGAAGAGAAGAAAAGGGTTTCCTACATCATGCTACCTTCATTGAGAGACCCTTTCTGAGAAAAACAAATCAAGTGTAAGAAGAATAAAATAAATCTCCAAGTTCTAATACTAGGCTTATCAAGTAACTGTCTAGTAAAAAGTCTTCCCTCATGGCTTGCCCAAGAGTACCGAACTGCAATTTTGCAAGTATGTATTATACATCTCATTTCTTAATCCAGATAATACAAAAAAATAAACAAATGATTAGATCAAGTCATTGTGAACTTTTGGAGTTAAAGTATCTAAATTCTAGAAACATAGTTAATTAGTAGCAGTCTAGGCACTGGACCTTCTTATAAATGATTCTAAGCATGTTTGTGCTTTCTTTTCCTACCCAATTCAGCCCAGACCTCAAAACTGCTACACCACCTACTTTGCTGCTGGCAACTTTAACTCCTTTCTCCCTTGCCTTCTGCCCCACCTAATCTGCTAGTCCCTAAACCTAGAGCAATCCAATAGGCTGCATTCTTATTTCTATGTTCTGGGTAGAGTGCCTGGAAAAAAATTTGTCCACAGTCGTGTTGACAAATTTATGACTTACAACTTTAGTTGGTCTTCAACATCAATGGGCAATCCCTTTGTGTTTCAGCAATTCTCAACTTTTCCTACTCTTCCAGCCTTTACCCATCTTCCATCCCTTTATGCCTCCTAATTCCCAGAGAAAACTGAGGTTGGCTCAGGTTCTGCTTCTTACCTGCAAGCTTAGCTACATCTATACTCATCCTTACTTTCCTTGGAGGAAGAGGTGCCTCCATCTCCTATCCAAAGCTCTGTGGTAGCCATCACCTTGGGCTATAGCCCTTTCTTTATGGCTCTGTGCCTGCCTCTAGACATTGAGCTCCCTGAAGTTCCACATCTTATCTTCTCCAGGACAGCAACCAGCACATAGCAAAAATGCTACTGACTTTAGCGTCTGCACAAAAATGGAGGCCCCTTGAGCGGTCTCTCCCAGATGGACCTTCATACATACCAGTTCTTGGGACTCCTTCAAGCTTAGTGCTCCCACATGAATCACCACCTGATCCAACCTGCAAGACGGAAAACACTGTTGCAACACTTGAAGTTTAGCAGTAACACAGCAGTAAGGATAAGCAACATGCATTGTCCTGATTTGTGCTAGTTTTAGCCATTAGCAAACACCTTATCAGGAAGAAAAGCCTGGTGATCTATTTCTGAAAATCAGCCAGTGAAAACCCTGTAGATCACAATGGTCTTATCCGCCATCATTCATGGGGATAGTGCAGGTCTGGGCAGTGTTTTGTTCCTTTGTGTATGGACTCACCATGAATTGGGGGCCAATTTGACAGCAGCTAACAATATAATGCCTTATTAATCTCAAGGCTATTAAATTCTACAGTGGCCTATCGAAAATTTAGGTAATTAAAAGGGTTTATGGTGATCTTTTTTAAAGAGCCCACCAATATCATGTTATTGAGAGGGTGGCTGTGATTTGAAAGTACCTGAGATGATTGTGATTTCACAATAGAGAAGAGTCAACTCTATACAAGCACTTTCAAGGTAAAGTTCAAATTATACTCCATTTCTTCCTTATTGGGGAGTCATTCCTGCAACTGCCTTAGTTTAGAGCCACTGAGAAAGCAGTGTGGTTATACAGTAATAGAGAGTTTTCACATTACCAGCGGCAAAAATATATGCTGAACGCTGTTGAACATGCACAGAAATGGGATTAGCATAGTCTCTCATGATGTTAGAGGTGGAAAACCCTGAGATAATTTAGTTCAAGCCTGTTATCTCACAGCAGAGGAAATGGGGACCTGCAGAGATTGGTATTTTATAAACATGCTTGCATAAAAACAGCTCTAGGCTGTGAAAACAGCTGTAAAATTCGTAATTCAATTCTAGCTAGAATAAATGATCTAGTTTAATACTGCTTAGAATCAAAAATTTATGTGTCAGACATTATATTTTTGTAAGTGAATGGCATTGCATGTATTTATATAATATTTATTGATTTAAATGAGCAAAAGTACATTAAACAATCAAGAAGCCAATGGTGAATGGAGCACTAGGAAAAATATCTGAGTGGGAAGAGGTACAAGGTAGCTGTTAAAATCTTATACTCTCTGTCATGGATCGAATTATGTTCCCCCAAAAATCTGTGTATCAACTTGGTTAGGCCATGTGTGGTTGTCCTCCATTTTGTGATTGTAATTTTATGTTAAGAGAATTAGGGTGGGATTGTAACACCATGCTTACACAGGTTACCTCCCTGATCCAAGGTACAGGGAGTTTCCCTGGGGTTTCGCCTGTACCACCTTTTATCTCTCAAGAGATAAAAGGAAACGGAAGCAAGTAGAGAGTTGGGGACCTCATACCACCAAGAAAGCAGCACCAGGAGTAGAGTGCATCCTTTGGATCCAGGGTTCCTGTGCCTGAGAAGCTCCTCGACCGTGGGAAGATTGAGGACATGGACCTTCTTCCAGAGCCGACAGAGAAAGAAAGCCTTGAATTTGGACTTTTAGCCTACTTTATCTTGAGGAAATAAACTTCTCTTCGTTAAAGCCATCCACTTGTGATATTTCTGTTATGGCAGCACTAGATGACTAAGACAGAATTTGGTACCAGGAGTGGGGTGCTGCTCTAACAGATACCTAAAATGTGGAAGCAGTTTTGAAACTGTGAATGGATAGAGTTGCGACAGTGGCAGAGGACTGGCGCAGCAGAGAACCTGCAGTGGCAGAAAAGTGGCAAGAGCAGGGAACCAACAGCAAGAGAGAACCAGGAGACCAGCGTGAGACAGTGCAAGAGCTGACCCATGGAGCGAGACAGCTGAGTGCCTGTGTGCAGGAGGCTTCCTGGTGGAGTGGGCTGCCTCTAGGCACTTATTAGCGGAGCTACAGAGCTTTAGAACACTTGCCCCAAAAGGGCAGATGCAGGCGGGAGGTCTGAAGAGCTGAGAGGCCAAGAAACCAGGAAGCAGAAGCTGAAGAGACAATACAAGAAGCCAAACTGCCTCAATCTCAAAAGGTATGGTCAGGACTTCAGGGGTTCCAAAGGGTGGGGGCATGGCCTCTGGTGTTTCTAAGTGTGGAGATGCCACTCAGATGAACTAGGAAAATTGTATGCCTAAAGCTGGGGGAGCAGAGTTGCTGTTCTAGTAGGCGTGGAAGGTGGAGCTGAAGCCCAGGGCTGAGAGGCCTCCACTCAGAATCCAGAGTGTGGCCAATAGTTATAGTCTGGAAGGCAGGGCTACTGTGTGAATGGTCTCAGAGAACAAGGGATTATTTTCAAAGTTTTGAGGGCTAATGTAATGTGTTTTGCTGACTTGCTTGGTGCCTGTCATCTGTTTTTTTCCTACAGTTTCTCCCATTTGTAATGGAAATGTCTAGCTTGTACCTGTTCTGCCACTGTACCTTTGGAAACAGATAATTTGTATTGTAGATTTCACAGATGAAGAGCAATTTTTGGATTTTGGACTTGGCATTAAGACTTTTGCTATCATATGATGGGGTGAATATGTTGTGCATGTTGCAAGGATATGATTTTTAGGGGGCCAAAGGGTGGAATGTCATGGATTGAATTATGTCCCCCCCAAAATATGTGTATTAACTTGGTTAGGCCATGTGTGGTTGTCCTCCATTTTGTGATTTTAATTTTATGTTAAAAGGATTAGGGTGGAATCGTAACACCACCCTTAACACAGTTACCTCCCTGATCCAAGGTAAAGGGAGTTTCCCTGGGGTTTGGCCTGTACCACCTTTTATCTCTCAAGAGATAAAAGGAAAGGGAAGCAAGCAGAGAGTTGTGGACCTCATACAACCAAGAAAGCAGCACCAGGACCAGAGCACATCCTCTGGACCCGGGATCCCTGCGCCTGAAAAGCTCCTCAACCATGGAAAGATTGAGGACAAGGACCTTCTTCCAGAGCCAACAGAGACAGAAAGCTTTCCCTTGGAGATCACACCTTGAATTTGGACTATTAGCGTACTTTACTGTGAGGAAATAAATTTCTCCTTGTTAAAACCATCTACTTGCGATATTTCTGTTATGGCAGCACTGGGTAACTAAGACACTCCCTGAAAAATAAGGAACAGAATTTCAATTTTCATGGAATCCAGACTTTCTGGAGCCATTGAGGCTGGATGAATGCCTGAAACTATTGCCCTGAGATAATCTTTAACCCTAAGGCCTTAAACCAAAAATATCTCCTAAAGCCTTCTTTTAAGCCAAAGAAAATTCTAGCTTAACTAGTAAAGAATGTCTGTTGTGAGCACAGTGCTTTTTTTTTTAAATAATTTTTAGGGTCGCTATGAGTCGGAAGGAAACCCTGGTGGCATAGTGGTTAAGTGCTACAGCTGCTAACCAAAGGGTCGGCAGTTCGAATCCACCAGGCGCTCCTTGGAAACTCTATGGGGCAGCTCTACTCTGTCCTACAGGGTTGCTGGTGAGTCAGAATCGACTCGACGGCACTGGGTTTGGTTTGGTTTATGAGTCGGAATCGACTCAACAGCAGTGGGTTTTATTGTGCTTTAAGTGAAGGTCTACAAATCAAGTCAGTCTCTCACATAAAAACTTACACACACCTTACTACATACTCCCAATTACTCTACCCCCAATTAGACAGCCCCCTTCCTCCTTCCAGTCTCTCTTTTTGTGACCATTTTGCCAGCTTCTAACCCCCTCTACCCTCCCATTTCCCCTCCAGACAGGAGATGCCAACATAGTCTCAAGTGTCCACCTGATGCAAGTAGCTCACACCTCATCAGCAATCCTCTCCAACCCATTGTCCAGTCCAATCCATGTCTGATGAGCTGACTTTGGGAATGGTTCCTATCCTGGGCCAACAGAAGGTTTGGAGACCATGACCACCGGGGTCATTCTAGTCTCTGTCAGACCATTAAGTCTGGTCTTTTTATGAGAATTTGGGGTCTGCATCCCACTGTTCTCTTGCTCCCTCAGGGGTGCTCTGTTGTGTTCCCTGTCAGGGCAGTCTTCGGTTGTGGCTGGACACCGTCTAGTTCTTCTGGTCTCAGGATGATGTAGTCTCTGGTTTATGTGGCCCTCTCTGTCTCTTGGGCTCATAATTACCTTGTGTCCTTGGTGTTCTTCATTCTCCTTTGATCCAGGTGGGTTGAGACCAATTGATGCATCTTAGATGGCTGCTTGCTAGCATTTAAGACCCCAGATGCCACTCTTCAAAGTGGGATGCAGAATGTTTTAATAGATTTTATTATGCCAATTGACTTAGATGTCCCCTGAAATCACAGTCCCCAGACCCCCTGCCCCATGCTACGCTGGCCTTCGAAGCATTTAGTTTATTCAGGAAACTTCTTTGCTTTTGGTTTAGTCCAGTTGTGCTGATCTCCCCTATATTGAGTGTTGTCCTTCCCTTCACCTAAAGTAGTTATCTACTATCTAATTAGTAAATAACTCTCTCCCACCCTCCCTCCCTCCCCCCTCTCGTAACCACAAAAGACTGTGTTCTTCTCAGTTTAAACTATTTCTCAAGATCTTATAATAGTGGTCTCATACAATATTTGTCCTTTTGCAACTAATTTCACTCAGCATAATGCCTTCCAGGTTCCTCCATGTTATGAAATGTTTCACAGATTCCTCACTGTTCTTTATCGATGTGTAGTATTCCATTATGTGAATATACCATAATTTATTTACCCATTTATCCGTTGATGGGCACCTTGGTTGCTTCCATCTTTTTCGTACTGTAAACAGTGCTGCAATAAACATGGGTGTGCATACGTCTGTTCGTGTAAAGGCTCTTATTTCTCTAGGATATATTCCGAGGAGTGGGACTGCTGGGCCGTATGGTAGTTCTATTTCTAGCTTTTTAAGGAAGCACCAAATCGATCTCCAAAGTGGTTGTACCATTTTACATTCCCACCAGCAGTGTGTAAGTGTTCCAGTCTCTCCAACATTATTTTGTGTTTTTTGGATTAATGCCAGCCTTGTTGGAGTGAGATGAAATCTCATTGTAGTTTTAATCTGCATTTCTCTAGTGGCTAATGATCTAGAGCTTTTCTCATGTATCTGTTAGCCACCTGAATGTCTTCTTTAGTGAAGTGCCTGTTCATATCCTTTGCCTATTTTTTAATTGGGTTGTTTTTCTTTTTGTGGTTGAGTTTGAGCAGAATCATGTAGATTTTAGAGATCAGGCACTAGTTGGAGATGTCGTAGCTGAAGTTTTTTCCCAGTCTGTAGGTGGTCTTTTTACTCTTTTGGTGAAGTCTTTAGATGAGCACAGATGTTTGATTTTTAGGAGCTCCCAGTTATCTGGTTTCTCTTCGGCATTTTTTTAGTAATGTTTTGTATTCTCTTTATGCCTTGTATTAGAGCTCCTAACGTTGTCCCTATTTTTTCTTCCATGATCTTTATCGTTTTGGACTTTATGTTTAGGTCTTTGATCCATTTGAAGTTAGTTTTTGTGCATGGTGTGAGGTATGGGTCCTGTTTCATTTTTTTGCAGATGGATATCCAGTTATGCCAGCACCATTTGTTAAAAAGACTATCTTTTCCCAGTTAACTGACACTGGGCCTTTGTCAAATATCAGCTGCTCATATGTGGATGGATTTGTATCTGGACTCTCAATTCTGTTCCATTGGTCTATGTGTCTGTTGTTGTACCACTACCAGGCTGTTTTGACTACTGTGGCTGTATAATAGGTTCTAAAATCAGGTAGAGTGAGGCCTCCCACTTTCTTCTTCTTTTTCAGTAATGCTTTACTTACCCGGGGCTTCTTTCCCTTCCATATGAAGTTCGTCATTTGTTTCTCCATCACATTAAAAAATGACATTGGAATTTGGATTGGAAGTGCATTATATATATAGATGGCTTTTGGTAGAATAGACATTTTTACAATGTTGTCTTCCTATCCATGAGCAAGGTAAGTTTTTCCACTTACATAGGTCTCTTTTGGTTTCTTGCGGTAGTGTCTTGTAGTTTTCTTTGTATAGGTCTTTTACATCCTTGGTAAGATTTATTCTTAAGTATTTTATCTTCTTGGGGACTACTGTGAATGGTATTGATTTGGTGATTTCCTCTTCCATGTTCTTTTTGTTGATGTAGAGGAATCCAAGTGATTTTTGTATGTTTATCTCATAACCTGAGACTCTGCCAAACTCTTCTATTAGTTTCAGTAGTTTTCTGGAGGATTCCTTAGGGTTTTCTGTGTATAAGATCATGTCATCTGCAAACAGAGATAATTTTACTTCTTCCTTGCCAATCTGGATGCCCTTTATTTCTTTGTCTAGCCTAATTGCTCTGGCTAGGACCTCCAGCACAATGTTGAATAAGAACGGTGATAAAGGGCATCCTTGTCTGGTTCCTGTTCTCAAGGGAAATGCTTTCAGGCTCTCTGCATTTAGGATGATGTTGGCTGTTGGCTTTGTATAAATGCCCTTTATATTATGTTGAGGAACTTTACTTCTATTCCTATTTTGCTGACAGTTTTTGTCATAATGGGTTTTGGACTTTGTCAAATGCCTTTTCAGCATCAATTGATAAGATCATGTGTTTTTTGTCTTTTATTTATGTGGTGGATTACACTAATTGTTTTCCTAATATTGAACCATCCTGGCATACCTGGTATAAATCCCACTTAGTCATGGTGGATTATCTTTTTGGTATGTTGTTGAATTCTATTGAGGATTTTTGCATCTATGTTCATGAGGAATATAGGTCTATAATTTTCTTTTTTGTGCTGTCTTTAGCCGGTTTTGGTATCAGGGATATGCTGGCTTCACAGAATGAGTTAGGGAGTGGTTTGAAATACCTTTAGTAGTAGTGGTGTTAACTCTTCGCTGAAAGTTTGGTAGAACTCTGCAGTGAAGCCGTCCAGGCCAGGGCTTTTTTTTTTTTGTTGGGAGTTTTTTGATTACCTTTTCAATCTCTTTTTTTGTTATGGGTCTATTTAGTTGTTCTACTTCTGTTTGTGTTAGTTTAGGTAGGTAGTGTGCTTCTAGGAATTCATCCATTTCTTCTGGGTTTTCAAATTTGTTAGAGTACAATTTTTCATAGTAATCTGATATGATTCTTTTTTAATTTCAGTTGTTTCTGTTGTGATATGGCCCATCTCATTTCTTACTCAGGTTATTTGTTTCCTTTCCTGTATTTCTTTAGTCTGGCCAATGGTTTATCAGTTTTTAAAATTTTTTCAAAGAACCAGCTTTTGGCTTCGTTAACTCTTTCAACTGTTTTTCTGTTCTCTAATTCATTTAATTCTGCTCTAATTTTTATTATTTGTTTTCTTCTGGTGCCTGACGGATTCTTTTGTTGCTCTCTTTTCTATTTGTTCAAGTTGTAGAGACAGTTCTCTGATTTTGGCTCTTTCTTCTTTATGTATGTGTGTATTGATATAAAATGACCTCTAAGCACTGCTTTCACTGTGTCCCAAAGGTTTTGATAGGAAGTGTTTTCAGTCTCGTTGCATTCCATGAATTTCTTTATTCCCTCCTTAATGTCTTCTATAACCCAGGCTTTTTTGAGCAGGGTATTGTTCAGTTTCCAAGTATTTGATTTCTTTTCCCTGGTTTTTCTGTTATTGATTTCTACTTTTATGGTCTGAGAAGATACTTTGTAATATTTTGATGTCTTCGATTCTGCAAAGGTTTGTTTTATGGCCTAATATGTGATCTATTCTAGAAAATGTTCCATGTGCGCTAGAAAAAAAGTATACTTTGCAGCTGTTGGGTGGAGTGTTCTTTGTAAGTCTATGAGGTCACATTGGTTGACTGTAGCAATTAGATCTTCCCTGTCTCTGTTGAGCTTCTTACTGGATGTCCTGTCCTTCACCGAAAGTGATGTGTTGAAGTCTCCTACTATAATTGTGGAGGTGTCTATCTCACTTTTCAATTGTTAGTTTGTTTTATGTATCTTGCAGCCCTGTCATTGGGTGCATAAATATTTAATATGGTTATATCTTCCCGGGAAATTGTCCCTTTAATCATTATGTAGTGTCCTTCCTTATCCTCTGTGGTGGATTTAACTTTAAAGTCAGAAATTTTGTCAGAAATTAATATTGCCACTCCTGCTCATGTTTGATTGTGGTTTGCTTGATATATTTTTTCCCATCCTTTGAGTTTTAGTTTGTTTGTTCTCTAAGTCTAAGGTGTGTCTCTTGTAGGCAGCATATAGGTGGATCGTGTTTTTTAATCCAGTCTGCTACTCTCTGTCTCTTTATTGGTGCATTTAGTCCATTTACATTCAGCATAATTACAGGAAAAGTACGAGTTTAGTGCTGTCTATTTTGATGCCTTTTTGTGTGTGTTGTTGACAATTTCATTTTTCCACTTACTTTTTTCTGCTGAGAAGTTTTTCTTTGTAAATTGTATGTTCCTCATTTTCATAGCAGAATTTATTTTTGCTGATTTGTTATGTTTATCTTGGTTTTTATATTGAAGTATGGGATTGTTAGACCTCTTTGTGGTTACTTTAATATTTACCCCTATTTTTCTAAGTAAAAACCTGACTTGTATCGTCCTATATCGCCTTGGTTTCCTCTCCATATGCAAGATCTATGCCTCCGGTATTTAGTCCCTCTTTTTTGATTATTGTAATCTTTTACATAATGACATCAATGATTCCCTGTTTTGAGCATTTTTTTTTAATTAATCTTATTTTGTGTTTGTGATTTCCCTATCTGAGTTGACATCAGGATGTTCTGTTCTGTGACCTTGTGTTGTGTTGGTATCTGATATTATTGATTTTCTGACCAAATAATTTCCTTTAGTAATTCTTGTAGTTTTGGTTTGGTTTTTGCAAATTCTTTAAGCTTGTGCTTATCTGTAAATGTCTTAAATTCACCTTCTTATTTGACAGAGAGTTTTGCTCTACATATGAATCTTGGCTGGCAGTTTTTCTCCTTCAGTGCTGTATATATGTCATCCCATTGCCTTCTTGCCTGCATGGTTTCTGCCGAGTAGTCTGAACTTATTCTTATTGATTCTCCTTTGTAGGTGACTTTTCCTTTATCCCTGGCTGCTTTAAAATTTTCTCTTTATCTTTGGTTTTGGCAAGTTTGATGATAATATGTCTTGGTGACTTTCTTTTGGGATCTATCTTGTATGGGGTTCAATGAACAGCTTGGACAGATACCCTTTCATCTTTCACGGTGCCAGGGAAGTTTTCTGCTAACATATCTTCAACAATTCTCTCTGTATTTGCTGTTATCCCTCCCTGTTCTGGAACTCCAATCACACACAAGTTATTCTTCTTGATAGAGACCCACATGATTCTTAGGGTTTCTTCATTTTTTTTAATTCTTTTACTGCTTTTTCTTCAACTACATTGGTGTCAATTGCCTTATCCTCCACTCCCCCGCTCCGCATTCCAATTCCTCGATTCTGCTCCTCTGACTTCCTATTGTCTAATTCTGTAATTTTATTGTTAATCATTTGGATTTCTGAATGCTGTCTCTCTGTGGATTCTTGCAGCTTATTAAATTTTTCACTTGAATAATCTTTTTGATTACTTCAACTGCTTTATCAGTGCGTTCCTTGGCTTTTTCTGTAGATTGCCTTATTTCATTTCTGAGGTCATCCCTGATGTCTTGAAGCATTCTGTATATTAGTTTTTTATATTCTGTATCTGGCAATTCCAGGAGTGTACCTTCATCTGGGAAAGATTTTGATTCTTTGATTTGGGGGTTTTAGAAGCAATCATGGTCCGCTTCTTTATGTGATTTGATATCGGCTGCTGTCTCCGAGCCATCTATAAGATATTGTAATGATTTACTCACTGGGTTTTATCTTCTTGTTTTGTTTTGTTTTCTTTTAATACACCCAGATGGGCTACTAGACTGCGCTATCCTGATTGTTGTAGTCTTTGAATCACTTACATCCTGTTACCAGCTGATTTGAGCTGTTACCAGATATATAAGCCTATGAGTCCATTCACTATTCTTGAATAGAATCAGCTTAGGTGTTGTGATAGTGGGCCACCTAGTGTGTGGTGTAGGCTGTCACCTATTAACTTAGAGTAGTAGTGGTGATGGTTGTCTGCACCAGATTCTAGTAGCAGCAGGGTGGTCACACTCTAAGGAGGGCAGGATGCTGACGGCCTTCCCCCACGTGCCAGTGAGGTAGGAGTGACTCTATTCTCTTGAGCACTCTGGTGGGCGGGCTCTGCAGCTGTACCTTAGGCACCCAATGCCTGTACATGTAAAGATTGGTAGGCGTCACTATCCTCAGACCCCTTTAGCAGGTGGTTAGATGGTGTGGGTGGAGCTTCAGCCCTCAGTTCCCTGCTGTGGATCAGTAAGGTCTCTGTTTAATAGGTACAGAGGTAGCAGACCTCCAAAACTTGCCTTTCCACTGCTCAGCTAAAACAATTACAGTCAGATCTCTATCAGAATTGCCTTTGCATTATAATAGTTACCTGGTTCCCGGCAGGGATGAAAGCCAAAGACTGTGGATCTCTTATGCTTGGCTGGAGCTGGTTCTGTATTATTATTCCAGTTTAGGGAAGTCAGGGAAGGATTTTTCCAACTGATTGTTAATTACTGCTTCTCTCAGGCCAGGAGAATGGGCTAGAACCGCACCCCCCCCCCCCCCCCCCCCGCCCCTCGCCACAGAGCACTTCACTCCTTGGCCCAGGGAATTCCAATGTTAATGAAGCCAGCTGGGGCAGGGAGAGGAGGGATCAGATTGATAGGAGAGAGTAGCAGGAGGCAAGACAGACAAAGGTACTTATCTTGTTTGGTGAGGACTGTTTTATCTGAGATTCCAGAGGGGCGTGTAGCCTGTGTGCACTGGCTGGGTCGAGACTGCCCCTGAAGGTTAGGGCTGGGTCCCGTGCTTGCACCATCTCAGGAAACTGTGAGCAGCTCCTCCGCACTTAGTGCAAAGCTCAGCGCCAATGTCTTCTGGTTGGGACGCTGTGTTCCAGACTCTGAAGCCAGTGGCTGCTTCCCCGTGGTTTCTTGTTTTCCTGCCAGCCGCATTGGTGTGCAGCCTATGTGCGCTGGCTGGGTCCCCACTGAGGTTTCTCCAGGGGGTTAGGGCTGCGTCCCATGCTAGCCCTGTCTCAGTAAGCCACGATCAGCCCCACCACTCTGGCTCCAGGGAACCTTGAGGGCTCAAGGCTGTGGTGTGGCACACCAGCTCCCGAAGCGGTCACTGCTTCAGCGTGTGGCTTTTCACTCCCCTGTCACTCAGGTCAACTCCTTAGTTCCGTGTTTGATGGTCAGGGTTCGTAGACTGTCATGCATGTAATCCATTCACTTGTTTTTTTGAGTCTTTGTTTCAGGAGGGATCAGCGGAAGCTTCTATCTAGTCAGCCATCTTGGTCCTGCCTCAGCACAGTGCTTTTTTAAAGAACTTTCTATATGGGATCAAATTGACAACAGCAACTCAAAAGACTAGATGCAAAGATTAGGGGAAAGTGAGTTTATGTCAATAAGAGAGGAACAATTCAGAAAGGGAGGGTGATAATGGCTTACAATTTGAAAAATGTAATCAATATCACTGAATTATACATGTAGAAATAGTTAAACTGCTTTGTTTTACTGTGTGTATTTTTAACAATAATAATATCTAATATCTCAGAGTTAGTCAGTCCTGGGCTTGAATCCTGACTCTGTTACTAACCAGCTGTGAACCTGTCAGTAAAGCACTTAAATAGTAGTACCTGCCTCAGGGCTGTTGTCGAGATTCTAAGAGTTCCTGCGTGTAAACCACAGCACGGTACATGACACATCATAAATGCTTAATAAATATTAGCAGTTATTACTGCTGAGCCTTAAGAATAAAACCTTGGAAATTTGTAAAAATACAGAAAACAGTGAGGATAGGAATCATTAGGCATTAAAAAAAAAAAAAAAAGTCCAGGGAATGTACGATTCAACCAATTAATCGAATTTTGAAACCAGTATTCAGTTAATCCAGACTTGAGTACTTGTTTTGATCAAGCTTGTTTTAGATGGTTTATGTGCTGGTGACATGTATACAAAGGTAGGTGTAATACTGAGATATTTTTTGGTTAGAGAAATAAAGAAGTTTCTTGAAGAGTACAACCAGGAACCAGCCGTATGAGAAATTATTTTACTGTAAAAAGCTATTTGCTATCTTGTAAGTCCTTAGAATTTGGCCAAAAGAAGGTTGATTCTGAGACCTCAATGTTCATCTTTGGAAGCGTCCTATGTGGCACTGTGGGGAGAGGCCACGGTTAGCACTGGTCTTCTCAGAGGGACGATGAACAGAGCTCAGCCATCAATTCAGGCGTTCCAGTGAGTCTTCTGAGGGACTCTGGATGATATATATGGCACATTTTGGGGGTGGAGACACCACATTCCCACTTAGACCCAAACATTTATTGAGTCCTCCAAGGATTCTTGGTTTCCCATGTCTTAGGTAAAATGAGAACCAGCTGAGAAATGACATGATCAGGTTTGTATTTTTACAGTATGATAGAAGACTTCTGAATGGAAAAAGGGAGGCTGACAGATTTGTTTTACTCTCACCAGCTTTACTGCATGATGTCCTTAATCTTGCACCACACCCCAGCCCCCCAACAGCCTCCTGGCTTAGGTTAAACCAATCATCCACTCCCTCCTCCCCTTCCCCTGGGCTGCAAGCAGGCACAGCTAGAGAAAACCAATTGCAAGGCTACAGACACACTTGCAAATTTCCCTATTAAGGAGAAGGAGGCTCCAAAATGCCTTCTGTCTGTCAGGACTCAATTCCCTTTCTATTCCCCACAGTGACTATTTCAAATCCTGGCTCTTCTCCTCAAGCTCTAAATTCCACCCCAACTCCTTGTTTTTGGTCAATGTCCTAGCCTCTGAGACACCAAAGATAAAGAACCTTACATGCATGGAAGCCCTCACTTTTCCTCCTCCACACCTCTCAACATATCAACATCACCATCCATGCTTTCCTTCCAGCTTCTTAGCTGTCTTCTAAAGCTACTCTCTCTAACTCTGGTTTTACTACAACCCCCCTAAGGCCGTGCACCAGTTCTCCACTTTCTTTTCTTTATCTTTAATCTCTTCTCCCTGGCAGTGTCCTTTCAGCATAGCAACATGCTCAAGACTTCCCCACCTTAAGGAAAAAAAAAAAAAAAAAAGATCCTTTCAATCTTGCTTACTCCTTTTTCCTATGACCACATCCCTCCTTCCCTTTTACCAGAAAATTCCTCTTGCAAATGAGACACACTCAATGCCCTGGCTTCCCCATATTGGCTGCAGTCTACATTTACTGCAGTCTAGCTTCTGCTAGAAAAAATCCGACTGACTCTCCTCTCTCTGAGGTCACTGGTGACTTCCTACATGTCAAACTAAGCGGCCTTCTCAGTCCTCCATCTACTGACCTTTGCAGAATCTATTAACTATTGTAACAGACGTTATAACGAACATGATGTCTGCTGCAAATAATTACAGCTACTTATTATACAGTTCTTAGCACATGCCAAGAATTGTTCTAATCCTTACCACAATCTTGTAAGATAGGTACTATTATTACTCCTATTTTACAGATGAGGCATCGAGAGGTTAAAGTGACTTGCCTGATGTCATGGAGCTAGTAAGAGGCAGAGCCAGGTCTCACACTTGGGCAACCTGGCCTCATCAACCAAATCAACTCGTTGCTGTCGAGTTGATTCCGACTCACAAGAAACCTATGGGACAGAGTAGAACTGTCCCATAGGGTTTCCAAGGCTGTAAAGCTTTATGAAAGCAGACTGCTGCATGTTCCTCCCACAGAGTGGCTGGTGGGTTCAAAGTACCGACCTTTCGGTTAGCAGCTGAAAGTTTTAACCACTATGCCACCAGGGCTCATCTGTCCTTACAGTCTTCTTTCTTAATTACCATGCTACATTGGTGCTCTCCAGAACTATTCTCCTCCCAGGCTTCACTGTCAGGGTTCACTCCTGAGCTCCCTCTTGCCCTTCTGGGTGCTTTCTTTCTCTATTTACTTCCCTATCACAGTCTCTGATGCTTTTCCTAATGCTTATCCTTAGCCTCCTCTGTTCTCATTCTGTTCATGATCTTTAATCTTTCTGGGCCCAGGATCTGACTGAAAATTATCTGAAAGCTGGTGGATCACCAAAAAACACTTATATGGACACACACTAAAATTTGGCATGTAATTTCCGAGTATTCAAGGGTGCTCAAAAGCCATTTAAGGACACCCCAGGTGTTCATGGGCTTCACACTGATGACTTCTGCTCCAGACTCACTTTGGACTTAACCTCCAATCTTTTGCCTCCACCTTAGGCAATACCAATCACTCCCTTCTTTGATCCCTATTTATACTATTTATCAGAGAGTTAGCTTTCACTCTGTGACTTCCCCATTGGACTGTAAGCAACCAGAGGACAGAGACCCTGCTTTATTCTACCTCGTATCCTCAGTGCCTAAAACATAACAATATGATATTGAAAAAGCCAAACCCACTGCTGTTGAGTCAATTCAGAGTCCTAGCAACCCTATAGGACAGAGCAGAGCTGCCCCATAGGGTTTCCAAGGAGCAGCTGGTCGATTTGAACTAGCGAACCTTTTGGTTAGTAGCCAAACTCTTAACCACTGCACCACCAGGGCTCCGTGAATAAAAAGTTGCTTCAACGTGCTTACTGAATGTGCTCGTTGAACAGACACTGTTCTGCTTGTCTTACCATGCCATGAACGGTTACAGTGAAAGGTATCACTACACTGAAGTTTAGAGAATGCATAAAGTCCCCGGACACCACAAGAGGAAACACCGTAAAGAGCATGTTGAGTCACAGGCACAGAGAAGACCTGTAAAGAAAGCAAGGGGCCACTACAAGCATCAGACACCTAGCCTGAGATGGGAGTTCTTGGGATTCATGTTTATGAGATCCAGGAGTGGGAAGTGTTCAGCAGAACAGCCAGGGATACAGCAGAATCAGCTGCCAGCATCAGGTAGGCTTTTTTCCTTCCTCCCTTCTCCTATCCCTTCAGCCCAAGGACACTTAACTCGAGGGGAGTGACCTTATAGATGGGTTTTCCAGTTTTCCAGAGGGAACCAGGGAACTAGGTGGGCCTTGCAGTCTGGCTGTCCTTCCTTCCTCATAGCACATCCCACTCCTTGAATCCCCCCACCCACAACAGGTCCTGCTCATTTCCCACAAGCTGACCTCAAGCCAGGCCTCTGACCAGAAGGTAGGGAGGCTGTATTATCAGAGAAGAGTGTCACCCAGCAGAGCTCCTACTAGTGGGTGGTTTTATCCTGGCAAAGCTACTCACTTGTTTCTCCCTTTGGTCACCCACTCCTCTGCAACCTGGCGACGCTCTGAGATGCTCAAGGATAGGCCTTCTCCCGTTGTACCATTCACTGTCCAAACAAACAACCAGTCAGTGGGACCAATGAATACCTTTTGCCCCTCCAATGACAACTCTGGAAATGCACAGGAAGGGACACATAAACACCAGAGGCTATGTTAATGTCAACTTTTACCTGAACCCAGTGATACTGGAAAATAGTGATGGTTAAAGAAATCTCCCCACCCTCTGTATTCAGGAAAACAGGTTACTGCAAATAACCACCTTTTCCTTATGACTTAGATGACTCACCAGTGCCCCTGTTTACCTATGACAAGGCCAGACACAGACCCTCCAAATTCTCATTCCCTGCCTGTCAAATGAGTAAATGAGTTGCTTGTCCCCACTGATCAATCGGAAACAAAGTGCTTGCTAACCAAACCTTGGTTAAACATCTTTCCTTCCCCCAAGTTCCTGAACTTTGGCTCACCCTCAGCTTGAGGCAACATACTCCCCTCTTTAAGGGCCACTGCCAGAGAACAGGCTGACCTCAGCGTAAAACATTCTGCCTTACTATCCCATGACGTTGCCTGCTCATCCCAATTCCCCATACCTGGGTTTTTTCGATGCTTGTTTTCTCTCTATAAAAGAAAAACGTTTTTCCCCTCTTTGAGATGTTTGCAGACCTTATGGTCAGAGTGTTCTCCCAACTCTACTGGGCCCAGTACTATAATAGTCCCTTTTCCCCTTTTCTGTCTCAATAAAGCTTCTCCCTATCAAAGTCTGGAAGTGTTTTGTATCTGACTGACAGCTAGAATCTGGGGGCGGGGGGAGCATGATGTATTTCCATTTCCACTTCAGACTCAGTCTTTTTTTCAACCTTCGCCTTGCCAAAAGCAGCAGGAAGGCTAATTATGACTTGTAATTAGAAATCTGTCCTTGTTATCAGGGATTTTGAATGGAGACAGAAATAACTACCCACACTTTAGGCCAATCTCCAAACCTCACCACCCAGTTCTGTGTTTGTGACTGAATAGCAGGAAAATGAACGCCATCCAGTACTGGGGTGTCAAGGAGGTCATGAGTGGGAGTTACTCATGAGGGCACTGGTGTTTACTGGAGATCAAAAACTACCTCTGTCTATAGTCTGACTCCAGGACAACTCATTTTTTAATGATAATTTATGAGGAATCACAAAAGAGATTAACTGTTCTTGTGCCAAACATGCTGTTGCATATTCACTTATTCTCACAACCACCCAGCAAAGTAGGAGTTATTATTCTCATTTACAGATAAAATACAAGGTTCTGAAACACTAAATAAGCTTGAATCCAGATCTGTGTGATTCCAAACCTATCATCTTTCCCTTTACCGCAGTTGTTCCATGACGGATCAAAGAAAGGATGCGAATGTACTAGGATACATTACTGGGGCCTAATGCATATGCAAGGTCCCTGGGCGGCACAAGTGGTTTGTGCTCCACAACTAACAGAAAGGTTGGTGGGTCAAACCAGCTCATTGGTACCACGGGAGAAAAGCCTGGCGATCTGCTTCCGTAAGGATTACAGCCAAGAAAATCCTATGTTCTACTAGTTCTACTCTATAACACATGCGGTCACCATGCGTCAGAATCAACTCAGCAGTGGGTTTGCTTTTTGTTTCTTTAATGCATATAGCAGCACTTTGGCTGTTCAGGCACCGAGCAGTGGTTGGGAGGGAGGGTAATGGGGTGTGGGAAGAGTGCTTTTATCATTCTCTGTGGTCCTGGCACACTTGGAGAGTGTTCCTGTAGAAGGGATGCTCCCGCTTCTTCACCATACTCTTTAAGGAGTAAGAATCAGGCTTCTTACTACGGTTTGGAGCTTGGTTGGGGGCGAGGAGGGCACGAAATGGTTCTGTAATCAGGTTTCAATTTTGACATGTGGCCTGAACACCTTTTCACAGAAGTTTTAACCTGCTCTGGTAATAACAACAGGTGCCCCCAGTTCTGAAGGGGCTTCTGTCGGTCTGGGTCAAGGTGTAGTATCCTCACAATGAAAACCAACCCAAGGGGCAAAGAGCCCCGAAAACAATACATGGGGTAGCTCGGCTCCAGGTAAGTACAGTTCTCAGGCTTAACATTTTTAAGGCCCGAGTTTTGTTTTTTTTTTTTAATTCCACTGTCTATGAATAAATGGGGATAACTGCTAGACCTGTGATTCCTTTGGGTGCTCCATTTACAGTCTTACATTCATAATTTGAAAGGTCAGGCGAAGATGGAACAAAGCCCGTTTTCAACAGCTAGAAAGCATGGGTTTAGTTGTTACTCTACCACTTCTTAGCTGAATAGCCTTAGGCAACCTAAATAATACATTTGTGACCCTAACTCCTTTTCAAAATGGGTGATTGAGAGCTTGACATAACTAACGCCATAATGATACTCTAAGTAATCTATAAGCATTTTTTTATTGCACCAGCTGCACTGGTCTCTTTCCAAAGGGGTGAGGAGCCCTCTCAGCTCTTGTGACCTTGATCTCTATCCTCTTTTTTGTTCTCTTGAGAAATGGCCTGCAGCCTGCAAGATAGCAGCTAGGAAGTCCGCCTGGCGCTCTTGGTCTGCAACTTTCTTTCTTGTTCCTTATCTCAGTCAGAGTGGATTTGGCAGGCCAGTTCCACCACCTGAGAGATTCGTAAGTTTTTTTCAGCCTCTTACAAACATGTAGATTAGGGTCCAGATGTCCAACATGCATAACTTTAGTTTACTAAAGAGCTTCTTGTAGTTGTTTTGTGATATATATGACCATCTGTGGGCTACGTGCTCAAAGACATTAGGTAATCCTTGTCAAAATTATACATAAGCTCTGATGTAAAAACTGCTTTTGGGGGACTCCATAAAGAACAGCCTGTGTTGCTGTTGGGGCCCTCCTGTTGGTGTCACCTCCTAATAAGCTTTCTCTGTCTTTCTGACTTGGAGTATGTTTCATTGGCTTGACTGCTACAGGGTTCAGACCCCGAATGGGTAACATATCTGAGCCATAGATTTTCATCTCTAAATTAGGATGAAAATAATACCTTAGCTGTTTTGAAGGCATACCACCAAATTAGATAACCTCTTGAGGTGCTTTGTAGGTCTAAAATTAGTGAGTCTACAAATTCATAAACTGTGTTAGTTTAGCCAGGCTCAGTAATAACCACCAGTGCTACTGTGACCTCCTGACTAGTAACCAGATAGGAACTGCCTTCTAAGGACTAAGCTAGAGAGATGTAATCCCAAAAGAAAAACTTACCAAAAATGCTCTTCACTCCCTGTTCTTCCACAAGATAGTCCACATACCGACCAATTACTGAAAAGTTGATTTCTCTAAAAGACAAAGGGGAAACGGAAAGAATACATATTTAAAGTCTTTCTTATTGTTATTTATTGCTAACCTGATTATACTAGATCTAAAATGGAGTCATTGTGCTGAGCCCCACGTCAGCAAACCAAAACCAAAGTTTCTATTTCTTGTACATGCCTAACCTTCCCAGGAGCTGAAATCCCAGTCAGTCAGTGACTCTCCCAGAAACAGAAACCAAAGCTAGCCAATCAGAACTTGCCTGCTCAGTTTAACCTAGTTCAAAATTTCCCCTTAATCCCAAATAAGGAAAGAAAATGCCCGCCAGTATATTTGCCCAGTACAGCTTCCTTATACCGTGTTATGTCTCTGCTTATAAAAACCCGTCTGCTTTGTAGCATGCTTCGGAACTCATCTGGCTTCCAAACCAGACGTTCCCCAGTTCGTGAACTGAAAAATAAAGTTTATGAGTTCGTATACAAATTTAATATTGTGAAAATTTTATTTTTAATCTTACAAATGCAGAACTTTAGGCCCCACACAAGCCTACCCAGTCCAGATCTGCATTTAAACAAGATCCTCATGATTTGCATGTATATTGCAGTGTGAGAAGCACTGACCTTGTAAGGATTTGATGCTTAAGGCACTAAGAAACTTTTTCCTTAAAATCACTTTGATTTTAAAATCTAGAAACTGACATGCATGCAAACAGTATAAAGTGACTGGCCTGAATCAAAATGCAGGTAGGGCGGATCAGGAATGGAGAATGAAAATCCAAAGGAAAACTGTGTGGCAAATCTGGGTTAAATGTTGCCAAGACCACGTAGTGTCAGTTAGCTGCCTCTTGTACTTCTGTCAGTGGGGTCAAAGAATCCTAATTTATTTCTAGCCTTATTAACATTCTTTACATCTTTACTTATTGTGTTCCTAAAAAAGAAAACCAAAACAATATATCTGATGCATCTAGGAAGACACCAAAGGGAAGGCACCAAAAGGAATAGAAACAATCAGAGACAGAATTGAAAACAGCTGACTCTGATTAAAGGGCTAGATGCTGAGCCAATGCACAGGCAACCAACTGCCCACAGTATGCAAAGAGAAAACAAGCCCGCTAGTGAAGCAGAGCCAGCCATTCGGTAAAATGTATACGTCACTGTAGCTATGAAACATCTTGGAAGAAAGGTCTGGTGATCTATTTCCAAGACATCAGCCACTGAAAATCCTGTGGACTACAGTTCTACTCTGATATACACGGGGCCACCCTGCGTCAGAACTGACTTGATGACAACCAGAAGCACCGCCACCACCACCAATGATGCAGTCATTAGGCCTCCGAGGTGCTGAGAAGTTACTAAAAACAAAATCTACTCTCAATCTGGAAAACTTCCCCACAAAAACAGAAGAGAAAGAGAAGATTAATTATTGAATAAACATTAAAACCAGAATGTGATGTATCACGAGTAATCTACTACAGAGTTTACAGAGATGGAAAGGAATCTTAACCGTTACACAGCTAAGCAGATACAACCCATTACACTCATGTTTTTAATATTACTAATTTTTTAAACCTTTATTTATTTCTTCTATCTGCCCAGAGGACTGAGGATGAAGGGACATATAATAGCTTATAGTAACCTGCAAACATTTGCATAATTTTCAGACAATAGTAGAAACAAAATGACTTTTTCTGTCCGATTTAATATGTTCTGCTATGTGGCAGTCGGCCTCTTTAAAGACTTACAGGCTTGGAAACCCTAAGGGGCAGTTCTACTCTGTCCTACAGAGTCACTAGGAGTCAGAATCAACTCAGCGGCAGTGGGTTTGGTTTGGTGGATTTTGGGTATTCCAGGAGAGGGAATTATGCATATTAGGAGAATCGTCATCACTGTCTGAGCATTAACCTTTGAAGAAAGAAAGACCTCAGGCCATCCAGACATCATACCTACCACAAGTAGACAAAATCTCCTACCTTTAGTGGGCATTGATTTTGTGAAATTTAACCAACACCACGTTTTTGGTAGAGTTGGTCAGGGAAAGTTTCCTGCACTTACCTTGGGAGTAACCCGTAAAGAATTTTGTTGACAAATAGCACATCTCTTTAATAGGTTTTCAATAGTTTTATCTTTTTCAGTTGGCATAGTAAGAATCTAGTGCCTTTAACATTTTCCTCTTACTCAGATGATCTTGTTGATGACACAACACTAACCAGGCAAACAGGGATTGAGGTACAAGAATTATTTTGTTAGATAATTCCCATGGTCCACTAGAATTTCTTTTAGCCCCCTTTTTTGATCCAATTGTCTGGTTTTTTTCCCCCATGATGCACACTTTTGGAAATGAATAAAAGTTTCTTATTTTATTAAGGAGCTTTTGGGGTCGTCCATGGTTTAACAGTGCCCTTTGCAGCTCTGTCAGCAAAATCGTTGCCCTTAGAAATTTTGTCATTCTGACCCACATGAGCTCTAGTGAGTTACTGATATCTGAGCAGGAAGCTGTAAGGCCTCTAGCAGATTAGCTATCAATTTTCTATGAGATATTTCAGTTTCCACTGAAGTCAAGAATTTCCTGTTTTTCCAAATTTGCCCTGTTGCATGACAGATACAAAACACAGTTACTTCAGTGTAAATATTCACTTTTTAAGTCTAGAACTAAGAATTGCAGCTCTAGTAACTACTATTAATTCAGCGGCCTAAAAAAAAACAAAACCAAACCCATTGCCATCGAGTTGATTCAGACTCACAGTGATCCTACAGGACAGAGTAGAACTGTCCCATAGGGTTTCTAAGGATCAGCTGGTGGATTCGAACTGCTGACCTTTTGTTTAATAGCTGTAACTCACTGTAGCTCTTAACTACTGTGTGAACATAATCTTCTAGAATTTTCTGAGAAGTCACTACAGAAGTCTTAAGCAAGCCATTTTTATTACATGCATATGACCCATCGGTAAACATTATCACATCAGCATTTTGAATAGCAACATCAGATAAATCAGGTAAGGGACTGGTGTCTTCTATTACCATTGTATAAGCATTATCATCCATTTGGTCAAGATTTGGCAAGAGAGCAGCAGGATTTAGAAGACTGCATCTCCTCAGCACAATATTTGGATTTGATAACAATGCTTGATTATAACCAGTTTGATAGTGCACTGACAAATGCTGGGTTTTATGCACTTATAAGATGGCAGTCAACTGCATGTGAGACTTGCAAATTAAGTCAAATGTCCCAAAGTTAGAGCTTAGGCCTTTTCAACAAGAATGGAGGTGGCTGCTACAGCTTTTAGTCACCTGGGTGTTCCCCGTGCCATGTCATCTAGAAGAACCGAAAAATAAGCTATTGGTCTATAGGCTAGATCCAACCTTTGAGTTAATATTCTACTAGCAGCACCTTTACGTACAGGACAAAACAAGTGCGAAGATTTTTTTAAAAACTGGAATTCCCAATGTTGGGGAAGAGGCTTTAGCCAATTTCAGTTGTTTCAAGGCTTCAGGTTGGCAATATTGTAATTTGTCTAGTGAGACCTTATGCCTCTATGAACCCAGAAATTGTTAACAAAACCAAAGTTCAGTTTTGCTTTCCTCTTTGGTTTCTGTGGCTACTAACAGATCATCTACATATTGAATAATTATAGATCACTCTGGTGGGACAAACTTCTCTAAGATTTTCCTTAAAGGACAAGAGAAAATAGCAGGGGGAATCCTCTGCCATAAATATCGGGCTCTTCCATAAGTAAAAGCAAACAAGAATTTAGACTGGTCTGTTACAGGCACAGAAAAAAAAAAAAGAAAGAACATAGATCGATTACAGAGAAAAATTTTGCAGACGATGGTATAAAATCAGAACAATTGCAGACTTAGGGACTACGGGAGTTAATGGGACAACAAGTTAATTTTATTAAGATCTTGTACAAATCTATGTGGTGGTCTACCATCTTTATCAAATTTACATTTTTTTTTTAATTGGAAGTATGGGCCTATTACAGGGTGAATGACCTTTTCTAATTGTCCCTTGTTTTTCTAATTCTTTTATAACCAGTTTTATTCCTTCTAGTTGAGCTCTCAATAAAGGATACAGGGAGGGCTAAACATGAAGTGGGCTCAGAGCTAACCACCAAGGAACACAAACTCGTGTCCTTGAACAGCACTGGTAACTCATTACTGGCTAAAGAAACTGTGCCTTCCTCCTTTCCAGAAGGACCCACTAATGAGGAGAACCACTTGTCTAAGAGATCATCAGCTTCCTCTTTCCCAAAATCAATTTGAGACAGGGAGGGATAAAGACAAACAGGGGAAACAGAGGGGGCAGGAACAACAAAGAAAGGAGGAGGAGGATGTCATGAAAAATAAAGTGCCTTTAATTCTCATATTCCTCTCCTATTTTCTTCAATCTTTCCTTCTGGCTATCCAAAATCCTTTTAGACTTTACTCTTAGAATGATACTCATCCCATTTGTTGTTGTAGTTAGTTGCTCTCAAGTTGGTCCCGACTCATGGTGACCCCATGTGTACAGAGTAGAGCTGCTCCATAGGGTTTTCAAGGCTGTGATGCTTTGGAAGCATATTGCCAGGCATTACTTCCAAGGCACCTCTGGGTTGGTTACTAGTCCAGTGCTTAACCATATGTGCCACCCACGAACTCCTGCATATTCATTTCATAAGTACCAGTAATTCATTTGTTGGAAAACCTCCACGAATATGTTAATTTATCTGAAACAAAAGAATCATTCTCAGGCCATTGCAAAACTGGATTCTTACAACTATACTTATTCCAAATATGACAGAAAGACTTTAGCTGTTTAAGATAAAGACCTGCAAGCAACATTCCTGGCTTCCCATACTTCTCTACCATAAAATCTTATGGTGATTCTGAGGGGATTTTAGATTCCATATTACCCCATGCTTATTCAATACTAAAATCTTGAATTTGCATACAGTGGTTCACCCAGCTAGTACTCCAACAGAGGAGAGCTTGAAGGAGACTTGCTGTAATTTAGGATTTCTTACCTGACTGTCGCGTGGCCACGGACCTCCAGCTGGTCCACTCAATTCAGAAACTGCCTGGGCTACCCCATTCGTTTCGCCAATTGTTAGGGAAAAGTTACTAAAAACAAAACCTCTCCACAAAAGTAGAAGAACAGAAGTTTTATTATGGAACAAGCATTAAACCATAATGTGATACATCACAGGTAATCCATTAAAAGAGATTTCAAGGATAGAATGGAATCTAAATTATCATTAAATTCATGTTTTTAAGATACTATTGTTAATTTTCAGCATTTTTATATTGCCAGAGGTAAGGCTAGGCTACCTAAGGTAATGCTTATCTCCTTCTAGGAAACAGCAATATAGGGGAGGATCACCTCAAGTTACACTTCAAAGAAGTGGCTTCTAGGAAAATGTAAAATGGGAGGCGGGGCCAAGATGGCAGAATAGACAGACGCTTCCAGCAAGCCCTCTTCACAACAAAGACTCGAAAAAACAATTGAAACGAGTATATTTATGAAAAGCGAATAGCCCTGAGCATCAAAGACAAGCTTAGAAAATGAACTGAGGGGCAGGGGGAGGAAGAGACGGTTCAGAAGCAGAGAGGAGTTACCAGACCTGAGTCGTGGGGAGTCCTCAGGCACCATTCCCGGAGCTGCGGCGGCGGGCTGGTACGAGCGTTCAGCTGCGGTTTCCTCAGGGAGAAGTAGCCAGCCACACAGCCTACTCACACCTCCGGAACCTAAGAACAGCGCTCTTGGCAAAATCTAAGCACTTGCATATATTTTACTGCGCCCCCTCCCGCCCCCTGGCCGGCTTCAGTGGCTGAATTCCCTGGGCCTGAGATAGGCCCTGTTGAGTACCTGGTGCCATCCTCCTGGCCTTGGAGAAGGAAAAAATTTGCAACTGGGGGAAAAGATAATTTGCCAGCTCCACTAACTGGGGGAGCTCAGGACAGAAGTGGTACCTGTCCAGGCATAAACAGTCCGTGGACTTTGAGTACCTTTCCTCTCTGTGTGGACCTGTGCGGGCCTACTTCAGGAGAATAGGCCCTTGTTGGCAGACTCCAACTGTTTCAGCTGTGCGGCAGAGAGTTGGGTGTTCAATGTTTGACATTGCTTTGCCTATTAAACAGGGTCCTCACCTACCCAGATCAGGGGCCTAAGGACTGGTAGCTCCACTCAGGTCACCCAGCCACCCATGACAGGGGTCCAAGGATAACTGGTAACTCCCAGTCCTTACAACCCAAAACACTGGGTGCCCATGGTCTGTCTGCAGAACCCACCCACCTGTACGCTCTATGGATCAGGGAAACGCTTTCCTCAGAGACACGTGGGGAAGATTCTCAGTCCCCTGCCTTGTTCACAGTGTGACCCCCTGCTGCAACCAGATACCGGTACCTACGCCATCACCCCTGCCCCTCTAAGACTGCAGGACAGAGCCTGTACCACACACTTGATGATCAGCTACCTGGACACCTGAGCTGAATTCATACAAGAAAAGTGAATGGACTCCTAGACTCTAGCCATCTGGGGACAGGACATCAGAGCTCCAAAGGCAAAAATAATCAAGCTGGGACACTCAAGCAACTCATCTGGGCATATCAAAACAAAACAAAGCAAGAAGCTACGACACAGTAGGCAAACATAAAATAAACTAATACAATAACTTATACATGGCTTGGAGACAACAGTCAATATTAAGTCACATAAAGAAACAGACCATGATTGTCTCAACAAGCTCTTAAAACAAAGAATCAAGGGATCTTCTAGATGAAAGCGCATTCCTAGAATTACTAGAGGCAGAACACAAAGATTAATATACAGAACCCTTAAAGACATCAAGGAGGAAATGAGACAATATGCAGAACGAGCCAAGGAACACACAGATAAAGCAACTGAAGAAATTAAAAAGATTATTCAGGAACATAATGATAAATTTAAGAAGCTGGAAAAATCTATAAACAGACAGCAATCAGAAATTCAGAAGATTAACAATAAAATTACAGAAGTAAACAACTCACTAGAAAGTCAGAGGAGCAGAATTGAACAAGTGGAAGGCAGAATTTCTGAACTTGAAGATAAATCACTTGGCACTAACATAATTGAAGAAAAATCAAAGAATTAAAAAAAAAAATGAAGAAACCTTAGGAATCATGTGGGACTCTATAAAGAGAAATAACCTACGAGTGATTGGAGTACCAGAACAGGGAGGGATAACAGAAAATACAGAGAGAATGGTTGAAAATTTGTTGGCAGAAAACTTCTCTGATATCATGAAAGATGAGAAGATATCTATCCAAGATGCTCATTGAATTCCATACAAGGTAGATGTTACAAGTCACCAAGACATATTATAATCAAACTTGCCAAAACCAAAGATAAAGAGAGAATTTCAAGAGCAGCTCGGGATAAACGAAAAGTCACCTACGAAGAAGAGCCAATAAGAATAAGCTCGGACTACTTGGCAGAAACCATGCAGGCAAGAAGGCAATGGGATGACTTATTTAAAAAATTGAAGGAAAAAAGTTGCCAGCCAAGAAAATGTAAAATGTTAATTTCTCATGGAATCCAGACTTTCTGGAGCCATTGAGGCTGGATGAACCCCTGAAACTACTGCTCTGAGATAATCTTTAAACCTTAAACCAAAAATATTCCCTGAAGTCTACTCAAAACCAAACAATAGTTTAGCATAACTAGTAAAGAATGCCTTGAGCATTGTGCTCTTTTAAGATCTATATGGGATCAAACTGACGAGAGCAACTCGAAAGATCAGGTAGGAAACTTAAGAGGCAGTGGGTTTGTTAATGGGGGAGAAACTATTCAGAAAAGGAGGGTGAGAATGGTCGCACAACTCGAAGAATGTAATTAATGTCACTGAACTGTACATGTAATAATTGTTGAGCTGGTGTATGTTCTGCTGTATACAACAACAGAAATAAAATTATATGTCTCCAGATCCTTGGAGATATACTTACATAATTTTTAAAGAGACAAAGAAAGAATTTACAATTTACAGTTATCTAAAGTGAATTTTAAAAGAACAAGGGAGGAGGGGAGCCCCTTTTCTTTTTTTCACCAGGGGAATTTAACACTTTTAATTTGTATTTGTCCTTACAAATGGAAGCAAGGTTCTTCCACAGTGGCTCGTATTCCAGTATAACACTTTCCCACTCTCTCTGCTCCACTTGTCCAAATGCCAAATCCTGGCGTCTCAGTCGTGTTGAGGTGGCTTCCTGAATGCAGGACAGGCACGAACTTAGGTTGTTCTTACCTAATGATAAGATGGGGGAGTTCACTGGCTTAGATAATTCATCTTAGGACACTTACTTTGGTCAGCTTAACCTGTTCAACTTTTTGAAATCTCTCTGCCTCAGCCATTTTTGGACTACTTGGAACCATACCTTTACAGTACACCTGTTCCTTGCTGCTCCCATTACCTCTTCCTGACTTATGATAAACTCTGTGAAGCAAGAACAGTCAGCAGGGGCTTTGTGTTATACCAATTCTGGGTTTGACCAATGATGTCCATCTACTTATGCAAGCAACCAGGAAACAGCTGCAGCAGATCCAGGGGACTTTGGAATGACAGATCGGAAACAGGAAATAAAACTAGACTGGGCAGTGGCCTGTGTCGGAGTCACAAATTCAAAGATGGTGGCTCCTGTACTTTCAGGGACCCTTTGACACACATCTCCCCTAAGCAGGCCACATAAACAAAGACATGGAAAGCAGGGCTAGCCTTCTCACAAGGGAGGAACCTGCAGAGCTTTCACGGGGATATGCCCTGTTCTCACTTGGATTTGCATTCTTTGGGTTTAATCCAATAAACCCTTTCTCATTTTGAAAAGCAAGCTGGAGAGCTTGTTTCTGGTTTCTGGAATTCTTAAGGACAGAAAGTGACTTACTCGGTCTGTTAGGCTATAGGGTATAGGTGTGGATCTCCAAAGTAGACTCTAAACTCAGCAGAGAACGCCCACTTCAACATCTAGCACGAGCGCTCAGCGTTATTTATGGCTCAGGGTAAATACACAATAGTTATTGCCGCTATTATTCCTGACTCGAAAAGACAGGAAATCCTTCACACTTTCACCAAAGAAGTTTGCATTTCTAATATGAATATCACTTTATACATTGTTTATGCCCACTTTCCAGGCTAAAGTGAAAACTTCCTGAAGGCAGAGGCTGTGCCTTCTTCCATAGCTTGCAATTTCTAAACTGCACGTGGCATGCAGCAGGTGTTTGACAAAGTTTGGGTAAAGAAGGGGTGATGAGAGACCTTACAATGACGCAGAACCACCACAATTGCTGATTTCACACGCAGCTTATCCCCACACTTGTATGATGCTTTTCCATTTCACTATTACATTAATTCAGTAAAGAAGATAGTGTATATGAATAACTAAAACATAAAGGAAAATATGATGAAGGCTACGACTGAGTCAAAAATAAAGTATATGCGAGCTCAGAGGAGTAACTGACAAATTACAACCAGGGAGACTGGGAAGGAGGCTTCAAAAAAAAGAAAAGAAAAAAAAAGAAGCATTTGAGCTGGGTTTGGAAGAATAAAGATGGAACCTTATGATGCTCCTTCCCTACAAAATTCCTTTAGAGCTCCTATTTGGCCCTTTTCTGATATCTTCCTCTCTCTCGGGATTTGGCTCAGGCAGACCTAGGCGCGTGTGTAGCTGGTAAAGAAGGGCCTCACAGTCCCTTCTTCCTCAGTGAACTACACACAGTTTTACAGTCTCAGTGGGTAGTGTCCAACCAGACATGCTTTCCACCTATATTCATCCTTCCCTTCCCCTGTCAACCTCACTCAGGACTTGGTGGATGTCAGGTTCCTTAATCTGACAAAGCTCACTAACCTACCCCAGGTTAGGGGTGCTAATGAATGATGCAAAACCTGCCCCCTTCCAGACAACAGTTTGCTCCTCTGGTAAAATGCCCTGAACCTACAAGAGTGACACTAACGGTAACATTTCTGAGGCAGAGCAGACTCACTCAGAAAATGTCCTTGGTCTTAGAGCCTTTGGAATTACCAAGTCTCCTCAAAGAAATCAGACATCTAAAAAGGGTTACTTTTTCTCTAAATTTTATTGTTGTTGAGAATATATATAGCAAAACACAACAATTCAACCATTTCTACACGTACGGTTTACTGAATTTGATTACATTCATGTTGTGCAACCATTCTCACCCTCCTTTTCTGAATTTTCCTTCCGTTTAACATAAACTCACTGCCCCCAAGACTTCCATTAAATCTTTTGAGTTGGTGTTGTCACATTGATCCCATTTAGAAAGTTCTTAAAAGAGCATAATGCTCAAGGCAGACATTCTTTACTAGTTAAGCTATAGTTTGGTTTTAAGACTTTAGGTGGTAATTTTGGTTTAAGGTTTAAAGATTATCTCAGGGCAACTGTTTCCAGAGTTCATCCACCCTCCATGGCTCCAGAAAGTCTGCAGTCCATGAGAATCTGATATTCTGTTCTGCATTTTCCCCCTTTTGACTAGGATTCTTCTATGGAATCTTTGATCAAAATATTTAAAAATGGTAGCTGGGCACCATCCAGTTCTTCTGGTCTCATGGCAAAGGAGGCAGCTGTTCATGGAGGCAATTAGTCACACATTTCATATTCTCCTATTCCTGACTCTCTTTCTGTTGTTCCAGGTGAATAGAGAGCAACTGTTGTGCTTTGGGTGACTGCTTGCAAGCTTTTAAGACCCCAAGCACTACACAATGAACCAGGAGGTAGAAGAGAAGCACTAAACATGTCATTAGGGCAATTAACTGGTATGTCCCATGAAACCATGACCCTAAACCTCCAAACCAAGGAACCAAATTCCATGAGTAGCCTCAGCAGCTACTCTTTTTGTTTTCGTCATTATAAATATACTTATCAAAAGTTGCCAATTCAACTTTAAAAATTTTTTTTTATTATACTTTAGATGATTGAAGTTTAAAGTGCAAATTAGTTTCTCATTGAAGAATTTATTCACAAATTGTTTTGTGACATGGTTGCAATCCCTGCAATGTGTCAGCACTCTCCCCCTTTCCCTTCACACCCTGGGTTCCCTGTATCCATTCATCCAGTTTTCCTGTCCCTTCCTGCCTTCTCGTCTTTGCTTTTGGGCAGGTGTTGCCCATTTGGTCTTGTATACTTGATTGAACCTAGAAGCATGTTCCTCAAGTGTGTTAGTTTGTTTTATAGACCCTGTCTAACCTTTGGCTGAAAGATGGACTTTTTACAAGTGTACAACTTATTGACAGCAATTACAATAACTGGCCGTGTAACCCTACCCTTAAACAATGTGATTTTCCATCACGTTAACTCTCCTTTTTTCCTTCCCTTCCACCCCTAGTAACTACTAATAAACTCTGGTCTCTGTATATTTGCTTTTTCTTGTTTTTTTATATAAGCGAGGTCATACAATTATTTGTCCTTTTGTGATTGACTTATTTCACTCAACATAATATCTTGAAGCTCCACCCTAAATGTGTTTTGTCTGACTTTCACAGTATTAATTTTTTTATGTTTTAAAAAAAAGGGGCTTTATTTGAATAGCCAGAAGGTCTGACAATGTCAGGCCTACATTTCCATACTTCAGTGATTATCTGGAATGAGCAGCAGCTGCTCCCTTCTCTGGCACAGCCATGCCTAGGCCACCTCAGACATTTAAAATCCCCACCTAACTCTGCAGCGTGAGTACACAGCTCTGGGCGGAGATGTCTACCTGTTCCAGTGACAAGTGGGCCCAGTCAAATCACTCAGCACTGTTACTAGATTTTTCATGAAGGCGCCTGAAACAGCAGGGTTAGGGTGGCAACATGTTAATAATCCTCTCTGGGGACACATCTCACTTCCCTGTTTTCCCACCCTACTCTACCTCCCCAAGGTACCCTGGTGTCATGGACTGAACTGTCCCCCAAATATGTGTTAACTTGGCTAGGCTGTGATTCCCAGTACTGTATGGTTGTCCACCATTTTGTGATCTGATGTGATTATCCTATGTGTTATAAAGCCTAATCTCTATGGTGTTAATGAGGTAGGATTAGAGGTAGTTACGTTAATGAGGCAGGACTCAATCTACAGGATTAAGTTTTGTCATGAGTCAGGTCTTTTGTGATATGAAAGAGAGAAGTAAGCGGAGACTAGAGGGACCTTATGTCACCAAGAATGAAGAACCAGGAGGGGATCGCATCCTTTGGACCCAGGGTCCCTGTGCTGAGAAGCTCCTAGAACAGGGAAAGGTTGATGACAAGGACCTTGCCCCAGAGCCGACAGGACAGAAAACCTTTCCCTGGAGCTGGCACCCTGAATTTGGACTTCTAGCCTCCTAGACTGAGAAAATAAATATCTGTTTGTTAAAACTTTCCACTTGCGGTGTTTGTGTTATAACAGCACTAGATAATTAAGACACCAGGTTTATTGTCATTGCTAGAGAAACTGTATCAATTATCATGAAGTCACTACAGAGAAGGGAAACGATGAAATGGCATTATTCCCTCTGCTGGATGAGTGGTGACTGGGGCTCTGTGCTTCCCCAAGAGAAAAGTGATGCAAGTCGGTTTACTTGAAAAGGCCAGACTGGCTTTCCACTGCATCTTGTCTTTCTCCAGGAGCCCTGCAAACACATCTAACCACTGAACCACCTCAGGGGAGAAAGGCCCAGGACCAGTTCCATGCTTGCTGTGGTCATTCTCATGTCTCTGACTCCAATTTTAATGTTTTATTTCAATTTCTATGGGTTCAGATTCTTCGGCCTAGGTCCATGTTTGTTTTTTAATAAATGAACTTTTTTTCACATTACAAAACCTAAACAGTTTATTTTAGAAAATACACACCATCAAAAGTGAAAACACAGTCACGATCTCCCCAGAGATGATCACTCTTATTAGTCTGATTATTTTTCTAATAATAAATACACAATATATTATCTGCTAATATAATGGAGTCACATTATACGTAATTTTGTAATGTCTTTTCACTTAGCATTCTAAATTCTACATCTTCCCATAATGTTAGATATTTTGTTACTATAATTGGCTACACAGCATTCCACTGTCTGGAAGAACAAAATTAATTTAGCTGATCCTCTATTCTTGGATATCTAGTTTGGGCAATTTGATACGAGAAATCTTATCAAATTATTTTTAATACAAACTTAGATCCAGAGTGGGTGAGTTGTGAAACTGCACATAGCCTCTACACCTCTTCTCTTAGGGTATAAACAAAACAAACAAAAAAACCCATTGCCATTAAGTCAATTCCAACTCACAGCATAAGAGAATTTTTTTTGAAGTGACTTTTCCGAGAAAAATCCCTATTGCTGTCCACTCCCTCTCCTGGTGCCGGACACACAGTGAAAGACTTTACTTCATTGAAGAATACAGAATCCACAGGTCAGACTATTTTCGTAACCAGCATGATCTGGCATGCATATCAGAAAATCTGATTTTCCATTCTTTTGTCTTTCACACATTAACTCTTGGGATTCAAAATCAGATCAAAGAAATGTGTGCTTTAGGCAAAATAACTACTTGGCTAAATAAAAACTCCTTTGTCAGAGAAGCACGCAAGACCTGTAACTGCCCTGCAGAAAATGTTCTGTCTTGGGAGTCTGGATCACTTAGCCTCCCAGACACCGCTGAAACAATAACCCACACAACTCCTGCTCCGGCAGCCCAGGCCCTTTCTGACCGAGGTAGCAGGTTCATTTTTACCAGAGCATCTTGCAAAGACTCCCATGCCATGGCCAAGGGCATTTGAGGAAGAAAACACAATTTTTTTTCCTAGACATTTTGGCTAATCTGAAATAGACTTTCTGTTCAAATAACTGTTCTGTTTTTCCCGAAGGAAAAAGTGACTTCTTGAAACAACAATGGAAAGCAGAAGTCTTTTATTCTAATGTAGGGAAGATGAAGGTTGGGATGGGTAGAAAAAGGCCTTCCTTTCCAGCTACATGACCTGCAGCAAGTGTGTCAACCTTTGGTATCCCAGTTTATTCAACTGTAAAAATAGAGACTACAGCTACCTCACAGAGGTTACTGTAAAGATTAAATTGGAACATGCTAGTGAAAATGCCCAGCACAGTGACTGGCATGCAGCTTCCTTTTCTCCTTCCTCTTTGACCAGCAGTGCTTTTCATTCCTGTGGTATATTCACTCATGAAATAAAAAGCTGCTGGATGCTGAAGACACAAAGACCCACACGCTCAGTCCTTGTGTATTGCCTGGCATGCAATAGATATTTGTTGAATAGGTTAAACAGCTCAAGCTCTGCTGGCAGAGAGAGATGTAATAAATAATTATTGAAACAATTATTATAAACAAATACTTTTGATGCAGTGTGGAAGGACATGCACAAGGTGTTGTGAGTTCATAGAGGAAGAACCCTCTTCACTCTGTTCAGGGAAACTGGGGAAGAATTCCTAGAGGATGGGTTTCGATGGATGGGCAGAAGTGTTCCGGTGGAGTAGAGGAAGGAGAGGGTGGCGGAAGACAGGGAGAGGAAACAGAACCTGTAAAGCCACAGAGGGGAGAAAGAGTGTGATATATTTGGGGAAATAGAAATGAAGCAAGAAAGGTAAATTGTGGAGACTTCTGGTACCATCCCAGGGGGTCTGGGCTTTCATCTGTTGACTAATTCATCTCAGACTTTGATATGCTTGAGAATTACCTGGGGGACACTGTTAACAATGCAGATTCTGATTCACCGGGTAGGCAGCAGGGCCTAGAGTCTGCATTTCTTTCAATGGCTGTGATTTTTGTGCAAGTAGATCTCCAGGACTTGCTTCCAAGGCACCTCTGGATGGATTCGAACTGCCAACCTTTCAGTTAGTAGCCAAGTGCTTAACCTTTGGCACCACCCAGGGACTACTGAGAATCTCCATTTCTATGTGTCTCCATGTGATGCTGGTGCAACTGGTCCATGGACCCTACGATGAGCTTAGAAAAAAGGGAGTCAAAAGAGATTCTTACAGAGGAGAGCGACATGGGGGATCAGATTTATTTACTAGGAAGCTCACTGGGCTACAATGTGGAGGATGGACTAGAATTGTAGGTATTTCATACATTCTTAATGGTGATCACCACAATATTCCTAATGACATAACATTAAAGGACTGCAGACCCTGATAACTGGAACAGGCCTTAAAAATTACATGTGGTTGAACTCCTTCTCTTTACACAATATGAAAAAGAGCGCTTAAAAAGTGACATGACTTCCCCAGTATCAGACAGCTAATTGGTGGCAAGGCCCAGATACATTAACTAACACCCATTTTTTAAAACAGTTGTAAAATATATATATAACACAACATTTTCAGGTGTACGACTTTAACTAAAATCCATCTTAAAAATACCATGTTCTTTCTACCAACTTCCCCACTCTATGACATGAATGTATATTCAGAGTTGAACAGTGAATATTCACTGGAATTAAAAAGAAAAACATGCAGGGAACAGTCCTCACCCAGCCTTTCAGAATTACAGAGCCCATGGCATACTGCACATGCCAACTTAGGTAAACTCCCACGACTGGCAGTCACCTGGAGGAATCTCCGGTTACTAGATTCTGCGTGCCCCTTCTTTCGTCTTGTCTCTTGAAAACACGTAACAAGTGCAGGTTCCATGTAAGTGGCAAGTAGATGAATGCTTGCCTGCTCTTGGTGGTGTTCCAAACCTGCTCTGTGCTAACTGGAATGTTTAGGTGGACCAGGTTGTCATGGGGGAAAAGGGACTAATATAGCTTACGTGCCTGAAAAACCAAACCAGGTGCCATCACATCGATTCTGACTCACGGTGACCCCGTGTGTTTCAGAGAACTGTGCCCCGTAGGGTTTTCATGGCTGTGCCCTTTCGGAAGCAGACTGCCAGACCTTTGCTATATATTGACATACCTTATTTAATTCTTACAAAGCTCTTACAAAGAATGCATTCTTATTTTGATTTCATGCTTCAGGGAAGCGAGGTTCACAGAAGAGAAAAGGAGAATTGATGGAAAAAAAGAAGAAATAGTGACATGGAGGCAGCAGAGCCAGAGGTATTTGGGATATGGCAAAGGATCCAGAAAAGTCATTTTAGTTATATCTTATACATGGGGCCTGGCCTCCCAGGGAAACAGCAGAACACACTGGCTCAGTGACTCCCGGATGAACAAACAAAACCATTTTAAGGAGCCACTTCCAGGCTGAGAGAGCTCCGATTAAAAAGGTTAAAGTGGCATCCACCAGATGCAGTGTTGGGAGCTTACAAACAGGGCTCTCATTCTGTAACAGGAAGTAAAAACTGCCTACTCATGAATCACATGTGTTCTCCTTAATCTGACACATTGAGAAACAGCTGACTTCAGTCCTTCTGAGACCTTGTGGAAAGGGAGAATCAACAAGAAAAAAAAAATGAATATTAACTAGTTAAGTAATTTAAAAGCCATCTCAGCAAGAATTTCATCCTAAATTTGTGTTAACTGTTTAATGGTAGCTAATTTGCTCTGTGAACTTTCATCTAAATCACAATTATTTAAAAAAAATTTTTTTATCCTGGTAAGGATAAGATTTTGCATGAATCATAGGGGCTGTTCATTTTGTGCTCGATGATCTAAGGGAAGACTGTGGTGTGGCCAACTGTCAATGAGGGTACTAACAGTCAGTCATAAGAAATTTCATCTACTTTGAAGGGGTATGATTAAGGTTTACAAATTTAGCAACCAAAGACCAAAAAGCAAGACCTTATTTAAAGGTATCTTAAATACCTTACCTTCCTTTTACCCTGCTTACGCCACACTAACAATTCAAGCTTACTGACCTAGGTGCATGTGGACCCTGTGCTAAGCACTGTGGTATGGATTACCTCACTTAATTCTCATGATTCCGTGATGCAGGTATTACTGTTACTACAATTTATAGAGAAAGAGAGAAGCTAAAAGAATTCCAACTGCTTCAGCAGTCTGACTTCCCTGACAGGTCAAAAACGGTTAGATCCAGGGGTTGAATGAAATATACTGTCATTAGGGGCAATGTCCACAGAGAATTATCCAGAATGTGTGGACACCCATGGCACATGACCACCATCTGCCTGCGCAAGCAAAGGGGCTGTGATAATAGTCACCTGGAAGTCAAAATACTTGCTTGGGTAATGATTACTCAGCAATCATCTATTATCTTCCCAGCCCCACTCCTGCTCCACCCCAACATTTGACCAGTGTTGAAAAGAGACTAAAAACATATCTAAGGGATCCATCTTGGAGCTACCCTCCCCACTTCCCTCAGGGTAGGAACATTTCCATTAAGTCAGATCTCTAGGGATAGGATCCCCAGAGGGGCCAGGCCGGTGCTTGCTAATGGGATTCTCCTCATCCAGTTCTACCTGCTGTATGTGGTAAAGCCAGGACTCTGGTGAAATCCAAGGGGAATTTACTTTATGGATCTACAGACGTTGAGAGAAAGGCAAGCTGCCATACCTTCTCCCTTCCTGTACTGTTTGAGACAACAGAGGTCTCTTCTCTGACTTGAAGGATCCCTGGTGCCACAGTGGTTAAGCACTGCTAACTGAAAGGTGGGCAGTTTAAATCTACCAGCCACTCTGCTGGAGTTAAGATGTGGCAATCTGCTTCCGTAAAGACTACAGTCTTGGAAACCCCATAGAGAAGTTCTACTCTGTCCTAGAGGGTTGCTATGAGTTGGAATCAACTCAACAGCAATGGGTTTTGGGTTTTGGTGCTTTGACTTGGGGGTCTGAGACAGTGCAGAGTCAGGACCAACAGAAGCTGCCATCTGGCAATCATACCAGAGAGCAGCAGAGTATAATGTCCCTGTTATATAGAGAAAATACCGTACCAACTGCTATCTAGTTGACTCCGACTCATGGCGACACCATGCGTGTCAGAATAGAACCGTGCTCCCTTTTCGATGGCTGATTTTTCGGAAGGAGATTGCCAAGCCTTTCTTCCAAGGTGCCTCTGGATGGACTTGAACCTCTAACCTTTCTATTAGCAGTGAAGCACATTAACTGCTTGTATCACTCAGAGACTCCCTATGATAGAGAACTTCTCTCCATTTCGGTGGACGGAGAAGAGATCCCTTTCTGGCCCCAAATGATAGTTACCCATTCTCAGTCATTGGTGTGATCGTTGCAGCCACGAGACCTTGAAGTTTCTTCTTCGGGGCAGCCATAGTGCTGCTGGAAAAAGCGTGGAAAACACAAAATGTAATCCCTTTCCTTTTTTAAGGAATGTTAATTATGATAAAACTCTTGGGCAGGGCAAAGTCCAGTTCCCAGTATAGAACTGGACTTACAAGTGCACACACACACACAGCAACTGAGAGGAACATTCAATTTTAGACCTTCATTTCTACTGGGTAGAAAGCTCTTTTAAAAAAAAGACAGAAAAGGGTGGAGACACAAAGAGGACAACGTCCCAGAAAATACTACCAGAAAGGCCTCCCATTTTATCTACGGAGATGCTTTGAGGCAATCTGAAACCTCAAAGAGTGGGGGTAAACTTAACAACAGCAGACCCAAGAAAGAACCTGGACATAACTCAAGGAGGCCAAGTTATTATTAAATTGAAATATGGTCAAAAAACAAGAAGAGGAACATTCTTTTCTCTCTTCATGTTTCTCTTCTTTTAAACTAGGATCTCACCTAAAATCAATTACAGTCTCAAGGTTTCAGCATGATTTACACAGCTACCTTCAGACCTACCTATTCTCTCATATGCTAATTCTGACTAGTTTTATCCTGTTTTCCTAGCTCTAGTATAAACATGTAAACTGCATCACAATTATTCATCTCTCTTACCCATTAGACCAGGCTCCCAGAGGGCAGGAAATAATGCTTTATTCGCCTTTGCTTTCCCTGTACTGAGTGCTCCCTCCAACCTATGGTGCTCAATTGAAACCTGATGAATATGCTGGGGGCTGAATAAGGAGTTCAGACTGTGGCCAGATAAGAGCTCACTGCTGAAAGAGTCATCCTGACACCACTCACCTGGGGCAAGAGGACCTCTAGCCACCTGCCAGAGAGTATACCTGTTCATTCCAAAACCAAATCTACTGCTGTGAAGTTGATTCTGACTCATAGGAACCCTACAGGACAGAGCAGAACTGCTCCATAGGGTTTCTAAGGCTGTAATCTTTACGAAGGCAGATTGGCTGGTGAGTTTCAACCACCGACTTTTCGGTTAGCAGCTGAGTGCTTAACCACTGTACCACCAGGACTCCTTACCTGTCCATAATCAGTGTACAAAACCCAAGAAGCTGTTCAAAACATAGGCAACGAGAGGCACAGAGCCTGGTGATTAACAGCCCAGATTCTGCAGGCAGAGTGCCTGGTTCAACTCCCAGCTCTGCCACTTACTAGTCATAGAAGTTAGTATTATTTATCTATTGTGGCGCAAATACACATAACATATGCTAATTCAACAACTTCTACAAGTACAATTTAGTGACACTGATTATATTCTTCAAGTTGTGTAACCATTCTCGCTATCCTCCAAATCACTCCCCCCACTATTAACATAAACTCAGTGCCCCCTAAGCAAAAACTTTCACTTCTCACCCCTGGCTTTGGTTTCTATATACTTACTTATTTCACGTACGTGAGATTATACAGTGTTTGTCCTTTTGTGACTGAAGAAATACAGGCAGTCCCCAGATTACGAATGAATTTCGTTCTTAAATCTGTCTTTAAGTTGAATTTGTACGTAAGTTGGAACAGTTTGGTACGGTTTGTATCTAACACTAGTCAAATATTTGCCTTAGCATATACTGTACTTCTCTATGCATAATATTAAAGAAACACTTCCAGATACACTAAAACATCTTTAACCTAATAATAGAGAAATAATAATGTCTCGATGTGCTCTACAAAGTAGTGCCCAGTTATTAAGAACCATTGTATACACCTCAAATTTTTAGTATAACAGGCTTTACGGGTGTTGAGTTGTAACTACGGGTTATACAGAAGTTGGATATTTGTAACCTGGGGACTGCCTGTATTATTATTTTCTGAGCTGTAAGACATAATTCAAAGCCACAAATGAAAAGCCTAACAATTAAAGAAGAAAACAAAACATAATCAGATTATCTGGTGAAAACTATACAAAAGACATTGGGCTTACTGCAAATAACAATGTTGTCTACAGGTGACAAACAAGAGGGGATATGTTATAGTTCTATGGTCACTGGCACATTTAAGGGAGTCCCTGGGTGGTACAAATGGTTAAGCACTCAGCTATTAATGGAAAGGCTGGTGGTTCAAATCCATCCACAGGCACCTCAGAAGAAAGGCCTGGCAATCTGCTTCTGAAAGATCACAGCCATGAAAACCCTATGGAGCACAGTTCTATTCTGCAACATGCGGAATAACTATGAGTTGGAATTGACTTGAGAGCAATATGGTTTTTTGGCCACATTTAAAACCCAATATCCACTGTACTTACATTACTTACTTGTAATGTAATAATTATAAACTGCTTTCTCTGTTCTTGTTTTAAAACTGTTCATTTCATCTCCCCAAGTTGGAGTATAAACCTCGGAAATAAACAGGTCATATCATCTACTTTTTCTGTTATCCTTCAAGAGTCCTGGCTCAGGTGAGCCCTTGAGAAATACTGTTGCTTTAGTGGAAAACCAACATGATATAGTCCCTTACAGAGAGATACATTCCTAGGAAGACTTGCTCCTGAAATCGAGCCCAAATTCTGCCTGAAGCTTTGTTCTATATTGTAGGGCAATAAAGGGGAATCTTACCGGATATATAGGACACTAGGGATTTCTGACTTTTCCTGGTTTGAAGAATGTGACTAAAATCATGCTGGAGGTTTGGACAGATAAATGTAATCACCTGGCCACGGGGAATAACACAGGATAAGAAGTCATAAAATGTAGCTCTAATCCTTGAGCTTCATGTGACCATCTTTGCTATAATGGGTAGGTCACCTGGCCTCTGAGCCTCCAAGGCCGTTAACATATGCCCTGTCTAATTCAAAAAAATGTGATGAGTATCAAACAAGATTGATGCTGCACCTGCTGCATATCTTCACCTGGCACTACTGCAGGCATCTCATCTCAAGACACCCAAAAGTGAGCCTGCCATCTTGTCCTCTAATGATTTCTTCCTCTGTTTCAGTAGAAGAGTGAGAAGGCCAGCTCTGAAGCCAGACCTCAAGGGCGTGCATCCTGGCTCCACCACTTACCAGCTGGGTGACCTTGGACCAGTTACTTAATCCTTCCCTTATACTTAACCAGTTATTTAGCCCTTTCAGTAAATGGGGATAATAGTAATAGCGTTTCATAGGGTTGTTGAGAGAATCAAATGAAGGAATTCATGTAAAGTAATTAACAAGTGCCAGATACATAGTAAATACAAATTTAGCCCCCTCTATGAAATTTTTTTTATGAAGTCTTATCTGTTGGTTATAGGACTTTAGCAAGTATTATCACTATTCCGTTACCTGTACCACCTTCCCTGTCATTTCGGCTTTGCTGGTGCCTCCTTGCCAACCCTCACAATGCTCTTGTCTATTAAGGGATTATTTCAATTCTGTTATCTTCTTCCCCTGCAATCTTTCCTTCCTCCCTTACTGCCCCTCTTATAACTTACCCCTTTGTTACGTCTTATCTAGATCAATGGGCACAACCCCAGGTGCAAGGGGCTCAAGAAAGTTCACGTGATAAAAGCCCTGAAAGCTAGATTGGACATTAAAAAATTCTCCCAATTCAAACAGTACTAGGTTGTTCACGCTAAAGAGACTTCCATATTCTTGTGCTTTGCACTGCAAATTTATATCAGCTTCGGGCAGTGACACTGGTATTCTTAGGATGGGCAGAGGCTCAGATTGGCAGCTTTATGTCTTTGATGGAAAGAAATCAAATCAACTGCCACTTAAGTGCAGTTGTTTGGTTAAAAAATTCAAAACATTGGGCCTGTGGAGGTGTGGGATGGGAGTTGGGAATCACTGTCCTAATCTCACTCTCCCCTCCTTCAGTCAACACAGGCTTCCAGTTTCATTATTTCTAATCTTGTCTTTGCCCTACTTAGAAGATGACCACGACTTCTCCTGGTGTTTTGTTGTTAGGTGCCATTGAGGATATCTCGAGTCATAGCAAGCCCATGTGACAGAGTAGAACTGCACCAGAGCTTCTTGCTAGGCTTTAATCTTTACGAAGGAGCCCTGGTGACACAGAGGTTAAGTGCTGGGCTGCTAACCATAAGGTTAGTGGTTTGAACCCACCAGCCACTCTGTGGGAGAAAGATGTAGCAGTCTGCTTCTGTAAAGATTTACAGCCTTGGGGACTTTCTATGAGAGCAGATTGCCAGGTCTTTTTTCCTTGGAAACCCTATGGGGCAAGTTCTACTCTGTCCTATAGGGTTGCTATGAGTTGGAATCAACTTGATGGGCAGTGGGTTTGGTTTGCTTTGGAATCTTTACAGGAGGAGTCTGCTTCTGTAAAGATTCACAGCCTTGGAAATTCTATGGGGCAGTTCTACTTTGTGGTATAGAGTTGCTATGAGTTGGAATCAACTCAGCAGCAGTGTTTTTTTTTTTTTTTTTTGGTTTAATCTTTATGGGAGCAGGTCACCAAGTCTTTCTCCTGAGGAACCACTGGGTGGGTTCGAACCATCAACCTTTCGGTTAGCAGCCAAATGCTTTAACAGTTGTGCCACCAGGGCTCTTTCCTTCAATCTAGCCAACAATTAAAATCCATTTTAAAAGCCAGGGAAGATTCCCTGACCCTTCAAGCTGAAAATAATCTCTTAACCCTTTAGAATTCCCGCAAACACTTCACTATCATTTTTTAAACTTAACATCAGAGTTATTACTGGAGTAGCTCTGACTCTCTTTTTAAACTGTAAACCATACAGGGGGGCAAGAAAAGCTTCACATTTATCTTTGCACAGAGCGATATACTAAATAAATAAGGTTTCTGACTTTGTGAAACGGGATAAAAAGATGATAGCAACTTTAGGATTATGACAGATATTTGTAAATTCGACTTTAAAATCTGGGAATGTTACGCTTTGAGATCTGTCATAGCATGTATAATTCAAAAGCAAATGGTTAAAATGTTCTCCAACGTTAACATTTGATATGAGTTTAGAATGTTATTACTAAAACACTGGGAAAAGGTGTTACCCTTAAAATACCTCTATCCATAAGCAAGAACTTGCAGTGCAAATTCTGAGATTAAACTTTTTTTTTTTTTAAAGAGCAAAAAACAAAACAAAACCCGTTGCAGTCGAGCCGATTCCGACTCATAGTGACCCTACAGGACAGAGTAAAACTGCCCCACAGGGTTTCCAAGGAGCACCTGGTGGATTCGAACTGCCAACCTTTTAGTTAGCAGCCATAGCACTAAACCACCGTGCCACCAGGATTTCCAAAACTGCAAACTTTCAAGAGAAAGTATCTCTGGAGATGGGAGAGGGTTTATCTCGGGGCAAGGAGAATGAGAAATACTTGGAGAAAAAGAAATACAAACAGAGAAACTGAGAAAAACAAAAACACAACAAAAAGCCTAAAGACAACCGTTTCCCCATAAAATGAAGGTGCTGTATCAAATGAAATCGCTAAACTCCCTTCCGGTCAGTTGTTGCCTCTGCCATTTTGAGAAAAGGGGCCTGGGGACCCGGCTCTGTGGTCTGGAGAGAGGCCGGGGCAGGGGGTCCCTGTGCCCCGGCGCCTGTCAGGACACTGCCCAGGCCCGGAGGGTGTCGCACCCGCCTCTCTCCCAGTCCACTTCCCAGGTTTAGCTGCCTTCCCCTTTTCCTCCGGGTCCATCACCGCCTGACCCACCCCGGGTTGGCGTCCCCCGCGTCAGTCTGCCCGAATCCGCCTGTCCGTCTGTCCGTCTGCGTCCGTCGGTCCACGGCAGCACCGCCTGGGGCCGCGCTCACCCGAGACACCACCGGCCCGCCTCCGTTGCCGTAGCAGCCGCCGCCGCTGGGGGCAATCCAGCCGCTGGGCCCCGCGCTGTCCTTGCCGACTCTTTATAGCCGCCGCCGGGCGCAGGACCACGTGCCCGCCGCGCCCGGGGGCGTCTGGGGATTGTAGTTCCCGCCCTTCCGGCCGGGCACGCCTGGGGAACCGCGTCCGCACGCTGCGGAACCGCCGGGTCGGGAAAGCCCCGAGGCTTGATGCGTACGTGCAGTTTGCGTCCCTGTGCGTTACCTAAGCGACGCGGGCTGAAGTAACACCGCTGCCCCGCAAGGGAGCCTCCAAACTGGGTCCCCGGCAGGGCGTGGCTTACGCCACCTCAACACCGAGGCGCACACACCTCCGCCGCCCTTTTCTCGCCGGCGAGTCCTTCCCGCCTGCGACCTGCTTCCTCCGCACCCTCAGTTTTTGTTTTCTCCTGCTCGGGGCCGTGCAGTGACGCGGGTGTTCCGTAATTCTGGAATTTGAGATTTGGTCTGCTGTTTTAGCCACGAGCCAAGAAAACTGATGCCCATCAGGGATTTGGTTTTCTTCAGGGTGAAATACTATCCGGATCCCACACACCCATTGTTGAAAGAGAGATGAGGGCATAGTAAAAGTGGGTTAATACAATTAATACAGTAGTTTTCTGAGGTAGCCTGGAGAACAACTGAAAGAGTTTGGGGAGATAAAAGTCTCCCAGAATATCTCTACTTGCAGAAATATCAAGAACTCACTTTCTATATCGTGTACAATGTTAACAAAGCAGGAACACAACCATAAGAATTCTTCAGCTAACACTTGCTCATGTTGAATAAACCTCAGATTTCCATAAAAGACGATGGCTGATGGTTACTGTTTCATTTCAAGAAAATAAATTTCTCGAAGAGCTTTGTAGTTTGCTAAGTGTTTTTCCTTCTGGTGCTTTCATTGCACAAAACCCAGAACCCAGTGCCCTCGAGTCGATTCCGACTCATAGCGACCCTATACTACGGAGTAGAACTGCCCCATAGGGTTTCAGAAATAACCGCTGATAATAATGAGTACTTCATTGAGCGCTTACACTGCCTGCCCCGTTCTAGCTGTTCAACATTTAATTCATACAACCGTCCTATGTAGTTGGTACTATTATTTTTATTTATATTTTATACATGGGGAGACATCCCATTTTACCCATCAAAAACCGGTCTAAAGAGTTTAATTTGCCAAAGGTTCTAGAACCAGTGAGTGGTTGAGCTGAAATATGATCTCACGCAGTCTGTGAACTAGTATTTTTTACCACTGTCCTGTTATCTGGAGCCCTGGTGGCACAGCAGTTAAGAGTTTGGCTGCTAACCAAAAGGTCTGCAGTTTGAATCCACCAGCTGCTCCTTGGAAACCTTATAGGACAGTTCTACTCTTTCCTGTAGGGTCGCTGTGAGCCAGAACTGACTAGGTAGCTATGGGTTTGGTTTTTCTTTTGGTTATGTTATCTAGCCTCCACCCTTCCACCCTCAAAATGCCCTATATGGGAAAGAAGTTCTCTTAAGGATATATCATAGACTTTTAAAAATGTTAATGAAAATATTATATCATAATGGGATAATGTCAGTGATTTTTTTAAGTCATGCTTTAATATATGGAAAACTAAATATTTTCAATACCCAGAAAGTATAAGCCATTAAGGCTTAAAATTGCCAACCAATAAACCAGTATTCTAAATGCATAAACAAACTACAGCTTATATAAATACAATAGTACAAACTAGTTCTTTATACTAACGTATTACTTTGGATCTGATGCCAAGGTGGGATTAGATATGCAAAAGATTTATTGGGCGCAAGAGCCAGAAAAGGCAGGGAGAGCCTTCAGACTGTGATGCAGGTCTGACACCTGTGGAAGGAGAGAAGGCAGGACAGAAGATGGGGTAGGAAGAGTCTCGAGCTGCAGTGCTGTTCCAGGAGAAATTCAGCCAGCTCAATGGGAAGTTCTTCAGCCAAAGTCACCTGCTGGAGGAGTCTCATCTCTTGCCGGAATAGGGCACATCACAGAATCCACTATATGCCCTCAAGAAACTCAGAGTCTATAATGTGAATTGCTGGGAGGCAGTGACTAGAAGGTCGGTGGTTCAAATCCATCATTTGCTCCCAGGAGAAAGATGTGGCAGTCTGCTTCTATAAACATTTATGGCTTTGGAAACCCTATGGGACAGTTCTACTCTGTCCTATAGGGTTGGTATGAACCAGAATGACTTGATGGCAGTGGATATGAGTTTTTGGCAAGTGCAGTGATAGGCCTGTGTAAAGATATTTTGGGAAAACTGAGAGGGGACTCTAATTGAGCTGAGGGGTCAGCGTGTGTGTGTGTGTGATGAGGCAAAGGGGTGTTTCAGAAAAAGTCTTCTTTGGACAGGTGACACTGAGGGAAGTCTTAGACAATGAGTAGGACTTAGGGGACAGGAGAGGCAGCAAGGGCTCGGTACTGGGCTGTGGTCCTCCAGTACTTTTCTGATGAGTGGCAAGGGCTCTGTGACATTTCTTGTATTGTTACCCAGTATTATTTGATCATAATTACTTAACATTTTATGCTTTTATTTCTTGCCCCCCAGCTCCACTGTGAGGTGTTAGATGTATCTACTTTCAGGCCAAGAAGGTGGAATTTGGAGATGTTTACTCCCTTCAACTCTCCTTTTCCTCCTCTTTTTTTCTCTCCTCCTCCTTTTTTTTTTTTTTTTAAATACATATATATTTGGGTTCCAGATGAGATTTTGTTTTCTACAATTCAAGTTTGAAACTCACTGGTGCAGAGGACAGGAGCTGAGAGGCTATGGTGTACTCTAATTGGTCAAATTGACTATGTGTTCCACCTCTTGAACAGGAAGTGGAGCCCTGTCAGACTCCTGAACTGATTGTGGGTGAGGGACGTTCCCCTAAAACAAATCAGGATGCCTTTACCAGAAAAGAGGAAATATTTTTAATTTTTGAAATATATTCTATTTTAGACAGCCAAAACATACTCCCCTGCTACACTAGGAAATACCCATGTAGGAAGGAGAGTGTAAGTTGAATCTTAAAGTGTTGCTCTCCATTGAGGACCAGAGAAAGTTCTGTCCATAGGTGAGCAAGAGTCCTTTCCATACACTATAAATGACATGTAACCAGGGTGACAAGTGTGAGAGTTACTTCTGGAAATTCTGGCTTGCATAAGTGTGTCAGCGTGGGCTGGTAGAATTGCCGGGGTTTACTTTTGCATCAGAGTCCAGAGATCTTCAGGGAGGGGAGTAAGCCATGACTAGAAGTTGGGCAGGACTCCAGGACAAAGGCCATTCCCCTTTAGGGTTTAACTTCTGAGGCAGAATAGCACCTAGTAAAGGGACATCTCTTGAGGGGAGAGAAGTCCTGTTCATAAGCTTGGTTCCAGAGCACCATTTTGGGGCCACAGGAAGGAACAGTTTTTAAGGCAGTGTCTTAGTCATCTAGTCTTGCTAACAGAAATACCACAAGTAGTTGGCTTTAAAAAAACATTTATTCTCTCACAGTATAGGAAGCTACAAGTCTGAATTCAGGGTCCAGCTCCAGGGGAAGGCTCTCTCTCCCTCTTCCTCTGTTGGCTCTGGGGGAAGGTCCTTCTTATCAGTCTTCCGCTGGTCTAGGATAGTCTCAGTGCAGGGACCCTGGGGTCAAAGGACATGCTCTGCTCCTGGTATTAGTTTCTTGGTGGTGTGAGGTCCTCTTGTTTTTCTGCTTGCTTCTCTCCTTTATAACTCAAAAGGAATTGTCTCAAGATACAGCATAATCTTGCAGATCGTGTCCTGCCTCAATAACATAACTGCCTTTTGTCCTGCCTCATTAACATCACAGAGGTAGAATTTACAACGTGTAGGAAAATCACATCAAATGACAAAACAGTGGACAGTCACACAATACTGGGAATCATGCCCTAGCCAAAATGACACATATTTTTGTGGGACGTGATTCAATCCATGACAGGCAGTATAGTGCAGTTAAGGAACTCGGGTGGTGCAGTGGTTAAAGCACTTTGCTGCTAACTGAAAGTCGGGGGTTTGAACCTACAAGCCACTCCATGGGAGAAAGGTGTAGAGGTCTGCTTCTGTGAAGATTACAGCCTTGGAAACCCTATGGGACAGTTCTGTTTTGTCTTGTAGGGTTGCTATGAGTTGGAATCAACTTGATGGCAGTAGGTTTGGTTTTTGGTTTACAGTGCAGTTCAGTTTTCTCCTGGCTCAACTTTTTAGTGATGCACGCCAGATTTCTAAGGGGAAGGCTGCTAGAAGGAAAAAATGAATTTGATAAAAGATGAACTTCCAATTTGGTATTCTTAAACTGAAATGTATGACTGTAGATTAAAAAAAAAATACCGATAGCTTTACTGAGGTATAATTCACATACCATACAATTTACCTACTTAAAGTGTACAATTTAGTATGTTCACAGAGCTGTGCAACCATCCCAATGTCTAATTCTAAAACTATCACTCCAAAAAGAAACCCCATACCTATTAGCAATCATTCTCCTTTTCCCCCATCCCCTAGCCCTGTTGTTAGGTGTCATCAAGTCATGTCTAACTCATAGCGACCTTATGTACAACAGAACAAAACACTGCCCCGTCCTGTGTCATCCTCACAATCGTTGTTATGCTTGAGCCCATTGTTGCAGCCACTGTGTCGAGGCATCTTGATGGGGTCTTCCTCTTTTTTTGCTGACACTCTACTTTATCAAGCATGATGTCCTTTTCCAGGAACTGATCCCTCCTGATAACATGTTCAAAGTATGTGAGACGAAATCTCACCATTCTTGCTTCTAAGTAGCATTCTGGCTGTACGTCTTCCAAAACAGATTTATTTGTTCTTTTGACACTCCACGGTGTATTCAGTATTTTTTTCCAGGACCATAATTCAAAGGCATCAATTCTTTTTCAGCCTTCCTTAGTCATTTCCCAGCTTTTGAATACATATGAGGCAATTGAAAATTCTATGGCTTGGGTCAGGCACACCTTAGTCCTCAAAATGACATCATTGCTTTTTAACACTTCAAAAAGGTCTTTTGCAGGAGATTTGCCCAATGCAATATGTCTTTTGATTTCTTGACTGCCGCTTCCATGGGTGTTGATTATGGATCCAAGTGAAATCCTTGACAACTTTAATCTTTGCTCTGTTTATCATGATGTTGCTTATTGGTCCGATTGTGAGGATTTTTGTTTTCTTTATGTTGAGGTATAATCCATACTGAAGGCTGTAGTCTTTGATTTTCATCAGTAAGTGCTTCAAGTCCTCTTCATTTTCAGCAAGCAAGGTTGTGTAATCCACATATAACCACATATAGCAGGTTGTTAATGTGTCTTTCTCCAGTCTTAATACCCGGTTCTTCATGTAGTGCAGCTTCTCAGATTATTTGCTCAGCATACAGTATGGGTCAAAAGATACACCCTGACACACTTCTTTCCTGACTTTAAACCATGCAGTATCTCCGTGTTCTGTTGGAATGACTGCTTCTTGATCTTTGCACAGGTTTCTCATGAGGACAATTAAGTATTCTAGAATTCCCATTCTTTCCCCTAGGCAGCCACTAATCTCCTTTCTGTCTCTATTCTATTCTGGACCTTTACTATAAATGAATCATATGACATGTGGTCTTTTGTGACTGGCTTCTTTGACTTAGCATAAAATTTTTTTCAAGCTTCATCCATGTGGTAGCTTGTATCAGTTTTTAATTTTTTTAAAATAATATTTTATTGTGTTTTAGGTGAATCTTCATTTTTTATTGCTGAGTAATATTCCATTGTATGGATATACCATATTTTGTTTATCCATTCATCGGTTGTTTAACCTTTGGGCTGTTTCCAATTTTTGACTGTTGTGAATAATGCATCTAGGGTGACAGCAGATGTTAGGCCTCCTGGAATTTTGTGGAGGTATCCATTTTTCTATGGAGTTAGTTTACAGCATTCTGGCCTCCTTTAAGTTTTTCAAAAACCCCCAAGTTCTTACCAAGCTCAGGGCTTTTACATGTGCCTAGGATGCTGTTCCGAGTCCTTGTGGTGCAGTGGTTAAGAACTTGGCTGCTATCTGAAAGGTCAGCAGTTCGAATCCACCAGCCGTTCCTTGGAAACCCTATGAGGCAGTTCTACTCTGTCCTGTAGATTTGCAATGAGTCAGAATTGGCAGCAATGGGTTTGTTTGTTTGTTTTGGTTTTTAGGATGCTGTTCATCGGCTGACTTCTACTCATCCTTCAGATCCTGGCTCAAATGTCCCTTAGAGGGTCCTGCTCAGACCCTCCCACTTTGGGCAATATCCTCCTGCTTATAACACCCAGTGTTTTCCCTTCCTGTTACAACTCATGTATGTGGCTCTGTTTGTGCGGTTAGTGCTCATCATTAGCCTGTAAGCTTTGTGAGGACAGTGGTCTGTCTGGTCTGTGCACTGTGACACACATGGTGTCTGCGACATGGTATGTGCTTGCTAAGTAGTTGTAGAATGAAGAGTGAATGTTGCTAACAAGAGCACTATGCTAACGTTGGGGCCTGCAAATAGACTTTAGCACTGATGGGAGGGGAGTGCCTCCTTGTTGACTGGTGTTAATGCGACAATAGGAGCCCTTGTGGCTAAGAGGAATGCTGTCAGCACAGAGCAAGAGACTGGGGAGTACGCCAGGACACAGGAGCTGGGGGAAGAGTACAGAACGCCCCTGAGGGCAAGAAAGAAGGGAGTTGAGGACTCAGAGTCTGACAGTCTCACTGGTGTGGATTGAATTTGGGGAATATTGCCTTGTTGCTAACTTTGTGACCCTGTTCCTGAATTGTATCACTAAACTCGTATGGCCAATGGGTTATACACATTTCTTTCGTCAAACCTAATAATGGGGAAAACTTTTGAATATTTGGACTTGCTTTGACTATCAGTAAAGGGGAACTATGAAGCTATGATGGTGTCTTAGGTTGTAAACAAAAGCAAAATTTTGCTTAGGAGTGTCTCTTCGACAGTATCCAAATAATTAGAGAGACAGAACTGTCTTTTGCCGGATGTTCAGCCTATATTTGCTAATGATTACATGAAATTAGGCCTTTGGGGATCACACAAATGAATTATATTTTACTTGTGAGAGTACTCCAAAAGTTTTCCCAGGGATCTCAAAGAGTGTTAAGCAAGTCTAAAAACTGTTCAAAGCTCATTAGTTGTTCATATTATGACTAAGGTAAAAGCCCACCACTAGGTGGCAGCCTATCTGCAGAAATCGCTTTCTCTTTTAGGAGTCTTTTCCAGTACAAAGTTTCTTGGAATATTAGTAACAATAAAAATGTTAGATAATCTTTTCTTGCACTCATTTCCCCATCCTCCTTTTCCCAAAATCTATGCAGTGGATGTTTTCAATTTTACACGCTCTTCTTTAATCTCTTTCTCATTTGAAAAATGACGTACAAAAAATACAGACACCAGATGGGGAAATTTGTTCCTTCCCACCCCAAGTAACTGGCTTTTCAAATTTTGAAGATAAAGATGGCTGTAAGAAGAGTATACCCAGTGGTCTTGACTTTCTGATATGTAGTCAATATATAAAAATCTGGTTAAAGTATAGTTCATAAGTATTTTCCATGGATAAAACTATGCTTCAGCATTTGTGGTGAAGACAGGGCAATTAGGAGAAACATATTTTAGTTTTTATGAAGAACTTTCATTTGATGTGTATTTTGAATGAAGGAAAAAACTCTCTGGAAAGAATTCAGTGAGATAAGTGAAATTTAATTCGTTCCACCCAAGGTTGGTTTGAGTCTAGGTAACAGCTAAATTTAGGGGCTAGTAGTCTGGTCTCTGGGAGGCTTAAGCCCCTCATGGCAGCTGGCATTAGCGAATAGGAGCCCCGACCACCTCAGAGGGGCATTTGGGGAGATTTACTTGGTTCTGTCCCTGCTTGGAGCCCCTGCACTCGATTCCACAAAAGAAAGTCCTGACAAACTACTTCGGAAAAACCAGCCATGGAAACTCTGTGGAGCACAGTTCTCCTCTGCCACACACGGGGTTGCCACGATGTGGAATCCACTTGAGGCAGCCGGTGGAGGTGGTAGTGGTGGTGTCCCTCCTCACTCCTGCTGCCTAAGCCTTTAGGGCACTGTTCGCCTAGACTAGCTCAGATTCCAGCTTTCCGTGTTGATTCTGGAAACCCTGGTGGCGTAGTGGTTAAGAGCTACGGCTGTTATCCAAAAGGTCAGCAGTTCAAATCCACCATGCGCTCCTTGGAAACCCTATGGGGAAGTTCTACTCTGTCCTATCGGGTCGCTATGAGTCGGAATCGACTCCATGGCAACAGGTTTGGTTTGGTTTTTTTTTGGTTTATGTTGATTCTACTGCCCCCACCGGCCAGGTTCTGCCTGGGCTTACTGGAAATCTTCATAAATTCTTCCAAAGTCTCACTCTATTCCTGTGCTCCATTTCTCAGGTTAGGTGTCTTAGCTATAGCCTAAATTAGGTTATCTCTGAAAAGAAAACATGCAATCTGTATTTGGTCACGGACCAAGTCAATGGAAAAAAGCAAACTACAGAACAGTATTTTCTCTAATTATATTAAAAGTTTTTTATTAAAAGAAAAAAAGAGGCATGTGTAGGGATATACTTGTACATGAATAGATAATTTCTGGAAAGATGGCAGTGGTATTTGAAATATTTGACAACTGGCTCAGGATTGACCTACAAGGATGGCTGCTGCCATTAGAGCTGGAGGGATCCTGACTTTAGCTTTATCTAAGTTCTAACTCCTTAATAATGGATTGAATTCCTGGGGGTGGGGGGAGGGGGGCACTCCAGGGGCTTGAAGCAGTGGCTGTTTACCACTTATAGGGAAGTATTGGAATATTTTAACAACCTGCGTGGCTATACTGGTGCATACCAGTAGCTATCAGCCCTTTCTCTGGAAAAGAGGACTGAAGGCGGGAGGGACTTACTTTTCATTATGTCCTTTCGTACTGTTTGAGTTTGTGGAGCCCTGGCGGTACAATGGTTAAGTGCTTCGCTACTAACCAAAAGCTCGGCAATTTGAACCTACCCAGCAGCTCTGCTGAAGAAAGACCTGGTGATATGTTCCAGTAAAGATTACAGCTGAGAAAACTTTATGGGGCAATTCTACTGTCACATGGGGTCACGTGAGTCAAAAATTGACTCAACGACACCTGACAACAACAACTGTTTAACCATGTTCCAAACTTGTTGCTGTCAAGTCAATTCTGGCTTGTAGGGACCTTTATCGGACAGAGTAGAACTGCCCCATAGGGTTTCCAGGGAGTAGCTGGTGGATTCAAACTGCTAACCTTTTGGTTAACAGCTCTAGCTCTTAACCACAACACCACTAAGGCTTCATACCACGTTCATGTAGGTAGAATTTTGCCCTGTTCAGCCCAGGGGATAAGTCTTATTTTTAGAATTTGCTTCTGGACGTTTTTAGCCAGTCATCTGACTTCAGTCTGTCCCCAACCTCAGGGCCATTTTCTTTAGTTCCATCTTGCTGGATCCTCCACCAAGAGCTTTCCTGAAGCCCCTCTAGTTCCTGGAGAAGGAGAAGTATGGCTATCCCCTCCCCACCACCATCTCCACCCCCAGTGTGGTGTCTGAATTTCTTTTTGTTCCTTATCTTGGATAGCTTTTCTCTCTACCTACCATAATTCAGGTACATTACTAACCACACAGGCATCATCCTGCTTAACCTTGCAACCAGAAAACACAAGCATTTTTGTGTTCCTCACTTTTGTGTATGTAGAATCTGAATTTCCTAGGCTTTACCAACACATCAGCACTAATGGTAATAGGTATTACGTTAGTGGTAAGAACTCACATTTTATTGCCTTGTGCCTCCACCACCTGGTGCAGAACCACCCCCTCACTAAGTCTCCCCAATTATTTCTGGGGGGCATAGTGCTGTCTCAAATGTGCTTCTTATCATCCATTCTTGCTCTTTCAATTTGCTGTCCTAGTTGATGTCACTGTCATGAAGCCACTGGGGGGCAGTGTTTCACCTCAGCCACTGTCATGGCTACTCAGCCAAGATTGCTCTCTCCCAGTGCTCCCAAGGCCATGAATCACAGAGTCCCTAAAGATGTGGAGAGAAGCCCCTTTTCTTCCATTTTGTGTCATGTTTCTTCACCTGGGCCCCAAAGCATCATAAGTTGTACCCAGTGTCCCACCAAGCCCCTTTCCCCTCTACCTGCAGTTTCTCCTTCCACAGGGTTTGAGCAGGAGTCTTTGGAGCAAAGGCAAGGGGCCAAAGTTAGAGATAAACATCTTTTCCTTCTCATCCCCCCTCTGTACCCTGAGGCTGCCACAAAACAGCAAACCACCTTCAGTTCCTTTCCCTTCAGGCTAATCAGCTCCTGCAGCCTAGCCAACTACCCCCTTAGATTTATCAGGACTAAGTTGACTCTTAGTGGTGGGCCCACCAGTACTCAAGCTGACGTCTGCCCACACATACTTCATTCACACTATCTCACTGTGTGGTAATTATCTGAGACATGTCTGTTTCCCCCCGTCAGACTGTGGGTTCCTTGAGGACCTAAACGATGTGGCATTCATCTTTGTATCTAGGTCTCCTGCCTGTTATATGACAGACCTTTGATAATACATACGTACATATGTGTATATATTTATTTATTGTGCATTAGGTGAAGGTTTACAGAGCAAATTAGATTCCTGTGCAGTAGTTTGTATGTGAAGTGTTTCACGGCCTTGGCTTCATTCCCCGCAATGTATCAGCACTCTCCCCATTTCTGCCCTGGGTTTCCTTTCGTCCTGATTTTCTACCCTGTTGGGCCTTCTCATCTTTGCTTTTGGGCAAATGTTGCCCTTTCGTTCTGTTATAATTGATTGTTCTAAGGAGCACGTTCCTCTTGAGTGTTACGGTTTATTTTGTGGGCTTGTCTATTGTTTGTCGGTGGTCTCTGGAAATGACTTCAGTTCCAGGTCAGAAGACTGTCTTAGGGCTGTAATCTCAGGGGTTCCTCCATTCTCTGTCAGACCAGTAAGTCTGGTCTTCTTTGTTAATTTGATTTTTTGTTTTACATTTTTCTCCCTCTCTGTCTGGGACCCTCTGATATAATCCCAGTCAGAGTGGTCAGTAGAGGTAGCCAGGCACCATCTAGTTCTTCTGGTCTTGGGGTTGTATAGCCTGTGGTTCATGTGGTCCACTAGCCCTTTGGACTAATGGTTATATCTTATTGATTACTATTTTTGAAAGAATAAATGAACACAGGGCTTTAACATAGATACATAAAAGGAAACAGCCCTCTTTACCGAAGACATACTTAGTCAACACGTACAGAGGGAGTGAAGCTCTTCCCAAATGGAGTCTTCTATCCTTAAAAGCCATTCAAAGCTCTCCAGACTCCTTGGATCCTCAGTGGTAGAGAAGACTCAGGGTTAGAGCAGCACTTCCAAGAGAGGCTTAAATTGACCTTGTTTTGGAAGAATAACATGTTGAACAACTATTTGTCTAGTTAGATGTTATTGTGTACCTGTCAGTTGAAAACACAAGGACAAAAACAGGAAAGGGTACAGTATGGCAAAACATATTGATCAGAGAGGAAAAAGCAAGTGACACATAAGGACAGAACATTTTATTTGTATCCTCCTAATTTCAGAGAAATAGGGTTCACTCAAGGCTTGGTTCACCTAGATGTTTATAGCTGAGGTGAAAGTGACAGACTGAGGCATGGATTTGTTACTGCTGGATATTGGGTGTTTCTTCCCTTATTATTTACTAGAATTCAGTCTGATGTCGTGAGATAAACCACTAAGTGTAACTGACTCTTAGGCCAGGAAAGATGAAGAAATCGTGTTACTCTACTTGCCTTTATTCACCACACCTACAGAGAAGCAAACCCACGAGTCACAGCCTAGGGAGTCACTCTTCAACTGGTATGCTAGATGAACAAGGTATTCATTACGTTTATTATGTTAACAATAATACTTAACCCTTACTTCAAGGCATGATGTTTTCAGGAACTGGAAAAAATAAGAATCCTGCAGCAGGCTCAAGGACCTGTGTCACTATTCCTCAGTGGCAATATAGCAGATAATCACAGTCATTGGAATAATTTCAGAGAAGAGGAATCAGAGTTTAGTTTCAGCGAGATTGAGGTGGTGGAATAAACAATTTGTTGAAGATCGCACGGCTGGTAGGAAGTCTCACTAATTCCAAAATGTGACCTCTTTCCTCTACAGGAATGTGTCTCCCCAATTGGAGGGTGTTATGATAATTTAAAATCTTCAGATGAAAACCATGAGACTTTCATGTGATTTTTAAAATGGCATTGCCTGGTCACATGCTTCAGTTTTCCTGTTCCGTGTACATAGAAAGGCTTAGGAAGAGAGATGCTACATGACTTGCTAGGCAACAAAGTAGGTTGGACTGAAGGACAGTGACTAGAATGACCATGGTCACAAGTCTTCTGCTACGCAACACTTTATGCTATTTCCTACTCTAGGTTCTAGATAACTCAGCCTACCTAAAGCCCGTCAGAAAATCAGTCAGCCAACCTCCCAATCCACCCACACAGTCGCCCACTCACTAACCAAGAACCAGCCAGCATTTCTTGAAGGCCTACTTGGTTGTGCCTGGCACAGCCTTGGGCGCTGTGGGAATGCAAAAGCAGGACCAGACAGGGGCCCTGCTACCCTGGGGCTTGTAATCTAGGTGGAGAGACAAGACAAAAATATATGACACAATTATGGAATCTGACAGAATGTAATAAAGTGCTAAATTGTGTGGTACAGACAATTAGAGAACAAGACAGTATATAATAAAGTGCTAATTGTGTGGTACAGACAATAAGTATAATAGGAGTTCAGTGAAAGGATGGATGAGTGTGGGCTGCAGTCTTCAGGGAAGGCTTCTTGTCATGTCAGGGCTGCTGTGTTTGCCCAGTGCATGATGGGAAACGGAATATGAAATAGGAGATGGATTAAGAGCAGAATAATTGCGCTGTACTGTGTTATCTTAGTCTAGATAAGGACAGAAAGAGAAAGGATCCTTTGAGACGTGTATTCTCCATGGGGGGGAAATCAAATAGAGAAATACCTAATTTTGTTTATTGTGTTTCAGAAAATTTCCACAGGAATTTAAAATCTTCTTTTAAATTGAATAATGTTTTAAATGTACTAGGAGAGAGATCACTGTTCAAAGAAACCGTGTTGTAAATCCTTTCCTAAAAGGAAGAATACTTTTGTATTATAGATAATCACTTACTAGTTTATACAAGGTTCCTTCAAGCAAGTAAATAGGTACTTCTGTATATTAGTGGTAGGATTGAAAATATTTGGCAGTGTCTATTCCAAATTTTGAAAACGTGCACCTATTTTTTAGCCAATCAGTCTTACTTCTGGGAATTTGTCTTAAGGATGTAATCATGACTAACTATAAGAATAACTTTTCTTTTAGGGTAATTATCACAGAGTTAATAGAACCTTGGGACAATCTAAGTGCTCTCAGATAGAGGACTGATGAAATAAATTAACACATATTTATAAAATGGAATGTATAGTTATTAAAATGGTACAGTAGAAAAAAATTTATTTTGGTGGAAAATATTAAAAAATATAGATAAGTGAAAAAAGCAAATTCTAAAACTTATAGCCTATGATATCACTTTCATTAAAAAAATATGTTTTATGCAGAGAAAAGTAGAAGTTTGTCGTGAGTGATGAGGTATTACGGAATCTCCATCTTCCCTATGTTTTTTTGAAATTTCCGAATGTTTTCCAATCTACAGAGCTTACTCTGTAATAAAACATGTATTAAAATTCTGTGGTTCTCTGATTTAATGTCTGAAGTGTCCAATTTCTGTCAAGTTGATTCCGGCTCATGATGACCCCATGTGTGTCAAAGTAGAACTGGGCTCCACAGGATTTTCAGTAGCTGATTTTTTGGAAGTATATGGCCAGACCTTTCTTCCAAGGTGCCTCTGTGCCCACTTGAACCTCTGCGCCCACTTGAACCTCCAAACTTTAGGTTAGCAGCTGAGCACATTAAGCATTTGCACCACCCAGGGATCCTTTTAAAGCTTAGATAGTCATAATTTGGACTGTCATCCAGTGAGTTTTCTTTGAGCGGGGTAGATCTGTCATAAGGAATTACTGTAGCGCTAGAGGTGAAGGTGGCTTAGAGCCAAAGATCCTGCAGAGCCAATAAGCTTTTGGGCCCAGAGACGAGCATTATCAGCACTACTCTATTCCCTTTGGAACTACAAAGTAATCCCTATTTAGGAGAATGTAGCCCTTCTTTTCTTAAACTCACGTCAATGTGGGAGCTGTTTCGGGAGGTATGCACCCTTGTTAAGGCCTATACCACATGAAGTTTTAGCAGCAGACCCTGTCAGAGGGGTCAGAAAGCCCAGGGCATGGGCCAGTTTTTAAGATTTTTGAAGTGTAGATGTGCCAAAACAGAGTTTCAAAAATTGGGGTGTATTTTAGATGTTTGCCTTGAACAAATTAATACCTTTCACAGAGAGAATACAAGGACAGAAAGTTAAACTTCATTGTGTCAAAAGGCTGAATTTGAGATGTGTGTGGTGAGTGTGGGGTTCAGGCCAAACTAGACCCTGCCTGGAAACTATGTGGAGGATGTGGGAATATGGAAAGACAAAAAATCAGAAAATATCTGGAAAGGATTTTGGAATTTTTGGTCAAGGGGATTTTCCAATAGAAAACAAAACAGTCTTTTTCTATTTCGAGAACTTTATTTAGAACTAATTTGAAAGGGGACTTTCTCTGAAACATTTCAATACAAAACCACTTTATTTTCCTCATCGTATGACCCGATGTCTTCCATTTCGTACATTTTGACTGATTTAAGGTATTAAAGACATACGTGTTTCAACCCTTTTTAGTTAATAATTTTCTATTTTTACCTCACCATCTGGCTTCTCATCTTTCATTCGACCTAGTAAAAATAAAACACGGTGAGTCAGAATTTTACTTCCTTTTTTATGCACAAAGAATAGAGAGGAAATCCTTGAGTACCCAGGTTTTAGGAAAGTTAAATCTTAGCTAAAACTGGGAAATTTTTCCTTCCCTTTGAAGAATCCATCCTACGGGAAAACTTTCTTTTGTTGAGTTGGGCAATATCCCTAAAGTATGATCATGAGGCCTTGTTCCTTGACGTTCCATTGTCTTCCAATTAATTTGGGTGAATTAATTCCCCTGTGCTCCAGTTTTACCATTAGGTGGAGTAGTACAGCATCTAGCTACAGATGAGGGGCACATATAAAGTAATTAAAATTTCTTGCAGCGTTGCAGAGTCAGCTGACATGGACAAGTCTTTCCTCCCATTATTGTCCTCTAGAAAGTCTAGATAAAATGTGGAAGCAATTTAAAATATTTATATACAGCCGGTCTTGAAAAAGTGAGGAAAATAATTCCAGTCCTCAGAGCTAGAGTGATAACTGTAGTTAATATTGCTAGACATGCTTATACATACAGGTCCTAGACTCTGGGGGTGTAGGTATTAAGGCCCATGTGGGGCCAGGGCATGTGACCTCAACCTGAGTTTAGGCAGAGCACTGTGATTTAGCAAATAAGAACACTGCATGCTCGGTTAAATTAGAGTTTCAGATGAATGACAAATAAATTTTTAGTGTAAGTATATCCCAAATATTGCATGTGATATACTTATACTAAAAAAAGATTATTTGACATTCAATTTTAACTGGGTGTCCTGTATTTTATCTGTCAACCCTAACTGGGACAGAGTTCTGTCAATGAACCCTGGAGCCTTGAAAGGTGACTTATCCGTGAAGAAGGGACTAGAGAAAACACTGACGGTTGTTGTGGAGAAACAGGAACAAAGCTTCTAGGTGGTTGCAGGTGTGAATGGAAAAAATATAAGTGCCCTCCAGATCTTTCTGTGAATGGGTGTAGGATTCAAATTTATACTACCTGGGAGATACAAAAATCTCAAACTGAGAGATTACTGTAAAAACTGGCCCAGGAATTTTGAACCCTCAGAATTTCACCAGAAACTGCTTTGTCGGGCACTTCTACAATTATTATCCGTTGGAATAATAAGCCCTGCTGAACATGAACTTTTAATACAAAAATTACAAATCACATGAGGAAATGAATCACCCTGAAGGGGAATCCGAAGATAAACAGAAAAATTAGCAACCCAAGAATAGAATTCAAAAAACCTGAAAAAGGCTGTGAAATAAGTATGTTTTAAATGTCAAAGACACAAAGAAAAGAACAGTTTTTTATGAAGAAAGATCAGATTTATTTAAAAAGGAACCAAATAGAAAGCCCAGAAATTAAAAAATGGATTTGTTCACAAGAGAAACTCAAAGACACAAAAACTAAACCCATTGCTGTCAAGCCAATTCCAACTCATAGTGACCCTGTAGGACAGAGAAGAACTGCCACATAGGGTTTCCAAGGCTGTCATCTTTATGGAAGCAGACTGCCACATCTTTCTCCAGTGGAGCAGCTGGTGGGTTTTAACCACTAACCTTTCGGTTAGCAGTTGAATGCTTTAACCACTACACCACCAGGGCTCCTCAGAAACAGAGGGGCATGTTAAATGGTGGGTTAGGCATCTGAAAAGGACTAGTGAACTGAAAGAAAGAACTAAGGCAATCACCCAGAAGGTCATAAAGAGAAAGAGATGGAGAAGTCTGAACATGATTAGGAGAAATGGAGGTTAGAATGAGATCACGTATGTACTCACATGCATACATGCATACGTAGATTAAGAAAGGCATTAAGAAAGGGAAGAATAGAGACAATGGGTATATAATTGTTAAGATATAATCAAGTTGCTTTAAAAGAAACTCTAAAATACTGAGGCCTAAACAAGGTAGAAATTTCTTTCCCATATAAGGTCTAGATGTTAAGGGCTGATACCGTGGCTCCGCTAGCCTCAATTTGTGGCTTCTGTTTCGAATCCCATGTGGCTACTTTAACTCTTTGCTAATGTCTCTATCCCCGCCAGAGCTGGGGGAGAGTGCAAGGAAGAGAAAAGGGTCACGCATGCCCTTTTCTTTTAAACGCACTTTCTGGAAGACAAACCAGGGCTTCAGATCGGTTCTTCCCAGTTCAGTCATGGCCAAAGAGGCGACACCAGAATGGACCTGAATTTTAAAAGTTTGGGTGACCAGGAACCATAACTGGAATGGGAAAAATTAAGCCCTGCTAGAGACTTAATCTCCCTCTTAGAAAACAAGGGCAGCATAGGTATTGCATAGCAACTAAATTGCTTCCCATCAGATTCTGTGCAGAGTCAGAAACAGTGGTGCCCAGTTCAAAGATGGCCACCGACCTTGTCGCTTTGAATGTGTGTTGCTCTCCTTAGTCCTGGAAATAATCCAGTGTCTCACATCAAGATCCTGAAAGGGGTCACTATACCTCCTCTGAGTTTCCCATTCCAGGGCTCTGACCTGTAATTTTTCCCATTCCTGTTATGGTTTCAGATCACCCAAATTAAAAAAATTCAGAACTCTTCCAGTTTCACTTCATTGGCCATGAATGAACTGGTTGGAAGCCCTGAGAAAAAACACTTCACTTCTCCCATCAGATAGTCACACAAAGCCTGTTAGGGAGTCTGGGATGTTCCAATCATATGCCTAGAAAGAAACTAATAGTTTTACTTTAAAGGAAATAAAGGAAAGTGGATATTGGAGGGCAACTAGCAGTTTAGTCTACAGAAGTGAAGCAGTATTAGAAAGACTATGATTTAGAGTTTTCCAGAAGTGATGAAAGACCAGGGTCCTAAGAATGAAAATCAAAGTATGTCCCAAGCAGGATAAACCAAAAAAAAAAAAAAGACCCAAAACAAACCTGTTGCCATCAAGTCATTCCAATTTGTAGCAACCCCATAGGGCAGAGTAGAACTGCCCCATAGGGTTTCCAAGGAAGAGCTAGTGGATATGGACTTTTTGGGTAGCAGTTGAGCTCTTAACCACTGCCACCAGGGCCCCAGGCAGGATAAATGACAATAATTATGTGAGTTATCTTTCTGGTTTAAGGATCCTTTTCCTGCTTAGGCTGACAAAGGTGGTTTCTTCACAGGCAAATGCCCTGCCTGGCATGCCTTCATTCTATGAGATTATGTAATGCTTGACACAGTGTCTGGCATACGATAAGTACTCAAAACGGTTAACTCTTGTTATGATGAACATCTGTTTCCTTAGCTAAAAATGGGTGTGCCTTACCGTAGAGAGTGTTTGTAAGAATACAGTAAGAATTGCATGTAAGAAAGGTCCCTGAGAGCATAAAATACCTTATACCTATAAGGCAGCATTCTCTTCTATCACAAGCACCTACCTTGGGAACATAGTATAATGTTTGAAGTTCCAGAAGAAGAGGGACAATACTATCACACAATGAATGAAACATATAAGAGGAACAATGACCATTTGTTCATTTGACCATTCTGTATTCAAAAGTTATTGTAAGTGAAACATTAGCTAAGAGATAAATGACAGCCAAGAACAAGTTTTTATTCCAGCCCTATCACCTGTTTTGACGACTGGTTATTCCATCATTCATTTACCCTCAGTGTGTAATTGAGATGTTTGAATTTCAGCTGTAATATGACTTTTGAATGTATTCATTTGAGGCTTCAAATGAGACTGATTCAAAAATTCTCTGGTATGTTACGGTTATTCTCAGTTAAATACACTCAAAATCTCCTTGCCAGAGCCTCATGTGGTAGGAATGTGTCCTCATAGTGCTGTATCTCTCTCATGCTTCCTATCTAATGTGTATGTATACAATTGATGTTTCCTTTTTGTAGCATTTAGAATGCAAAGTGATGGCTGAAGGAATTTTTAATTCTGTGGGGCTCAGTGAGTGACGTGTTGAGGAGCAGGCTGTCTTGGGAGATGGTGCGGGGAGGCCCTGATTTGTAGCATCTGTTGATTTAGCATGGTGTAAATACTCCCACCATGGCCAGCTTGAAGCTTTCAATGTGGTGTCACTGAACATGGAGCTGGAGAGAGATGTGCACCATCAGCTCTTGCTACTTGGAGGCAGCCAGTTCCAGAAGCACTCCCTCCACTGGCAGTTTGCATGCTAAACGCTTGATTTTAAGATTGTATAGTAGTTTCATAGGTTTTAAAGCTGTAGTGCTAAAAAAGCAAATTCCTAATAAAAACATTTTGTTCCGAGAAAATATTCAAGCCTATTAAAAAAAGAACTACTGCTGTCGAGTTGATTCCGACTCATAGCAACTCTATAGGACAGAGTAGAACTGCCCCATAGGGTTTCCAAGGAGGAGGCTGGTGGATTTCAACTGCCAACCTTTTGGTTAACAGCCAAATGCCTAACTAAGCCTATAGTCCCTCTAAAACTCTTAAGAATTTGCTAATCTAAATGAAAAGAATGTAGAGGCATCTCTTTAAACCCTAGAGTGAAGAAGATTGAGACGTCTGCTTAGGATGGAATGCTTTCTGTGAGTTAATGTGTGAAGGGGGTCATTGCTGACTATTTAGGATAATTTCTTATATGATGTTTTACAGTTTTCTTCATTTGATCCTCCACTTTTAGAAAAGAGGAAATTTTAGGTGGCTCCCTGGGTAGTACAAGTGATAAGCACTCAGCTACTAACTGAAAGGTTGGCAGTTCTAATTCACCCAGAGTTGCAATGGAAGAACGCCCTGCCAGTTTACTTCTGAAAACCCAGCTATTGAAAACCCCGCGAAGCACAGTTCTACTCTGACACACATGAGGTCACCAGGAGTCAGAACTGACGATGGTAGCTGATACCAAATGGAAGAAGAGAGGTTTGATTCTTCTTATTCCAAATCTAGTGCTTTTCCCACTGCCCGACACTACCTTCCCAAGGTGGCCACAGCCTTCCCTGTCTCCTCCCTCACAGTCCCGCTCAGACAGGATGTTTCCTTCTCACTGCCAGGAAGCTTCATCTTTCATCATCCCTTTCTCACTTTCACAAGGGGATGTTCCCTTGGCTTTGGATGGACTTGCTATTTTCGGTGTCTCCTTGGGTCGCATTTTTGCCAAGGCCCGTCTCCCCTTCCACTGTGACTCAATAACCTCTCACAGCCCTCCCCTGGGAGCTGTGACATTTGCTTGGGGGCTTCCCAAGGAAACTTTACGGCCCTCCCCGCCCCCGAGATTACATGGTTGGGCCAAGACAGGCTGCTACCCCAGTGGTAGTATTTATCTGGTCTTTTAGTGGTGCCAATAATAAATTTTTATGATAACAGTGATTATCATACTGTCTCTGAGATAGTACAGAGCCTTGTGAAATGACAGATTCTGGAGCCAAGTTATAAAAACTTTAACAAAGATTTTACTTGGGAATAAACCAAATCGCTGCAGCAAGGAAGCCAGGCATGTAAGGATTTCAGTTCAAGAAAGATAGCAATTTTTTTTTTTCGTGAACATTTTATTGTGGTTCAGGTGAACGTTTACAGAGCAAATTAGTTTCCCATTCAACAATTTATGCACAGCTTGTTTCGTGACGTTTGGTTGCAAACCCCTCAATGTGTCAGCATTCTCCCACCTTCCTCCCTGGGTTTCCTGTTTCCATTCGCCCAGCTTTCCTGTCCCTTCCTGCCTTCTGAACTTTACTTTTGGGCAAACGCTGCCCTTACTTTTGGGCAAACGCTGCTCTTTCGGTCTTGTGTGGTTGATTGTTCTGAGGTGGACCTTCCTCAGGGATGTTAGTGTTCCCATTATAGGCCTGTCTGTTTTTTGGCTAGGAGGTGATTTCTGGGGGTGAGTTTACTTCCAAGTCTGAAGGGTATCTAAAAGGCATAGTCTTGGGGGTTCCACTAGACTCTCTCAGACCAGTAAATGTGGACTTTTTTATGAAATTGAGTTTTGTTCTACATTTTTTTCCTACTGTGTCCAGAAACTTCTATCGTGATCCCAGTCAGAGTAGCCGGTAGTGGTAGCTGGGCACCATCTAGTTCTTCTGGTCTCAGGCTAGTAGAGGCTGTGGCTCATGAAGTCCATTAGTCCTTTGGACTAATTGTTTCCTTGAGTCTTTGATTTTCTTCATTCTTCTTTGGTCTGGACTGAAAGAGACCAATAATATCTTAGATGGCTGCTTGCAAGCTTCTTTTTTTTTCTGATTGTTCTTTAAATGAAGGTTTACAGAACAAACTAGCTTCTCATTAAACAGTCAGTACACATATTGTTTTATTACATTGATTAACAACCCCATGACAGGTCAACACTTTCCCTTCTTGACCTTGGGTTCCCTATTACCAGCTTTCCTGTCCCCTCCTGCCTTCTAGTCCTTGTCCCTGGGCTGCTGCACCCCTTTAGTTATGTTTTGTTTTATGGGCCTGTCTATTCTTTGGGTGAAGGGGGAACCTTGGGAGTGACTTCATTATTGAGCTAAAAGGGTGTCCAGGGGCTGTACTTTTGGGGTTTCTCCAGTCTCTGTCAGGCCAGTAAGTCTGGTCTTTTTTTGTGAGTTGGAGTTTTGTTCTACATTTTTCTCCATCTTTGTCTAGGACCCTCTATTGTGATCCCTGTCAGAGCAGTCAGTGGTACCTGGGCACCATCTAGATGTACTGGACTCAGTCTGGCGGAGGCCTTGGTAGTTGTGGTCCATTAGTCCTTTGGACTAATCTTTCCCTTGTGTCTTTAGTTTTCTTCCTTCTCCCTTGCTTGCAAGCTTTTAAAACCCCAGTCACTACTCACCAAGGTAGGATGTGGAACATTGTCTTTATGGACTATGTTATGCCAAGTGACCTAGATGTCCCCCAATACTCTGGAGGCTCTCAAGTAAGCTCTTAAGTCCAGTGCTTCAGTCCTGCAAGGTGTTTGGTTATGGCTAAAAAATTTTCATGACTGCACTCCCTGTGTGCTCTGTTATATATGTGTATATATTTGCAGTATATGAAAATATGTATGTAGAAATGTCCACTGACAAACCTATATCTGCTTGTGGGTATACTCCCATGAGCTATCCCACATTTGTTCAGTTTACATATCTGCCTGTGTATCTACTCGTAAATTATTATCTGTTATTACTGTTGTTAATGTGTTTACAGTTGTTGCCTATTACTCTCGCATACCTCTCAGTGTATTCCAGGAATGTCATTTTTGCCTTACTATAAGAACTTTTGAGGAAGTGAGTTGGGAAAAAAGGAATAGGTTTTAGAAACTTATTGCTTAAGCAAAGGAGGGTACTTTTGAAGTGGGGGCAAATTTGTGATTGGAGCATGTGTCCTTATTTATTTATTTTCATTTATAATAGGTGCAAGGGTTCTTGACTTTACTATGAGGAAGATTCAAGAGAATGTGGGTTTGGAAAGTTCCAGTTAAGTAAGGTTTATAATTTTAGGTGGAAGCACCTGGGTCTGGTCTAAAATGGTTGTGATAATTTCTAGTTGACAACTTTACCTCATTTGGCTTAGAACCAGCCACAGCAATAGCAATCTCTCAACGGTTTCACGCAAAAAAAAAAAAAAAAAAAAAACCAGTTGTCGAGTTGTTTCCAACTCATGGCAATTCTGTGTATTGCAGAGTAGAACTGAGCTCTAAAGAGTTTTTATGGCTGTGACCTTTCGGGGCCCCTAGGTGGGCTCGAACTGACAAACTTCTGTGCCACTCAGGAACCTCCCATAGCAATAGTAACCACCCAACAGTTTCACGCAATGAGGGGAAAATACTGACTGCATGGGAACCTTGAAAATGTTAAATAGCATTTAATTAATGCATTCATCATTAACCAAATATTTATTGTGCACCTAGCATGTTCATGGCTCTTTTCTAAGTCCTGAAGATTTAAGAGTAAAATGACTGTCTTTGAATACCTCAGACTTTTGCATAGTGGGGAGGCAGACATACAGGTCCACGATTGTAATTGCTTGTGATGCATACAACAGCAGAGATAAGTGCAAGCGTGCAGGAGAAGGAGGTGTGTAACTGCCCAGGGGAATGAAAGACCTTCACAAAGCCTTAAAGCTGGGTCTAGGACTTGAAGGACAATAAAGACAGTAATTATACAGTACTTATTATGTGCCCCGGAACTGTCCTAGTCTAAGAATTTTCCATATAATAACTAATTTAATTTTCTAAAAGCCCCACAAGGTTGGTACAATCATCATCCCCATAGGAATCTGAGTCACAGAGAACTTAAGTAACTTGCCCACAGCGAGGAAACTGTGGAGCTGGAATTTGAACCTGTGCCATTTAATACTTGAGTCCATTCTCTTGACCTCTGAACTATACTACTATGACTTGCTGGATTATAGGGGGGAGGAAGGGGGGAGGGAGGGGACATTTTAACCAGAGGGAATAGCATGGGCAAAGCCCAAAGATGGGAGAAAATATGACATATTTGTGATTTTTGTTTTGAATTTCAGTGGGAAAGCAACATAGAGGCATTTTTTTCTGTCTCAGATGTTTTTCTAGAGATATTTGGAAAATGATTATCAACATCATTTCTTGAAATTAGAGTGTTTTCAAATGGCTGCTGTCCAACTGGTCATTCTGCTGAGTTGTTGGCTGTGGGATGATTTAAGTACTTACCCAGAACAACTTCATGCTTCCTGATTTCCCCTGTTTCCTGAATCTGACTTTTTCTAATACTTGCTTGCTGCTTGAGGCCAAAATTGTAAGATTGAGTCCCACAGAAGACAGCATTTCCAGAAAAAAATTCTTCGGCATTGTCTCAATTATCTAGTGCTGCTATAACAGAAATACCACACGTGGATGGCTTTAACAAAGAGAAATTTATTCTCTCACAGTCTGGTAGGCTCCAAGTCCGAATTCAGGGTGCCAGCTCCACGGGAAGGTTTCTCTCTCTGTCAGCTCTGGAGGAAAGTCCTTTTCATCAATCTTTCCCTGGACTAGGAGCTTCTCTATGCAGGAACCCTGGATCCAAAGGACACACTCTACTCCCAGCACTGTTTTCTTGGTGGTATGAGGTCCCCATATCTCTTTGCTCTTTTCTCTCTTTTATACCTCAAAAGAGATTGGCTTAAGACATAATCTAATCTTGGAGATCTCATCAATATAACTCCTGCTAATCTATCTCATTAGCATTATAGTGATAGGATTTATAAGACAGGAAAATTACACCAGATGGCAAAATGGTGGACAATCATATAATACTGAGAATCATGGCCCAGTCAAATTGATAAACATATTTTTGAGGGACACAATTCAAACACAAAGTGTATTCCTGATCATGGTTAAAGTTCTTGTCAATGTCGACTCTTGGTCACCAAGTATAGTACCTCACCACCACCTCAGAGTCTGTGACAAGGACCCGAATGTATGTGTATTAGTAGCAGAAACAAACAGGGGCAGAATGTGGCCCAGAACAGCACCAAAATGGAAGATAACCTGGACAGCTCCGTGTTTCTTGGGTAAATTTCTGCCCCTGATACACTGGAGGGTAGGTCATTCATTCATTCTTTTGTTCCTTCAGTGTTTTCCAAGTGCCTAATAATAACTAATAATTATCAGTTATCATATACTAGACAGTTTACTATGTAACACTGTGCCAAGGACCTTAAAGTTATTCTCACATTCAATCCTCACAATAATCCCATGAGGTAAGGATGTTGTTATCCCCAGATGAGAAAATGGAGGGATTAGGAAAATTGCTGTGTATCACATAGCTGCTTGAACTGCTGAGCTTGATTTCCATCCCAGACAATCTTACTCCACATTATATGCCCTTAACTGCTGCGCTTATGCCATCTCCTTACGAAGGAAGTACTGTTGTAGGCATGGGTAGGGATGGAGTCAACAAACTGTAATCACGTCAGAATGAAACAGGTGTAGAGCAGTGGTTCTCAGCCTTTGTTCACTGGCAAGTATGCCAGCTGATTTGCGTGCAAGAGATGTACTGTCCCGGAAAACACCAGCATTATGCATAATTCTATGCCTTTTATCACCCCCCGCCCCAGTGAAAGGATATTGGAATGCAAGTGAGCAAGAGTGACATTATCATAGGGATGACAGTGAATCAGTGCTAATTTATGAAAGTGATGACTCCTGTGCACATTTTCTTCCTACACAATGGCAGTGGGTATAATTCTCAGGACACAAATTAAGGCATTCAGGAAATACGACATTCCTTTTGTTTCTATAAATCGACTTAATTTTGGCTCTGGGCCTCCAGCTTTTTGGGCTGGCAGGAAATTTAGCCTCTGTCATTCTTGACTTACCCTTCCCACACACCATCCCTGTCTGCTGTGAGATTATATAAAGAGTCTGGGGTCTTATGCAGGGTCAGAAAACCCTGTTGTAGGGCTTCAAAGCCATGGCTGCTAACCAAAAGGTCGGCAGTTCAAATCCACCAAGTCCTCCACGGAAACCATATGGAGCGGTTCTACTCTGTCCTAGAGGATCACTATGAGTCGGAATCGACCCGTCGGCAATAGGTTTGGGTTTTTTGGGTTATGCAGGGTCAATATGTTGTGTTGGGCAATTATCTATAATGCTTTCACTGAGGCTACTGCTGTCTTTAGCCTACAGGGTCTCTTTGGCCCTTGGGGCCCTGAAACCTGTGAGGAGGCTGGGAGACCTTGTCTAGAGCCCAGTTTACTCGTCACTGCACCTGGCCTTTTTCTCCAAGGAGCTGCCTCACACCTGTCTCTCTCTACCTGGCCTAGGGCCATTTCTTTCTTTCTTTCTTTTTATTGTGGTGAAAATATACACACCAACACAACCCCTTCCACATTTACAGCTCAATGACTGGTTATATTTTTCATGTTCTGCCACATTATCACTATCCTTTTCCAAAATATTCTATCACCATTAACATAAACTCAGTGTCCTCCCTAGACAAAAACTCCTGCGTTCCTCCTCCATCCCCTCTCTGGTAACCACTGATAACCTTTGGTTTCTATGTATTTGCTCATTTTATATAAGTGAAATGTTACAGTATTTGTCCCTTGCAATTGGCATGCATCAGGGCTTTATTTCTCTTCATGGCTGCATATATTTCAGGGCCATTTCTTTTATCAGAAGGAAATCCTCTCCTCCTCACTTTATCTCCAAGGAACTTTCCTCTCATCAAACACCATTCTCCTCAATGGGTTTTGCTCTTTGGAAACAAAGAAAGACAAGAAAATTAAGTACTTTTCTGTTCTCATTCTTTTTTTTTTTTTTTTTGTATTGTGCTTTAAGTGAAAGTTTACAGTTCAAGTTAGTTTATCATATAAAAATTTATACACACATTATTATGTGATCCTAGTTGCTCTCCCTACAACATGACAGCACACTTCTCCTTTCCACCCTGGATTTCCTGTGTCCATTCAACCAGCTCCTGTCCCTTTTTGCCTTCTCATCTCGCCTCTGGACAGGAGATGCCCATTTAGTCTCATGTTTCTACTTGAGCTAAGAAGCACGCTCTTCATGAGTATCATTTTACGTCTTATAGTCCAGTCTAATCTTTATCTGAAGAGTTGGCTCCAGGTGTGGTTTGAGTTCTGGGCTAATGGAGAGTCTGCGAGCCATGCTTTCCGGGGTCCCTCCAGTCTTAGTCAGACCATTAAGTCTGGTCTTTTTACTAGAATTTGAGTTCTGCACTATACTTTTCTCCTGCTCTGTCAGGGACTCTCTGTTGTGTTCCCTGTCAGGGTGGTCATTGGTGGTAGCCAGGCATCAACTAGATCTTCTGGTCTCAGGATGATGGAGCCTCTAGTTTATGTGGCCTTCTCTGTCCCTTTGGCTAACATTTTCCTTGTGTCTTTGGTGTTTTTCATTCTTCGCTCCAGGTGGGTTGGGACCAACTGATGCATCTTAGATGGCTGCTCATTAGCTTTTAAGACCCCAGACGCCACTCACCAAAGTGGGATGCAAAATATTTTCTTAATAAATTTTGTTATGCCAGTTGACCTAGATGTCCCCTGAAACCATGGTCCCCAGATCCCCACCCCTGCTGCTCTGTCCCTCGAAGTGTTTGGCTTTATTCGGGAAATGTCTTAGCTTTTGGCTTAGTCCAGTTGTGCTGACCTCCCCTGTACTGTGTGTTGTCCTTCCCTTCACCTAAGATAATTCTTGTCTACCATCTAGTTTGGAAACCCTGGTGATGTAGTGGTTAAGTGCTACAGCTGCTAATCAAAAAATCAGCAGTTCAAATCCACCAGGCACTCCTTGGAAGCTCTATGGGGCAGTTCTACTCTGTCCAGCAGGGTCGCTGTGAGTTGGAATCGACTCGACTGCAACGGGTTTGGTTTTTTTTTTCTGGTTTACTATCTAGTTAGTGAATACTCCTCTCCCTGCCTCCCGACCCCCACAACCATCAAAGAATGTTTTCTTCTGTGTTTAAGCCTTTTCCTGAGTTCTTTTAGTAGTGGTCTCATACAATATTTGTCCTTTTGTGACTGACTAATTTCACTCAGCATAATGCCTTCCACACTGAACAATGTTAGATGTTTCGTGGATTCATCGTTGCATAGTATCCCATTGTTTGAATATACCATAACTTTTTTATCCATTTATCTGTTGATGGGCACCTGGGTTGTTTCCATCGTTTTGCTATTGTGATCTGTTCACATTCTTGCCACAGACCTCTTGCAAGGCAAGTAAATGAGAATCTGTTAGAATTGGCAGGGGGAAAATAGTAGTAAAAATAATAACCGGCCATCAAAGTGGGCTTGACTTGGAAACAGACCCCCTTGTTTCTTTTTCTTACCTTCCTCTTCTCTGTCTCCCTATTTTTCCTCCTTCTCCTTTACAAAATAGAAATAACCTTGCTTTTAATTTTAATTATATTCTTAAGTATAAAAGATATCATTGAGCAAGTTGGTATTTTTTTTTAGGCCCCCTCTTTTTTTTTTACTATACATATATTCAACAATATTCAAGAAATATTTGTTCAGTGGTTATTGTGACTTGTAAGTTTTAATAAGGAGATTGGATTTTACTTGAAGCGTCAACCCATTGGACAGTTTTCAGGGTAGTAACCTGGTCTTCTTCACGTGTTTCAAAGACCACACTGGCTGTTTCATGGAGAGTGAATTGTAAGGATAAGAGACTATGACAGAGGTCCAGAGAAGAGATAGGGATGGCCAGGGTGGTAGTCATGAAGGTGGAGAGATGAGCAGGGAATCTGGATATGCTTGAGAGGATAAGCTGACAAGGCTGGCTACAGAGGTAAGGGGTGGTGAGGATGGAACGTGGTTCTTGCATTTGAAGTTTGAGCAACTGTATGGATAGTGGTGCCATCTACAAAGATGGGAAAGACTCATGGAGGGTAATGACTTTCATTTCTTAAAATTCTCCACTGGGAGAACACTCCCCAACTTCCAGGACCTTCTGGAGCCTATAGCAGTGGACTCCAAGGTGGGGGTGTATCCTAATCAGGGGAGGCCCAGAATGATCCAGTGGTTGCAGGAAGAAAATTAGAAACTTCTATTTACCAGACTTATTTTCTTCTTATCCTTTTTAATGCATACTTCTGTAAATGCTTTACAGTATGCATATTAGTACTGTCTATATATTATACTGGAAACCCTGGTGGTGTAGTGGTTAAGTGCTACGGCTGCTAACCAAAGGGTCGGCAGTTTGAATCCGCCAGGTCCTCCTTGGAAACTCTATGGGGCGGTTCTACTCTGCCCTATGGGGCCGCTATGAGTTGGAATTGACTCGACAGCACTGGGTTTGGTTTTTGGTATATATTATACCATATATATGTATAATAAGTATAATTGTAATTTATAAATTATTTTGTTGTTTTTGTTGTTAGGTGCCGTCAAGTCGGTTCCAACTCATAGCAATCCTATGCACAACAGAACGAAACACTGCCTGGTCCTGCACTATCCTTACAATCCTTGTTATGCTTGAGCTCATTGTTGCAGCCACTGCGTCAATCCACCTAGTTGAGGGTCTTCCTCTTTTCTGCTGACCCTGTACTCTGCTAAGCAAGATGTCTTTCTCCAGGGACTGATCCCTTCTGACAACATGCCCAAGTATGTAAGAGGCAGTCTCACCATCCTTGCCTCTAAGGAGCATTCTGGCTGCACTTCTTCTAAGACAGATTTGTTCATTCTTTTGGCAGTCCATGGTATATTCAATATTCTTCGCCAACACCACAATTCAAAGGCGTCAATTCTTCTTCGGTCTTACTTATTCACTGCCCAGCTTTCACATGCATATGATGCAACTGAAAATACCATGGCTTGGGTCAGGTGCACCTTAGTCTTCAAGATGACATCTTTGCTCTTCAACACTTTAAAGAGGTCCTTTGCAACAGATTTACCCAATGCAATGCGTCTTTTGATTTCTGGACTGCTGCTTCCATGGCTGTTGGTTGTGGATCCAAGTAAAATGAAATCCTTGACAATTTCAATCTTTTCTCCGTTTATCACGGTGTTGCTCATTGGTCCAGTTGTGAGGATTTTTGTTTTCTTTATGTTGAGGTGCAATCCATACTGAAGGCTGCGGCCTTTGATCTTCATTAGTAAGTGCTTCAAGTCCTCTTCACTTTCAGCAAGCAAGGTTGTGTCATCTGCATGATGCAGGTTGTTAATGAGTCTTCCTCCAATCCTGATGCCCCATTCTTCTTCATATAGTTCAGCTTCTTGGATTATTTGCTCAGCATACAGATTGAATAGGTATGGTGAAAGAATACAACCCTGACATACACCTTTCTTGACTTTAAACCAATCAGTATCCCCTTGTTCTGACCGAACAACTGCCTCTTGATCTATGTAAAGGTTCCTCATGAACACAATTAAGTGTTCTGGAATTCCCACTCTTCCCAATGGTATCCATAATTTGTTATGATCCACACAGCTGAATGCCTTTGCATAGTCAATAAAACACAGGTAAACATCCTTCTGGAATTCTCTGCTTTCAGCCAGGATCCATCTGACATCAGCAATGATATCCCTGGTTCCATGTCCTCTTCTGAAACCAGCCTGAATTTCTGGCAGCTCCCTGTTGATATACTGCTGCAGCCATTTTTGAATGATCTTCAGCAAAATTTTGCTTATGTGTGATATTACAATATTCTATAATTTCCACATTCGGTTGGATCACCTTTCTTGGGAATGGGGACAAATATGGATCTCTTCCAGTCAGTTGGCCAGGAATCTGTCTTCCATATTTCTTGGCATAGATGAGTGAGCACCTCCAGTGCTGCATCTGTTTTTTGAAACATCTCAATTGATATTCCATCAATTCCTGGAGCCTTGTTTTTCACCAATGCCTTCAGAGCAGCTTGGACTTCTTCCTTCAGTATTATTGGTTCCTGATCATATGCCACCTCTTGAAATGGTTGAACATCGGCTAATTCTTTTTGGTATAATGACTCTGTATATTCCTTCCATCTTCTTTTGATGCTTCCTGGGTCATTTAATATTTTCCCCATAAAATCCTTCACTCTTGCAACTTGAGGCTTGAATTTTTTCTTCAGTTCTTTCAGCTTGAGAAACTCCGAGCGTGTTCTTCCCTTTTGGTTTTCCATTTCCAGCTCTTTGAACATGCCATTATAATACTTTGTCTTCTAGAGCTGCCCTTTGAAATCTTCTGTTCAGTTCTTTTACTTCATCAATTCTTCCTTTTGCTTTAGCTGCTCAATGCTCAAGAGCAAGTTTCAGAGTCTCCTCTGACATCCATCTTGGTCTTTTCTTTCTTTCCTGTCTTTTCAGTGACCTCTTGCTTTCTTCATGGATGATGTCCTTGATGTCATTCCAAAACTCATCTGGTCTTTGGTCACTAGTGTTCAGTGCATCAAATCTATTCTTGAGGTGGTCTTTAAATTCAGGTGGGATGTATTCAAGGTCATATTTTGGCTCTCGTGGACTTGGTCTGATTTTCTTCAGTTTCAGCTTGAACTTGCATAAGAGCAATTGATGGTCTATTCCACAGTCAGCACTTGGCCTTGTTCTGACTGATGATATTGAGCTTTTCCGTTGTCTCTTTCCACAGACATAGTCAATATGATTCCTGTGTGTTCCGTCTGGCGAGGTCCATGTGTATAGTCGCCATTTATGTGGTGGAAGAAGGTATTTGCAATGAAGAAGTCATTGGACTTGCAAAATTATGTATGTATATGTATATAATGCTGTATATATGTAATACATGTATATATAATTTATAAATAAGTAAATAAGAATGATTGAATAAAGGAATGAATAAACTGAGATTCGTGGCAGACAGCTAGCCGTTCACCAAAATCTGTCCTCCATTCCTGAATATACAGATGTGGCTGGGAAGCTGCTGCCCAGCCAGAGAAAACTTTTCCCAGACTCCTTGCAGTTAAAACAAACAAACAAACAAACTTGTTGCCATCAAGTCAGTTCTGAGTCGTAGTGACCCTATAGGACAGAGTAGAACTGCCCCATAGGGTTTCCAAGGAGCAGCTGGTGGATTCGAACTGCTGACCTTTTAGTTAGCCGCCGTAGCTCTTAACTACTGCACCACCAGGGCTCCAAATCAAACTCGTTGCCATCGAGTGGATTCTGACTCACAGCTACTCTACAGGATAGAGTAGAACAGCCCCATAGGGTTCCAAGGAGGAGCTGGTGGATTGCAACTGTGGACCTTTTGGTTAGCAGCCCTGTCTCTTAACCCTTGCAGTTACATGTGACCATTTTCACCAATGGAAGGTGAGTGGAAATGATATATGTCAGTTCTGGACCAACGTTGTTGGCTTCTGCTGGCTTAGATGCAGAATATGGCCAGGCTCTGGGGATGTTGAAGGCCCAAGATGAAAGGAGCCTGCATCCCTGAAATGTTGCATGACAGGGGAGCTGCCCACTTACCAGGAACATCCACCTCAGGCTTTTAAATGAATAAGAAATAAACTTCTGCTTATTTCCGCCATTATACTTGTTTGGGTTCGTTTATAACCACAGCCTAGCCTACACAAAGCATGGTTAACATTTTTAATGGTTCGGGTATATGGGCAAAATGTTTGGAAGACACTGGTCTAAGCACTTGCCAAATGCAAATGAAATAGTCAGGGTTGTCCTATCCTGTTAGATGCAGAGAACAACAGCTCAACATTCCTAAGGCAGCCTTTTTTTATAATCAAAGCTGTGATTATCATGAAATGTTGCTTAAACCCGCTAAGTTTTATTTTTTCAGAGCTGATAGTAGTGGAATTTTTTTTAGAAAGGCTCATGAATTCAGATTACCCTTTATTATGAAAAATGACGAGCCTTATTGGTAATCCAAGGGCTCTCTTAGAAAGTGTGGAATCACTCAACGAACATTATTAAAAGAAATCAGTGGATTCCCCAAGATGGAGCATTTGTTTGGCAGAGATTTTGCTAACATTTGCAACTACCTGGATGTCTTCAAATTTTAACTTAAACTGTCTTCTTTCAACGCCCATGAATTTTTAAGATCCAAGTGTGTTCCAATTACCTTTGCAAGTGAAGTAAGAGTTCCCTGCATTCTCCATGTGATGATTAAGGTTGTGTGTCAGCTTGGCTGGGCCATGATTTTTAATGGTTAGGCAGTTATGTAATGATGTAGTTTGGCAGTTATGTAATGATGTAGTTTGGGCGTTCTGTAATGATGTAGTTTAGTAGTTTTGTAACGAGGTAGTTGTCCTCCATGATGTGATCTAATGTGATCAGCCAATCACTTGTTAGGGGAGTTTCCTCAGGGGTGTGGCCTACATCCAATGTATATACGTGGATGTTCTGGCAAAGCTTACTTGCTTGCTTTGGATCCTGTATCCAGCTCATCATCATCTGACCTCCAGTTCTTGGGACTTGAGCCAGTGGCCTGCTGTATTGTCTGTCAGTTTTGGGATTTGTCAGCCTCCACAGCCTGTGAGCCAGCAGCCTGCCACCTTACCTGCTGATCTTGGGACTCATTAGCTTCCACAGCCCATGAGCCAGTGGCATGCTGTCTGACTTGTTGATCTTGGGTTTGTCAGCCCCTGTAGCTACATGAGTCAGGAGAAGCTTCCAGCCTGACGCCTGACCATGGACTTGGGACTTGCCAGCCTCTACAACCATGTGAGCCATTTCCTTGAGATAAATCTTTCTCTCTCTCTCTCTCTCTCTCGATACACACACACACACACACACACACACACACACACACACACGTGCGCGCTTCACTGGTTTTGCTTCTCTAGAGAACCCAGCCTAAGAAGACAGCCCTGCATTCTCCTCCTTAGGGTATTGATGGTGAGTCTCAGAAAGGCTTCCTTAAAGCATTCAGCTTGGAGAAGAAATAGAATGATGCATCGAGGCAATATTCCTGAAAGCTGAGATCAACAGACCATGATTAAAGTGAGCTTATGGTTATATTAGCTAAGAACGTCACACCAGCTACTTGTAAACCCCACAAGATGATGGATGTCTTGCTGTTATCCCTACTGCTCTCCAGAATTTATCAGCAGAAAAGAAAAATGGGGAAAGGCTGTTAACTCCCAGAGGTTCCAAAATTCTTTTTGCAACAGCAAGTAGTAGAGGCTTGGATGTCAGTTATGAATGAATCACGAGACATTTGTATGGAGGCAGGGAGGCATGTCACAACCTTGGCACTGTCATCCAGAGCAGTGGGAACATGTGGACAGAAAAGGAGAGCCAGGTGTTAAGAAATAAGGGCTAGTATTGCAGGGCCTTTCACCATTCTAACCTGAGGATTCTAGCCAGTTGCTGTGGAGGAAAAACTAGTAATATAAAAAATAAAACAAAACCTGCTGACTTCAAGTCAATTCCGACTCATGAATACCACATGTGTTACAGAGTAGAACTGTTCCATAGGGTTTTCTTGTCTGTAATCATCGCAGAAACAGATCACCAGGCCTTTCTTTCACAGCCTTCTTCTGGGTAGGCTTGAACCTCCAACCTCTAGGTTAGTAGTCGAGCACAAACCATTTGCGCCACCCAGCAAACTTATTTGTTAATGTTGTTGCTGTCTAGTGCTGTCAAGTCAACTCCTACACATGGCGACCATGTGTGTGACAGAGTAGAACTTCTCCATAGGGTTTTCTTGGCCATAGTTTTTTTTTATTGTACTTTAGATGAAGGTTTACAGAACAAACCAGCTTTTCATTAAACAGTTAACACATATATTGTTTTATGACATTGGTTAACAACTCCACGACATGTCAGCACTCTCCTTTCTTGACCTTGGGCTCCCTATTACCAGCTTTTGTGTCACCTCCTGCCTTCTCATTCTTGCTCCTAGGCAGGTGTGCCATTTTAGTCTTGTTTTGTTTTATGGCCTGTCTAATCTTTGGATGAAGGGCGAACCTCAGGGGTGACTTCATTACTGAGCTAAAAGGGTGTCCGGGGGCCATACTCTCAGAGTTTCTTACTGTCAGGCCAGTAAGTCTGGTTTTTTTTTGTGAGTTAGAATTTTGTTTTACCTTTTTCTCCAGCTCTGTCTGGGACTGTCTATTGTGATCCCTGTTAGAGCAGTCAGTGGTGGTAGCCGGGCACCATCTAGCTATACTGGACTCAGTCTGGTGGAGGCCATGGTAGTTGTGGTCCATTAGTCCTTTGGACTAATCTTTCCCTTGCATCTTTAGTTTTCTTCATTCTCCCTTACTCCCAAAGGGGTGAGACCAGCAGAGTATCTTAGATGGCCACTCACAGGCTTTTAAGACCTCAGACACTACTCACCAAAGTAGAATGTAGAACGTTTTCTTTATAAACTATATTATGCCAAATTGAGCTAGATGTTCCCCGAGACCATGGTCCCCACAGCTCTCGACTGTAGTTCTTATGAAAGCAGATTGCTTGGCCTTTTCTTCCACAGTGCTGCTGGTTGGGTTCGAACCACCAACCTTTTGGTTACCAGCTGAGTGCAAACAATTTATGTCACCCAGGGACCTTATTTGTTAATATTAGGAAAACAAAATTATGTGGCTGTCACTCACTGTGAAGGAATGAAGTCTCACAAGGACCGGAAATCCTGATTGGCGTCCTGACTGGGGTACAGGCATTCAGATACCTGTGGAGCTGGAGAAGGGCTGTATGGGTGGGAAGCTAGAGGCACATGGCTAGGGAAGCAGAGAGATGGATTTGAATCCGTCATCTTGGGTCTAGAAGCTAACGTCGGTGCTCTTTCCTTCCCTTCTCCTTTCTCCTAGTAAGGCAGCTAAGAATAAAAATACTGGACCCTGCTGTTTTATTTTTCACTCAAGAAACTGATTAATGAGGGCTGCTGGGTTTAATCCATGGTTGTCTATCTTAGCCCAGAAAACACTATTTTTGGGGAGTGGAAAAAATTTTGGCAATCACTCACCTTGTGGAAAGCTGCATTACTTTCTAAGTGGTTAAAGGCACAGACTTTGCCTTTAGAGAAGCCTGGATAGGGATAGTGTTTCTTCACAAAGTCCACTTAATAGCCATGTGAATTTTGAGCAGGTTGCTTCCCTGCACTTCACTTCATATGAGCCTTAGTCTCCCTCACCCAGGAAATGGTGATAATAATACTACTCCCCTCTTCAGTGTGTTGTGAAAACTGGGCCAGAGGTTGATACACAGTAAACCTTAGATAAATGTTAATTCTCCGTTATCTGCTTTTCTCCTTTCCTTTATTCAGAAGTAAGTTGAAGAATATATTTGTTTATGGGTGCTTTAGGAGCCCTGGTGGCACAATGGCTAAATGCTCGGGTAGTAACTGAAAGGTCAGCAGCATTAGCAGCTCTGTAGAAGAAAGGTGTGGCAGTCTGCTTTTGTAAAGATTACAACCCTATGAAACAGTTCTACTTTTTAAAAAAAATTTTTATTGTGCTTTAAGTGAAAGTTAACAAATCAAGTCAGTCTCTCATACAAAAATTTATACACACCCTGCCATATACTCCTAGTTACTCTCCCTCTAATGAGACAGCATAGTCCCTCCGTCCACCCTCTATTTTCATGTCCATTCAGCCAGCTTCTGACCCCCTCTGCCCTCCCATTTCCCCTCCAGACAGGAGCTACCCACACAGTCTCATGTGTCCACTTGATCCAAGAAACCCACTCCTCACCAGTACCACTTTCTATCCCACAGTCCAGTCCAATCCCTGTCTGAAGAGCTGGCTTTGGGAATAGTTCCTGTCCTGGGCCAACAGAAGGTCTAGGGACCATGACCTCCGGGGTCCTTCCAGTCTCAGTCAGACCATTAAGTCTGGTCTTTTTACGAGAATTTGAGGACTGCATCCCACTGCTCTCCTGTTCTCTCAGGGGTTCTCTGTTGTGTTCCCTGTCAGGGCAGTCATCGGTTGTAGCCAGGCACCATCTAGTTCTTCTGGTCTGAGGCTAATGTAGTCCCTGCTTTATGTGGCCCTTTCTGTCTCTTGGGCTAGTAATTACCTTGTGTCTTTGGTGTTCTTCATTCTCCTTTGCTCCAGGTGGGTTGAGACCAACTGAAGCATCTTAGATGGCCGCTTGCTTGCATTTAAACCCCAGACTCCACTCTCCAAAGTGGGATGCAGAATGTTTTTTAACAGATTTTATTATGCTAACTTACCTAGTTGTCCCCTGAAACCATGGTCCCCAAACCCCTGCCCCTGATACACTGGCCTTCGAAGTGTTCAGTTTATTCACGAATCTTCTTTGCTTTTGGTTTGGTCCCGTTGTGCTGACCTTTCCTGTATTGTGTGTTGTCTTTCCCTTCACGTAAAATAGTTCTTGTGTACTCTCTAATTGGTGAATACCCCCTCCCTCCCTCCCTACTCTCGTAACCATCAAAGAATATTTTCTTCTCTGTTTAAACTATCTCTCCAGTTCTTATAAAGGTGGTCTCATACAACATTTGTCCCTTTGCAACTGACGAATTTCACTCAGCATAATGCCTTCCAGATTCCTTCATGTTATGAAATGTTTCACAGATTCATCATCTATAACAGTTCTATTTTGTTCTATAGGGTCACTATGAGTCTGAACAGACTGGATGGCACACAACAACAATAATATGGGTATTTTGGTTTTGAGCTTTTGCGCCAGGCTAAATTTCCTGCGGAGTATTTTCTGAATTCCTACGCATCATTATTGAAATTGGAGAGTTAATGTCACCCCCATTATTTCAGTCTGGAGCATTTCTCTCTCTTTCTTGCCTCTGTTGTTGTTGTTAGGTGTCATTGAGTTGTTTCTGACTCATAGTGGCTCTATGGACAACAGAACGAAACAGTGCCTGGTCCTGCACCATTCTCACAGTCAATGCTGTGCTTCAGCCCATTGTTCAGCCACTGTGTCAATCCATCTGGTTGAGGCTCTTCCTCTTTTTCGCTGATCCTCTACTTTACCAAGCAGAACTTCCTTCTCCAGGGACTGGTCCCTGCTGATATATGTCCAAAGTATGTGAGATGAAGTCTTGCCATCCTCGCTTCTAAGGAGCATTCTGGCCGTACTTCTAAGACAGACTTGTTTGCTCTTCTGACAGTCGATGGTATGTATATTAAATATTCTCCACCAACACCGTAATTCAAAGAGATCAATTCGTCAGTCTTTCTTATTCGTTGTCCAGCTTTCACATGCATATGAGGCGATTAAAAATACCATGGCTTGTGTAAGGTACACCTTCGTCCTCAAAGTGACACCTTTGCTTTTTACCACTTTGAAGAGGTCTTTTGCAGCAGATTCTCCCAATGCCAATACGTCATTTGATTTCTCGTTGGCTACTTTCATAAGCATTGATTCCATAGGCATTGATTGTGGATCCACGTAAAGCGAATCCACTTCAATCTTTTCTCCATTTATCATGATGTTGCTTATTGGTCTAGTTGTGAGGATTTTTGTTTTCTTTATGGTGGGGGGTAATCCATACTGAAGGCTGTAGTCTTCGATTTTCATCAGTAAGTGCTTCATGTCTTCTTCAATTTCAGCAAGCAAGGTCGTGTCATCTGCATATACCAGGTTGTTAATGAGTCTTCACCCAATCCTGATTCTGTGTTCTTCTCCGTAGAGTCCAGTTTCTCAAATTATTTGCTTAGCGTACAGATTGAATAAGTATGGTGAAAGTATACAACCCTAACTCACACCTTTCTTGATTTTAAACCATGCAGTGTCCCCTTGTTCTCTTGTAACAACTGCCTTTTTGCCTATGTACAAGTCCTACATGAGCACAATTAAGGGTTCTGGAATTACCATTCCTTATAATGTTATCCATAATTTGTTATGACCTACACAGTTCAATCCCTCTTCATAGTCAGTAAAACACAGGTAAACATCCTTCTGGTATTCTCTGGTTTCAGCCAAGATCCTTTTCATATCAGCAGTGATATCCCTTGTTTCACGTCCTCTTCTGAATCTGGTTTGAATTTCTGGTGGTTCCCTGTTGATGTACTGCTGCAACCGTTTTTTAATTATCTTCAGAAAAATTTTACTTGCATGTAATATTAATGATATTGTTTGATAATTTCCACATTCTGTTGAATCACCTTTCTTTGGGGTAGGCAAAAATAAGGATCTATTCCAGTTGGCTGGCCAGGTAGCTGTCTTCCAAATTTCTTGACATAGATGAGTGAGCACCTCCGGTGTTGCATCCATTGGTTGAGACATCTCAATTGGTATTCAGTCAACTCCTGGAGCCTAGTTTTTCACCAGCGCCTTCAGCGCAGCTTGAACTTCTTCCTTCAGTACCATTGGTTCTTGATCATAAGCTACCACCTGCAATGGTTGAACACCTATCAATTCTTTTTGGTATAGTGACTTTGTGTATTCATTTCATCATCTTTTGATGCTTCCTGCGTCGTTCAATATTTTTGCCCATAGTATCCTTCAGTATTTGCAACTCGAAGCTTGAATTTTTTCTTTAGTTCTTTCAGCTTGAAAAATGCCAGATGTGTTCTTCCTTTTTTGTTTTCTAACTCCAGGGCTTTGCACATTTCATTATAATACTTTGTCTTCTCTAGCCGCCCTTGAAATCTTCTTTTCAGCTCTTTTGAGTCATCATCTCTTCCATTCCTTTTAGCTACTCTGCATTCAAGAACAAATTTCAGAGTCTCTTCTGGTATCCATTTTGGTCTTTTCTTTCATTCCTGTCTTTTGCTTTCTTCATGTATGATTCCTTAATGTTATTTTACAACTTGCCTGGTCTTGTGCCATTGGTGTTCAGTGCATCAAATCTGTTCTTGAGATGGTCTCTTATTTCAGGCAGAATGTTCTCAAGGTCGTACTTTGGCTCTTGTGGACTTGTTTGAATTTTCTTCAGCTTCAACTTGAACTTATATGAGCAATTGATAGTATGTTCTGCAGTTGGCCCTTGGCCTTGTTCTGACTGATGATATTGAGCTTTTCCATCATCTCTTTCCACAGACGTAGTTGATTCCTGTCTGTTCATTTTATTTGTCGAGGTCCATGTGGTCTTGCCTTAGAAAGTTAAAAATGAACTGATACTAAAGGGAAGTTTGCTTTAATTTCTTAAAGAGAAGCCATGGAATAATAATGTGAACATTTATTATTTGTTGAGTTGGTCAGTGTTAGACACCTTTACAGAATTTGTGCAGAGGTGTTATCTCTGTCTCAGGACTACATAATCTAAACAAGAAAGGTAATTCTAGATGCACCAAGTCAGTGTTGTTCCATGGACAGGGTACACTAATATAGCTGCTATTGTATTTGATTATATAAGAACTTCATTCAAGCAGTGCATCAATTTAGCCTCTTGTAACCTGACTTTCTGTATCTGGAAAATAGGAAAAATCGGTCCACGTTCAGTTTGGGAAACAGAAACTACTCTAGGTATTTTAATTAAAAGAAAAACAAAACCAAACCAGATACTGTAGAGTCGATTCCAACTCATGGTAATCTTATGTGTATCAGAGTTGAACTGTGCTCCATAGAAGTTTCAATGGCTGATTTTTCATAAGTAGATTGCCAGGCCTTTCTTCTGACGCATTTCTGGGTGGACTTGAACCTTCAACCTTTCAGGGAGCAGCTGAGAGCATTAACCATTTGCACCACCCAGGGACTCCAAGGTATTTTAAGTATGTTGTTGTTAGGAGCTATTGAGTCCGTTCCAACTCATAGCAACCCTATAGTACAGAGCAGAACTGCCCCTTAGGGTTTCCAAGGAGTGACTGCTGGATTTGAACTGCCGACCTTTTGGTTAACAGCTGAGCTCTTAACCACTACGCTACCAGGGGTCCCACGTTCAGTATACGGGCTTAATATAGGAGGTTGGGTACTTCCAGAATTGTTGGAAGGGCTATAGGCTAGCCTCCAGAAACAACTGCTAGAACACTGCAAAACTGACCCATGAGTGAAATGACTACTTCTGCTGGGACCACTGAGTTTATGACACAATGGCATGGCCATGATCTCGAAATACGGAAAGACAGCATTAAGAAGCTGCTACTGCTGCTCCTCCCCAAATTGTCTGGACGGTGGAATGTGGAGGCTGGTGATCTGTGTTGCCCAACAGCCTCTCAACACTCATGAAGGCAGATACTAGATGCCTGCCAGCAGAAGACACAAAAGCACTAGGAAGACAGCTTCCACTCTAGTTTGACCTCCAAGTTTCTTACAAGCGCATCTAGTTGGTAGAATCTAAGTCACATCTAGTTTCCTAACTGGAATCTGGGAAATGTAATGTTTCACTTCCAGCCTCTGCAGCACTGGAAGGTACCCTGGAAATAGGTGAGAATGGATGCTGAGCAGCAATCACCGATGTCCTGCACACTGCCCTACCATCGCGCATTGCCATTGAGTCAATTCTGATTCATAGCAACCCTATAGAACATATTAGAACTGCCCATAGCATTTCCAAGGCTGTAATCTTTACGGAAACAGATCACTAGGTCTTCCTCCCACAGAGATGCTGGTGGGTTCAGACCACCAACCTTTTGATTAGCAGCCAAGCCCTTAACCACTGAGCCACCAGGGCTCCTTTATAGTGCTCTACTGAGTTGCATTATTTGTAGATTGAACTCTCTTGAATTCAACTATGTATATTCTGCAAAACCAAACCAGTTCACAGAGGGAAAGACATGCTTAAACACTTGGGCAATTCTGTTGAGTACTCAAGGAGAGAGTACCAGATCTGGAGTTTGAGATGAGAGACATGGATATTCTGTTCCCCCAGCTGGTTTCTGATCCTATGTATGTCTCACAATGAGAATCTAGTCTAAGTCTGTGTACTCTGAGCAAGTGGAGTGACTAAAGAACTGCATTTTTGTCACAGTCGAGCCTCTCCCATAACTTTCAACCTTCTGTGTTTAGAAAATAATGGGGTAAATATAAAGAATATTCTAGGAAATTGATTATTTTATTATTTTTTTTTGGCCTTCCTGGCTGAAATTTTAGATCTCTCCTCACCCCCTCACCCTTATAAGTTATGGCTTCACTGAAGTTCACTGAGAATTCAGTGAGAGTGAAATTAGATGAGAAATCACGTGAAAGTAGGTCGTTAACTATAAGTCCTACATAATATCAGGAATTATTTTTGTACATAGTGCCTCACATGTAACGAGCACTTTTAATACTTTGACAAATTTGCTTTAGCATTTTCTCATGCTCCCTCTTCATATCTACATACAATTTTTTTTAACAAGTTGCAGAAATCATGCCCCTTTTCCCAGTGTCCATTTTCTAAGATGAACATTTACTCATGATATTTAACACAGATGTAATATTATTATCTGATCTTCAGACCTTATTCACATTTTACCAGTTGTCCTCATATTGTTTTTTAGAACAGCACCAGGTCCAGGATCTAATCCAGAATCATACATCTGGAATGATTTCCTGGCCTTTCTTTGATTCTCATGACATTGACATTTTTGAAGAATTTAGGCCAGTTATTTTGTAGAATGCTTCTCAAATTGGATTTTGTCTGATGTCCCCACAGGATTGGAGTTAGATTATGCAATTTTGGCAGGAATATTATATAAGTGATTGTTTCTTGAGCTAAATAGAAAGCACAACCCGAGATTCACTAAGTGGTAGTTTGAAGACCATTGGACTGGGAGTTAGCCAGTCTAGCTAAAAGACTAGACCAACTTTGCCATTAACCATGTGGTATTGAGTTACAATAATGATGATGATGATAAGGATGGTAGTACTAATAATGATCTTATTTGGTGTCATGTATTGAATTATGTCACCCCAAAAATGTATCAATTTGTCTGGGCCATGATTCCCAGTTTTGTGTGATTTTCTTATATGTTGTAATCCTGCCTCTATAATGTTAATGAGAGAGGATGAGTGGCTGTTGTGTTAGTGAGGCAGGACTCAACCTATAAGACTGAATTGTGTCTTGAGGCAATCTCTTGAGATATAAAAGAAAGAAGCAAGCAGAGAGATGGGGGACCTTATACCACCAAGAAAACAATGCCAGGAGCAGAGCCTTTCCTTTGGATCCAGGGTTCCTGCACAGAGATGCTCTAGTCTAGGGAAAGATTGACAAGAAGGACCTTCCTCCAGAGCCAACATAGAGAGAAAACCTTCCCCTGGAGCTAAGGTCCTAAATTTGGACTTCTAGCCTACTAGACTGTGAGAAAATAAATTTCTCTTTGTTAAAGCCATCCACTTGTGATATTTCTGTTATAGCAGCATGAGATGACTAAGACATTTGGCAGTAAGCAAAGTGCTTTTATATATATTGTCTCATTTAATCCTTCAACTAATGAGATAATTATGATTCTTATTTTACATATGAGGAAACTGAGGCTTGGGGAGACCAAGTGACTTGCTCAAGGTAACTCAAGTGGAGAGGGGCAGAGCCAGGGGTCAAACCTAGGTTTCAAACCAGACTCTATAGCTTGTTCTTCTAAACCAACACGCTCAAGTGAGAGTCACATTGCTCTATTGGGAATTCATCTCTAAAAAGAAAGGAATGAATAAAACAAAGTACATAAGGTTGTGCTTCCAAGCCCTTTTGGATTTCATAGAGCAAAAACAATAATTTAAAAAATGGGTGACAGACATAGGGCATATAATACTTTATGTTGCCAACTGAGGATATTAAAATAAAAAAAAATGAAAACAGTATATAACATCAGTACTGTTTTATGAAAGAAAGGGCGTTTTTAATATAAAAATATAAAAAAGCCATAATCTCAGAATAAAGAACATTCTTTAAAATTGGACGTATTAGTGCTGTAACATATTCACTGCCTTGTCGTTAATTTTCCCGGTTCACAGGGACCTTGTGAAAGCTCTGTCCAGGACAGTTCTGTTCAGTGAACTGGCATTTGGGGAGCACTGTACTATGGAGCCCTGGTGGCACAGTGGTTAAGCATTCAGCTGCTAACCAAAAAAAGTTGGCAGTTCGAATCTCCCAGCTGCTTCTTGGAAGCCCTATGGGGCAGTTCTACTCTGTCCTACAGGGTTGCTATGAGTCAGAATCGACTCGACCTGCAGTGAGAGTTTGAGTGTACTATGGTGGGAGCCCTGGTGGCACAGTGCTTAAGAGCTCAACTGTTACCCGAAGTGTTGGCAGTTCAAATCCACCAGCTGCTCTTTGGAAACCCTATGGGACACTTCTGCTCTGTTCTATAGGGTTACTACAAGTCAGAATCGACTTGATGACAACAGGTTTGTTTTTTTTTTTAGATGGTGTCTTCCAGTTGTATCATCTAGTGGCTTTCTTCTAAATGATAAAAATATGTGGGTAGGGAAGGGAAGAGTCTGCCATGAGATGGAGCAGGGTTTGGGTAGGGTGGGGAGACCCACCAATATTGAGAAGTATTTATTTTGTCAGCTCTTGGGACTTTTTGGGTGCCTTTGATTCCTCTTCCTTCTTACTCCATAGTTCCTTGTTCACTACTTCCTGCCCTCTGTGTACTTCTATTGGCCTTTTATTTTTACTCTTTCCCATTTTCTCTTCTCTTGTTCCTCTGCTCCTTAGCCATAACTTTCAAGGAATAAGGAAGAGTTGACAGGAGACCAAACACAACATCACCATTTGGGTGGAGTGGAAATGAAGTATCACCTGGTTTGTGTCTGAGGACTCAAGCAGAAGCCTCCTGAAGGAAGCTTCTGTCGTTATGTTAGGCCCCCGGCAGAACACAACGGTTTAAGCTCCCATAATGGTGGACTCCCATAACGGACTTTTTCAAAACATAGGGCCAGGGTGCTGTGCTCTGACTATTCTGAAGGACACAGTGTGGGGTGTTTAATGCTACACAAGTCATTCCATTTTGTACCAAATGGTTAAGAATCATGCGTTAGTGATTTACGAGTATTTAATGTATGTTTTATACTCACAACAATAATCATCACCATTGTCATAATAATAGCTATCATCTTAGATATGTAATTTTTTCTCTCCCGCTGAGTTTTGAAGCACAGCCCTCACTTAATCCTTTCTTGGCTTCGTTTCCCACTTTGAAAGTGAAAACAAAAACAATTACAGGAACCCCACTTTCTTCAACAAGGACTGTATACATTAATGAGGAAATATCTGCAAAATGCTTGCAGTGTCTAGAATCAAATGCATTTTGTGAGAATAGATATCATTATTTCTTTATTTTGGAAGCAAACAGGGAGAAGGCAGAGTCAGATCATAAATGCCCAGGGTGGCTTGTTAATTGCTAATTCATTGGCAGTGATACACTGTTAGTCTGTGTGTGGCAATGTGGGACAAACAGCAAGCACATGTGTGCAGATGCTGGGTTGGTAGCCAGCAGACCTAGAGCAGAGCTTTAGAATCATGGAGACACAGAAACATTGACTCTCAAAGTTGGAAAAGACCATATCAATATAAAACCTGTTACCGTTGATTCTGACTCATAGCAACCCCATGTGTGTCAGAGTAGAACTGCACTCCATAGGGTTTTCATTGGCCGTAATGTTAAGGAAAGGATCCCTGGTGGTATAAAAGTTAAACCCTCTGCTGCTAACCAAAAAGGTTGGTGGTTCAAACCTACTCAGTGGCTCTGTGGGAGGAAGAGCTGGTGATCTGCTTCTATAAAGATTACAGCTAAGAAAACCTCCTGGAGCAGTTCTACTCTCTAACACATGGGTTCCACCACGAATCAGAATCAACTCGAAGGTACCCAACAACAACAATGGCAACAGCAACATTAACAATGTATAGATCACCAGACCTTCCTCAGTGACCCTGGGTGGATTTGAACTGCCAATCTTTTGGTTAATGTTGTTGTTGTTGGGTGCCATTGAGTTGATTCCAACTCATAGCAACCCCATGTGACAGAGTAGAACGGCCCCCCAGGTTTTCTGGGCTGTAATCTTTACAGGAGCAGATCGCCAGGTCTTTGTCCTGAGGAGCTGCTGGGGGGTGCCAGCCTTTCAGTTAGCAGCTGAGTGCTTAACTGTTGTGCCACCAGGGCTGCCTTTGTGGTTACTAACCAAATGTAAATCATTTGCATCTCCCAGGGACCTTCAGGGTCTTCATTTTCATCCTTTATCCCATGCTTGAGTCTCTGTTATAAGATTAGAGCTGCTTTACGATTTTCATGAGTCCTCAGGTACTTTTGCCTTCATAGGTCCTATGCTCCTTTTAAAAAAAAAATACTAAAAATTATATTTTATGACTGACTTGGTATAAAAAAAAAAGATGACTATATTTCAGACTGGATTCATTACTATTAAATTCATTTTTTTCTTTTGATTAAAAAAAATTAAAACAGGTTTATAGGCTCCTGAAAGTCTCGTGGGCCCCAGGCACAGTGTCTGCTGTGCCTAGTGGAGAAGTCGGCCCTGTTTCCAGAGTTGACAAGAGGGAATCCACTGGCTTACGAAGCAGCCCATCTATTTTCATTTAAAGGTAATTTTAATTGATAGAAAGATCCTCTTTATTTTTAGCTGAAATTTGCTTTTTTTTCCTCAGAAAAAAAATGCCTTCTGTCCTTTTTTTTTCTAGTTCTCTTCCCCAGACCCAATTTATTTTCTCTTCCTCATGTCCCATGTGCTAAATCCTGGCTACTCAAAGTGTGGGTCACAGACCAGATGCATTGACACCACCTGGAGGCTGGCTAGTGTACAGAATCTCAGGTCGCACTCTGTACCTGCTGAATCTGTATTTTAACAAGGGGGAGGTGAGTCCTGTTCACATTGAAGTTGGAGAAGCACTGTCCCAGAGAGAATAATAATAAAAACTCAGTGCAGTCGAGTCGATTCCGACTCATAGTGACCCTATAGGACAGAGTAGAACTGCCCCATAGAGTTCCCAAAGAGCGCCTGGTGGATTTGAACTGCTAACCCTTTGGTTCACAGCCGTAGCACTTAACCACTACACCACCAGGGTTTCAGAATAATAATAGCAAAAGTTTATTGAGTGTTACCCTATGTAAACCCTATAGGGCAGTTCTGCTCTGTCCTATGTGGTGGCTACGAGTCGGAATCGACTTGTAGCAGTGAGTTTTTTTTCTTTTTTTTTACTGTGTGCTAGATGGAGTCACAGTTAAGTGAGTCTCAGAAGAAAAGGCCTGGCAGTCTGCTTCCAAAAGGTCACACTGTAAAGCCCATGGAGGGCAGTTCTACTCTGAAACACATGGGAATAACTCAGTTATTCCAGGAGTCAGAATGGACTCAGCAACTGGTTTCGTTTTGTTTTTAAGACACTACAGTAGCAGAAGCTGATTGCCATTTTATAGCTCGGTCACCTTTAACTTAACTCAGCTGCAGGCCCCTCATATGTTTTTTCCTGCTCCTGTAACAACTAGTAAATTCTTTCCACATTTCTTCATCTGAATACCACTGAGAGTCCAAGAGGCTTGGCTTACTGTTAATTTTAGCAGCCCACCCGAGTGGAATAGCTACAGATTACCTGGCCATGGATCCAGCCCTTACCCAATCAGCTATAGCAAGAAGGTGGGACTGAGTGCTATAAAATAGTACTGCTGCCCTTGCAGCTGGGCTGTGAGTAGGGCGGTAGCAACTCCTTGAAGGAAGCATGGGTAGGCTAGCACAGAGGTTAAGAGCATAGATCCTGGAGTCACACTGCCAAGGTTTGAATTCCTGCACCCCACTTCTTAGCTGGGTAAACCTTGAGTAAGTCACGCGGCTTCTCTGCACCTCAGCTTACTCAGCTTTGAGATGGGAAAAATAAATAAGGTTGTTGTAAGGATGAATTAGGCAATCCAGGTAAAGCACTTAAAATGATGTCGAGCATACCAAACCAAAAAAACCAAATCAGTTGCCATCGAGTTGATTCCAATTCATGGCGACCCCATGCGTGTCAGAGTAGAGCTGTGCTCCATAGGGTTTTCAATGGCTGATTTTTTGGAAGTAGATCTAAGGCACCTCTGGCTGGATTTGAACCCCCAACATTTTGATTAGTAGCTCAGCTAGCTGTTTTCACAGATCACTTTAAGTCCAAATCCACTCTTCTACTCATTTTGCCAGGAGGCTCAGGCCTTTTAAGTTTCCGTCTCCTGAATTTCCCTGAGAGCTCCCTTATTGTGCCATCTGAAGCCCTTTAGAAAACCCTGGTGGCGTAGTCGTTAAGAGCTACAGCTATTAACCAAAAGGTCAGCAGTTCGAATTTACCAGGTGCTTCTTGGAAACTGTATGGGGCAATTCTACTCTGTCTTACAGGGTCGCTATGAGTCGGAATCAACTCAGAGGCAATGGATTTACGGAAGCCCTTTAGCTGCTTTACTTGAGCTAGCTTAGGTGGGCCTCTGTTGCGTATTATCATAAGTGCCAAACTACTGTAACACAATGAGCCTTGCGGCAGTTTGAACCTACCAGCTGCTCAATGGGAGAAAGATGTGGCAGTCTGCTTCCACAAGGATTACAGCCTTGGAAACACTATGGGGCAGTTCTATGTCCTATAGGATCACTATAAGTCGGAATCGACTTGATGGCAATGGGTTTTGTATGCATCTACTTGAGATTCCCCTTCTCTAAGTGAAACACCCCCGGTTCCTTCAGTTAACCCTCGTACCGTGTGTCCACTCCCTCTCTTCTTCCCTCCTCTCTGGACATACAGTTGATGCTTCTTTTAATGTGTAGCCATCAGAACTGGACTTATGTGGAGGCTGGATTTGGAAGTTACCTTCATGGACCAATTTGAAAGGTGAAGAGTGGGCCTGCCAACCCCCAAAATTTTTGTCTTAGCACTTTACAAGAGTCTTCCTTGAAGCCTAAAACTTGCTTCTATTTACAGGAGGGACTTTAAAGGGCTACAGGAGAACTGGGTTTATGACAGCTGAGAGCAAGCCCTGGGTATATGACAGCTGAGAGCAAGCAAAGCAAACAGGGTTAGGGGTAGGTCACTCAAAGAAAAGCAGCTGAAATCAAGGATGGCAAGAAGACCAGAAGGGGAATTTTACCTAAGCCTCCCCTGGCTTGAAGGAATTTTAATGGAGAAACTCTGATGGAAGATTGTGTTCCTCAAACTTGGGGGAAGGAACAGGTGTGCAAACAGACAGGTGACTAGTTTGCAATAGCAGAGAGAAACTCTGGTCCATTCCCCCTGTGGTTGTCATGTTGAGATCAGTACTAACTTTAGCCCTGCAGTCCTCAAATGGGGACAGTCCACTAGTGGATTGAGAAACTTTTAGCCAGAGATCAGATGAAAGGAAATTATTTTGTCTGTTCTGTACCTGGTGCATGATGACTTTCGGGGAAGCCGTTCTCCAGTGTTTGGCGTTATTTTAACACCTTCTTATTCGTGTTGCACTGATCTCCCAGGAGTTCAAAGTCCTCCACAAGCACTTCGTCAGCTACTCTCACCTGGGGTACCTGGGCAGGAAAGAGGAAGTGAGGACAGCCTTTGGATTATTTTCTTCCTGGTAGTCACTCTTTTAGCCAAGACCTTTACCCCTCTGGAAGAGGGGGCCAGGAAAGCAAACCCAAGGAGTTTCTATAAATAAAAAAAAAAATAGGTTCACAATATTGCTCTTCTACAGGCTTCATGTTGGGTGTCCAAATGCCACCACTATGTAATTATCCTCATTCCATCATTTGCCTCATTTCAACCTGGGGTAAATATCCTCATTTCTGGTTTGGGAAACTGAAGCATGGAGAAGCCAGGCAGAATGACTGAGTCTGAAGTATCAAATATTCAGCTACCGACAGGCCCCTCCACCTTCTTTCTGCCAGCAGTGAGCTGGGGGGTATTCCAGAGCTGAGGTGGGTTGTGACTCTCTTAATTTGAAGAAGTTTGTCCTGAAAAGACCCCCTTCTAAGCCTTTTCTGAGGAGCTCTGGTGGAGCAATGCGTAAGCGCTCAGCTGCTAACTGAATCTACCAGCTTTGGAGAAAAGACCGAGTGATCTGCTCCCGTAAAGATTAAAAAAAAAAAAAAGCAGCTTTACTCTGGCCTGTAGGGTTGTTAGGTGTTGAAATCGACTTGGTGGCACACAGCAACAACAAATCCTTTCTAGGAGCTCTAGTGGTGCAACAGTTAAGCACTCGGCTGTTAATCTAAGGTTGGTGGTTTGAACCTACCCAGTGGCTCTGTGGGGTAAAGACGTGGTGATCTGCTTTCATAAAAATTACAGCCTAGAACACCCTGTGGCGGAGCTCTACTCTGTCACATGGGATCTCTATGAGCTAAATCAACTCAACAGCACTTAACAAAAACAAAACTGTTCTAAATGGCTTGAGGAAAGTGTGAGGATTAAAGGATACAAATATATCATTCAGACTGGAAGGCATGACTCCGAGGTGGTTGACTATCCTTCAGATGGGGCTCTCCTCAGACCTACCCCCACTGCTGTTCTCATCAGATCAGGCTGCCTCTCTGGGACGTGAGCATTTCAAAAGGATCTAAAGGGCCTTTCAAATGGTGCTGGGACATAAATAGCTATTGCAGGAGAATGTCGCCTCAGTGATGTGAGGACTGAATCAGCACTGCATTGAATTAGCAGCAGTCTGGTTCTCAGAGTAATGGAATGATGGTAAATGAGCATTATTACGTTTTTTACCCTGTGAATGAATCCTTAATAAAAAAAACAAATGGCTTCCAGGTGTCTTGCCACAGACTTAGACAACTGAGTCATTTGAGTTTGATGAAGAACAAGAGGCAGCATAGAATCTCCTCATGATTCAGCAGCCGCCAACTTCGATTGTCCCTAGTTACAACCTAAGCATCTTTCTTTAGTCACTCAACCACACAGTGAGTTCTCTGTAGATGTACAATAGAAGGAAACTCTAATGATAGAGACAATGCTGCCACTGTCCCACCTGACCACACATCCCTGGAAAGAAGAGGGTGCCCACGTCAGGAAAGGCTGTGCTTGAGGGGAACCACCTGTGGATGTTGTGTTGAACCATGGATGACTGGCCGTCCTAGAGCAGGGTAATTGATGTGCCTGCTCCTACAGTTGCCAAGGATGTAAGGTCATCCCTCAAGAATGTCAGAACATGTTGCTTAGCCCAGACTCTCCTGTCATGGCAGGAAGTAGGATAGAGTGGGAGGAATATTGGCTTGGGAGTCTTGTCTTTGCCATTAACGAATTGTGTGACATTAGGCGGGTTAAGACTTTTGTGAGGCTTAATTTTCTCACCTGTGAGGTTAATGACCAAGAATGTGGTTGGGCAAGAATCAGAGATAATAAACTCAAATGCCTCTAGGGCCAGACAGGTGAGGTAATGATTGAAATGTCTGGATATAAGACAATATGAATGGTGGGATGTATGAGAGCCTGCAGAATAGATGCCTTGCCTAAAGATATTCAAGCTCAAATTGAAGACCAGACAAACCAAACTGCACATAGGCCAAATAAAGTTCCTTCTAGTTTTAATGATCTAGCTTTTATCTGAAAGTGTGCATTCTGATTTATCAGAATTCCTAATTTAATTACATGTCTGATCTATCTTTTTGAATGTGAGAAAGTATAGGTATCTAATGCTGGGAACAAAGTTTAGGAGAAATGTAGACCAATATAGATTTTTGCAGGTTAAAGCATGGTAAAAATCATTGATTCGAAGTTATTGGTTAGAAAAATCTATTAAATGTAGGAGTTATCAGATGGTAGAATAAGCTTCAGAGGTCATTTGTTTGGGTTACTGTTTGGAAAGTCTGGGAAATTGAACTCCTTTTTTTTATCCTTCCTTTTTTTTTTTTTAAGGCATAATTATCTCTTACCTCAAGTGCACATGTACACAAGTTCAAGGACTGTGTCTGTCTTCTTAAGTACTGTATGTGACCCCGGTGCTTGGCACTTAATAGAGGTTCAATAAATAGCTGATAAATAAATGAATGAATGAAGCTAGCACTGGGTTTCTAGGTTTCAGTCGCTTCCCTCTTAAATAATCTAGTAGGCTGCTAAGGAGCCCTGGTGGTGCAGTGGTTGAAGCACTCGACTTCTAACTGAAAGGTCACTGATTTGAACCCACCAGTGCTCTGGGAGAAAGATGTGGCAGTCTGCCTCTGTAAAAAATGCAGCCTGGAAAATCCTATGGGGCAGCTCTACTCTGTCCTATAGGGTCGCTGTGAGTCAGAATCAACGTGATGGCAACAGGTTTGGTTTTTTTTTTTTTTTTTTTGCTAATAATGTAACTTATTTTAAAAGTATAGATATAATCATGCCATTTCTTTGCTTACAGCCTATAAAAAACTCTCCATTGCCTACTTAGCAAGTTTCAAACTTCTTGGCATAGTTTTCATTTCTTTCCATATCCTGATTCCTTCTATCTCTTTAGTTCTGTCTCCAAGTGACATTGCCCTCCCACTCACCCTATATTGGAGCCCAACTTAACAACTCATTGTTCTCCAGTCAAGTTCTGCCATTTCCCTGGCATTCCCTCTGAAACGCTCGCCCCACCTTTCTCTCCATCAAAATATTATCTATCCTTCAGGCTCAAATTTACCCTCTCCAGGAAACCTTCCTTTATTTCCAAGCCAGATCAGAAATAATTGCTTTCTCTGTGCTCTTTGTGTCTCAGTTACAGTGAGTATTACATTCTGTCTCATGTTGTAGCTATTTGTTGAGATACCCATGACCTCTAGATAATAAGCTCCTTAAAAGCATAGTACAAGCGTACTGATCAACGTAAATCAAAATCCCACTTTTTTCTTTTCTGACACCATGCAGCACTTTTTCCTCTGACCCACACCACGTGGAGCTCACAAGTTAAAGGATACAGTCCTCTAGACTACCAAGCTGGTCCAAGGTCTCAGAAGTCAGTCACAAGCTTGGGAATTTACTAGACACCCTTACTTTTGACCTAAAACCAACCATTTGCCATGGAATCGACTCTGACTTGTGGCAACCCTATGTGTGTCGGAGTAGAACTGCACTCCGCAGAGTTTTCAATGGCTGTAATTTTTCAGAAGTAAATTGCCAGGCCTATTTTCCAAGGTACCTCTGGGTGGACCTGAACTGCCAACTTTTTAATTGGTAGCTAAGCTCTTAATGGTTTTGCCTGTTGGCTATAAATTTGGGGTTTCCTCTCTACCGCTTCAGGATGCAGGCCATAAGCTTGGGGCCCCACGACACCCTCACTTCAGACCTTCTGGTTATAAATTTGTGGGTTCTTTTTACCCCCTCAGAATACCAGTTGTAAGCTCAGGGGTTCTCAGCCCCCTTCACTTTTGATCTACTGGCTCCCATTACTCTCTGGGGTTTGATAATTCACTGAACCAACTTACAGAACTTCTGGAAAGGGGTACCCTTACGATGACAGTTTTATTATAGCAAAAAGGATACAAATGAAGAGATGCATAGGACGAGGTCTGGGAGGGTTCAGCTTCCATGTCATGAAAAGGGACGCACTACCCTTCTACGTGCATCACTGTCTTTTGCCAACCAGGAAGGTCATGGAGCTTCTGTGTCCAGAGATTTTATTGCGGGTTTCATTACGTAGGCGCAATTGATTGAATCATGCCTTGTCATCCCCCCAGGTTGGCTGACATCATGAGGTGATCTTTCTGGCCAGGCCCGCACCTGCCTCACCAGCATAAACCCTCAGGTGTAGTTTGGAGGCCTCTTAGACACTTCAATTACTGGGAAAATTCCAAGGTTTTAGAGGTTATCTCTCAAGAACCAAGGGCAAAGACCAAATTCTTTGGGTAAAATTTAATGTAAGCCCCATAAAAGAAAAAACCCACTGCCCTCGAGTTGATTCCGACTCATAGTGACCCTATAGGACAGAGTAGAACTGCCCCATAGAGTTTCCAAGGAGCGCCTGGCAGATATGAACTGTCAACCCCTTGGTTAGCAGCTGTAGTACTTAATCACTACACCACCACGGTTTCCGTAAACCCCATATGTGGACCATATATGTGTCTTCTTTGCCTATTTCAAAAATGTGAAGGCATTCAATGCATTTATATTAAATGATAAAACTATAAAGTCCTACATTCATTAGCTGTCTTTTACTGATGGTGGAACTGGTGGCGCAGTGGCTAAGCGTTTGGTTGCTAACCAAAAGGTCGGTGGTTTGAACCCACCAGCCACTCTGAGGGAGAAAGATGTGGCAATCTGCTTCCATAAAGATTACCGCCTCAGAAACCATATAGGGCAGTTCTAGTCTGTCCTATAGGGTCACAATGAGTCGAAATTGACTTGATGGCAACAGGTTTTTTGGTATCAAACAGAGGAACCCCCAAACAGATGAGCTTAGTGATAGAACAAGATACTCAAAGGAAAAATATCACCTTTCGTAACTGAATTTTATAAAAATACACAGAAAACCTTCAGAAACAACCCAACCTAAGATATAAGGAATAGTTTGCCACTGGGCTTAAGTATCTTTCTATAAAGAAAGAAAAATTGTAAAGTCTGAATCTGAAATTATTATTGATATAAGGATGGGGAGATGTAAATATAGTTATCAGGGAAGGGTGCTGGTCTGCATGAAGCTGAAAATAGAAACTATGGACGTGGAAATTGCCACCATGTTTTCATTGTTGTCCAGAGAAGAAGGCAGGGCATTCTTGATAACAGCGCCCAGTTCTTTAGACAAGTTTGTTGTTGTTAGTTGCTGTCAAGGTGGCTCTATGTATAACAGAATGAAATGTCACCTAGTCTTGCTTCATCTTCATGATTATTGGTATGTTTGAGTCCATAGTCATGGCCACTGTGTATTTTCAGTGCCTTCCAACCCAGAGGGCTCATCTTCCAGCACTATACCAGACAATATTCTATTGTGATCCATAAGGTTTTCGTTGGCTAATTTTTGGAAGAAAATCAGCAGGCCTTTCTTTGTAGTCTTCCTTCATCTCAAAGCTCTGCTGAAACCATCCATGGGTGACCTTACTGGTATTTGAAATACCAATGGCATAGCTTCTACCATCAGAGCAACGTACAAGCAACTACAGCATGAAAAACTGACAGGCAGGTGATGGTTAGATACTTTTTTGTGTGTGTGCTTTAGGTGAAAGTCCACGGCTCAAGTTATTTCCTGTATAAAAATCCATACACACATTGTTACGTGACCCTAGTTGCAATCTCCACAATGTGACAACACACCCCCCTTTTCCACCCCGTTTCCCGTGTCCATTCACCCATCTCTTATCCCTTTCTGTCTTCTCATCCCACCTACAGGCAGGAGCTGCCTATCTAGTCCCGTGCATCTATTTGAACCAAGAAGCACACTCCTCATGAGTATCATTTTATGTCTTATAGTCCAGTCTAATCTTTGTCTGAAGAGCTGGCTTCGGGAATGGTCTCAGTTCTGGGTTAACAGAGAGTCCAGGGGCCATGTCTTCTGAGATTCCTCTAGTCTCAGTCAGACCAACAAGTCTGGTCTTTTTACATGAATTTGAGTTCTGCCCACACTTTTCTCCTGCTTCATCAGAGAATCTCTTTTGTATTTGCTTTCGGGGGGTCACTGGTAGTAGCTGGGCACCACTAGTTCCTTTGGTTTCAGTCTGATGGGGCCTCTGGTTTATGTGGCCCTTTTTTCTCTTGGGCTAACATTTCCCTTGTGTCTTTGGTGTTCTTTATGCTCCTTTGCTCCAGGTGGGTTGGGACCAGTTGATGCATCTTAGATGACTGCCCATAAGCCCCCAAGACCCAGATGCCACTCACCAAAGTAGGATGCAGAACATTTTCTTAATAAACTTTTGTTATGCCAGGCAGTTCATTTGACCCAAGATGGCCATACCTGTGTGCAGTGGGGCATTCCGGCTGTGAGTCCTGGCTGGAAGCCAAGAGCTGCTGTGTGCCTGGTGTGCCCTGCACACTTGCTCAGCCTGCAATAAGAACCCAGCAGCCTGAGTCCATGTGGGCAAAGGGGACAAGCCAGTGAAGTAGGAGGAGGCACACGGCCCACGCTACATTGCCCACTGCAAGGGCTGGCTGTTGCTGTACACAGGTGACCTGGATGAGGAGAACCACACTGCAGCCCAAACAGTGGAAGAAATCTCCCTTTGCAAGTTCATGCTCGGAATCTTCCCAGGCTGCCTGGCTGACCAGCTGATCCTAAAGCATTAGGCTAACCAGGTGAAGACCTGTGCCCTGGTGCTGAGACATCTGCCTGCCCCAAAGTTCTACTTCCTTGTGGGCTCCAGTGAAACTCTGCGGTCCCACTTTTACAAGTGTCCTGTGCTTCTGCACCTCCAAACTGTGCCCTCAAAGGTGGTGTATAAGTACATCTAGGACGATCGCCTGTTTTGTTCAAGCTCCAGCCTACCAAGGACAGGAAATGGGTGGGAAAGGAATGAAGAAGAACATGGGGAAATGCAACCCATCAGAGCACTGAGGTGTTGTTTCCAAGGCTGCTGTTGAATAAATCCCTCTATGTTGTGTGTGTGGGGGGGGGGGGGGAACAATCAAAAAAACTTTGTTATGCCAGTTGACCTAGATGTCCCCCAAAACCATGGTCCCCAGACCCCTGCCCCTGCTACTCTGTCCCTCGAAGTGTTTCGTTGTGTTCAGGAAACTTCTTAGCTTTGGGTTTAGTCCAATTGTGCTGACTTCCCCTGTGTCATGTGTTGTCCCTCCCTTCAACTAAGATAATTCTTGTCTACTATCTTTTTATCTAGTTGGAAACCCTGGTGGTATAGTGGTTAAGAGCTATGGCTGCTAAACAAAATGTTGGCGGTTCTAATCCACCGGGCAGTCCTTGGAAACTCTATGGGGCAGTTCTACTCTGTCCAGTAGGGTTGACTATGAGTCGGAATCGACTCCGGCAGTAGGTTTGGTTTGCTTTTTTGTATCTAGTTAGTGAATTCCCCTCTCCCTCCCTCCCCACCCTCATAACCATCAAGGAATGTTTTCTTCTGTGTTTAAACCTTTCCTCGAGTTCTCATAATAGTGGTCTTATACAATATTTGTCTTTTTGCGACTGACTAATTTCACTCAGCATAATGCCTTCCAGATTCACCCACGTTGTGAGATGTTTTGTGGATTCATCATTGTTCTTTATCATTCTGTAGTATTCCATTGTGTGAATATACCATAATTTGTTTATCCATTCGTCTGTTGATGGGCACCTAGGTTGTTTCCGTATTTTTGCTGTTGTGAACAGTGCTGCAGTGAACATGGGTATGCATGTATCTACTCGTGTGATGCCTCTTATTTCTCTAGCATATATTGCAAGGAGTGGGGTTGCTGGATCGTATGGTAGTTCTATTTCTAGCTTTTTAAGGAAGCACCAAGTCGATTTCCAAAGTGGTTGTACCATTTGACATTCCCACCAGCAGTGTAGAAGTGTTCCAGTCTCTCCACAGCCTCTCCAACATTTATTATTTTGAGTTTTTTGGATTAATACCAGCCTTGTTGGGGTGAGCTAGTATCTCGTTGTAGTTTTGATTTCCATTTCTCTAATGGCTAATGATTGTGAGCATTTCCTCATGTATCTGTTAGCTGCCTGAATATCTTCTTTGACGAAGTGCCTGCTCATATCCCTTGTCCATTTTTTAATTGGGTTTTCTGTCTTTTTGTTGTTGAGGTTTTACAGTATCTTCTAGATTTTAGAGATTAGACCCAGATCGGATACGTTGCAGCCCCCAATTTTTTCCCAGTCCGTAGGTAATCTTTTTACTCTTTTGGTGAAGTCTTTCAATGAGCAGAAGTGTTTGATTTTTAGGAGCTCCCTGTTTTCTAGTTTCTTTTCTGGTGTTTGTGCATTGTGTGTTTGTATTCTGTTTATGCTATGTATTGGGGCTCCTAGCATTGTCCCTATTTTTTCTTCCATGATCTTTATTGTTTTAGACTTTATATTTAGGTCTTTGATCCACTTTGCATTAGTTTTTGTACATGGTGTGAGGTGTGGGTCTTGTTTCACGTTTTTGGATATCCAGTTATGCCAGCACCACTTGTTAAAGAGGCTGTCTTTTCCACATTTAACAGACTTTGGACCTTTGTCAAATATCAGCTGCTCATAAGTGGGTGAATTTACATCTGAATTCTCAATTCTGTTCCATTGGTCTATGTATCTGTTGTTGTACTAGTACCAGGCTGTTTTGACTACTGTGGTAGTATAATAAGTTCTAAAATCAGGTAGTGTGAGGTCTCCTACTTTGTTCTTCTTCTTCAGTAATGCTTTATTTATCCAGGCCCTCTTCCCTTTCCGTACGAAGTTGGTGATTTGTTTCTCCATCTCATTAAAAAATGTCATTGGAATGTGGATAGGGATTGCATTGTATCTGTAGATTACTTTGGGTAGAATTGACATTTTCACAATGTTGAGTCTTCCTATCCATGCGTAAGGTATGTTTTTTTTTTTCTACTTACATAGGTCTCTTTTGGTTTCTTGCAGTAGTGTCTTGTGGTTTCCTTTGGTTAGGTCTTTCATGTTCTGGGCATATTTATTCCTAAGTATTTTGTCTTCTTGAGGGCTATTGTAAATGGTATTGTTTTGGTGATTTCCTCTTCAAAATTCTCTTTGCGGGTGTAGAGAAATCTGACTGATTTTTGTATGTTTGTCTTGTATCTTGATACTCTGCTGAACTCTTCTACTAGTTCCTGTAGTTTTCTTACGGATTCTTTAGGGTTTTCTGTGTATAAGATCATGTCATCTGCCAATAGGGTTACTTTTACTTCTTCCTTATCAATTTGGACACCTTTTATTTCTTTATCTAGCCTAATTGCTCTGGCTAGGACCTCCAGTACAATGTTGAATAACAGTGGTGATAAAGGGCATCCTTGTCTGGTTCTTGTTCTCATGGAGATTGCTTTCAGACTCTCTCCATTTAGGATGATGTTCGCTGTGGGCTTTATATAAGTGCCCTTTATTATGTTGCAGAATTTTCCTTCTATCCCTATTTTGCTGAGAGTTTTTATCATGAATGGGTGTTGGACTTTGTCAAATGCCTTTTCTGCATCAATTGATAAGATTGTGTGGTTCTTATCTTTTGTTTTATTTATGTGATGGGTTATGTTGATTGTTTTTCAAATGTTGAATGATCCCTGCATACCTGGTATGAATCCCCCTTGGTCGTGGTGAATTATTTTTTGATATGTTGCTGAATTCTATTGGTTAGAATTTTGTTGAGGATTTTTGCATCTATGTTCATGAGGGATATTGGTTTGTATTTTTCTTTTTTGTGTGATATCTTTACCTGGCTTTGGTATCAGGGTTATGCTGGCTTCATAGAATGAGTTCATGAGTATTCCATCCTTTTCTATGCTCTGAAATACCTTTAGTAGTACTGGTGTTAACTCTTCTCTGAAAGTTTAGTAAAATTCTTCAGTAAAGCCATCAGGGCCAGGCTTTTTTTTTTTTGGAGTTTTTAAATTACCTCTTCAATTTCTTCTTTTTTATAGGTTTATTTAGTTGTTCTACCTCTGTTTGTGTTAGTTTAGGTAGGTAGTGTGTTCCTAGAAATTTGTCCATTTCCTCTAGGTTTTCAAATTTGTTGGAGTGCAATTTTTCATAGTATTCTGTTATGATTCTTTTAACTTCATTTGGTTCAGTTATGATATCACCCATCTCATTTCTTATTTGGGTTATTCGCTTTCTCTTCTGTTTTCTCTTTTGTCTGTGTGGCCAATGGTTTATTTATTTTGTTGATCTTTTCAAAGAACCAGCCTTTGGTCTTGTTAACTCTTTTAATTGTTTTTGTATTCTCTATTTTATTTCATTTATTTTTGCTCTAATTTTTATTATTTCCTTTCTTCTGGTGCCCATGGGCTTCTTTTACTGCTCTCTTTATTTGCTAGAGTTGTAGGGTTAATGTTTTGATTTTTGCCCTTTCTTCTTTTTGGACATGTTCATTTATTGCTACAAATTGACCTTGGAGCACAGCTTTTGCTGTGTCCCAAAGGTTCTGGTAGGATGTGTTATCATTGTCATTTGATTCTGGGAATTTCTTTATTCTATCCTTGATTTCTTCCATAACCTAGTAGTTTCTGAGCAAGGTGTTGTTCAGTTTCCGCGTATTTGATTTTGTTTTTTTTCCTTGCTTTTTCTGTTGTTGATTTCTACTGTTATGGCTTTATGGTCAGAAAAGATGATTTATAATAGTTGGACATTTTGGATTCTGTTAAGGCTTGCTTTGTGACCTAATATGTGGTCTGTTCTGGAGAATGTTGCATGTGCATTGGAAAAGAAATTATACTTGGCTGCTGTTGGGTGGAGTGTTCTGTATATGTCTGTGAGATCAAGTTGGTTGATTGTGGCATTTAGTTCTTCTGTGTCTTTGCTGAACTTCTTTCTGGATGTTCTGTCCTTCACCAGAAGTGGTTTGTTGAAGCCTACTATTATTGTGGAGCTGTCTGTTTCTCTCTTCAATGCTGCTAGAGTTTGTTTTACTTATTTTGGAGCCCTGTCATTGGGTGCGTAAGTATTTATTATGGTTATGTCCTCTTGGTGTATTGAGCCTGTGATCATTATATAGCATCCTTTCTTATCCTTTGTGGTGGATTTTGCTTTAAAGTCTCTTTTGTCAGAGATTGATATTGCCACTCCTGCTGTTTTTTGATTGTTGTTTACTTGATATATTTATTTTTTCCATCCTTCGAGTTTTAGTTTGTTTGTGTCCTTGAGTCTAAGGTGTGTCTCCTCTAGGCAGTGTATAGATGGATTATGTTTTTTTAATTCATTCTACCACTCTCTGTCTCTTTATTGGTGCATTAGTTCATTTACATTCAGTGTAATTATTAATAGGTGTGAGTTTAGTGCTGTCATTTTGATTTTTCTTTTGTGTGTGTGTTGTTGACAGTTTCTTTGTTCTACTTAATTTTCTGGGCTAAGTCATTTTTCTTTACGTATTTTCTTTTCATCTTTTTCATTGTTGTTCATTTTGTATTTGCTGAGTGTCTTAGTTATCTAGTGCTGCTGTAACAGAAATACCACAGGTGGATGGCTTTAACACAGAGAAATTTATTTCCTCACAGTAAAGTAGGCTAAAAGTCTAAATTTAAGGCGTCATCTCCAGAGGACGACTTTTTCTCTCTGTCGGCTCTGGAAGAAGGTCCTTGTCCTCAATCTTCCCATAGTTGAGAATCTTCTGAGGCACGGGGACTCCAGGCCCAAAGGAAGCACTCTGCTCCTGGTGCTGCTTTCTTGGTGGTATGAGGTCCCCCTGTCTTTCTGCTCACTTCTTGTTTTTATATCTCAAGAAATCGACTCAAGACACAAACCAGTCTTGTAGGTTGAGTCCTGCCTCACTAACACAACTGCCACCCATCCTCCATCATTAACATCATAGAGGCAGGATTTACAACTTATAGGAAAATCACACAATACTGGGAATCATGGCCAGCTGAATTAATACACACTTTTTTGGGGGGGGGACATAACTCAATGTTCTTTCTTATCCTTTGTGGTAGATTTTGCTTTAAAGTTTACTTTGTCAGAGATTGGTATTGCCATTCCTGCTGTTTTTTAAATGTTGTTTGCTTGATATATATATTTTTCCATCCTGTGAGTTTTAGTTGGTTTGTGTCTTTGAATCTAAGGTGTGTCTCTTGTAGGTAGCATATAGATGGATTGTGTTTTTTCATTCATTCTACCACTCGCTGTCTCTTTATTGGTGCATTTAGTCCATTTGCATTCAGTGTAACTATTGATAGGTATGAGTTTAGTGCTGTCATTTTCATGTTTTTTTTGTGTGCTGTTGACAGTTTCTTTGTTCCATTTAATTTTCTGTGCTGAGTTGTTTTTCTTTACGTATTTTCTTTTCATCTTTTTCATTGTTGTTGATTTTGTATTTACTGAGTCTTTATGTTTTTCATTTTGATGTGTAGGATTGTTAGTTTCCTTGGTGGTCACCTTAATATTTACCTCTATTTTTCTAAGCTTAAACCAATCCTTTATTCCTTTATATTGCCTTGACTTCCTCTCCGTATGAAAATTCTATGAGTATATTATTATTATTATTAATATTATTTAGTCTCTCTTTTTTGTTTTAATGTTGTTATCTTTTACATATTGATGTCTTTGATTTATTTTTCTGCCTTCCCCATCTGGGCTGATATCTGGTTGTTCTGTCCTGTGTTCTAATTTGATGTTATTGATTTTCTAACCAGAGGACTCCATTTAGTATTTCTTGTAATTTTGGTTTGGTTTTTTACAAATCCCCTTAACTTTTGTTTATCTGGAAATGCCCTAATTTCATCATCATATTTGAAAGATAGTTTTGCTGGATATATAATTCTTGGCTGACATTTTTTTCCCTTCAAGGCTTTATATATATCATCCTGTTACGTTCTTGCCTGCATGGTTTCTGCTGAGTAGTCAGCGCTAAGTCTTACTGACTCTCCTTTGTAGATGACTTTTCATTCATCCCTAGCTGCTCTTCAGGCTCTCTCTGTCTTTGGTTTTGGCAAGTTTGATTATAATATGTCTTATTTATTTATTTTAATAATTTTTATTGAGCTTTAAGTGAACGTTTACACATCAAGTCAGTCTGTCACATATAAGATTATATACACCTTACTTCATACTCCCACTTAATCTCCCCCTAATGAGTCAGCCCTTCCAGTCTCTCTTTTCATGACAATTTTGCCAGTTTCTAACCCTCTCTACCCTCCCATCTCCCCTCCAGATAGGAGATGCCAACACAGTCTCAAGTGTCCACCTGATACAAATAGCTCACTCTTCGTCAGCATCTCTCTCCAACTCATTGTCCAGTCCCTTCCATGTCTGATGAGTTGTCTTTGGGAATGGTTCCCGTCCTGGGCCAACAGAAGGTCTGGGGACCACGACCACTGGGATTCCTCTAGTCTCAGTCAGACCACCAAGTCTGGTCTTTTTATGAGAATTTGGGGTCTGCATCCCACTGATCTCCTGCTTCCTCAGGGGTTCTCTGCTGTGCTCCCTGTCACGGCAGTCATTAGTTGTGGCTGGGCACCATCTAGTTCTTCTGGTCTCAGGATGATGTAAGTCTCTGGTTCATGTGGCCCTTTCTGTCTCTTGGGCTCATAGTTATTGTGTGACCTTGGTGTTCTTCATTCTCCTTTGATCCAGGTGGGTTGAGACTAATTGATGCATCTTAGATGGCTGCTTGCTAGCATTTAAGACCCCAGACGCCACATTTCAAAGTGGGATGCAGAATGCTTTCATAATAGAATTATTTTGCCAATTGACTTAGAAGTCCCCTTAAGCCATAGTCCCCAAACCCCTGCCCTTGCTCTGCTGACCTTTGAAGCATTCAGTTTATCCCGGAAACTTCTTTGCTTTTGGTCCGGTCCAGTTGAGCTGAACTTCCGTGTATTGAGTATTGTCCTTCCCTTCACCTGAAGTAGTTCTTATCTACCAACTAATCAGTAAATAACCCTCTCCCACCCTCCCTCCCTCCACCCCTTGTAACCACAAAAGTATGTGTTCTTCTCAGTTTGTACTATTTCTGAAGATCTTATAATAGTGGTCTTATACAATATTTGTCCTTTTGCCTCTGACTAATTTCACTCAGCTTCATGCCTTCCAGGTTCCTCCATGTTATGAAGTGTTTCACAGATTCCTCACTGTTCTTTATCGATGCATAGTATTCCATTGTGTGAATATACCACAATTTATTTAACCATTCATCTGCTGATGGACACCTTGGTTGCTTCCAGCTTTTTGCTATTGTAAACAGAGCTGCAATAAACATGGGTGTGAATATATCTGTTCATGTAAAGGCTCTTATTTCTCTAGGGTATATTCCGAGGAGTGGGATTGCTGGGTTGTATGGTAGTTCTATTTCTAACTTTTCAAGAAAACGCCAGATAGATTTCCAAGGTGGTTGTACCATTTTACATTCCCACCAGCAGTGTATAAGAGTTCCAATCTCTCCACAGCCTCTCCAACATTTATTATTTTGTGTTTTTTGGATTAATGCCAGCCTTGTTGGAGTGAGATGGAATCTCATCACAGTTTTAATTTGCATTTCTCTAATGGCTAATGATCGAGAGCATTTTCTCATGTATCTGTTAGCTGCCTGACTATCTTCTTTAGTGAAGTGCGTGTTCATATCCTTTGCCCACTTCTTGATTGGGTTCTTTGTCTTTTTGTGGTTGAGTTTTAACAGAATCATATAGATTTTAGAGATCAGGCGCTGGTCGGAGATGTCATAGCTGAAAATTCTTTCCCATCTGTAGGTGGTTTTTTTACTCTTTTGGTGAAGTCTTTAGATGAGCATAGGTGTTTGATTTTTAGGAGCTCCCAGTTATCTGGTTTCTCCTCGTCATTTTTGGGAATGTTTTGTATTCTGTTTATGCCCTGTATTAGGGCTCCTAACGTTGTCCCTATTTTTTCTTCCATAATCTTTATTGTTTTAGTCTTTATGTTTAGGTCTTTGATCCACTTGGAGTTAGTTTTTGTGCATGGTGTGAGGTATGGATCCTGTTTCATTTTTTTGCAAATGGATATCCAGTTGTGCCAGCACCATTTGTTAACAAGACTATCTTTTCCCCAATTAACTGACACTGGGCCTTTATCAAATATCAGCTGCTCATATGTGGGTGGATTTATATCTGGGTTCTCAGTTCTGTTCCATTGGTCTATGTGCCTGTTTTTGTGCCAGTACCAGGCTGTTTTGACTACTGTGGCTGTATAATAGGTTCTAAAATCAGGTAGAGTGAGGTCTCCCACTTTCTTCTTCTTTTTCAGTAATGCTTTACTTATCCAAGGCTTCTTTCCCTTCCATATGATGTTGGTGATTTGTTTCTCCAACACATTAAAAAATGTCATTGGAATTTGGATTGGAAGTGCATTGTATGTATAGATGGCTTTTGGTAGAATAGACATTTTTACTATGTTAAGTCTTCCTATCCATGAGCAAGGTATGTTTTTCCACTTAAGTAGGTCCTTTTTAGTTTCTAGCAGTAGTACTTTGTAGTTTTCTTTGTATAGGTCTTTTACTTCTTTGGTAAGATTTATTCCTAAGTATTTCATCTTCTTGGGGGCTACAGTGAATGATATTGATTTGGTGATTTCCTCTTCCATGTTCTTTTTGTTGATGTAGAGGAATCCAAGTGATTTTTTTATGTTTATCTTATAACCTGAGACTCTGCCAAACTCTTCTATTAGTTTCCGTAGTTTTCTGGAGGATTCCTTAGTGTTTTCTGTGTATAAGATCATGTCATCTGCAAATAGAGATAGTTTTACTTCCTCCTTGCTAATCCAGATGCCGTTTATTTCTTTGTCTAGCCTAATTGCTCTGGCTATGACCTCTAGCACAATGTTGAATAAGAGCGGTGATAAAGGGCATCCTTGTCTGGTTCCTGTTCTCAAGGGAAATGCTTTCAGGCTCTCTCCATTTAGAGTGATGTTGGCTTTGTATAGATGCCCTTTATCATGTTGAGGAATTTTCCTTCAATTCCTATTTCGCTGAGAGTTTTTATCATAAATGGTGTTGGACTTTGTCAAATGCCTTTTCTGCATCAATTGATAAGATCATGTGGTTTTTGTCTTTTGTTTTATTTATATGGTGGATTACATTAATGGTTTTTCTAATATTAAACCAGCCTTGCATATATAATATGTCTTGATGACTTTCTTTTGGGATTCATCCTCGGTGGGGTTCAATGAGCTTCTTGGATAGATATCTTTTTGTCTTTCATGATATCGGGAAAGTTTTCTGCCAACAAATCTTCAACAATTCTCTCTTTATTTTCTGTTATCCTCTGCACTGTTCTGGTACCCCAGTCACTGTGAGGTTATTCCTCTTTGATAGAGTCCCACATAATTGTTAGGGTTTCTTCATTTTCTTAAATTCTTTTGTCTGATTTTTCCTTAAATAAATTGTGTCAGGTGCTTTGTCTTCAATCTCACTAATTCTGAGTTCCATTACCTCAATTCTTTTCCTGTGATTTTCTATTGAGTTGTCTAATTCTGAAATTTTATTGTTAATCTTTTGGATTTGTTTTTCCTGTCTCTCTATGGATGCTTGCAGCCTGTTAAATTTGTTATTATGCTCTAGTATAATCTTCTTAAGTTCCTCTGTTGTTTTGCCTGTATGTTCCTTGGCTTGGTCTGTGTTTGTCTGATCTCCTTCCTGATCTCTTGAAGAGCTCTGTGTATTAATCTTTTGAATTCTACCCCTGGTAATTCCAACATTTTATCTTCCTCTGGGAGGTTTCTTGGTTCGTTGTTTTGGTTGCATGCTGAAGCCATCATTGTCTGACTCTTTATGTGATTTGATATTGACTGTTGCCTCCGAGTCATCAATAATTATTATATTTATTTATTTTATGTTTGCTTCCTGTGTCCTAGCTTCTTGTTTTGATATGCGCAAATAGACTGGTCATGTGAGCTACTTTGACTATTGGTGTCTTTGAAGCTCTCATGTCCTGTCACCAAGTGGTTAGAGATGTTACTAGGTGTGTGAGCCCAGGAGTCTGTTTACTTTTCTTACGTGGATTCAGCTCAGGTGTCCAGGTTGTCAGTCACCAAGTGTGGTGCAGACTCTCACCTACAATCCTAGATGGGCAGGGCTACGTAGGGGTGATTGTAGTATGCCCAGGTGTCTTGCTGCAATAGGGGGTTGTGTGCTGAGCAAGGTAGAGGGCTGACAGCTGCCCCTAAGTGCCTGGGTGGGAGGCATGTCCCTGTTCCCTAGGGCACATAGGTGGGTGGGTTTTGCATTTGGACTTAGGGCACCCAATGCTGTTGGCTGTAGGTACTGGGAGGCATCACTTATTCTTGGACTCTTGTCATGGGTAGCTAGATGGAGTAGGTACAGCCACTAGTCCTCAGGCCCCTGATGTGGGTAGGTGAGGACACTGCTTAATGGGCTGAGTGGTGTCAGATGTCACGAATCTGCCACTGCTCCTTAGCTATTGCAGTTGAAAATAGGCTTCAGGTATATACTCTGTTGTGCCATACTAATGAGAGCCTGCATTGTTGAAATGGCCCACACAAGTCTAGGTAGGGGTGAAAGGCATTCAAAGCCTGTGGAGTCCTTAGGCCTGTGCCCAGGCAAAGGGCTGTACCTGCCCTGAGTTCTTGGTTTAGTAGAGCTGGTGGATTACTTTTTCCTGTTTGTTAATTTGTTCCCTCTCCAAAGTCTAGAGAATAGCTTGGAGTGTGCAATGGGTCACACTTCTGGCCCAGGGGGTGCTGCAATTGCTGAAGTCAGACCAGGACTGGAGTGGAATGGGGAGGGGGCAGGTGAATGGGAGAAAGGTGCCTCCCAGCAAGGGGAAGGGTTTTTTTAATCCCATGCATTAGGTTAGATGCTTGCACTTAACTTTTGCAGATTCAGCACTGATTTCCCCTGGTTCTGCAGGCCTGTGCAGACTCTCCACCACTCGGTCTCTCCTGGTGTGGAAAATGCGTGCTGAGCACTACTGCTTGCCCCAGCCTGCGCACGCCTGCTGATCCAGCCTGCAGGGTACCTGCCAGGTCAGGTCTGGCAAATGCTTGCAGCTCCTGAGCAGTCTCTCCGCCCCACCCCCGCCGCTTAGTCCGACTCCTCAACTTTGTCTTTGATTACTCCACTATCTTGTCCCCTCCCCCCCATAGACTCTTGTTACCATTGCTGCAGAGCCGTTCTCACTCATGGTGACCCCAAGTGTTACAGAGTAGAATTGCTCCATAGGATTTTCTTGGCTGTAATCTTTATGGAAGCAGATTACCAGGCCTTTCTTCCATGAGCCACTCGGTAGGTTCACACCACCAATCTTTTGGTTAACAGCCAAGCGTAGACAGTTCATGCCACCCAGCAAACTGCTCAGATACACGAAAAGGGGGCAATTCATTAGGTTCTCATAGCCCAAGATAAAGAGCCTTTAAACATAGCCCACTCCCTTTATTCTAATTTTACATTCACCAAAGAGCTTTCTGATCTGTAATTTATTAGTTACTGTTAATGAAACACCTAGTGTGTGCCTGACCCTGTATTACCTTACATGTATTACCTTACATTACTTTGCATGTATTACCTTACATTACTCCTTACAACCACCTTTTGAGGTAGGTATTAAAAGCATATTTTACAAAAAGAAACAGACTAAGGGTGGTTAAATAATTCCCTCAAAGTCACATATCAGAAAATGGTGGAGCTGGGATTTAAACGCTGCTTGGACTAACTTTCATGCCTTCTTTCATTTCTGCATGCTACTACCTATTGGAAGAGAACTGCTTGATGCTTCTTGCTTTTTCTACTCTTGGTCCAGAGAGGCCTCCCTGCCTGGAAATTGAGGAGCTATCACAATTGGTGGATTTTAAAGCTGGCTTCCTACTCAGTAAACTGGGTATTGTCGTTGAATGTATAGGATGCAGGTGGATCAGCCCTTGAACTGCAATATACTGTGACCGTGGCCAAAAATAGCTGTCAGTTCTACCCCTTGCCTTTTAGCACTGATCAACCACTGCAAGGATTTCTGAGAGCACAAAACATGCTCTTTGTGGTATCTTTAAATAGGAAGCATACTGACACTTATTCCTTCCTGGGAAAGTGCCAAATTAAGTGGATAGAAGTAGCTTGCTATTATTGCTTTTGTTTCCACAGCTGCTGAAGCAGCTCTTTCTTGCTTTCCTGGTTCAATTCATGTTAACTTCAGTTAAAATTATATCTGATGATAGGAGATGCAGGTCAGAACTTCTGAATGGATATTGTCCTTTGTTTTCACGGAATCTGCTCATTTTAGCTCAAGGCAGTACCTGACCTATTAATGAACATGAAAAGCCTGTAGAAGTCCCTAAGTCTGGAAGATTTCTTCTATATATTCTCAATAACACCATATACATTGTGTTTGTGTTTAAGAGGTTATTTTCGCAATAGACAGGAGGCATGTATGGCTCCTTTTTTATTTGAAAACACATTGGGAAGGCTCACAATTAAATGCATTCTTTGCAGTTTTGTAATTATAGGCAGCAACAAATTGCTTCAGTGGTAGGTGATCAGAAAGGTAGGGGCTGGGGGTGACAACAGTATGGGAGTGCAGCATAGGGAGTCTGCAAGTCAACTGGTAAGCTGGCTTGGGGTTGTTTAGACCAAGGAAGAAAGATTGAGAGAGGCAGGCAAAATTGTCTTTAGATATTTGAGGGAGTCACTTGCCCTGGGCTGAAAGAAGTAGGCTTCCTGTCTTTTACCCTAGAGAGTAGAATCTGGACTAAAAGAAGGTGGTTGCAGGGGGGCAGTCATGTACATGTGGAAAAAAAATCTTTAAATTAGAGGACCTGAAGGGTTTAGTTACCTAGTATTGCTGTAACAGAAATTCCACAAGTGATTGCCTTTAAAGAACAGAAATTTATTTTCTCATAGTCTGGAGGCCAAAAGTCCAAACCAGGTCTTGGTCATGTCTGTTCTTTCTGTGAACCTCTCTTCTGTTCTGGTCTGCTGGTGATCCTTGGTGTTGCTTTGCTTGTAGATAATCCTCACATATTGTTTATCTTCCCCTGTGTGTGTCTCTGTGCTCATTCTGCTCTTTTTTTTAAATAATTTATTTTATCTTAGTTACTGTTGTTGAGAATAAACACAGCAAAACATACACCAATTCAACAGTTTCTACATGTACAGTTTAGTGACATCGATTTCATGCTTTGAGCCATACAATCATTTTCACACTCCTTTTCTGAGTCGTTCCTCCTCCATTAACATAAACTCACTGCGCCCTAAAGTTCTTATCTAATCTTTGGAGTTGCTGTTGTCACTTTGATCCCGTATAGATAGATCTTCATTTTGATTTTTATTGTGCTTTAAGTGAAAGTTTACAAATCAAGTCAGTCTCTCATAAAAAAATTTATATACACCTTGCTATATACTCCCTGTGAGTCAGAATTGACTTGACGGCAGTGGTGGGATATACTCCTAGTTGCTCCCCCCTAATGAGACAGCACACACCTTCTATCCACCCTCTATTTTTGTGTCCATTCAGCCAGCTTCTCTCCCCCTCTGCCTTCTCATCTCCCCTCCAGACAGGAGCTGCCCACATAGTCTCATGTGTCTACTTGATACAAGAAGCTCACACCTCACCAGTGTCATTTTCTATCCTATAGTCCAGTCCAATCCCTGTCTGAAGAGTTGGCTTTGAGAATGGTTCCTGTCTTGGGCTAACAGAAGGTCTGGGGACCACGACCTCTGGGGTCCTTCTAGTCTCAGTCAGACCATTAAGTCTGGTCTTTTTATGAGAATTTGAGGTCTGCATCCCACTACTTTCCTGCTCCCTCAGGGGTTCTCTGTTGTGTTCCCTGTCAGGGCAGTCATCTGTTGTAGTCAGGCACCATCTAGTTCTTCTGGTCTCAGGCTGATGTCTCTGGTTTATGTGGCCCTTTCTGTCTCTTGGGCTCATAATTAATTGCCTTGCGTCCTTGGTGTTCTTCATTCTCCTTTGCTCTAGGTGACATCAATCGATGCATCTTAGATGGCTGCTTGCTAGTGTTTAAGACCCCAGACGCCACTCTCCAAGGTGGGATGCAGAATATTTTCTTAATAGATTTTATTATGCCAGTTGACCTAGATGTCCCCTGCAACAATGGTCCCCAAACCCCTGCCCCTGCTACACTGGCCTTTGAAGCATTCAGTTTATTCAGGAAACTTCGTTGCTTTTGGTTTAGTCCAGTTGTGCTGACCTTTCCTGTATCATGTGTTGTCTTTCACTTCACCTAAAATAATTATTGTCTACTAAATAGTGAATACCCCTCTCCCTCCCTCTCTCCCCACTCCTGTAACTATCAAAGAACATTTTCTTCCCTGTTTAAACTATTTCTCGAGTTCTCTTAATAGTGGTCTCATACAATATTTGTCCTTTTGACTTTTCACTCAGCATAATGCCTTCCATATTCCTCCATGTTATGAAGTGTTTCACGGATTCACCATTGTTCTTTATCGATGAGTAGTATTACCTTGTGTGAATATACCATAATTTGTTTATCCATTCATCTGTTGATGGGCACCTTGGTTTCTTCCATCTTTTTGCTATTGTAAACAGTACTGTAATGAACATGGGTGTGCATACATCTGTTCGTGGAAAGGCTCTTATTTCTCTAGGATATATTCCCAGGAGGGGGATTGCTGGATCATATGGTAGTTCTATTTCTAGTTTTTTAAGGAAGTGTCGAATCGATTTCCAAAGTGGTTGTACTATTTTACATTCCCACCAGCAATGTCTAAGAGTTCCAGTCTCTCCACAACCTCACCAACATTTATTGTTTTGTGTTTTTTGGATTAATGCCAGCCTTGTTGGAGTGAGATGGAATCTCACTGTAGTTTTGATTTGCATTTCTCTAATGGCTAATGATCATGAGTATTTCCTCGCATATCTGTTAGTTACCTGAATGTCACCTTTAGTGAAGAGCGTGTTCATATCCTTTTCCCATTTTTTAATTGGGTTGTCTTTTTTTGTTGAGTTTTTGTAGTATCCTGTATATTTTAGAGATCAGACGCTGATCGGAAATGTCATATCTAAAAACTTTTTCCCAGTCTGTAGGTAATCTTTTTACTCTTTTGGTGAAGTCTTTGGATGAGCATAGCTGTTCGATCTTTAGGAGCTCCCAATTATCTAGTTTCTCTTCTGGCGTTTGTGCGTTGTTAGTAATGTTTTGTATACTGTTTATGCCATGTATTAGGGCTACTAACATTGTCCCTATTTTTTCTTCCATGATCTTTATCGTTTTAGATTTTATATTTAGGCCTTTGATCCATTTTGAATTAGTTTTTGTGCATGGAGTGAGGTATGGGCCTTGTTTCATTTTTTTACAGATGGCTACCCAGTTATGCCAGCACCATTTGTTAAAAAGGCTGTCTTTTCCCCATTTAACTGTTTTGGGGCCTTTGTCAAACATCAACTGCTCATATGTGGATGAACTTATGTCTGGATTCTCAATACTGCCCCATTGGTCCATGTATCTGTTGTTGTACCAGTACCAGGCTGTTTTGACTACTGTGGAGGTATAATAGGTTCTAAAATCAGGTAAAGTAAGGCCTCCCACTTTATTCTTTTTCAGTAATGCCTTATTTGTCCAGAGCCTCTTTCCCTTCCATACGAAGTTGGTGATTTGTTTCTCCATCTCATTAAAAAAAGTCGTTGGAATTTGGATGGGAATTGCATTGTATCTATAGATGGCTTTTGGTAGAATAGACATGTTTACAATGTTAAGTCTTCCTATCCATGAGCAAGGTATGCTTTTCCATTTATGTAGTTCTCTTTTGGTTTCTTGCAGTAGTGTCTTGTAGTGTTCTTTGTATAGGTCTTTTACATCTCTGGTAAGATTTATTCCTAAGTGTTTTATCTTCTTGGGGGCTACTGTAAATGGTATTGATTTGGTGATTTCCTCCTCAAAGTTCTTTTTGTTGGCGTAGAAGAATCCAGCTGATTTTTGCATGTTTATCTTATATCCTGATACTCTGCTGAACTCTTCTATTATTTTCAGTAGGTTTCTTGAGGATTCTTTAGGGTTTTCTGTGTTAAGATCATGTCATCTGCAAATAGAGATACTTTTACTTCTTCCTTATCAGTCTGGATGCCCTTTCTTTCTTTATCTAGCCTAATTGCTCTGGCTAGGACCTCCAGCACAACGTTGAATAAGAGTGGTGATAAAGGGCATCCTTGTCTGGTTCCCCATCTCAAGGGGAATGCTTTCAGAGTCTCTTCATTTAGGGTGATGTTGGCTGTTGGCTTTGTATAAATGTCCTTTATTATGTTGAGGAATTTTCCTTCTATTCCTATTTTGCTGAGAGTTTTTTTTTCTCATGAATGGGTGCTGAACTTTGTGAAATGCCTTTTCTGCATCAATTGATAAGAGCATGTGGTTCTTGTCTTTTGTTTTATTTATATGATGGATTATATTAATTGTTTTTCTAATGTTGAACCATCCCTGCCGTATAGATGGATCTTAAAAGAGCACAGTGCTCAAGGTATACATTCTTTACTAGTTAAGCTAAAGTGTTGTTTGGTATTAAGAGGATTTCAAGGGATTTTTGGCTTAACATTTGAGGTTTAAAGACTGAAATGGTTTCAGGGGTTCATCCACCCTCCATGGCTCCAGATTCCATCAGAATTTGGGTTCTGTTCTATATTTTCCCCCTTCTGATCAAGATTCTCCTATAGAATCTTTGATCAAAATGTTCAGTAATGGTTTCTGGGCACCATCTAGTTCTGGTCTCATCGCTAAGGAGACAGTTGTTCATGGAGGCAATTAGCCACATATTGCATTCCGTACTCCTATTCCTAGCTCTCCATCTTCCTCTGTCATTCCAGGGAAGTAGAGACCAATAATTGTACCTTGAATGGCCACTTGTGAGCTTTTAAGACCCCAGGCACTACACGAAGAAATAGGAGGTAGAATAAAAGCACTAAACACGTTATTATGCCAACTAACTGGGTTGTCCAATGAAACCATGACCCTAAACCTACAAATCAAGAAACAAAACTCCAAGAGGTTCTCAGTTGTACATAATCAGCCTCAGCAGCTACTCTTTTTTTTGGTTGTTCTTTTAAATATATCTATCACACAACGTTTGCCAACTCAAGTTTTTACAGGTGTACAACTTATTGAAAGTAATTACAATAATCGGCTATGCAACCCTACCCTTAGTCAACTCTATATTTCCATCACCTTTCCCGTTAAAAACCAAACCCATTGCCGTTGAGTAATTTCAACTCATAGCGACCCTATAGGACAGAGTAGAACTGCCCCATAGGGTTTCCAAGGAGCAGCTGGCAAATTTGAACTGCTGACCTTTTGGTTAGCAGCCAAGCTCTTAACCACTGCACCACCAGGGCTCCCCATCACCTTTAGCCCTCCCACTTTTTCCCCTCCTTCCCACCATTGGTAACCACTAATAAACTTTGTTCTCTATGCATTTACCTTTTCTTGTCTTTTTATGTAGGTGAGGTCATACAATATTTGTCCTCTTTTGATTGACTTATTTTGCATGTCATAATGTCTTCCAGCTCCATCCATATTGTAGCAAGCATCAAGACTCCATTTCTCTTACTGACTGAGTAGCATTCCATTGTATGTTTGTACCACATTTTGTTTATCTATTCATTTGTTGGAGGACATTTAGGTTGTTTTCACCTTTTGGCTATCGTGAATAGTGCTTCAGTGAACACTGGTGTACAGGTCTCTGTTTGAGTCCCTGCTTTTGAGTCTTTTGGGTATATACCTAGGATTGGAATTAGTGGGTCATATTATAGTTCTATTTTTCTTTTTTGAGGAACCACCACACTGTTTTCCACAGTGGCCGTACCATTTTGCATTACTACCAGTAATGGATAAGGGTTCCAATTTCCCCACATCCTTGCCAACATCTTTTTTTTTTTTAATCTCAGCTATCCTAGTGGGAGTGAAATGGTATCTCATTGTAGTTTTGATTTGCATTTCTCTGATGGCTGATGACACTGAGCATTTTTTCATGTGTTTAATGGTCCTTTGAATGTCTTCTTTGGTGAAATATTTATTCAAGATCTTTGCTCTTTTTACAATTGGGCTGTCTTTTTTTTTGGTAAGTTGTCGAAGTTTTATATATATATTAGCTATTAGATTCTTGTTGGATATACGGCTTCCAAAAATATTCTCCCAGTTGTAGTTTGTCTTTACTTTTTTGGTAAAGTCTTTTGATGAACAGAAGTTTGTAATTTTTATGAGGTCCCATTTATTTTTTCTTTTGCAGTTTGTGCTTTTGTTATTGTAATAGAAAATCCATTGTTAAAAGCTAAGCCTAACATGATTGCCCTTGCTTTTTCTTCTAAGAATTTTAAGGTTTTAGTTTGCACGTTTACATCCTTAATCCATTTTGAATTTGTTTTTGTGTATGGTGTGAGGCATGGATTGTGTTTTATTTTTCTGCATGTGGAAATCCAATTTTCTCAGCACTTTTTATTGAAAAGACTCTTCTTTCCCCATTGAATGGACTTGGCACCCTCGTCAAAAATCAGTTGACTGTAGATATGTGGGTTTATTTCTGAACTCTTAACTCTGTTACATTGATTTATGTGTCTGTTGTTGTACCAGTACCAGGCTGTTTTGATTACATAGCTGTAGAGTGTATTTTAAAATCAGGAAACGTGAGTCCCCCTACTTTGTTCTTCTCTTTCAACAGTGCTTTAGCTATTCAGGACTTTGATTCTGCTCTTTTTACAACTTAGAAATAATTAGGCTTAGGATCCACCCTACGCTGGTATGACCTCAACTGATTGATTACATTACATTAGCTTGCATTATGGAAGGTGATTACATTACATTGTTGCTGTTGTTAGGTGTGACGGAATCAATTCTGACACATAGCAGCCCCATATGACAGAGGAGAACTGCCCGATAGTGTTTTCTAGGCTGTAATCTTTATGGGAACAGACCACCAAACACATTGGGTGGGTTTGAACTACCAACCTTTTGGTTAGCAGCCAAGCACCTAACCATTGTGCCTCCAGAAGTCTTTTTCATTGCATTCTGTTGTTGTTAGGTGTCATTGAGTCAGTTCTGGCTCATAGCGACCCTATGTACAACAAAACAAAACACTGCCCCATCCTGGGTCATCTTAACAATCCTTAATATGTTTGAGCCCATTGTTGCAGCCACTGTGTCAATCCATCTTGTTGAGGGTCTTCCTCTTTTTGCTGACCAAGCATAACGCCTTTCTACAGGGACTGGTCTCTCCTCATAACATGTCCAAAGTGTTGTGGGATGAAGTCTTGCCATCCTTGCTTCTAAGGAGCATTCTGGATGTACCTCTTCCAAGACAGATTTGTTTGTTCTCCTGGTAGCCCATGATATAGTCAATATTCTTCTCCAACACCATAAGTCAAAGGCATCACTTCTTCTTTGGTCATCCTTATTTATTGTCCAGCTTTCTTATGCATATGGGGCAATTGAAAGCACCATGGCTTGGGCCAGGCGCATGTTAATCCTTAAAGTGATATTTTTGCTTTTTAACACTTTGAAGAGGTTTTTTGCAGCCTACTTACCCAGTGCAATGCTTCGTTTGATTTCTTGACTGCTACTTCCATAGGCATTGATTGTGAACCCAAGTAAAACGAAATCCTTGACAGCTTCAATCTTTTCTCTGTTTATCGTGATGTTACTTATCGGCCCAGTTGTGAGGATTTTTGTTGTCTTTGTTTTCTTTGTTTTAAGGTGTAATCCACACTGAAGGCTGTAGTCTTTGCTCTTGATCAGTATGCGCTTCAAATCCTCTTCACTTTCAGCAAGCAAGGTTGTGTCATCTACATATAAGAGGTTGTTTATGAGTCTTCCTCAGATCCTAATGCTGAGTTCTTCTTCACATAGTGCAGCTTTTCTGATTACTTGCTCAGCATACAGATTGAATAAGTATGGCAAAAGGGTACAACCCTGACTCACACCTTTCCTGATTTTAAACCATGTAGTATCCGCCTTTTCTGTCTGAACAACTGCCTCTTGATCTATGTAAAGGTTCCTCATGAGCACAATTAAGTGTTCTGGAATTCCCATTCTTTGTAATGTTATCCATAATTTGTTATGATCCACATAGTCAAATGCCTTTGCATAGTCAATAAAAACACAGATAAACATCTTTCAGGTGTTTTCTGCTTTCAGCTAGAATCCATCTGACATCAGGAATGATATCTCTCATTCCACATCTTCTTCTGAATCTGCTTAAATTTCTGGCAGTTCCCTACTGATGTACTGTTGCAACAGCTTTTGAACAATCTTCAGCAAAATTTTACTTGTGAGTGACATTCATGGTATTGTTTGATAATTTCATTGCATTAGATATAAGGTAATCTGTACTGCCCAAGGACAAGTGGTTTAATCCCATGTAACGACTCCAATGCAACCAGAGTGCTCCTTAGAAGCACGGGTCGCTAGACTGCATTTTACATACTTTGGACATATTGTCAGGAGGGGTCAGTCCCTGGAGAATGACATCATGCTTGGTAAAGTACACTGTCAATGGAAAAGAGGAAGACCCTCAACAAGATGGATTGATACAGTGGCTGCAACGGTGGGCTCAAGCATAACAATGATTGTGAGCATGGCGCAGGACTGGGCAGTGTTTTGTTCTGTGGTACGTAGGGTTGCTGTGAGTCAGAACCGACTTAATGGCACCTAACAACAACAATGACTCCATGGCAGCAACTAGACTATTGTTTGGCCACAGTACTGAGAAGCACAGCCTAGCCAAGTTGACACATAAAATTAACCAGCACAAACAGTGTTTGAAGATTAAAGTGGTTTGAAATGGTGGATGGGGTTGCCTCAAGGATAGATGTGCTCGTTATCACTGGAAAGCATTCAGGCCAGGGAAGCTGCGAAAGGGATTCCAACATTGGGTAAGACATTATACCTAATGACCTTAAGTTCCATCCCACGACTAGAACTTAGTTTATGGTTTCACTTATACACTGATGTCAGTTTTTTGTACGTAAATTGGATATGAAGAGTGGTTTAACAATCTATTTGGAGAAGAGTATGTTTATGCAGTAAAATCTCACTAATTTAAAATAATTGAAGGGGAAAGTCATTTTGATTGGTGGAGTCAATTACAAAATGCTTGTAAGTAATAAAAGGTCGTGTTGTTACTGTTGAGCCCGTGGAGGTGTGGAATTGTGTCTGCTAAAGTTGCCTGACAGAGGCCCTGCTTTAGAGAATACAGAATGTTTTGCTATCAGCGTATCAAAGCAACAGCCTTGAAGGCCGCTGCTTAGATTACAATTAAGAGAATTAAATCATTTGTAATTCAGAGTGTTTGAAAGCAGTTGGTCCTCTTAACTAAATAAACAGGCCACTTGGAATTTCAAATATTTATTTGCTCAGTCAGCCCTTCCTTTTTGAGTTGATAGAGCAGAGGGAAGCTTATGTTCAACTCTTGTCAAAATGTCACAAGTAAAACAAACCAAAAGTGCACCATGAATAAATAAGATTTTGGCTGTCTTTTTGACACATCAGTTCTGTCTGCTAGGTTGAATGTTAGATTGCTCAAAATTCATGGGGAAAAACTGTCTGAGGGGTTACCTATCTCCAGAGGGTGTGGCAAAGAATTGGATTCGACAATTTCAACTTCATACAAAGTTCAGTTTTTAAAAAGCCACATATGGTATGATTCTATTTATATGAAGGAAATCCTGGTGGCGCAGTGGTTAAGTGCTATGTATGGCTGCTAACCAAAAGGTCTGCAGTTCAAATCTGCCAGGCGCTTCTTGGAAACTCTATGGGGCAGTTCTACTCTGACCTACAGGGTAGCTATGAGTCGGAATCGACTTAATGGTAATGAGTAGACGGGTATGTATTTATGCGAAATGTCCAGAATAGGCAAATCTAAAGAGAAAGGAAGTAGATTAGTGGTTGCCTAGGCCTGGGGTGAGAGGAAAATTTTTGTGGGGGAGGTTTGAGGGATGACCGCTAACAAGCACGAGGTTTCTTTTTGGGGTGATGAAAACCTTCTAAAATTGTGTTGATGATTGCACAACTCTGTGAATATACTAAAAAGCATTGAATTTAACACTTTAAATCACTTAATTATATGGTAAGTGAATTATACCTCAAAAAAGCTCTTGCGTAAAAAAAAAAAATTCAATGTTCAACACATATTTATTAGTGTGTTATGAGTCAGGCACTGTTCCAGGCACTGGAAATAGAATGTTAAGCAAGACAACATCTCTCCAGTCATAGAGCTTACACTTCAGTGAGCAAGCATGAAAAATGTAACTTCAGGAAGAGATAGTACTCTGAAGAAGAATAAAGGAGGATAAGGATGTTGAATATATATATATATACGTGTATGTGTGTGTACGTATGTGCACGTACATGCATGCATGGGTATAGTGTGTATACATGCATGCAGTATATATATTGGTTGTGCACGTATGTATGTGTGTTTAGACGTATACATACATACGTGTATGTGTGTGTATGTGGGTGTGTGTTCATGCGTTATCTATTTTATGTGGGGTGAAAAGGGAGACCCTCTCTGGGGAATGTAACTTTTGAGCAAAGATCTGAATGAAGTAAAGGAATGAGCCATACAGAGAACTGGGGTAAGTACATTTCATCCATAAACCCTGAGGCAGGAATATTCTTGGCTTGTCTGACCCCGAAGAGGGACCGGGAACTAATGGGAAATGAAGTAGATCATGTAGTTAACAACCATGTAATTGCCGTGAGTTATATAAAGAGTCAATCTTAGCACTAATTATCACCACTAACTTTGCATGGCATATATAGTCCACAAGGCCTATGTGCAACCATTATATTGTCTGATGCTCATAACAATTTTAAAAAGTCGGCATTAGTTTTCTGGGTCTATAAATAAGGAAAATGTAGAAAATTATTTGCAGTTCTCCGTTTTCTATAAGTCCATGACCCATTTCAGGACATGGCCTATATCCGGTAATTATTATTTCCTCAGCTCCTAAATCAGTACTTGGTGAAAGGCATAGGTCCAGTAAATATTTACTGAATCGACTTCTTTGAGGTCACAAGTGAATGAATGGCCAAGTCAAGACGTAAGTTCCGGTCATCTCACTCCAAAGCCCACGCTGTTTGCGCTGACTCACATGGCCATGCTGCCTTTCTCTTAGAATCACAGAATGATGCTGATGACAGGGTCTTCAGGGGCCATCCTCCCAGTCAGTGGATATTTACATCCAACAAGGCTCGTGGGTGTTTATGTAGTTTATCAGGTCTCTGTTAAAAGAGATTGATGAGCTTTTCTTATAATTATACAATCCCTCTTTAATTGAGGCATAAGCTTTTCCTAACACATTCCAATATGTGACTTTAATATAATTGACTTTTATCCACTGATTCTTACAGTTTGGTAATTTCCATCTCTGCCCAGCTTCCAGGCTCCCTCTTATCAAATCCCACCACATAACAAAGTGGTTAAAAACTTGAGTCCTGATTCTGAACTGAATTCAAATTCCAACCCTGCTCTTGATAAACACATGGCCTTTGACAATTTACTTAATTGCCCTGAGCCTTAGTTTTTCTCATGTGTAAAATGGGGATATAATATTATATTCTGAAAGTTAAACATCTCTGTACAGTGCCTAGCACAGTGCCTAGAACAGAGAAAGGATTCAGTCAACATCAGCTATTACTAGCTAGTATGCTTAGGCCCCCTTCTCTCGTACTACTCGATGTAGAATTGAGGCAAAAGGTGAGAGACTTGGTTGTCAATGCCTCTCAGCACACAGCATGTAGGACTCTATTATGCCAGAACAGTAGGGTGGTCAAAATACATCCTGGACTCCAGTCCTGACTGTATTCTTTGTCTGAAATGTCTTAAAGGAGGAAACGTAACACGTGTACAGATAGAAACTAGGGTTGACTAACTTCTGAGCATTCTACACTGGGGTTAAGGGGGGTAGTGTTTATTAAGTCTCCCCATGTGCATTATCCCATATGAATTTCTGTAGCTGTTATCAACAGATTGGAGGCTATTTTTACCAGGTGTGTAATTCAGGAGACCAGTACGGGCGAGGTGGAAAGCCATTGATAAAAAGAGCCATTTGCCTCCCTTCCCTTTTCCTCTTTTAGGTTCTGGAAGAGGCTGGTCTCCACTGCTGTTTTGTTGCCTTCTGGCATGATTGCCATTGCTGCCAAGTAACTGCTGGTGTCGAAAGGGCTTCTGGGGGAGTGGTCTGTGCTGGCTGGGTGACTGGGCGGGAGGCTCAAGGAGGCAGAGGTCAGGGACGAAAGACAGGAAGCAGTAGTGCCCGTACGTATGAACCAGGGCCGCTGAGGTCCCCTCTAGGCTGTGGAAGAGGTGGAGGCCAGAAAAAACAAAGATAACGAGGAAATACTCAGCACCCCTCTTCTCATGCATAATAACCTCTGGCATAAATAAAAAGCCAGTAAATATATAATACCTTGGAAAAAGAATAAATGAACAATTTGGCTTTTTTTCTTCTCATAAATTCTAGGAAATGTGTGTGTATGTATGGGACTGCTGTGTGCCTTGAAAGCTCCTATCCAAACCGGGTCAGGTCCTCACACAGAGAAATGTCCTCCAGGTTGGGTGTCTTCTCCTCTCACATAAGCACTGATTCTCTGCCTAAATGAGGAGAAACATACTGACACTAGCCAAAGAGCAGAAAGGGCAGCCAAAGAGCAGCCTACTGTAACCAGCACACTTTATTGTTCATCTGAAAGCTGAGTGTCTCCCAGCACGTTGTGGGGGGAATAATCTGTTTTCACATGGGCGAAAAACCCAGAAAAACCAACCCAGTTGCTGTTGAGTCAATTGTGACCCATCGTGACCCCATGTGTTGCCAAATAGAACTGTTCCACAGGGTTTTCTTGGCTGTAATCTTTCTGGAAACATCACCAGGCCTTTCTTCCATGGTACCACCATTCATGCAGGGCGTATGCAAACTGCCAACATTTTGGCTAGCAGCTGAGTCCTCAACTCTTTGCACCACCCAGGGACTTCCAGTACATAGGCAGAAGCTGTGAATATAAGCTAGAAGGGACCCAGGAGATGACCCAGCATAAATCCTCATTACAGGAATGAGGACAGTCCAGAGGGTAAGTGCTTATGAGGCTCAGGGTTGAGACTCCAGATCAAACCTTCCATGAGAGAACTCCCCCTAATTCTCTGGCTTCTATATCTTCCAGTGTCTTTACCACTATTAACCTTTAGCCTCTTGCCCCACAAAATGCTGCTGAAACTGTCTCCCCAGCTCTCCATGTGATTACAGCCTCCTTAGTCTGCCCTGGCCGTGTAATTGGGCCTGCCATCGATCTCTGAATTGAGTTTCCTAGACTCATGCTTGGTTTTCAGGGCCTTTATTTGTTTACTCTTGTTAAGTGATTGCATCATTTCTCTCCATCAATAAATGCTTCCCTGACTCCAGCTAAAACAATTTGGCTTTGATTTCTTTATCTGTTCCTTCATTTTCTGATTCCATACTTTAACTGTCCAAAGTAAAGACTAGATTCACGGACTCATTTTCTTTGTTGTAGAATATGTAGAATATTCTTTTTGTAGAAAATGTGGTATATAGTAAAAATCTTAGTGTCCCACATCCACTAAAAGTTTTATAATCCAGTTCATCTCATTCGCTAAAATGGCACGCACCACTCTTGCATTCAATCACTAGTATTATATAGTTGCGTTTAAAAAGAAATTACGTGATGGATAGCTAAGACACATACAAACCCATATGTATATATACATGTATATATATAATTCACATCCCGTTCAAATGCATGAGTAAGCAGAGGAGAGGGCACCACAGATTATCAATGCTTAGGGCCCTCACATGCCTTAGTCCAGCCCTGCAAAGAAGTACCCAGAACTGCATCCCGTATGTGGTTTATTGTGTGTATGGATATACATGCATTCATACACATATCTGCGTGTATTTACGCCTATAGATACTTCCCTCTGTATACGCATATGTACCCACATATTCATACTCATATACTTATATGCCTATATACATATTTGTGTAACCGCACACTTATTTTTTGGCTGTTGTTGTAAAATTATATTTGTCATATCCTTTATCAAAAAGATCCTTTAATCTTGTGTGCTTCTTGGTGACATCATTTACCTTGGTCAAGCTGTGTGCACCACACCCACATTCGATTCTACCTTTCCCATCATCAAAACTAACAAGTGTCTTCTATCTTGAGAGTGCTTCACTCTCCCCCGACCCCGTCACTGGTAACCACTAGTAAGCGTAGGTCTCTGTATACATATCTATTCTTGTCATATAAAAGTGGGACCATACACTATTTGTCCTTTTGTGATTGACTTATTTCACTCAGCATAATGTCCTCCAGAGTCATCTCTGTTATGTTTTGAGGACTCATTATTCTTTATATCTTTGTGGTATTCAGTTGTATGTATGTACCACATTTTGTTTATCCAATCATCCATCGATGGGCACTTAGGTTGTTTCCATCTTTTTGCTACGGTGAACAATGCTGCAATGAACATAGATATGCATCTGTCTATTCTCGGTCATGCTATTAGATCTCTAAGTTATATACTTAGAAGTGGCATTGCTGGATCATAAGGTATTTCTACTTAAAAATAATTATATTTTCTTGAGGTTCATAAAAATAATGTAGGATACTATTTATTGAGTAGAGTCCCTGGCTGGTGCAAATGGTTAATGCACTTGGCTGCTAACCAGGAGTTGGAGGTTTGAGTTCACCCAGAGGCACCTTAGAAGAAAGCCCTTGGTGATCTACTTCCAAAAAATCAGCCGTTAGAAATCCTGTGGAGCACAGTTCTCCTCTGACACACGTGGGGTCACCATTAGTCACGGCCGACTCAGCAGCAACTGGTATTTATTGAGCACTTACTGTATGCCAGATCTTTAATTAGATACTACACAGGTCATGTTATTAAATCTTATCAACGACCCTTTTAGAAAGTATCATCATCTCTATCTAACACAAGTAGAGAGAAAGGATCAGAGAATTAAAACAACTTGCTCAAGTGAGCTTTTTCTAATGCTATAGTTTGTGGTCTTTGCACAACGTCAGGTTGCCTCCAGTAGTAAAATAGTTTTGGTTTGACTCTCCTCCTAGACAGATGGGAATACAGTGCGAGGAGTTGGCGTTTGTGAGCACTGAGCAAGCAGCTGTTAGTTATCTGTTGCTGTGTAACACGTTATCCCAAAACTTAAAAAATTATCCCAAAACTTAGTCACCTAAAAGCACTGTCCCACAGTTTCTGTGGGCCGGTAATCCGGGCATGGCTTAGCTGGGTCTTCCGGCCCAAGGTGTCTCACCAGGCTTCCGTCAGGGCTTCAGCTGAGCTGCAGTCATCTCAAAGCCCCACCAGGGAAAGCTCTGCTTCCACGTTCCTCACTCCTGTAGTTGTTGGTGGGCCTTAGTTTCCTGTGTGCTGTTGAACTGAGATCCTCAGTTTCTCCCTGGCAGTAGATCAGAGGCTACCTGTTGTGGGCTGATGGGTGGCCCCCAAAGGCATCAGATTTTACTCTCTGGAACCTGTGAATAATACTTTATATGGTAAAATTTTTAGCAATGTGATTGAATTAAGACTTTGCGGTGAAGAGATTATCCTGGGTTATCAAAGTAGGCCCTAAATGCCAGCACAAATGTCCTTATAAGAGAGAGGCAGAGGGAGATAAGACAAAGAAGAGGGAAAGGCAATGTCACTACGGAGGCAGAGACAGAAGTGATACAGCCATAAGTCAAGGAATGCCGGCAGCCACCAAGAGCTGGAAGAGGCAAGGAATGGATGCTCTCCTAGTGCCTCTGGAAGGAGCACAGCCCTGCCCACACCTCAGTTTCAGCCTGGTAAAACTGATTCTGGACTTCTGGTCTCAGAACTGTGAGAGAATAAATTTCTGTTGTGTTAAGCCACCAAACCAAGTTTGTGGTAATTTGTTGTAGCAGCCACAGGAACCCAATATACCACCCTCAGTTTCTTGCCACATGGGCCTCTCCCTAGGGCATCTCATAACATGAGAGTTTGCTTCATCAGAGTGGGCACACAAGAAAAGCCAGAGACAGTGTGTGAGCAAGATGGAAGTCAGTTTTAGAACCTAATCTCAGATGGAATGTCCCATCACTTTTGTTGTATTCTGTTTGTTACAAGCAAGTCGTTAGATTCAGCCCACACTCCTGGGGAGACGGTTATACAAGGACATGAATACCAGGAGGCAAGAATAGTTGGGAACCATCTTAGAAGCTGAACCTATAATATTTAGTGTAAGAAAAGGGGAAACCAGAAACCGTCTTTAATTACAGCCAGGACCCTGCTGAGGTTTTCCTGCCTCTAGCTGAGTCCATTGGCCAAGTCAGTCTTTACCTGGAGGACTTCTGTTAGGAATGGCCTTATTTTCTATAGGATTCATTCTGATTTACTCCATTTTGCTGGAAAAAGTCCAATTATTAACTTCTCCCCCTCTTTTTTTACACCAACCTTAAATCTCACATCTTTCACATGGAATTCCGTGATTAAATGGAAGTTTTTATATAGATTTCCAACACCCTAAAGATAATAAATACATAACCTTTACCTTCTCTGGAAACCCTGGTGGTGTAGTGGTTAAGTGCTACGGCTGCTAACGATAAAGGTCAGAAGTTCAAATCCAGCAGGTGCTCCTTGGAAACCCTATGGGCATGAGTCAGAATCATCTTTACCGCAGTGGGTTTGGGTTTTTATCTTCTCTAAAAGAGAAGAAAAACAGAAGATGCCCACAGAAAGAGTTCAGCTAGGACTGATACATGCAATTTATTTGTAATTATCCGTAGAGAAGTGATTTAGTTTTGGGTTTATGCTAAAGTGAGTGGCTTGTGCATTAAGCCTTGTTCATATGGAAACGTACCTTCTACGAAACAGTGGAACTGATGAGGGTGATCTTCATAGCCCTCTCCTCTCCCCACCCCTTTGCTCCACCTTGGAATCCTGCTGCTTTCCCAGGGCTATAATCCATCACCTTGCTTCCTACCTCTCCTACTGAGTTGTGTTCTGTGCCCCAGGGTTTCCTACCGTGGTTAAGTATTCAGCTGCTACCAAAAGGTCCATGTTTCAAACCCACCAAGGTGCTCTGCGGAGGAGAGATGTGGCAGTCCAGTGTGATAAAGATTTACAGCCTTGGAAACCCCCTGGGGCAGTTTTACTCCGTCCTGTAGGGTCACTATGTGTTGGAATCGACTCGATGGCAGTGGGTTTATACGTGTGCTCTATGAGACTAATGTTTTAGCAGTAGCCTTTTGAAGATAGTTCCTTAACTCCACCTCAAACAGAAAAACAAACCAGTTGCCATCGAGCTGATTCTGGCTCATGGTGACTCCATGTGTGTCAGAGTAGAACTGTGCTCCGTAGAGTTTTCAAAGCCGTGATCTTTCAGAAGCAGATTGCCAGGCCTTTCTTCCAAGGCACCTTTGGGTAATTTGCATCACTAACCTTTCAGTTTGTAGTCAAGCACTTAATCATTTGCACCACTCAGGGACTCCTTTCTTAACCCAGTATTTTGTAATTAGTGGTAATTTTACCACTAGACATTGAGAAGAGAATTTCCGGTGTTTCATGTGACATGTACATTTTTCATAGAGTTGTTTGCTGTCTTAAGGATAACTTTCTATTTATGGCAAATTACACTGATTTTACTTTTCCAAAGTGGTATAAAGTTTTTTTTAATAAGTGTATTTTTGTAAAAAAAAAAAGGTGGGGGAGGAATTGATTTAAAGTATTACCCATTTCAGGAGGGATGTTTGGGTTTCATAAAGCCTTTTCTGCTGCTGCTGGTAGAAATCACGCATCTGTTAAAGCAATTTGATCTTTTTGAAAATGTATTTATTATAAGTCTATTCAATAAACACGTTTTTCTGTTTGAATTTAACTACCTACTTGAGACCTTAGTATCGTGCTGCCCAGTATGTAGCCACTAGCTACACGGGGCTCTTGAGCACTTGAAACGGGGCTAGTCTGAACTGAGACATGTTGCAGGGTAATAAAAGATGCACTGGGTTTCAGAGACTTAGTATAAAAAAAAAAGTAGGCTACTTCATTAACAATTTTTAATATTGATTATATACTGCAGTACTTTGAATACATTGTGCTGAATAGAATAGTCTGTAAAAATTAATTTCATTTGTATCTTTTTACCTTTTTCAGTGTGGCTACTAGAAAATTTATAATTATGTATGTGGCTCATGTTATATTTCTATGGACAGTGCTGCCTCAAAAAACGCTAATTTTAGCTTGCAGTGAGCACTGACCTTTTATTGATTCGGCCCAAAGTGATCAGAGTCTGTGAGCCTCACAGCATTCTCCCAGTCCTGACAATGCAAAGTTATAACTCCTGGGTTTTTAACTTGGGTATTTAGGTCAATTCCCTCACCTCCTTGGTTAATATTAGTAGGTTCTATTATAGGAAGATTGTCTGGTCAAGCCTTAGTCTTACAAAACCATACCTTATAATGAGACAATAAAAAAAAAATGCACAGGAAAGTATTTGGATCAACTACAAAGTCAAAGAAGGACATAGGAGTGTCAAGATCTTGAAAGAATGTTTGCAACAATTCCTCAAATTCTTTCAATCAGTGTGTGTGTGTGTGTGTGTGTGTGTGTGTGTGTGTGGTGGGGTATTGGGGGCTTCTTTATGAGAATCTTCTAATCCTCTTAACTGGGCAAGTATTTTCCCTCTTTTCAAGTGGAATGTTTGGGCTTCATAAAGCTGTTTTCTGCTGCTCTTAATCGTACAGTATGTACTCAAAATCATAACTATGATCATATGGTCAAATTCTTTAGCTTCCAGTCAAATAATACCCGTATAGGGTCGCTGTGAGTTGGAATCGGGTCAACGACATCGAGTTTGGTTTTTGTTTGGTTTATGAACATAGAAAATCAGATTATATCATGACTGACTTGCTTTGTGTTTACTCAAATCTGAAGCCAAAATAAATAATTTGACATTGAGGACTGCTTCTTATGCTTTGGCCATGCCATTAAACAGGATCCTCTTGGCTCCAAGGCCCTCTGTTAGTCCACTGTACCTGCATACTTTCATAATTTATAGGACATTTTTTTAGAGATGTGGCAGTGGAGGTGGCTCTGCCTGAGCCGCTTTTCATTGCTCTCCTCCTTACCATGAATCTGACTGGTCCTTGACATCATCCTCAGCTCTCTGCATTTTGTTTCCTCAATTCTCAGGCTGGCTCTGGCCTCCTAGCACTCCAGTGTGTGCCCAGATTTTTGAGAGTGACTCTAAGGCTTTGTCCCAAGCCCACGTCTGGACCTAAATTCCAGTTCTACTTCAGCCCCTACATGTTGGCTCTGTTTGTCCTAAACCCAGTGCCGTCGAGTCGATTCCGACTCATTCTGACCCTATAGGTCAGGGTAGAACTGCCCATAGAGTTTCCAAGCAGCATCTGGTGAATTTGAACTGCCGACCTTTTGGTTAGCAGCCATAGCAGTTAACCACTATGCCACCAGGGCTTCCCCTGTTTGTCCTACCCTATCAAAATTTCTTAGATATTGTCACTTGCTACCCCATGCCATCTCAGTTGCAGCAGTAGACAAAACCCATGAATATATAGCCAATGGATATTAAAATGCAGCATCGTAATCTCTGCAATCTTTCATGAATCCCCCTGGGTAATTAATTTCCTGGAATATTGAGCATGACATATCATTTCTTTCCCAACACTCCCGGGGATCTCTGAAACACGGGACAAATAATCTTGTCACAAAATTACATTGAGACTTAATTAACAGAAAACACTCTCTAATGTGTGGATCAGACACTGAAGAGTCGCTGCCTAGACCCAGAGCATCCGCACGCCCCTGCATCCTCCGTTGTGAAGTCCATTCACCTCACCCACAACCTTTGACACTGAATTCCTTTTTCAGAAAGACCGTGAAACCAGAGATGCACTTGTTCTGTGTTCAGATTTCCTGGACTTCCCAGGCCTTGGAGATATATATAATTTTTAAAATTTTTCTTGTTGTTGAGAATATACACAGCAGACGATACACCAATTCAACAACTTCTGTACAATCCAGTGACACTGATTACATTCTTCAAGTTGTACAACCATTTTCACCCTCCTTTTCCGAGCTGTTCCTCCCCTGTTAATGTAAATTCACTGCCCCCTAAGTTTCTTATCTAATCTTTCGAGTTGTTGTTGTCACATTGATCCCATATAGATAGATCTTAAAAGAGCGTAATGCTCAAGGCAGACACTCTTTACTAGTTAAGCTAAACTACTGTTTGGTTTTAAGAAGACTTCTAGAGATAATTTTGGCTTAAGGTTTAAAGCTTGTCTCAGGGCAATAGTTTCAGGGGTTCACTCTAAGCTCCATGGCTCCGAAATGCCTTGATTCCATTAGAATTTGAAGTTCTGTTCTATGTTTTCCCCTTTTTGATCAGGGTTCTTCTATAGAATCTTTCATCAAAATGTTCAGTAATGGTAGCCAGGCACCATGCAGTTCTTCCGGTCTCAGGGCAAAAGGAGCAGTTGTTAGGCATTGGATATTTTAAATGCAGAAAGAGACCATTCAGTTTGATTTGTTGAACTGTGATGGCTTCACTTTGTGATTTCTGGGAAGCCACAATAGCATTTGACTCTCTGGTCAGGATCCTACCTGAAGCATATTCCACAGGATATCATCTTCAGAGTTCAAGGGTGAGGGACTTTTGATTCTTTTTCACCTTTTTGTACCTCGAGCGTAGCCACCAACCATCTGTCAGTGGAGTTTTGTGTGTTGCTGTGATGCTGAACAGGTTTCAGCAGAGCTTCCAGACTAAGATAGACTAGGAAAAAAGGGCTGGCTATCTGTATCCAAAAAAATCAGCTGCTGAAAACACTGGATGGTTTGATCCACAACTGATCATGGAGATGGCACAGGATCGGGCAGCATTTTGTTTCATTGTACATGAGTTTTCCACAAGTTGGGGCAAGCATAACAACATAGCTTGGGAAATAACATCAGAGAATATAATTAGACTCAATTAATTATAATAGCTCATATTTCTTTAGCATTTTTTAGAAATCCTTAGTCTTGCATTCTGGGTTCCACTTATTTCATTTTTCTTTACAATAACCTTATTAGTCATGCATTTATCATGTTCATTATGCCTGTTAGATGATTTGCCCAAAGTATTCCAGATAACATCCCAGAAATCTTTTCGTTTCAAATCCCATTAGAACCTCTACCCATGATGTCAGTAATGGCAACAAATCTCAACAGTATCTATTGACCTTCTGCAAAGTACAAGGCATTGTGGCAGCGTTGTAGGGGACATCCCCAATCAGCTGTGCGTATCCTTTAATTTCAGTGATGATAGGGTGAAAGAAAGTCAGGGATTTATTCAGAAAGAAATTTTTACTGGAATTTTGAGGTCACTTCAGATGCACTCCAAGGTTCTATATCATGTACGTTTTCATCAGCAATAACGAAAAATAAGAATTGAGGTCAGAATTGTGATCCTTAATAACCAAAGAGAAATCAAATTATATTTATGTGATGAATTTGCTCAGACAAGATATGTCTGATCTGTTTCACAGAGGTATATTCCTCATTCCTCTTTCTTGATGGGTACCCAGTCCGTCATTAGGGCTGATTCTTTCTAAAGTCTTTTCTATCTGTCCCTTTTCACTCCCACTGCCACTAACCTGGAGTCCCTGGTGTTACAAACAGTTAGTGAGCCCAAAGGTGGGACACTCGAGTCCACGCAGAGGCTCCTTGAAAGAAAGGCCTGGCAACCTACTTATGAATAAAATCAGCCAATGAAATCCCTATGGAGCACAGTTCTACTCTGACACACATGAGGTAGCCATGAGTTGTAGTCAACTCAGTGGCAACTGGCCATTAACCTAGTCCCAGCCTTTCTCTGCTCACACGTGGGTCACTGCGATAATTTTCCAGCTGGACTTCCAAGCTTCAGTCTCTCCCAATGCGATCCATCCTCCATACTGTAATAATATTAAACCAAAAAACCAAACCCATTGCTATGGAGTGGACTCCGATGCTAGTGACTCTATAGGACAGAATAGAACTTCCCCGTAGGGTTTCCTGGGAGTGCCTGGTGGATTTGAACTGCTGACCTTTTGGTTAGCAGCTGAGCTCTTAATAGAACTTCCCCGTAGGGTTTCCTGGGAGTGCCTGGTGGATTTGAACTGCTGACCTTTTGGTTAGCAGCTGAGCTCTTAACCACTTTGCCACCAGGGCTAGCAGTCTTTAATTGAGCAATGTACTTCAGCTGGAACCAAGGCTCAGAGAGATTGAGTGACACAAACAAGCTCACACAGGTAGCAAGTGGCAGTGATGAGAATTCTTTCTATTATTCCAGCATTTTTTAAAATGGATCGCCAGGACCCTGGAGCCCCAAGGAAATTCTCCATATACTCTCTGAGGATTTTTAAATTTCATGTTTTCATTTAAATGAAAACCAGGAGCTTATTCTAGACCACCTGAGTAACCGTGCCATTGTTTAGCACTACTACACAGCTTCAGTGTCTGCGTTTGTGCCCATTATTTTGTTGTGGCCAAGTAACTGGGATGAAGTTTTGAGAAAAAAGCAGATTGAGAATCTTTTCAGCAAGGGGTTCAAAAATGTTGATCTGGGAGATAATTTTTTCCATATTTTCTAGTTCTCAGAAAATATTTCTACTATAGTTGGTGGTTTTCTTCAATTTGAAATCACAGGTGCAGGTGGTTAATGCATTCAGCTGCTAACCAAAAGGTTGGAGATTCAAGTCCTTCCAGAGGCACCTCAGAAGAAAGGCCTGGCAATCTACTTCCAAAAGGTCACAGGCATTGAAAATCCTGTGGAGCACATGGTGACACACGTAAGGTCGCCATGAGTCAGAACAGACTGCATGACAACTGGCTATGGCTGTTGTGTTTGCTCTGGGGTAGAATGGGGCACAGATGGGTGGCACAGGCTTGGAGAATAGATAAAGAAGAACTATTTCACGTTAACAGGAAAATGAGAAATGGGATGGAATCCAGTTGCCAATTGCAGTCAACCAACAAGCAAACTGGAGACATTAAAAATACTAAGGTGGAACCACGCCTCTTTGCACAGGCATGTTTATGGGGGCTAGACCTGCAGGATTATTGGGCATTTCTGTCTAAGGTTTTCTGGGCCTGCAGATGCCTTGTTGAGTGAATGCTAAAAGGAGTTGCCAGGTCACCAGCCGACTAGTGCCTGGCTTACGAATGAAATGACAATTGAAGGCCTTTGAGAGCTTTGAGGAACAATATACGGGGCGAGGATAGGAAGATTAAATGCAGACCAGAGAACCTTTTTTTTTTTTAATTTTTATTGGGCTTGAAGTGAAAGTTTACAAATCAAGTTGGACTCTCATACAAAACTTTATAAACACTTTGCTATATACTTCTAATTTCTCTTCCCCTAATGAAACAGCACACTCCTTCCCTCCACTCTCTCTTTTCCTGTCCATTCTGCCAACTTCTGACCCCATCTACCCCCTCATGTCCCCTTCAGACAGGAGATGCCAACATAGTTTCATGTGTCTACTCGGTCCAAGAAGCTCATTCTTCCCCAGTATCATTTTCTATGCCATGGTCCAGTCTAATCCCTGTCCGAAGAGTTGGCTTTGGGAAGAACCTCTTTTCTTTTTTAAAAAATTTTATTGTGCTTTCAGTGAAAGTTTACAAATCAAGTCAGTCTCCCACACAAAAACTTATATACACCTTGCTACATACTCCCAATTGCTCCCCCCCTAATGAGACAGCCCACTCCCTCCCTCCACTCTCTCTTTTCTTGTCCCTTTCACTAGCTTCTAACCCCCTCTACCCTCTCATCTCCCCTCCGGGAAGGAGATGCCAACATAGTCTCAAGTGTCCACCTGATCCAAGAAGCTCATCCCTCACCTGCATCTCTCACCATTCCATTGTGCAGTCCAAACCCTGTCTGAAGAGTTGGCTTTGGGAATGAGAACCTCTTTTCTTTAGGGCACCTGCCCTACTGGATTTCTCTGCATCACAGAGAAGTGAAATGAAGGTTTCTCTAACCCTTTAGTTTTCTAGCGCAATGCAGTGATTTTCAAATGTGGGTCAAGGGACGGGTTACATCAGAATTGCTTACAGTGCTGGCTAAAAATAGAGTTTTCTGGAACTGAATAAGAATCTCAGAATTTCAGGGAATGTCACTGGACAGTTGTAGCATTCCAGAAAATTCATAAACATGTTAAAACTTGAGATTTCCTGACCTAGGGACTTTCTCTGCTAGGTAGGGGACAAGTCGTAGGAAGGACTCCAAAATTTTCTTTTTTCTGTTATCTTTTTTCTCATTCAAAAATTTATATGTGAGTTGTTTTGTGACATTGGCTGCAATCCCTGCAATGTGTCAGCACTCTCCCCCTTTCCCTTTACACCCCAGGTTCCCCGTGTCCGTTCATCCAGTTTTCTTGTGTTTTCCTGCCTTCTTGTCTTAGCTTTTGGGCAGGTGTCGTCCATTTGGTCTCGTACACTTAATTGAGCTAAGAAGCAAATCTTTGGTTGAAAGTGGACTTTGGAAGTGGCTTCAGTTCTGAGTTAGTAGGATGTCCAGGGGCCATAGTCTCGGGGCTTCCGCAATCTCTGTCAGACCAGTAAGTCTGGTCTCTTTGTTTTGTGAATTTGAATTTTGGTCTACATTTTTCTCCTGCTCTGTCTGGAACCCTGTATTGTGATCCCTGTCAGAGCGGTCGGTGGTGGTAGCCAGGCACCATCTAGTTCTCCTAGGCTGGGTCGGATGGAGGCTGTGGTTCACGTGGTCCATTAGTCCTTTGGACTAATATTTTCCTTGTCCTTGGTTTTATTCATTCTCCTTTGCTCCAAATGTGATGGGACCAATAGATGTATCTTAGATGGCCACTCGTAAATTTTTAAGACCCCAGATGTTACTCACCAAAGTAGGATGTAGAGCATTTTCTTTATGAATTGTGTTATGCCAAATGACCTAGATGTCCCCCAAGACCATGGTTGCCAGCCCTCAGCCCCAGTAAATCAGTACCTCAGGGTGTTTGGATGTGTCTAGGAAGTTTCTGTGACTTTGCCTTGGTCAAATTGTGCTGGCTTTCCCTATATTGTGTGTTGTCTTTCCCTGCACCAAAGCTAACACTTGTCTACTGTCTAGTAGTGACTTCCTCTCCCCACCTCTCCCCTCCTTTTTAACCATCAAAGATTGTTTTGTTTTTGTTTTTTTTCTGTGTGTAAATCTTTTCTTGGGTTTTTATAATAGTGGTATTATACAATATTTGTCCTTTTGCAATTGACTAATTTCACTCAGCATAAGGCCCTCCTGATTCATCCCTGTTATGAGATGTTTCATCATTGTTCTTCATTGTTGCATAGTATTCTGTCGTGTGTATGTACCGTAGTTTGTTTATCTATTCATCTGTTGATGAGCACTTAGGTTGTTTCCATCTTTTTGCTATTGTGACTAGTGCTGCAGTGAACATGGGTGTGCATGTGTCTAGTCGTGTGGTGGTTCTTATTTCTCTTGGATATCGTCCTAGGAGTGAGATAGGTGGATTGTATGGTTTTTCTATTTCTAGCTTTTTAAGGAAGCACCATGTCGTTTTCCGTAGTGGTTGCACCATTTTGCATTCCTACCAGCAGTGCATAAGAGTTCCAATCTACCCCGCAACCTCTCCCACATTTGTTATTTTCAGTTTTTTTGATTCATGCCAGTAATGTCTGGGTGAGATGGTATCTCATTGTGGTTTCGATTTGCATTTCTCTAATGGAGTAATGATAGCGAGCATTTCCTTATGTACCTGTTAGCTGCCTGAATGTCTTCTTTGGTGAAGTGTCTGTTCATATTCTTTGCCCATTTTTTAATTGGATTATTTGTCTTTTTGTCATTGAGGTATTGAAGTATTCCATAGATTTTAGAGATTATACCCTTGTCAGATATGTCGTAGCCAAAAAATTTTTCCCAGTCTGTAGGTTCTCCTTTTACTCTTTTGGTGAGGTCTTTTGATGAACATTAGTGTTTAATTTTTAGGAACACCTCTTTATTTAGTTTATCTTCTGGTGTTTGTGTATTCTATTTATGTCACATATTAGGGCAAGATTAAAAATTTTGGTCAAACTCTTTTCAAGCAAAGGTGGTTACCTATTGGTGCATTAGGGCGTGAATGTTTTAAACTTAATTACTTCATTGCATGGGTGAAATGGTGCTTTACCCATCTGATCCTTTTTTAAAGATGTAACCACTCTTAGGAGGGATAGCCCATCAAGTCCCTGTACCTTAGAGTGAATGAGTTTCTTACAGATAGCAAGTGGGACCTGGGCTCCTTAGTGAGTCAGGGTTGGAGATGTTGGAGGACAGTTCAAGTTAAGAAAAATATATTAAAGGAGAGAATGGGGGAATAAAATTCAGACTTCTTGGACTTGCCCATTTGCTCCTACCTACAAGGCTCTTTGCTTATTATCATCACTACTTTTTCCAAACCTGAATCCTTTCTGCTGTTGCCTTGGCTTTCAAGCTAGGGGAACTTTATTCCTTCATCAGCCCTTTTTGGATGGTTTTGGAATTTTGCCTAAACACGGTCTGCCAAACCTGGCCTATGTTATTTTTAGTTTCTCCTTTGCATATGTGCCCTGAGGAAGTGGGATCCTCCGTGCTTTCTTTCTTCTGATGAATACTTGATTGGCAATCTTAAAATTTTTCTTTGTGTTTAAATTATAAACTCACTGCAAGCACAAGGCACCTTTCACAGTCTTTTAAACTACATGTCAATATGTGTTCTTACAGTGCTATAATTACCTATTATTTCATAGGTTTCTGAATTAAATATTCATTAAACAAAGGCTGAAAAAGGTATTAAGTCTATATATGATTTTTAATATGAAAAAGTTACTAATCACCATGCTAATGTAGCTTTATCGGGGTTCAACTTATGACACAAGAAAGGACATCGTATTTTTTAAATCCTTTGTTTTTTTTTTTAACACCATTCACATTTACGAAATAACGCACATTCTCACGGAATAATGAATTATTATGTGACTGAGGGAGTTACTAAATGTAAATGAGAAACAATTTCACTGCACTGTCTTTGGAAAAAGGGTGTGATTTTTAAATAAAAAGTGAAAATTTCCCACTTTTCCCAATGATCAGAGTTAACAGCTGGTGGAAGGGAGCATTGGGGTGGATACGGGCAGCAGCGCTGCCCTCTGATATTGGGAACACGGAAGGAACCTCTGTGAAGACCTCAGCAGCCACTAAGTTTGCCTGTTCATCTCAGGGTAGGCTGGGCTGAAGAGAGATCAAGCTACACACAAGTCATCACCTTTACCATCTACGCAGATGCCCTAGGCATCTCTACCATCCACGTCCTAGGAAAAGAATTGCCCTAACACAATCAGCCAATTCATTTTTCAATGTTTATCCAAGTAATACATGAACCTTGAATTTAAAAAGAGCATGGAGAAAGTCTTGTAATAAGAATCAACAATGTCTTGCTGTACTCCCCTTTCCCACTTGCTAGAGGCAACCATCTTTAAGGAATTTTGTTTTAGTGTTTTTGGTAGCTACATTCCTATTTCTAAATAAGGCTTGGTGTCCTGCTAATTTCTGACCATTTTAAGACGTTCTCTATTGACTCCCTCATGTGAAACACGAGTATTATTTTATACTATTCTCTTTCTAATTTTTAATGCAATTATTGTTAGTTCTTCTGTTGGTCTTCTTTGTTGAATTGTGAAAGAATATCCTTTAATCTACTTTCCTTGCTCTATCAACTTTAGACATTGCCTTCTTGACCCTCCACCACATTAGATGAGGATTTTAACACACTCTTTCTCTAAGGAGCCCTGGTGGCCCAGTGGTTAAGCACTTGGCTGCTAATTGAAAGGTTGGTGGTCCAGTGCCTCTAACTACTTCCATAAAGATTACAGCCTAGAAAATCCTATGGGGCAGTTCTGCTCTGTCACGTTAGGTGGCTATGAATCGAAAATTAACTCACTGGCAGCAAAGACGACGACGATCCTTTCTCTGTTGTTTCTTCCTCAAACTTTCTAGCTCTATGAAGTTTCTTCTCTTGTATATCATTGAGATTATCTGTATTGTTCAATATTTATCCTTACACTAAGGTCCTTTTACCTGTGCAAGCTACAGTGGGTTCTATTTATTGGAGTCTAAAGAGATCAAATGGAAATGATTTGAAGCATATTATTTATATCATTAAATGTGTTTTCTTATGTACCCTGATTGCTCTCATGAGCATTTCCTCATATCTTTATTTTTTACACCATTGTCCTTCATGACTGTATAACATTCTATTATGTTAGAGGTGCCCTGAGGCTCGGTGTTCAGCCAGAATGTGCTATTCAGCTATGCTTCTGGCTTAGACTTCAGAAGCCCCAGTAGTCAATGGCTACTTCAATATCCTCTCCGGCATCTCTGAACCTCAGTGTGAGCAGTGATTGTGTAATTGTTTACGTTACCATCACAAAATATCAGTGTAACGGGATCTGTGAAATGAGCATGTCATGTTATTCGGCTATGTTAATATTAGAATATTTCTAATACAGATAAATTCTTTTTCTTGCTGTAACATGGAATGAAAATCTATGTGCTTTATTCATTTAAATCCCTCAGTCAAATGAAGTATAAATATACTTATTATTGCAAGAGTGAAATTCTGCATAATCATTATTATGAAAGCTATTAATTTTCTATGTGAAAATATTAAGAACTTTTATGTAAGTAAATAGGGAAAGAAAACCAAGTCATAAGCATTAAAAGGGAGTACATTAGCTAGGTTACTTTGTGAGGAAACTATGTACTGTATTTTTTAAATCCATAAATATTTAGAATATTGAAATAACTATAATATATGGTATGAAAATATAGAATAGATAATAACATAATTCTAATCTTTGGAGAATTATTTGGTATTTTAGAGTTTTTAACATTTAAAAATAGCCTATAAGAACTGTATTGAATTTTAGGTATTTAAGTCCGTTTAGGTCATGAATCTTTCTAGAAAAGTCCTATTTGGAACTTCTTCACATTTTATGAGAATGAATAAAGAGCAGAATGTCAATTTTGTGTCTTTGAAAGGTTATGAAGAAAAAAAACTACAAGTCATAAAAAAAAAAACCCAAAATCCATCATAGACCATCTTCAAGCCAGACATATTATTAATAGGTAAAATTTTTTTTTTTTTAATACTTAGGTTGTACTTACAGCCCGTATGCCAGACTGTTCTACATTCTCTCCACATTAAGTCGTTTAATTATCCCAATAGTTCCTTGAGGAATGGCTGTTATTAGCCCATTCTATACATGAAGAAATCTTTAAGACCCAAAGAGATTAGGTAAACACAGCTAAGGAAGTGGTAGAGCAGGATTTGAACTTGAGCAACCTGACTCGAGTCCATGCTCTTAACCACGGTATGATCTTTTAAATGAGAAATTGTATCATAGCAACTGTCTTAGTTATCTAGTGCTGCTATAACAGAAATACCACAAGTGGATGACTTTAACAAAGAGAAGTTATTTTCTCACAGTAAAGTAGGCTAAAAGTTCAAATTCAGGGTGTCAGTTCCAGAGGAAGGCCTTCTCTCTCTGTTGGCCTTCTCATCGGTCTTTCCCCAGACTAGGAGCTTCTCTGTGCAGGGACCCTGGGTCCAAAGGACACTCTCTGCTCCCGCTGCTTTCTTGGTGGTTTGAAGTCTTCCTGTCTGTCTGCTCACTTCTTTTTTATCTCAAGAGATTGCCTCAAAACACAATCCAATCTTGTAGACGGAATCCTGCCTCACTAATGCAACTGCCGCCCATCCTCCCTCATTAACATCATAGAGGCAGGATTTACAACACATGGGAAAATCACACAATACTGAGAATCATGGCCCAGCCAAATTGATATACACATTTTTTGTGGAGGACATAATTCAACCCATGACAGCGACCCTATGTACAACAAAATGAAACACTGCCTGGTCTTGCACCATCCTCAATCATTGTTATGCTGAGCCCATTGTTGGATCCACTGTGTCAATCCACATTGTTGAAGGTCTTCCACTTTTTCGCTGACTCTCTACCAAACATGATGTCCTTCTCTAGGGACTGATCCCTTATGATAACATGTCCGAAGTATGTGAGATGTAGTCTCACCATTCTTGCTTCCAAGGAGCTTTCTGGTTGTACTTCTTCCAAGACAGATTTGTTCGTTCTTTTGGCAGTCCGTGGTGTATTCAATATTCTCCTCCAACACCACAGTTCAAAGGCCTAAATTCTTTGGTCTTCCTTACTCATGGTCCAGCTTTTGTATGCATGTGAGACGATTGAAAACACCATGGCTTGGGTCAGGTATACCTTAGTCTTCAAGGTGGCATCTTTGCTTTTCAACACTTTAAAGAGGTCTTTTGCAGTGAATTTGCCCAATGCAACGCATCTTTTGGTTTCCTGACTGCTACTTCCATGGGTGCTGATGATGGATCCAAGTAAAATTAAATCCTTGACAATGTCGATCTTTTCTCTGTTTACTGTGATGTGGCTTATTGGTCCAGTTGTGAGGGTTTTTGTTTTCTTTATGTTAAGGTGTAATCCATACTGAAAGCTGTGGTCTTTGATTTTCATCAATAAGTACTTCAAGTCCTCTTCACATTCAGCAAGCAAGGTTGTGTCATCTGCATATCGCAGGTTGTTAATGAGTCTTCTTCCAAATCTGATGCACCATTCTTCTGCATATAGTCCAGCTTCTCAGATTATTTGCTAAACACACAGATTAAATTAAAAAATAGGTATGGTAAAAGAATACAACACCTGATACACACCTTTCCTGACTTTAAACCATGCAATGTTCCCCTTGTTCTATTTGAATGACTACCTCTTGATCTATGTAAAGGTTCCTCAGGAGCACAATTAAGTGCTCTGGAATTCCCATTCTTAGCAATGTTATCCATACTTTGTTATGACCCACACAGTTGAATGCCTCTTCGTAGTCAATAAAACACAGGTAAACATCTTTCTGGTATTTTCTGTTTTCAGCCAGGATCCATTTGACATCAGTGATGATATCCCTGGTTCCACGTCCTCTTCTGAATCCAGCTTGAATTTCTGGCAGTTCCCTGTTGATGTCCTGCTGCAGCTGCTTTTGAATGATCTTCAGCAAAAGTTTACTTACATGTGGTATTAATGATATTGTTTGATAATTTCCACATTCTGTTGGTTCACCTTTCTTGGGAATAGGCATAAATATGGATCTCTTCCAGTTGGTTGGCCAGGTAGTTGTCTTACAAGTTTCTTGACATAGACGAGTGAGCTCTCCAGTGCTGCATCCGTTTGTGGAAACATCTCAGTTAGTATTACGTCAACTCATGCAGCTTCGTTTTTCACCAGCGCTTTCAGTGCAGCTCGGACTTCTTCCTTCAGTACCATTGGTTTCTGATCATGTGCTGCCTCCTGAAATGGCTGAATGTTGACCAGCTCTCTTAAATGAGATACACCTGGAAATACTTAGGTGGTTCCTGGCATGTGGTAAGCATCCCAAAAAGTTAATTCTTATCATCAGTTGTGGGAATGGAGTTGGGAATGTTGGACTGAGAGGGAGAAGCTGGTGGATTATTCATCTCTTATTGTCCCTGGCACTGTAGGGTATAGGTGACCCCACGGAGCCAAGAAGCCAGCTGTGGCCAGGAGAGTTCAAGGTAACAAGGTAACAAATGCTCATACCAAGAGCCTTCATGCATTTCATGGGTACAGGGCTCCATCAATGCCACAGACCTGCTGTAATGCACAGATTGCTTTGTCTGAGTTCCAGCACCAATTTTTCTTTTCATTTTGTGAGAGTGGCCATGAAGATGGCTGTACCATTTACTTTCCATTAGCGTTGGGTACATTATTTTCTGTTTTTGCTTGGGAGCATGGTGGTGTGTCTTAGTTACCTAGTGCTTTTGTAACACAAATACCACAGTGGCTGGCCTTAAAGAACAGAAATTTGTTTTCTCGTAGTTCTGGAGGCTAAAAGTCCAAATCAGGGTTTCGACCATGTTGATTCCTTCCTTGTCGGTAGCCCAGGATGTTCTTTGGCTCGTAGACGATTCTCACTGGGCATCTACCTTCCCAGTTTGTGTGACACAGGTCTAATCTGCTCTGTTTTTTTTTTTTTTTTTTTAAATAAGTGAGAAGTGATTAGATTTAGAACCCACCTACATGATTTCAGTTCTTGGGTGGCACAAATAGTTTGCACTGCTAACCGAAAAGTTGGGGCTTCGAACCCACGCTGCAACACCACGGAAGAAAGCCTTGGTGATCTGCTTCTGTAATCATAGCCAAGAAAACCCTACAGAGTACAGTTCGACTCTATAACACATGGGGTCTCCATGAGTTGGAATTGGCTCCTCCACAATGGGTTTGGTTTTCTAAATGATCTAATTAACATAGGAAAGGAAACTCTTTTTCCAAACAGGATTACATCCACAGGTGGGAGTTAGGATGACAACACATATTTTGAGGGAACACAATTTAATTCATGACAGTGATGGAATGGAAATTACAGTGGAAAGGCATGTTACTAAAGCATTGGGCTTGTGGAGGCTGCATAGACCTGGCCCTGACCCTGGAGGAAAAGAGGGTTACCTGAAAATCCTTAGAAGATACTTACAAGTATTCTACAGAGAAAGGCTTAGTATTTAGAATGCAAAGCAGTTATCTTTAAAACAAAGAAGGCTTGGCACCCTGAGGAGTTTTCTGGGATTAGCATTACATAGTCACAAATGAAATTCTTTCCCAAGGGCAATCAGTGCCAGCTTTACCTCAATTAACTTAAGAACTACAAGCTGCAAGCTACTGGGAAGCCACTGAGTAGGATGACTGGGCCCAGATGTGAAAGATTCGGACGAAATTTAATAACATTGAAGCTCAGACACCTGCTTTACTTTTACCTAAGTGTTCACAATTTATTAGCAATCATCTCCACGTTGTTGTGTATCATCGACTCAATTTCTATTTATAGCAACCCTATGGAAACCCTGGTGGTTAGAGCTATGGCTTCTAACCAAAAGGTCGACAGTTCAAGTTTACTAGGTGCTCCTTGGAAACCATATGGGGCAGTTTCTACTCTGTCCTGTAAGGTTTCTATAAGTTGGAATAGACAAAACAGCAATAGGTTTGGGTTTTTTCTTTTTTTGGTTTAGCGACCCTATAGGACAGAGTAAAACTGCCCCATAGGGCTTCCAAGGCTGAAATCTTTACAGGAGCAGATCGCCAGGTCTTTCTCTCACAGAGAGGTCGGTGTGTTCCAACCGCCAATCTTTGGGTTAGCAGCCGAGTTCTTAACCATCATGCCACCAGGCCTCCTTAATCTTCATAGTTGACCCTTTAAAATGTGTGCAAATGTTAGCTACACACAAATAGTTAACATTAATATTTTGTTACTTTAATGGAGTTATACATTTCCTTGTTTATTTTTAAAACTCAATTAATATATCTTTCTTTTGCCTGTGACTGGGGAAAGCCTGACTGATTGAGTCATAATGCCATAATTTTAGGTATTACTGTGAGGTTGAACCCACCAACCTTCTAGACGTAGACTCTAGTAGAAAACATGTGACCTTTAGAATACCAACCTTACAAACCCAAACCTAGGCACCCAGAGAAATGGTACACATATTCCCAAGTTTCATTTTTAGGTCCTTCTCCCATTCCTGGGTTCAGTTCTTCCTGGGATCTCACAGTTACACAGCACTTCTTGGAGTGGCTCTTGTATGCTTATCCTATCACTCACCCTAATTCCCATCAAAATGTCCATCTCTGAGTGCTCTTTCTCAGGGCCCTGCTGGGTGATCAGCTGGGTGTGCTAGTTTGGAAGCTGTTGAGGTTAAGATGCTCTTTTTGGCCTATGAAGTATACGAAGAACTGTGAAGACACACCCAGTCTGGGTCTCAAAAAGTTAGCAGTCATCTGGCAGGAAAGTTGTGTGAGCATCTGCTTCTTTTTTTTGGGTCTGTTTTAGTAAGTAACTTCATGATACACTTCTAAAATACTTTTTTAAAATCTAACATCATCGAAAATTCTGAAAAAAATGCAAATTTAGTCTGAAATCAAGACACTCAAAGGAAGAATTTAGATGCATTTTAAATTGTTGCCATGAGCAACATGATTATGGTGGGTGGACTTCAATGATCCCAGCTTCTTGGTATTCACACCCTTGTGTAGCACCCTCCACAATGTACCAGGATTGGTCTGGGTGACCAGTAGACTATGAAAGACGTGATGGTGTGTCACTTCTGTGATTAGATTACAAAGGATTGTGGCTTCTGTCTTGGGTGCCTTCTGACTCCTTTCTCTCTCTGTCTGTTTCTCTTGGAACACTGCTTGGAAAACCAGCTGCCAAGCAGCCTAGGGAGAGGCCCTTGTGGTGAGGAACTGAGGCCTGTGAATAACTGTGAGTGAATCTGCAAGATGACTCTCCAAGCCCCAGTTACACCTTGAGATGACTGCAGCCCTGACCGACAGCTGGACTGCAACCTCATGAGAAAATCTGAGCCAGAACCACCTAGCTAAGCCCGCCTCCACCACCCTCCCCCAGATTCATGACCCTCAGAAACTATGTGTGATAATACATATTTGTTATTTTAAGATACCAAGTTTTGGGGTATATAATGGGTTCAATGTCACTGAGTGTCTGCAAGTGGTTTACACTTGACTGCTAACCTAAAGACTGGAGTTTTGAACCCACTCAGAGTTGCCATGGAGGAAAGGCCTGGAGATCTGCTTCCATAAAGATTACAACCAAGAAAACCCTACGAAGCAGTTCTACTCTGTAACATGGACTTGCTATGAGCTGGAATAGACTCAATAGTAGCAGGTTCGTTTTTTGATACTGGGTTGAACAGTATTCCCCCAAAATTCACGTTCACCAGAATCTCAGAATGTGAACTAATTTGGAAATAGGGTCTTTGGAGATATAATTAGTTAAGATGAAGTTACCCTGGATTAGGGCGAGCCCTAAATCCGAAGGCTGGCATCTTTATAAGAAGAAAGGACAAAGAGACACAGGGAAGAAGGCCATGTGACAACAAAAGTAGAGATTGTTTTTAGGTGTCATCAAGTTGGTTGACTCATAGCAACCCTATGTTCAACAGAATGAGACACTGCCTGGTCCTGCATCATCTTAATAATCCTTACTATGTTTGAGCCCATTGTTGCAGCCACTGTGTCAGTTCATCTTATTGAGGGTCTTCCACTTTTTCGCTGACCCTCTACTTTACGCATAGTGTTCTTCTCTAGGGACTGGTCCCTCCTGATAAAATGCCCAAAGTATGTGAGATGAAGTCTAGCCAACCCTGCTTCCAAGGAGCATTCTGGCTGTACTTCTTCCAAGACAGATTTCTTCATTCTTCTGGCAGTCTATGGTATCTTCAGTATTCTTCACCAACACCATAATTCAAATGCATCAATTCTTCTTCAGTCTTCCTCATTCATTATCCAGCTTTCCCATGCATATGAAGCAATTGAAAATACCATAGCTTATTTTTTTTTTTTTTAGGTCAGGCACACCTTAGTCCTCAAGGTGACATCTTTGCTTCTTACCACTTTAAAGAGATCTTTTGCAGCAGTTTGCCCAAGGTAATAACATCATTTGATTTCCTGCCTGCTGCTTCCATGGGTATTGATTGTGGATTCAAGTAAAATGAAATCCTTGACAACTTCAATATTTTCTCCATTTATCATGATGTTGCTTATTGGTCCAGTTGTATTTTTTTTTTTTTTATGTTGAGATGTAATCCACACTGAAAGCTATAGTCTTTGATCTTCATCAGTAAGTGCTTCAAGTCCTCTTCACTTTCAGCAAGGGTCTTAGTTACGTACTGCTGCTGTAACAGAAATACCGCAAGTGGATGGCTTTAACAAATGGATATTTATTCTCTCACAGTTAAGGAGGCTAGAAGTCAGCTAGGGCACCAGCTCCAGGGAAAGGCTTTCTCTCTCTGTAGGCTCTGGGGGAAGGTCCTTGTAATCAATCCTCCCCTGGTCTAGGAGCTTCTCAGTGCAGGGGCCCTGGGTCCAAAGGACGTGTTCCACTCCTGGGGCATCTTTCTTGGTAGTATGAGGTCCGCCTGTCTCTCTGCTTGTTTCTCTCTTCTGTATCTCAAAAGAGATTGACTCAAAATACAACCTAATCCTGTAGATTGAGTCCTGCTCATTAACATAACTGCCTCTAATTCTGCCTCATTAACATCATAGATATTAGGATTTACAACTCATAGGATAATCACGTCAGATGGCAAAATGGTGGACAACTATGCAATACTGGAATTGTAACCTAGCCAAGTTGTTAACACATTTTTGGGGGACACAATTCAATCCACAACAGCAAGCAAGGTTGTGTCATCTGCATATTGTAGGTTGTTAATGAGTCTTCCATCAATCCTGATGCCATGTTCTTCTTCATATAGTCCAGCTTCTCAGATTATTTGTGCAGCATACAGACTGATTAAGTATGATGAAAGGATACAACCCTGATGCCCACTTTTCCTGATTTTAAACCATGAAATATTCCCCTGTTCTGTTCGAAAGACTGCCTCTTGGTCTGTGTTCAGGTTCCTCATGAGCCCAATTAAGTGTTCTGGAATTCCCAGTTTTTGCAATGTTATCCATAATTCGTTAGGTCCATACAGTTGAATGCCTTTGCATAGTCGATAAAACACAGGTAAACATCTTTCTGGTATTCTCTGCTTTCAACCAAAATCCATCTGACACGGCAGTGATATCCCTGGTTCCACGTCCTCTTCTGAATCCAGCTTGAATGTGTGGCTGTTCTCTGTTGATGTACTGCTGCAACCATCTTTTGAATGACTTTCAGCATGATTTTACTTTCATGTGACATTAATGATATAGCTTGATAATTTCCTCATTCTTTTGGATCACCTTTCTTGGGAATAGGCATAAATATGGATCTCTTCCAGTCAGTTGGCCAGGTAGCTGTCTTCCAAATTTCTTGGCATAGACAAAGGAACACTTCAGTGTTGCATCTATTTGTTGAAACACCTTACCTGGTATTCCGTCAGTCAATTCCTGGAGCCTTGCTTTTTGCCGGTGCCTTCAGTGCAGCTTGGACTTCTTTCTTCATTACCGTGGGTTCTAGATTATGTGCTACCTTTTGATATGGATGAACGTCAACCAATTCTTTTTGGTACAGTGTCTCTGTGTATTCTTTCCATCTTCTTTCGATGCTTCCTGCATTGTTCAATTTTTTGTCCATAGAAACCTTCAATATTATAATTCGAGGCTTGAATTTTTCTTCAGTTATTTCAGCTAAAGAAATGCCAAGCATGTTCTTCCCTTTCGATTTTTTAACTTTAATTATAATATAATTATAATAATTTACTTTGTCTTCTTGAGCCACCCTTTGAAATCTTTAGTTCAGCTCTTTTACTTCATCATTTCTTACATTTGCTTTAGCTACTCTACATTCCAGAACAAGTTTCAGAGTCTCTTCTGACATCCACTTTGGTCTTTTTTTTCTTTCCTGTCTTTTAATTGCCTCTTCATTTCTTCATGTATGATGTCCTTGATGTCATACCCACAATTCATCTGGTCTTTGGTCATAATGTTCAATGCATCAAATCTATCCTTGCGATGGTCTCTAAATTCGGGTGAGATATACTTAAGGTTGTACTTTGGCTCTTGTGGACTCGTTTTAATTTTCTTCAGCTTCAACTTGAACTTCATGAGAGACATTGATGGTCTGATCTGCAGTCAGTTCCTGGCCTTGTTCTGATGGATGATATTGAGCTTCTCCATTGTGTCTGTCCACATATGTAGTCAATTTGACTCCTGTGTATTCCACCTGGTGAGGTCCTTGTGTATAGTCGCCACCATTTATGTTGTTGAAAAAAAGTATTTGCAATGATAAGTCATTGATGTTGCAAAATTCTATCATGATATCTCCTGCATTGTTTCTGTCACCAAAGGCCACATTTTCCAACTACCTATCCTTCTTCATTTCCAACTTTTGCATTCCAATCACCAGTAATTACCAATGCATCTTGATTACATATTTGATCAATTTCAGACAGCAGAAGTTGGTAAAAATTTTCAGTTTTTTCATCTTTGGCATTACTGTTTGGTGTATAAATTTGAATAATAGTTGTATTAACTGGTCTTCCTTGTAGCAGTATGGATATTATGCTATCACTGACAGCATTGTATTTCAGGGTACATCTTGAAATGTTCTTTATGACAATGAATAGGATGCCGTTCCTCTTTAATTTGTCATTCCCAGCATAGTAGACCACGTGATTTTCTGATTCAAAATGGCCATTGCCAGTCTATTTCAGATCATAATGCCTAGGATATTGATCTTCAAGTGTTCCATTTCATTTTTTGACAACTTTCCATTTTCCTTGATTCTTATTTCATACATTCTGTTTATTAATAAATGTTTGCAGCTGTTTCTTCTCATTTTGAGTCACACCACATCAGCAGATGGAGGTACCAAAAGCTTTACTCCATCCATGTAGTTAAGGTCAACTCTACTTCAAGGAAGCCACTCTTCTCCAGTCATATTTTGAGTGCCTTCTAACCTGAGGGGCTTGTCTTCTGACACTATATTAAACAGTGTTCTGCTGCTAGTCATAAGGCTTTCACTGGCCAGCTTTTTCGGAAGTAAATCACCTTCCCAGTTTGTCTTAGTCTATTCACCATGGACGACCACGTTGGCATTTGAAATACCAGTGGCATAGCTTCTAGCTTTACAGCAACATGAAAGCCACACAATACGACAAACTGACAGATGAGTGGTGGAGGTGGAGATTGGAGAGATGCAAATACAATCCAAGAAACATCAAGGATTGACAGAAGATGCAATGAAGGATTCTTCCCCAAAGCCTTCAGAGGAAGCATGACCCTGCCAACACCTTAATTTTGAACTTCTGCCTTTAGAACCGTGAGAGAATATATTTCTGTTGTTTTAAGGCACCCAGTTTTTGTTATGGCAGCCCTAGAAAACTAATACAGAGTAATCTGTGATGCAACTATGGATAACAAACACAATTATGTAACCAAGTTACTCATATACCATACACATGACATTGATGACTGTGAAAAAAACACTTGTTTCTTCAGGCATTTTTCTGTGTTGTTGGGAATTTTGGAAGATTTTGCCTAGAACAACTTACTTCATCAGGACAAGAGGGGTCAGATATGCTAACACAGGATCCATTGGGATGCAGAAAACATAGACTTCACACTCTGAGCCTGTGGGACTGCTACAGATGTGTGTCCTGCACAGCAGAAATTCTGAGGTTTTATTTTGCCTATCTTCATTAAGGAGGGAAAAAAAGGATGCTGGTGCTCTTATAATTGTATATGCTGTGTGGGTTAGGGAGCATATAATCAACACTGAGAATTTACGTTTCGACTAGACAGTCATGGTATCCAAAGTTTCTGCTTGGAGTTTTACGTATATATGGTTGGAGGAATTCTCTAGATTAGGTCCTGGCTCTGTAAGTTTCACACTTTGTTTCTCCTTTACTATTTACATACTTCCAGTACTGCTCACTTTCGTGTCATGATATGAACTCTGGCCCTGCATCTTTGTGCCGTAAAGCTGAATGAGTCGGCACAGTGGGTGATAAGAGTATTCCTGGAAGCCGTTCCTACAACAGAATGGCTAGAAATTATTTAATACACATGAAAGTGGTAGATAGATGCTTAGATAAGCTCAGACTAAATGTACTCCTGACATCCTTAACGGAGACTTCCCCTTAGCACATCTCTAAGGTGCCCTTTAACACACTTGTCTGCTGACTGAAAGGTTGGAAGTTTGAGTCTGCCCAGAGGTGGCCCTGAAGAAAGCCCTGGCAATCTACTTCCAAAAAATCAGCCATTGAAAACCCTGTGAGGCACAGCTCTACCCTGACACACATGGGCTCGCCATGAATCAGAAACCACTCAATGGCAACTGATTTAATGCATCCTTTGCTGGGAAAAAATCACTCTCTGTTCTCTGGCATCATCGGCTTTTGGATGATACGGTCATAGGGCTGCCTGTGCCAGCTTTGTCACACTGAAAGGAAATCTTGCCTGAGGATGAAGCCTACCCAAGAAAAGCAGAATTAAGATAAGGGGGAAGATTAAGATTAATGGGAAAGGGACAGGAGGGGACAAGAAGGCTATTGATTAATTTCTGATGACATCCTTGGCTCCAGTTGTGACTAAAACCAAATTTAGCTCTTCAGCTACATGAGCCAATACAATTCCCACACCCTTGTTTTTGCTTAAGCGAACTTGAATTGTTTCATTTTTTCCTGCCCTTTTCATTGCTGCATCCTCAACTCCTAGAACCTAGCACATGATAGGTGCGCTAAATAAATATTTGTTGGATGAATGAGTAAATTGGGTATCTGTCACTTTAAACCAAAGAAGGTCTTACTGAATCAGGGAGGGTAAAAAAATTAATTATAATCAAGGTAGAACTTAACGGCTACAGACCAAAATGCTGGAAGCTGGTTATTGATAAGCGCTCATGGTTAACTATTGAGAGACGGCACTCTGGGAGCAGGCACACCATGAACAAGGGCCTGGAGGAAGGAGTGCACTGGGCATGCTCAGAACGGTAAGTGCTGTGGTCCTGTTGGATAAAGGATGTGAGGTTGTGAAGCTGGAAAGTGGGGATGATGCCGAGAAGGCAGAGTGGGCCCATCTCTGAGAACTCCAAGTGATCAGCTGAGGAACTTGGAGTTTATTTGATAGCCAACACGGAACCAATGAGTGATTTTGAGTAGAGAACTGAAGTATTATCCATTCCCTGGATCTTTTCATTTTAACAGAAAGCCCAGAGCTTCCCCCCTAAAAGGCTATCTTCTTTCATAGCAGGAATTTAGGCCATTAAGCAGGTCAGTGAAGACTTTTGTGAAAGAACTTTCAATAGCCTCAAATTATGCCATAGAGGCCACTGCTAGTTTATGACTAGTCATTTTCTATGATAACCTGGTGTTAAACTCAGTTGTGACTTCTCAAAAACCTATTTGCAACTTTTAGTACTCTAAAATAGAAATATGAAGGCCTGAGGAGAGATAAAGCAAAGAAAAACCAAGAAAAGAATTTTTTCCCTTTAGGTCCACTTCTATCTTTTGGAAGAATTTAAAATGATGAATAAAGCATTTATGACAAGCTTTCAGCGGTGTTAAAGCAACCAGATGATTTGAAAGAAAAACATTTGGAGAAGCAGAAAATTACATAAATAGCTCAGAAACTAAGACCAATTATGCACCTTGGTTGGAACCTACGGGAAGTAAAATGGATTAGACTAGGAAAAATGGAGTATGGTCAAATTAGAGAGAGCTTGGATCATATTTGGAGGAAGAACATGACAATTTTCTGAGCAATCCAAGTTATAGTACATAACATATTTTAATACACTTAACTAACAGGAGTGACTTCAGCTCTGTAAATGGTAGAAACATGTATATAATTTGATTTCTCTGCAACTTGTTTACCTTTTCCTCTCTTACCCATTTATATAAATGAGAAATAATTTTTCCTTCTGATTTTGAAAATTTCTAGAAATTTTATATTTCTAGTCTTAAGATATCTTGTTGCTTGCCCTGCCTCTACAGCTATTTTCTTCTTGTTGTAAAAATGCATTTGTTTTTAATTATCAGGAAGAGTCTAAGTTTTTACTCTCCTCACATAGGAAAGGAATGTTTTTTGGGGGGTTTGATTTCTGTCTTAGAGGAGAAATGAGTACAAATGTTAGTACTCGCTTCCCAGGAAGAAGGACGTGTTGTGCTGCCCCGCTCCTGGCCTTTGTGGTGGGGAGTGGAGTAAAGGATAGAGATGGAGAGAGGAGGGCAGAGGGCTGGGTGGTTTTACATAAGGAGCTGCCCAGGATGGGAACTGAGGAGGAACAGTTGAGACAAGCAAGAGACTGGAGGAGCATGGGTTATTTCAGCCACCGCTGGCGGAAGTTTGAGTAGGGACAATGATCTTTAAAAGCAACTACAATGATGCTTTGCTTTAGGATGAGAGGTGGCACACCCACCTCTGAATCCCTTAGACATTCCCATAAACACGTCCCATTTCCATTTGACGCTCTTATGGTCGGATTCCTGAATGTGTGTGGTTTTCTAATTTGTCAGTGTACTAAGATTGGATTCAAGGTGAGAGGAGGGTTCCTTAAATGGCCCAATTTTATTTGGGTTATGTTTTTTTTTTTTTTAAAAAAAAGCATGGAATATAATGGCGAGAAGACTTTCTGTGAGAGAGGGTCACTACAACAGCTAAAACAGTGTTTTTGTTCTTTGATTCTTCTCACATTTCTCTCAGATTGCTCTGAGGTTCCAGATTCTGTGTTGTTTAACGTGTGTGCATAAACTAGTCCTCTTGGCTGTCATGTGGCATCCACAAATTTTTCCTTTTCTAGTCAACTTAGGTGGTGTCTCTGGTCACAGATGTCATGGCCACCATGAAATTATTGATGCCCATTGCTGATGTCCACTGAGGTGTGGCCGCCTCTATAAACATTGCTAATGTCAACTGCAGGCATGGCCACTCTGCCTTATGAAGATGTCTCCAACGACCCTGAAGGCACCATGTGCTACTCATCTGATTTACCTTTGGCATTTTTCCTTTCAAATGCAGATACTGCTTATCTGCTGCTTAAACTGATGAATCCGTTCTGTTCCCTTTTGGTTTTACCCTTTGTCCCCTCTCTCTAGGACTCAAGTATGAGACTGTGGTCGAAGGCATGTTAGGGGGTAAGATTTGGCTGGTCAGAGAAACATGCTCTCAGTGCTGGTTTGTCCTGGGATCTTTCACATATTTCGCAACTCTCTTCTGCCTTTGATGCATTCTGTTCCAGGAAGTGCTTTGGTCCCTCATGTGCGGCCAACCACACCCCTGGTCATGCTTAACACCAGCTGCCGTTGAACCCATCCCATGTGGGTTGAAGGAAAACTGTACTCCATTGGGTTTGCAACAGTCTACTTTTCAGAAGCAGATCACCAGGGCTTTCTTCCAAGGTGCCTCTGGATGGACTTGAACCTCCATCCTCTGAGCTAGCAGCTAAGGGTCTTAACCATCTGCTCTACCCACGTACCCCATACATCTAAACTCAGCACAAATATCATTTAGGCCCTCAGGGTGAGAACCCAGCTACATGGATAGCAGTTTTCATAGACCTTTCATTCATATTCTCGCTTTTGATGAAATGTGAATGGGTATAACACAAAGATAATTGAGTTACTATCTCATACCCAATAAAATGCCAGTTTGGAAAGAGAGATGAGCTGGTCTCTGTTATTTCCTGAGTTAGTTAGTTACTGAGTAACTACTGTATGTCACGCACTGTTCTAAGAATTGAGGCCATATCCATGAACAAGATGGATAAAATTCCTCCCCTCTTAGAGTTTACCTTCTCGTGGGGGAGGCAGATAATTAGTGAGTAAGCTGATATTGTAATTTTAGATAGTGATAAGTTCTGTCAAGAAATTACACCAGGGAAGGGAATCAAGAGTGTTAGAAAGTGTAGGGGGCTCTTTGAGATAGGGCGGTCCACCAGGGCAGGCCTCTTTGAAGCTCTGAAACACCAGACCTCATCCTTTTAATTGCACTGATTCCTTTCTGGCATGTCATTTGATGAAATGAGCTGATTCCATCTGTGTTCTGAGGTTGGATGTGTCATCTTGTTTATTTCAACAATTTCAGTTCAGTCATTGGCGTGTAAACTGGAAGGAGACACTGTTGGCTTCAGGAAGAAAACTGAGCCTGACTGTTCTCCATAAGGAGGTGACTGATGTTTCCAGCAGCCTCTTCTGCCTCTCCTACTGTCTTTGTCATCTAGTGCTGCTATAACAGAAATACCACAAGTGGATGGCTTTCACAAAGAGAAATTTATTTTCTCACAGTCTAGTAGGCTAGAAGTCCAAATTTAGGCATGAACTCCAGGGCAAGGCTTTCTGTCTTTGTTGGCTCTGGAGGAAAGTCCTTCTTGTCAATCTTCCCCTGGACTAGGAGCTTCTCTCCACAGGAACCCTGGGTCTAAAGGACGTGTTCTGCTCCTGGTGCTTCTTTTTTGGTGGTATGAGGTCCCCAACTCTCTGCTTGCTTCCCTTTCCTTTTTACCTCTTGAAAGATAAAAGGTGGTACAAGCCACACCCCAGGGAAACTCCCTTTACATTGGATCTGGGAAGTAACCTGGGTAAGGGTGTTACAATCCCACCCTAATCCTCTTTAACATAAAATTACAATCACAAAATGGAGGTTGGCCATACAATACTGGGAATCATGGCCCAGTCAAATTGATACACATATTTTTTGGGGGACATAATTCAATCCATGACACCCACCTTCTCCTCAGCCTCAGCCTCAGCCTCAGCTTTCTCTTTTGGTTGGGGTTGAAGATGAGAATGACTTTCACTTTCTTGTAACAGGACACAATGTGGCTCTCATTTAACAGCATGCAACTACACTGCAGCATATTCTTCAAATTTCAAAAATGCACCAGGTTGTTTTCTTGGAGCTTATTTTGTCTTCATAACTGTTCTGTAAGTCCCTAGTCTTTTCGATGAGTGTCCTATGTCCCAGAGCTAGTAATAGCAATGAGAGCTACTCATACTGACTACCTATTCTGTACCAGGGATGGGGCATATTATTTTACCACATAATAGCTCTAATTTTTCTGGGAGACAAATATTAATATACTCATTATACCTTAAAGGAAGTTAAAGCTGGAGAGATTAAAAGACTTAGCCAATCTGTACAAAGCCAACAGCCAACATCACTCTAAATGGAGAGAGCCTGAAAGCATTTCCCTTGAGAACAGGAACCAGACAAGGATGCCCTTTATCACCACTCTTATTCACCATTGTGCTAGAGGTCTTAGCCAGAGCAATTAGGCTAGACAAAGAAATAAAGGACATCCGGATTGGCAAGGAAGAAGTAAAATTATCTCTATTTGCAGATGACATGATCTTATACACATAAAACCCTAAGGAATCCACCAGAAAACTACTGAAACTAATAGAAGAGTTTGGCAGAGTCTCAGGTTATGAGATAAACATACAAAAATCACTGGGATTCCTCTACATCAACAAAAAGAACATGGAAGAGGAAATCACCAAATCAATACCATTCACAGTAGTCCCCAAGAAGATAAATAACTTAGGAATAAATCTTACCAAAGATGTAAAAGACTCATACAAAGAAAACTACAAAGTACTAGTGCAAGAAACTAAAAAGGACCTACATAAGTGGAAAAACATACCTTGCTCATGGATAGGAAGACTTAACATAGTAAAAATGTCTATTCTACCAAAAGCCATCTATACTTACAATGCACTTCCAATCCAAATTCCAATGACATTTTTTAATGCGATGGAGAAACAAATCACCAACTTCATATGGAAGGGAAAGAAGCCCTGGATAAGTAAAGCATTACTGAAAAAGAAGAAGAAAGTGGGAGGCCTCACTCTACCTGATTTTAGAACCTATTATACAGCCACAGTAGTCAAAACAGCCTGGTACTGGTACAACAACAGGCACATAGACCAATGGAACAGAATTGAGAACCCAGATATAAATCCATCGACATATGAGCAGCTGATATTTGACAAAGGCCTAGTGTCAGTTAATTGGGGAAAAGATAGTCTTTTTAACAAATGGTGCTGGCATAACTGGATATCCATTTGCAAAAAAATGAAACAGGACCCATACCTCACACCATGCACAAAAACTAACTCCAAGTGGATCAAAGACGTAAACATAAAGACTAAAACGATAAAGATCATGGAAGAAAAAATAGGGACAATGTTAGGAGCCCTAATACAAGGCATAAACAGAATACAAAACATTCCCAAAAATGACGAAGAGAAACCAGATAACTGGGAGCTCCTAAAAATCAAACACCTATGCTCATCTAAAGACTTCACCAAAAGAGTAAAAAGACCACCTACAGACTGGGAAAGAATTTTCAGCTATGACATCTCCGACCAGCGCCTGATCTCTAAAATCTATATGATTTTGTTAAAACTCAACCACAAAAAGACAAACAACCCAATCAAAAATTGGGCAAAGGATATGAACACGCACTTCACTAAAGAAGATATTCAGGCAGCTAACAGATACATGAGAAAATGCTCTTGATCATTAGCCATTAGAGAAATGCAAATTAAAACCGCGATGAGATTCCATCTCACTCCAACGAGGCTGGCATTAATCCAAAAAACACAAAATAATAAATGTTGGAGAGTCTGTGGAGAGATTGGAACTCTTATACACTGCTGGTGGGAATGTAAAATGGTACAACCATTTTGGAAATCTATCTGGCGTTTTCTTAAAAAGTTAGAAATAGAACTACCATACAACCCAGCAATCCCACTCCTCGGAATATACCCTAGAGAAATAAGAGCCTTCACACAAACAGATATATGCACACCCATGTTTATGGCAGCTCTGTTTACAATAGCAAAAAGTTGGAAGCAACCAAGGTGTCCATCAACAGATGAATGGATAAATAAATTATGGTATATTCACACAGTGGAATACTATGCATCGATAAAGAACAGTGAGGAATCTGTGAAACATTTCATAACATGGAGGAACCTGGAAGCCATTATGCTGAGTGAAATTAGTCAGAGGCAAAAGGACAAATACTGTATAAGACCACTATTATAAGATCTTGAGAAACAGTATAAACTGAGAAGAACACATACTTTTGTGGTTACCAGCGGGGGAGGGAGGGAGGGTGGGAGAGGATTATTTATGGATTAGTTGGTAGATAAGAACTGCTTTAGGTGAAGGGAAGGACAATACTCAGTACACGGAAGGTCAGCTCAACTGGACTGGACCAAAAGCAAAGAAGTTTCCGGGATAAACTGAATGCTTCAAAGGTCAGCAGAGCAAGGGCAGGGGTTTGGGGACTATGGCTTAAGGGGACTTCTAAGTCAATTGGCAAAATAATTCTATTATGAAAACATTCTGCATCCCACTTTGAAATGTGGCTTCTGGGGTTTTAAATGCTAACAAGCGGCCATCTAAGATGCATCAATTAGTCTCAACCCACCTGGATCAAAGGAGAATGAAGAACACCAAGGTCACACGATAACTATGAGCCCAAGAGACAGAAAGGGCACATGAACCAGAGGCTTACATCATCCTGAGACCAGAAGAACTAGATGGTGCCTGGCCACAACCGATGACTGCCCTGACAGGGAGCACAACAGAGAACCCCTGAGGGAGCAGGAGAACAGTGGGATGCAGACCCCAAATTCTCCTAAAAAGACCAGACTTAATGGTCTGACTGAGACTAGAGGAATCCCGGCGGTCATGGTCCCCAAACCTTCTGTTGGCCCGGGACAGGAACCATTCCCGAAGACAGCTCATCAGACATGGAAGGGACTGGACAATGGGTTGGAGAGAGATGCTGACCAAGAGTGAGCTACTTGTATCAGGTGGACACTTGAGACTGTGTTGGGATCTCCTGTCTGGAGGGGAGATAGGAGGGTAGAGAAGGTTAGAAACCGGCAAAATTGTCACAAAAGGAGAGACTGGAAGGAGGGAGTGGGCTGACTCATTAGGGGGAGACTAAGTGGGAGTAAGATGTATATAAGCTTATATGTGACAGACTGACTTGATTTGTAAACTTTCACTTAAAGCACAATAAAAATTATTAAAAAAAAAAAAAAAGGACTTAGTCAAGTCATATAGGTACTAGGCATAATTTTCTGCCTGATCCAAAAATCTGTTCACTTTAGACTAAGCTATGGTCATTATGAAGATGAAACCAGTGGCGACACTTGGGTTTGACTTCCAGGACTCTATGATCTGAGGCAAGGAATAGTTGTGGGGCCAGAATTCAAACTCAGATCCCCAAATTACATCATAGATGAGAGGATGGACTGCGGGTGTCACACTGATCTATGTTTAAATCCTGGTTATAGCACTTGCTAGCAGTATATCTTAGTCATCTAGTGCTGCTGTAACAGAAATACCACAAGTGGATGGCTATAACAAAGAGAATTTATTTCTTCACAGTAAAGTAGGCTAAAAGTCCAAATTCAGGATGTCGGCTCCAGGGGAAGTTTTCCTGTCTGTGTTGGCTCTGGAGGACGGTCCCTGTCCTCAGTCTTCCCCTGGTGGAGGAGCTTCACAGGTGCAGGGATCCCAGGTCTAAAGGACACGCTCTGCTCCCAGTGCTGCTTTCTTGGCAGTACAAGGTCCCCTGTCTGCTGCTTCCCTTTCCTTTTTATCTCTTGAGAAATAAAAGGTGGTGCAGGCCACATCCCAGGGAAACTGTCTTTACTCTGAATCAGGGATGTGGCCTGGGTTAGGGTGTTATAATCCCACCCTAATCCCCTTTAACATAAAATTACAGTCACAAAATGGAAGAAAACCACATAATACTGCGAATCATGGCCTAGGCAAACTGATACACACAATTTTGGGGGGACTTTTTTTTTTAATTCAATCTATGACACAGCATGAATATGGAAAACTTATGTAGCTTTTCTGGCTCTCAATTTTCTCATCTGTAAAATGGACATAGTAAATACCTATGTCAAAGGATTATTTGGAGGAATTAAATAACATACGTAAGGTTTTTAGAGCAGTTCTTGGTGCATACAAAGCCGTCAATACATCCTAGCATTATTACTCCTTCCTTCCATGGCAGACACTAATGATTACCAGCCATCACCCACCCCACCCCTTTCCTTGCTAACAAAACCATGATTCTGCATAGCTCTCAGACAATCAAGATATCTGGTGGGCTTGGCCTCCTCTCCATCCCTGGAAGGTGTATCATGATTGGCCTAAACCAGTGGTTCTCAAAAATGACGTTCTTGCATGAGCAACATCAACATCACCTGGAAACTCATTGGAAATGCAGATTCTCAAGTCCCACCCAGACCTACTGAATCAGACACGCTGGGGGTGCGGCCCAGCAATCTGTGTTTTAACAAACTCTCTAGATGACTCTGATAGGGGCTAACTTGGAACCACTGATCTAAACCAGTTATAATAATCTTAGCCCCCTTTCCAATAATTAGATTAAGCATGGACAAATGACCCAGCCTTGGCTAATAGGACCTCAGAAGTTAGGTGAGGGGTGGGACTAAAGTTTTCTGTGCTAATTGAAAGAGGTCCAGGGAAGGAGTTGCCTTCTTCTCTGTTGGATGATATTTGTTGTGCATGTGACAATTGGCACTAATCCTGTCACCTTGCAACTATGGAGATGATATTTCCTTTTTTAAGAAAGGTAAAAAATATCCAGGTCTTCGTTGATGCTGCTTAACTGCTGGATAAGCCAACTTTCAGACTTCTTATTACGTGCAATAATAAATGTCATTAATGTTTAAGTCACTTTGAATTGGGTTTTCTTATTTGCAGCTGAGTGTAAACTCACTGATATCTCCATATGATGAAGTTGTCTCTTATGTAAACCAGTGCTCTTTGGAATGTAGAAAGATTATGGTGCACTGAAAATGTGGGCTTTAATTATTTTATTTATCTTTTTCTCTGTGTTGGTGGTAGAGGGGCAAAGCACCCATTTCTTTTTCCTTTTGGACTCTGAATGAGCCAAGAAGATACCAAACACTGGATGAAAACACAGTTGTTCATATATATCCAATGATCTGGATATTTTACTGTTGAAAATGAAATATATGGAGTACAAAGCAGTGTTTTTATTTTTCAGCTGTATTTTGGCATTATATGGAAGTCCATATGAAACAAGACCAGGATCACCCAAGAGGAAAATTTGACATGGACATCATTAACAAGCTGTCCTGCCCCTGTAGCAATTAATTCCTCCATTTATTCAATCATTCAAAAAATTATTAATTGAATATGACCATGTGCAGGACAGTGTACTAGGTATAAAAAAACCTAAACTAAAAGTATAGGAGTGTAATTAACACTTTTTTTTTTCTGTGTAAGTGTAACTTCATTGACTTAAAGACAGTCTTTGTCTTCTGGGAGCATACACTTTAATAGTGAGCAAATATTATGTAAAACAAGTTGACATGGTGAGTGTCTTAGGCTGGGTTGTTAAGAGAAGAAAAACCAGTAAAGCACATAAATATACATAGAGAGAGGGATTTATATCAAGGAAATGGCTCACTTGATTGTAGAGGCTGGGACATCCCAAATCTGTCAATCAGGATAGAGGCTTTTCTAGAGTCACCTAGCTGCAGCGGCTGTCAAACCCAAGACTGGCAGGTCATGGAGAGCAGGGCTCTTGCTCTCAGGCTGTGAAGATCAATGAATCCCAAGATTGGCAGGCAAGACTGAAAGGCTTCTCCCAATTCAGGTAGCTGCAGGGGCTGGCCAACTTAAGATTGACAGGTTGGAGAGTAGGGCTCCTGTTCTCAGGCTGTGAAGATCTATAAATCCCAAGACCAGCAGATAAGCTGATAGTTCAAGTCCCAGGAGCCGGAGGTCAGATGAACAGGAGGCAGCTGCAGGATTCAGAGTGGCCAAAAAACGCAGAATGCCTGCTTATATTAGGAGGCAGCCCACACCCCCAAGGAAATGCCCTTTCAACGGATTGGCTACTCACAGCAGATTCCATCATGGGCGTGATCACATATAAGCACTGAGAATCATGGCTTAGCCAAGTTGACACACAATCTTAACCAACACAGTAGGGGCTGGCGTGGTGTTAGTGGGGGCATGAATCAGGAGCTGCCATTTATTTAGTTATTCAGCATATACTCTTTGTGTGTTTAATGGCACCAGATGCTGTTTCAGACTTGGAGGGTATGGTAATGAGCATGACCAGCCATGGACCCTACTCTCAGGAAGCTTACAGTCTAGTAGAAGTGAAAGACATGGACCCATAAACACACATAAATATACAATTATAAATTCAGATAATGCTATGGAGGAAAAGAAAAGTGTGTTGTAAGAGAGAGGAACTGGGGTGATGTGATTACATTGGGGCATCAGGAAAGGACTAGCTGAGGATGTGACATGCAAGCTGAGACCTGAAGAGTGAGTGGGACTGAGCTTGATGAAGTTTGGGGGGATGAGGAGCAGGAAAGATTAGAAAAGTCTTCTTAAAGGAAGTGGCACGTGACTTGAGCCTTAGAGGTCAAACCAGTATGGTAAAAAAAAATGTGTGTATGTGTGTACCTGAGGAAGACTGTAAGGAATACATCAAAATGCTAATAGAATTTCATCTCTGAGTAATGGGATTATTTGTACTTTTAGTTTTCTTGTTTCTATTTTTCTTATTGTCTTTTCTATGTACATAATTTGTAATAAAAAGTTACTTAAACAGTAATAATAAAAGAAAAAAAGAGATAAGTGGGTATTTTCCAAACAAGCAGTGATGGGGTTAGGCTTCTTGGACGAAATGTCTAATGATCTATTTCCAAAAAATCAGCCATTGAAACAACGCCCTGTGGAGCACAGTTCTATATGGGATCACTATGAGTAGGAATCGACTCGACAGCAACTGGTCTTTTTGTTGTTGTTATAGTGTGTGTATGGGAGAAGTAGCATTTCCAGGCAGAGGAAATGGCTTAGGCTACAGCTTGGAGTGTTTAAATAGCTGCTAGTTACCAGTAACTAGTTATTACTAACATCTTAGAGTAGCATGGCAGTAGGTGTGGGCTGAGAGATGAGACAGGAAAGTAGGACCGAGGTCAGTTCCTGGAGGACATGTGTCATCAGGAAGAGTTTTGTGTTCATCCTGTAGTTGATGGGAGGTAAGATGGAAAAAAAAAAATTTTTTTTTTTTTTTAAGATGATCAGGTATGTATTTTAGAGATACCCACCTGGTGATAGTGTGGAGATACATGAGGCCACTACAGTCACAAGGTGAACAACATTGGATGGGGCAGGAGAAGGTTCTTTTCTTAAAGTGGTATATTCAAGTGGGGTTTATTCTCAGCTGCTTTCTATGGCTCATTTGGGAACAAATTGGCAGTTCTTGTCTGTGTAGACCAACGTGACTGACTTGACTGATTAAAATACTGAATTCAAGATTAATTTGACCAGTCTGATGCCAAATAACTGAGTGGGTGAAATTCTTTAGGTTTCAGCCATGTATTTCCATGGACCTCAGACCCACCTCCCCTTTTTGCTGTCTTCTCCATGGGTCTTGTGTGGATCTTAAAAAGAGCATACCTGTCCTTTTCTTCCCTTTGCGAGAGATCAGAATGGGGTAATGTCTGTAGAATGATTGGTTTCCCCAGACACAAGTACTGCTGAAATATAAACTGTCATTATTTTCTCTGATACCAGCGTTTTGGGCAGGTTTCAATTTTTTCTATTCATTTCAACCAAATTTGGGGTCTCCATGACTACAATAGAAGCACAGAAGGAAAAGAATACTTTTATATTGGAACATCCTAAGTGGTATTGTTTATTGTAAAATGTGGATATTTTAAAGGATGCCCACATTTTTAAAAGGTGTAAACGCTGTTCATGTGGTGTTCCCAGCCAGGGACGTTTTTGTGTTCTAGCCGTGGGCGCTATGTGAACACGATGAGCAGATATATCAATAAGTACTCCAGAAACAGGCTGGAAAGATGGTTAAATTTCATGATAGAGCTCAGATGAAACAAGAAGTGTTTATTTACTTAGCTGCTAGGGCTGTCTTTGACCTGAGTTCTGAGGTCAAATGTGGCCGTGAATTGAGGTCCAAGTACCCGTATAAGTTTATATTCTGAAGCTCTGAGTAAAAACTTCAAGAAAAATCTGTTGAGTTTTTGTGAGTCCCTGAGTGGTGCACATGTTTAATGTACTCATTTGCTAACCAAAAGTTTGGAGGTTAGAATTCACCTAGAGGCCATTCAGAAGAAAGGGCCTGGTGATCTACTTCTGAAAATCCAGCCCCTGAAAACCCTACACAGTGAAGCTCTGCTCTGACACCCCTGAGTTTGCAGTAAGTCAGAATTGACTCAACGGGAACTTGGTTTTTTATGGATGGAAGACCAGGCTTCCTAGCATAATTAGGAGATGAAAAGAAGTATAGCAACCTTTTCTAAGAGGCAACAGGCATGTTTGAGGCTTTGAAGTTAGGCAGATTTGAGTTTCAGCCCTGCCATTTACTATCTGTATGACCTTGGACAGGTCACTTAACACCCCAGACTTAGATTTCTTCATCTGTTAAACAGGAGTAACAAAGCCCATCTTGCAGGGTTATTATAGGAGAATAAATAAGATAATGTTTATGAAGTTCCTGGCATTTGATAAACTAAAAAAACCCAAACCCATTGCCATTGAGTCAATTCCAACTCATAGTGCCCCTATAGGACAGAGTAGAAGTGCCCCATAGGGTTTCCAAGGCTGTAATCTTTTACTGAAGCAGACTGCCACATCTCTCTCCCAAGGAGGGACTTCTTGGTTAGCAGCCAAGTGCTTAACCACGGCACCACTAGGCAAGCCTCAAAAATTGTTGCCCTTACTGTTAATATCTGTACTCTGAAGCTACAGGGAGGTATGTATGCAGCTGATTAAGAGTTCTGATTTCTAACCACAATACAAATTAGAAGTGTTAAGGTGGTAGAAAGCAAAGGAGGAAAGTTGGGATTAGCATGGTGGAAGCCCAGGTTTAGGTTTCTTCAAGGAGCTGAGATCCCAGGCCCTATGCAGCACCTGGAGATTTTTGGAATTTAGCCGGGCCTGGGCCAATGTGTTCCTGGCTGTCAGTGCTGATGCCACGTCCTCTGGCTCCCCACAGATGAAGGTTAGGGTATGCCAGGCTGCGGCCACATCACTTGGCTGGAAGGTTCCATGGCTCAAGACGGGGCCAATGCTGGCCAAGCCTGGTCCACTGAGTTAGCTATCTTGATATTTGTTGCCGGTGTGTGTTCCCAGCCATTTCTCAGCCCTCCTTTCCTCCCTCCTGGGACTTGTCCTAGTCAGGTGTTCTGCTTCCAGTCAGGTACCAGCTGGTGTCCTATTTTGGTTCTCAGCTTAAGGATGGCAATCCTCTGAAAAGGTAAAGTACCCACTGACAAGGTGGGGCCTGTGCCATTTTGACGAGGTTTCTTGGGAAGTAGAAGAATGACATTTCAGTGGCAGAATGATAGGCAACAGGTTGATCTTTTGAGTCAGGGGGCTCTCTCTGACTCTTGTGATTGGAATACATCACGGTGCAGTAGCCACGCACTCTACTCAGAAGGCCGGTCCTTGCCAGGAATCGTGTTTTTAACTGTTACCTGGAGGAGGTAAATACTCTGTGGGTGGGTCAGTACAGAGGCACTGCCTCATCACCCTTCGTCTCTGGCTTGATGCACTTTGGTCTGGCAGTGACTTCATTTGCAGATCCAGGTGCTTGTGTGTGATACAATCCGGGGGCTTGTCCACCTGCCTAACTCAGGAATCCCAGGCAAGGTGATATCTCTGCCGGTGCCTGCACTTCCTGCATTGTGACTCACACCTGTGATTGCTGTAAAGCCGTCTTTGGTTTCCTGACTCTCGCTCCATACTGCCATGAAGATGCTGGGGAAAGGTTCAGGGGACCAGGGCAAAAAGTGCTCTGTAACCAGGGAATAATATTCCTATGGGAAGCTTTTTCTCAGAGTTTAGCTTTGTTGATTTTCAAGACAATGTGGAAATAGTATTACTACTGGCTACATTTATTACTGTCTGTGTGCCAAGCATGTGTTAAACCCTTTTTGTGGTGTAGTAGGCACCTGTTGCTTTTGCTTGTCCTGTATTCCTCCTTGTCTTCTGGAAGCAGCACCTTGATTTTCCTATTGGAACCACCCATCCTCTGATGCTTGTAATCCTTGTGGGCCTGTCAATCAAAGTTCTGTGCCCCCTCACCAATAAAGAGGATGGGTGTGTGACCTGTGCTAAACCAATCAGACTCTCTACCTTGGAAATATGAAGCTTGAATTGAGTGAAACAAGAAAGGAAAAATAATTGAAGTTGATTAATTCTGACAGGGGTACCCTGAAGAGATTATCCATTGCTTTCTGTAACCCAGAATCCTGGTGCTTCCCTGATCTCTACCTTTTCTGGGGCCTGAAGGTTCAGTTTTTCTATTGAATCTTGGAAGCATCTTATTGGTTAAGTTGTCCAGAATTGGTCTCTGTTGCTTGCAACCAAAGGATTCTGTTTCACATTTATTTGACACAATGATTCTAAGGGATAGATAATTTTTATTATCTCCATTTTACAGATGAGAAAACTGAGGTAAAGAGAGGTTAAAGTTTCCTGAGTTCACAAAGCAAGTAAGGTTGAGTGGTGAGAGTCAAAAAAAAAAAAAAAAAAAAAATTAGCCTGAAAATAGTTTGCAACTCAGTACTTTTATCTTAAAGACAGAGAATAGAGATACTTGTCAGAACATTATATTCCAGTTCGGCAGATGAGTGCCAATGAGATATAGTGTCATCCAGTGGCAAACCTGGTACAACCCATGTCACGTGCTCAGGTAAAATAGTCTGCCCTATGAGGTCATTTACAATGCATTAAAAGCCAAGGAAACTCAGTCCCTGGGTTCTAAAGGTGATTATGTGTACTGTGCTGCATTGGTGTGGAGACGGTAATCAGAGATAGGTAATTGTATTCGACTGACTCTGGTGAGCTTGAGCCAAGTGTATTCTACCCAAGCGGATGGGCGTATGTGTATGTGTGTTGTGTACGTGTGTGTAAACATCCTAGCTCGGATTCTCGAGCCTTTTCTGTCATAAGCACGTATGCCTGGCCTTTGCTGAGCAAAGAGAGAAGGACTGAGGAGAGAGAAATTGGCTCAAGTAGAAATTATGAGACCCAGGCCCTAGGTTTTCCCACTAAGGAATAAGACCCATAAAGTTGGAAAAGTGAGAGAAGGTTAGAAAGTGCCTCAAAAGGGATGAAAAACAAACAAACCTCACATTCATAAAAGCTCATCTACAGAAGTAGGAGGAAAACCAGAAAAAGGTAGAGTTACTAAAACCACAGAAAGAAACACCAAGAAGTGTGGATGGTGCATGGAAAATGAGCAGAGGCACTTGGGTTAGGCTGCTCTTTCTAGATCAGAGCATGCCCAATTTCCTAGCATACCACCCAGGTAATTCTTTCCCTTTCCCTATTTTTTGCCTGCTTGGAAGGATCCAGGGGATCTGTGAGTCAGCGAGCAATGTTGGGAGCAACAGGGTCTCTGTGGATGTTCAGAGGCACCAACTCATGCATGAGGTCGAACAGGAAGTGGCTTCGTGCTGACACACAGCTCATAGAGGGCGGGGCAGGAGCTGGCGGTAGCCCTGAGCCTTGCTCCCCTTGCGGCCCAAACTTGCTTCCTGGACCTTGAAGGTTGTGGTTCTTGGCAGAGTCTGAGGGCCTTAGCATGCAAGGACACAATCGGCCTCTGTCTGGGAGCCAGGCCGGTGGCAGAAGTTGGAGCTGTGCTAAGACATGCACAGCTAAAATTATCTTGCCCTTATTTCTGCAGCTGAGAGACACACACTGTGAAAGTCATGGATATTATGCTGTCAGTCCACTGATGGCTTCAAACCCCTTGTCTGAGCCATTGTTTCATCTCATGGCCAGGGGAGCCCAGGCATGCCTCCACAGAGAGGGCTGCTTTCCAGCTCAGGGGCTGACGGCAGCTGGGAGCAAGGCTGCCTGTCCTTCATGCAACTCCTTGAAGGACACCATGAGACTTAGGCCAGGCTTTCCTTTCCACTGCCACCTGGGAGGGTGAGCCCAGCCCAAATTCTGTTGTCAGGTCACATCGTGAAGGAGTAAGACCCAAGTGGAAGATGCACAGAGGGAAGCAGACCTTCTCCTGGTGAGTCCTTGACTTTCTACCCAAGACTGCTGCTCCTTAACCTATTGGTAGGAGCCCTGGTGACGCGGTGTTCAAGGACTCAGCTGCTAACAGAAAAGTTGGTGGTTTGAGCCCAACAGCTGCTCTGTGGGAGAAAGACCTGGCGATCTGCTCTTGTAAAGATTATAGCCTTGGAAACCCAATGGGGCAGTTCTACCCTGTCCTATAAGGTCACTGTGAGTCAGAATCAACTCAATGGCACACAACAACAACAACACAACAGTGAGCTATTGGTTAAGAGCTGGGAGCCAGACTGCCTGGGTTGAGTTTCATTTTCACTACTTACAAATCATGTGATCTTGGCTTATCACTTAATCTTGCTAAGCCTCTGTTTTGTCATCTGTACAATGGGAGTAATAATCAAACCTACCTCATGGGTTCTTGTGAGGATCAAAAGAAATAATCTGTATAAAGAGTGTAGCACCATGCAGGCATATAGAAATTGCCAATAAATGTTATTTATTGATGATGATGATTTATTTATTGTATGCTGAGCAAAGAATCCAAGAAGCTGGACTATATGAAGAAGGAAGGGGCATCAGGATTGGAGGAAGGCTTATTAACAACCTGTGTTATGCAGAAGACACAACCTTGCTTGCTGAAAGTGAAGAGGACTTGAAGCACTTACTGATGAAAATCAAAGACCACAGCCTTCATCATGGATTACACTTCAACATAAAGAAAGCAAAAATCCTCACAACTGGACAATAAGCAACATCATGATAAATGGAGAAAAGATTGAAGTTGCCAAGGATTTCATTTTACTGGAATCCACAATCAACACCTGTGGAAGCAGCAGTCAAGAAATCAAAAGATGCATGGTGTCGGGCAAATCTGCTGCAAAAGACCTCCTTAAAGTGTTGAAAAGTAAAGATGTCGCCTTGAAGACTAAGGTGTGCCTGACCCAAGCCATGGTATTTTCAATTGCATAATATGCACCAAAAACTGGACAATGAATAAGGAAGACAGAAGAAGAACTGACGCTTTTGAATTGTGGTGTTGGGGAAGAATATTGAATATACCACAGACTGCCAAAAGAGTGAACAAATCTGTCTTGGAAGAAGTATAACCAGAATGCTCCTTAGAAGCAAGGATGTCGAGACCGTGTCTTACATACTTTGGAATGTTGGTCAGGAGGGATCAGTCCCTGGAGAAGGACATCATGCTCGGTAAAGTAGAGGGTCAGCAAAAAGGAGGAAGACCCTTAGCGAGGTGGATTAACACAGTGGCAGCAACAATGGCCTCAAGCATAGTAAGGATTGATAAGATGACGCAGGATGGGGCAGTGTTTCTTTCTGTTGTACATAGGGTCACTACGAGTTGGAACCAACTTGATGGCACTTAACAACAACAACATTGATGATGATGATGATGATTAGATAGTTGTCTTAAGTGTCTCTGCCCTGAGAATTTTCCTAGCCCTACCATGGAGATCATCTGACTCCAAGTTAGGATGCTGTTGGAATAAATCTCTTGGTGGGGGAAGGGGAGCTCAGGGAAGTGAATAAGGATGGTTTGGCAAAAATTAAAATTAAATTCTTCAAGACTCTTGGCACATCCTATCTTGTTTTCTCCTTGGATTTGAACTTCCAGGTTCACAGCCAAGCTCAGATGGCCAAACTTCTTCGAAAGCTGGCTCAAATTCCAGTTGGCTCCAGTGTTCTCAGTTGGCAGGAGGCCACATTTCTCAGCTGGGCCAGCTCTGGGCAAAGCGAAGTGAATACAGTTGTCTGCCTCTCTAGTCTCCTTCCTTAAGGCTTTCTTTTACAATAGTTGTGTTCTATCAAGCACGTGGGATCTAGGTGAAAATGTCAAGGATTTCATTTTACTTGGATCCACAATCTACACCCATGGAAGCAGCAGTCAAAAAATCAAACAATGCATTGCGTTGGGCAAATCTCCTGCAAAAGACCTCTTTCAAGTGTTAAAAAGCAAAGATGTCACCTTGAATATTAAAGTACAGTTGACCCAAGCCATGGTATTTTCAGTTACCTTGTACACATGTGAAAACCCTGGTGTTGTAATGGTTAAGTGCTGTGGCTGGTAACCAAAAGGTTGGCAGTTCCACTCTACCAGGTGCTCCTTGGAAACTCTATGGGGCAGTTCTACTTTATCCTGTAGAGTCTCTATGAGTGGGAACCAAGTCGATGGCAATGGGCTTTTTTTTTTTTTTCATATGCATGCAAAAACTGGACAATGACTAAGGATGATTGAAGAAGAATTATTGCATTTTAATTGTGGTATTGGGGAAGAATATTGAATGTACCATGGACTGCTGGAAGAATGAAGAAATCTGTCTTGGAAGAAATACAGCCAGAATGCTCCTTGGAAGCAATGATGGTGAGTCTTTGTCTCACTTAGGACATGTTACCAGGAGGGACCAATCCCTAGAGAAGGACATCATGCTTGGAACAGCAGAGGATCAGCAAAAAAGAGGAAGACCCTCAATGAGATGGATTGACACAGTGGCTGCAACATTGGGCTCAAACATAGCAACAATTGTGAGGATGGTGTACCCGAAATCCATTGCCATTGAGTCAGTTCCAAATCATAGTGGCCCTATAGGAAGAAGTAGAGCTGCCCCATAGAGTTTCCAAGGAGTGCCTGATGGTTTTGAACCGCCAACCTTTGGGTTAGCAGCCGTAGCACTTAACCACTAAGCCACCAGGGTTTCCAAGGATGGTGTTGGACTAGGCAATGTTTCAAGTCAGAAGGGACTTGATGGCATCTAAAAACAACAACAAATTTACATTGACGTGTAAATGACCGACCCACCTGAAGTGTTACCTCTTCAGGGGAATTTGGATATTGATATAAAATAATATACTCCCATGTTAATTCCAAAAGTTAACCCATGAGTGGGGAAGGCATCTGGGGCCTCAAGTCTTCCTACTTAGGTGGTTAATTATCTGCTCGAGCCTGGTCTCCGTCATCCCTGGGTGGTGCAGTTAATGCTCTGCGCTGCTAACCAAAAGGTTGGAAGTTGGAGTCCACTCATGGTTCCTTAGAAGAAAGGCTTGGCAGTCTGCCTCTGAAAAATCCGCCATTGTAAACCCTGTGGAGCACAGTTCTACTTTACCATACATGGGGTCACCACGAGTTGAAGTTGCCTTGAGGGCAACTAATTTTTAACCTGGTCTTCAAATCTCTCTCAGAATCTCAGCCCTAGCAGGTGGCATTATTAGCAGCATTGGTTGACCAGGGGAGCCAAATTATCATTCTGATTTATAAGATGTATCTCTGAAAACTTTCTCTGGGATACTGGGGCATTGAATCTGGCAGTGAGGAGAGGGCTTATTTGCTCTAATATCCTCTGCCCCGTACCCCTCAACTTGCTCCTAAAACTTCCTTCATTTACAGGAGAAGCTGTTGACGATGTAGGAGGCTGCTGACTCTCTCGCTGTATCAGGGAGACGAGAGGCATTTCTGGGAATGTGAAAACCACTACAAGAACTGGAAGGGAGCTGACAACTCCCCGATACATAGCCGTGTTTAAAAAAGAACTTCACACTGCTCATTCCTTGTCTTTTTATTTGTCATTTGCCTGTACATGATGTAAATATGTACTCTTTAGTATTGATTCAGTGAGTATCATGGGATCATTTCTAAGGCTTTCTGCTTCATGCTTACATATATCAATGCTGTATATATATTTTTTTACATTTTATTATTTTTTTATATTCTAGACAAAGTGGCTTTTTTTTTTAAACTGTGATACAGAGTAAGAAATGTGTATCTTCTTCATGTCCACATGTATATGCATACATGTATGTTGCTTCACATAACAATACTTAGCCCTCACTATTGTAAAACTGCTGCTTGCAGCCTCCAGAATTATTTCACTGATTTCGTAGGTCACAGCCTGCAGTTAGAAGGCTGGGCTCCTGTTTGCACCTGGCTCTGCACAAAGCACAAACCAGCATGTGTGGCCCTAGTGCCTCTGATGATGGTGCTGCTAATTACAGTGTTCGCGCTTGGTAATCCTGGCTGTCGGTGCCTTTTGCGAATTCTTCACTCATCCCTGGCGTGTGCCACTCTCGCTCCCAGCAGTACAGCAAGGACACCTTGGGTCTGAGGAAGCCTCAGCCAGGAGCAGGGGAAGTGAGGGTAGGTCTGGGATTCACACCCAGCAAGTAACACACACAAAGTATCACCACATCACCAATTTCTCTTTCTGTAGTGGAAATGGGAATGGAAAAGGAACCAGTTTTAGGGAGAAGAATCTGGGTGAAGGGCTAGTACTGTGGAGCTACACTTTTGTTCCACTCTTGGTATAGGTCCAAGATGGTCCCTCGCCCCCTTACCTTTTCTTCCGAAGTTGGCATATTTTCTTTCTGTGGAGGACTGAATCTGGGAAGGCTTCTGCCTATTGGTGCAGTGGTTGAGACCTATGGCTGCTAACCAAAAGGTCAGCAGTTCGAATCCACCAGCCGCTCCTTGGAAACCCTATGGGGCAGTTCTACTCTGTCCTATTGGGTTGCTATGAGCCAGAATAAACTCAATGACAACAGGTTTTTTTGTTTGGTTTTGTTTTCTGCCTCTGGAAGGATGGTGTAACATAAATTCCAGGAATAGGGATATAAACTAAAAGGAAGGCCTGTGACAGAGCTTCCCTGGAGATGGTTTCATTGAGGACAACTTGAGGCTTTCAGTATTTGCTTCCCCAGTGATGAACCCTTCAATAAACTGAACAAGCCATCTCAGACTACAACCTCTCTAACCCATTGTCATGAACTCTCATGTACCCTGAGAAAGTTGTCCTCGGCTGTTTTATGCAATCTGAGAAACTTGTATGTTATACAACCAAGAAACACAGAGAACTGCAGTTATGGTTACAAGTGGAATCACTATTTCTTTGAGACCCTTTCAATCCAAAGGCACCTGGACCCTTTGAATATTTGGGTTAAAAACAGTGCTATTGAGGCTCCTATTTAGAGGCATAGTGAACTCTCAGTTGTGTAAATGTCAAGTTTTTATGTACTGTCTTTCTAAGAACATGGCAAACGGCTTTAGGGCAGAGGCTCTATCTCATTCCTACTTTATACCTCTTACAAAACTGAGCACCATGTCGTACTGTTTGTTGATGTTCAATAAGTATTTGTTAACTGAATGATACAATCTGTGGTTTAACTCCTACAAATTTTTTTTCTAACCGACTTTTCTCAACACTCAGCCCACTCCTTGTATACCTCCCTGACTTACCCAAAGATGGCAAATCTACTGTGAAATTCATACATACAGACAAATGTAGGCCAAAGGCAAATTTAAGTGATTTTTAGAATCGTCTGCGGTTATTACACGTGACCTTGCCTGCTCCAGTTTTTACAGATAATCAGGTTATAGTTGATATTGGTTCTGTGTTTCTGCGTTAGGACGGAGGCATCAGGGTTGGGAAGAAGGTGGGACGATGCCATGGGCAAGGATTAGCAGAAAATAAAGTTATAAAAACCCTGGAGTTGTGGTGAGTTAAAGACATGCAAACAAAGGGGATGTTATTTTTCTTAACTGAAGTCTATGTAAATTCACCTCAGGCCACCCCTCCACGAACTCCAATTCCATCTGCTTTCTCACAAGTCTGGTTCAAGTTTGGAGTCGGGGGTTGGTAGGATTTGTGGGACCAAAGCAGTTTCTTATTCAGATTAGTGTGATCTCTTTTTAAGATGACACAGCTTTCTTAGGCCCCAGGGAATGGTTCTGGTTTACAGCTTTTGCTACCACATAGACATCTCTCCCAGAACTTTGGGCTACAGAAGGTATTCCTCCTTTTCAGAGGACAAGAGCAGGGAGGTTGGAGGTTGAAGCCTGGAGGGTAATGATCTTTGCACAATTTTAATCAGGCCACTGACTGTGAATTGGAATCACTAGTCATTGGAAGACTCAGTGGTGCTCAGTGAGGACCACAAATCCCTCTAGCTTGTCCAGCGTTGCGGAGTTGAATCCATACAGACTCATGGCAACCCCATGTGTGTCAGAACAGAACTGAGTTTTCAATGGCTGATGTTTTGGAAGTAAATTACCAGGATTTTCTTCTCAGGCATCTCTGGGTGGACTTGAACCTCCAACCTTTTGGAGCACATTAACTGTTCACACCACCCAGGGACTCCCTAACCAAACCAAATTAAAAAACAAACCCATTTCCACAGAGTCAATCCCAACTCACAGAGACCCTACAGGACAGAGTAGAACTGCCCCATAGGGTTCCAAGTCTGGAATCTTTATGGACTCAGACTGCCACTTCTTTCTCCTGCGGAGCAGCTGGTGGGTTCAAACCACCAACCTTTCTGTTAGCAGCCGAGAGCTTAACCACTGCACCGCCAAACCAAATAGGTACTCCAAAAAGATAATTTGCGGGATGAACAAATGAGTGAATTAATAAATGAAGTTATGGATTTCAAAGTACCCTTGCCCTTTTGTCATTTGTCTTCGCATTGCAGTGACCCAGTGCACTTCCATTTTGAGGAGATAATGTACTGGGTCACGTTCTCGCAGTCAGCTGGGCTATGAAGGCAAGTAATGGTAGGTGGGCACCTATTTGGTATAAGTAGAGGGGCAAATTTTTTCATCTCCCACAAAAGACTAAGTCACTGCTGAAAGACCCTCACCTGCAACAACATAATCACTTAGGGATTAGGCAGCAGAGTTGAGAATTAAATTTCTCTAGGAAGTAAGAGATAAAATATAAATATTTTACTTAGGATCGGATCTTTAACCCTTTCCTAATAGTTTATCAGGTTAGCTGGTCGATCCCTTTGTCAATAAGCATATGAAATATAAGACAGTTACTTTTAAAGCAGAAACCCAGCAGGGACAAGCTCTGAGGGCAGATGGCAGCTCAAGAATTTCAGCTCAGGGGTTGACGGGGCCTCTAAGGGGAGGCCCTCTGTCCATTTACGTAGGGGGCCCTCCTTCCCGGTTTTTCCTGTGCCTGGCCCCATGTCCGGCAGGAGGTCAAGGTCCTTCATAGCATTCAGTTACCAAGGTTGGTGGATATGATGGATGTATCTAAAATAAACTTGAGGTTAAGCCTGTAATTTTAGCAATCCTGGGAAACCCTGACGACATAGTGGTTAAAAGCTATGGCTGGTAACCAAAAGATCGGCGGTTTGAATCTACCAGGCGGTCCCCGGAAACTCTGTGGGGCTATGAGTCAGAATCGACATGATGGCAGTGAATTTTTTGGCGGGGGGTGGGTACTGCCAGTATCCCCCTAAGGAGTTCCTTGTTGGTACACCTTGAGGGGCAAAACGTTGCATTTGTCCCAAAGGAAAATTAGAAATAGATATGGCCCAAGGGAGGTGATATCTCTGACCTGCCTTTTCCTCTCTTTCTGACACCTTGCTGCCGGATTAAATTTCCTAAAATGCTGCTGTTACAATGTAACAGTTCTGATGGCTGCCTATTGCCCATCAACTCAAATTCCCATTCTTCCAGCACCTGTTCCACCAATTTTACTTATTTATTTGCCTCATTTTGGGACCATGTTACAGGTAGGGGATGTGAGGACCTAAATGTCATGTTTGACACGTTTAACAGGTTCACAAGAAAACATACCAAACACTTTAGGTGAATTTATATGACAAACTCTTTATAATAAATAACAATAAGTATAATTTACTCACTCAAATTGGGAAATCTAGAAAGAATACTAGACTGAGATTCAAAAAACTTGAATCCCAAGTTCTGCTATCTTACTCACTATAAGTCATTAGATAAATTGGTTCTTTGCTGGAGTCACAATTTCCTCAAAGGAAAGTAGCCCCTGGATTATTGTGCTGGTTAGATTTGATGATGTCTGTGAAAAGACTGTAAAGCATTTTCAAATACAAAATATCACCAGTTAACAAAAATTAGAGATTGCATCAATTTTTAAGTAAAGTGCTGTTTCAGTTCTTGTACTTAAAAATAAAAAAAGGTAAATCTAACAAAAGTGTTTGGTCTTCCTGAGACACCCATGACTTGTAGCAACTTCATTATTTCATGAAGGCTGCAGACATTAGAGGGGCCATTGGTGGTTCAGTGGTAGAATTCTCACCTTCTATGTGTTTTTTTTTTTATGTGGGAGATCCAGGTTCGATTCCCAGCCAGTGCACCTCGGACGCATTCACCGCCTGTCTGTCACTGGGGGCTTGTGTGTTGCTACGGTCCAATCCGCAAATGATCATGGGGATGGCGCTGGACCAGGCAATGTTTCATTCTGTTGTACGTGGGGTCCCTATGGGTCGGGGCCAACTCAATGGCAGCTAACAACAATAACACAAATTAGAAAGTGGAAGATGGGTCCTGTGTCTCCAACAGCCAGAGTTAGCTTGAGGCAGACCCTGGGGTCCACTGTGGAATACCAAGCTGGGACTGGCACTTCCTTTCTCTTGAAAGAGAAGCCAAGAAGAGTATAGCTCTTGGTTGCATTTTAAGGGTGTAAGGAGGAATGCTGAGGGGTAAGAGACTGGTGTGCTCATTAGAATATCCAGGGACAAAGTAACCCACTCAGTTGTAGAGTGTGTGAGGGGGGTGCTGGGGGGAGGGTTAAGTTGGGGTGAATGGTCACACCTGCTTCCTTCCATTTCCCAGGGCAAATGGCTTCAGCTGCTGCCCAGGAACAACAGTTTCATAAAAGCTTTTGAGAGTGGCTTTGAAAATGTGTCAGCCAATAGCTGAGCAGGACCCTGCCTAACAGCTGAGGGTCTCTCCCCCTCCTGGAGCAGAGAATGGGCAGCAGCAGATGGAGGCCTTTCTCTCCTTGGCTCTCAGGGCACATTGTTATGCACTCAGCACTCAGAAGCTGAGACCAAGATGCACTCTTCACACACTTTTACCCTTGTCCAAAGCTCTGGAAGGCTCTTGTAAGCCCCTCTGCAGCCTCCTTTGTGGGGTGCTAGGTGCAGATAACATCCAGAGCAGATACCCTGGAAGGGTTTGCTGTTCTATTAAATTTGCCTCGAGTCTTCTCATGTGTCATTAATCAAGCAGCTGAACTGTGCCGGAACTGCTGGAGCACAGCGTTCGTCACTGTCCTCGAGGGATCCATTTCTCTGGATCCCAGACCTTTTGACTACCAGAATAGAGATGTCCGTCCTGCCTGGAAGGCCCCAGGCCTGTACACATTGCTGGCCTTTCAAGGGTTCCCCCCCGCCCCGCTGCACCCTTCGCCTGGGATTTGAAAGCCCCGTTGCAATCCCCAGAGTTCCGTGAATCCCCTTGGATTCCTAAGGTCCCTGCAGCAAGGAAGCCAACTCTGGGGAGCCAAACACAGGGAGAAGAGCCCCCCACAGGGATCCAAATGGAAATTTCTGAAGACATAGTCATGTGGTCTGTGTCTGGCCTATTTTGTAAAATGGTTTCCAATTTCCCCGTGGCAAGGACCAACCCCCAAGGGGGCTGCAAGTTGGGAAAGTTCTTAGGCTTCCTTCCATCGGCCCCTATTCCACGAAGACTTTGGTCCCCAGGCTCATCCGTTCTCTCAGGGAGGTGGAAGGAGCTGTCTGTCAGGGGAAGTCAGCCTCCTCTCCCCTCCCCATCCCCTTCCACACGCACCGTGAAAGCTCCTTTGATTTCTAAATATTGAGCCTTGCCGAGAAACACCCATTCAGCCATGGTTCCCTTTTCAACGTCCTTAATCCTAGATGAAACAAATAAAGTGATGAGAGCTTGCCTCTCTGCTGATGTGAAAACCCTCTGGCCCAGGGATGGAGGCATGCAGGGTGATTAAAGTACAGCAGGGAGAGAGGGGGCATTTAATATGGAAGATGAATCAAAATGCACGAATCCTTACTCCCTGTGTGCAAGGACCTATCTTCTGCCTTAACCTTTTCAGAGTCATACAAAATCGTCTATTTTCACCCAAATAAATAGTTTCTGTCTCTCTGGGCTCTCTTCGCACATATACAATAAATGTCAGAGCACTCACATGGACATTTTCAATATACATAACTACACATTCATTACACAGCGGTGCGCACACAAGTGGCACACTCAGTGTTCTAATTCCCCCTGTTCTCCTTTGTGCAGTAAGCTCTGTGCTTATGAAGGAAGAATTGTTGCAAGGTTAAACACAATAACGACGAATGCCTGACTCCAGCTGGGATGAAGTTGCCCTTTTCTTACTTAGGGCTAGTGAGAGTCTGAACACTGATAAAGGAGTTTGCTCGGTAGAAAACTTCACCCTCACCTAAATAATGCTGCTGATTTTTTTCCTACTCAGAAGGAAACAAAAGACTTGGGGAAAGGGATCTGTGGTTTTCATTTTAGGGAAAAAATACTATGCATTAGGGAGGAGCGTTATGCTCCTTCTAGGGATGTATTGAATTATGTTTTCGGTTTCCCAGAGAGCAGGGATTATTTTTCTTCAAGGAGATTTCATGAAGAAGGTAATAATGAGTAGCTAACTTTACTGAATGTTTCTACAAGGCAGATGTTATCGTAAGAATCCAAGTATCAACTCATTTATGATCCCTGTTCTACTGCCAAGGAAACTGAGGTACAGCAGGGTTAAGTAACTTGTCTAAGGTCACACAGCTTTTAAGTGGTGGAGCTGGGATTCAAACCAAGGCAGTTTGGCTGCAGAGTCTGCCCTCTTCACTACTATGATCTACACATATGAATAAAACAAACTAACCAAACCAAACAAAAAAAAAACAAGCAAAACAATAACAAAATTATGTTGTTATTAGCTGCCATTGAGTCAACCCCCACTGGCTGATTTTTGGAAGTAGGTAGCCCTGCCTTTCTTAGCCTGGAAGCTCTGCCAAGACCTGTTCAGCATCGTAGCAACAACATGCACGCCTCCACGGACAGATGGGTGGTTAGCTGCATATGGTGGTTCATCGGCTGGAAATCGAACCTGGGTCTCCCACATGAAAGGTGAGAGTTCTGCCACTGAACCACTGATGCCTTATGACTGGATGATACTGGTTCCTTATTCAAAGACTATCAACCAATTTGTGGATTTTGCATCACTTTGGCTTCTTCCTTCTTTCTTTTTCTTTCTCCTCATTTTCTTGGCCAGCAGCTCCATGCCAGAGGGTAGCAAGGAAAGGGAGAGACACGGGAACTCAAATTCTTTCACTTTCAGTGAACTTTGGCCAGCCTAATAAAAGTCACATGAGTAAAACAGTCACAGCCAATGGTTTCTGCGTATGTCTGAATCCTGGTTATTTGTGCCATCCTTCTTGATATCACCAGTATTACTTCTAATACCCTGAATTGGACACATCAATGCACTGTAGCTTTTTGAAACCCTATCCATTCTCATGGCCTAATTTTTTCCTACTTCATTCTGAATCATTCTAATAAGTACTTGCTCAACTGGCATTTGGCAATAGAGCAGGGTAGCCCACTACAGCATTTTCTCAGTTATAAGATTCCATCAGTTGAAAGCTGCATTAGATTTTTAATACAGGTATTGGGTGGGGGGGCATTAATGGGTGGCAATAACCATACCACGTTATAGGTACTTGCTAATTATAAGACATCTTGGTTGTAGAAATATCAAAATGTGAGGAAAAAATATTCTAGAATTGAGAAAATACAGTATTTTGTTCTTGCCTTTCAGCAAGGAATAAGCCTTGTTAAGGTAGCATTTTGTAAGGGTTCGTCTTATGTGGTCTGCCCTCTCTGGGTATCAGAATTTTGATTACAGTTGTCAGCTGGAGTTCAGCCTGGTTCAGATATCTATTTTTAACAATAGCTGAAGGGGTTCTTTTTTATTTCAGGACAAGAGAAGGATTACTTAAGAATAAAGGAGCTGACTTATGGAAGGGGTCTGAATCTCCTTCTTGTTAGGAAGGGACTGGCTTATCTGAATCTCCTTCTTGTTAAGAAGGGGCTGGCTTCAGGGGTTGCTCCCTAATGGGCTGGAAATTGGATGGAGATTTCTATCTGAGGCAGCAGGGTTGGGGATGTCAGATAAGTGAGCCAGGTCTGAGATCATCAGGGAAAGCTGAGAGATGCCAACTCTAGAAATAAATCCAAGTACCAAGATTCTGGTAGATTCATCATAAAAATAGCCCCAACTCTCTGCCTCTCCTTACATCCATCCTTTTATAATGTATCTATGCAGCTTTTCTCATCAAGATATGGAGTCTGTTTCCCCACCCCTTGAATCTGGACTGCCTTTATGACTTGGTTTGACCAATAAGATGTGGCAGAAGTTATGTTATGCCAGCTCCATGTATCTGAGAAGGGTTTAATATCCAGAACATATAAGAAATTTATACAACTCAACAACAAAAAGACAAACAACCCAATTAAAAAATAAGCAAAGGACTTAGACATTTCCAAAGAAAACTGATAAATGGCCAACAAGCACATGAAAAGTTGCTCAACATCATTAGTCATTAAACCAAACCAAACCAGTTGCCACTGAGTCAACTCCAACTCATGGTGATCCCGTGTATGTCAGAGTAGAACAGTGCTCCATAGGGTTTTCAATGACTGATTTTTCGGAAGTAGATCTCTAGGCCTTTTTTCTGAGAGAGCTTTTGGTGGACTTGACTGCCTACCTTTCAGTTAGCAGCCTAGCCCATTAACCATTGCACCACTCAGGGATTCCATTAGTCCTTAAAAACAAAACAAAACAAAACAAACCGGTTGCTGTGGACTCTAACCGAAACCAAACCTATTGCTTTTGAGTAGATTCTGACTCACAGTGACCCTACAGGACAAAGTAGAACTGCCCCATGGGGTTTCCAAGGCTGTGAAAATTTTTAATTTGTGCTTTAGGTGAAAGTTTACAGCTCAAATTAATCTCTCATACAAATTTTATACACATATTGTCATGTGATACTAGTTGCAATTCCTACATTGTGACAGCACAGTCCTCCTTTCCACACTGGGTTTCCTATGTCTGTCTAACCAGCTCCTGTCCCCTCCTGCCTTCCCATTCTGCCTCTGGACAGGAGCCACCCCTTTGGTCATGTGTATCTGTTTGAACTAAGAAGCACGCTGTTCATGAGTTACTATTTTGTTTTATAGCCCAGACAAGTCTTTGTCTGAAGAGTAGTCTTCGGGAATGGTTTTAATTCTGAGTTAACATAGTACTGGGGGGCCATGGCCTTGGGGGTTCCTCCAGTTCCAGTGAGACCATTAAGTCTGGTCTTTTTATGTGAATTTGAGTTCTGTTCTACACTTTTCTCTCACTCCAAAAGGGAGTCTCTGTTGTGTTCCCTGTCAGGGCTGTCATGGATAGTAGCCAGGCACCATCTGGTTCTTCTGGTCTCAGGCTGATGGAGTCTCCGGTTTATGTGGCCCTTTTGTCTCTTGGGCTGATATTTTCCTTGTGTCTTTGGTGTTCTTTATTCTCCTTTGCTCCAAGTGGGGTGGGACCAATTGATGTATCTTAGATGGTCACTAGCAAGCTTTTAAGACCCCAGATGCCACTCACCAAAGTAGGATGTAGAACCATGGTCCCCAAACCCCAGCCGCAGCTACTCTATCCCTCGAAGTGTTTGGTTGCGTTCAGGAAAATTCTTCAAGGCTGTAAATTTTTATGGAAGCAGACTGCCACATCTTTCTCTCATGAAGCAGCTGGTGGGTTTGAACTGCCGACTTTTCAGTTAGCAGCCTATCTGCTTAAGCATTGTGCTGCAAGGGCTCCTGATTCTGACTGTTGTTGTTGCTGTTAGATGCCATCAAGTTGGTTCTGACTCATAGCAACCCTTTGTTGTACAACAGAATGAAACACTGCCTGGTCCAGTGCCATCCTCACAAGTTGTTATGCTTGAGCCCGTTTTTGCGGTCACCGTGCCAATCTATCTTGTTGAGAGTCTTCCTCTTTTTCGCTGACCCTGTACTTTACCAAGCATGATGTCCTCCTCCAGGGACAGATCCCTCCTGATAGCATGTCCAAAGTATGTGAGACGTAGTCTCGCCATCCTTGCTTCTAAGGAGCATTCTGGCTGTACTTCTTCCAAGACAGATTTGTTTGTTCTTTTGACACTCCATGGTATATTCAATATTCTTTGCCAATACCGTAATTCAAAGGCATCAGTTCTTCAGTCTTCCTTGTTCATTATCCAGCTTTCACATGCATACAAAGCAATTGAAAATATCATGGCTTGAGTCAGGCCCACCTTAGTCCTCAAAGTGACATCTTTGCTTTTTAACACTTCAAAGAGGTCTTTTGCAGCTGATTTGCCCAATGTAATGCATTGTTTGATTTCTTGACTGCTGCTTCCATAGGTGTTGATTGTGGATCTGAATAAAATGAAGTCCCTGACAACAATCTTTTCTGACTTTAGGGAGATGCAAATCAAAACCACAATAAGATACTACTTCACTCCTAGGAGAATGGCTATTATCAGAAAAGCAGAAAATAACAAATGTTAGAGAGGATGTGGAAAAATTAGAACATTCATTGCTGATGGGAATGTAAAATGGTGCAGCCCCTGTGGAAAACAATTTGGCAGTTCCTCAAAAAGTTAAACATGAAATTACGATGTTGAGTTGGTTCCAACTCATAGCGACCCTACACACAACAGAACTAAACACTGCCCGGTCCTGCGCCATCCTTACAATCATTGTTATGCTTGAGCTCATTGTTGTAGCCACTGTGTCAATCCACCTTGTTGAAGGTCCTCCTCTTTTCCGCTGACCCTGTACTCTGCCAAGCATGATGTCCTTCTCCAGGGACTCATCCCTCCTGACAACATGTCCAAAGTATGTAAGACGCAGTCTCCCCATCCTTGCCTCTAAGGAGCATTCTGGCCGCACTTCTTCCAAGACAGATTTGTTCGTTCTTTTGGCAGTCCATGTTATATTCAATATTCTTTGCCAACACCACAATTCAAAGGCATCAATTCTTCTTTGGTCTTCCTTATTCATTGTCCAACTTTCACATGCGTATGATGCAATTAAAAATACCGTGGCTTGGGTCAGCGCACCTTAGTCTTCAGGGTGACATCTTTGCTGTTCAACTCTTTAAAGAGGTCCTTTGCAACAGATTTACCCAATGCAATGCGTGTTTTCATTTCTTGACCGCTGCTTCCATGGCTGTTGATTGTGGATCCAAGTAAAATGAAATCCTTGACAACTTCAATCTTTTCTCCGTTTATCGTGATGTTGCTCATTGGTCCAGTTGTGAGGATTTTTGTTTTCTTTATGTTGAGGTGTAATCCATACTGAAGGCTGTGGTCTTTGATCTTCACTAGTAAGTGCTTCAAGTCCTCTTCACTTTCAGCAAGCAAGGTTGTGTCATCTGCATAACGCAGGTTGTTAATGAGTCTTCCTCCAATCCTGATGCCCCGTTCTTCTTCATATAGTCCAGCTTCTCGTATTATTTGTTCAGCATACCGATTAAATAGGTATGGTGAAAGAATACAACCCTGATGCACACCTTTCCTGACTTTAAACCAATCAGTATCCCCTTGTTCTGTCTGAACAACTGCCTCTTGATTCATGTAAAGGTTGCTCATAAGCACAATTAAGTGTTCTGGAATTCCCATTCTTCGCAGTGTTATCCATAGTTTGTTATGACCCACACAGTCGAATGCCTTTGCACAGTCAATAAAACACAGGTAAACATCCTTCTGGTATTCTCTGCTTTCAGCCAGGATCCATCTGACATCAGCAATGATATCCCTGGTTCCACGTCCTCTTCTGAAACCAGCCTGAATTTCTGGCAGTTCCCTGTCGATATACTGCTGTAGCCATTTTTGAATGATCTTCAGCAAAATTTTGCTTGCATGTGATATTAATGATATTGTTCTATAATTTCCACATTCGGTTGGATCACCTTTCTTGGGAATAGCCATAAATATGGATCTCTTCCAGTCAGTTGGCCGGGAAGCTGTCTTCCATAGTTCTTGGCATAGACGAGTGAGCACCTCCAGCGCTGCATCTGTTTGTTGAAACATCTCAATTGATATTCCATCAATTCCTGGAGCCTTGTTGTTTGCCAATGCCTTCAGAGCAGCTTGGACTTCTTCCTTCAATACCATTGGTTCCTGACCATATGCCAACTCTTGAAATACTGACTAATTCTTTTTGATATAATGACTGTGTATTCCTTCCATCTTCTTTTGATGCTTCCTGCGTGGTTTAATATTTTCCGCATGGAATCTTTCACTATTGCAACTAGAGGCTTGAATTTTTTCTTCAGTTCTTTCAGCTTGAGAAATGCTGAGTGTGTTCTTCCCTTTTGGTCTTCCATCTCCAGCTCTTTGCACATGTCATTATAATACTTTACTTTGTTTTCTCAAGAGGCCCTTTGAAATCTCCTGTTCAGTTCTTTTACTTCATCAATTCTTCCTTTTGCTTTAGCTGCTCAACGCTCAAGACCAAGTTTCAGAGTCTCCTTTGACATCCATCTTGGTCTTTTCTTTCTTTCCTGTCTTTTCAGTGACCTCTTGCTTTCTTCATGGATGATGTCCTTGATGTCATTCCACAACTCGTCTGGTCTTCGGTCACTACCGTTCAATGAGTCAAATCTATTCTTGAGATGGTCTTTAAATTCAGGTGGGATATACTCAAGGTCATATTTTGGCTCTCATGGACTTGTTCTGATTTTCTTCAGTTTCAGCTTGAACTTGCATAGAGCAATTGATGGTCTGCTCCATAGTCGGCCCCTGGTCTTGTTCTGACAGATGATACTGAGCTTTTCCATCATCTCTTTCCACAGCTGTAGTCAATTTGATTTCTGTGTGTTCCGTCTGGCGAGGTCCAGGTGTATAGTTGCCGTTTATGTTGGTGAAAGAAGGAATTTGCAATGAAGAAGTTGTTGGTCTTGCAAAATTCTATCATTCGATCTCCGGTATTGTTTCTATCACCAAGGCCATATTTTCCAACTCCTGATCCTTCTTCTTTGTTTCCAACTTTTGCGTTCCAATCACCAGTAATTATCGATGCATCTTGATTGCATATTTTGTCAATTTCAGACTGCAGCCACTGATAAAAATCTTCTATTTCTTCATCTTTGGCCCTAGTGGTTGGTGCATAAATTTGAATAATAGTCATATTAACTGGTCTTCCTTGTAGGCATATGGGTATTATCCTATCACTGACAGCATTGTACTCCAGGATAGATCTTGAAACATTCTTTTTGACAATGAATGCAACACCATTCCTCTTCGAGTTGTCATTCCCAGCATAGTAGACTATATGATTGCCCAATTCATAATGGCCAATACCAGTCCATTTCAGCTCACTAATGCCTAGGATATCGATGTTTATGCATTCCATTGCATTATTGGCAATTTCCAATTTTCCTAGATTCATACTTCGTACATTCCAGGTTCCGATTATTAATGGATATTTGCAGCTGTTTCTTCTCATTTTGAGTGGTGCCTCATCAACAAATGAAGGTCCCGGAAGCTTTACTCCAACCACGTCATTAAGGTCAACTCTACTTTGAGGTGGCAGCTCTTCCCCAGTCATCTTTTGAGTGGGTCCAATCTAGGGGGCTCAACTTCCATCACTATATCAGACAATGTTCCGCTACTATTCATAAGGTTTTCACTGGCTAATGCTTTTCAGAAGTAGACTGCCGGGTCCTTCTTCCTAGTCTGACTTAGTCTGGAAGCTCAGCTGAAACCTGTGCTCCTAGGGTGACCCTGCTGGTATCTGAATACCGGTGGCATAGCTTCCAGCATCACAGCAACACACAAGCCCCCACATTATGACAAACTGACAGACACTTCGGGAGGAATTACAATATGACCTAGCAATTCCACTCCTAAGTGACTTGAAAACAAGGACTCAAACAGATACTTGCACCAATGTTCATTGCAACATTATTCGCAATAGCCAAAACATGGAAACAACCCAAGTGTCTATCGGCAGATGAATGGATAAACAAAATGTGAACCATACATACAATAGAATTTTATTCAGCCACAAGGAGAAATGAAGTTCTGATGCATGCTATAACATGAATGAACCTTGAAAACATCATGCTAAGAGAAATAAATCAGATTCAAAAGGACAAATATAGTATTATTCCATTTACATGAAATATCTAGAACAGGATATACATAGAGACAAAAACTTATCAGTGGTTACCAGTGAATGGGGAGGGAGGAGAGGGAGTTATTGCTTAAGGGGCACTGGGCTTTTGTTTGGGGTGATAATGAATTGTACACTTAACAATGGTTAAAACAGCAAACTTTGGCGACGTACCAATAAAAAAAAATATTTTATCAAATGATGGTGATGGTAGATAACTGTTTTTTAATGTTCTTATTTGGAAAAATAAAAGGTTGACAACCCCGTGATTGTTATGTGGGAATTTAAAAAATTTAACTGGGCATAGTTTACAAGTCTGGAAATCACTGAAAGGCTACACTAGGCAAAGTGAGGAGATACAAAGGAGAACGACTCCTTCAAGAATAAGCAATTCCTTTGGACAAATTAGACCCTTGAGCAAAAGAGCTGGTACAAAGTTAACTCCAAAAACTGCGTTTGATAAGTAGAATATATCATGATAGGCGAGTAAATTAATACACCTCAAGAAGCCCTGGTGGCGCAAAAGGTTAAGCACTTGACTGTTAGCTGAAAGGTTGGCAGTTCAAACCCACCCAGTGGCTTCATAGGAGAAAGACCAGCTGATCTGCTTCTGTAAAGATTACAGCCAAGAAAACCCTATGGGGCAGTTCTTCCCTGTCACATGGGGTCACCACGAGTCAGAAACAACTCAATGGCACCTAACAGCAACAAATTGTACTTAAGAAAAAGAGATTAACCACACTGAGACAAAGAAGGGTTGACCAGTCTTTCAGAAGAAATGCCCTTACTGTTCCAAGGCCAGCACCTCTGTGTTAGTTTTCTGTTGCTGCCATAACAAATTACCACAAACTTAGTAGCTTAAACAACACAAATTTATTATCTTACAGTTCTGGAAGCCTGACATGGGTCTGATTAGGTGATCATCAAGTTGTTGGCAGGGTTGTGTTCCCTTCTGGAGGCCCCAGGGGATCATCTGTTTCCTTGCTCATTTGGATTGTTGGCAGAATTCAGCTTCTCTTAGTTGTAAGATTGAGATTTCTGTGTCCTTGCTGGATGTCAGTTGAGGGCCATCTCCAGCTTCTAGAGGCCACCTAAATTCCTTGGCTCATGGTCTCCTTCTTCCATCTTCAAAGCCAGCAATAGTGGACTGAGTCCTTCTTATGCTTTGAATCTTTCCTGCTTCTTGTTCCGTCTCTTGTCTCTGACCCTCTCTTCTGCCTTCTGCTTCCATGTTTAAGGACTCTGTGATCAGATCCAGGATAATTTTTCCATCTCAAAATCCTTAGCCTTAATCACATCTGCAAAGTCCCTTTTGTCATGCAAGGGAATATATTCACAAGTTCCAGGATTAGGGTGTGGACATTTTGGGGGGCCGTTATTCTGCCTACCATACCTTCTAAGTGTGCTCCCCCTCCCCTCCATATTCTTTGATACCTTGCCTCCTTTCTTCCCTTTTCTCTTTTTCTTCCTCCCCTTTTGCTTTCTCACTTTTATCTTTTCCTTCCTTAAACCAAAGATTTTTTTTTGACCATCTACTATGTGACAGGAGTACCTGGGTGGCACAAACAATTAAGCTACTAGTCAAAAGGTTGGCAGTTCAAACTTACCCAGAGGTACCTTGGAAGACAGGCCTGGCAATCTGTTTTTAAAGGGTCACGGCCTTAAAACCACCGTGAAGCAGTCCTACTCTGCACACATGGGTCGCCATGAGTCGGCATCGACTTAATGGCAACTAATAACAACAATAATAACTATGTGATGGGCACTGTGGCAGGCACTGCCAGTAAAAAGGTGAGTTAGTGATAGCCTCTGCCCTCAGAGAGCTTACAATTTAACGGGAGAAATTAATTTCAATTAAAAGGGAAAAAACAAGACAAGGTGTTAGGTGGTAGAAGTTTCTCGTACATCCATCTCAAATATTTCCCTCTCACATCTCAAGCCTTCCCATCCTAAAAAAGCGGGGTTTTATGCAAATAACGTGTGTCTTCTGTGTTTGTTTGCCAACCGCTTCCTCCCTCCTCGAGGTATTTTCATAAGTGCCACTATGCCAGTTTTTTTTCTTTTTACATGTTGCCGTAAAAAAAAAAAAAATTAGCTTAATGTAATTATGAAAATACCTAGCAGAGAGACGGAGTGGTTGCAAACAAATGGAGAAGGTGTATGTTGTGTAAAATACAGTAATCATTGGAAAGTAAATTAACAAAGTGATTCTAACAGTAGCTGAAGGTCCCTAAAACCCTACATATACCAGACAACATTACACATACAGTTAAAAAAATATTTATCTTAATAATGTGTAAATGTACCACAAACTATAGTGTGATCTGACATTACTTCCAATTCAATTATGGAATTCCTCCAGCAGGAATAGGTAAAGAAAAGTTTCTGCCTTGTCAGGCTTGCGTTTTTTTTCTCCCTTCTTCATTTGGTTCTATATTTTCTACAGGCAACAACTCCCTCCACCACACTCTCCAAAACAAACAAGCCTGCCTTTTACATTGCTTTTCTCTAAAGCTAATCCCCTTTTCTTTCTCAGACAAATCTCTCAGTTCAGTTTATTCTAATGAATATGTTGTTGTTATTGGGTGCCTTTGAGTTGATTCTAACTCATAGCGGCCCCATGTGGCAGAGTGGAACTGCCCCTGTAGGTTCTCCCAGGCTGCAATCTTTATGGAAGCAAATCTTCAGGTCTTTCTCCCACAGAGCTTCTGGGTGGGTTCAAACCACCAACCTTTTGGTTAGCAGCTTAACCGTTGTGCCCCTGGGCTCTTCTGACAAATACAGAGTCCATATATATGCTAGATTCTTTTTTAGTGCTAAAGATTCAATGATGAAAGAGTCACTGTTCTTGAAAGCAAAACCAATGTTGTTGCTTTGAAGTTCTGCCCTTCCACTCCCATTTTGCTATGTGACCTTTTTTCTTTCCCCCACCCCCTGCCCCCAAGCAGAGCTTCCGCAGCTGTGTGCCTAGAGCACACTACCGTGTGCTGAGATGTTTCTTCCCTCAGCCTTTGGGCAGCTTGGCAGGGCCCAGGGCTGCATTTGCTCCAATGTTCCATAGGAAAAGTATTTTCTGTGTGTGCCCTGATGTGAAAATCTGGAAACGCAATACTCTAAGCCGGTAGTTGTCAAGTGTGATCCCCAGACCTACGTGGTCAATATCCCTGGGAACTCATTAGACATGCAGATTTTCAGGCCCCATCCTAGACCTTCTGAATTGGCAGTTTGGGGGAAGGGCCTCAGCAACCTGTTTTAACAAGCCCTCTTGAGAATTCTGAGGCTCCCTAAAGTCTGAGACCCACTGCTTTGAACCACTTTCTCCATGGTGACCAAAGACTGAATTTCAAGGTCTGCCAGTTTAATCTCAGTTCTCACCCACACTGACTTCTCTGTGACTCTTCTTTCAATAGAAAGCCTATCTTTCCTGGCTTCTGTGACACTTCATTCCTCAGGCTCTCCTACTTTCTCTCTGATCATTTTTTCTGTTTCCTTGGTTGACTCCTCTTTCTGTTCTCCTCTTTTCATGTAGTCTCTTCTCAAGATTTCTGCCCTTGGTCTCCTTTTCTTGCTGTCCTTGAGTGATTTCATCTCTTATCTCCAAGTAGAGAGCTCCCAGCTGTCTACTTCTTTGCTAAGATCCAACGTTATATTATCACCTCCTCTCCATTTTCCGCCGTTAGACGTTCACAGAGCTAAACCTATCTATCCCAAACCAAACGTATAGTTGTCTGTTCACCAGCTCAGATCTGCTTGTCCCCTAGTCTTCACAGCCAAATTTCAAATGTCAGATTATAGAGTCATTCTCATCATCTTCCCACCCTCCTCCATCCTGAACTTTCCATCCCTCACATCAAGCCAAGTCCTGCTGACTCCACCTTCCCAATCTCGGTACTTTGTCCTTTCCTTCAGTCCATTGTCTTATTTTGGCTCTTATCTTGACTGACTTCACTTTCCTGCAAAACCTCTGCAATCATTATCTGCCTAAAATACAGGTCTCATTGTGAAAATGATTCGATCAACAGTTCTTTTTAAAAAATTGTTACTATTTTGTCCCAATGAACCCTGCCAATTTTATTTTGATTTAGGTGAAAGTTTATAGCGCAAATCAGTTTCTCGTTCAAATATTTATGTATGAATGGTTTTGTGACATTGGTTACAATCCCCACACTGTGTCAACACTCTCCCCCTTTCCCTTTACACTGGGAAGCCCAGTGTCCATTTGCCCAGGTTTCCTGTCTCTTGCTGCCTTCTCCTCTTTGCTTTTGGGCAGGAGTTGCTTGTTTGGTCCCATATGCTTGATTGAGCTAAGAAGCACACTCCTCACATGTATTCTTGTTTGTTTTATGACTCTGTCTAATCTTTGGCTGAAGGATGAACTTCGGGAGTGGCTTCAGTTCTGAGTTAGCAGGGTGTCCAGGGGCCATCCTCTCAGGGGTTCCTCCAGTCTCTGTTGAGCCAGTAAGTCTGGTCTTCCGTGTGTGTGTGTGTGTGTGTGTGAATTTGAATTTTGTTCTACATTTTTCCATTTCCCACTCTCTTCAGAACACACTATTGTGATCCCTGTTAGAGTGGTTGGTAGTGGTATCTGGGTACCATCTAGTTCTTCTGGGCTCAGGCTGGTGGAGGCTGTGGTTCATCAGTCTTTTGGGCTAATATTTTCCTTGGGCCTTTGGTTTTCTTCATTCTCCTTTGCTCTGAACGTGATGGGACCAGTAGATGTATTTTAGATGACCACTCACAAGCTCTTCAGACCTCAGACGCTACTCACCAAAGCAGGATGTAGAACATTTTTTTTATGAACTATGTTCTGCCAGTTGACCTTGATGTGCCCCGAGACCATGGTCCCAAACCCTCAGCCTCAGTAAATTGGTCCCTCAAGGTGTTTGGATGTTTCTAGGAGGCTTCTATGACTTTGCCTTGGTCATGTTGTACTGACTTCCCCTATATTGTGCGTTGTCTTTCCCTTCATCAAAGTTAACACTTGTCTGTTATCGACTTGGTGATTTCCCCTCCTTACCTCTTCCCTCCCTTGTAACCATCAAAGATTCTTTTTTTCTATGTGTAAACCTTTTCTTGGGTTTTTATAATAGTGGTCTCCTGCAGTATTTGTCCTTTTGGGATTGACTTATTTCACTCAGTATAATGCCTTCCTGGAGATCCATCCACGTTGTGGGATATTTTGTGGATTTGTCATTGTTCTTTATCATTGCATAGTATTCTGTTGTGTGTATATACCCTAATTTGTTTATCCATTGGTCTGTTGATGGGCACTTAGGTTATTTCCATCCTTTTGCTATTGTGAATAATACTGTAATGAACATGGGTGTGCATATGTCTTTCATGTCATGGCTCTTATTTCTCTGAGCGGTATTGCTAAGAGTGGGACTACTGGACCATATGGTATTTCTAGTTCTAGCTTTATCTTTTTCCATAGTGGTTGTACTATTTTACATTCCCACTAGCAGTGCATAAGATTCCAATCTCCACAACCTCTCCAACAGTTATTATTATTATTTTTTTTTTGATTAGTGCCTGTAATGCTGAGGTGAGATGGTATCTTATTGTAGCTTTGATTAACATTTTCTGATGGTGAATGATTGTGAGCATTTTCTCATGTGTCTTTTAGCTCCCTGAATGTCTTCTTTGGTGAAGTGTCTGTTCATATCATTTGCACATTTTTTAATTGGATTATTTACCTTTTTGCTATTGAAGTGTTACAGTATCTTATAGATTTTAGAGATCAGACTCTTGTCAGATATGTCATAGCCAAAATTTTTTCCCAGTCTGTAGGTTCTCTTTTTAGTCTTTTGGTGAAATCTTTTGAGGAGCATATATATGTAATTTTTAGGAGCTCTCAGTTATCTAGTTTATCTTCTGGTGTTTGTGCATTGTGTATTGTATTTACACCAAGTGTTGGGGCCATTATAGGGTCACTATGAACTGGAATTGGCTCAGTGGCACTGGGTATGGTACGGCATAGTGTTGTCCCTATTTTTTCTTCCATGATCTCTAGAGTTTTAGGTTTTATATTTAGGTCTTTGATCCACTTTGAGTTAGTTTTTGTGTATGATCTGAGGTATGGGACCTGATTCATTTTTTTACAGATGGACATCCAGTGTTCTAGCACCATTTGTTAAAAAGACTATCCTTTCCTCATTTAATGGACTTTCATCCTTTGTCAAAGATCAGCTGACCATAGGTGAATGGATTTACATCTGGGTTCTCAATTCTGTCCCATTGGTCTATATGTCTTTTGTTGTACCAGTACCAGGTTGTTTTGACTACCATGGCTATATAGTAGTTTCTGAGACCAGGTAGTGTGAGCCCTCCTACTTTGTTCCTTTTCTTCAATAATGCTCTGCTTATCTGGGGCCTCTTTCCATATAAGTTGATGATTAATTTTTCTGTCTCTGTAAAGAATACTGTTGGTATTTGGACCAGAATTGCATTTTATATGTATATTCCTTTGGGTAGAATTGACATTTTCACAATGTTGAGTCTTCCTATCCATGAACATGTTATGTATTTCTGTTTTTTTTAGGACTGTTTTGGTTTTTTGCAATAGTGTTTTGTAGTTTTCTTTGTACAGGTCTTTAAGTCCCTGGTTAGATTTATTCTCAAATATTTTTTCTTTTTGAGGGCTATTATATGATGTGGTGGCCCAGTGGTTAAGAGCTGGGCCGCTAACCAAGAGGTCGGTAGTTAGAATCCACCAGCTGCTCCTTGAAAGCCCTATGGGGCAGTCGTACTCTGTCCTACAGAGTCACTATGAGTTGGAATTGATTTGATGGCAGCGAGTTTTTTTTTTTTTAATAATTTTTTTTTTTTTTCCTGATTTCCTTTTCGAAATCCTCTCTGTTGGTGTATGGGAATCTAACTGATTTTGGTGTGTTTATCTTGTATCCTGTCACTCTGCTGAATCTTTCTATTAGTTCCAGTAGTTTTCTTGTGGAATCTTTGGAGTTCTGTATGTATAGTATGATGTCATCTGCAAATAAGGATGATTTTACTTCTTCCTTTCCAATTTGGATGCCTTTTATTTCTTTTTCATGCCTCATTGCTGTAGCTAGGACTTCCAACACAAAGATGAATAGGAGCGGTGATAAAGGACTTGTCTTGTGCCTGTTCCGAGGGGAAATGCTTTCAGCCTTTTTCCACTGAGAGTGATGTTGGCTGTTGGTTTTGTATAGATGCATTAATTATGTTGAGGAATTTCCTTCCTATTCCTTTTTTTTTTTAATTTGCACATCTATTTTATTTCCATTAGAAAAATATTACCTATTTTGTAAAATTTTGGTCCACTTTCTTCTTCTTTGCCTCTGGATTCAACCTGAATACTTAAATTTTACTCAAGTAGAAGCAGAAGCACCTATCTGACAGGAGAACTAAAAATATTTCACATCATTAAATTAGTGGGATTTAATCAGATTGGGTGAGCTCTATTATTTCTCTGGAAGAGTAGCTTATCTTTTCTACATATTGTTTCCCTTCACTTTTATTTATTTGAGTAACTACGTAATGAGTGAACCTTCTTCCACATTCAGTGATGTGAGTGTGCATAAATGTAACCTACAATATCAGCAACTGGATTCATCATCTAATCTTCAATTCATGTTCAGGTTCCCCATTATAGGGAATTTCCTTAATAATCTTCAGATATTGAGGTCAAAATTACACTTTGAACATCAATTGTAAAAATTAAGATGTTAATTTAAAAATGTTATGAAAATTCCAGATTAAGCAACATTGGACCCATTTATAGTAATGCTGGTGAGAGTGGTCCTTGGACAGCTATTGCCTCAATCTCAATACAGCTTCCTTTGGGCAAAGCAGCAACTTGGTAAGCAGCTCTAGCAGGAAAATTACTCTTGAAAAACTGTTGGTAGATTTCACTGACAGCAGCGAAGTCAATTTATGTCAGCCAGCAGCACAGTTGTTTTCACCACATTAGTGTAGTCACAGCCTGAGGCTTTCAGAACTTCACCAGTATTTGTAAGAGCTTGTTTAGTTTCTCCTACCACCCCTCCTGGCACAAGCTGTCCACTTGAAGGGTCCATACCTATCTGTTCCGAAATGTAAACTCTCCTGTCGATTAACACAGCTTGACTGTAGGGACCAATGGCCGCTGGGGCTTTCGCGGTACTGATCACCTTTCGAATCAAGGACGACATGGCTAACCCTTTTGTCCAGCAGTCCCTGGAAAGAGGAAACTCCACGCACTTCTCACCAAACTATCTATTCCTATTTTATTGAGAATTTTTATCAGGAATGACTATTAGACTCTATCAAATGTCTTTTCTGTGTCAATTGAGATGATCATGCAATTCTTTTGTTTTATTTATGCGGTGAATTATGTTTATTGATTTTCTAATGTTGAACCATCCTTGCATACCTGGTATGAATCCCAATTGGTTGTGGTGTATTGTTTTTTGATATGATGCTGAATTTGATTGGCTAGAATTTTGTTGAGAATTTTTGCATCTATATTCATGAGAGAGATTGGTCTGTAATTTTTTTTTTTTTTTTTGTGGTGTGTTTGCCTGGCTTTGGTATCAGGGTTATGCTGGCTTCATAGAATGAATTCTGCAACATTCCTTCCTTTTCTATGCTCTGAAATGTTTGAGTAGTACTGGTTTGAACTCTTCTCTGACTGTATAGTAGAATTCTTCAGTGGAGCTGTCCAGGCCAGGACTTTTTTTTGTTGTTGTTGGGAGGTTTTTTTTTTTTGTTTGTTTGTTTTTTAAATTATTATTACTTCTTTAATCTCTTCTCTTGTTATGGGGCTGTTCAGATTTTCTATCCCAGCTTGTGTTAGTTTAAGTAGGTATTGTGTTTCTAGAAATTTATCCATTTCCTCTAGGTTCTCAAATTTGCTGGAGTACAGTTTTTCATAGTATTCTGTTATGATCCTTTTTATTTCAGTTAGGTCTATTGTAATGCCCGCATCTCATTTCTTATTTGCTTCCTCTCATGTTTTTTTTTTTTTTTTTTTGTCAGTTTAGCCAGTGGTTTGTCAATTTTGTTGATCTTTTCAAAGAACCAACTTTTGGTTTTGTTGATTCTTTCTGTTGTTTTTCTGTTCTCTATTTCATTTATATCTGCTCTGATCTTTATTATTTGCATTTCTTCTGGTGCCTGTGGGCTTCTTTTGCTCTTTTCTTTCTATTTGTCAAGTTATTGGGCTAATGTTTTGATTTTCACCCATTCTTTTTTGATGGTTGCATTTATTGCTATAAATTGACCTCTGAGCACTGCTTTTGCTGTGTCAAAAAGTTTGGTGTGAAGTGTTTTCATGCTCATTTGATTCTAGGAATTTATAAATTCCCTCTTTTATTTCCTTTCTTACTCAGTTGCTTTTAAGCAAGGTGTTATTCAGTTTCCATGAATTTAATTTTTTTTCCTTGCTCTTCTGTTACTGATTTCTGCTTTTATCACATTGTGACCAGACTGAATTCTTTGTGTTATTTTGATGTTTTGGACTTTATTGAGGGTCTCATTGTGGCCTAAAATGTGGTCTATTCTGGAAAATGTTCCATGTGCATTGGAAAAGAATATATACTTTGCCACCATTGGGTGAAGTGTTCTATATATATCTATGAAATTCAGTTTGGTGATTTTGGCCTGTAGATCTTCTGTATTTTTGTCAAGTTTCTTTCTAGATGTTCTGTCCTTTACCAAAAGTAGTGTGTTGAAATCTTCTACTATTATTGTGGAGCTGTCTCTTTCTATTTTCAGTGCTGTTAGAATTTGTTTTTTATATTTTGGAGCCCTGTCATTGGGTGCATAGATATTTATTAAGGTTATGTCTTCTTGTCCCTCTAATCATTTTGTAATTTCCTTCTTCGTCTTTTATAGTTGATTGTGTCTTAAAGTCTATTTTATCTGAGGTTAGTACTGCCACGCCTATCCTTTTGGTTTCTGATATATTTTTTTCCACTCTTTGATTTTTAATATATCTTTGTGTATAAGTTGTGTCTCTTGTAGACAGCATATTCATAGGTCTTTTTTTTTTAATCCATTCTGCCACTTTCTGTTTCTTTACAGGTGCATTTAAGCTATTTATGTTTAGAGTGATTATAGATAGGCATGAGTTTATTGGTGTCACATTTGTGTGTGTGTGTGTGTGTGTGTGTGTGTTTTTCTTTTGTAGTGCTGACGTTTTCTTTGTTCCCCTTAGTTTCCTGTGCTGAGTTCCTTTTGTTTGTGGATTTTCTTTCATTATTATAGATTTTGCATTTACCGAGTCTTCATGTTTTTCTTCTTTTTCATTCTGATGAGTAGGTTTGTTAACTTTCTTTGTGGTTATGTTGAAATTTACCCTTATACTCCTTTGTTTGAACCAATCTTTTATTACTTGATGTTACCTTGATTTCCTCTCCATTTAAAAGTTCTATACCTACACCATTTTTTCCCCTTTTATTGTTTTGACATTGTCATCATTTACAGATTGATGTCTCTGTTTCCCTTTTAAGTCCTTTAGCTTTGCTTTTTTATTAAGAGTTCTTTATGTAGGTTGGTATCTGGATGATGCTGTCCTATGTCCTAGTCTCCAGTTGCTGTCTGATGTTGTTGATTCTCTTACCGAAGAACTCCCGTTATTATTTCCTGTAAGCTTGGTTTGGTTTTTATGGATTCCCTTAATTTCTGTTTATCTGGAAATGTCCTAATTTCACCATCATATTTGAGAGTGTTTTGCAGGTTATAGTATTCTTGGTTATCCGTTTTTTTTTTTTTCTTTCAGGGTTTTATGCCTGTCATCCCATTGACTTCTGGCCTGTATAGTTTCTGCCAATTAATCAGAGCTTAGTCTTATTGTTTCCCCTTTGTAAGTGACTTTTCATTTTTGTCCAACTGCTGTCACATTCTTTCCTTGTCTTCATTTTTGGCAAGTGTCATTATATGTCTTGGTGACTTTCTTTTGGGGTCTATCCTATATGGTGTTCATTGAGCTTCTTGGATGGTCAGCTTTTCCTCTTTCATCATATTTGGGAAGATTTCTTCCAGCAAATCTTCAACAATCTTTTCTGTGTTTTCATTTTCTCCTCCTATTCTGGAACTTTGGTCGCACACAAATTTTTGCCCTTGATTGAGTCCCACATATTTTTTAGATGTTCTCCATTTTTCTTCATTCTTTCCTCTGATTTTTCCAGAAACAAAGTGTCATCCATCGATTTGTCTTCAGTCTCGCTGATTCTGTCTTGCATTGTTTCTAATTTCCTCCTAAAACCTTCTATTGAGCTGTCCATTTCTGAAATTTTGTTGTTTATTTTTTGGATTTCTGGTTTCTGTTTTTGTGTGATTTCTAATTGTTTATTTATTCTGATGTTTTTTTTTTGTATTATTTTCCTGAATTCTTCTATTGCTATGTCTGTTTTCTTTGATTTTGGCTATGTTTTCGTTGGTGTTGTCTGTGTTTTCCATGATTTTGTCTCTTTCTTCCTTGGTTTTGTCTGTGTTTTCCTTGGTCTTTTCCTAATCTTTTGGAGAGTCTGAAATATTAGTCTTCTGAATTCCATATCAGGTAGTTCCACTGCCTTGTTTTCTACCAGAAGGTCATCTGATTATTTTGGTCACTTAGTGGAACCATCTTGTCCTGCTTTTTTTTATGTTTTGATATTGCCTGCTGTCTTTCAGACATTAAGGCATTCTCTTTATTTATTGATTGTATATTTGTTTGTTTTGCCCTGCTTGTTTGTTTTGTTTTGATATGTCAGGGTGGGTGGGGCAGGTATGGTTTGCTGCTTGCTTGTCTGTGGGCATGATAGCTCTCACCACCCTGTCTGAGTGGGCAGGGCAGCAGCAGGCAGGGCGAACCCACTTTGCTGTACACTGATTTGGCAAGGTGGCAGAGGGCTGGGTGGGTACTGTTTCCCTCCTGATGTTGGTCCAGCACTGTGGGAGCATTCACAGCCCCTCACCAGATAAGTTCAGGTGTTGGATGGGGAATGGTATAGGCTCACTTCCCACCATTCAGTGACTGGTCGAGTGGAGGGAGGGGCAATAAAGTGTGGGCCCAGTGCAGCAGTGGCCCTGAGTGCTGGGAATTCTCTAGACGTGGTGGCATGGTGAGGGCTGGCAAAAAGCGGGTGGTGGCCTAGAAGGCTAGATGTGGGGGGAGAAAGAAAAGAAAAAAAAGGTAGCTGACTGGTGGGTGTGGGGTGGACCTGGGAGCCAGCAGGAAGGGGGGAGGGAAGGAGAATGGCATACTAGGCTTGGTGGAAGATAGAAAGAAAAATAAAAAATAATAAAATAAATTGTGGTGTAGTGGGGGCTGGTGGGTGTACAAGGGACAGAAGTGGGCTGGTGCACAAGTGGCACTGTATTCATGATGGCACAGCACGGGCCAGTAAGAAGGGGGGGAGGTGGCCTGTGGAGCTAGGTTGAAGGAAGAAAGAAAAGGAAAAAAATGACAGCACAGTTGGGTCTGGAGAGTGGAGGGAGGGGGACCTTGGGTCCAGTGGGAAGACAGGAGAGGTGGCTCTGGGGCTAGATGGGAGGGGAAAAGAAACGTAAGAAAATAAAGAGAAAAACCAAAATGGCAGTGTGGTAGAAGCTGGTGGGTTGTGGCAGTCTGGACCCTTCATGGCGGCGGGCCTCTGGCTCTCTAGCTGCAGCAGAATGGCAGGGTCCTGCAGCAGGGGAGGGGGTGATGTATGGGGCTAGGTGGGAGTGAGAAAGAAAAGGAAAAATAAATAAATAAATAAATAAACCGGTGGTGCATTGAAGGCTGGCGAGTGGGGACAGGGCAGAACCGAAGGCTGGTTGAAAAGGAGGGGAGGTGATGTATGGAGCTAGGTGGGAGGGAGAAAGAAGAGAAAAGAAGAAAAGTAAAAAAATGGTGATGTGGCAGAAGCTGGCATGTTAGGGTAGAGTGGACCTAGGGCAGTGGTGGGCCAGTGGCAGTGGTCCAATGGCTCTCTAGCCAAATGGCATGGTGTGGCCCATTTGGGAAGGAATGAAGGTGGTGTATGGGGCAGAAGGATGAGGGGTGGGGAAGCATGTTTCTCTGGTTACCGGGTGCTCTGTCTCCTGTTGGGAGCCTTGTGAACTTGCCTTCCCATACTCCCTGCCCTGGGGTCCTTGCTAACTATGTTCTAAGACAGCAAAGCTGTACTGTTAGTTGGGAGGGGACCTCCACTCTGTATCTCTCCTCATTCTCTGTTTTCTGTCAGTTTTTCTTCCTTTTGGTATTTGATCTACTCCTTTATCTCTTCATTTGATGCTTAGGGTTCCAGGATTGACGTTTGTGTCTGTTTTACTTAGGTTTTCAGGTCTTTGCTGTGGAGGGACAACATGGTGAGTCTGTCTATGGTGTCATATTGGCTCTGTCTCTGAACCCTAGGAATTTCATCCTCTCATATGGCCTCCTGTTGTACTCTAGTTTTCACTCCAATCTCCCTAGAAGGAACGCTCTCTGTTTCCAATGTACAAAGTACCTCTAGACTCTAGACCTTTGCCCAGGCTGTTTCTCTGCCTTCAATTCTTCTCTTCCCCAAACTCTGCTTGTCAAAATCCACACTGAGCCTTCAGAGTTCAGATCAGAGGATGCCTCCTCTGGGGGGACTTTGCTGATAATATAAGTTGAGCTTAGTCACCACTCTGGACTGGCCCACAGTTTCATTGGTACTCTGAGTACTCAGATCATTTAGTTTCATGCATTACAGTCAGTTATTTAAATATCTACATTCTCTTCTGGATGTCCCAAGACATGACAAAGATGTCTTCGTCATCTTTGCATCCCCTACAGCGCATAGTAGGCTCCCAAGAGTTGTTTACTGAATTGAACTGATTTTATTGAATTGGTGTTAACATTTTATGCAGCAGCAAAATGATGATTATGACTGTATACAGAGGCAGAGTCTCAACAGTAGTAGCTATCTCCCAAGGGATCCTGTGTCCTTTCTCCCGGTCAGTGCTTGTCAGGATCTCTTGAGACAGGTGTAAAGGAAAAGAACTCGCTTGCAGTGGGGAAGGCAGTTTCTAGAAATTTGTTGGAATCTAGTTATTTGCCCTCTCTGCATCCTGCTCCAGAGAAGGCCCTTATTTGTTGCTGTTAGCTGATGCAGAGTCAGCTCCCACTCATGGCAACCTCATGAACAATGGAAAGAAACTCTGCCCCCTACTGTACCATCTCCATGATTGGTGGCGGATCAAATGATTGTGATCCATATGGTTTTCACTGGCTGGTTTTCAAAAGTAAATCACCAAGCCTTTCTTCCTAGTCTGTCTTAGCCTGGAAGCTCTGCTAAAACCTGTTCAGCATCATAGCAGTATGCAAGCCTCCACCGATAGATAGGTGGTGGCTGCACATGAGGTGCACTGGCCAGGAATTGAACCCAGGTCTCCCACATGGAAAGGGAGAATTCTACCTCTGAACCACCAATGCCTTACTGCCCTTGTTAAGATCCCTGGGTGGCACAAATTGTTAAATGTTGAACTACTAATTGAAAGGTTGACGGTTTGAACCCATTCGGAGGCACCTCAGAAGAAAGGCCTGGTGATCTACTTTTGAAAGGCCGCAGCCTTGGAAACCCTATGGAGTGCAGTTCTAGTCTGCACACATGGGATTGCCATGAGTCAGAATTGACTCAGTGGCCACTGTTTTTCTTTTCATTAAAAAATTAGCAGTGCTTAATAACTGGTCCCCAGCTGTGGCCTCCTCTGGTCTTCTCTGGCTCACATTGTTTATTTATTTCCCTGTCAGCTTCTTTCTCTGACTGGGGTCGTGAACAAAGCTGGTCAGCTCAGGGGCCTGTGCGGTGACCCTGCTGCATTTGGGTGGCAGAAAGAGTAGACATTAGATTCAGATGCAAAGGGTTCTCTCACACTTGAAAGCTGCTCCGGGCACTGGCCCAAGCTGTCCAGACGGTTTTGCTCCTGACCATCCAAATGGAACTTTACAGACAGAAGCATCACATGATACACTCTCTCCATCCCTCCTGGTCCTCCCTCTTGCTCCATTCTTGTCCTCACAACCTCCCTGATCGTGGGGTGGGCAGATGGCAAGGGCACTTGGGCTTGCCCAGAGTACAGAGTGAGGAGTGACACTGCACATGGCATGCATCACACTCTTCCATGTCGAATTTTTTCTTCCCCTTGAGAAACTCAGAGCTGTACTTGACATAAATTGCCTAAAAAAACCATTCCAAATTCCTATGCAAAAGTGGCCTTGCTTATTGGTTACGGAGGAAGGGATAATCTTGGAGCCAGGCCAGGAACAGGGGTTTTGTCTGCTCCCCTTCACCATCTCATGAAGCATATTCGAACAAAAGCAAGCCATCCTTTCTGACCACCCTCTCTCCCTGTGCCAGTTATCCTGCTTCACCTCCTTCTCCCTCACCTCCACCCTCTGGCACCCCTTTGCACTCTGCCTCCCCTTGAGTCCCCATGGCCCCGGCAGCTGCGTGTGAGCGAGCTGTCAGCAGGAGAGCCACACAGGCAGTGCCATCCTGCTGGAGGCTGCGAGCCTCCCCCGACTCTGCGTGGCAGTGCGCATCATCTGTCAGAGTGCCCCTCTCCTCCCTCCCTCCCCACTCCTCCCTGCTGCTGCTCCCTCCCTTTCTATGAGATGCAAAGCCGGAGAGGAGCAGAGCCAGCAGCATGTTAAAGCAACTCTCCTAGGGGCACTGTGGTAAGGTGAGCCGCAACTCTGCCACCTTCTCCCATGTTCCACAAGGTGGCTGATTCTGTCGCTCAGGGCCTCAGCAAATCATGCCCCGCTGGGGCCCACGCCAGCCACACCTTCTCTGCTGCACTGCCCAGCGCCAGACAGGTAAGAGAGCAGCTCCTTCTAGCATGGCCTGAGTGGCTCCCTGAACTGGCCAGCCAGAGCCACAAGGCTAGCCGAGAGGTGCAATGCAGGACACCAAGGTAGCAGAAAAGGAGCTATCCTCTTGTCATGATTCCCCTTTATTCTCTAACAGAGCTCCTCAGAGTAAGTTAACCCTCATCACCCCTGCCAGGAACAACAGGGGCAGGAACATGCCCATTCTTCCTAATTAGTAGGTTCAAAGTTGCAAATGTCTTTTTCTGTTCTCTCTCCTCCTCAGCTCCAACTCCCCAGATGCCCTGAAACCTGCTTTCTGGTCACAAGGAGTGCTGTTTCTTCTCTCACATCCCTTCACGGGGCTCTGAAAATATTGTAGGTTGGTATCTGGACTATGACATCATCTCTTTATTTTTAGTTTCATTCATGTTTTTTTTTCCCCCCTGCTGTTGTTTTAAACGGATTGCCTGCACAGCAGTTTGGCTGCACACAGCATCTGTTTTGATTCCAGTTGGTGTGCAGGTCTCCAGTGTGGCTGGTGACTAACACTGGTGAGGCATTCCAATGCAGGAGTACTCAAAGCCACATTGAGTTGGAGTTAGATAAAAATATATTGGAGGTCACCAATTCCTAAGCGGGGAGTTGAAGGCACAGTTGCCTCCTACAAGAGGTGACAAGTCCCTGGATCGGCTAAATGGGTGCTTCTCAGGGCTGCCTAGTTAGTCACTTTTTTAGAGGGGAGGGTGGCTTTGCTCTTCTGGTGTTAGAGTCACTCAATATTCAATCTGTTGTTTGACCACATGCTTAAAACCTGGCTGTAAAGTCCTTGTAAGTCCTGGCCTCGGGGTGCTTACAGTCTAATGAAATAAGAAGGGTTACCCCATTCTGCGACTTGGGTTATTTTTGGATTATTTGTTCCTACAGACTTGGAAAACTTCAGGGTTTTCTTGGAAGATCGAGGAGGTGCTGGGAAGTGGGGGAGTGAGATAACTGTTGTCATGAGATCATATAGTGCTTGGAAACGTTAGACGCTCTAAAAATGCGGTGTGGCACTATGCTGATGATGGCTGTTGTTATTATTTTCGGAACGATAGCCCCATGGGCAGTCCGTCCATCTGGTAAACTTGTTTTTATTAACTGGTTTCTCTCTATGCTAATCTATGCTTAGATTAGACTTCCTGGAAAAGGTGTGTGGGAGCACGGGAAGGTCAGTGGGAGTGGGGTGAGTGGGGAGTGGTGTATAGTGTGTGCCTACATCCGGCCTTGGCCAGGCGAAGGCAAACCATCAGGTGTGTCATTCTGGCCTTGGGCATGGGATCCTTTCATCATTCCTTTTTGTATTATTCCACACAGCACCTAATGCACAGAGGAATTTGAAAACTTCCTTATATTCTTTGTCCAGTTAAATGAAACCTGCTAATGAGTCCAAGATCTTTCCTCTAAGAGTCAGTGAACTCCGTTCTGAAGAAAATGGTTTCTTGGTCACAATAGCCATTTCACAAAAGCCAGGTACTCCCAGCGGATTGAAGGGGAGTATGACTGGATGGCTGAGCAGAACACATCACACATTTGCATTAAAATAAACAAAAACAAAAAACCTCCAAATGAGAATCTCAGTGATGGGTCAACAGCAGCATCAACTGAACACAGAGATGCTGCAATACAGCATAAAGAGCACTAGAGGCCTGGGCCATTCATTGAATTACCCTGGGTGGACCATTCATTGAATTACCCTGGGTGTACCAGTCAGGGCCACTGAGCAGCTTCGGTTCTGTAATCTGTAAAATGGGAACAATAACACGTGCCCTCCAACTTCCAAAGATTTTTATAAGGATCAAATAAATCATGATAGTTCCAAATTATTAAGCTCCTGCTGGCCTCCTACCAGGCCAGGAGCCCTGGTGGAGTAGAGGTTAAGAGCTCAGCTGCTAACCAAAAGGTCGGCAGTTCAAATCCACCAGCCTCTCCTTGGAAACCCTGTGGGGCAGTTCTACTCTGTCCTCTAGGGTTGTTACGAGTTGGAATTGACTTGACAGCAACAGGTTTGAATTTTTTGGTACTATTATGTGCCAAGGAACTTTGCTAGGGAGTAGTTTCCAGGCATTATGTGTTTTAATTCTCTCAACTTCCCAGATGAAACTGAGGGTGAGGGAGGTTAAGAAATTTGACCCAGGTCAGCTAGAGAAATGAAAGCATTCTAAGTTGTCACCGTGCTATACTAATGTAAGTTTTATTATGTATAATGACTTAGAATATTTTCCCAGTCAATCCTATCTCAGGTTCTGTGTTTTGTACTTCCTCATTTCCTCTTTGTCCAATCTTCAGAGTTGTCAGAAATGCTCCTTTGCTTCCACTCTGTGCCTTGGGAATTGGGATATTTTTCACTGGTCCGGAAGCCTTGGCATCCTCTTCAAGGCCTTTACCAGTATTTTCTGTATGGTATTTCCAAATACCTTCTTCAAACAAAGAAAAAAGTCCTAGAAGGAAGGGGGTCTCAGAAATCTTAGTGGCTTAGGATAGATTCCTACCAGGGCCTTGTCTTCAAGGAAGAGTGTCAGGGAGAATTTGTTCAGCATCTCTGCACATCAGAGTGCACCCACACAGCCCCGTCCCTCCTCCCACCCCCGGTGCAGACATTAACGTGCACAGGCACGTACCCGAGAGCTGGGCGCCTCGCTGCACACCCGCCTGGAGAGCTCTCCTCTCCCAGGGGCTCTGTGAAGGTAGCAGCAGAGCTCAGCGGGAGCGCCGTCCCTAGAGTCCCAGCTCCTCTCCACTGTTTCCTGCTGCTGTTGCTGCCTGGGTCAGATCTCTTTTTGCATCCTTCTAGGTGGCTGGTAGAATGAAGCTGGGGGGGGGGGGTATGAAAGTCATTGCCTGAAGTCATTAAAAATGGAGGATTAGAAAGAGCTTATTTTATATTCAGAGGAAGGGGAGAGTGCTGAATTTGCTTTGTGCTCACAGCTGTGGACCCCAATGGCAAACGGTAAAGCTTTTGTTACTGTGTGAGAAGGGAAAGAGATTGATAACCAGTGCGGTGGCACTGAAAGGTAGGGGGTGAGAGCCACATTTTGACTATGCCAGCAATCCTGCTTACATCTCAGGCCCAAGCCTTTGGAAACCCTGCTCTTTCATCCTGGCCTTGCTGCCCCGTCTACTTCGACCTTCACTCCCACACCATTTGGTATTGAGTCTCTACCTTCTAACTCTGATGCTTTCAGTGTGACTTCATGTTTTTATAAGGCTGAATAACTTACAAAGCGTGTTTAGGTATCTCATTTAATTCTCACGGTAACTCAGGAAGTTGGCATTGTTTTCGTAATCCTGATTTAAGAGGTGAGAAAGCAGGGTTCTAAGCCAAGATGACCCAGCCATGAAGGGGTAGAGTTGGAGCTTGAACCTTGTCAACTGACTCTGCAGCTGTGCCATTTCTATTATTCCATGCTGCCTCTCCCAGCCAGCACCTTGCTCCAAATGTGCTCTCACCTACCTGCTGGCTGGGTCAATTAAGTTCAACCAACATGTATTGAGCATCTATTTGGTACCAGATACCATGCTAGGTGTTAGAGATGTAGAGATGAGAAATATACCTTTTACCTTGTGTCCCTATGCTTGGCACATTGCTGGGGCACATAGGAGATGCTTAAATGTTAGTTGAGTAAATGAATGAACAAGTAGGTATGCTTTCTCTGCCTTTGATGAACTTAGGGTCTGTTCAGGAGAAGAGAGTTCCAGCCACCTAACTGTGCCCGGGGCTGAGGTTCAGAGGTATGCACAGGGACCACAGGAGCACAAAGGAGGTCTCTTGCCCAGCTGGAGTGTTCAGGGGAGGCTTCTTGGAGGAGGTGGTTCTGAAGTGCACCTTGAAGAATGATCAAGATTTAGCCAGGCTGACGGCATTCCAGGCAGAGGGACAGGCAGAGGCCCCGAGATGTGCAGCCCCATGATATGTGCTAAAGATTGAGAGCAATATGGAATTATTGCAGCGTGAAGTACAGCCAAGGGAGTGAGTGCTGGGTGACTCTTGAGGTTAGGCAGGACCCAGATCTTGGATAGTTTAGGTGTTAGGACCTTTACTGAAGCTTGAAGTTTATTCTTAGGCCAGGGGGGGCCTTTAGGGTTGTGAGTAGAAGGGAACATAGTTATATTTGTGGCTTAAACAGATGATTATAGCTGCAAAGCCGGACCCAATGTAAGGGGACAGGCTGGACCTGGGAGACCAAAGACCACAAGGACTTGAACCAGGGCAGTGGAAGTAAGGATGGCGAGGAGAAAACAGAAGTGAAAGCTCTGAAAGAGATTTATTTAGTCAGTATGATTCAGTGATTGATTGACTATAGGGGATGAGGGAAAAGGATTAGTCGCTAATGACTTCCCTATTTTTGGCATGTGTTACTCAATGGATGGTGGAGCCAGAAACATCAGGAATTCCAGAGGAAGCCAAGGGGTGTGTGTGTGTGTGTGTGTGTTGGTGAGGGGAGGAAAGAGGGCAATGGTGGAGGGTGGAAGGAGTGAGATGCATGTATGGGTAATATGGGCCAGGAATGGAAGAAGATATGATGTGTTTGATTTTTAGATCTGTTTTCAATTGTAGTGCTATGGGATATCTGAGGCGTATGCTCAGCAAACCATGGCTAAAGAATCTGTAAGATTGGGAGAAGGACCAAAGTTGGAGAAGGATATTTAGAAATGGCCAGTATACCCAGTGCAGCTAAGACTATGAACAAAAATGAGATTTCTCAAGGTGGGGGGCCAGAGTTAGAACGGGAGAAATGCCAGCATATATGATGTGGGCCGAAGAGAAGGAGATATTAAAGGAGACCAAAGGGAAGGGGAGTCAGGAGAGTGTAACGTCAAAGAATTCAAGAGATCATAGATTCAAGAAGTGAATGGCCAATCATGACAAATGCAGTGCCCCAAAACCAAAACCCACTGCAGCTGAGTTGATTCCCACTCATAGTGACCCTGTAGGACAGAGTAGAACTGCCCCATAGAATTTCCAAGTTTGTAAATCTTTAAGGAAGCAGATTCCCACATGTTTCTTCTGAGGAGTGGCTGGTGGGTTCTAACTACCAACCTTTTGGTTAGCAGCCAAGTGCCTTAACTACTGCGCCACCCACCCACTGCTGTCGAGTTGATTACAACTCATAGCAACCCAATAGGACAGAGTAGAACTGCCCCATAGAGTTTCCAAGGAGCGCCTGCCAGATTTGAACTGCTGACCTCTTGTTTAGCAGCAGTACCACTTAACCACTACACCACCAGGGTCTCCACTGGGCTACCAGGGTTCCCTAAATGCAATGAAGAAGTCCAAAAGAGAAGGACTGAAATATAGCCATTGGACTTCACAGTATGGAGGTCACTGTTTCAGGGGAGTTGTGGGGATGGAAGCTAGATTGTAAAGGATTGGGGAAGGGGTAGGAAGGGAGGAAACAGGGAAGACTTTTTTAGGAGGACTTTTTTTCAAACAAATAGAAGAGGTTTGAGTATTGTTATTGCTTAAGTGTAGAATAACATGAGAAAAGGAGAGAATAAAGACAGAGGAGAGAGTTGATGAAGCAAGGTAGGTATGGAAGGATAGGTTTAAGACCACAGGATGAAGGACTTGCCTTGAACAGAAACTTCTGAGAGTGCTGGGAAGGAAGTGAGGACAGGTGTAAATGTGGATAGATTTGTAGGGCAGGAAAAGGGGCAAGAGTTGTTTCATACCTATGGCCTCAATTGTCTTGATGAAATAGGAGATCTGGCTATGGGTGTGTAAAGGATTGTGTGTATTGCATGAACCCTCTCTTTGTGTACACCCTGGCTTCCTACCTCTCAGCAGCAGTCACAGAAGCCCGCTGGCCACTGGGAAGCTAATTGGTAAAAACTGGGTTTGGTGTCGAAGGCTGAGGACACAGTGGGAATGGAGTGTTGGGAGGTAAGTAAACAGGTCATCATTTGTATCCTCATCCAGTGCTGACTGGGTGCTGGTTGCCTTGGATCTTGTGTGTGCCAATGGGCAGCTCAATAGTGGGGAAAAAAGGATGTAGCTGGATTCTGCCCCTGAGCTCTGGGTTTGAGTCCTGGCTATGCCTCTAAGAAATGTGATCCTGGGCAAAGTCTTTAGAGCTTAGTGTCTGTAGGTGATAGCTAAGAGACATACAGGCTCTATACCTCTATGAATTTTAGCACCTGCTCCCTAGGAGTCAAATAATAGGCTTTTCTGAACATGGATTTATTCATGGGGAAGAAAATTTACAATGGAAAATACCCAGGAAATTAATTCTCATTCACACTCCCTCCTCCTTCTATGTTTGTTTTCTTGCACTAATTGTTTACACTTCTTGTACTTACCTTACTGAAGCACACTTTGTCACTGGTCATTATTTTAAAAAGTCTTGTTATGCAAAATTTCAAACATACACAAGAAAATAATGACCCCCTAAATGATTAGCTGCTAACCAAAAGGTCAGCGGTTCGAACCCACTAGCCACTTTGTGAAAGTAAGACGTGGCAGCCTGCTTCCATAAAGATTACAGCTTTGGAAACCCTGTGAAGTACTTGTACTCTGTCCTATAGGGTCGCTATGAGTCAAAATCAACTCTTTACTCTAGGTGACTCTGAAGCGATTCCCAGACAGCATAACATTTCAACTATAAATATTTGAGGATATATTGCTCAAAGATAAAAGTCTCTTAAGAAAAATAACCTTAATGCTAATATCACACTAAAATACCAATCATATTGTAGTTGTTTTTAGGTGTTGTTGCGAGGAGTTGGTTCTGACTCATACTGACTCTATGTACAACAGAATTAAACATGGCTGGGTCCTGCACCATCCTCACAATCGTTGCTATGTTTGAGCCCATTGTTGCAGCCACTGTGTCTGTATTTTGAGTGCCTTCCAACCTGAGGAGCTCATCTTCCAGCACCATATTAGACAATGCTCCGCTGTTATTCATAAGATTTTCACTGGCTAATTTCTTTAGAAGTAGACTGCCATGTCCTTCTTCCTAGTCTACCTTAGTCCGGAAGTGCCACTGAAATCTGCCTACCATCAGTGACCCTGCTGGTGTTTGAAATACTGGTGGCATAGCTTCCAGGATCACAGCAACACACAAGCCACCACAGTACAACAAACTGACAGACCAGTGGTATTGTAGTATCACTAGATAACAACCAGTGATCAAAATTTTCCTAATTATTTCATAATATTTTCATAGTTTTTAAATTTGAATGAGATCTAAAGTAAGATCCATATATTACATTTTATTGATGTATTCCTTAAGTCTTTTTTAAACCCTGATCACTATTGTCTAAGAGACAGTCTTGTAATCCTGTAGTGTCTCCTAACTTTATATCATTGTCCTCGGTGTTGATATACAATGTAGTTTTAGGAGACAGTAAGGAACAATTGCAGGCTTAGAAACCAAAGCCTCCGAAGTTTAATTTTAAAATTCCTCTGGACACACTTAGAAAAAGGAATGTGTAGATAGCAAATAAAAAAGTAAAAAATAAAATAAAAAGTAAAAAGAAGAGGCTGCAGTGAGAGTTAAGGAGACAAATGGAGACCCCAGAGGAACAAAAGAACAAGAAAAAGGTAACAGGCACCTAAGTGATCCCCTGTAGACCAAGAAGCTTGATAATGCTTGTTGTTGTTACTAGGTGCTGTCCAGTTGGTTTACTCATAGTGACCTTATGCACAACAGAAAGAAACACTGCCTTGTCCTGTGCCATCCTCATAATTGTTGCTATGTTTGAGCCCATTGTTGTGACCACTGTGTCAATCCATTGTGTTGAGGGACTTGCTCTTTTTTGCTGCTCTTTTCCAAGCATGATGCCCTTCTCCAGGGACTGGTCCCTTCTGATAACATGTCTAAACTAAGTGAGACAAAGTGTCACTATCCTTGCTTCTAAGGAGCATTCTGGTTGTACTTCTTCCAAAACAGATTTGTTTATTCTTCTGGCAGTCCATGGTATATTCAATATTCTTTGACAACAGTATAATTCAAATGCATCATTTCTTCTCTGGTCTTCCTTATTCAACTTCCAGCTTTTGTATGCATATGAGGCAATTGAAAATACCTTGGCTTGGGTCAGGGCACTTTAGTTCTCAAGGTGATACCTTTGCTTTTTCACACTTTAAAGAGGCCTTTTGTAGCACATTTTCCCAATGCAATGCCTCCTTTGATTTCTTGAGTTCTTCTTCCATGGCGTTGATTGTAAATCCAAGTAAAATGAAATTCTTGATACCTTCAATATTTTCTCTGCTTATCATGATGCTGGTTTTTGGTCCAGTAGTGAGGATTTTTGTTTGCTTTATGTTGAGGTGTAATCCATACTGAAGGCTGTAGTCTTTGATCTTCACCAGTGTTTCAAATCCTCTTCACTTTCCACAAGCAAGGTTGTGTCATCTGCATATCACAGGTTTTAAACGAGTCTGCCCCCAATTCTGATGCCGCATTTTTCTTCATATAGTCCAGCTTCTCGGATTATTTGCTGAGCATACAGGTTGAATAAGGATACAACCCTCAAGCACACCTTTCCTGATTTTAAGCCATGCAGTATCTCCTTGTTCTGTTTGAACAGCTGCCTAATAGTCTAAGTGTGGTTTCTGCATGAGCACAAATAAGCGTTCTGGAATTCCCATTCTTTGAATATGATCCATAATTTATTATGATCCACTATGCCTTTGCATGGTCCATAAAACACAGGTAAACATCCTTCTAGTATTCTCTGCTTTCAGCCAAGATCCCTCTGACATAAGCAATGATATCCCTTGCTTCATGTCCTCTTCTGAATCCAGCTTGAATTTCTGGCAGTTCCCTGTCAATGTACTGCTGCAACCATTTTTTAATTACCTTCAGCAAAATTTTACTTTTGTTTGATATTAATGATACTGTTCAATAATTTCCACATTCTGTTGTATCATCTTTCTTTGGAATGGGCAAGAATATTGAGCACTTCCTGTCAGTTGACCAGATAGCTGTCTTCCCAATTTCTTGTCATAGATGTGTGCTTCCAGCAGTGTTGTATCTGTTTATTGAAATTCCTGAATTGGTACTCCACCAATTTCTGGAGCTCTGTTTGTCACCAATGCCTTCAGTGAAGCTCGGACTTCCTTCAATACCCTCGGTTCTTGATCATATACTGCCTCCTGAAATGGTTGAATGTTGACTAATTCTTTTTGGCACAATGACTCTGTATATTCCTCTCATCTTCTTTTGATGCTTCTTGTGTCACTCAATTTTTGCCCATAGAATCCTTCAATATTGCAACTCAAGGCTTCAATTTTTCCTTCAGCTTGAGAAAAGACACACATGTTCTTCCCTTTTAGTTTTCTAACTCCAGGTCTTTGTACATATCATTATAATACTTCCCTTCTCCAGCTGCTCTTTGAAATTTTCTGTTCAGCTTTTTTACTTTATCATTTCTTCCTTTCACGTTAGCTATTCTACTTTCAAGAGCAAGTTAGTCTCTTCTGACATCCGTTTTGGCCTTTTCTTCCTTTCTTGTCTTTTTAATGACCTTTTGCCCTCTTCATATATGATGTCCAACTCATGTGGTCTTTGGTCATTAGCGTTAAATGCATCAAATCTATTCTTGAGATGGTCTCTAAAATCAGGTGGGATATACTGAAGGTCATTTTTGCCTCTCATGGATGTGTTTCAATTTTCTTCAACTTCAACTTGGACCTGCATACGAGCAATTAATGATCTGTTCCACATTCAGTCCCTGATGTTGTTCTGACTGATGATACTGAGTTTTTCCGTTGTCTCTTTCTACAGACGTAGTTGATTTGATTCCTGTGTATTCCATCTGGTGAGGTCCATGTATATAGCCACCATTTATGTTGTTGAAAAAAGTGTTTCCAACGAATAAATATAAGTTGTGGATCTTGTAAAATTTTGTCATGTGATCTTTGGTGTCATTTCTATCACCAAGGCCATGTTTTTCTTTCTCATACCAATCACCAGTAATTATCAATGCACCTTGATTGCATGTTTAATCAACCTTAGACTGAAGAAGTTGGTAAAAATCTTCAATTTCTTCATCTTTGGCATTAGTGGTTGGTGCATCAATTTGGATAAAAGTCATGTTAACTGGTCTTCTTTGTAGGCATATGGATATTATCCTGTCACAGACAGCATTGTACTTCAGGATAGATCTTGAAATGTTCTTTTTGACAATGAATGTCACACTGTTCCTCTTCCATTTGTCAGTCCTGACATAGTAGGCCATATGATCGTCTAGTTCACAATGGCCAGTACCAGTCCATTTCAGCTCAGTAATGCCTAGGATATTGATCTTCAAGTGTTCCCTTTCATTTTTTACAACATCCCATTTTCCTTGATTCATACTTCATACTTCCATGTTCCAATTATTAATGTATGTTTGCAGCTGTTTCTTCTCCTTTAGAGTCATGGCATATCAGCCATGAAGTTTCTGACTTCCTTGACTCCATCCACATTATTAAGATTGACTCTACGTTGAGGAGGCAACTCTTACCCAGTCATATTTTGAACGCCTTCCAACCTGAGGGGCTCATCTTCTGGCATTATACCAAAAACAATGCTTAGCTGCCTTCCATAAGGTTTTCACTGGCCAATTTTTTCAGAAATTCCAGTCTATCTTAGTCTGGAAGCTCCACTGAAACCTGTCCACCACAGGTAACCCTGTTGGTATTTGAAATACCAGTGGCACAGTGTCCAGCATCACAGCAACACACAAACGAGTACAGTACAACCACAACAGTACAGTCAAGTGGTGATGAAAAACCTTACAATTGTGCTATCTTCCAGTCTTTTGCATCATCTCATTTAACAGGTGGTAAAAAATGAATCTTGAAATGATAACATTCTATTTATATAGTACCTTTCCCCCCCAAAATGTATTAAATAGCTGAGCTGACATCATCCAATAATTCTCTTGGTAAAGTAGAGAAGTACTAGGAATTCTAATTCCCATTTTACAGATGATGAAATCAAATTGCTAAGGCTAATATGATGACAGTGACTCACACTTAACAGTCATTTGCCATTTGACAAGTGTTGTGCTAAATACTCTCTTACAGTATCTGTGATATCACTACTGTTATTATCTTCATTTTACCAATGATGAAAATGACACTCAGGACAAGTAACTTGTCTACAGTTACAGACCTAAAAAATCATGGAGCTGTGATTTAGATTCATGTCTGTGAAACCCACAATTCTTTTTTTTCAAGGTCATTCTACTTGCGACTAAAACCAGCACTCTTTTTTGCATACACTTGCTCCCTGGCAAAGTTCCATTCAAAGGGAAGCTCAGAGCATTCCCAGATACAATAACGGAGCACAGCACACTGGAATTTTACAAAGCGCTTTCTCACAGGCTTTCTCGTCTCTTTCTTGTAACTACCCTGAAAATAGAGAGGGCAGGTGTGTTAATCTGCGTTCTACATATGGGGGAATTGTTCAGAGCTCTCGGTTATGTCACCCAGTTTGTTAGTGGCTACATAGCTAGTGAGTGTCATTAGTGTCAAGGAGCAAATTAATGGCCAGCTTAGGGCTAGAGACCCTTTCTTCTGATTCCAAATCCAGTGCTTCACCAGTTCACTTTGCAAGCCTCCTGGGCCCACACCCTTAGCTAGGGACTCCTCTAATGTCCCCTCTGCAGTTTCTTGTGAGGAGCCAAGCAAGATTATTGCAAATTAAATATCTGGATGCTTGAACTTCTGAGCAGGAAATGAGGCTGTAAATGCTCAGAGGAATGAAACGGAGGTGCATTTTTTTTTTTTTTTTTAGTAGAATTTTGGGCCAAGTGACCTCTTTCTGTCCTGCCCTTCCCTGTGTCCTTCCAGTCTCCATGGAAACCCCAAATCAATGCAGCATATGTTGATTCATGTTTCTACTGTTACTAGGAAGCTACAAAGTGGAAATTGCTTTTAAAAGATTTGTGGAAGAGCTTTAGCATGCTGACCAGAATTCAAATCTAATATCCAAATGACCGCTTTATTAAAAGCTTTTAATGTGGTACTCTCCTAGGTGGTATGTTGATGAAATAAACAGAGAAGAGGCATTTGGCAATAAACCTCCTGCACTATCATGGCTTTTAAAAAAATATTATATTGCAGATGTAAATTCCGTTTATTTTCCATTTGATTATATTTTTGGTGGCCTGTGTGACAATGCCAGGTGCTCTGTTTGCTCTTGATTAATTCCACCCTGCTCTGACAAGGCTGCTGGCGACGAGAGTTTTCAAGTGCCTTTTATACCTGTGCAGCTGCCCTGACTGTCGTTTGTGTAACGTTGACTTTTTAGTCTTGACCTGGGGACGGTAGGAGTCTAAAGTGTTTCTGCTATAAAAGATATTCAGTTGTTTTTCAGATTTTTTTTCAGGAACTCAGAATCAAATTCAGCAGACACTTATTAAACACCTGCTATGTAAAAAAAAAAAAAAAAAAACCACACCCGTTGCCGTTGAGTTGATTCTGACTCACAGCGACCCTATAGAACAGAGTAGAACTGCCCCATAAGGTTTCCCAGGAGCAGCTGGTGGATTCAAACTGTCGACCCTTTTGGTTAGCAGCCGAGCTCTTAACCACTGTGCCACCAGGGCTCGGCAATGATAATTGATAACAAGGGGAGTAAGCCACAGAGCCTGTCTTTGTGGAGTGCTCAGGCAGTTGGGAGGTCAGGAAATATAAATCACAAGGAAAAACTACAGACCGTGATGAGGGCTGTGGGAGAAGCATACAGTTATGTGGTGGTGCTGAGGTGGAGGGGCTCCGGACTGGAGGGGTCCTGGAAAAGATTTGGGAAGGAGATTGTTTAGCTTGGAGGTGTTGGGTTTAGAGAAGGAGCTGGGAGTTAACAGACAGATTCAGGGTGGGGACACTCCGGGCAGAGGAACAGCCTGAGGAATCAGGCGTGTGTGTGTGTGTGTGGTTATGCAATGGAATTAGACTAGTTAGGCAAATGGATCCAATTTATGGAGAGCGTAGAGTGTCAAGTGGAGTCCCTGAATGTTGCAAATGGTTAATACGCTCAGCTGTTAACCAAAAGGTTTGGAGGTCTGAGTCTACCCGGAAGCACCTTGGAAAAAAGGCCTGGTGATCTACTTCTGAAAAATCAGCCATTGAAAACCCTACGGAGCACAGTTCTACTCTGACACAGGTGGGGTTCAGCGAGTCATAATGCAGTTAATGGAAACTTGTTGGTTGAGTGTCAGGCAGGACAAGTACCTCCAGTGGAGCCCATCAGAGACTGTTATACAGTTGAATCACTTTATGCAATCTATTCAGTGAGTGACTCTGGCGTTAGCTTAGTAAGTGAGGAGGTTTTCAGGGCAGGAAGGAGAAATGGAGGCAGGAAGATGGGTTATTTAGGAGTTGTTGGGGAGAGTGTGCTCTGTGCTGCAACCTGAATAACCTCTGACTTGGCCATGTCAGTGGATGGGAAGGAATGGTTGAGAGAGATTTCAGAAACATAATGGCAAGATTTAGAAGCCCATTTAGCAAGTGGAATGGAAGAAAAGAAGCCAAAAAAAAAAAAATTGAAATTTTTAGCCTGAGGGACTAGGACAGAAGTGATATGATAGACACCTGGTGGTGCAATGGTTAAGCGCTCGGCTGCTAACCCAAAACTTGGAAGTTTGAATCCACCAGCCGCTCCATAGGAAAAAAGACCTGGTGATCTCCTCCCCGTAAAGATTACAGCCTAGGAAACCCCATGGGGCAGTTCTGCTCTGTCACGTGGGGTGGCTGTGTGTCGGAATCGACACCAAGGCACACAACAACGAGGGAATAGGGAGGGGAAATTTGGAGGGGAAAGTTGGTTATTTCTGATACAGCTGAGTCTTCAGGGTCTGAGACAAGTGGAGCTGTTCAACAGACCTTGGAAAAGCAGTCTGGAACTCAAGGGAGGCAGGACGGAAACACTGATTCTGGAGAGGAAAAGGCCCCCCCAGAGGACGGTGTGTAGAACGGGAGAGCAGGCAGCTGAGAAGCAAGAACGGGGTCCGTAATTGCTGTTACTCTGGGAAAAAACGTGAAGTCTGGCCTGTAGAGATGTTCAGCCAGCCACTGAGGGGCAGGAGCCTGGAAAGAATCCAGGTCTCCCCATTCCTGGACTAGTGCTCTAAGCCTGGGGAGTGTGGAGCCCACATAGATAAGATCATTTCCAATAAGCACACAAACCTGCTTACCCTTTCCTGCCCCAAGGAGTCCTGTCCCTCCTCATCTACCTCTTTCATTGGGAAAGAAGGTGGCTTGAACTCTCACTTTAGGTTTAGCTTAATTACCCCCTTGAGGTTCTTCATGCACCTGCCTCTGTGGAAGATTAAGTTGGAGTCCTCCCATTAGAGGGGGCCGGAACTAGGTTGGTGCTTCTCAAACTGGGGTGTCCTGTACTTACTCTTTGGAGGTTAGGAGTGCTTTGGTAACAAAGTTCAGGCTACTTTCAATGGTCTATTTTTTTACCCAGGCTACGTTAAAACCTCTGAGCGCCGGAACTCAGTGGGGTTGCCTTGTTTTTCTGGGTCTTGCAAGTTTTCTGCCTTTGACTGGGTGCAGCCTTACCACTTTTCTATTGCTCTCAATTAAAAAAAAAAAAAAAAGGAAGAAAGAAACCTGCTGCTGTCTAGTCAATTCCGACTCATAGCAACCCTATAGGACTGAGTAGAACTGTCCCACATGGTTTCCAAGGGGCACCTGGTGGATTTGAACTGCTGACCTTCTTGGTCAGCAGCCATAGCTCTTAACCACTATGCCATCAGGGTTTCCTACTCTCTATTAGTGGAAAATATTTTAGTTTTCCTTCTCTGAGAGGTTTCCCTTTTACAGGTTCCAGCTTTTGCAGGTTTTACTGTATATACACGCCCATGCACTCTGGCCCTTCCATTCTTTATAGTCCTGTTCTTCCCTTAACAACTTTATTAATTGCTACATCTTCCCTTAAACATTTTGGGTTGGCTTACTGCCTTCCTGTGATTATATTATTTCCCTAAAGGCTAATTTTAGATTCTGAAGCCTGGTAGATATTGGTCAGCTTCCATTTGCAGCTTGAGTCCATCTTCCCCTACCCTATCTCCTTGGTAGCTTTAAATCCTGGATACCAAAAGGGGAAGCATGAGACTGGGAGGCGGTCTTCAGCCCGCCATTTTAGCACTGATCAAGAAGAGTCCCCTGATGGTGCGACCTTTGTGTTAAAGTGAGGGGCAGAGCAGTGGCTGGAAGGACGGAGTTTAGCATCGGGCATTAGCTCTGCCACTTATCAATGGCTTGTCTTGGTTTTTCCATCTGTAAAATAGGGATGGTAAAGGTGTCAACGTTGTAAGGTTGTGGTGAGAACTGAGAAGAGAATGCAGGTGTAACATTTAGCACAGTGTCGGCACATAGTGAGTGTTCGTTAAACACTAGCTCTGTACATGGGTCCGGGGTGGATTTGCCTTACGGTATAAACATTTCCTGAATTAGGAAAGTGTTTATCTATGGGCTTGTATTCACCCGTTCATCTGTGACCCTGTTTCTTACAGTATAGTGTACCAGGAAAATGTCCAGGAGTAAAGGGCTGTCTTTCTGCTTAAGTTCTAAAGCCCCGCTGGCATCAGGTTCCAGAAAGGGGTTATGAGAGATGAAAAACTTTTCTTTTCCATCTCATTTTATGACACTAAGTCCTGTTTGTCTAAGTGAGGGGGGCTGTGGACATTAGCAGAGAGAGACAATGAGTCACTGTGGAGACAGCATCAGAATTTTTATCTCAACCTATCATCAGGCAATGAGTCGTTGTGGCAGAATCAGCCCACGGTGAGAATGCAGGCTATGCACCAATAGGTCTGTCAGAAAAGGCCGAGCCCCAGCATGGAGAAAGCTCTGCTGTAAGAGTCATAAGACACAAGTCTGGGTCCTTGTGTCATTCCGCCCTTTCCAGTCTCAGTTTTCCCATCTGTAGCATGGGGATAATAATATGTTCTTTGTGTATGGGATGGGATTCCTAAGTGACAATACATGAAAATGCTTTCTGCATTGTAAATGTTTAAACCAATATAATCTATTATTTTTATTGTAAAGCCATCACTTTACATAGAGCTATCTGCTGCCTCTAGCAAGTGCTGCCTTCTGGGTTTCAGAAATGCCTTGTAGCAAAGGCTAAGCTTGTTTGGAGCTCATTCCTGACTGGGAGCAAGAGACTCAGCCTTAGAGACCTAGCGAATATTGAGGAGAAGGTAAGTATCCTTTTCCAGGACAGTGGTTCTCAAACTTCAGCATGCATCAGAATCCCCTGCAGGGCTGGGTCCCATCCCCAGAGTTTCTGATTCAGCAGGTCTGGGGTAGGTCCGGAGAATTTGCGTTTCCAATGGGTTCCCAGCTGATGCTGATGCTGCTGATCCAGAGACCACATTTGGAGAACCACTGTACTAGGGCGAGTAGGACCAAAGATTCCTCCTTCTGGAACTGAAACAAGCAGGGTGAAGTCCATGAGGGTAAGGGGGATTGAAAGAAAAAAAATAATAATAAAAGACAGAAAAAGAGGGATAATATGTGGAGTGGGCAGAACAAAGGGAAAAGTCTCACCCTGTAACAAATGCAAGAAGGGGAAGTTGCTAGGTGATGGATGAGGGAGAGAGGGGAATTTCACTGTAGGAAAAACCAGGTGAGAGGCAAGAGCAGAGAGTCGGAAATCTGCACATTTGGGGCGGCAGAGGAGGTGGAAATTTCTCATTAGGAAGTGGGAAGGGGCTGTGGTTAGCACTGGGGGGTCGGAGCGGAGATGGGCTGGAGGAGAAATGCCGCTGTAGAGTAAGGGGGCAGCTGAGACGTGGCAGAGGAGGGTAATTTCAGGGCTGTGTGGTTTGGCTTGGTAGAGCAGCACAATAGAAATTGGGAGCAAGGGGGTGGAATTTAGATGTGTGACCTGCCCCATAGCTTTCTCGCTCTCTGCATTTATCACATCACATCACACCCAGCAAGACAGCCCCCTCCTCCTGGCTCATTAGGAGATTTGATTCGGCTTGGCTCCTGCTGTCAGCAGCTGTCTGGGGCAAGGTCTTTATGCTCCCTGCTCCCTAAGCAGCAACCAGCCTTCAGCCGGCAGCAGCACTCATTAGACAAGAGCCCCCTGGACACTGGGTTTTCAGCTCAGTGGCGGCTGGAAAGAGTTAACACCTACGGCTTTCTGCCCCCTGCACAGCCTCTGGGTGCAGAGGGAGGCAGAGCTGTGGGCTGTGGTGGCTTCTCCCTGAGCTGCAGCCCAAGGAGCAGGGAAGCAGGTTAGTGAGGCTGAGGAGAGTGCTGGAGGAGCACCAGGCACGCTGTGCTCAGGGCACCTCCTGCCTCCTGCCAGTGAGGATGGGCATGCAGACCGTGCCCAAGAGCCGAGCCGCCGCCTTCCGGGGGTAGGCTGCTTCGGGATTTACTGGATGTGACAAGCAGAGAGAGGAGCATTCAGCGGAGCTACTCGCAGCCTGGCTCAAGTGGTGGGAGGTGTGTGAGCGTGTGTATATGTGTGCGTGCGTGGCTGTGCACACATGCACAAATGCCCTTCACCCACCAAGGTTCTGACTGCTAAAAGAAAGATCTACTCTTTCCCCAGACCTCCTTAACCTGCAGCCTCTCTGACCGTTCAGTTGGCAACGACCCGCAGGCCATGAGGACTGGTCAAAGACAGTGAGTATGGCTTTTGCTTTTCCCTTCCTCTCCGGGTGTCCATGTGGACCGATTGCATTACCTATATTTAATTAACCTGCCTCTTCATGCATAGCGAATGCTTTCTTCCCTCTGAGGCTCTCAGGTTCTCTCCCCTTCTTTATACGTCTTTGCTCTTTGCTTTTAACCTTTATTTTTTCCTTGAGTATGTTCTCTTCCTATTGTATCCCATCTTGTCTGCCCCAGAGTCACCTGTACCAGTATCCTGCCAAGCAGGAGCCTGAAGACCTGGATGCCACCTACAAGTGCATATGTGCTGTGGGTGCAATCACAGCTTTGGCCTCCCCGGGTTTTGGGTAACCCTAAACTCTGTCCCTCATGAGTCTAGGCCAAATGAGATAAGAGCCTTTAGGTGCTGGGATGGACAAGGAAGCTGGGGTAAGAGTATCCTACTGATTCTTATTTAATGGAGTCCAAGGCTGATCTAATCAATGGGGTGGTGGAGGGTCTGAGGGGCAAAGGTGTGCAGGACTGGGGTTGTAAGCGAGAGAGGCAGGTATTTGAGCGGCACAGGCAAGCCAGTACAGGGTGGTGGTAGGGATGGAAAGAGAGATGAGGCAGGTGTGATACCCTGCCTGAATGTCCTTGCCTGCTGTGTACGTGGGTAGTAGTCGCTGGTTCTGCTCAGGGCAGTGAAGGCCCCTGGCAGGGCTTCCCCATCCCTGGGGCTATAGCCCCCAAGGGAGAGAAAATGAAGCTAAAGTACTGAAAACATGATTTCCAGGGACTCTTACCGCTGTAAAGTGCTTCCATTTCCAGACTTCCGGGCAAGCAAGGTGTGAGCATGGTTAGGGCAAGGATTAACGACATGTCCCTGCTCTTGAGGAACACAGTCCATGCTCAGTTTCCTAGGGTGAGCCTCTATACAAAGTCTAACTAATGTTTTTAGTTTTGAAAAGCTATTCAAAAAAATATTTATGAAATATTCTGGGTCATAGCAAAATAATTTAAATGGCACAGTGTCAATAGGAGCCTTATCTATCTGAATTAGGTTTATTTTAAGATGGATTCTGTTTTTGGTGTTGGGGTTCCCCAGGGCAGTCCTTTGTGGATAAGGCTGCCCTCATCATGTGCTTTTTCCTATCAGTTATCATCCATGGGAAGAAAGGGTTAGAAGCTCTGAGAATGGGACCCTCAGGAGAGAGAGAGTATAAGTCAATCAGCCCTCAACTCCATACCCTTCCTGATGTCTTCCCTACTTCCAGTCAAGAATGAGTCAGTGAGGAAGGTCAGGCAGCCTCCACAATGGGCAAGAAAGAGTGACATGCACATTCATTTCTTCAGCCTGTGCCTGGGATCCCTGCAAAGGAGCAAGGCTATGGGATGACAGTGATTGACAAAGCACCCCTGGAGTTTTTCCAACCTTCTTCCAACTTGCCCCCTACCAAGGCTCTGTGCATCCCCACCTTTGGGACAGGGTCCCTTGAAGGGAGGTGAAAATCAGAACAGCACCAAATCCAATTATTTTGGAGTTAAGTGCTGTCATTCCCTCCCCCACCTCCTGCTGGTTGGTCACTTGGGCTCCACTCCAGTAAGAGAAAGAGAACAGTTATTTTTTGTTTGCCGGGTCCATCCCTCTCCTGGGGCCCATGTCCCACTTTACTGTTGATGGCCAGAGGTTAGGGAAATAGGAACTCCTGACCAATCATCAGCAATGTGAAGTTACCTAAAAATGTGTTTTTTTCAGTCCTTCGTTGCTCTCTAACCAAGCAAAGCCCCTTGCTAAGGATAAGCAGACCTTATGGGGAATGGGTATGCGGGGGATGTCCAGTTGGCACAAAGCCATTTGAGAAGATATGTAGTACAGTCAAATAAGAGAGGGTGGCTCCCCTCTTACAGCAGATTTTCTGATTTTAGGTGAGAGGACCTGAAAGGGTAAATCCCTCTGCCCCGCAGTCATATCTCCTGCCCTGACGTCCCTGCAAGCCAGCCAAAGGGTTAACCGTAAGCAGATGCCTGTATGGCTGCCTTACTGATGCCACGGAGGTAACTGATCAATAACTTGTTTTCTTGCCCCGTCCCTTCCCTCTTCCTCCACTTTCCTGCCTCCCTTGCCCCCTGAGCCTGGTCCAAGCCTTCTATGCTCATGGGTGATCTACTTGCATCTCTCCCCCTAGCCTCCTGTGTGTGAGAGTGCCTTGCAAAGTTATAGCCTTGCAAGCCAGAACCGCCTTAGCTCCTAGCCTTCCCATGTACTGGAGGGATGGTGGGACTTCTTGGTTATGACATACGTAGTGGGACAAAGAACTGTGGATGAGCTTGTATTGAACCATTTAGGGACCTCTGTAAAGCTTTTTTCTTTTTTTGTTAGTTTATTGCAGCCCTGGTGGTACAGTGGTTAAGCGTTCGGCTGTTAACCAAAAGACTAACAGTTTGAATCCATTAGTCGTTGCTTGGAAACCCTATGGGGTGCAGTTCTATTCTGTCCTATAGGGTTACTATGAGTTGGAATCAACTCGATGGCAATGGGTTTTTTTAATTAGTTTACTGGGACAGAGGCTGTAAAGAAAATAAAGAGGAGGGCAAGCCTAGTTAAAAAAAAAAAAAACTTGACAGTTGACTCTTGCTTCTGCTCCTATTATCTTCAGACTTAATTAACAAGCTTGTACCATATTTTTACGCAAATAATGCACACCTTCTATATTTTTTTTGCCAACCGCTCCCTGCTCCCTCCCCCGCCGGGCATTTTCATAAGCGCCTCAGTGAACTTAATACCTCCAGGGGGGAGGGATTGATTAGCAAATGAATGTAGAAGGTGCATGTTATTTGTGTGAAAATATGGTAACTCACATCTCAACTATACATAAAAAACCTCTTGTCCCAAACCAATTTTGTTAAAGATCGTGGCAAACGCAAACTGCGTGGAAGTGATTCTGATTGAGTTGTCTTGGTAACACACCCTTTATACTGGCCCCTGTTAAACCTTATTAAATAGCTTTCGTGGATTTGCCATTTTCTGAGAGTCCTCTTAATTGCTTTTGGGGGGCAGTGACCTGTTTTATGACTGATGAAAGTTGCGTTCTGGCCTGTGGTGCAGCCTGAGCAGGACCTTGACTTGAGTTCCTAGAATGTGGTGACTTCAGGGCCCTTAATCAGCGGCTCGCAAGGCCTGGTGTTGGAGCACTCTGTGATTTGTAAGAGCGAGTGGACACAGAAGATGCTTGTTGTCTTAGGAGAGAGTACGGCTGGAGCCAATGTTTTGAAATGCCACGAAATAGATGGCTTCACAACGCAGCCTGGCTGCCATGAGAGGCAGCAATACAGGAAGTGCGGGCCCAGTTTTCTTCAGGAGAGAAGATATTACTGGGAACATGGATGTTCTGGCCCGAGAAGGCTCTTTGGAGGTGGGCTGTGGAATACAAACGTTGTCCATCCCTGACAAATGTAACACCATCCCAGGGGACGTTGTTTGGATACGATTTCTATGGAAAAAAGGCAATCACCTGGGTCAGGGATGAAAATGCATTTGAAGTAAACGGAAAGAATTGAGTAGGATGACCTCTGAGGTCCCTGCCCAACCCTTTTAGGATTTGTGAAAAACAGGAAAGAAAAGCCAGGGCTTCCCTTCAACATGCAGAAAGGGGACTATTTCCATGGTAAATTCTTACCAATGTACACGTGGAAGTTCTCTTTCAGAAGTCACTCTTAAGTTTTGATCTTGTTACACCAAACCCCTCCCACTTACCTTTGCCTTCCACCCGAGGTGTTGCCCTGTGGTCAAAGATCAGGGCTTGACAAACTTACTCTGTCAAGGGCCGGAAAGTAAATATTTTTAGCTTTGTGGGCCATGCTGTCTTTGTTGCAAGTACTCAACTTTGCCCTGGTAGCGGAAAGCGGCCTTAGGCAGTGTGTAAACCAGCAAGTGCGCCAGTGTTCCAGTAAAACTTTATTTTCACAAACGCTCATCCAGCTGAGTTTGGCCCAAGGTTTATAGATTGTCAACCTCTGGTTAAAGGTAAGGAGTACCTGGGTGGGGCAAACAGTAATGGTTAAAAGTGACCAGCTGCTGTCCCATCAGTTCCAACTCGTGGCGACCCCATGTGTGTCAGAAGAGAACTATGCTTCGTAGGGTTTTCAGTGGCTGATTTTTCAGACGGAGATCACCAGGCCTTTCTTCTGAGGCACCTCTGGGTCAACTTGAACGGACAACCTTTCGGTTTGCAGCCAAGCACATTAATTGTTTGCCCCACCCACGGACTCCTGGTTAAAGGTAAACAGGAGCTAATGTTGGGAGTCAGAAAAAGACATTAGCATAATTTCTTATTGGATCCTCCACAACAGAAAACTATTTAAGTGCCTGGTATCTTGATTTTAAGTGCCATTATATGGGTCCTTAGAAAAATACTAAAATTTAAGTCATCTTTAGTGAGATGACCCAAAATATTAATAGGAATAGGAGAGCTTCACTAAACAAACGGAAGCACTAACGAAAAGTAGACTGGTTCTTAATTGCCAATTGTACTAGGTGCTCTTCTTCTCATCTGCAGTCATCAGTCCTTGCTGGTCTGTAGCCATTCACATGTATGAACACGTTTGGTGGATTAGAGAGGAGAACTTGATGCAGAAAATGGACTGGCCTTGAAGCCCCATCCTTGACTGTGCTCTGACACTCCCGTGGTATGCGCGTTGGCATTACGCAAGCATCCCTTACTCTCAGTGTGGGTACCACTCTGGGGCTTTGCCATCAGAAGCTGCTGCTGTTGCTGCTACTGCTAGTTTGCCCTCCTAGTGGAAGGGAAAAAAATGTGGATTGTTATCTTGTCATCACGGTATTTCCTTTCCCAACAGAGAATCCTAATTTAGAAATCCTGCCAAGCTAACGACCTTCATTGACTTCCCATTAACTTGCCATTTCAGCTTTAAAAAGCATTAAACCTCTAGGGGTAGGGTACCCATTGCTATTCCAGTAGTCAAGATAGGCAGTAAGTATATCCTTTGATCTTCTAGATTTTTCTCCTCTTGTTTGTGAAATCTTCGGGGAACACCCGGGGGAGGGGAGAGGGCCCTGGCTTCTGCTGTGGCAGCTCCAGGAACCCTTCATAGAGCTGACGGCTATTGTCTTGGCAGTCTCCCCTAGCCCCCCCACCTTCTGCCCTGTGTTTGGTTGCAGGAACAAAGGGATGAGGACTCGACTGGGATGCCTGTCTCACAAATCAGATTCATGTAGTGATTTCACAGCTATTCTTCCTGACAAACCCAACCGCGCTCTCAAGTGAGTTCTGAGCCACACTAGTTCCTAGGTGACCATGCGGGGTGGTATAAACTGCTTCCTCTCCCATGAGCTGCTGCCCAGGGGAGCGGGGGTTAGGGGGGAACACAATAAACCCTCCCTCCTGGCAGCTCATTTTATTTCCCTGAACTGGTGAGCATTTTCCTTGTCAAATCCTCTAACTATAATCTTTTCCTTTTACCAATCTCAGAAGGGGGAGCCTCCTTTTTCTCTCAAGAAAACTGTATCATCCAACCCTTTTAAAGCTGCGGGTGGTAAAGGATACTTCTTGGTTCTACTTAGATGTCAATCTGAGCTCTCAATTTGGAAACAAACACTCAAACCTGCTCTAAAAATATGCTGAGGTTCAGCTCATCTGGATTCAGTGCCTATTCTGTGCAGACATGGTATTAAATGGTGTCACAGATGTCACCTCATTTAACCCTCAGGTGATCTGTAAAGGGCATTGTTATCCCCATTTCGGAGGTAAAGGAACTAAGGTGACAGTAAGAGACAAGCTGAATATGACTTTTCTGACCTCAAAACTAGTCTCTTCTCATTGTTATCTTGACATCTTTAAATCATGCCCTTGTTCTTTAGACGGAAAGCCATCATACTAAATTCACTGAATTCTAATCCTGAGGTTTTTCTGTTAGTTTTGTAAGAACGTTCAGATTTAAGATGACAGCATTGTAGGAATTAATCCCCACTACAACCAAAGGTCAGCAGTTTGAATCCACCAGCTGCTCTTTGGAAACCCTATGGGGCAGTTCTACTCTGTCCTGTAGGGTCTCTATTAGTTGGAATTGACTTGATGGCGACGGATTTGGTTTGATGTTTTGGTTCCCCCTAAATGTTCCTAATTGTTCTCCTGTACTAATCTTGGTAGTGGTGGAGGGAGAGGAGGTTAATCCAGAAATATTCAAGACAGACATTTCTTCTTCCTAGGAGACTATCCACAGAAGAAGCTACGAGATGGGCAGATTCCTTTGATGTACTTCTCTCCCATAAGTGTAAGTAGATTTCAGGTCCTATCATGTCCCAGCAAACCATCCATTTAGTAAAAGGCTTACCAAGTGCCTACTGTGATCCAGATACTACGCTGGGTGTCCCAGACAGCTCTGGCCCCTGCCCTCGCGGAGCCCAAAGCCTAGTAGGGCATGTTGTTGTTGTTCGGTGCCGTTGAGCTGGTTCCGACTCATAGCGACCCTGTGTGCAACAGAACGAAATAGTGCCCGATCCTGTGCCATCCTTACAATTGTTGTCATGCTTGAGCCCATCATTGCAGCCACTGTGTCAATCCATCTTGTTGAGGGTCTTCCTCTCTTTGGACGACCCTCTACTTTACCAAACATGATGTCCTTCTCCAGGGACTGAGGGGCATAGAGATAAGAAAGCAGAGAATTTAAATGCATCGAAATGAGGGCCTTCTTTGTTCTCTAGGTTCAAAGTATGGTCTCATGAAGGCTTCATGTTGTCAGCAGTTTAGCAAAAGAGAGTTTAGCTTAGTCTTGGAGAGATGGACTCCTTGAGAGTGAGAGAGTCCAGGTTCCGGCCTGGATTTTGTTTGTAAACCTAAGCGACCTATCCCTATGTTACCTGAGGGCCTTGGGTTACTCATCAGTCCAACGATATTCTGTACATCTTATTATTCACAGTGCTTGAGTTGGCAGAGTAAGGAAAGACTGGGATTTTTTTTTTTTTTTATTGTGGTAAAATATATACAGCATAAATTTCCCATCTTGACCATTTTCAAGTGAACAGTGCAGTGGTGTTCATCACATTTACAATGTTGTGCAACCAGCATCATTATTTGTTTCCAAATCTTTCTCATCACCCCAAACAGAAACTCAGCACCCATTAAGCAACAACTCCTCATTCCCCTCTTCCCACAGCCCCTGGTAACCTGTAACCTACTTTCTATCTCTATGCAATTGCCTATTCTAAATGTTTCACATAAATGGAATCATATGATATTTTGTCGTTTTGTGTTTGGCTTATTTCACTTAGCACACTGTTTTCAAGGTTTATTCATGTCGTAGCATTTATCAGGACTTCTTTTCTCTTTATAGATGAATAATATTCCATTGTATGTATGTACCACCATTTTATTTATCTGTTCATCTGTTGGTGGACGTTTAGGCTGTTCCTACCTTTTGTCTATTGTGAATAGTGCAGCAATGAACACTGGTGTCCAAGTATCTGTTTCAGTCCCTGCTTTCAGTTATTTTGGGTAGATACCTAGGAGTGGAATTGCTGTGTCAAATAGTAATTCTACGTTTAACTTTTTGAGGAACTGCCAAACAGGACTGGATTTTGAGTTTTCTTATTGCTTTTTCTTTTGGAGGTTTATTACCCCATACATATCTTTTTTATATTAAAAACAAAAAAAAAACAAACCTGTTGCCATTGAGTCTATTCCAACTCATAGCGACCCGATAGGATAGAATAGAGTTGCCCCATAGGGTTTCCAAGGAGAGGCTGGTGGATTTGAACTGCCAACCTTTTGGTTAGCAGCCGAGCTCTTAACAGCTACCCCCAAATCTTCCAGGCCTCAAAAAAAAAAAAAAAAAAGAGGAACACTTCACCAATTTGCGTGTCATCCTTACGCAGGAGCCATGCTCATCTCTGTATCATTCCCATTTTAGTAGATGTGCTGTTGAAGCGAGCATCCGTCTGCATTACAACCTCTCGATTTCTGGGTGCATGTAAATTTTACAAGAATGTAACTTTTGTTATCCCCTCCTCTCCCATTTTTCCCTTCCTCATCTCTTAGGCCTTTTATTTCCCACCAATGTATCAATAATTGTTATGCATACACTGGTGTGGTGAGTGCGCTTTAGTGGGGGCCAAACTTTTCAGCTCTTGTTTTTTTCTGGCCACGAACAAGGTGTGGAGAGCAGGGGCGAGAGAGAAGGGTCTTCTGAAGTAAAAGAAAGATGTCAAATAGACATTCAAGGTTCTTAAATTCTACCTTACTATATTAGAAGTCCTAAAGTCTTCTGAGAGAAGGACTACTTTTAGTTTATTGTCTCCACTTAATTGGGATGCACGTTTGTATACAACTAAGAGCATTAGATGGAGTCAGACCCGTGTTCTGGATTTTGACCCAGTTCTGCCACTAGATAGCTGGCTGGCCTTGATGGAGTCCCCCAGTCTTCAGAAGATACCTTTAGAAGTGATTTTCATTTCAACTTGATGAGCAGCTCCTTAGTTATGCCTCTGATCCTAATAAACTAATTAACAAATGCTTTTGAATTGACTTTGAAATGAAATGCAAAATCTAAGAATAAGCATGTATTATAGCGAGTAATTTTGTGAGACAGTCATTTTAGTGTTCTGTGGATCACACTTAGGAAGGAAGATAAAGCTGCGTAGAAACAGCCTATATAACATATGGTTGTACCCCAAACAGCAAGCTTGTGCAGTGAATTTGCCAAGATAATGGCACTACTTGGGATTTGACAGTAAACTGGGTTTTTTGAGGCTATTTTGACTTTTTTCCCCCTGGATTCTCATTAGGCTAACCAAGTGTCACTACTAATTTACACCTTCTTTCCTGCTGGATTTGATTCAAGGTCATCTTGAAGTTTGCTTTCTATTCCAGCCTCATGACTGACTCACATAGTTCAAGTCCCTGAGGCTGTTTCTTCTAAAATAGGAATAGAAATACCTGCTTGCCACCTGTCACCTGAGTATGAGAAACTTAATGAGAGGATGCCTTTAGATGATTTGGGATTCTCTCCTCAAAGGTGTTTTTTAATGGTATGGTGGCTTTTTTTTTTTTAACGATGCCTTTATTTATTTATTTTTATTTATAAAATGCAAAATTAATATGCTTTGAGAATAAGGTGGCAAATTTTTCTGCCAGCTATCAGTATTTAGCCATTATGGTCAGAGTTTATGGTGGTAAAATTAGTGATTGGAAGCTCTGGGTAGTATTTGGATGCCAGCAGTGGCAAGACTTGGAGACTTAAGAGGTTTAATTTCATTTGTTTGATTCGATGACGTTTAGATCTGAAGACACTTGGTTCTGCGTCTGTCGGGGATGTTTTGGTTTCCAGGAATGCAGTAAAACTCTTCCGAGACAGGGATTCTGCTAAGGGGCTACAATCTGACACCAGAATACTTCTTTGTAAAGAGGCTACAGAAATAGGCTTTTTGAACTTTGAAGTCCTGTCATCCTTCTTGGAGTCTGATATTTTGTTTTAATTTCTGTTGAGTAAGGAACTAACAAAACCAATGGCACGGATGTCCTTGAGAGAAAAGGGGTCCTTATTCAGGTGTCACTGGCTGAATTTAAAGATTTTACCACCTGAACACTCGCTGCCCTTTGAAGTCGATGGAGGAACCTTAGCCCGGCCTACCATGCTAAGTGTTGACAACTTACTAAAAGTCTAATTAATTTGGGCTAATGTTGTGACTCAGTTAGGGCTGGTTAAGCTTTTTCAATGAGATTGCGTGTGTGCTGGTCCCTTAGGAGGGACGCCATTGGTCAGAGGTGTGCAGGGTTTCCAATTAAAACAACAGAATGTCCTAAAAAGTAAAGAGAGGAGAAACACTGAGCAACTGGGCTCTAGAGGAAAGTGGATTAGTCTAAAATCCACCCCCTGGTCATTCTCCTCACCGAGGCAGCTGTCCTCCCCACGTTTTCTAGTTTCAGAAAACTCAGATAAATATATATATCCCATTTTCTATGTGTAGAGCACCTTTGCCATCCCCACTGGGTGTTTTGGGCACTCGTTTATTTTAAAAGAATGTATTGAGTGTTCATTATGTCCAAAGTCTACGCTAAGTAGTAGACAGAACACAAAGATGAAGGGGACACAGTTTCTGGAGGAGACTGCAGCCTTTGAGAAGGCAGACATCCATGCAGATAACACAAGAAACAATACAGTGTGCTGACTGCAGAGCTAGGTGGGCTCAAGATTCCAAATAGCATTCTGACATTCGGTGCTCCTCTTAGATTCTGTCTGGTCATTATTAGAAGTCCTAATTGACCTGGGAGCAGAAGGACACTTTTAGCCTAAAGCATTGTTTCCACTTACCTGGGGAACGTGCTTGTGTATAATTAAGAGCGCTGGAGGGAAATCAGACATGTATTCTGGATAACTACTAGATAGCTGGGTGGCCTTGATGAAGTCCCGCAGTCTCTTAGAAAATTACTTCCCTTGTTTAAACAATGAAGGATTAGGAGTAGGGAAGTCTCAGAGGCTGGATCCAGTTCTACCTCCTTATCCTAGGGTGCTGCTGTTTGTAGCAAACACCCTGGCTGGGCAATAGCCAATCAGCTACCGCAGGTGGTTTGACTCAGTGACACCTGCCGGCAGGGTTATGTAAAACTGCTCCAAAGCTGAAGTGGCATGAGCAGCCAGAAAAGGGGCTAAGGCATCTGTGCTATAAGCCTCCCTGACTTGGCAGGGCACTGTGCAGAGCACCTAATGGGTTCGACTCTCAAGAAAAAAGAAAGCAACTTTGCTATTGTTTAAGCTTTTGAATAAAAAAAAAAAAATCCAGAGTGCAAATAATTTGGAGCATTTTTTTTCCCCAAACACATTTGTTTTCAGTACAAAACTGAAGAAGCACCTGCAAAGGTCTGGGAGATAACTACATCCTACTTTTTTTTTTAACTTCTAAATTAAAAAAAAATGAAAATTTTGATGGTTTCACCAGATAAGGAAGGATTCCTCAGGTGTGTTAATCTGGCATCTTTTTCTCAGCTCACTCCGGTAGCAATTAGACTTGGTATCTGTGAGCTGCGCTTGTCGTGTGCCCTGAGAGGGTGTGTGTGTCGGGGGGGGGGGGTGTGGGTGTGGGTGTGTGTGTGTGTGTGTGTGTGTGTGTGTACACCCAGAAGACTTCTGCCTCTGCATCTCCTACCCGGGAGAGTGGAGACGCCCAGCTTGAGGGAGATGTTTTCTGACAGGACGCTGGAGGGTAGGCACAAAATTGTGTATCTTCTGCTTGTCTTCTTCATGAGGTTCAGACATATGGCTTTGTATTTGTCCAGTTTTCATGGGACATTCAGCCCTCAAGGCTGAATTAACTCTCCCTTTCTCTTTCTTTTCCTTCTTTCCCTGCTTCTTTCCTTGCTTTATTGGACATAGAAGTTGGATGGGTAGAGATTAATCCCAGTTTAGAGGTAAAGGTGTAGACAGGGTTCCTTCCCTCTTCCTCTCACTTCGCACAGCCTGATCCTACACCTGAATGACAGGACAACTAACCCTGGGCATCTATTTGGCCAGTGTGCTAATTTTATTACTTGCACAGAGCATGGGAAGACTATGCTAACCTGTTCCCACCAGCCCAGGGAATGTGGAATTGTGCATTGAAAAGCTCTTTTGTATTTGCAGAGTCAAAATCCATCTCTGAGAAAAAGAGATCAATATTTATTTATTTATTTTAAATTAGCCCCCTCTCTTACAAAGCTAAACATGTGCTTTCTATGTGATCCACCAGTCACGCTCCTAGGTGCTTACCCATATGAGCTGAAAACTATTTCCATCTAGAAAATTTGTATACTTGTTGATAGTAGTTTTATTCATAACTGCCCCGAATTGGAAGCAACCAAGATGCCCTTCAATAGGTAAATGGATACACTGTGATACATCCATATAATGAAATATTATTCAGTGATTAAAAAAAAAGAAATGAGCTATCAAGTCATGAAAAGACATGGAGGAACCTTAAAGGCATATTGCTAAGTGCAAGAAGCCAGTCTAAAAAGGCTGCATACTACATGATTCCAACCATATGACATTCTGGAAAAGGCAAAACTATGGAGACAATAAAAAGATGGGTGGTTGCCAGGGATACAAGGGGAGGGGCAAAAATAGGTGCACACAGGGCATTGTTAGGCCAGTGAGACTACCCTGTGTGATACTGTAATGGTGGACAGGCATTACGCATTTGTTGAAACCCATAGAACTGTACAACACAAAGAGTGAATCCTGATGTGAACTAAGGACTTTAGTTAGTAATAATGTATCAATATTGGTTCATTGATTGTAACAAATGTACCACACAAATGTGAGATGTTAATAATAGGGAAAGCTGGGGGCAGAGGAGAGAGAGAATATTTGGGAATTGGTTGTACTTTCTGCTCAGTCTTTCTATAAAACTAAAACTGTGTTTAAAAAAATTAAGTCTATTAACTAAAAACAAAAATTATCCCGTCTGGGATAACTATTGAGATATAGAAAAATATGATTTTATTTGGTCACACAGCAATGCAGCAGAAAATCCAAAACGGCCAAACAAACAAACATATGCTAATATTATCAACTCACGAAATTCCCTAAATTATTCAGCTAAATGGCTGTATCTCTAGAATATACAGTTTAATGGTCAGGCTTCCATTTATTGCACAGCCCTCCCTGCACCCCTCTCCAAGCCAGAAAGTTCTAGAACAGTGCTACTCCATGTGTTATCTAAGGAAGGCAGCACCAGCATCTTCTGGGAGCTGGTGAGGAATGCAGATTCTTAGCTCCAGTCTCAGACCTACTGAATCAGAATTTCTGGGTGTGGGGCCCAGGAATCTGTGTTTTCACAAGCCCTCAGCAAAGTTCGTGCGCACTGAAGTTTGAGAAGCGCTGCTGTAAAGCACAAGTTAGTGAATCCCCGAAGCTGGAGCATCCTGGTGGCGCAGGTGGTCTGGACTCTCCCGAAAATGCACTAAAGACTGTATCGCAGCTTTCCAAAGTCCGCAGGCAACACGTCCCTTTAACGGTACATTGTCTGTGTATTGCAGATTTCACACATGCAGCAGGTATGATGGAAGGCGCCCATGGTTGGCAATGCCCAAAATCAACAAATGTACCAGGTGTGCTTTCTGGATAAACTGAGGATAAGGGTTAGGAAGAGATATGTGGAGATGGGTGGAAAAGAAACTTTTTTCTCTCCTTGCCATAATCTCCATATTGTAATTTTTATCTGCACCCAGGAATTTGGATGCATTTAACCTACATAGAGTGCCTAGAATATATTAGGCAACTATCAGAAGGTTGTTGAATAGGTTTAACTGAAAGCAATTGGACAGGTTTCCAAAATCCATCCTGTCCTTTCACAGCTATGTGGCAGTAGGAAAATGGCTTACCTCATCTTGAAAGTGGAATGGTAAGTCTTACTTTATAGAGTTGTTGTGAGGATTAAATGTGATTAGAGATGTGAAATGCTAGGTATGATGACTTGTACATACAGAAAACAAAAACAAAAACAAGCCAGTTGCTGTAAAGTTAGTTTCAATTTATGACCCGACTTGTGTCAGAGTAGAACTGTGCTCCATAGGATTTTCAAGGGTTGATTTTTTGGAAGTGGATCACCAGGACTTTCTTCCAAGGGGCCTATCAGTTAGCAACCAGCAGCACCATGGAAGAAAGGCTCGGGATTCTGCTTCCATAAAGATTACAGCTAAGAAAACCCTATGGAGCAGTTCTACTCAGCAACACATAGGCTCACCATGAACCCGACTTGACTTGATGACAATGGGTTTTCTGTTCTAGACAGGGTGTCAGAAAGTTATTCTGCTCCCCAGGCAGCTTGAGTTTGAGGACTAGGGGTAGGGTTGGGGTCATCTGAGAATCATCAGTGGGACTTTTTCAAATGGCATATTGCCTTACTCCCTTAGCCTCATGAGGTTTTGGCATCCCTTCTTTTTATCTTCCTACTTTTCACTCAGTGCATGTGAGAGAATCCCTCTGGGGATGTACTTTTAAAAAGCCCAGTAAGGTGAATCAGATATGTGCTTGCCTTGGGAGTTCCTGCAGTATTCCTATAGCAAACCTATAAGACAGATAATTCTAGATACTTAATTTTTGAAACATTTTAGGTTCTGGGCTGAGCCATAGATGGAGTTTTATAATCTCTCTTTCTTATTAAAGGAGTTATTTGTGAATACTAAACTTTTACCCTATTAGGGGCACATCTCCTTTGTCTCCCCTTTGATAGAAAACTCGTTGGCAATTACTTATAATAGTTTCACATATGGGTTCTAGCTTTTTTTCTGATTACCTGACTGAGATTCTGCTTGATAAAATAGGAAAGAGCATTGGAATAGTTGTAAGACCTAGGTTCTTCATACATCTGCTACCACTTCTTAGCAGTAATCAGCCACACAGTCTCAGAACCTCTCCATTTCCTTGAGTCTAATGTGGGGGCTTGATCATAGGATCTCTCGTGTCTTTTCTAGGTCAAAGATTCTGTTGCAGTTTTTAGGTGCTAGCGAGTCCTTTCTGACTCATAGCAACCCTATACGCAACACGAGAAAACACTGCCCAGTCCTGCACCATCCTCACAATTATTTCTATGTTTGAAACCATTGTTGCAGCCACTGTGTCAGTCTATTTCATCGAGGGTCTTCTTCTTTTTCACTGACCTTCTACTTTACCAATCACGATGTCCTTCTTTAGGGGCTGATCCCTCCTGATAACATGTCCAAAGTATGTGAGACAAAGTCTCGGCATCCTTGCTTCTAAGGAGTATTCTGGCTGCACTTCTTCCAAGACAGATTTGTTTGTTCTTCTGGCAGTCCATGGTATATTCAGCATTCTTCACCAACATCATAATTCAAACGCATCAGTTCTTCTTCAGTCTTCCTTATTCATGGTCCAGCTTTGGGATGCATATGAGGCAATTGAAAATACCATGGCTTAGGTTGGGTGCACTTTAGTCCTCAAAGTAACGTCTTTGCTTTTTAACACTTTAAAGAGGTCTTTTGTATCAGATTCACTCAATGTAATAATACATCATTTGATTTCTTGACTCCTGCTTCTATGAGTGTTGATTGTGGATCCAAGTAAAATGAAATCCTCGACAACTTCAATATTTTCTCCATTTATCATGATTTTGCTTACTGGCCCAGTTGTGACGATTTTTGTTTTCTTTATGTTGAAGTACAATCCATACTGAAGGCTGTGGTCTTTGATCTTCATCAGTAAGTGCTTCAAGTCCTCTTCTTTCAGCAAGCAAGATTGTGTCATCTGCATATCGAAGGTTGTTAATGAGTCTTCTTCCAATCCTGATGCTGAGTTCTTCTTCATATAGTCCAGCTTCTCGGATTATTTTGCTCAACATACAGATTAAGTATGGCGAAAGATACAACCCTGACACACACCTATCCTGATTTTAAAGCACTCAGTGACCCCTTGTGCTGTTCGAACGACTGCCTCTTGGTCTATGTGCAGGTGCCACATGAGCACAATTAAATGTACCGGAATTCCCATTCTTCCCAATGTTAATCATAGTTTGTTGTGATCCATACGGTTGAGTGCCTTGTTTTTCACCAAAGCCTTCAGTGCAGCTGGACTTCTTCCTTCAGTACCAATGGTTCCTGGTCATATGCTACCTCCTGAAATGTTGAACGTCCACCAGTTCTTTTTGGTATAGTGACTCTGTGCATTCCTTCCATCTGCTTTTTTTTTTTTTTTTTTAGTTTTTATTAAGCTTCAAGTGAACATTTACCATTCCAATCAGTCTGTCACATGTAGGTTTACATACATCTTACTCCCTTCTCCCACTTGCTCTCCCCCTATTGAGTCAGCCCCCACAGTCTCTCGTTTCGTGCCAATTTTGCCGTCTTCCCTCTCTATCTTCCCATCCCCCCTCCAGTCAAGAGTTGCCAACACACTCTCCCGTGTCCACCTGATTTAATTAGCTCACTCTTCATCAGCATCTCTCTCCCCCCCACTGACCAGTCCTTTTCATGCCTGATGATTTGTCTTCGGGGATGGTTCCTGTCCTGTGCCATCAGAAGTTCTGGGGAGCATTGTCTCTGGGATTCCTCTCGTCGCAATCATACCATTAGGTGTGATCTTTTAATGAGAATTTGGGGTCTGTATCCCATTGGTCTCCTGCTCCCTCAGGAGTTGTCTGTTGTGCTCCCTGACAGGGCAGACATCGATTGTGGCCGGGTACCAACTAGTTCTTCTGGTCTCAGGATAATGTAGGTCTCTGGTTCACGTGGCCCTTTCTGTCTCTTGGGTTCTTAGTTGTCGTGTAACCTTGGTGTTCTTCCTTTGCCTTTGCTCCAGGTGGGTTGAGACCAATTGATGTATCTTAGATGGCCGCTTGTTGGCATTTAGGACCCCAGGCGCCACAATTCAAAGTGGGATGCAGAGTGTTTTCATAATAGAATTATTTTGCCCATTGACTTAGAAGTCCCCTCAAACCAAGTTCCCCAGACCCCAGCCCCTGCTCTGCTGACCTTTGAAGCTTTCATTTTATCCCGGAAACCTCTTTGCTTTTAATCCAGTCCAATTAGGCTGACCTTCCTTGTATTGAGTGTTGTCTTTCCCTTCACCCAAAGCAGTTCTTACCTACAGATTGATCAATAAAAAGCCCTCTCCCTCCCTCCCTCCCTCCCCCCTTTGTAACCACATAAGTATGTGTTCTTCTCCGTTTTTTCTATTTCTCAAGATCTTATAATAGTGGTCTTATACAATATTTGTCCTTTTGCAACTGACTCATTTCGCTCAGCATAATGCCTTCCAGATTCCTCCATGTTATGAAATGTTTCAGAGATTCGTCACTGTTCTTTATCGATGCATAGTATTCCATTGTGTGAATATACCACAATTTATTTACCCATTCGTCCGTTGACGGACATCTTGGTTGCTTCCAGCTTTTTGCTATTGTAAACAGAGCTGCAATAAACATGGGTGTGCATATATCTGTTTGTGTGAAGGCTCTTGTATCTTTAGGGTATATTCCCAGGAGTGGGATTTCTGGGTTGTATGGTAGTTCTATTTCTAACTGTTTAAGATAACGCCAGATGGATTTCCAAAGTGGTTGTACCATTTTACAATCCCACCAGCAGTGTATGAGAGTTCCAATCTCTCCGCAGCCTCTCCAACATTTATTATTTTGTGTTTTTTGGATTAATGTCAGTCTAGTTGGTGTGAGCTTCCATCTGCTTTTGATGCTTCCTGCATCTTTTAATATTTTCCCCATAGAATCCTTCAATACTGCAACTTGAGGCTTGAATTTTTTAGTTCTTTCAGCTTGAGAAATGCTGAGCATATTCTTCCCTTTTGGTTTTCCAACTCCAGGTCTTGCATATTTCATTATAGAACTTTACTTCACCTTCTTGAGTCACTCTTTGAAATCTTCTGTTCAGCTCTTTTTCTTCGTCATTTCTTCCATTATCTCTCAAAGTTCAAGGGCAAGTTTCAGAGTCTTTTCTGACAACCATTTTGGTCTTTTCTTTCTTTCCTTTATTTTAATGATCTTTTGCTTTATTCATGTATGAACCTTAATGTTATCCCAGAACTCATCTGTTCAGGGGTGGATTGCCCAGGGGTGGATTTGCGCATGAGCGCCACGCCTCTTTTTCACTACTGGGTTCTCTCTGTAGATCCTGAGACTGATTGCTGGGAACTTGGCGTAGTCTGGACGTTCTTTTGGTGACTGAGAAGTGCTCATTTCTTCAGAGCAGATCCCAAGGGCTAATTCACCAAATATCAAAGACTCAAACAATCTCCAAGTACCATATTGCTATACGTGTGTGTGTGTGTATACTAATAAAATAGAGATCATTGAATAAAATTACTTTAAAAACAGATTGAAGTGTAGTTAGCATACCAGTTGCTTGTCAACAAATGTCAGTAATTGGAAATAGTTTGTTCTCTAATCTCCCTGGTAAATCTTGCTTATTGTTTTTGTTGTGTACCATCAAATTGATTCCAACTCATAGTGACCCTCAGGGTTGAACTGCCACAAAGGGTTTCCTAGGCTGTAATCTTTATGGAAAGAGCACTGGCAGCAAAGTGGTTAAGCACTGGGCTGCTAATCGAAAAGTCAGCAGTTCGAACCCACGAGCTACTCCTCATCTGTCAAGATTACAGTCTTGGAACCCTATGGGGCAGTTCTACTCTGTCCTATAGGGTTGCTATGAGTCGGAATCGACTCCAGGGCACACAACAACAATCTTTATAGGAGCAGATTGCCAGGTCTTTTCTCCCGCAGAACTGCTAGTGGGTTAGAACCACCATTTTTTTTTTTTTTTTTAGCAGTCGAGCACTTAACCATTACACCACCAGGGCTTCTTAAATCTTGCTTAGCTTCACTTATGTGTTTTAAAACCTTTCTTTTATAGATAACACAAAAGAAAGACTTTAATCCTGATGACGTTCTCATCACAAATTTCCAGTCAGTGACTTGGTTCTGAATCAAAGAGATTTTGACTTCACCATTGGTAGATGTACCCTAAATTTTATAAGTGTATTTTCCTCTCCTATCCTTTCTGACCTTGGAACCCTTTTACTAGTTTATTTTCTCCAATTGATCAGGGATGTAAGGGGACTCTGGTCTTTGGACACACTCTGGTAAACAGAGAACACACACACACACAAATCTTTCTTGTGATCTTGTATATTTCCAAGCCCTGGGACTGAGCTAGGCTCCAGCCCACCCCTGATGCCAGCTAAATCAGGGCTTACTGGACCTTGAACTCTTACCTAAGCCTTCTGTCCCCCTACCCCCCACAGCACCAGCTGCACTGCTCATTCATAGTGACCCAGTTTCCTTTCTTATGTAAGCACGCTGCATCAAGAAACTAGAGACAGCATGTGTGGCCATGGGTGGGTTCTTGGAGATTCAATGGATGCTCCGAAGGACGCCAATATTCTGCCCACACTGTTCCAGGAATTCTGGACACAAGCCTTTCCCTTTTTGCTACCACACAGAAACTGGTCTCAAAGACTTTGTAATGTTCCTTAAGCTCTGACTGCTTAGACGATCATACAAAGAAAACCAAAGTGAAATGAAAAAAGGGCAAACTGTCCTGAATTGAGCCTACCTGTTGTGTCCCCATTTTCCTGAACGGCTTGCCACCCACAGCCTTCCAGTTACCAGGCTTGTTTTGGATGTTAGGCATGTGATGCTCTGTGTGATGACTCCACATGCCACGAAGTGCAGGAATCACAGTCACCCACACGCAGCGAGCACTCTCTGTTCACGTGCCAGGCTCCACGTGGTGTTTACATGTCTTAACTCATCTCACCCCCACAACACTGGGAAGTCGGGACTGTTAGCATCTGCAGTTTGCAGACAGAAGTGAGGTACAGACAGGAGAAGCCTCCTGTCTTCACTTAGCCAGGACCCATCCCCAGGCAGAATAGCTTCAGAAGTCAGAGAGAAATCATTCTTTCTACCACCATCACCACCACCAGCTGCCAACAGATTGATTCCGACTCATGGCGACTCCATGTGTATCAGAGTAGAACTGTGCTCCGTGAGGTTTTCAATGGCTGATTTTTCGGAAGTAGATGGCCAGGACTTTCTCTGAGGTGCCTCTGTGTGGACTTAACCCCATCCTTTTGGTTAGCAGCCAAGCATGTTAACCATTTGCTCCACCCAGGACTGTTACTCCCTCTAGCTGCCTAAAAGTCATGAGGGTGGAGGCAGGAGAGGGAGCCCGGCCTGGGGGGCAAGTGAAAGCACGGCAGTTGCAAAGCAGCCCACACTGAGAGAATGCCAGTAAGCGCAAGGCAAACTCTCCTATATTTTGAGCCAACCACAGTTCATGGACAATCAGAAGAGAAGAAGAGGCTCTTGGTGGAGGGAAAGGAGAAAGATGGAAGCAGGGAGGAGAAAAGGGACAGAGGACAGAAGAAAAGAGAGAGGAGGGTCAGGGAAAGATGCTGAGGAATTAGTGAGCCTGTGAAAAGAAGTCTGCAAAAAGCCTGCTGGGAAGGGGTGGGAGGTAGATAGGAAAGGGGGGGAAAGGATGTGGCTGGGAAGAAAACATCGAGGCAGGCTCTAGTCCCATGTGATTCCTTTGCGAGGTCACAGAAGCAGGAGAGGCAGGCCAGGTGGGGACAAGTGGTCTGTATACAAAAGCCCACAGTGCCCATCTGCTCTGGGGCGGAGGAGGAGATCCCAGCCTGCAGGCCCTTCCATGCCCCTTTCTCTCTTCTGTTGTTCCTGGGTGAAGTTTCTCTTTGCACAAATTGACCCCCCACTACCTTCCCTGCTCAGTGGGGGTGTGATGGAGCAGATTGGGAGAAAATGGAATTGCAGAGGAGAGGGCTGAGGGCAGGTGCAGGGTCTGGGCAGGGCTTTGTGATCTTTGTGGAGGCATCTTTGCTGCAATCTGTTCTCTAGACGGTGCCTGCTGCTTACCAGGCCCCAGCTGTCCCAGGGAAGGGCAGATGAAAGCAGGGCCACTCTCTGCTTTCTTGCTCATCTCCCAAGTTCTTTCCCTGAAGGCCTCTGCAGTTTACAAGGGCTGTGTTTCTGCTTTGCCTTGCCTTCCTTCTCCTTCCCTCTGAAGCCTGTCCTAGATATTGAGGTCACCACATTTTGGGCTGAGGCTCCCTGAACTAACAGGGCATTTTTATTTTTTAAGTTTTTTTCTTCTTTTTTATTATTGCGCTTTAGATGAAGGTTTACAGAACAAACTAGCTTCTCATTAGACAGTTAGTTCACATATTGTTTAACGACCCTGTGACTCGTCAACACTCTCCCTTCCCCACCTTGGGTTCCTTGTTACCAGCTTTCCTGTCCCCTCCTGCCTTCTCTTCCTTGCCCCTGGGCTGCTGTGCCCCTTTAGTTTCATTTTGTTTTATGGGCCTGTCCAATCTTTGGCTGAAGGATGAACCTCAGGAGTGACTTCAGTACTGAGCTGAAAGTCTGGGGGCCGTACTTTCGGGGTGTCTCCAGCCTCTGTCAGGCCAGTAAGTGGTGTGTTTTTGTGAGTTAGAATTTTGTTCTACATTTGTCTCCAACTCTGTCCGGGACCCTCCATCGTGATCCCTGTCAGAGCAGTCGGTGGTGGTAGCTGGGCACCATCCATCAGCGATGAACTCTAGTCAAGAACAGGGCATTTTTCTAAGGCCTCTCAGTCATGCTGTGTCACAGTCTCCCTGGGCCACTGTTGGGAACTGTGCCTGTGTGCTCTGTGAGGAGCACACGGCACCTTGGGCAACGTGCTTTAGCAGTTTCTAAAGGATGACAGAGCACAGAGAGGACAGGTCAGCAGTGCTGCAGGAAAGAAGACAGTGTCACCTGGTTCCAGGTTCTAGGTAGCACCCGAGTCGTTTTCTGGGAGTCATTGGGTGGTGCAGTTGGTTAATTGCTCAGTTGCTAACCAAAGTGTTGGAGGTTTGAGTCCACTCAGAGGTACCTCGGAAGAAAGGCCTGGTGACCTATATGAGAAAAGTTAGCCATTGAAACTCCTATGGAGCACAGTTTTACTCTGACACATGGGGTTGCCATGAGTTGGAATTGATTCATCATCAACTTTTTTTTGTCCTGTATCTTCAAACCAAGTATGTTGGGGCAGACCACCTTCCCAGTGCCCTCACCCCAAATTATTCAGAAGTTCAAGGCTGTCCAGCTCAATGTGTCTCAAACATGTCTGTCTCCTGAACATTTCTCTCTCTTCATCCACCCTCTCTTTTCCTTTACTTTTGACTTTAAGGAAGACAAGTTTTCCACTTGTTTGGCCCTTCCCCTCCTCTCGAATTTGCCTTTCCCAGATCCATTCTTTTACTTCTTTAACTTCTCTCTTCCTGCCTCTTTCCCTTCTGCCTGCAAATACATCTGCAAAGATCTTGCATTGGAGTCATACGGACCTTGGGAATCTTGGATCTATTCTTCAACAGCTCAGTAACACTGGGCAATTTATTCAGCTTCTTTAAGCTTCAGTTTCTTCATATGGAAAACGAGAGTGATATAATCTATGTATCTGCATTGTTGTGAAAATTAACTGAGCTGGTGTTTGTAAAATCCCAGCAAAAAGCATGGCACATTGTAAATAAATATTCACTGCCTCTAATTCAAATATATATACATATACACATACATACATACATGTATGTATATTCCTACCTTCCCTTTGTCCTATCACCTTCTCTAGCTAATATCAGACAGGAACTCCTTCAATTTCCTGCACCAAAACTAGAAACTTCCCTGCCTCCACTCCCTTTCCTCTTTCTCTCTATTATAATTCTGTCCTTAGGCCTGTTTCTTCATAGCGGCAAAATTATATCTGTTAAACTCTTTCTTTCCTTTAACTTCAGCCTCTCCTGCTCAACAAAACTTTCCTCATCAAATCAACATTTAAACCTACAGACAAGGCTGTCTCAAAGAACAAATCTGTTTCCTGACATCACGTTTCCTTCCAGCTATGCTGTCTGATCGCTCTACCTTCCTTCTCTGCCAAATTTCTTACAAAAGACATCTGAATTAACTCTTTCCACTGTCTCCCCCTTCATTCATGCCTATAAAAAAACACTTTGCCATCAAGTCAATTCTGACTCCCAGTGTCTCTGTAGGACAGAGTAGAACTGTCCCATAGGGCTTCCAAGACTGTAATCTTTTCGGGAAGCAGACCGTAATCTTTACGGAAGCTCCTGTGGAGCGACTGGTGGGTTTGAACCACTGGTTGGCAGCCTGATGCTTGACCGATGCTCCACCAGGGCTCCTTATTCACGCCTATACTTAACACAATACGGCTAGGGCTCTGTTATGTTCCTAAAATTGTTCCTGCTAAGGCCACCAATGATTGCTTTATCTTGTGGCTGAGTCTAACAGGCACTTCTCAGACCACATCTAGCTTGACCTCTGGGTCACACTGGACACACGGGCCACTTCCTCCTTCTTGAATGTTCTCCCTCCTGGCCTTTTGTGACACTATGTTATCCTTGTATCTCACAGGCTATTTCACAGACCTCTTGGTGTATGCCTGTCCTTTGTTGTCATTAGGGGCCAATGAGTCAATTTCAACTCAGAGACCATGTGACAGAATAGAACTGCCCCATAGTGTTTTCTAGGCTGTAATCTTTACGGGAACAGAGTATCAGGTCTTTTCTCCCGTGGACCCAAGAGTGGGTTTGAACTACCAATCTTTTTGGTTAGCAGCTGAGTGCTTAACCATTGCACTGCCAAGGCTCCTTATGCCTATCCTACAACTAGGCTCAATACATTTTAGCTGTACTGTTATTGGGGTTGCTATTAGGATTACACATCAGTCTTACTAAACCATTTAAAGTTACTCAGATAAACTTTCTTAATTCTAGGCCTTGCTCCTATGATTCTCTCTTCCTAAAATTCTCTTCTTCCTCTTCCCCTTCCTCCTTTCACTTAGCTGCCTTCTTCTCAACTTCACATTGCAGCTTGGAAGCTTCCTTTTTCACCTCAGATCTGACTCAGATGCCCCTCCTGGATCCTTTCGTACACCCTATACTTCCCCCATCAAATAACTTTTCACACTACACTATAATTAGGTTTTCTTAGTTGAAAGTACTCTTTGATTGCAAGTTCTGTGAGACCACAATCTGTGCCTGCTTTCAGCACCTGGCAGAATGCCTGGGTCACATCATAGGCGAATGAATGAATGAAAATGGCATTATTGCTGCATTTGTTGGGGGTTAGTATTCATTACAGTATATGATAGGAGCTCTGGTGGCATAGTTGCTAAGAGCTTGGCTGCTAACCAAAAGGTTGGCAGTTCCAATTTACCAGTAGCTCCTTGGAAACCCTATGGGGCAGTTCTCCTCTGCCCTATAGGGTCCTATGAGTCAGAATCAACTCGATGGCAATGAATTTTTTTCTATAGTATGCTACGGGTTAGTTTTTTAAAAACAATATTTCATTGTGTTTTCGGTGAAGGTTTACATGACAGTTTCGGTTCCCATTCAACAATTTCTACACAAGTTTTTCAGTGACATTGGTACATTCTTCACAATGTGTGAGCATTCTCTTTATTCCCTTTCTGGTTGTTCCTTTTATAGCTCAGTTTTTTAAAGCCGCATGTTACTAGTTGTGGGATCTCAGGCAAGTGACTTTGCTTCTCCAAGCATCCATTTCTTCATCTATAAAATGGGAAGGCGTCCAACAACTTGCCTAAGAGCACATTGCAGATGTTATCTCTTTTAATCCACACAAAGACCCAGCACAGCTAAGACCTGGATGACCAGAGACAATGCCTGCACCTTGTCCAACCTGGGGCTAGCCCAGAATTTCCTTAGCAGGAATTAGCTTTACTAATACCACAGAGGAAATCAGAAAGATCATTTTCTGTCTTTCTGTAACTAAATTCAGCTTGCTTATAAATACCTGTTTCTCAGTTTCTGCTTGGTGAAACACAAAACAAAATCCAACACAAATAACAAACTTAAACTTTCTCATTCAAAGAATTTAGTCTCTTCTGGTTTAAGAGCACCTGCAAACTCTTCTGAATTACTCTTCCAAGTCACATCCAGTTACTCTCTTAGATAAACGCAGAGTCTATCAGGATCCTCCCTCTCGCCTTTTCTTCTCACTCATTGACTTCGGTGGAAAGTGTATTATAAGATGGAGGCAGTAGGGGAAAGTCTCTGCCTGCAGTCCTTAGGTCTTCCCTGAGCGTACGCTCAGGTCCATGGCTCTTGTATCTTGTAGTCTTGTCACTGCTCAGAGGCCTCCTCCTCTGCTCTCCTCAGAAATCTCCGCAGCTACAGTTGCTTTTCCATCCAATCTACTACTATAGCCTCTGCCACAGGCCTCACCTCCCGCAACAGTGGTGATCTCCTGGCAGGCATGCTGGCTCTCAAATCCGAGTTGCCTCTGGAAGCTGTAGAAACTTCTGGATCTCCTCCATGAAGAACTTGGAGAGCATGGAGTGAGGGGGTGGCAAGAGAGGCATCCTTGAGGGCGTGGATTTTTCAATTTGTTCTCTGGTGTATCCCAAGCTCAAGAACAGTGCCTTGCATCTTGGTAGTTGTTTAAAATGAATTGAATCGAATGAATGACTCTCAGACCATCTCTGCCTAAGCATTGCTATGTTACCGTTTTATACTCACTTTGAGTCTCAATTTAGCCGGGGTTTCAATTCCCTTCACCTGGGGTTTTGAATCTAAAGTGGGGAGTGACCTGAGCCTCATCTGGGTGTGAACTATCTTGCTCTCCTCTTCCTTTCCAAGCACAGAAATAGTTTTATTTCCATCCTTATGATGGGAACAACCCTGCATCAGATCCTGCATTCTCCATTCTCCATGGCTTAGAGTTAAGGTGACCATATGTCCTGGGTTTTGCCTATGGTGGTCATGCTTTTTGCCCATCATCCCTGTGGAATTAATAGTAGTGCCCCTCTTCACTGTCGGTAATATCCTGACTTGGATCATAAATTACATTGCCACCCCACTTTTGTTTTAAATATTTCAAGCCCAGGCCTCCAAACTTAAATTTCTTTAAGTTAGTCTTGGGAGTTCCACGAAAACGCTTTTCTCTCTCACGTTCGTGGCTCCTGCAATTCAAAGTCTTGGCTCTTATGACTATTATTCTAGTGTAGGCATGACAAGGCCTATTTTATATTTTTACCATATTTAACCTGCAAACCAGTTAATCCACACCGAAATAGTCAAGGGTAGCCTAGCATCTGTTTTACTGGTCTCATGGCATGTAGAGAGCTTTTGCATAATTCAGATTTGATTCTTAAAATCCTGTGAGGTAAGACAAAGAGGGCATTATTTCCTTCTCACAAATAAAGAAACTCAAGCTTAGGGTGACAGAACCAGGTCTGCATTCTAGGTCTTCTGCTTCCGTATCAGTTGTTTGCCACTGGAAGTAAAGGATACAAATCCTCATTGTCTGATCTCTCAAGTGGGACTTTAAGAACTTATAGGTTAATACAACTCGCCAGGAACATACTATATAAACTGAACTACATTTGTGTTTGTAGTAAATGTAGAAGGTGCGCTCAGCAAATTTTATTTTAAATCCATAAAAAGAAAAAAAAAAGAGTTTATTTTAAAAGTCAAAGAGGCACAATGACTTTTATTAGGAGAAATGAAAATGTCTTAGAAAATCAAAATAAATATTTAAATACTTCAATAGCAGGGCACCAGTAATCCGTCATATTGATCCCTGGCCCACGACTAGTGCATATTGGCTGGACACCAACACTCAGCGCATCCCATCACCCAGGATTCATCATTGTTAACATTTTGTCCTGCTAGTGATTTTTAGAAAAGAAATAATACATTATAGCCAGAGTCCTTTTGAACCAGGGCAATGACTTCTTTTTTTTAGATTGTGTGTGCCCACCCCCTGAGGGAAGTTTGTAGGAAGCTAGAGCTCTTATTCAATTAGTGGAGTGTAGGTTAAGGGTTGGAGCCCTGGTGGCGCAGTGGCTAAGACCTCGGCTGCTAACCAAAAATTTAGCAGTTTGAATCCATCAGCTACTCCACCAACCTCTCCTTGGAAACCCAATGGGGCAGTTCTACTCTGTCCTTTAGGGTCACTATGAGTCAGAATCATCTTGAGGGCAATGGGTTTGGTTTTTTTGGTTTAGATTAAGGGTTAAACATCTATTTTAAATTAAAAAAAAAAATTAACCAGATACATACCACTTACGATGGAGTCAGTTCTGACTCATGGTGACCTCATGTGTGTCAGAGTAGAACTGTGCCCATAGGGTTTTCAATGGCTGATTTTTCAGAAGTAGCCAGGCCTTTCTTCCAGGGTGCATCTGGATGGACTCGAACCTCCAAACTTTTGGTTAGCAGCTGAGCACGTTAACTGTTTGTGCCACCCAGGGACTCTAAACCAGATACATAAGCTATCAGTAAATGGAATTCCCCTTTCCAAGTCTATGTTGTAACCCTGCTTATCTTATGCTGATTAGACACTCTACTTGGCATTATGCATGACATTGATTAATATAAATAAAAAAATGTAGTAATCATTAAGTCAAGGTGCTAAACAAAAGGTGGGCATTCGAACTCACCCAGCCATGGGAGGAAGACCTGACAATCTGCTCCTGTAAAGACTACAGTGTAGGAAACTCTATGGGACAGTTCTGCGCTATCACTCTGGGTCACTCTGAGTTAGAATCAACTTGATGGCACCTAACAACAAATCATTTGGTAGAAAAATCATAATTCATCTTGATTAAAACATATAATTTGATAGGTAAAATCTTTTAAAATAAAGGACCCATGGAATAAAACATTAAAATACGTGGCCTGAAAGGTTTTTTTTAAGAGGCTAGGAGACACCATACAAGTCACATCATGGCATTACTGACTGAACTTCAGTAGGACGTTTACTTTCAGATGGTTTTCTGGTAGCGGTGAAGGATTTGCCCTGAGACATTCACACCTCACTCTAGCGCATCTTACAACAGACAATCTATCTCAAGGTTGTTGACTTGGGTCAGGGTCAGGAGGGGATTATACATATTACCTTGGCCTAATTGGCAACCCAGGCTCACCAGTGGGTCCAGGGGACAGCTAACAACGCATTAGGGAACAGGCAGTGACCACCGAGGGCTGATTGTTAGTACTGCGACTTTCTAGGTATTTATCCCTAATATTACTACGATTCTTGAATAAGAAGCCTGGCTTGCCTCTCAGGGTATCCCTGTGTCTAAGAGCCTTCAGGGGGGTGTGGAAGAGCAACGAGGGTTGGACAATCAAGGCCACCTTCACATTATTACTTCCTTTCTCTATGTCCTATGGTTCTTGAGCTTAAATTTCTACCTATCTCTCTTCTTTTTCACCTTTCTCCGCATCCACAGATGGGGTGGCCGCGTTCCGTGCCTTCTTGAAGACGGAGTTTAGCGAGGAGAACCTGGAGTTCTGGTTGGCCTGTGAGGAGTTCAAGAAGACCAGGTCAACTGCAAAACTGGTCTCCAAGGCCCATAGGATCTTTGAGGAGTTTGTGGATGTGCAGGCTCCCCGGGAGGTGTGTTGGTGGTGGTGACCATCTTGTCAAACTCTAGCCATGGCTCCTGGCTCACATTTCTCTTCTCTTTGGGAGTTTAAGCCAGGTTTGAAAAGCGCTTTCTTAATATTGATCTGAGCCTCACCACGCTGATGGTTGCTCTTGATGAAAAGGGGATCATTCTAAAGGAGCAGAAACCCGGGGCTTCTATAAAAGGAGCTCGATTAGGAGTGTTTAGGGTGTCTGTCCATTAAACAAAGGCACCTTGGTGGCACAGTGGTTAAGCACTCTGGTGGTTAACTGAAAGTCGGCAGTTCAAACACATTAGCCACTCTGTGGGAGAAAGATGTGTCTACTTCCATAAAGAATAGAGCCTTGGAAACCCTATGGGGTAATTCTACTCTGTCCTACAGGGTTGCTATGAGTCAGAATTGACTGGACGGCAATGGCTTTGTCTTTTGGTCCATTGAACATGTGTCAGCAGGAACTGTACTGCTACAGGCTTTGCAAGCATAGATCCCACTGAACCCAGGTTCGTTTTCCTACTGGAAGGCAGCGTGGCTTATGGAATGAGCATCTGCTTTGGAATCTTGTTCTATGCCCCTGAGTACCAATTATCAGCTGTATGATTTTGGTCAAGTTGCTTAACATCTCTGAGTCTCATTTTCCCCAATAAAAAAGAGTATAATATCGTCTACCTTTCAAGACGACTGTATTGGGGTAATGCAGTTATTATAGCTATTTGTATTATTTTGTGCTAATTATTCTAATTATTTCTAATATAATAAATTATCACATAGGGTTGCTCTGAGTCAGAACTGACTTGGCAGTACACATTAACGACAACATAATAATAAGATGAAATTCTGTGTGTTGCTGTTGAGTCATAAAACAGAATTTACTCCCCTGTTGCTATCGAGTCAATTTCAACTCATAGCAACCCTACAGCACAGAGTAGAACTGCCCCATGGGGTTTCCAAGGAGCGGCTGGTGGATTCGAACTGCTGACCTTTTGGTTAACAGCCGAGCTCTTAACCACTTGGGAGGGTTTAATGGAAGAAGAATATTTGCTGTCTACGAGCTTAGGTGCATAAGGTACCAGGAGCTCTTTAATTATACTTTGACTTGGGGGACATGAAGTCTTTGGCCAGTTGACCAGGATGCTGTAGGCCCCTTATAATGCTGGTTGGAACGGAGATGTACATTTTAACCAGGATCTCTCGCCCCAGGGCATTTGCTTCCTTAGTAGCTAAGAAAGAACAAGAGGGAACCGGTTACTTTAGGGAACCATCGTTAACACTTGGCTTGAATCTAACCTTTTCTAACATCATGAAGAGCCCTGGATTAGAAGTCAGGTGATTGGAGACTTTGCCTTGGCTCTGTTACCAACTTTCCATGCTACTTTAGACAAACTTTTCAGTCTGTCTTTTCTACTTTGTCCTTACCTATAAGTTGGGACTAAGGGTATCTGCTCTTCTGACCTCACAGGATTCTCACAGTGGTCAAAAGGTATGACCTCCATGACAGCAGTTTGAAAAGCACAAATCACTTGACTGATATAAGATGCTGCCATTAATAATTATTATATAGCTAGGGCTGGCTGCCAGGTGCCTTGGCCCCTGAGGGCCTGTGACTTTGCTCTGTGTTTGTGCCCAGGTAAACATCGACTTCCAGACCCGAGAAGCCACGAGGAAGAACATGCAGGAGCCATCCCTGACTTGCTTTGACCAAGCCCAGGGAAAAGTACACAGCCTCATGGAGAAAGACTCTTACCCCAGGTTCCTGAGGTCCAAAATGTACTTGGATTTGCTGTCCCAAAGCCAGAGGAGGCTCAGTTAGGCTTCAGATGGGGACTCTTGGAAATCACTGGCTTTCCCCCTCCCTTTGCTGCCAAGACCATATTCTAACGTGAAATGTCATAGGTGTTCAAAAGCTATGGTGTTTGGGGGTGGGAGGCTGGGGATGAGGAAGGGATGAAAGGTCATTCCAAAGTACAATCCTGCTGCCAGGGCTCAAATTCTATTCCATTTACCCATGTTTGTGTTTTGGTTAGTGGTAGCACCTTGCCACGCTCACTCTTTTCTGGGCCAGCCACTTGCCCTCCAAAATGCCTTGGGTCATCTCTGCCAAGAAGGCAGATTTGCTATGCTGGCCTAATCTGTAAATAATGCAAATGCAATTTCTACTCCCTCTACACCCTCCTCGGTTAGATTTCCTGACTCTCCACTTGTCCTTTGCCCCTGGGAAGAATAGCTGGAAGACTCTGGCTCCCACCTGTGATTAGCTGTCACATGTAGTGGCCAGTCCTGGGTGCTGGAACCTCAGTACTTAGGAGAGCGGTCTCTGTGGGATCCCAGGTTTCTAGCATTATCACTGGCAGGTAGCCTTTGTGAGATGGGGCAAACTCCATGGAGTTGGCTCTTTCTTCCATTTCCATTGGATCAGTGTGAAAAGCTGTGATCACTGCCCATTTAGCCTAGGAAATTCCCAACTGTCCCCTACCCTTGTATTTCCAGAAGGGGCCTGGGGAGATGTTCTTCATGACCTCTGATGTGAGGCTGTTATTAGGGAAGATGCAGCTTGTAAATCTTCCTCAGTTCTATCCAGAAGTTTTCTAGAAGCTGAATGACCAGGGAATGTAGCACCAGTAGATTTTTGTGCAATGGGGCACCATGTAACCTGTCTGTTGGTTAATGTAATTTCTACCTTCACCTCCCTGTGACATCGTACATCACCAGTATCTTAGGACGATGGACAGCTTGGCAAAGGGAGGTGACTTCCCATAGCATGGACTACTCTCACGGTGCCTAATACTTCCCCTGTCTTTTCCCCCTTCCTCTTCCATGCAGGTCATGTAATTACAATGGGGGAGAAAGGGAACTTAGGCTTGCTTCCTGGGAGCATACTTTCTTAGAAAGTTCCTCTCATGAGGGTCGCCTTGACTATTCAGCAGCTTCTTTCTTGATCTCTGGCCTTCCTGGGATTGAACATGGGACAGGAAGTATAGCTCAGAAGATCACTGTGAACACCTGGCTTGGGGAAAAGTGGGCGTGACTGTGGAGAACCTTCCTAAAATGCTTTCATGGAACCCTGGGACTGCTCTTGGAAGTGTGTCAGGAGGCTCTTCCTTGGAGATGAGTGAGCGCACTTACTATTCTACCTACCCATAAAAAAGCTGACTGTGGCACAAGAGAGCAGTGCCAAGGGTATGAATCCTCAGAGAGACGAGAAAGTAGAAAAGGAGCCTGGGAGAGGCTGGTCTCCAGCTGGACTGAAGCACAGAGAACTTGGCGGAGCTACTATTGGGATAATTCATGGCTGATGGACTTGGATCTTGGATTCACTGCAGATCTACAAAACGTTAATCTTGACTGAATGAAACAGCACATGGAATTAGGTGCCAGCTCTGGAGTACAGGTAGTTGAGAGCTGGGCTGAAGCACACTCCTGGGTATGCGTGCATTTCCGTGTTTGCATTCCTGTTCAGTAACTCTCCGAACATCTTCTTTTCCTGGCTACAGTTAGACAAGACCAAGAAGGCCCTGGAGACCACTGGTGTTCAGGTCCACTGCCCTGCCATAGCACATTGTTTATCTAAGAGTGAGGGCGACCTGTCTGCGTGAACCATCAAGAAGGGAAAAAGCGGAGGCCTTCTAGCCCTCAGACTGAAGAGACCTGTGGAGCTTCACTCTTCATGTACTCTGAAGTCTCACTCAAATGGGTATTTCTAGTTAGATCAGGTAGTATCCCCACACACTAGTTAAAAAACCCATTCTTAGCTAAAGCTGCCAGAATTAATTTAATGATAAAATTCTCTAACAGGGTATTTTAATCATTGTTTACATATGAAATGTGCATCTGCTGCCAACTCTACTGTGGACTCTGAGGTGCATATAAATTGGAACTGCACAGTTATGGAAATGATGAATGTTCTAAGAGGGGCCTTTTCACCACTTTCACTATCCCAAGGAGAAAAGTCTGAAAAAAACTGTTGTGCGGTGGCCTTGTTTGGGGCCTGGAGTGCTTGCCAACTATTGGTGGAATGGAGGCTGCAGATGGTGGTGTCATGGTACCTTGGTGACTTCCTCCCACACTGAGGAGGTATGCAGGACCAAGGCTAGTATGCTGAATTTGCAGCTAAGCAAGGGTATGTGGGTGCGTGTCTGTGTGAGAGCTGTATTTATAGTACTTTTGTGGAATGTCTGTGCGTGTGCGCGTGTGTGTGACAATTGTGAGTGTTAGACTAGTACACCACAGAGATGTTCTTCCCATGTGGTGGAGCTTTCCCATCCCCTCTATGTCCTGCTTCCCCTAAAAGGTACAGAGCTTCCCACTCTGATGTCCACTCTTTGGCACTTTGGTCATGCCAGCCCAGATTTTGGTCTGTGATGAAACAAAGGGAAATGTTTACAACATCTAGAGCAATATCCAAACATACCTCATCCCTGCCCTTCGGTGTCTGCCGGTCCTGCCCTCTCTCCCCTTCCTTCTTCCACAGGCCCTCATCCACCTCTCTAGGTTAGCACCCATAGGTGCTGATTTTTCCATGTAACGTCTTCCTTTGCTCCTCATGCCAGCTTGTGCTGTGGACTGTTTTCTGGGCTGGGGGCTTGCTCTGGTCCTGGGACCTTTGCTCCTGAGGCAAGCCAGGGCACATAGGCCAGGCAGTGCTGTGACTCCTGGAAGTGCTTCCCATCCCCTGAGTGGGCTTTGGGAACATTGCTGAAGCGCTCAACTGTTTTGGGGCCGGTGTGAGATTTGCTGTTGCCCTTAGCAAGCTACAGAAAACACAGTCAATGACAACAATCCCAGCTCTAAGCTCCTCTGGGTGAGGAAGGGTCCTCTGAGGCTGTCTTTATTCTCATGTTTGAGCATGCACCGGCTCACCTGGAAAGCCTGTTACAAATGCCATTTCTCAGGTTCCATACCCAGAGATGCTGATCCAGCAGAACTGGGATAAGACTCAGAAATCTGCATTTTTAATAAGCTCCAGGGTGTATAGTGGTCTGGGAACCACACTTTGGGGAAAAAAAAAAAAAAAAAAAGGCCCAAGGCAGTGGCTTGCAACCTTGGCTGTTCATTATATAAACCAGAGGAGTTAAAAAAATCCACCAACCAGGTTCTACTCTAGAACAATTAAATTGGAAGCTTTGGGGTTGGGCCCAAGGCATCAGTATTTTTTAAAGCTCCTTACGTGAATCCAATGTGCAGATGAGGCTAGAAACCACTGGCCTAAGAGTGGGGCAAGAGGGCCAAAGTACATCTAGATGAAAACAAGCACAATAACCAGGAAACTTTCCAGCCCTAGAGGCTGAATTCTTAGGGTGGCTGCCTCTATGTCCTTTCTAGTCAGAACTCCTCCTTTGAGATAAAAGTGTTTTTGGCCAAGCTGTATGCACTGTTTGCCAGCAGGTAAGCCAACTTGCTGGGAAAGGGAGCTGAAGGGGTACTTTATTAAGAGCTCTTTTGCCACGGCTTTGGCTTCCTAGTCTTGTTCCCAGTGCTTCCTCCAAGCTCGTCTCGTGAGCTGTTTCCCCTGTTTGTTTGATGCTGTCTCATGTTCAGCCATTTTGTGTTAGACTGTACCTCTGTACCCAAGGCCATGCATCATGGTTAGTTGGAACTCAGGTAGTGAGTGAAGAGTGTCGCGGTAGTAACAATAGTAGTAACATGAAAACGTCCCCAAATTTCTCCATGGAGGGTGTTCACATTCTGAGGAACGGTAAGATCTTTGTGGCTTTCCTAAGGCCACAGTGGGGTTTCGGTCCCTGTTCCAAGCCCTTACCTTTCCCTCTGTGGTCTCAGGCCCGATGGGCAGCTGAGAAGTTCCTAGTTGACGTTACTCCCTGGTGCTCTCCCCGGAACTTGCTGCTCTGAACAAACCAAAGCTGTGAACAGGGGTTCTGCCCAGGCAGCAGGCCCAGCCTTGGGGTGCAGGCCCTGGGTGCTTCTCCTCAGCATAATCGGGTGTCCAGACCTTGGACTACGGAGCAGCTTGTTCTGCTGTGAGGGATAGGTATGAACCTATTGAGCTGAGAACTTGGGGAGGGTGGCAATGGAGAAGACAGAAGAGGAAGGAGCCAAGTGGGTAGGGGGAGAAGATGAGAAGCTTCTGTGGTGTCTGCTTCTCCGTGAACCAGAAGAGAACGGTGGTAAGTGGCACATTCAGAGGTAGGGTGGTTTCCCATCAATGAGAGTGCCCAAAAATCTTCTCACCCTGTCCGTGGCCATTTCTAAGCAGGGCAGAGAAATTCATCTGCCAAGTGGCAGCCCTCTATAAATCTTCATCCTTCCAGGGTAGAAGCAAGAGAGGTAGCAAAATCACCGCTGGTATTGAGAGACTGTGCCACTTGACAGGAGATTGTGGAGGAAGAAGCCAAGAACAGAGATGTCTTCCTGTCCCTGTGGCCTCCCAGGACTCCACAGGATGCTGTGGACCAAGATGGGAGACTTCAGGATTGTACCACTGGCCCTCCAGGTTTGGGATTCAGGTTCTCTCAATAAACTGTCCCCTTCTTGATTCCTACTCCTTTTTGATCCATCTGTTCCCTCCCCCCTGCCAGGTGCAGAAAAGGTGGCTGGGCGCCGTGTGTGCTCCAACCACTGTAGAATTAGCTGAGTCACGCGGTGTGCACAACAGATGTGTGGCAGCTCATCTGTCATATAAAGCGCTTGGCTGATGGAGTCTTCATTGAGTTGTTTCATTGCAGTGTAAAGTGAAATAATGTCATTCACCTCTACTATACACAATGCTGTGAGCACATAATAAACAGAACCTGAACAAGCTGCCCTTTGTGCTCTGCCCACATTTCTGGCCGCCTGACTCTTTATGAGGAAACTCTTCAAATAACACATGGACTGCCGAGGGGAGAGCATGCAGCTTTACCTGGGCAGCGTCTGGCACGGAGCTGGCCATCAGGAAAAGCACGTGTGTAGGCAGAAGCAGGATGGGAATGGTTTGGGCGTGAGCATGAAGGTAGAGAGTGACTTTGGGTTATACAACTGGTATTGGGACTGAAAAGTTCTAAACAAATGCTAGGTGGTATTTTTACTGGTACCACCTACTGCTTGGAAATGCAAGACCGCTTATATGTTTGTTCAGCAAGGAGAAATCTGAAAATAGAGTGTGCCGATCTTGCTTATGTGTATACCTCACTTTATACAATAATGATGAGCATTCGTCATCAAATCTTTAAGTCTCTCCAACGATCGGTGCCACGGAAGGGGTTGAAGAAGAATAAGGCACAGTATGTGCTCTCGAAAAATTCAGGTGGGGCGATAAGATATTAAAAAAAAAAAAAAAAAAAAGATACAGAGATACAAAATCTTAATAATACAAATAATTTAAAATGGACCAGAGGCTTTAAAGGAAAGCTGAAGTTTCCTTGAAGGCGAATCCTTTCGATTAAGTGAAAAGGCCTTCAAATGATCACTGCCCCCCCCCCCCAACCTCCCCGAATTCCTGTTTTGTAGTTTGGGTGATTACAATCATTTGTTCTTTACGCAGGGACCACTTTCCATGGTTGCAGTGAAGTAGCATCTCATCTGCCCCTGGATCTCATTTCCAGATACTGAAAGTATCTGATGCTCGGTCCTTATCCTCCCTTCAGCAAAGGAACTGACTTTTTCATCTTTTGTCTCCCCACTGCTCACATCTTCTGCAGAGTGACAGTAATAACCTCTTGTCAGGACCTGTCCCTAAGCACCTGCTCTTAAGCACTGACAATCAAATAGACCACAATGGGGTCTTGTGAGAATCTCCAGTTAGAGGTCTTCGAGGGCCTTTCATCTGACATGGTCTCCAGCCAGGGTGTGCTCTGAGCTGCTCTGCTGTCAGGGTGGCCCTACAGAGCAGAGTCCTTTATGTGCGCAAATAAATTGCCTTTCTGGTCCCACCCATCCAGGAGCTCTCTGACTCTGTGTCTTAGAGGGCACTGGAGAGCCTCAACCCCAAATTGGGGCTTACTAGAAGCCTCCAATTCTACTATTAAGACCTAATCCACTTGTGCTAAGGGCGTCCGTCAGCTGAAATGTCAAGCCTCTGGGAGATAGACTGCAATAAGCCCACGATCAGTTCCAGATACTATGAATGAGAATAAACTTAGAGTACTTGCAACCATGAGCAAGGAGTGAATGGACCACAGGGCAGTGTTAATTGTAAGGTGGGGATGGCTCTAAGTAGAGGTGGCTGGGGTGGGGAAAAAAAAAAAAGGCGGACCTAAATGAAGTGGGGGTGGGGTGGGATGCATCCTGAGAGGGTGCTGGGCAGTGAGCACAAGGAGAACAAAGAAACAGGAAGCCAAAATCAAATTTCACCAACTTCTCAAATTGGACTTCCGTCAGTGGCTGCTGCTGTTCCTCAGATGAGCAGACTCACTGCAGAAAGAGACAGGACACCGTCAGAGTTCTAGGGGAACTCTCTTGGCTTCCTACTGCTGTTGTATCAAAATGCCACAAGTGGGTGACTTTAAAGAGCAGAGATTTATTTTCTCACAGTTCTGGAGGCTGGAAGCCCAAACCAGAGTCTCGGCCATGTCAATTCCTTTGTTGTTGGCAGCACCATGAGTTTCTCGTTCCACGGGGTCCTCACATGGCATCTGTCTTTCCCTGTGTGTGCATGTCTCCATGTCTAATCTGCTCTTTTTGCAACTCAGAAGTGATGAGATTGAGAACCCACTAGAAAACCCTATTTCCAAACATGATTGCATTCCTAGGTAAGGGCTAGGATTCCAACGCACATTTTGAGGGGAGACACAATTTAATCCATAACAGCGACTCTGGATTTACACAGCCAAGGTTGAAATACCAGCTGCACCACTCACAACTTGTGAGGTCTCTGACAGGTTACTAACTTCTCCAAACCTCAGTTTCCTCAGCTGTAAAATGGGAACAAAAATGGGTATTGTGAGGATTAAACAAGTAACACATGTTAAGTGCTTAGGATGCTACTGGACATATGGTAATGCTTACTAACTGCTGGTGATTGTCATCAGCTATTATTCCAATTAAGATAACATTTGGGTAGTCATCCCCTTGAATAAGCACAACTCATGGAATGAACTCAGGAAACAACTGGTTTTTGAGTTTCCTTTGTTCTCTTCTTCTGTCATTATTTCCCTGTCCTTAGCTGAAAACTTAGTTCCCCTGAGTTCTCAGGTCACTGTTAGGTAACGGAAAACCTAGTGTCACCTTAAGTCACTGTCGCAGTCCTGATTCTGCGCTCAGTATGTCCAGTACAGTGTGATGATAATAACCCTGACCTTGATATAAACCTAGAACTTCTCTCAGAATGAGTGAATGCAGCTTGGGCCTACGCACACAGACAGGAGGCCCACAGTTGGGGTTGAGGATGTGGCTGGTTTCTCTCTGTCCAGCTTTGCTCCTCTATTCCTTCTACCACTATTGCCACTGAGGGGTTTCTGGTCCCTCCAGGCCAGAGTGGAGTATGGAAGGACAGGCCAGGGAGCAGGGGGTTTGTACCTGACTTACATGCCTTCTGGAGTAGGCTGTGGGCTCTCAGGGCCTGGCAGGACTCTGCTGGGTCCTTCATGGGTTCACTGAAAGACCCTTTCTCTGTGGGATAGTCCCTTAAAGTTCTCTTGAGGAGGGTAAACGCTTTCCAGCTGTGGCTGGTGGCTTGCTCCTTCTTGGACAGTACCCCCAGTTCTCTCTGTGGTAGTCTGTTTGCCCCTCCAGGACATCCTCTTGGACAGGTCATAGGATGACCCCATGCCTGGTCTTTCTTTCAAGAGGCCCACAACTAGCTCTTTGGAAGCTTTTGAGCCGTATTTGTCTCTAGAGCTACAAGGCAGTAGCTGCTCTCCTTTCCTCTGCAGCCAGAGTCTCCAGCCAACCCCCTGCTCATTTTTTAGACTTTCTAGAGTGGAATCAGACATCAGCCTACTGGGTTCCCAGGCACCAGGAAGCACACGTCAAGCTCTCCAGGGGACCCGCTGAGTTAGCTCTCCCTGGGAGTAGGGTGAGAGGCAGTGACCCCAACTGTCCTCTTTCTAGTGGGGTAAGACTCACAGCATACTAATGGCTCTCTCCAAAGATCAGCTTCACAAATCTCCCCCTGCTGATCTTTTTCTCTGTAGGTACAGGTTATGAGTGCCCTTTCACAGTCCTCAACTCCCTCCCTGGAGTGTTCACTGCTTGGTTTGGAACCGCTATGGTATCTGAGATCTATCTCCTATGCCTTGACAGAACCCCTTAAACCTGTAAAAGACTTAACACTCTGCCTGGCATTCCATTAGCACACAATAAATTGTGGAGAAAAAAAAAAAAACAGTGAAGTTCTTTCTGGTTCTGTTATCTACATCAACAAAGTTTAGGACCCATGGCCAGAGGGAGACAAAAAAGGAGGTCCTTGAGATGACTCCCTCCCATGGGTATGCTTCTTAGTTGGGTCCTGTCCCTTTCCCCTGCCCAGGAGATGTTGGACAAAGCTGTCCTGCAGGCTGGAGGGGAAAAGATGGAATGCTGCTGTGGGTGCCACCTCCATGCCCATGCCTCATTCCACAGCATAAAGGGGAGTCCCAGGCCACCCACCTGTCACAGTGGCTGGATGCCCAGCCATGGACACAGGAAGGCCATGAGCCTGGGAGAGCTGTCCTTGAGCAGGGTTTCATCAGCACGCTCTTTGTAGTAATTTGAGCTCTGACCCTAGACAGTCCAGGTTTGAATTCCAGCTCTAATTTTTACAAGCTGTGTGATCCTAGGAAAGTTACTTATTGTCTTACTTACCTAGTGCTTCCATAACAGAAATACCATAAGTGGGTGGCTTTGATGAACAGAAATTTAATTTTTCACAGTTCTGCGAAGGCTAAAATTTCTGGTGTCTGTCAGCAATCCTTAGCATTCCTTTGCTTGTCAATGGGTCTCCACATGGCATCTGTCTTCCTCCTGTGTGTGTCTCTGTGTCTTTTCTCCTCGTTTATAACTCAGACATGATTAGGTGTAGGATCCACCCTACAATGGTATGGCCTCATTAACAGAACAAAACAAAAACCCTATTTTCAAACAAGGTCCTATCCACAGGTACAGGGGCCAGAACTTCAGTACATATTTTGGGAGGACATGATTGGATCTGTAACCCTTATCTTCCCTGTTCTTTAGTTTTCTCATCTTTAAAACCGAAATAGTAAGACGAGAGCTGATCACATGGAGCCATGGTGAACACTGAATGAGTCAGCAGGGAAGAGTGCCTGGCCGGCTACCTGGCACATAGTAGGCACATAATGTGTGTTTAACTGGTTTCAGATCTCACACTGGGATCACTGGGAGTCAAGCCAGCCCCGGCGCCTCCTTTCCTAGTTTTCTTGCTTGCTGGCTGCATGCAAAAGAAAACCACTCAGAGTAAATGGTATTACAAAACCCATGTCTCACCCCTTGTCTGCTAAACTATAAACTCCCTGAAGCAGAGACTATGTCTGCCTTGCTCACTGTGCTAGTCTACAAATACTTAGTGAAAGACTATCATATCTACCAACGGTTTTTGACCATCTGTTATAGATTAGGCTTTTGGGTAAATGCAGGGGCGGACGCAAGAAATCTAAAACCTGGGCCACAAAGAACTGACCTCCTAGAAGAACCTAACTCTTTACAACAGCTGACACAAAGGCCTGGCCAAATGAAAGAAACAGAAAAGAACTGCTGTGTATTCAGGAGCAGCAATACTGAGCCAGGACGTTTGGTAAGGAATTTGGATGCTTTACCTCCTCCACAATACTATGAGATAGATACCAACCATCATTGTTCCCATTTTACAGATGCGGAAACTGAAGCACAGAGACATTAAGTAAGGTACCTCGGGTCACACATTGTATAGTGGCTGAATAGGGATTTAGAACTCAGTCCTGCAAGCTGTTCAGGAGAGCTCTCCCTCTTTCTATTTTAAATCATTTTTGTTGTTGAGAATATAGACAGCAAAAAATATAGCAATTCAAGTTTCTACATGTACACAGTTCAGTGACGTTGATTACATTCTTCACGTTATTCAGCAGTTCTCACCCTCCCTTTCTGAGCTGTTTCTCCTTCGTTAACAAGCTCACTGCCCCCTGAAGTTCCCTATCTAATCTTTTGAGTTGCTGTTGTCGCTTTGATCCCATATAGATAGATCTTAAAAGAGCATAATACTCAAAGCAGACATTCTTTGCTACCTAAGCTAAGCTATTGTTTGGTTTTAAGAAGACTTCAGGGGATATTTTTGGTTGAAGTTTTAAAGATTATCTCAAGACAATAGTTTCATAGATTTATCCAGCCTCCATGGCTCCAGAAATTCTGGAGCCCAGGAGAATTTGAAATCCTGTTCTGCGTTTGCCTTCTTTTGATCAGGATTCTTCTGTAAAATGCTTGATCAAAATGTTCAGTGATGGTAGCCTGCCACCATCCAGTTCTGGCCTCATAGCAAAGGAGGCAGCTGTTTAGGGAGGCAATTAGCCACACATCCATTTCCTCCTCCTACTCCTGACTCTCCTTCTTCCTCTGTTGCTCCAGACAAGTAGAGACCAATTGTGCTTTGGATGGCTGCTTGCAAGCTCTTAAGAACCCAGGCACTTCTCAAGAAACTAGGAGATAGAACAGAAACACCAAACATGTTATTAGGCCAATTAACTGGGATGTCAGAAGGGGAGCTCTTGACTTCTGCTATGCTGTGGACTAGCAGGGAATGCAGAGTGCTGGAGCTCCATGCTCGTGGGCTGGGAAGGATGAGTAGATGCCAATGCAAGCCAGGTGGGGGTCAGTGCTTGGTATTTTGTCTGCTCAAAAATTTGGGCTCCTGGAGAAGCTAGCGACCTGGTGGAAAATGATGGCTGCTGAAATACAGGCAGCAAACATGCTGGATATTGGATTAGCCAATTATCTGCCCTTGCAGTTCCCAGGCAGTGAGTGCAGGTGAGGTTACCCATGTTTGTTTTGTTTCTGCTCTGCCCTCTGTTACTCTCCAGGACAATCTGTCTGCTACTGTCTCCCACAGCACAGCACCACCATCCTGGGAGCATCTCATTCCTCCCATAGAATCATTATTAATCGGGAGGTCCAGCTCCTGGTTTGCAGACACCTCAGCGCTAGGTTTCTATCCCTTTCCTGGGGGTCAGAACCTGTTATGGAGCTGTTGGCAGTAGAAAATCTGTGGAGGTGGGTTGAATGTAAGCTGTACTTGTAGAAAAACAGGACCTCTGCCAGCTAGAGGGTGTCCTGCCCTGCCCAGAGATGTACTCCTCTCCTTTGATGCCCTGTGATCTAAATGGAAGTCACCCACTTGCCACGCAGGATGTAGCACCCCAAATGCAAACAAATTGACTGGAAATTTGAGCTGGCAGCGTGAAAAAAAAAAATCTCTGCCTCTTGCAAAGCCAGATCAACAATGGATCAGGTACTTTCGGCGTGGCCATATCTAATTCACCCTGGCACCGGAAGTATAACTTAGATTTGTAGACTTTGGGGAAACACAGGAAATGTAAGTGAAGTGGACACTCTCATTTAGTATGCCGAGTATGTAAGTGGCTCTGAAGTAGATTGAAAGGGAGCCTACCCTGACTATAGAGTGGCTACGTGTAGGTTTGCTGGGATAATAAAGAAAATGATTTTAATCGTGTGTTCTAAAAGTGAAATTGTCAGGGCTTTCCAGTAAGTGTTTGATCAGGCCAGTTAGAACCACTGAGCAAGGATGATTTAAACCTACAATTCCTCAGGGCTGAAATTGGCAGCATCTCACAGGAAATGGCAAGGAAGGGGTTGAGGAGCTTAGAAGGGGGTTCTCAAGGGTGACTTCTGGGATCTTATTTCTAGTTATTGTTAGATGCCGTCAAGTCGATTCCAACTCTTAGTAACAACCCCCCCCCCCCCCCGCCATGTGACAGAGTAGAACAGCCCCAAGAAACAATGTTCTTGGCTGTAAGCTTTATGGAAGCAGATCTTTCTCCCATGGAGCTGCTGGATGGGTCCCAACAGCCAACCTTTCGGTCAGTTGTCCTGTGTTTAACCGTTTGTGCCTCCAGGAATCATATTCAAATCATGGAAGCCCCGAAGACCATGGCATGCTGGGTGTGGGCACCCTGGAGGAATGATTGTGGAGCATTACCCCTAAACAATCTCAGGCCTCACTTCCACCACGAGCCAAGGGAATTGTAGTTACAACCACAAGTGGATGGCTTTAAAGAACAGAAATTTATTTTCTCACAGTTCTGGAGGCTAAAAGTCCAAATCAGGGTCATGACAGTGTTGCTTCCTTCCTTGATGGTAACGCATTCCTTGGTACCTTGGTGTGTAGATGACTCTCATATGGCATTGATCTGTCTCCCCGCCCTGCCACCTCTCCCCCCACCCACCGCAGGCTCCTCCACCCCCACCTGCTCCTGTATTTCTGTCTCTTGCTGCTCCTTTTAAAATTCAAAGGCAATTTGGTTTACAGCCTACCCTACTTGGGTATGGTCTAATTAACATAACAAAGAAAACCCTAGTTCAAAATAGGGTCATATTTACAGGTATAAGGGCCAGGATTTCAATGAAACTTTTTTTCTGGTGGGGGGAGGGGGACACAATTCAGGCCATAACAAGGGGCAGACCCAGTGAAAACAGAACCGGGGCCGAAGGGCAAATAGGTTTGCATTCCTGACTCACAGGCAGTAGGTGCTAAGATAGAGGCGGCAGGTGCTAAGATAAAGAGCCTACAAGAGAAGAGGAGACGTAGTCCCCAGGGCAGCCAGGGGAGCTGTGGTGCCCTCCTCCTCTGATTGGCAAAGGGGCATTTGCAGGCAGCTCTGCTGAGGGGCTTGTCTCAACCAGGAGGAAACATTCTGACGCAGAGGGGCTGCACCTGGGCCTGCTCCTCAGCCAGGGAGACAATCTTGCTTTGTGGAGGAAGCAGCTGTCAGCCACCTGCTCACCAGCCTGGCTAAATCCTTCTTTGAGCAGGATCTCTGGAGCTGGGCCCCTAGAATAATGGGCCTGAGGAACAGCAGAGAGACGTGGTAGTGCATTCAGCCAGCACCACCTGCTCGGGGGCATTAGCATGACTAGGTGAGCCAGGTGTGGTGGCCCAGTGCTTGTCAGGTGCTATGCCCCACTTCACCTAAGGTCCCATGCTCAAGGCTGGTGGCTGTTTTGGCTGCTGGCTGTTCTATTTCAGTCGCATGTGCTTGAGCTCTTACATACCTGTGCCACAGGCAGCCCCTGTCCCAGGGCCAGACTCGCTAACAGAAGGCTGAGCAGAGGCTGGTGGTGCGAGGACACTGGCAGTGATTCCGGAGCTTCAGCCTACTGACTACCCTTGCCCCTCCCTTAGATGTGTGCAGCCTACCCCTCAGGTCCCCCAGGCAGAGCCCAACCACCAAGGTATGAGTGCTCATGTGTGGCAGGGCTGGTGGGGTAGAGGTGCAGGGAGATGCTCGTTAAAGCTGTAGGAGAAAATGCCGTCCTGCACACATTCACCACCAACCAAGGAAGAGAGGAAAGAAACCCTACAGAGGTGAGGAAGTAACACATCTTATAATCATAGAGTTTGAACAGGGAATTTGATGGGGGTGTGTGAGGGGAGGGACATGCAGTTCTTGATGGAGAAACTGCCGCCATTTATTAAGCACTTACTGGGGCGGTGGTGATTCCGTGGTAGAATTCTCACCTTCCATGCTGGATACCTGGGTTCGGTTCCCTGCCAGTGCGCCTAATGTCCAGCTACGACTCATCTGTCTGTGGAGGCTTGTGTGTTGCTATGATGCTGAACAGGTTTCAGCAGAACTTCCAGACTAAGAGGGACCAGGAAGAAAGGCCTGGCAATCTACTTCTGAAAATCAGCCAATGAAGACCCTATGGATCACAATGACCAAATCTATAAGAATCATGGGGATGGCACAGGACCAGGCAGCATTTCGTTCCATTGCGCCTGGGGTCGCCATGATTGGAGGCCAACTTGACAGCAGCTAACAACAACATTCGCTGCATGTTTTACAAATATTACCTTGTTTAATCCTCACCACAGCTCTAGGAAGCATTATTACCCCATTTTATTGATAAGGTAAATGAGGCTCTGAAAGGTTAATTAACATTTCTGTAGGTGAATGGCAGGTGGGAATGCAGACTAAGACTCTAGAACTAGTGCCCTTAACCGAGTTGTCCACTATGACCTGGGTCAGTGCTTTGCCTTCCTGAAGAAAAGATGTGGGGCATCTCGAGACCACCTCTTCTCTGAGTGGGCTGAGCCATTTAGTTATTTAACTTTTCATATGCTGTTCATTTTTCCTTCTCTTTTTACCTACAGTTTAAGCCCTTAAAGGCAAGAATCAAGTCTGGTACTTCTTGGTCAAGCCAAGCCAAGCCCACTGCCATCGAGTCGACCCCAAAGTGCCTTATATGATACACTACTAACCCCTGAATGCTCTGTTTATTCAGGAGAAACTGGGCTGTCATTCCTATGTGAAGATGATGTCTCTGATCTGTTGTTAGCTGCCTTTGAGTTGGCCCCACGTACGACAGAACAGAACACTGCCCAGTCCTGAGCCATCCCCATGATTGGTTGCAGATCAGATCATTGTGATCCATAGAGTTTCCGCTGGCTGATTTTCAGAAGTAGATCACCAGGCCTTCCTTCCTAGTCCATCTCAGTCTGAAAGCTCCACTGAAACCTGTTTGGCATTATAGCAACATGCAAACCATGAGTTGGAATCCACTCGATGGCAGTGGCTGGGTTTGGGCAAACCTCCGCTGATAGATGGGTGGTGGCTGTTCATGAGGTGCACTGACAGGGAATTGAACCCCAGTCTCCTACACAGAAGGTGAGAATTCTACTGCTGCATCAATACTGCCTCTCTATCTGTGGAGCTTGAATATTAGATTATTTTCCCAGTTGGGAACCTCACTCCTTCCCCCAATCTCCCTTGAAGCCCTCAGCAAATTTCTACAGAAGATGAAGGACTGGACAACATAGTTCATAAAGACGTTTTGCATCCTACTGTGGTGAGCAGCTTCTGGGGTCTTAAAAGCTTGCAAGCAGCTGTCTAAGATACAACTACTGGTTTGTTCCCATTGGAGGCAAAAGATAGTGAGGAAACTCAAAGATTCAAGACAGCAGTTAGTCCACAGTTAGTCTACAGCCTACACTGCTAAGAGACCAGAAGAACTAGATGGTGCCCGGCTACCACTATAGAGGGCTCTGATTGGGATCACAACTGAGGGTCCCAGACACAGCGGGAGAAAAATGTAGAACAAAAATCAAATTCACAAAAAAGATCAGACTTACTGGTCTGATGGAGACTGACCCTAAGACACCCTTCTGACCTGGAACTGAGGTCGTTCCAGAAGACCACCTTTCAGCCAAACAATAAGCAGGCTCATAAAATAAACAATAACACCTGAGAGGAACCTGTTCCTTAGAACAATCATTTATATGAGATCAAAAGGACAACATTTGCCAAAAGCAAAGATAAGAAGGCAGAAAGGGGTAGAAAATCCAGATGAAAGGAGCTGGGGAACCGGGGTGGAAATGGGGAGAGTGCTGACAAATTGAGTGGAATGCAGCCAATGTCATGGAACATTTTATGAACAAACTATTAAATGGGAAACTAATTTGCTCTGTAAACTTTCACCTAAAGCACAATAAAACATAAAAAAAAAAAAAAGACGAAGGACTGCTGAGGGACAGGTCTGTGGTCTTGGGAGAGAGCGAAGCCCCTGAGGGCCCTTCTGAGGGAGGTTTTAGAGCCCCTGCAAATTACTCACAGAGAGGCAGAGCTGTGAATGCTGACAGGGAGGAGCCTGAGGCCAGTGAACAGCTGGTATGCCCAGAGCATGTTTGCCTGGTAATTCTGATTTTTATTTGAATGCCCATCTGCCCTATCACTGACATCACAGCACAGCTGCAGGTCTTGTTTTCCTTTCCTGTTGCATGCGTCTGCCGAATGGCCTTCCTTCCACTCCATGTGATTAAATGACTCTGTGGGTGGCCTCCCCTTGGTTAGTGTGTGTACAGGGGGTAGGGGGTAGGGAATGCTGCGGAGCAGGGACAACAAGGGAGGCTCTGGCTTTGTATAAGTGTAGCTTGGAGGAAGAGTAGAGTTGGCTGGGGCAGAGTACGGGAGCACCACATTTGGAGGGAGGGGAGGCGGGATGGCCTTGGAGCAGGCTGCTTCTGAAGCCCAAAAACATTTGCCACTTCTGCAGCAAATTGGTCAGCCTAGGGATTAAAGGGCCAAGTGACAAGTCATCCAGAGCCAGTGCCAGAGGTCCCCCAGTCTCCAGAGCTTCAGGGGCCCAACACAGGCCAGGACACATGAAAACATGTGTACAACATGCCTAGCACATTCAGTAAATAGAAGTTCTCATCTCAGGATAAAATAGTAAAACACAGTTTCCTCATTCCTCTGATTTTCTCCCTACTTTCCCTATCCCCTACTTTTTTCCTCACCTTCTGTTCTTCGGAGTTGCCCTGAGCTCAAATTCTGGTTCTGGCTATTTGCTGGTTCTGACCTTGAACAGTGTCCTTAACTTCTCTGAGCCTCAGTTTTCTCATCTGAAGAGTGGACCCAGCATTTCTACTCCTAGATATATAAATCTCCGGAACATTCTTGTACATGGACACCAGAAGACATGTGCGGGATTGTTCGCAGAAGCCCTGTTAGTGACAGCAAAACACTGGGCACCACACAAATGGCCTTCAAAAGAATGGACGAATTATGGCACATCTGCACTGTGGAATGTTATATAGCTGCTAAAATGAATGGACTACAGTGACAAGTAAGGAGTCCTGGTGGTGTACCAGTTAAGCACTCGGCCGCTAACCAAAAGGTTGCTGTTTTGAACCTACCCAGCAGCTCCACAGGAAAAAGGCCTGGTGATCTGTTCCTATAAAGATTACAGCCTAGAAAACCCTATGGAGCAGTTCTACTCTGTCATATGAGGTTGTTAAGAGTTGAAAACTGACTCTAACAACAACAACAGCAGTGACAAGTAACTATACAGATAAGTCTTTGCAAAATAATATGGGCTGGAAAAAAAAAACAACCAAGCTCTTTTATTAAAATTCAAATACAACCAAAATAAGCAAGATATTTTAAGGTTTCAATTTTTATGAAATAAAACAAACAAACAAAAAAAGTAAGGAAATGACAGGGCTGGGGCAAGGTTGGGTAAAAGGAAGGGGAAGGACAGGGGAGGAATAGATGAGTAGATGTAAATTACCATCATGCTCTAATTCTTGGGTTGGGTGCAGGTTCAAGGGTTTTCATTATACCCTTAAAATAGATGACTGAATAAAAGAATAAATAATTAGGAACGAAGCATGGACCAATAAGGTCAGTGTGATATGAATGAAAGATTATAAAGATTAATTCAGTTTTGTGCACCTAAACCAAACCCATTGCCGTCGAGTCGATGCCAACTCATAGTGACCTTGTAGGACAGAGTAGGACTGCCCCGTATGGTTTCCAAGAAGCGCCTGCTGGATTTAAACTGCTGACCTTTTGGTTAGCAGCTATAGCTCTTAACCATTACACCACCAGGGTTTCCTTTTGAACCTAGATCCATTTAAACAAATAAAGAAAGAAAGAAATCATGATTTCAGAAGTGCATTAAATAAGATAATGTATTTAATAACCTACTAATGCACTCTCTGGCACAGAGTAGGTGTTCCAGAGATAAAGATAATCTTTCTATTCTCCTAGCCAATCGGGGACCTCATCTCGCTCCCCATAAATCAAGATCCTTAAGTGATTTGATCCTTTAGGGCTGAATCCCACATGGCCTACTAATTTCCTTTCACTTCCTTCCTCCTTCCCTTTCTTCTTCTCTCCCTTCCCAGAGCTAATAAAGCTTATCTATCCTAGGTCACAAAGTTATGAGGACGGTGTAGATGAGAGGGCTCTGAGACTATGAAGTGCCCCCTAAAAACTTGCTTTCGTACGTGACCTGCATTGTATCAGTGGATAAAAGGGAGAGACAAGACACAACTCCCTTCCCTGGGGAACTTCCAGTCCTTCCTGGAGGCTGACCCACATGTGAAATAGACACATGGCAGTGAGTGCTCTTGGAGTTCAAAAGGGAGAGAGACTGATGTGGTCTGTGATATTTTAGAAGGTCTGTGGAGGAGGTGGCCTGGGGTTGTCCCTTGAAATGGCATTTGTGGTCTAAAGGGAAAAACCCTGGACTTGAACTTTTAAAACCTAGGTTAGAATCCTGATCTTCCTACTCACTGGCTGTAGGTGGGTGTCATGGATTGAACTGTGTCCCCCCAAAATACGTGTCAACTTGGTTAGGCCATGATTCCTGGTATGGTGTGATTGTCCTCCATTTTGTGATTTTCCTATGTGTTGTAAATCATAATCTTTGCCTGTGGTTAAAGAGGATTAGGGTGGGATGTAACACTCTTGCTCAGGTCACATCCCTGATCCAATGTAAAGGGAGTTTCCCTGGGGTATGGCTTGCACCACCTTTTATCTTACAAGAGATAAAAGAAAAAGGGAGCAAGCAGAGTGCTGGGGGACCTTATGCCACCAAGAAAGTGTTGGGAGCAGAGCATATCGTTTGGACCCAGGGTTCCTGCACGGAGAAGCTCCTAGCCCAGGGAAAGATTGACGAGAAGGACCTTCCTCCACAGCTGACAGAGATAGAAAGCCTTCACCTGGAGCTGACGCCCTGAATTTGGACTTCTAGCCTATTAGACTGTGAGAAAATAAATTTCTCTTTGTTAAAGCCATCCACTTGTGGTATTTCTGTTATAGCAGTACTAGATGACTAAGACAGTGGGCAAGTTACTTAGCCTCACTTTCCTCATCTGTAAAATGCAACATGGGCTAGGAATTAAAGACAAACACATACACAAACACAAATGACCAATACCATGCCTGACGCACAGTGGACATTCAAAAAATGTTAGCTAAATCTGAATTCCGTACCATCTTCAGCACCTCCTAGGAAGCTACTGGTACCCTCACTCCAGCTAGAATGAAAATGACTTAAACAGATTTGGAAGAAGACATAATTTCGTCATAGCAGCATTATTCACGATAGCCAAAACATGGAAACAACCCCAGGGTCTGTCAACAGATGAATGAATAAACAAAATCCGCTATGTACATATGATGTCATTCAGTCATAAAAAAGAATGAACTTCTGATGCATTCTACAACATGAATGAACCTTGAAAATATGCTGAGTGAAAAGAACCCAGACACGAAATGCCACGTATTGTGATTCCACGTATATGGAATATCCAGAATAGGCAAATTCATAGAAATAGAAAGTAGATTAGAGGTTACCTGGCACTGGAAGGAGGGCAAAGAAGTTATTGCTTTAAGGTACTGAGTTTCTGTTTGGGATGATGAAAGTTTTTGGAAATAGGTGGCGGTGAGAGTTACACAATATTGTGAATGTAATTAATATCACTGAATTGCACATTTGTTATTAGCTGATGTCTAGTTGTAAGTGCTTGAGCCACTCAGGCTCCTATTGGGTTAAAATGGCAAATTTTATGTTACATCTATTTTACCACCATTAGAAAATTTTTAAGACAGAAAAAAAGCAGTTTCGACTCTGATAAATTTTGGGATAAATGGGTGACATTTCTCAGGAGGTTGGAAGAAGTGACCTGATTCGGCCTCCTAAGATATTTACATATCTGCTGGAAAAGATACAACAAATCACACGTACTGGTGCCTCCTAACAGCTGTGTCAGATGGAACCAAGAGAAAGGAAGCAACCAGAGCAGTCCTGGGAAGGAAAAGAAGTCACAGAAAAGGCAATTCTGGAGAACTCTGATGGTGGTAGACATCAGGGAAGACTTGGGGACAACTGTTAAGGCTTGGGTGGTAACAAGCTGCTTCTTGGAAACCCTATGGGGCTATTGTACTGTGTCCTATAGGGTTGCTCTGAGTTGGCACTGACTCAGTGGCAAGGCAGGGGGAGGCTTATAACCCACGTTGTTGTTGTTAGGTACAATTGAGCTGATTCTGACTCAAAGCAACTTCCTGTGATAGAGCAGAACTGCCCTATAGGGTTTTCCAGGCTGTAATCTTTATGGCAGCAGAAGGCCAGCTCTTTTCTCCTGAAGAGTGTCTATAGGGGTTTGAACCACCAACTTTTCAGTTGGCAGCTAAGCGCTTAACCATTGCACCACCAGGGCTCTTTTTATAACCTATAAACCACTGAAAAAGCATTTAGATGTGGCCTGGGAGAACTACCTCCTTTGTCCTCGAAAAGTGACTTCGCAGGTTCACCCCAGCAGCATGATTAGGTCTAGGTCTGTGAGACAGACTGGAAGCCTGGGGTGAACTCTGCTAATTCTTTTCTTTTCACTGTAATTTTTTATTGTGTTTTTGGTGAAAGTTTACACAGCAATTTAGGTTCCCATTTAACAATTTCTATACATGTTGTTCACCTGCGATATGCAGATGCTGAAAGCGAAGAGGACTTGAAGCACTTATTGATGAAGGCCAAAGACTACTACCTTTAGTATGGATTACACCTCGACATAACAAAAATAAAAATCTTCACAACTGGACCAATAAGCAACATCATGATAAAAGGAGAAAATACTGAAGCTGTCAAGGATTTCATTTTTTTGGATCAATAATCAACACCCATGGAAGCAGCAGTCAAGAAATCAAACAACATATTTGTATTGGGCAAATCTGTTGCAAAAGACCCCTTTAAAGTGTTAACAAGCAAAGATGTCACTTTGAGGACTAAGGTGCTCCTGACTCAAGCCATGGTATTTTCAACTGCCTCATATGCATGTGAAAGCTGGACAATGAATAAATAAGACCTATGAAGAACTGATGCATTTGAATTATGGTGTTGGCAAAGAATAGTGAATAAAACATGGACCGCCAGAAGAAGGAACAAATTTGTCTTGGAAGAAGTACAGCCAGAACGCTCCTTAGAAGCAAGGATACTGAGACTTTATCTCACGTACTTTGGACATATATCAGGAGGGACTACTGCTTGGAGAAAGACATCATGCTTAATAAAGCAGAGGGTGAATGAAAAAGAGGAAGACCCTCAACAAGATGGATTGACACAGTGGCTGCAACAATGGGCTCAAACACAGCAACAATTGGGAGGGTGGCGTGGGACCGGACAGTGTTTTATTCTGGTGTACTTTTTTTTTTTTTTTTACATAGTGTCACTCTGAGTTGGAACCAACTTGATGGCACCTAACAACATACATATTGTTCAGTGACATTGATTACTTTTTCACAATGTGTCAACATTGTCATTATTTCTGTTCTAGTTGTTCTGTTTCCACTAATCTAACTTCCCTACTCCTCCCCACCTTACCTTCTCATCTTCGTTTTAGAGTAAATGTTGACCGTTTGATGTCGTATAGATGATTTTTTTAAAGTGGCACCGTACTCACAGTGATATTGTTTATTTTATGAGCCAATCTGTTATTTCGCCGAAAGGTCACCTCTGGGTGTGGCTTCAGTATAAAATTTGAAGGGTATCTCAGGATGATAGTCGTGGGTCTGCTACTTATTTTCAAAACAGAGGTATGCTGATCACCAATTATGTACTAGGCATGGTGCTAAGCTTTTTATACACTTAAAAAAAAAAATCTTCACAGTATCTAACCATTGGAATGTCTCCAAATACTCATTTGCTAGGTGAGAAAAAGACTCAGAACACTTTTTTAGGTCAATGATGGGGTTACCCAGAGATAAATAGTGAAAATGTAGGGCAGAAACCAGCAGACGGGGTGTAGCTGACTGATCAGCTGACATTGCCCCATGCCACTGACGGGAAGTGAGGGCGTCTGGTATCTTACCAAAAAACTTTAGGTCACTGGTGTTTTGCCTGTCTCACTCAGAAGCGGGGGTGGTGTCTGCGGATTTTGAACCAAGTACAGTTATGACACCTGGAAGGAGGCCCTGGAGGCCCCAGCTTCCTAGATGGAGATGGTTCCCTCCATTACTGACCTTTGCCACAGCCAGTCCCATCACCCCAGCAGTATTTGCATTTAATTGGGGTGCAAGCCTTCAAATGAAGGGATGCAACTAGGTAAGATTTCAAGTATCCCTGACAATCTGGGGGTAGGGAGGGTTTAAAGAGTGTCCTTCAGGCAAGCTTCTTCATATCACTCCAAGGGGCAGATTTCTGTCCTACTTGAAAATGTAACCCACCTCTATCCCTTCTCTCCACTAGTCTTTGTGAATAGGAAGGACCTTCTTACGTTAAGGAGCCCTTTTTTATTTTTGAGGTAAAGTATATGAAAGTGTTTTATAAATAGTGAGAGGTTACATAAGTGAAAGACCGTGCTTTTCTCACTGCTCCTATGAAGCCCGCTGCCACGGAGGCTCTGATCTTACTCCCGTTGGGAGCCTTTCTCCCTTCTCAGGAGGCTGGCCCAGATTTGAAGATCAGGAATACATCTTATGTAAGATTTGTCTTCATGGAATAAATCCACTACTCCCAGCCCAGCTTGGGTTTGATTTAATCCAATTTTTAGAACAATGTATTAAATGCCCACAGTGTGCCCAGGCAGTGTGCATAGCTGAGAATGCCCCCTCTCCCCATACCCCCAACCCCCGCCCCCCCCCCCCCCCCCCAAAAAACAAACCTCACTGCCATAGAGTTGATTCCAACTTGTGGTCAGATCCCATAAGGCAGAGTAGAGCTGCCCTATGGGGTTCCAAGGCTGTAAACCTTTACAGAAGCAGATCCGCCGAGTGGCTGGTGGGTTCAAACCACCAGCCTTTCCGTTAGCACCTTTTGGTTAGCAGCCAAGCTCTTTAGACGGGCAAATAATATCTGCCCAGCTCCTGTCTGCAAGGAATTTATAGTCCAGCGGAGAGACTAAAGACAAAGTGGAAATTTTTTTTGTTAAATGAAATTTTAGTTAAAATCCCAATACAGAAAATGAGGAGGGGGCTGCTTGGATTGAGGTGGGGACAAAGCATGAAGGCCAACAGGTGGAGGGAGGACAGGAGTCCGGCTTCTGAGCCTCTCAATTTCCCCTGGAGGCATTTCTAGGGTTTCCCAGAGGCCAGTTTAAAAGGCAATAATTTCCATAAAGTTTTGTTATGCAAACAGGAGAACATTTTCATGACTTGGGGGTAGGGAAAGATTTCTTAGACAGGACACAGGAAGCACTAAGCATTTAAAAAAAAAAAAGAAGGATAGACTCTACAAATATTTAAAACTTCTGCTCATCAAAAGACGTTAAAATAAGTAGGAAAGCTAGACTGGGAGAAGGCATTTGTAATTTGTCTATCTGACAATAGACTTGTGGCCAAAGAAAAATGCAAACCCATTACCTTCAAGTCGATTCCAACCCATAACGTCCCTAAAGGACGGTGTAGAACTGCCCCTTAGGGTTTCCAAGGAGCACCTGGCCGGTGGATTTGAACTGCCGGCCTTTTGGTTAGCAGCCATAGCTCTTAACCACTACGCTACCAGGGTTTCCTACTTGTGTCCAGACTATACAAAAAATCCTATAATTTAACAGACAAGAAACAAAACTTTAAAAAATTAGGCAAAAGAGTTAAGCAGACACTTCACAAAGGAATACATATAAATGGCCAATAAACCAAATAAAAACCTGGCCAATGTTAAGGAAATCATCAGGGAAATACAAATCAAATAATCTGCCCACAGTTTGCTTTGTAAAGAGTGATGCCAGAATTTGCAACTGCGTTGTACCCTTAATGGCTCCATGGATTCCCCCAAGTGTTTTTGTTCCTACTGTAGTTGTAAAACTTTTTCTCCTATTCCTTCTGTGCCTCCAAATTATTTTCACCCACAGCACTGAAGTCATGAAATAGAGCTAGATTATCCGTAGATATCAATGGTTATGTAATCCTTCACTTGTGGCCTCTGAGGCCTCTTTTTATAAGTTCTCGAATGGCATATTAATATTTCTCTTTGCCAGGGAACCATCTCTCAGTGGCCCAGTTACTCCCCTCTGTAAACACACAAACCCACGTTACTAGTTGTGTAACACCACAGTGGTTCTCTCCTGACCATAAACTGCCGCACTCGTGAAGTCAAAATGACTATCAAAAGAGATCGCTCTTCAGAGCTCCAGCAGGCTCCTCCAGGGACTAGAAAACATTAAGAAGAATAAAATCAAAACCCACAGTGAGGTTCTGCTATACACCCACAAGAAGGTGTAAAGCGAAAACCCTGATCAGAACGAGGGTTGACAAAGATGTGGAATAACTGGAACTCTCCTTCATTGTGGTGTGAATGCAAAATGGTACATATCACTTTGGAACGCAATTTGACAGTTTCTTACAAAGCTGAACATCTACCTACCTTGTGACCCAGCTACTCCACTCAAGGGTATGAAAACATCCACAAAAACACATGTATGCAAATGCTCGTAGCAACTTTACTCACAATAGGCAAAAACTAGAAACAATCCAAATAAGCAGGACAATGGATAAACAAATCGTGCTATATTCATGCCGTGGAAAACTAGTCAGCATAGTTGAAAGGTTGGCTGTTGGAACCTACCTAGATGCTCCTCTGAAGTAAGGTCTGGTGATCTGCTTTTGAAAGGTCACACCCTTGAAAACCCCATGGAGCAGTTCTATTCCCCACACATGCAGTTGCCATAGTTGGAATCGACTGGATGGCAACTAACAAAAACAACAACAACTGATAAATATAACAAGGTGGATGAATAAATCTCACTGTATGCAAATTAAATCTCAATAAAAAATGTTAGAAGGCAAAGAAATCACTAGTTTCCAATTTCAAGAAGGCAGGGCAAACACCTTTCTATACCCTTAAACCCCACCCCCCACCACACACACACAAAAATGAATAGAACTAGAAGAGCAAAGTAAACTTCAGCTTAACAAAAGTAGGTAACATCTGTAACCCACGATGTTATATGGAGACAGAAAGCAGATGGGGAAATGGCAGATGATTTAACAAAGAGGACAGAAGCCAAACCTGAGCCCAGAGGGGCAGGGGAGGGCGGGAGGAATTGACTGACTGATGAGAAACAAATTCATTTGCCTGAAGAACCCATAAAGGCTCAGGTGCTAGAGCAACCAGAAGCAGATGGGGGAGGGGGATACTGAAGACAGAAGGACCTTTCAAAAGCCTGATGAGAAATGTTTGCCTCGCTCTTCCCAGGACACTTCCCTAAAACACCATCTATATGAACCCACAAAGCTCCTTCTCCTTTTACTTTTCTGCAAACCTGAACGCTCCTAAAGGCTTAGGAAAATCCAAAGCCAAGAAGATCTTCAGGCTGTTGTTGCTGTTAGGTGCCGTGGAGTTGGTTCCAACTCATAGCGACCCTATGCATAACAGAACGAAACACTGCCCGGTCCTGAGCCATCCTTACAATCGTTGTTATGCTTGAGTTCATTGTTGCAGTCACTGTGTCAATCCACCTTCTTGAGGGCCTTCCTCTTTTCCGCTGACCCTGTACTCTGCCAAGCATGCTGTTCTTCTCCAGGGGCTGATCCCTCCTGACAACATGTCCAAAGTATGGAAGATGCAATCTCGCCATCCTTTCAGGCTACTTCTGTTTTTCCATTCTGTCCAATACTTCCTTGATGAAATAAACTAGAGAGTCAATTATTTGCTTGAATGGACCAAGGGAAAGTGCGTACTGCCTCCAAGTGTGATCTAGCTAGTTACATAGGCACACACCATGTGTATTTTCTAATATTATACTTTCCCCCATGTGTCTGTCAGTTTGTCGTACTGTGGGGGCTTGTGTGTTGCTGTGATGCTGGAAGCTATGACACCGGTATTCAGATACCAGCAGGGTCACCCATGGAGAACAGGTTTCAGCTGCGCTTCCAGACTAAGACAGACTAGGAGGAAGGACCCGGCGGTCTACTTCTGAAAAGCATTAGCCAGTGAAAACCTTATGAATAGCAGCAGAACATTGTCTGATATAGTGCTGGAAGATGAGCCCCTCAGGTTGGAAGGCACTAAAAAGATGACTGGGGAAGAGCTGCCTCCTCAAACTAGAGTCGACCTTAATGACGTGGATGGAGTAAAGCTTCAGGGACCTTCATTTGCTGATGTGGCATGACTCAAAATGAGAAGAAACAGCTGCAAATATCCATTAATAATCGGAACCTGGAATGTACGAAGTATGAATCTAGGAAAATTGGAAATTGCCAATAATGCAATGGAATGCATAAACATCGATATCCTAGGCATTAGTGAGCTGAAATGGACTGGTATTCCCCATTTTGAATCGGACAATCATATCGTCTACTACGCTCGGAATGACAACTCGAAGAGGAACGGTGTTGCATTCATCGTCAAAAAGAATGTTTCAGGATCTGTCCTGAAGTACAATGCTGTCAGTGATAGGATAATATCCATATACCTACAAGGAAGACCAGTTAATACGACTATTTTTCAAATTTATGCACCAACCACTAGGGCCAAAGATGAAGAAATAGAAGATTTTTATCAGTTACTACAGCCTGAAATTGATCAAACATGCAATCAAGATGCATTGATAATTACTGGCAATTGGAATGCAAAAGTTGGAAATAAAGAAGAAGGATCAGTAGTTGGAGAATATGGCCTTGGTGATAGAAACAATGCCAGAGATCGAATGATAGACTTTTCCAAGACCAACGACTTCTTCATTGCAAATACCTTCTTTCACCAGCATAAATGGCGACTATACACATAGACCTCGCTAGATGGAACACACAGAAATCAAATTGACTACATCTGTGGAAAGAGACGATGGAAAAGCTCAATATCATCAGTCAGAACAAGGCCAGGGGCCAACTGTGGAACAGACCATCAATTGCTCACATGCAAGTTCAAGCTGAAACTGAAGAAAATCAGACCAAGTCCACAAGAGCCAAAATATGACCTTGAGTATATCCCACCTGAATTTAGAGACCATCTGAAGAGTAGATTTGACACATCGAACACTAGTGACTGATGACCAGATGAGCTGTGGAATGATATCAAGGACATCATCCATGAAGAAAGCAAGAGGTCACTGAAAAGACAGGAAAGAAGAAAAGACCAAGATGGATGTTGGAGGAGACTCTGAAACTTGCTCTCGAACGTCGAACAGCTAAAGCAAAAGGAAGAATTGATGAAGTAAAAGAACTGAACAGGAGATTTCAAAGGGCAGCTCGAGAAAACAAAGTAAAGTATTTATAATGACATGTGCAAAGAGCTGGAGATGGAAAACCAAAAGGGAAGAACACGCTCGGCATTTCCCAAGCTGAAAGAACTGAAGAAAAAATTCAAGCCTCTAGTTGCAATAGTGAAGGATTCTACGGGGAAAATATTAAACAATGCAGGAAGCATCAAAAGAAGATGGGAGGAATACACAGAGTCATTATACCAAAAAGAATTAGCTGATGTTTAACCATTTCAAGAGGTGGCATATGATCAGGAACCGATGGTACTGAAGGAAGAAGTACAAGCTGCTCTGAAGGCATTGGTGAAAAACAAGGCTCCAGGAATTAATGGAATATCAATTGAGATGTTTCAACAAACAGATGCAGTGCTGGAGGTGCTCACTCGTCTATGCCAAGAAATATGGAAGACAGCTTCCTGGCCAACTGAATGGAAGAGATCCATATTTATGCCTATTCCCAAGAAAGGTGACCCAACTGAACGTGGAAATTATAGAACAATATCGTTAATATCACACATAAGCAAAATTTTGCTGAAGATCATTAAAAAATGGCTGCAGCAGAATATTGACAGGGAACTGCCAGAAATTCAGGCTGGTTTCAGAAGAGGACATGGAGCCAGGGATATCATTGCTGATGTCAGATGGATCCTGGCTGAAAGTAGAGAATACCAGAAGGATGTTTACCTGTGTTTTATTAACTATGCAAAGGCATTCGACTGTGTGGATAACACTGCGAAGAATGGGAATTCCAGAACATTTAATTGTGCTCATGAGGAACCGTTACATGAATCAAGAGGCAGTTGTTCAGACAGAACAAGGGGATACTGATTGGTTTAAAGTCAGGGAAAGTGTGTGCCAGGGTTGTATTCTTTCACCATACCTATTAAATCTCTATGCTGAACAAGAAATACGAGAAGCTGGACTATATGAAGAAGAATGGGGCATCAGGATTGGAGGAAGACTTATTAACAAACTACGTTATGCAGATGACACAACCTTGCTTGCTGAAAGTGAAGAGGACTTGAAGCACTTACTAATGAAGACCAAAGACCACAGTTGTCAGTATGGATTACACCTCAACATAAAGAAAACAAAAATCCTCACAACTGGACCGATAAGCAACATCACGATAAATGGAGAAAAGATTGACATTGTCAAGGATTTAATTTTACTTGGATCCACAATCAACAGCCATGGAAGCAGCGGTCAAGAAATCAAAACACGCATTGCATTGGGCAAATCTGCTGCAAAGGACCTCTTGAAAGTGTTGAAGAGCAAAGATGTCACCTTGAAGTCTAAGGTGCACCTGACCCAAGCCATGGTATTTTCAATCGCATCATATGCATGTGAAAGCTGGACAATGAATAAGGAAGACCGAAGAAGAGTTGACGCCTTTGAATTGTGGTGTTGGTGAAGAATATTGAATATACCATGGACTGACAAAAGAATGAACAAATCTGTCTTGGAAGAAGTGCAGCCAGAATGCTCCTTAGAGGCAAGAATGGCGAAGACTGCGTCTTACATACTTTGGACATGTTGTCAGGAGGGATCAGTCCCTGGAGAAGGACATCGTGCTTGGCAAAGTACAGGGTCAGCGGAAAAGAGGAAGACCCTCCACAAGGTGGACTGACACAGTGGCTGCAACAATGAGCTCAAGCATAACAACGATTGTAAGGATGGCTCAGGACCGGGCAGTGTTTTGTTCTGTTGTGCATAGGGTCCCTATGAGTTGGAACCGACTCGACGGCACCTAACAACAACAACAATATTATACTTTTTGCAGCATTTTTACCATGATTAATCTTAGAGCAAACCTGAAATGTAGTGTAGGCACTGTTATTCTCCATCTTACTGATAAGGGAAACTGAGGCACAGAACAGTCACCAAAGTCACACAACCAGCTATTGTTTAACCAGAAGGAATACCCTGGTTTCTTGGCTCCAAGATTAGTATTCTCCCACTATTCAATGATGAATGCTTATCACTCATCAAAAATATGGACAGACAAAAAAAAGAAAAGAGAACACACTGAAAGATTCCATGTATGTACAAATCTGGAAGATGTAAACTAATCCAGAGTGACAGAAAGCCCATTAGGGGTTGTGTGGAGATGGGAGGATTGCAAAGAGACATGAGGAGACTTTTGAGGGTAAGGGATGTGCTCATTTTGATTGTGATGAGTTCACAGGTGTCTACCTACATCAAAACTTTAAATAAGGTATGCTTTAATATGTACAGTTTTATGGTTTTAAATAAGGTATGGTTTAATATGTACAGTTTGTTGGATGTCAATTATTCCTCAATAAACCAAAAAACAAACCAGTTGCTGAGTCAGTTCCAACTCATAGCAATGACCCTATGTGTGCAGAGTAGAACTGCTCCATAGGTTCTCAAGGCTGTGACGTTTTGGAAGAAGATTGCCAAGCCTTTCTTCCAATGCACCTCTGGGTGGATTGGAAGCACCCCCCTTTCATGGCTCTCCATGAAGTTTCCGAGTTGTCAGGAGTTTATTATAGATCACCGTGAAACAACACTTAAGTTATTTAACCAAAGATCTTAAAGGCGAAAACCTTAGCTTTTTTTTTTTTTTAAGCCATGTGGCTTGGTTTTTGACTCAGGAATCTTATTCTAATGAGAGACCAAACCTTTGACTTTGAGGCAGATTACACAAATAAATTAACCTTTCAACTCAGAAATCAAAGAAAATTTTCGTTATTTCAACAGGAAGAAACCTAATTCTTTGTTTTACATGCTATATAACATTAAACTCCTAAAAATCTCATAAATTAAACCACTAAACTTCAGTCAGACAGATAAAACTTTTGACCATTATCAAATAAATTTCTTTTTAATAAAGCTTTTATACATTATGTTTGTTTCATATCTCTTATAACGCATCCCTTTAAATGGCAGAAATGAGCACACTCATGAGCAGACCCATATATATATATATCCAGTGCCGTTGAGTTGATACCAACTCATAGTGACCCTATAACAGATCTATATATATGGAAACCCTGGTGGTGTAGTGGTTGAGTGCTACGGCTGCTAACCAAAGGGTTGGCAGTCTGAATCCACCAGGTGCTCCTTGGAAACTCTATGGGGCAGTCCTACTCTGTCCTATAGGGACACTATGAGTCGGAATCGACTCGAAGGCACTGGGTTTGGTTTTTGTTTTTTTGGTGTATATATATATCTATATCTATATATATATCCTTTCTCTTGTGGCATAAAAAGCAGAAGTATATAAACTTAAATTACAACTAACATCTATTAACTGAATTTAATATCAGTAAGTTACCTAAAAGGTCTTAGAAACTATTTTAAGCCTGTATACCATAAAACATAACTGTTGAAATAAAGTTTGCTTAAGTATTCCAAGTTTTCATTCAACTTTTACTATTTTCCATGTTTTTCCCAATCTAATTTTAGCCCTTAAAGATTTTATCAAATGGCTTTGGAAATCACAAAGTCTCTGCTCAACCAATTCATTGATATAAACTTAAGTCTCTGGCTAGGGTTGGAAACATTTTTCCCAGGCCGTTTAAGGTATGTCTCACTGTGATTCCTATTTTTTGTCTTCTTAGAGTTCTCCTATAATAGAGAGAACTTACTTACAGTTCTGTGATTGGGATCTAACCAATTTCTGTGAACCATAGGAAGGCAGCATTTTTTTTTTTTAATAATTTTTATTGTGCTTTAAGTGAAAGTTTACAAATCAAGTCAGTCTGTTACATATAAGCTTATATACACCTTACTCCATACTCCCACTTAATCTCCCCCTAATGAGTCAGCCCGCTCCCTCCTTTCAGTCTCTCCTTTCGTGACAATTTTGCCAGTTTCTAACCCTCTCTACCCTCCTATCTCCCCTCCAGACAGGAGATCCCAACACAGTCTCAAGAGTCCACCTGATACAAGTAGCCCACTCTTCGTCAGCATCTCTCTCCAACCCATTGTCCAGTCCCTTCCATGTCTGATGAGTTGTCTTCGGGAATGGTTCCTGTCCTGGGCCAACAGAAGGTTTGGGGACCATGACCGTCGGGATTCCTCTAGTCTCAGTCAGACCACCAAGTCTGGTCTTTTTATGAGAATTTGGGGTCTGCATCCCACTGATCCCCTGCTCCCTCAGGGGTTCTCTGTTGTGTTCCCTGTTAGGGCAGTCATCGGTTGTGGTCGGGCACCATCTAGTTCTTCTGGTCTCAGGATGATGTAAGTCTCTGGTTCATGTGGCCCTTTCTGTCTCTTGGGCTCATAGTTATTGTGTGACCTTGGTGTTCTTCATTCTCCTTTGATCCAGGTGGGTTGAGACCAATTGATGCATCTTAGATGGCCGCTTGTTAGCGTTTAAGACCCCAGACGCCACATTTCAAAGTGGGATGCAAAATGTTTTCATAATTGAATTATTTTGCCAATTGAGTTAGAAGTCCCCTTAAGCCATAGTCCCCAAACCCCCGCCCTTGCTCCGCTGACTTTTGAAGCATTCAGTTTATCCCAGAAATTTCTTTGCTTTTGGTCCAGTCCAGTTGAGCTGACCTTCCGTGTGTTGAGTATTGTCCTTCCCTTCACCTAAAGTAGTTCTTATCTACTAACTAATCAGTAAATAACCCTCTCCCACCCTCCCTCCCTCCCCCCCTTGTAACCACAAAAGTATGTGTTCTTCTCAGTTTATACTATTTCTCAAGATCTTATAATAGTGGTCTTATACAATATTTGTCCTTTTGCCTCTGACTAACTTCACTCAGCATAATGGCTTCCAGGCTCCTCCATGTTATGAAATGTTTCACAGATTCGTCACTGTTCTTTATTGATGCATAGTATTCCATTGTGTGAATGTACCATAATTTATTTAACCATTCATCCATTGATGGACACCTTGGTTGCTTCCAGCTTTTTGCTATTGTAAACAGAGCTGCAATAAACATGGGTGTGCATATATCTGTTCGTGTAAAGGCTCTTATTTCTCTAGGGTATGTTGGAAGGCAGCATTTTTTTCTTATTTTCTTATTGTCTTGAAAAAAGGTCTCCACCTAGTTGGGAGGGGTCTTTCAAAAGCTCTCCTGGAGCTATGCGGAAACCCTGGTGGTGTAGTGGGTAAGTGCTACGGCTGCGAACCAAAGGGGTCGGCACTTCAAATCTGCCAGGCGCTCCTTGGAAACTCTATGGGGCAGTTCTACTCTGTCCTATAGGGTCACTATGAGTCGGGATCGACTCAATAGCACTGGGTTTGGTTTTGGTTTGTGTCCTGGAGCTATATGACCTGGGAGACCGGGGACTGGGGAGGTCTGATCCTGATTCTCTTTTTTTTTTTTTAATTAATTTTTATTAAGCTTCAAGTGAACATTTACCATTCCAATCAGTCTGTCACATGTAGGTTTACATACATCTTACACCCTTCTCCCACTTGCTCTCCCCCTGTTGAGTCAGACCTTACAGTCTCTCATTTCGTGCCAATTTTGCCATCTTCCCTCTCTCTCTATTTTCCCATCCCCCCTCCAGTCAAGAGTTGCCAACACACTCTCCAGTGTCCACCTGATTTAATTAGCTCTCTCTTCATCGGCATCTCTCTTCCACCCACTGACCAGTCCTTTTCATGCCTGATGATTTGTCTTCGGGGATGGTTCCTGTCCTGTGTCATCAGACGTTCTGGGGAGCATTGTCTCTGGGATTCCTCTAGTCTCAATCATACCATTAGGTATGTTCTTTTCATGAGAATTTGGGGTCTGTATCCCATTGGTCTCCTGCTCCCTCAGGATTTGTCTGTTGTGTTCCCTGACAGGGCAGACATCGATTGTGGCCGGGCACCAACTAGTTCTTCTGGTCTCAGGATAATGGAGGTCTCTGGTTCATGTGGCCCTTTCTGTCTCTTGGGTTCTTAGTTGTCGTGTGACCTTGGTGTTCTTCCTTTGCCTTTGCTCCAGGTGGGTTGAGACCAATTGATATATCTTAGATAGCCGCTTGTTGGCATTTAGGACCCCAGGCGCCACAATTCAAAGTGGGATGCAGAATGTTTTCATAATAGTATTATTTTGCCCATTGACTTAGAAGTCCCCTCAAACCAAGTTCCCCAGACCCCAGCCCCTGCTCCGCTGACCTTTGACCTGCTTCTCTTTTGACTGTTGTAGAAGACTAGGTCATTTCAATTCATATACCCAGTGAAACCCAGTGCCATCGAGTCGATTCCGACTCATAGCGACCCTATAGGACAGAGTAGAACTGCCCTACAGAGTTTCCAAGGAGCGCCTGGCCAATTCATACTGCCGACCCTTTGGCTAGCAGCCGTAGCACTTAACCACTACACCACCAGGGTTTCCATAAAAAAATACCCCCCAAAAAGGGTTTTTTTTTTTTTATGGAAACACCACCAGGGTTTCCATACATATGTTTAAATTGACCTAGGCATTTTGAAAGGCAGAAGATAACTGATTTATTTCCCTTTTACTATTCTCTAGGTCAGTAGTTTTGCTTTCTCTTTATCACGACCTTTTATCAACCCGGTAAATACCAAAGCCCTTTAGCAATTTTTTTCTAGGCTTGTCCTATGCCTCCTTTTTCATACTCTGGAACAGCTAGTTTTACTTTAAGACAAAATTATCCCTTTCTTAAATAAAATACATTTTATATAACATTCACCTTAAGTTGCTTGGAAAAGTTTCGCTTTTAAGATTGACATAGTATAGAACATAAAGATCTTAATGTACTTTTCAAGTAGACCAATTTATATCAAAGTTTCTCCAGGTAGCTACTAAAAGTCTAAATCACAAGACAAACACAGATGCAGTTTTCCTTGGATGAGGAAAGAATTGAGCTTCTAAGACAGCCTTACAAAGCAAAAAAACTGTCAGCCATAGTGAAGCACCAACTTTTTGATTATTAGTTGAGCACCTTACCATTTGAGCCACCCTACAGGCAGAAATGAATCAGTTGTGGCAAGGGAAAAAAATTACAAAGTTTAGCAAGGCAAAAAGAAAGTTTTATTCAGCATATACTCAAAAAGTCAAAAGTTGAGAAGCAGACAAGCTTGTTGCTAGAGTCATGTCTGCCTGAGTCCAGAGAATATTACAGAATAGGCAAGAGTGGAAAAACGGACAAGCGTGCTGCCACAGCCATGTCTGCCGGAGTCCAGGGAAAGTTCCAGAATCATCAGTATATATTAACATTACAAAATGGGCCAAACCACTGAAAGCTTTACGTTTTCACAGATTGGCTAGAAACTCTGATCCTACATTTCGAATTGTTTTTCTTAACAATCATTGGTACAGACAGGTTTCAGTAATGACAGTCAGGAGGGTCTTCAATGGGCCAACAAATTTTCTATTCACTAAATGCTAATAGAAGAAGATAAGAGTGGAAACTCTTGTGTCCTGGCTTCTGTGAAAGGTTCCCTAAAAGATATTTTCCAAGATTATCTTAGCTATTGTCTTTATCTCAGTTGATGTGTCCTTGTGAGTCCTTGTGAGCCCTTGTGAGTCCAGCACTAGCTGGGTCACATTCTCTATGCTCAAGGACAGGGAATAATGACTCCAATATTACTTCTTAAATCACAGTTAATGAGAGCTCTTACAATTATCATTTCTACTTTTTTAATCTTTATGAGGCATTTGAAAATACACTAGAAATACAGAGTAATTTAGACCCTGCCTTCCTGGATGTCTCCTCCTTTAAAACAGGACTTCAAAAATGAGAAATAAAGAGAACAAACATTTACTGAGCATCTAACATCTTGTCTATTTTAATCTTCACTAAAACCATATGAGATGGATATTATCATCACATCCATTTTACCTGATAAGGAAATTCTCAGACCAGAAATAGTTGGGGTTTAAGGGAATCAGTTACTCATACCTCTTTTTCCCACCCACTTCCTGAGCTCTGAACCCTTTGTCTGACCCAGAAGTCAGACACATGATGATGAAAACGGTAGATTTATTACTGATAAAAGCTGCTTTGCAGGCTTTGCAGAGCTTGGCTGAGAGGTGCTGCCAAATGGATCTGCTAATGGGTTCTCCTGAATTGAATTTAACTCTCCAATTGCAGGCTCTCTGGCAGGCCCTACTAAGCTTATCAGAGAGAGGACAGATGAAGGGCTTCCTAGGGCCAGGCTGCTCCTGAAGAGAAAAGACATGGCTCAGCTGGGTATGTCCACTTCCTTCTTCCAAACTCACCAACCACTGAGTGGCTACCTCTTCCATGTGTAGAACTGAGTAAAGCTGGGGAGACAGCTGGGGAAAGCGACCACAAGTAAAACTTTAGGGCATTCCCTTCACATGCAAACATGAGGAAATAAGTATTCCTTGGAACACTTGAGTGGGGAACCAGGCACAAAAAAGCCTGTGTTCAGACCAAATAAGGGTCTCCGGCCCAGAGGCAGGATGAGAAGGCAGGAAGGGACAGGAATTGGTTGAATGGACAGAGGGAACTCGGGGTGGAAAGGGGGAGTGTGCTGTCACATTGTGGGGATTGCAACTAATGTCACAAAACTGTATGTGTATAAATTTTTGTATGATAAATTAATTTGAGCTGTAAACTTTCACCTAAAGCGCACACACACACACACACACACAAGAAGCCTGTGTTCCCTTTACTAACTACATCAGTGGGCTTCATTCTAAAAGTTGAATGCAAAAATAATTTTTGTGCACTGAGTCCTGAATTGAACGGACTAAGAGACGTTAGATTTAAAGCAACCCAGTGGTGAACTTTTCGTTAATGAGACAACTATCTATATGCTTTCATCCATTCAGATACTTTTCGTGCACCAAATTGCACCAGGCCCTGAGCCCATCACTAGGCAGCCTGGGATAAATATCATGTCTCTTCTCAGGGCTCTCAAGGACTCATCAGCCACCCCTAACTTACAGCTCTGGTCTCAACTTTCTTTCATAGCGTAGCTTCTAATGATTGATTCCTGGTGCCTCCTATTACCAGCATGTAGGATTGCGACTTATTCCCCCTGCACGCACCCCACGCCCTTTCCCATTACTTGCCTTTATTCATGCTATTCCTTTTGCCTGAATTCATTAAGCAAAAATGTCTTGGGCACCTACTATGTTCATGGCACTGTGTTAGGACTATAGAAGATGGATCTACAAAGAGGTAGGTATACCCAGCTACTGGCCTTTAAGCCCCACCCATCTGTCAGTTTGTCAAAGCATTGTGTCTGGCATGCTGCTAGGTTACTGGAAGCTATTCCACCAGTATTTCAAATACCAGCAGGGTCACCAGTGGTGGGCAGGGTTTGGCTGAGCTTCTAGACTAGACTAAGACAGACTAGGAAGAAAGGCCTGGCGATTTACTTCTGAAAATTAGCCAGTGAAAACCCTATGGATCACAACAGAATATTGCCCGATATAATGCTGGAAGGTAAAAATGGCACGGGATGAGGCAACATTTCATTCTGTTATACACATGGTTGTCATGAGTTGGAGCTGACTTGACAGCAACTAACAACGACAAAACCAGAAACCAAAACCAAACCCAGTGCCGTCGAGTCAATTCTGACTCATAGCAACCCTATAGGACAGAGTAGAACTGCCCCATAGAGTTTCCAAGGAGTGCCTGGCGGATTTGAACTGCCGACCCTTTGGTCAGCAGCCGTAGCACTTAACCACTACGCCACCAGGGTTTCCAAACAGCAACAACTGGCCTTTAAATGTTGAAATCCTACCCATGCTTCCAGGTCCACTTCATGAAGACTTCCAGATTTCCTCTTTGGAGTATTTGAATTGTAACTCTGTAATGGTGCTTTTCACCTAATGATAGAAGGTTCTTCAGCCACATCTACTGGATTAGTTTCTTCAGGCTGCTATAACAAATTACCACAAACTGAGAGGCTTACAAAAATGGAAATTGATTCTCTTACAGTTCTGGAGATTGCAAGTCTAAAATCAAGGTGTCTACAGGGCTACACTCCCTCCGAGGACTCCAAGAAAGAATCCTTCCTTGCTTCTTCCAGCTTCTGGTGGTTGCTGGCAGTCTGTGGCATTCCTTGGTTTGTAGACACATGGCTCCAATCTCTGCCTCCGTCTTCATGTGACCTTCATCTCTTTATGTCTTCTGTGTTTCTATATCCAAATATTCCTCTTCTTTCTCTTTTAAGTGGGACCCTTGGTGGTGTAAATGGTTTGAACTTGACTACTGACCTAAAGGTCAGCTGCTTGAACCTACCCAGTGGCACCATGGAAGAAAGGCCTGTTGATCTGCTTTCGTAAAGCTTACAACCAAGAAAACCTTATGGAGCAGTTATATTCTGTAACACATGGAGTTATTATGAGTTGGAATTGACTCGACAGCAACAGGTTCTCTTATGAGGACACCAGCCATTGGATTTACAGCCTACACTAATCCAGTATGATCTTGTCATAACTTGGTGTCATGGATTGAATTGTGTCCCCCCCCCCCAAAATATGTGTCAACTTGGTTAGGCCATGATTCTCAGTATCGTGTGGTTGTCCTTCATTTTGTGATTGTAAATTTACGTTGAGAGGATTAGGGTGGGATTGTAACACCAGCCTTATTCAGGTGGCCTCCCTGATCCAAGGTAAAGGGAGTTTCCCTGGGGTGTGGCTTGCACCAACTTTTCTCTCTCAAGAGATAAAAGGAAAGGGAAGCAAGCAGAGAGTTTGGAACCTTGTATCACCAAGAGAGCAGCACCAGGAGCAGAGTGCGTCCTTCGGACTCGGGGTCCCTGTGCCTGAGAAGCTCTTCGACCAGGGGAAGATTGAGGACAAAGAGCTTCCAGAGTGGACACAGAGAGAAAGCCTTCCCCTGAATATGGACCTGTAACCTACTAGACTGTGAGAAAATAAATTTCTCTTTGTTAAAGCCATCCACTTGTGGTATTTCTGTTATAGCAGTACTAGACGACTAAGACACAAGGTTACATCCGCAAAGACCTTATTTCCAAATAAAGTCACATTCACAGGTTCCGGGGGTTAGAACTTGAACATAGCTTTTTGGAGAACACATTTCAACCCATATACCAACCTAGGAAAGCACATGGAAGCACCCAATAATTCCATGATTCACCCCCACAGCTGGGTCCCTGAAAAACTGGTCTTTCATTTCCTTGCCCCAGCATTTGATAGGCAGGAAAGGACAGAGTGAATGGATGGCAAAGGCCACCACTTGCTTGGCCTGCCCCTGCCTTTGCTTGGCCACTTCCTTCTCTATCTCATCTTTGCCTCAGTGGCTACCACCGCTTCTTCCTCACCTATTGGCATGGCTATTGGTGCCCTCTCTGCTTTCCTCTCTCCTGCTCTCCCACCACAGCCTCTACACTACAAGCGTGAATGAGCCCCAGCCACAGATGCCCTCACCTTCCCCCTATAGCCTAGGACCTGAGCCATTCAATACCATTTTCATCCCATCCCATAGTCCAAGCCTGTCTCAGGAAGCTGAAGCTGCTCTGCCCTGGTCACAGAGCCAGATCACATTTCAGTGCAACCCTAAACACCCTTATGAGTTTTTCCAGGCTTCAACTTAACAAATGTCCCACCAGACTGGAGAATGTGGCTAGGTCTTTTCTCCTGCTGCCTGAGTAACAGGGAGAGGTGGAGGAGGCCCTTCCTACAATTAAGGCTATTTTAGTTAAAATTCAACTCAAACCAGTATTAACAAAAGGGTTTTTTTTTGACAAGAGTACTGGGGTATGCCGTGGAATGTGAGATGCAGCCCAGCTGGGACCCGAAACAGTGAGCACAGGACTAAGGAGCCCAGAAGCCCTGTCTCTCTTTCTCCTTCTACGCTTCTCCCTGTACTCTTCCTGCAGACAGTTTTCCTGTTTCCTAGTTCACATGACAAAAAGCGGCCAGTAGCTCCCACCTTACATATCAGTCCTAATACAAAGACATCAGGAGGGAGACCATTCTATCTTTCAGTCCCAGGTCAGCATTCCCAGGTAACATACTGGTTGGCCCAGCTTGATTCAGACGTGCTTACTTCTTTCTGGTCAGGGAGTCAAGGTCACATTATAAGAACACAGCAACTCCTGCTACAACCATATGACTGCAGGGGAGGAAAGGGGAAATTCCTAGAGAAAGCAGTGCTAGGGACACAGTCCAAAAGATACCTCCTGGGCCCTCCCACGTAGCAGCCACCCCCTCCAGGAAACTGATCCCTCCCTCGCATTCTTTATCCAGCCACCTGGACATTATTGCTGGTAATATGTTTATTTATGGGTGTATCTTCTTCCCACGGTACCCCTCCTTAAGCCCCTGAAAGGCAGGGACAGGCTCCGAGATCTTTGTACCCCCCAGGGCTTATCCAGAGCCTGCACTCAGCAGATTCAAAACATGGCTGCTGCAAGACAATAATGCTTACATGTGCCAAGAACTGGTTTGAGCCTTCACATATTAATTCATTTGATCCTTGAAATAACCCTGTGAGGTAGGTACAGGTGAGGAGGGTAAGTAATTTGTCCAACATCATATAGCTAGTAGGTGGCAGAGCTAGGGTTCAAACCCTGGTGTCTGGCATTCAGGTCCAGGCTCCTGACCAGTAGGCTCCCCATGAGTATTTGGTGAGTTTCTAACTTGCTTCTCAGATTTTTTCAGGTGAGCAACATGCCTATAGAGTCCCTGAGTGGTGCAAATGGTTAATGTGCTCAGCTACTAACTAAAAGGTTGGAGGTTTGAGTCCACCCAGAGGCACCTTGGAAGAAAGGCCTGGCAATCTACATCTGAAAAATCAGCCATTGAAAATCTTATGGAGCACAGCTCTACTCTGGCACTCATGAAGTTGCTATGAGTTGGATTTGACTCATCAGCAACTGAGTTTTTGTTTTTTTTTCCACATGCACTTATACACACTGGCAGCAGTGTCCCTTGTTAGGAAGGAGAAGGAGGAGCCAGTAAGTTTTTTGCCCTTCTTCCTTAGGCGAAAGTGGACGCTTTCACCTTTATGCCCACACTTTACCTCCACACAGGTAGCACTTGTAACTCTTTCCTGCACTGATCCGTTTACATATATATTTCACATACATGACCAGTAGGGTTTATTTATAATGTTTACTTAATATACTTTCATTTTAAATAAAAGTCCTAAAATTTGGCAGTTTCAACCCACCCAGTGGTACTGCTGAAGAAAAGGCCTGGGAATCTGCTTTTGTTAAGATTATAGCCAAGGATTCCTATACACCAATAAAGAGAACTACAAAAAAGAAACCAGGAAAACAACGTCATATGTAATAGTGCCTAAAAAAATAAAATACTTAAGAACAAATCTAACTAGGGATGTAAAAGACCTAAATAAAGAAAACCGCAAAACACTACTGCAAGAAATCAAGAGATCTACGTATATGGAAAGTCATAGCATGCTCATGGATAGGTAGACTCAACATTGTGAAAATGTCAATTCCACCCAAAGCAATTTACAAATACAATGCAATCCCAATCCAAATTCCAACTGCATTCTTTAATGAGATGGAAAAACTAATCATCAGCTTTATATGGAAAGGAAAGAGGCCCTGGATAAGTAAAGCATTGTTGAAGAACAAAAACAGAGTAGGAGGGCTCACTCTACCTGATCTCGGAACCTACTATATAGCTACAGTAGTCAAAACAGCCTGGTACTGGTACAACAACAGACACATTGACCAATGGAACAGAATTGAGAACCCAGATGTAAATCCATCTATCTAGGGCTACCTGATCTTTGGCAAAGGCACAAAGCCCATTAAATGAGGGAAAAGGCAGTCTTTTTAAAAAAAGGTGCCAGCAAAACTGGGTGTCCATCTGTAAAAAAATGAAACAGGACCCATACCTCACACCATACACAAAAGCTAGTTCAAAATAGATCAAAGACCTAAATATAGAAACAAAAACTATAAAGATCATAGATGAAGATAGGGTCAACACTAGGGTACAGCCATTTTGGAAAATGATATAGTGCGTCCTTAAAAAACTAGAAATATGATATGAATCAGCAATCTCACTCCCAGGAAAATATCCTAAAGAAATAAGATCCGTCCACAAACTGACATATGCACACCCGTGTTCATTGCAGCATTATTCACAATAGCAAAAAGACGGAAACAACCTAAGTGCCCATCAACAGATGAATGGATAAACAAATTATGGTACATACATACAATGGAATACTACGCAACAATAAAGAACAATGATGAATCTGTGAAACATCTCACCACATGGATGAATCTGGAGGGCATTATGCTGAGTGAAATAAGTCAACCACAAAAGGACAAATACTGTATGATACCACCATTATAAAAACTCATGAAAAGGTTTACACACAGAAAGAAACAATCTTTGATGGTTATGAGAGTTGGGGAGATAAAAACACTAACTAGATAGTAGATAAGTGATAACTTTGGTGAAGGATAAGACAGTATACGATACTGGGGAAGTTAGTGCAACTTGACCCAGGCAAAGTCATAGGAGCTTCACAGACACATCCAAACTCCCTAGGGGACCGAGTTGCCGGACTGAGGGCTGGGGACCATGGCCTTGTGAGGGCAACTAGCTCAACTGGCATAACATATTTATAAAGAAAACGTTTTACATCTGACTGTGGTGAGTAGCGTCCAGGGTCTTTAGAGCCTGTGAGTGGCCATCTAAGATACATCTACTAATCCCATCCTGGCTGGAGCAAAGGAGAATGAAGAAAACCAAAGACACAAGTGAAATACTACTTCAAAGGACTAATGGACCACAGCTACCACAACCTCTACCAGGTTGAGCCCAGAACAACTAGATGCTGCCTGGCTACCACCACCGACTGCTCTGGCAGGGATCAGAGTAGGGGGTCGTGGGCTGGGCTGGAGAAAAACGTAGAACAAAATTCAAGTTAAAAAAAAAAAAAGACCAGACTTGCTGATCTATCAGAGACTGGGGAAATCCAAGAGTGTGGTCCCTGGACTCCCTTTTAACTCAGTACTGGGGTTCACCCTTCAGCCAAAGATGAGACAGGTCTATAGGATAAATGGAAACGTTGGTGGTGTAGTGGTTAAGAGCCACGTCTGCTACCCAAAAGTTTGGCAGTTCAAATCCACCAGGTGCTCCTTGGAAACTGTAATGCAGCAGTTCTACTCTGTCCTATAGGGTTGCTATGAGTCGGAATTGACTCGAAGGTGATGGGTGCAGGTAATAGGGCAAACGATAACATGTGCTTCGTAGTTCAATCATGTATACTAGAGTAAATGGGCACACCAGCTCAAAAGCAAAGATAAGAAGACAGGAAAGGACAGGAAAACTGGAGAAATGGAGACAGGGAAACCGCAGTGGAGAAGGGGAGAGTGTTGACATATAGTGAGGTTGGCAACCAAAGGCACAGAACAATTTGTGTATTAATTGTTTAATGAGAAACTAATTTGCTCTGTGAACTTTCAGCTAAAGCCCAATAAATAAAATAAATTGATTTGAGGAAAAAGATTATAGCCAAGAAAATCCTATGGAGCAGCTCTACTCTGTAATACGGGATCGCCATGAGTTGGAATCGACTTGCTGACAATTAAAAATAACAACATGTATAGAAAAAACAAAATAAAAATTAGCTATCTCTTATTCCTCTTCTCTCTGCCCCACTTCCCTTTCCTCAGAGGCAACCACTTTCAACTCTAACTTCAATTATTCATCTGGTATTTCCCCTGTATTTCTAACTCACAGAGTCTGTTGCTCTGTGAGAGCAACATAGACATTAGTCACTGACTTCCTATTAAGGTAATGAGAATTTTAAACTCCTGTACATTCCCCTCTTCTCTTCCTCTATTTTTGGTTAAATCCATATTCAGTGTCTTTAGTATCATAATTGTGTAAGTATTGCTTACTATTAAGCCGATAAGTGAGAAAAAATATTAGACCCTATGGAGCAGTTCTACTCTCCATACTTGAGGTCACCATGAGTTGAAGTTGACTTCACAGCAACTAACGAAAACAAGAACATTATGCCAAGTAAGTTGGAAAAGTATCAAAATAAAATCCCACTTCTCACACCGAACTGTGAAGGTCAATTAAATCAATTCAATGCTGTTCCATTTCTGTTTGGACACCAGCCTCACATGCAACACTCCCTCCTCTGACTCTAACCACCTGGAGCTAGATCTCACAAGTTAGAGATCACAGTCTTCCAGATTGCCAAATTGGCTCAAGACCTCAAACGCCAGCCACAAGCTTGGAAGCCCCCATGACACCCTCACTTCTGACATGCTGGCTACAAATTCAGGGGTTCCTATTACCCCTTCAGGATGTCAACCTCAAGCTCATGGGCTTCCAGTCCCCCTCACTTCTGACTTGTTGGCTCCCACTATTCCCTGGGTTTGATAATTTGCTAGAATGACTCAGAACTCAGGGAAAGCACTATACTTATAGTTACAGTTTTAATAGAGCAAAAAGTATGAAAATGAAGACACATATGACAAGGTTTGTAAGAGTTCCCAACACAGAGCTTCTACATTCCAAAAAGGGATGCACTACCTTCCCACGTGCTTTTCACCAACCAGGAAGCCCATGGAGCTCCCAGGTCCAGAGCCTTTTCTGCGGCCTCATTACATAAAAAGGCATGACTAATTGAATCATAGCTTCTATCCCCTGAGATCAGCTGATATCACAAGGTGGTCATTCTGGCATGGCCAGCCCCTACCTGAGTCACCTCATTAGCATAAGCCATCAGGTGTGGCCTGGAGGCCTATAAATAACAAAAGCACCTCAGTTACTCAGGAAATTCCAAGGGTTTAGAGCTATCTTTCAGGAACCAAGGACAAACACCAAATTCTTTGAGTAAAGTTAAATTCTTTACCCCACACCAAGTAATATATTTTAATTACATATCCATTCTTGAACAATTTTTTTTTTCCTGGAGTTAATAATTTTGTTCCTGTTTCATGGATACAATATTATCTCCTACTTCTCTGAGGATATTAAAAATGAAGTTTGTTTTGCTTTAGTTTGTTTACCTTTTCTTCTGTTCCTGCATTGTTTCTGTTTTTCCTGGGTTCCTTTTCACTGTTGGTTTTGGCCCCTTTCTTTCATGTTTGAGGCTTTGCTGTCAGGTCTGGTGGTCCTTGGCTGTTCTAAGAGCAGGGTAGTAAGAACCAGCTGGGTGCTCTGTGTGTATGCTCAGGGCTTTTAGAGCAACTGACTGGCTGTTTCCATGGGGAATCCCAAGTGTCAGCACTGGTAGGTATCCTTTCTGGAGTGGTTTGGTCTCTCCATTGGAAAGAGATTCCCCTGGGGCTGGGGGCAGAGAGTAATAAGTAGAGCTTCTGGGTTTTCAAAGCAGGGGAGGCTTGGGAACTGTTTTCCAGGGGTTCCCCTGGAGAGGCAGCAAGACCCTAGAGTGGATTGGTTGGGAGGAGTGCTCAGGCAAAATGTCCATAAACAAAAGGTTCCTATTCAGCAAGAGAAGTAATGAAGCAGTAGAAAGTCCTGGACCTGACAGCTTGTAGGCAGGAATCGTGGCTGTCTCAGCAGAAACCTGAGTGGACAGAAGACTGAAGACCAGAGAGTCATGCTCCCCTGCTGACCACTCACCCCTGTTACTCAATGCCTTGGCATTGTATAAAACCCCATAACACTGGTAGCATTTTATGGAGTGGTACCTCAGGAAGTTCTGATTTCTTGTTTTGATCTTTGCCACTCCAGCAGTCTGCAGAATGACTGTTCAGAGTGAGAAATTTGGTAAATCTACTGAAAGATCACAGTCATTGAAAACCCTGTGAAGTACAGTTCTACTTTGACACACAGGGTATCGCCATCAGTTGGAATTGACCCGACAGCAACTGGCTAGAGTCCCCGAGTGGCAGAAATGGCTAAACTCTTGGCTACTAACCAAAAGGTTGGCACTTTCAGTCTACCAAGAGGTGCCTGAAAAGGAAGGCCTGGTGATTTGCTTCTGAAAGGTCACAGCCATGAAAACCCTATGGAGCACAGTTTTACTCTGACACACATGGGGTCACCATGAATCAGAATCGACTTGATGGCAACTAATATATATGAAATAAAGAAAACAGTACTTTGTGAACTGGGATTCATACCTGGTATGTATGCATTTGTATATAAGCTGAGTGTACCAAAGGGTAATGACAAAATAAATTGCTACACTCAAAATACAGGAGTTTTGGGTAGGCTTCTGTAGGCTCCCTGGCTGTCCCCAGCCTCTGAACCCTGGACCTAGTCTTCATTTGTCATTGGAGGGGGCTGCAAAACCATTCTACCCTGCATCAGCTCAGCCATAAATTGTGAGAGACTCATCAGCCCTCCAATAGGAAAGTGAAATAAATGCAGCTGAAACTGCCCACATTTCTGGGGAGGTTTCAGTCTTTCGGCTTGGGAATCACACATATGTGTGCACACATGTACACATGCGTGAGCACACGGATTGGGTTCCTAACTCAAGTAATCAGGAGAGATTTGGGAGAACCGAGTTCACTTCCAGCTCAGTTTCCACCTGGGTGTCCAGGCAGAAGACCAGTGCCTCCAGAGGTGGAATCACAGTCCCCAACAGGTGCTCGGGTGGCTGGACTCTGCCTGCTTCTTGTAGTCTAATAGCTTCAGGAAGGCAGGATGCAAAAGAGAGTCAGTGCAAGGGCAGGGCAGCACCAGAGGGGCGGTGGTAGGGACTGGCCACCCCTCTGAGCACTGTGAGAGGAAGCCCCCCTCCTCTACCTCCCAGAGAGTTCTGGTGCTGATGCAATGTGTCACCACATTTTCAGTGACTCTGCTAAGTTGTGTCTCAGAGAAACGAGAGACAAATCTCCAGAGGTTTGCCTGTTTGATTCACACCCTAACATGGCAGCTGTCTGCTGCCAGGAGAAACACTGCCGTGCAGATTTCCAGCAGCAGCCAGACAGAGTCTTCAACGCTTCTACAGAGCCAGTTTGCTTGACTTATTGTTGGAGACTTGGGGAAAAGTGTGAATGATGCAGTGCCAACCCCATGGCTGGGAATGATTCAGGCGTCGGGACTTTGGAAAGATAGAAACCCGGCTCAGGGGAGGGCACTTACCAAGCAGTAGCAGCAATCGCTTCATCATGCCCACAGGTGAGATGCAACTCTCTTAATAGATGCACGCGCAGATTGCATTCTGATAATAGTTTGTGCTTATCTCAAAGGGCCTCACCCAGCGAGCGGAGTTAAAATCTCATGACAGCTTCATGAAATATACAAAAGGCTTTATACTCCATATTGCAAAGGGAGAAACTGAGTCCTGAAAGGCTGGAAGGATGGCCTCTGATTAACCAGTAACAGAAAGGCCCAGGGATTCGTGTTTCATTCTCACTGCCTCTCTCTTTCTCTCTCCATCCTCTCTGACCAAATTACCATTTCAAAGCGCTGATTTATTACTAGACCTCTAAGTATGTGCAGAGGAGTCCCTGGGTAGCACCAACAGTTAAGTGCTGGACTACTAGCCAAAAGGCTGGTGGTTCGAACACACTCACAGGCACTTCAGAAAGCAGGCCTGGTGATCTGTTTCTGAAAGGTTACAGAAAACCCTATGGAGCAGTTCTACTCTGCACACATGGGGTCGCCACGAATTGGAATCAGCCCCATGGTAACTAACAACAACAAGTATACACATGCGACCCGATTAATAAAAATCAAGAAGGAAAAAGTAATCCAATTCACAATGCAAATGCCTTAGGGGGTGATCTTTCCTATCAGGCATCAATTTTTTTCACTTATAAGATGATTTCTCTTGGGAGCCTATTAATGGTGAGCTTTCCTCATACACTTAAATATTGGCTTATAGGTCTTTGCTTGCCAAGAAGACTAGAGAAGGGAGGGAACTTTAAGCCGAAGTACCTGGTTATCAGTGAGAGCTGAAGGGCAGTTGGGAATTAAAGAAGATTTCTGAAATGATGATATAAACCAATGGGTATATAGACTCAATTTACAAAATGCAGCTCACCTGCAGCTTTGGGGACATATACATTTTGTGTAAATTGAGTCAAGCCTATACCTGTGAAAATCCAGAGGTGTAGAACCATGGAGAGGATTTCTGGAGGCTTTGTGGGCTAAGGCTCAGTGGATTTGGTGGCATCTTGCCTCGACAAAGAAGGAACTGGAGATCCTGCCAAATGGCCTCCCCCAAGGTCTACCTGGGAAACTGGGACAGATGGAGTTGTCAGGGTATCAGGAGGCTCCTAAGGGAGGGGAAGGCAGATAAAGGGCTATACAGCCTGTGTTCCTAAAACCAGATGGATTTCACTGTCCCCTCCCCTGATGTATCAGGGTCAGGATTTCAGAAAAAGGATAGCTTCTGTGTCGATAATTAGCTTGTCTTTCTCATCAACATGCTTGGAAGGCAGTGTGTGCTCCTGAGAGTGTAACAGACCTGTGGTCAGGTTTGGATGCCGCCATGTCCCAGATGACAACCTGGGGAAGATTCCCAACCTCTCTAAGTCTTAGATTCTGCATCTGAAAATGGAGAGAGTAAACAGTTTGCACTTGACCACTAACCTAAAGGTCAGTGGTTCAAATCTGCCCAGAGGTACCATGAAAGAAAAGCTATCTGCTTCTGGAGATTACAGTAAAAAAAAAAAAAAAAAAAAAGGAGCAGTTCTACTCTGTAACACATGGGGTAGCCATGAGTCAGAATCGACGGACAGCAACTAATAACAACAATTAACTACCCTGCAAAGGGATAGTAAGTCTTAGAGATGATGTGTGTGAAGAATTTGCATATAGTAAACTAGTAAAAGCAGTTACCATTGAGTTGATTCCAACACTGTGCTCCATAGGGTGTTCAGTGGCTGATTTCTCAAAAGTAAAATGCCAGGCCTTTCTTCTGAGGTGCCCCTGGGTGGACTCAAATCTCTAGACTTTCGGTTAGCAGCTGAGCACACTAACCATGTGCAGCACCCAGGGATTCCTTGTATGTAGTAAAACCAAAACCAAACCCTTTGCCATCGAATCAATTCTGACTCATAGCGACCCATGGAGTAGAACACAAAATTAGTAGCTATGATTTTTACTGGAAAAGTTAAGCTGAAAGTCCACCAGTGGGAAAGAAAAAGAGGTTGCATTAGGCCAACGGTAGAAATTTCAATAAAGAGTAGAAGGTGGCTAATCCCCCTCCCCTCTCCCTCTCCCTGACACCTGCCCTGAGCTGGCACTAAATTCAAGTCGACATACTCAGTGTCACCAACACCAGTGCCAGCTGCTGCCTGTGCCCGCCCAGCACAGCCCGGAGCTTTGCATCAGAAGCAGCAGGGTGACAATTAGGTTCAGCCACCTGGGACTTTGACTCAGGAGCTGGTGATGCAAAGAAATGGGATGGTGGAGAATCCACTCTTGGGCTCGTGATGGCCCCAGCATCCAGTTTCCAGAGCAGCAGAGCCAGCGGGGGTGTGTGGGACATTCCGGTGTTGGTTGTAGAGGAGGCCACAGTGTCTACCCTGCAGCTGTGACACCTGTTGGGTCCTCATCAGACTGCTTTTGTGGAGGGGTTTTTGGCTCAGAGCCTCCCTTTGTTCTTGTCTGTTTTCTGAGGCTTCCTGAAAATTCTGTGGGCTACCCCAAACCCCTTTCACTTTTTTTCCTCTTTAAGTCAGAGAAAGTCAATTTCTGTTCTTAGCAACAGAAGCTCGATCATCCTACCTCCTGAAACCGCAGTGGTCTTGGTCCTGCTGAGTATGCAGACTTGAATTCGGTGCCAGAGCAAGGCAGGCAGGTGGAGGAGGCAGGGGAGGAAGGGGACTGCGATTGGCCATCCTTCTACTCTTTATTGAAGTTTCTCTCCTTTACTCTCTATTTCTTTCATTGTGTTAATCGCTATTCGTAAGTATTTTACCAGTTTGGTACTTGTTCAAGGAGCCCTGGTGGCGCAGTGGTTAAGGTCTTGACTGTTAACTAAAGGTTGGCAGCTCAAACCCATCAGTTGCTCCACAGTAGAAAGATGTGGCAGTCTGCTTCCACAAAGATTACAGCCTTGGAAAACCTGTGGGGCAGCTCTACTCTGTCCTACAGAGAGTCACTATGAGTCAGAATAGACTTGACAACAATGGGTTTGGTTTGGTTTGGTACTTGTTAATAATGTTTTCCCTACAGAATGTAAACCACCAGAGAGGCGTCATCTGCCATCCTTGACCTCTCAGTTCCTAGAAACTGCTTGACGAAGTAGTGGTTACACCCTGGGATGCTGGAGCCAGGTGGCCTGGGTTTGAATCCTGGCTCTGCCCCTTATGAGATAATGGATCTTCCTGTGTTTCAGCTTCCCCACCAGTAAAGTAGGGATAATACCAGTTCCCATATACAGTTGGAAGCCCTGGTGGCATAATGCTTAAGAGCTATATATACAGTTGAGAGTTCAACTGCTAACCAAAAGGCTGGCAGTTTGAATCCTCCAGCCGTTCCTTGGAAACCCTAAGGGGCAGTTCTACTCTGTCCTGTAGGGTCGCTATGAGTTGGAATTGACTGGATGGCGATGAGTTTTAGAGTTTTTTTTATAGAGTTGTGGAGAAAGTTAAAGAAGTTCATGCGTCTGAAGAGCGCCCAGCACATAGTACTTGTGAACAAGCAAACTTCGGAGAATTTCAGATAAGAATAATAGTTGTTTTCTAGGATTTAAAAATCTTTGTCCCATCACCTCAACTCCTAAACCCTGGGCTTGAGCCTTTCCCTATGGTCAGGCTGAAAGTTTAACACATTGGAATTTTGGGTCTGTTGGGTCACAGAACTCAGGGTCCAGTCTTCCTGGTGGCCTTCCACTCCAGAGCATGCTGTGCCCCCTCCCAACCCCGCCCCAATTTTGTTATCTAAGCATCCCAAACTCAGGCCCTTGGCGCCTGGGAAGTCCAGCTTCTCAGAAGCAGTTGAGACAACGAACCCCGCCCCCAGCTTCTCACTGTCTTTGGAGGAGGGTCTCTCTCTGCTTCCAGGAAGAGCTGCTCCTTGAAAAAGCCCCAGGAGCACCAGGGCACAGCATCACCCCGACAGGGATGGGGATGGGCAGCCAATCAAAATACCACATTCCTGGAGGACAGCTTTTCTCTGGAAGGGATGTGTTGCTTTTTCCATGGCCTCCGCACTTCCGGAGCAGAGAGCCGGGGGCCACATGAGCCAAGCGTTTTTGTGTGTGTGGTGTGTGTGTGTGTGTGTACATGCGTAAGCTGACTGGATGGTGTCAACAGGCCCGGGCTTACGGCCACAGACATTCAGTGTTCTATTTTAAGATTCCCAAGCCTCAGGTCCTGTTTGTTTCCCAGCAGTTGTCACTTCTTTAGAGGAAAGGGAAAACGGGGGTGGGGGACGATGAGGCAATGAGGCTGGGCCACAGGCTCTTGTTAATTCCAGCTGGGTGGAAATTCCCATCCATTATTGAAGTACCTCCTCCCTCCTCTCCCCAGTCCAACACAGAGTGACTCAGAATTCTTCACTGGGTAGGGAAAAAGTCTTGCTCATTTTAATAACCAAAATAAGGACAGTACCTCATATTTTGTGTAGCATCTTAGACTTCCCAGGGCACTTTCACACACTTTCATCCCCAGTTGTTGGGTAAGACAGACATCATTAGCCCCAGTGTGCAAGTGAGAAAACTGAGGCTCAGTGAGGTTAGTGATTTTCCAAGTACACACAGCTGGTTAATCACAGAACCAGTCCCAGAGGCTAGACATAGCGAGTTTGAACTATGTTCTGTCATTCAGCAAATAGTGATTTATTATTTCCCCCATACCATGGGGCCTTTCCTGTGCTGATGAGCATAGTGGCTTGGAGAATGAAGTGGGGCTGGTGTGTGGTGGCTCCAGGGGCTTCCTCTCCTTGTGGGTTATGGCTTGTCAAGCACAGTCGCACAGGAGAGAGCATTCATTCATAGAAAGAAACAGTTATTGAGTGCCTACTGAGTGCGGTGACTGTGCTTTTACAGGTTCACAGCCTATGGAGGAAAAAGTTGCTAAACATATAATTCCCTTAAAATGTGGTAAAAACTCTGTTTTGTTGGCAAATACTCAGAGTTATGGGAACACAGAGAAAGCGGCAATTCACTTTGTCAGAAGCCAATGGGGAAACCTTCACAAATCAGTTGACTTTCCCCCAACTTTTTATTATGAAAATTTCCAAGCATACAGAAAAGTTGAAAGACTGTTACAATGAACACCACATAAATTCAACCATTTTTAGCATTTGCCATATTGGCTTTATCTTTCTCAATATATAAACCCACTGCCGTTGAGTCAATTCTGGCTCACGGTGACCTTGTAAGACAGAGTAGAGCTGTCCCATATGGTTTCCAAGGCTGTAAGTCTTTATAGAAGCAGGCTGCCACACGTTTCCCTCTGGAGTGGCTGGTGGGTTTGAACCGTGGACCTTTATGTTAGCAGCCAATCTGCTTAAGCATTTGGCTGCCAGGGCTTCTTTCCTCAATATATAAATAGGTCCCAGTAACCCAGTTCCGCCGAGTAGATTACGACTCATAGAGACCCTATACGTAGCTATAGGTGTATAGATATACATACATATACATAGACAAATTGCTGAATCATTTGAAAGGAAGAGAGGGTTGTCATAATATTCACTCCTAAACATTGCAGCATGCATCTTCTAAGAATAAGGACATTCAAAGAAGGGAATCTTGAGTTGTGTCTCAGGTGAACAGGAGTTTATAAGACAAAAAGGTGAAGATCATTCCATTTACTAGTAATAATGTATGTGAGAGCAAATGGGTTTAAGAAAATGAAAAGACAAACCACAAACTGAGAGAAAATATTGGCAAAACATATATCTGGTAAATGTCTTGTATCCAACATATACAAAGAACTCTTAAAACTCAACAATAAAAAAAACCCAATTATAAAATAGGAAAAAGATTAAAACAGATACTTCAAGAAAGGAGATACACAGATGATAAGTAAGCATATGACAAGATGCTCAACATCCTATGGCATTAGGGAATTGCAAATTAAAATAACAATATCACTACATATCTATTAGTTAATGGTTAAAATACAAAACACTGACAATGCCAAATGCTACTAAAAATGGGGAGCAACAGAAACTCTCCTTCATTGCTAGCAGTAGCCACTTTGAGAGACAGTCTGGCTATTTCTTACAAAGCTAAACACGTGCTTACTTTGTAATGCAACTCTAGATACTTATCCAAATGAGTTGAAAATGTATATCTACATAAAAACTCACATGTGATTGTTTATAGCAGCTTTATTCATAATCGGCAAAAGCTGGAACCAACCACGATGTCCTTCAGTAGGTGAAGGGATAAACAAACAATGCTACATCCACGCAATGGAATAGTATTCAGCAATGAAGAGAAATGAGCTCTCAAGTCACAAAAAGACATAAATGCATGTTGTTAAGTGAAAGGAGCGAGTTTAAACTATGTTCTGTCATTCAGTAAATATTCACTTATTATTTCTCCCATACCATGGGACCTGAAAAAGCTACATATGATTCTAATTATATGAAATTCTGGAAAAGGCAAAACTGTAGACAGTAAAAGGGGTTTACTGAGGGGCGGGGAGGGTGGGAGGGTGAATAGGTGGAGCACAGGGCTTTTTTAGGGCACCGAAACTATTCTGTCTGATACTATGATGGTGGCTACTTGACATTATGGGTTTGTAAAAATCCATAGAGCTATACAACACAAAAAGTGAACCCTAGTGTAAACTATGTACACTGGTTAATAATAATGTTATTATTAGTTAACATTATTATTAGTTAATATTAATAATAATGTTAATATTATTTCATCAATTGTAGCAAATCTACTACAGGGATGTGAGATGTTAATAACAGGGAAAACTGTGCACGGGGGAGAGCGAGTATATGGGAACGTTCTGTACTTTCTACTCAATCTTCCTGTAAATCTAAATCTGTTCTAAAAAATAAAGTCTATTAAAAAAAGAAAACAAAAACAAATGGAAAGTGGTATGGAGTATTTGGGGAAAAGGTTGTTGAGTGTGACCAAAGCTGAAGGGGACAGGGAGCCTGTGGAAGAGGAAGTTGGATCAACTGATAGACACCAGAGGAGGAAAGACTCAGAATGCCCTAATGAGGCATTTCAGTGTGACTCTGGTGAAGGTAGGAAATGATGGGGGCTTTGAAAGAGAGGGGTGACAGGTTCTGATTCATCTTCATCTGACACCAGAGTAAGGGATGGGTAGGATGGAGAAGATGGGGTAGAACGTGAGAGGGTGGAGGCAAGGGTTATGGGGATGGAGGGGGAAAACTCTAGACATCAGAAGACACTGGACTTGGAGGATGGTTGGAAATAGGAGGCAGGGGATGAGGCGTCATTGATGGTGGCTGAGATTTCTTTCAAAAGCAACTGAATAAATGGTGATGCCATTAATCTAGTCAGGTGTGGCAATGTGTAGAAGACAATGAATTAATTTGAACAAGTTAAGTATGATGACACGTAATATGCTGGAAATAGGGGTTGAAATGCTAGCAAAGACCGGAGAGGTAGGGTTGGGGCTCATCAGCATAGAGACAGTGGTTGAAGAAGTAGCGACGGATGATCTTACTCGGGCAGAGGCTGTAGTAGGAGAAGAGAAGAGGGTCTAGGCCACACTCTGGGCAGCACCTATGCCTAGTGGAAGATAGAAGACAAAGAGCAGCAGCCACAGAGGTGGGAAGAGAGCCAGAGTATGGTCAAGCCCACTTGCAAGGTCTGTGGTGAACATTAAATGAGCTGAATGTAAAATTCCAAAAAACTCTGAGCCAGGATGCAGGAAGCACTGAATAAGTGGCTAGTACCACTTATTTTTTATTTCTTTATTACCATTTTTACCATTATTAGAGCAAAGGAATGTTCTAGATAAAGAGAATGACCCAGGGTCAAAAGCTGCCAAGAGTGACAGGGCTTGCCCTCTTTAAACTGCACCTTGGAAGCTGAAAATCTTTTTCCTCTGGCCTCTCCCAATAAAGTGAAGAAGAGGGACAGGGTCAGATTGAACTACAAGACAAAGTAAACATTAATCTCATGGACTCCTCTTGGAGCTGGGGAGATGATGATGTCAGAACCCAGGGCAGGAGAGAGTTTTCTGTAAGTCTGGGGGGTAGTATGCCATGTGAGTGGCTAAAGGCGTGGGTACTGGAGTCAGATGACCCAGTAGTAAATCATGTGCTGTCCCTCTGTCCCTTCCTAGCTGGGATTAACCTCCATTAACCACTTTGTGCTTCAGTTTACCCACCTGTTAAGCAAGGGCAGTAAGAGTAACTTCTTCATAGCTTAGTGTGAGGATTAAATGAGACAAGGACCGTAATCACCATAAACGTATAAAGAAAAAAAATTTTTTTAACAGAGAAAATGCTCTTAGAAGTTAGTGATTATTATTGCTATTACTAAGGCTGGGGGCTTGGGAAGCCTGGGGATTTGGGTCCAGAAGTTTCCCCTGTGGCCATACTTTGAGCAATCCAGCCAGACAGCTGGTAGAGAGGGAGTGGCTCCCACTGGCCCAGTCACACAGCACACCGCATGTCTCCCAGCGCTCAGATGTGTGGGACCCATTAGAGAGGGCTCATTTCTTTTCTCTGCAAAACATCCCCACACCCCCTGCTGTGCTCTTGCCTCTGTCCACCTGGGCCTGTTTCTAGGACAGCTGCTGTTGTCAGAGGCTGATGGCCCGGGAGCTTGTGAAAGGACCACCTGTTCCCATTGCCACCTCCTGCTTTTCTCCCTCCCCCTCCAACTCTGCCAGCCCCAGCCTCCCAGCTCATCACGCATCAGACCACGTTTCTCCCTCTGCTCAGGTGCTGGAGACGCATTGAGGGCAACACGTTTCCTTATGACTTGCACTCACAGCTAGTGTTGGTTCTTTATCAAGCCACCCCTGTTTCCCTACCAAGCTGCTTTTCTTCTGTGCTCCTGCATCAGGTCTCCCCACCCCCACATCCTGCTTTCCCTATTGATATTGGGATTCAGGGACGGTGATCCAAAGAGGAGGAGACGGCCACTTAGAGAACAGGTTCCTAACTTGCACGGGATGGAAAAAGCCCCTCGTGTGCCTCTGACCTCACATTTCTGTCTGTGCATGTGGTGCCCACGTGTTGGGCCTGGCTGTTCCTGGGGTCGTTGTGTCTTATCTGAGGCCTTTATAAGCTCCTAGAAACCCTGACCAGGACAGTGTGGGAAATGTCAGAAGTGGCAGGCAGGGCCTCTGAGCAGTGGGAAAGCTCCTCAGAGGCAAGGGGTTGGGGCATTGAGAAGGTCCTGGGTTTGGGAGCTGGACAGAATGGGGTTCCAATCCTGGCCCTGCCGTTTACTGGGGGTGTCACCATGGGTAATTACTTAACCTTGCCCATATCCTGTGTCCTCACTTGTGGAGGTGCTGTCATTGGGCAGAGTTCAGTGTCGGATCGTGGTGGGCCCCACAAAATAGTGATTTCCCTTCCTTCAAAATAGGGCCTAGAGCAGTGGCAGGTGTTAGCCAGCCAAAGCGCACTGAAATCTTTTCTCACTCCCAAACACAGAGCTCCGATTTGACTTGTGGCTTCTCCATAATACATGTCTCTCTAGGAAAGATGGAGGCAAGGTGTGCTGAGGGCTTTTGGCACTAAAGGCCTCCAGAGGAGCAGGCGGGTGGGTAGGGAGCACTAGCACCATGTGTGTTTGGTGCCCTGCTTCCAACTCTAGCTGGGCTTTGGAGCCACTGACGTCTGCTAGACCCCTCCCTGATTTTGCTCCTGTTTGCTCTGCATTTACAAGCCACGTGCCGTGAGGGTGAGTAATAATAAGTTTCACTGCATGACCCAGCTCTTCTGTCCTCCATTTTCAGAAAGTCGTCTGGGTTAAGTTTCCCTGAGAATGTCTGGGATTCCAAGGATCCTGGGGAGGCTGGGTTGGTGTTGACCCTGCAAGGATACTCACCATGTGTAGCATGGAATTCGTTCATTCAGCATTTAAAGAGTACCTATATTGTGCCAGACACCATGCCAGGCACTACATTACAGTCTGGGACTCCAGGCCTCCCTGAGCTCAATTTAGATCTGCTTGAGCAAGCACTCACACCTCAAAGACAGCCTCTAAGCGCACTGGAGGAGCTCACCCTGGAGTGTCTTTGGAACCAAGGAGAGCCTGACTTGCTGAGGGTTCCCAAGAAGTGAAAGTGGGTGGGCTGGAACTTGTAGGCATTTAAAGAGCTACTCACAGAGGTTCAGAAACGCTGGTGGCCTAGTGGTTAAGAGCTACAAAACGTTGGCAATTTGAATCTACCAGCCGCTCCTTAGAAATCTTGTGGAGCAGTTCTACTCTGTTGCACAGGGTCGCCATGAGTTGGAATCGACTGGACGGCAATGGATTTGGGTTTTTTGGTCACAGAGGTTCCCCTCTGTGAGAGTCATTCCATTCTCTGCCCCCCACACACACACAATTTGAGAGTAAAAGTAATGCTTCCCCCCACTCTATTCTGTATCCTCTCTCTCCTCTTGACACAACAATTGGGCCGTCTGCAAAATCTTCTCAGAAACACAGAGCTTTCTCCTACCTCACAATATTACATTATCAGGGCTGCCTGTGGCACTTGTTGGAGAATAAGGTAGGGGCAGCCAGTTGGTCAGAATTTCTCCATTACTCCTGGATTGGGGTGGGGTGCGGGGAGGCATCTCTTAGATTGCCCCTGCCGGTTTCCTGCCTGGAGACAGAGGTGCACTCCGGGGTGAAAAACCTCCCTACCTTTGCAGTTTTGAAATAAAAAAGTACTCAGCCCTCAGCCTGGAAAAGAATTTGTTGTTATCAGGTGCTATTGAGTCAGTTCCGACTCATAGCAACTCTATGTACAACAGAATGAACCACTGTCCTGTCCCGCACCATCCTCATGGTTGTTGTCATGCTTGAGCCCGTTGTTGCAGCCACTGTGTCAATCCATCTCGTTGAGGGTCTTCCTCTTTTTTGCTGACCCTCTACTTTCTCAAACATGATGTCCTTCTCCAGGGTCTGATCTCTCCTCATATCATGTCCAAAGTACGTGAGACAAAGTCTCCCCATCCTCACTTCTAGGAACCATTCTGGTACTTCTTCCAAGACAGATTTGTTCGTTCTTCTGGCAGTCTGTGGAATATTCAGTATTCTCTGCCAACACCATAATTCCAAGGCATCCATTCTTCTTCAGTTTTCCTTATTCATTGCCCAGTTTTCACATGCATATGAGGCAACCAAAAACACAGTGGTTTGGGTCGGGTGCAAATTAGTCATTAAAGCGACACCTTTGCTTTTTAACACTTGAAAGAGATCTTTTGCAGCAGATTTGCCCAATGCAAAGTTGATTTCTTGACTGCTGCTTCCATGGGTGTTGATTGTGGATCCAGGTAAAATGAAATCCTTGACAGCTTCAATCTTTTCTCCATTTATCATGATGCTGCTCATTGGTCCAGTTGTGAGGATTTTTGTTTTCTTTATGTTGAGGTGCAACCCATAGTGAAGGCCGTAGACTTTGACCTTCATCAGTAAGTGCGTCAAGTCCTCTTCACTTTCAGCAAGCAAGGTTGTGTCATGCGAATAATGCAGATTGTTAACGAGTCTTCCTCCAATCCTGACGTCGTGTTCTTCTTCATATAGGCCAGCTTCTCAAATTACTTCCTCTGCATACAGATTGAATAAGTATGGTGAAAGGATACAACCCTGATGCACACCTTTTCTGACTTTAAACCATGAAGCAGCCCCTTGTTCTGTTTGAGCCTTTTGATCTATGTACAGGCTCCTCATGAGCAAAACTAAATGTTCTGTAATTACCATTCTTTGCAATTTTATCCATAATTTATTATGATCTGTACAGTCTAATGCCTTCAAATAGTCAATAAAACACAGGTAAACATCTTTCTGGTATTCTCTGCTTTCAGCCAGGATCCGTCTGATATCAGCAATGATACCCCTGGTTCCACGCCCACTTCTGAATCCAGCTTGAATTTCTGGCAGTTCCCTGTTGATGTACTGCTGCAACAGCTTTTGAATGATCTTCAGCAAAATTTTACTTGTGTGTGATATTAATGATATTGTTTGATGATTTCAGCATTTGGCTGGATCACCTTTCTTGGAATTGGCATAAATATGGATTTCTTCCAATTGACTGGCCAGGTAGCTGTCTTCCAAATTTCTTGGCATAGACAAGTGAGCACTTCCAGTGCTGTATCCATTTGTTGAAACAACTTGATTGGTATTCTGCCAATTCTCAGAGCCTTGTTTTTCTCCAATGCCTTCAGTGCAGCTTGGATTTCTTCCTTCAGTTCCATCAGTTCTTCATCATATGCTACCTCTTGAAATAATTGAATGTCAACCAATTCTTTTTGGTATAGTGACTCCGTGTATGCCTCCCATCTTCTTTTGATGTTTCCTGCATCATTCAGTATTTTCCCTATAATAGAATCCTTCAATATTGCAACTCGAGACTTGAATTCTTTCTTCAGTTCTTTCAGCTTAAGAAATGCCAAGAGTGTTCTTCCCTTTTGGTTTTCTAACTCCTGGCCTTTGCACATGTCATTATAATACTTTACCTTGTCTTTTCGAGCTGTCCTATGAAATAGGGGATTGGAAATGCAAACATCACCTTTCAGTCATTTATGAACCCCAGGGTCTCACCCTTTCCCTTAGTCATTCATCCTAAGCAGATTCTCAGGCCTCGGAAATCTATTAAAGGAGAAAATTCAGAATCTGACAAAACTTGTTTCTAAGTCTTAGTGAAGGGAAATGAGATGCTCTCAGAAAAACGATATTCACATCAAAGATGAAGAGAGTGTGAGGAGTACTGTGAGAAAGAGGAAGACATTTAGAAGCCAGGATTCTTGAGTAATGCTCCTGTTTTGGAACCGAATGTGTTAGGGTGAGTGGGGCAGCAGCATCTGCAGGTTAGGGCGAGGCTACTTGGGGCAGAGCCTGGGGAGAGGTGGTGGACAGGCGTGTTGTGGGGGAGGAAACTGCACACTGACAGTCACGGAGAATTCAGAGTTTAGAGGCAGTGAAAGGTGCCTTGGTGATGCAGGGGTTAAGTGATTGGCTACTCACTAAAAGGCCGGTGGTTTGAACCTATCAGCACCTCCATGGGAGAAAAGACCTGGTGATCTGCTCCCATAAAGATTGCAGCTTTGGAAACCCTAAGAGGAAGTTCTACTCGGTGATATAGGGTTGCTATGAGTTGGAATCAACTCGATGGCAATGAGTTTGGTTTTTGGTTTTGGGAAGCAGTGAAGAGTCGGTTAGGGTGTGGGGTAAAGAGGACCTTCATAGCTAGGCAGGCCAGCCCTGCATGCATCAGACTACAAACAAGGCCTGTGAAGGGTCCAGCCAGCATTTGAGAATCAAGAAAGCATAGACACCAGAAGACCAGGCTCCATCTACCAGCATCAGGATCCCAGGAGGACAAGGAGGAATAAAGGTCCTTATGGCCTCACATATTCCAAAGACTTTGAGGGCTGGAGATCTGAATCCCTTAGAAGCGGCCTCTGGGCTCCCTTCTAGATGGGAACTGGGCCATCCATGAGCAAAGGGGGACAAGCATGGACTGGAAAGTTTGGCGGGGAAAGCAGAGCTGAGCTTGGAATTTTCCTGCAAAGATAAATAAAAGCCTGATGTTAACTAAGAGGCCCTGTGATGGTTAAGGTTGTGTGTCAACTTGACTGCTCCATGATGCAATGGTTTGCCTGAGTGGTCAGGGACTTGGAAGGAACATGATTGGAAAATTGGAGACAAGAAAGCACAGGGTAGAGGTATGTGGATAGACCTGTCTGAATGGGCCAAAGAAGTGAAGATATTTGTGTCCCATGTGAATGCTCACCAAAGGGTGACCTCAGCAGAGGAGAATTTTAACAATCAAGTGCATAAAATGACATGTTCTGTGGAAACTAGTCATCCTCTTTCCCCAGACACTCCCGTCATTGCTCAATGGGCTCAGGAACGAAGTGGCCATGGTGGCAGGGATGGAGGTTATGTGTAGGCTCAGCAACATGGACTTCCACTCACCAAGGCTGACCTGGCTACAGCTGCTGCTGAGTGCCCAATCTGCCAGCAGAAGAGACCAACACTGTGTCCTTGATAAGGCACCATCCCTTGAGGTGATCAGCCAGCAGCCTGGTGGCAAGTTGATTACATTGGACCACTACCATCATGGAAAGGACAGTGTTTTGTTCTTACTGGAAGAGAAACTTACCCTGGATATGCATTTGCCTTCCCTGCACACAATGCTTCTGCCAAAACTCTTATCCATGGACTCACAGAATGCCTTATCCACCGTCATGGTATCCCACATGGCATTGCCTCAGATCAAAGGACTCACTTCACAGCGAATGAAGTGCAGCAGTGGGCCCATGCTCATGGAATTCATTGGTCTTACCATATTCCCCATCATCCTGAAGCAACTGGTTTGACAGAATGATCAAATGGCCTTCTAAAGACACAATTACGATGCCAGCTAGGTGGCAATACCTTCCAGGGTTGGAGCAATGTTCTCCAGGAGGTTGTATATGCTCTAAAACAGCATTCTATATGTGGTATGGTTTCTCCCATAGCCAGAATTCATGCGTCCAGGAATTGAGGGGTGGAAATGGGAGTGTCACAACTCACTATTACTCCTAGTGACCCACTTGCAAAATTTTTGCTTCCCATCCCACGACCACATGCTCTGTGGGTCTAGAGGTCTTAGTTGCAAAAGGAGGAATGCTCCCACGTAGAGACACATCACTGATTCCATTGAACTGGAAGCTAAGAATGCCATCTGGGCCACGTTAAGTTCCTTATACCTCTGGATCAACAGGCAAAGAAGGGAGTTACCATATTGGCTGGTGTGATTGATCCTGATTACCAAGAGGAAATTGAATCGATATTACATAATGGAGGTAAAGAGAAATATGTCTAGAATGCAAGAGATCCCTTAGGATATCTCTCTAGTACTACCATGCCCTATGATTAAAGCCAATGGAAAACTACACAGTAACCCAATTCCAGCATGACTAGTAACGGCCTAGACCCTTCAAGAATGAAGGTTTGGGTCACCCCTCCAGGCAAAGAACCATGACCAGCTGAGGTACTTACTGAGGGCAAAGGGAATACGGAATGGGTGGTGGAAGAGGGTAGTTCTAAATACCAGTTACGACCATGTGACCCAGTTGCAGAAATGAGGACTGTAGTTGTTACAAGTATTTCTGCTTTGTATGTGTGCATCAAGTATTTTTGTTTTCTTCACTTATAAAATATAAGATGTAAAAAAAAAAACTGGGCTTTTTTTTTTTTTTTAAACAAAACTAGTGCATTTTCGGTTGTACATGTGTTCGTTGTATCATGTTAGGCACAGGTATGATTTTATAATTGTCTTTATTCCGCGATTCTGTATGGTCTAAGGAGATGTATACATGTGCCAAGTTGACAAAAGGTGGACTGTGATGGTTGAGGTTGTGTGTCAACTTGCCTGGGCCATGATTCTCAGTGGTTTGGCAGTTAGGATGTAGCTTGGCAGTCGTATGATTTTGTGATCACTTCCATAATAAGATTTGATATAATGTGGTCACCTCCATGATGGGATCTGCTGTGAGCAGCCAATCAGTTGAAAGGGAGTTTTCTTGGGCATGTGGCCTGCATTGAATGTAAGTAGACATTCTCGCAAGGCTTGTGGGCTTTTGCTTGCTCTGGATCCTGCAGATGGCTCCTATTTATCTGACCTCTGGCTCTTGGGACTTGAGCTAGCAGCTTATCTTCAGTCTTGCCTGCCGATCTTGGGATTCATCGATCTTCACAGCCTGTGAACGAGAGCCTTGCTGTCTGACCTGCCTATCTTGGGTTCACCAGCCCCTGGTGACTCACGGACTTGGGACATTTCAGCCTCTACAACCGTATGAGCCATTTCCTTGATATAAACCTCTCCCTCTATATATTTATACGCTTTACTCGTTTTGCTTCTCTAGAGAACCCAGCCTGAGACAGGCTCTCTATGGTCATACTCAGGAAGTGCATACACAAGGGACTGGGAAGTGGAGAAGCAGAAAAATCCAGACCTAATGATGATACATAGCTAAGGATAGAGACAGAAAGTGGAAAATTTGAATGGGGAGAAAGGAATGGAGTGAGCCAAGAAGAGAGACAGAGGCTACAGGGACAGAGAAATACAGAAAACAGAGGATGAGCTGTAGGATACTGCCTTCATGACCTAAGGATGTGTTTTATTCTTCTAATAGTGAGTTAATTCTGAGATCTGGAAAGCTCCACACAGTAAGTTGACTTGGTGTGTGCTTCGGAACACAGGCTCTGGAGCTAGACTACCTGAGATCAAATCCCAGTGGTGTGACCTTCGGCAAGTTACTTCGCCCATTTCTGCTGCAATTTACTCAAATGTGAAATGAGGACAATATATTACCCATCTAAATGGGGGAGGGGGGGAGTCATTGTGAGGACTAAAAGAGATAATTCAGGTGAAATCACATAGAACAGAGCCTGGCACATAGTAAGTACTCAATGACTATTATTAAAAAAAAAAAAAAAGACTATTATTATTTGTGTTAAAACATAATCCACCCACCCAGCCAACATTTACAAAACATACGCTAAACATGCATATGGCCCTAGGGGCTGAAGATCAAGATAATGGGTCCTTTCCTCCAGAAGCTGACAGAGGAAACAGAACATAAATCAAGTCTGAGTGCAGGTCAGTTGAGGTATGAACGAAGCATAGGGAGGGCTCAAAAGGGGTTCTGGTCAGCTCTGTTTGAGGATGGGGTGGGGTGGGGGAGATTAGAAAAGGTATGGAGGAAGAGAAGGCACTCTGGAGGAAATGTACGTTAAAAAGTCAAGAGTGAGCAGTGGTCTATGGTTCTGGAACTCAGAATAGTGATTTCTTCTGATGGGAGGGATTGGCTGAAAAGGGGCATGAGGGCTCTTTGTGGAGTGATGGAAATGTTCTGTAGCTTGGTTGGGTGTTGGTCACACAGGTGTATATATTTGTTAAAACTTGTTGAGCTGTACACTTAAGATCTGTGCATTTTTATATGGAAATTCTATCTCAATAAATTTGGTTTATTGAAAAACATTGTTAAAAATGAGTAGCACAGGGAGGGTAAGGACCTCCCAGGTCAAGGGGACCTCGGGCTCAGGGGTTTGTAGGTGTAAGGCAGCATGGTTAAAGCTTTATATGCCATATGGAGGGGTCTGGACATAATCCTTTAAGGCCTGGGTACCACTGAAGTGTTTAAGCTCATCTCCAAGTGGCTAAGACTGCCCCGCCTTGGAGGTAGGTGGCATTGGTCAGGGTAGGTAAACAGCAACAGGCCTCCCACACTCCCATCCCCTCAGAACTCTGCCCAGAGTTTTCCCTAAGAGGGAGGGAGGGAAGAGGAGGAGAAACCAGAGAGGAAATAACAGGGCTGCCAAAGTGAGCCGCACCCAGTGCCCTAGAAAATGATCAAGGAGAAGCAGTCAACTTCCTGTACCTAGGCTGAACTCCATCAACTTTCTCTACCCAGGAGGGAGGGAGCCCAGAGTTTTTGTTATGACCCTGAAGGGAAATGTCCCCCAGGGACTGCCTATTTCAGGTCTGCTGGAGAGGATCTCTGCCTCCTCATCCAGCTGCCTCAGGGTAAGTTTTGCCCCTGCTCTTAAACCAGAAGCAGGAGTCCCTGGGTGATGCAAACAGTTAATGTGTTTGGCTGTTAACTGAAAGGTTGGCAGTTTGAGTCTATCCAGATGCGCCTTGGGAGAAAGGCCTGGTGATCCATTTCTCAAAAAATCAGTCATCAAAAGCCCTATGGAGCACAGTTCTACTCTGACACACAAGTGGTCACCATGAGTCAGAATCGACTTGATGGCAACTGGTAACTGGTCACCAGGAATGTCATCCAGTTGTGCATTCCATAAGTCTAAACATCTCTGCCAGTATTTAAGGAACTCCTAGGCTTTCCTGCCTAAATGAACACCTTTGCACACAGCCATAACAGGTTTTTCCACTGGTTTCTCCCACTTGCAGCAAGCTCCATCCTACACGTCCATCTAAATTTTACTGTCTTCATGGCTGACAAATCCTCTCTCACTTGTTTTTTAACACTGCCGGCCCCTTCTGATCTCCCCCTTCCCTGGACATCTGTTGGAGCTCCAGGCAATAATTTCCTTCCATATCCTTCTCCCGGCACCCCCCCACCCCCCACTGTGTTAAATCTATTTCCTTAAATAGATTATAAGGTCCTTGAAGGTAGGGAAGAGTCTTAAAAGTTGTGGTTTTCCCCACTGACTTGGGAACATAGTAAATCCTTAATAACTGTTTCGTGGTGGACTGATGATTGAGTTTGGAGGATCCAGACCACTGTGGGGGTCATCTATGCCAAATCAGAGATCAGGAAAGTGTTCATTTTCCCTAGACAAAGATCCTGGCTAGACTTCAGTCTCGGTGGAAGGAGTGGTGCTGGGGGTCAGAGGGGCTGGAGGAGATAGACCTGGGACATTGTGTAATGTTTAATCCTGACCACAGCTTTGCCCGTATTGGCAACCTCAAATGGCCCAGCCCACAGAGCTGTGTCCCTACCTCTTCCATTAAAGCGAGCGCAGCTGAGGTGGGAGCACTGGACAAAAAACGAGGTTAGATACAGGTATTGTCAAAGTCAGTGCAATTCACAGGTGAGCTAACTTGCTAGATTTTCAGCAATTATCTAGTCATCCTGCATTACTGAAATTACAGATGCCGACCGATCTGCTGGGAAGCGAATTTGGGATACATTGTGAACTTCAAAAAGTTTCTGCCTGGAAACTGAAGGGGTAACCATGGCAACTGGGAGACAGGTTGAACTCGGAGAGGGCTCTTCATCTGAGCAGGGAGCTTTGTGCGCTCAGATTTGCTTGTCTGCGTACTCATTTAGTCAATCCCTTTGTCTCTTTTGCTTTCTTTGTCAGATAGGAGAAGTACAAGGTCCAGAATCTGGGGATCTGGCCCAGGTCCCAGCTGTTTTAGTGTACTTAACTAGGGGTACCTTCGACACTACTGTTTTGTTGTCTGCAAAATGGAAATTAAAAGCTCACCTGACCTAGCCATAGGGAGGCAGAAGGGATGGGAAGGTTTCAGGAAGCCTTAGCAGGTTCCCCTCATCATCAAGATTGTTGTTGTCATCTGGCGGTGCCTGGGTTGGTTGGAACATGGTGCTACTGAGGACACGAGTGTGGGTGGGATTCTTCCATAAACTGGTTTTTGCTGCATGAAGAAAAGTTGTCCCACAAACAACACCTACCTGGTACCTGTATTCTAAAAGTGTGCCTTGGGGCCTGGGCAGCACCAGGTGAAACAACAACCCCTTATCTCAGCTGACAACACCACCAGCAGAACGTCCTGTTGATGGCGGTGGGGAGGTTGGCTCCATAGGGTAGTCTAAGGGTGGGGGACTGTGCTGAAACCACTGCCTGGTTACACACCATTGCCCCACTCCCAACCCACGCCCACCTCCCTGCCCCACACCAATCCCCCCTTGGACTTGTGAGAAAGGAAGAACAAGAGCCTGGGCAGGCAGGATGGGGGCGAAGAGGGGATGCTAGGGTCTGAGATGGTACTGCCAATGTGAGGAGCCACTGCTGGATTTGCCTCTGGGCTCCACCCTACCCATGGGAGGTTTGGGAAGGATTATGGCTCTGGCTCTTTAGAGTGCATTATGATTTTGACTAACTGGGTCAGCTTCTGCAAACCCCAGCTTAACAAGGGAATCTGCTTTGACAAAGGAAGCCCTTTCCTTCCCTTACCTGCTTTTCTCAGTCAGCTTTCTCAATGAGCTTTTGCAGGTGGGGTGGCCTCTTCTTCCCTTTTTTTCTATCGTTTACTAACCCTTCACATCCAGGTAAATAGAGCAGGCCTGCTGAGGAATGGCAATTTGTAGTGCTTCCTATGAAATAAACACCTAAATTCCAAGAGGCACCAAACCCCACTATTATCCCTTATTGTCTTGCTATCCGTGTATCCCTATTAAATAAAAAAGGAAGCTAACATTTATTAAGTGCTGATTACAGGTTGAGCACAGTTCTAAGCATCTTACGTGTTGTGGATGCTGTGGGATGCCACCCAGATCCCTCCTTCAGGACTGAGACCCCAGCCCCCAGCCATCAGGAGTGTCGTCTGCTCTAGTGGAATCCCTCTTCAAGAGTTGCCTTTGGCAGAAAGAAGCTGCCTTGCTTATGGTTAGGCCATCTTTTGGGGGAGCCGCATGCAATGACTGGTCCGTGTGGGGGTACATGGCCCACCCCTTTGCCTCAATGGGGGACACCTCCAAAGGGCTCTCCCAGCTCCAGAGGGTCTCCTGGGACTAGTTGCGGCCTCTGTTGCAATGACATGGGATTCACCTTGGCTTCACTCTCTCTCACAGGTGTTGTTCCAGAGAACTCTCCTCAGTCAACCTTCTGTGTTCAAGTCTCTGCCTTGGAGTCTGTTTCCCAGGGAATTGAAAACTAAGATACAAATATTAACTTGTTTCTTCTTCACAACAACTTTGTGGAATTGGTGTATCATGGTTCCCGTCTTAGGGATGAGGGAAACGAGGCAGGCAAAGGTTAAGAAAGTTGCTCACAGTCTCCCATCAGTAGGTGGTGGGGCCATGATTTGAAACCCTAAAGATCTAGCTCGAGCTCGCATACTTTTAATTGTTCATGCTGCCTCGTAATAACAGTCCCATTCGGGATGGTGGGGCCATGGGGGAGGCTGCAAAGTCTTTATAGGAAAGATGAGGTGGAGAGAGAGGCAGGGTATTTATTACCTTTATGTCAGAGAAGCCAACACTGAGCTAGCAACTGCTTAAGCCCAGGATCATTTACCCTTTACAGAGGCTGAGATTCTTTTTTTGGCAGTGGAAAAAATATAGTAAATTTAGCTTTTAGTTCTGGTGCCAAGAGCTACTAATTGTGTAACTCTGAGGATGTTATTTAACTTCTATGAGTCTTGGTGAAAGTATTTGGCACTTAGTAGGTGCTCGATAAATCCTCCTTTCCCCCGCCCCCAATGCTGATTATTTCCAGTTCCGTGGACTTGGGCGAGTCTGTATAGTCCTCAGTTTCATCAGGAAAATGGAGATGATGAAGATAATGATAAAGGGCTTAGCACCCTGCCCGCGGGGATAGGGGCACTGTGAACGGTAGTCAGCAGTATAACCACGACGCTATCTCGTCCCTGTTAGACGCTGTGCCCCTGACCTTCGGGACCTTACAGACTCAGACTTTCCTGGGACCGACACCGCCTGTGTCTCCCCCAACCGCCACCCCCACGCAAACCCTCCTGACGCGGCTGAGTTGCTTTCTTGCTTTTGCTAGGTCAGTGGGTTTATGTGTGTGGCGTTCCCTTCTCTCATCCCCACGAGGTCTGCCGTCTTCCCCTCCTCCACCCGGAGGAGGCGCCAGCCCCGCCCGGCCCAGCCTGCGGCTCCCGGGTGTGAGCGCGCGCCGGCAGGGGCGGGGCAGCAGCAGCCACGCGCAGGCCGGGGCCGCCCACCCAGCCGCCTGCCCCCCCCGCAGAGCCCAGCCCCGTGCTCCCATTGGTCAGAGGCGCGCGCGGCCCCGCCCCCGCCCAAGGGTATAAAAGCCGCGGTAGCGCCAACTTGCCGCGTCCAGCTGGTTGAACCCAAGCGCGCGCGGCTTAGCTTCTGCTCCCGCTCCCGCTCCCGCTCCTCGCCGCCTAGCCAGCGCAGGGCCCGCCACCATTCTCCCCGCGACGTGCTGCCCTGCTCCCGCAGCCATGTGCCGGACCCTGTCCGCCTTCCCCACCACCTGCTTGGAGAGGTAAGAGGAGCTTGCCCCGTGGAGCTTGGCATCTGCCCGGAGGAAGTCCTAGTCCCTCCAACTCTGAGAGGGTGAAGCGGTCGCCCTGGGGACCTGGGTGAACGGGGGAGTGGGGCGCTAGAGACTCGAGTGGGGAGGCAGAGGAGGAGGCTAACCTGAAGCTGCCTACTCCGATGCTTCCCTTAGAGGCCGAGAGAAGCGATGGGCCACGAGAAGGAGGGCAGCAGGGGCCCCTGTTTGCTGCCGTTCCCCATCCCCTGACAAACAGCAGCCCTTTTTAGGTGACCTGCTGAATACCCGACTGCAGGAAGGCCACTTTGGCACAACTGAGTTTGCCCAGTTTCTGAAGCTTTTGATTTTCACTCCATGGCCCAGAGCTAGGACATGGACTTCTCTGCCCCTGAGAAGGCAGGGAGATGCTTATCCGGCCCCACTGACGGGTATGTGCCCACTTCCCAGGGAGCTGCTCAGCAGTCTTCAGTCCTTACTGGGGCTTGTGCCTGGGAAGGAAAAGGGCAAAGATGAAGGCAGGAATCAGTTTCCACGTAGTTTCAGAAATACTGACAAGCCCAGAGAGGCTGAGCTGCCTTCCGCTAATCAACAGGCACAAGGATAGACCAGTGTGACTTAACTGGGAAAAGCCCGTATCTGAAATGCTGTATGTAAACCCGATGGGAAAGTATTAAGACCTACCTGAGTGCCACGCAGAGGTTGTTTTCCCTATTGCTGGGGTGATGACACTAAAGAGAGAGCAAAGTTTGGGTCTGGGCACAGCCAATGGTCCCTGGAATCCCTGAGACTGGAGTTTGGGTGGCACTAGCTTGAGCTCTCCTGGGATCCCATAAGCTTCCCCACAATGGCTGAGTAAATGGAGAGTCCTTATAGGCGCCTGCTTTGTCTTCCAGAGCCAAAGAGTTCAAGACACGTCTGGGGATCTTTCTTCACAAATCAGAGTTGGGATCCGATACCGGGAGTGTTGGCAAGTTCGAGTGGGGCAGTAAACACAGCAAAGAGAGGTAGGTCCTGCTGACCAGCCAAAGACCCCTGGTGGGGAGGGAGCCAGATTGAGGAAAGGAGCCATGAGAAGCAGTAATTCGAGGAGGAGAAACTAGGGTGTGCTGGGATAAAATGTGGTAACCCCTCCCTGAGGTTCTTTAGTGGGGCTTGTTGTTGGTCCTGCTATGTCTGCTTGGCTCATGGACGATTGGGTGGGTGGTTCCAGGGTTCTAAGTCCACCAACAGATGACTGCATGGAGGGCCTGAATGTCTAGTTACTGGACTCTCCCATCTGTAGATGCGCATTGCATATGCAGTGAGGGCTAGGTCAGGACCCCAAACCACTGGAGTTCTTATGAACCTTTCTACTGGCATCAGCATACACCTTGCCTAGAAGCCCTTCCATTTGGAACATCAGCACCTGTGCCAGGTGCTGCATGAGGCTCTGGGGTTCTGGGTAGACATAATCTCTATGCATGAGACCTTCATTTCCTTGGAGAGGTGTTCAAAACAAAGCTCTGAGGGTGAGGGAATAGAAATAATTTTGGACAGAGAAGAGGCAGCCTGAAAGATATTGGCCGAGGGCAAAAGGTCCCAGATTTTGGTTTCTGGCTACTGAATTGTCGTATAGAAAATGCCACTGCCCCCGACCCCCAGTCTCAACCAGGAGTTTGAGGAGTCAGCTTCAGTAATCACCTAGCAAGCCTTGTGTGAATTTTGCTACTTCGTTTCAGAGTTCTGGCAAGGATTTAGGCTAGGCATTGGTTTGTGGATTTATTTTTTAAATTTTAAAATCTTGGATTTTTTTTTCTTTTTAGCAGAAACTTCTCAGAAGATGTGCTGGGATGGAGAGAGTCATTTGACTTGCTACTGAGCAGTAAAAGTGAGTAGGACCCTGTGGTGTCTGTCTGTGGTTGGCACGTGTGCACTCACGTGTCTTGGAGCCAGCCGGGGGGATGCTGACAGTGTGGGCAAAGCAGTAGTTGTAACAATAATAATGATGATCCCCTAGTGAGCGAGCCTCTGTTCAGAATACAAAGGCAGGCCCTTGTTCTAGAAAATGACATCCTAAAAATAGAGCCATTAACTGCAGTTGCTGCCTTTTCTTTTTCTCTTCCCATCTGTCCCCTGGTCTGACTTGCCTCCCCCTCTCTCCCCCCAACCACAGATGGAGTGGCTGCCTTCCATGCTTTCCTGAAGACGGAGTTCAGTGAAGAGAACCTGGAGTTCTGGCTGGCCTGTGAGGAGTTCAAAAAGATCCGCTCGGCTACCAAGCTAGCCTCCAGGGCTCACAGGATCTTTGAGGAATTCATTCGCAGCGAAGCCCCGAAAGAGGTCAGAGCCCTGACATGTTCTGTGGGTCTTCCAGACCCTGCTCCTTCCAAAATCGGAGATCTTAGGGGGCCAGGAGATGAAGGATTGGATTTAGAAGTAGAGTGGCCTTATTTGGCACAGGGATGAGTGGGCTTCTAGGGTTGGAGATTAGGAAAGCCAAGCACCTTCCTACCTCTGGGTCGTGGTACTCTCAGATTTGGATGGGGTGAGATGGGCTGGTAGGTTTTTGGGCTTCTGCACATACCCACTTATGTAAGCCCAGCCCTTTTCAGACTCAACTGACGCAAGTGGGGGAACAAAGTTATCACAGGGATCTTATGCAACCTGGTGCGGCTCTCTGGTTGACTTGCCTCAGGTCCGCAGGTCTGTGATCCGTGAACTTACCTGGATCAGACTTCCCTTCAGGCCTTCTCTGCATGGCAGGTGGCGTGTTTGATAAAGAACATGGGGCCACCTTGTGGAGAGATAATAGTAATGCCCTACTTTTGTATCATGTTTTTATTTTCTGAGCATTCTTATTTATTCTGGGAGTCCCCTGGGTGGTGCAAATGTTTAACGCACTAACTGAAAGGTTAGTGCTTTGAGTCCACCCAGAAGCACCTTGAAAGAAAGGCCTTGCGATCTACGTCTGAAAAATCAGTCATCGAAAACCCTATGGAGCACAGTTCCACTCTGACACACATAAAAAAAAAAAATCCCATTGCCACTGAGTCGATTCCAGCTCACAGCAAACCTACCCATAGGGTCGCCATAAGTTTGAATGGACTCAGTGGCAACTGGTATTGGTTTATTTATTCTGCACTATTCCGCAGATGTTTACTGAGCACCAGTTACATGCAAGGTGCTGTTATAGGCACTGGGGATATAGCAGTGAACAAAACAAAGTCCCTAGCCTCATGGGACTTATATTCAAACGGGAGAAGATGACAGTCACCAGTGGAAGCAGTAAAATATATGTCCTCTGATAAACATAAAGCAGGACATGACGGATGGGAGGTGCCAGAGATAGATGGGGTGGGGAGAAGTGAGATCCTTCGTTGTATACAAGGAGGTCAGGGGTGGGCTGTCTGATAAAGTGACATATGAGCAGAGACATGACAGATTAAGGGAGGGGAGAACATTCTAACAGCAAGTGCAAAGGCCAGAGTGCCTTTCGTATTCACAGAGCAGCATGTGGGCTGGCATGGAGCTGAGTCAGTGAGGCAGAGAGAGGAGATGAGGTCACACAGGCAGCCAGGCAGCCAGGCAGCCATGTGGTCCAGCAAGAACTTTGGCTTTTCTTCTGAGTGACATGGAAAGACATGGAGTGCATGGTCTTGGCAAAGGTGCCACAAACTGACCTGGGTTTTAAAAGGACCACTCAGACTGCTGGGTGAAGAATAGACCATGGGGGCAAGAGTCAAGGAGAGAGACCAGTTAGAATTCTCTGGCACTAATCTAGGAAAGAGATGATGGCAACTCGCACCAGAGTCATTGTAAAGGAAGGGGTTCATATATACGTTCTTAACGTTGTTGTTGTTAGTTGCTGCGAAGTCGACGCCAACTCTTGGCAACCCCACGCCTGCAGCGTAGAACTCTGCTGTATAGGGTTCTCAAGGCTGTGACCTTTCGGAAACAGATCACCAGGCCTGTCTTCTGAGGCACCTCTGTGTGGCTTTGAACCACCAACTTTTGGCTAGTAGTTGGGCGTTTAACTATTTGCACCAACCAGGGACTCTACATTCTTTTTTTTTTAATATAATTTTATTTATTTTGTTGTTGGCTCCAGACATTTTTTTTTAAATAATTTTTATTGTGCTTTAAGTGAATTTACAAATCAAGTCAGTCTCTCACACAAAAACCCATATACACCTTGCTATACACTCCCAGTTATTCTCCCCCTAATGAGACAGCCCACTCTCTCCCTCCACTCTCTGTTTTTGTGTCCTTTTCACCAGCTTCTAACCCCCTTCACCCTCTCATCTCCCCTCCAAGCGGGAGATGCTAACATAGTCTCAAGTGTCCATCTGATCCAAGAAGCTCGCTTCTCACCAGCATCCCTCTCCAACCCATTGTCCAGTCCAATCTATGTCCAGACGTTCTTAACATGTCATCCTAATCATTCTGAGATTGGAGGGTAGACGCTGAATCATAGATGTGGGGATAGGCCCAGAGTTGGAAAGCCAGTTTGTGATAGACTCAGGAGACCACAGGCTCCTGATTCATAATTCAGTGCTCTTTCTTCTGCCTCTCTGTCAGTCCTCCCCACTCACCTGTGTGCTTGCCCTCCTTCCCACAGGTGAACATAGATCACGAGACCAGGGAGCTCACGAGGACGAACCTGCAGGCTGCCACAGCCACATGCTTTGATGTGGCTCAGGGGAAGACACGCACCCTGATGGAGAAGGACTCTTACCCACGCTTTCTGAAGTCCCCGGCTTACCAGGACCTCGCTGCCCAAGCCACAACCGCCTCGGCCTCCGCATCCAGCTGCAGCCTAGCTGAGCCCTTATGCACCTGAGCCTCCCTGGCAGTGAGGGAGCCAGCCGGGAGAAGAGGTGGAGTCACCCGTCCCTGAGGCTGCAGACCCTGGGTGGGAGGCAGGTTTTGTGAAGCAAGTTCAAGAGGACTGAAGCAAGTTCAAGAGAGCTGTGAAGCACAAAGCCGCACCAGCAGCCTGTTTGGGAAGCCACACCCTTGTCTCCATATACTGTGGGACTAAATCCTTGCAGGAGAGGGTACCCCACATCCAAGACCTGTGGCTGAGGACTGAAGAGGAGGTTGTGTGGGGCTCTAGGGAAAAGAAGGGTGGTGCAAGAGTTACCATTGGTTCTTGTTCTCACCGGGGCAAGGGGATTTGTTCCAGGGTAGAGTGGGTAAAGGGAAACTTGGAAATGAGGGGGGAAAGGCACCCAGGTCAGCTGGTTTGCCTCTTGGTCAGTTGACTCTGATGCCATCCTGTTTTCCTAGTTCTGTCCTGGGCACAGAAGGGAGCAAGTGTGTGTAGCCGTCCCATTCTGCCGTCACCTGCCTCTGGGCCACCCAAGATCCCTTAGCTTGCACTTCATGTGTGTCCATCCCCTCAGTATTGTCAAGGCCAGGAGCCATATGTGACTCTTGCCCAAGATGAGCTTTTTATACCTCAACGACTGACCATTGAGCCCCTTTCCAAGGCGGCAGAGAACCCTGAAAAGGGGCTGTCTTGCTCATGTGAAATTAATCTTGGTGCTCTTGGTGACTCTTAGAGGTAGGCTCTGACTGTGTTGGCAGCAGAGCCCACCCGTGAGGAGGGCTGCCCAGGGGCCTCTTGCTGGGAGGTGTCCTCTCTTAGCTGTGTGTGGTGAAGGTGGGGCCCCTGAGAAGGAAAGTGTGAGGCCTCCAGGCAGGTGGTCAGTCCAACTCCCGTGCCCAGCAGGCTGTGATGGGCCTCAGTTTCAGCACACACCTGGGTTTTGGGAACTGGTGCTGGGGGAGCTGAGGACCGAATGGCTAATCGTGGGACCCTAAGGGCATCTTCCTTCCCTTGACCCACAGCTCTCCCTGTGTCTTTCTCTGGAGAGAGCAGCATGGAAGAGAAGAGGAACAGGAGAAACAAATGTCCCTTGTTGCCAGCTCTGGGAAGGCCTGTTTAAATTAAGCCGATGTTTTTCTGTGGGCCCGGGACCGTGATGCCCTTGGGCAGAGCTTGGAAGCAGATGTGCAGGCTGGGGACAGGCTGCTTGGAAAGGCAGGATTGGGGGTGGGCTGGGGAGGGGTCAACCTGCTTGTCACCTCAGGGCATCACTGAACAAACATCTCTGGTGGGGCTTCCTGCACAAGAACCCAGGCTGAGGAGAATGAACCCTTCAGCCTCAGGATAAGTCATATTGTTCTCTGCACTGTGAGCTCCTCCAGGAGGAAGTATTTAAGTATAATGTGTCGTTGGTTTTGTGACTATCGTTATAGCATATTGTTACCGTTATCGTTGTTGGTGTTGTAGCTGCTGTTATTTATTATTGTAAGTTCATTTTGCCTGTACTGGAGAATCTTGGTAGGAGTTGGCAGCCCGACTGTCTCCCTCTCTCCACCAGACTCTACCTCTGAACGTGCTGGGAACCCCTTCGAGCCTGTCAAGAATTCCTCACTGTTTAATTATTTATTTATTGTGGACAAATGGAGCTGGTTTCCTGGATATGAATGATGTACTCAATCCCCATTTTCCTGTTTCAGCATGTTAATATTCTTGTACAATAAAAAACAGAACTAGAACAATGAGACCGTGTTTCTGAGGGCTGTGTCAGGGGAAGAGGGGGAAGGGAAGTGCTGTGGAGAGTCTGTGATGACTGACCTGGCCTCCAGAAATTTCACAGGGCGGATGGGTGCTATGTGAACTTGAGCTTAACGAGTACAGGGACAAGCAAAAGACCAGTGTTGACCTGGCAACTGGCAAAACGGAAGAGAAGGGGATGAGTTGTAATGGTGGCTGCAGTGATTGGTGACTTCCTTTAGCTGATGACAGCTCCTACACTAGGATGGAACCGGACTCAGCCTGCTGTCATTTCCAAGCCCAAATTCTCTGTCCACCTGACCTGGGCTCAAGACAAACTCAACCCAAAACCATTGCTGTCCAGTTGATTCTGACTCAGAAACCTTATAGGACAGAGTAGAACTGCCTCTTAGGGTTTCCAAGGCTGTAATCTTTGTGGAAGCAGACTGCCACATATCTCTCCTGTAGAGCCTCTGATGGGTTCAAACTGCCAACCTTTTGGTTAGCAGCCAAGTGCTTAACCACTGTACCACCAGGGCTCCTTGGATTCTGAACAAGCCACCCTCAGGTTTAAGTGAGGGTCAGTTTTCTTTGGTCAAGTAGCCATACACTATCATTTAGGTGGTAATCTTTGTGGCATTTTCATGTCTTCCCATTTTCAATTTGAATTCATTTTCCTTATAATTCATACAAATGCAGAAGAATTAGTATTTTCTGGTTTCACAGATATCTCTGAGATGAGCTTCACAAAGCCACTCTGTATATGAACCTGCTCCATCCCGTGGACTAGGGACTAAGGGGGGTGGGCTGGTCTGAAGGAATTTGGGGGTAGGTGCAAGAATCAAAGCCTGCTCTTTTGTAAGTCACCTACTGTTCACCCTTCTTTCCTTTCGTATCCTATCAATTTCTCATTACCTCTAATTTAAAAAATTCTCTGTTCTCTAGTTTGAAGCATTTGCTTATACACAGATCTGGATCTTACATTGAATTTTATTTCTCCCCTGTTGTTAGTCTGGGGAAAGTAATCAGCCTTCAGGCAGTCTAAGTAGAAGACTCCATATCTAAGGGATGAGTCTGTGTGGGATGCCAGAAGGGATCTGAGGTTTAAGGACCTGTGAAGGAAGAGGGGCATGAACACTGTGACAGACTCTGGTCTCCATTAGCCTTACAAAGGCTCTGCAAAAATACAACCAAACCCATTGCTGTTGAGTCCATCCTGACTCACAGCAATTCAGAGCCACCCTATAGGACAGAGTAGAACTGCCCCATAGAGTTTCCAAGGAGCACCTGGTGGATTCAAACTGCTGACCTTTTGGTTAGCAGACATAGCTCTTAACTACTACACCACAAGGTGGGTACAATTACTCTGTAATACATATGGATGAAGAACTCAAGTTGCGAGAGGCAACGGTATGCCCAGGACTGAGCAGCAGAGCAGGGACTGTGTGTAGGACTGAGCAGCAGAGCAGGGCTCTGGCCCAGCTATATCAGGGCGAGGAGGCCAGTCTGCAAGAGATGGGCCGAGCTGAGAGGGAGGGTACCCAGGGCATCATGGAGGTATTGACGAGGGACATCTGTGCATTCTCCCTTTCTCACTACTCCCTCCCATCTTTTTACCTTTTAACTTGTATTTATCGGGTACTGTGTGCTTGGCAGAAATATAAAATCAGCAACCGTACCATTTACTGAAAGTAGCCTAATTTAATGAGGAGGGGGCCCCAATTATGTTTAGGCAAGCGAAATATTTCCTGAAGCCATATGGCTGCCGGTAGAAAAAGATAGGTGGACGTGCAAGGGGGGGTCCCTGGGTGGTACAAATGGCTGAGGCGCTCAGCTGCTAACCAAAAGGTTGGGGTTTGAGTCCAACCAGAGTCACCTTGGAAGAAAGGCCTGGCGATCCACTTCCAAAAATTCAGCCATTGAAAACCAGGGCTTGGAACTTGTTCAAACCCCTGCTAAGAATTTGCACTTCTAACAAATTCCCAGGCGGTGCTAACGTTGCTGGTTAGGGACCAATTCTGAAAACCACTGGGAGAGCAATGGTTCTCAAAACTTAGTAGACTTAAGATCACCTGGGGATCTTGTTAAAATGAAGACTCAGATTCAGTATATCTGGGGTGGAAATGCAAAATCTCAGCAGAGCTTTGAACCAGAACAAACCAATTCAAAGCCCTGTTGAAAAGCCTTTGGAGCACAGTTTTACTCTGACACACACGGGGTTGCTGTGAGTTGATGTAGGCTAAAAGGCAACTAGTTAACCCCTAAGTGACAGAGAAAAAAATAGGACTGATGGACTCCCTGTGATGGGCTGGTGCCTGCCGAGAGACCATTCTCAAGGCTTGATCTCAGGTACCCATTCAACTAGCCTTCCCTTTCCATACAGAGTGGTCTTGGCTTCAGTGATGTGGCCTGAAGGTGGTCGGTATATGTTAGAGATAAAGAACAGCTCTTCTCTAAACCATACCTCTCCCAGGTGTTAGGCTTAAAATAGTCCCATACTATCTAGTTTCTCAGAGGGGTTAAGTGATTTACTGATGATCACACAGCTATCAAGGGTCTCCAATACCTTCCATCTCACTGGCTCTGTCCTTGCCCCCTGAGCACTTCAGGCTTTGATTTAGCAGGCAAAGTACTTTCTGAGCCAGCTCCCAGTGGCCTCTCTAGTATGCTCATGGCACTTCCTCTCCTGCCCCTTAAAAAGAAGCCTTCAGACAGAAGAAAAAAGAGAATCAGGAAAAAAGGGAAGAAATGGAACATGGGGCTACTTGTCTCTTTTGCCATGAGACCAGAACTGAATGGTGCCTGGCTACCATTACTGAATGTTTTGATCAAAGATTTTACAGACAAACCCTGATCAAAAGGGGGAAAGTGCAGAACAGAATTTCAAATTCCCATGGATCCAGACTTTCTGGAGTCATTGAGGCTAGATGAACCATTGAAACTTTGGCCCTGAGATAATCTTTAAAATTTAAACCAGAAATATCCCCTAAAATCTTCTTTAAACCAAAAAAAATAGTTTAGCTTAATTAATAAAGAATGTCTTCCTTGAGCACTATGCTCTTTTAAAGTACTATCCATATGGGATCAAATTGCCAATGGCAACTGGAAATGTTAGCTAGGAAGTTTAAGGGGCAGACAGTTTATGTTACTGGGGAGGAACAATGTAGAAAAGGAGGGTGAGAAGGGTTGCTTGACTTGAATAATGTAATTAGTTAACTGAATTGTACGTGTAGAAATTGTTGAATTGGTGTATGTTCTACCATGTATATTTCCAACAATGACAATACAATAAAATAAATTATTTAAAAAAAAACAGCACAAAAAAAAAAAAAAACAAGCCTTTGGCAGTTCCCAAATTTCCCTTACTGTTTCAAGCTTCCCCCACCTTTGTCCTTCTTCCCTGCTGTGTTCCCTACTCTCATGCGTGCACCCACCACCTCCTCAACTGGGCTAGGGATGCATGAATGTTCCAAAAACTGCTCAAGGGCCTTTCTGGGAACCTTCCCTGACTCTTTGGCTCTGATATGGTGGCTCTCCTTCATGTTCTGCTCCTGCCTATACCAACCTGTTGCTGTCGAGTCAACCCCAACTCATGGCGACCCCAAGTGTTTCAGTGTAGAACTGCACTCCATAGAGGTTTCAATGGCTGATTTTTCAGGAGCAGATCTCCAGGAGTTTCTTCTGAGTGCCTCTGGGTAGACTTGAACCACCAACCTTTTGGTTAGCAGCTGAGTGCTTGGCTGCTGCCTATACTTGTCTGCTAACCAAAAGATTGGCCGTTCGAGTCCACCAGCCATTCCTTGGAAACCCTATGAGGCAGTTCTACTCTGCCCTGTAAGGTCACTATGAGCTGGAATTGACTCAACGGCAACAAGTTTGGTTTTTTCGGTTTATGACCACCTAAGTAAGAGCACCTAGAGCCCTGCTTTCTGCCTCCCTTTACCAGACTGTAGACTCCTGAGATGAGGCACCTCTTCTCTAATTTTCTACCACCAGGGCCTAGCAGATAACACATGGTTAGAAATGCCCTTGAGTTACATGCTTTAAATCCGTCAGAAGAAAAATTTAGATTAGGATTTCCAGCCTCCCACTAGACTACTCTCCCTGGATGTCCCCAGGCTCCTCAAATGTAACACATTCAACATCAAGGTCAACATCTTCCCTCAGATATCCACTGCCTTCTGATGCTCAGGCGCTGGCTTCCCAGTCCTCAGTCTTCTCAATCTCCTCCGCCATCAATCTAATCCCCAACAAACCCAGTCTCGGAAATGGGCTGAGCCCAGCTTCTCCTCCCCAGACTTCCTGACAGGAGTCTCTTGTCCTCTCCAATCTGGGCTATAATAACTGCGTCCCACCTTGTCTCCCCGCCCCAGCTTCTCCTCCCTCCGGCTCATTCTCCACGCTGCTGCCATCATTCGTCCATAAAGCACAACTCTGAGCGTGTCGAGCTGCATCAAAACCCTTCAGTGATTCACCTTCGACTGTAAGATAAAGCCTAGATCTTACCATGCTATGCCAGGTTCTTTCTGATCTGACCCATCTCCCTCTCCAGACTTATCTCCTGCCCAGGCTGCCCTCACTCATAGGTTCTCTCCTTCCCATTTGTACCTCGGCACATGTACATGCTGTTCTCTCTGCCTGGAATACATTTTTCCTCTTTTTTTTTGTCGGCAGGAGAAGGGTAGGTAGTGGTGGTGAAGGAGTCCCTGGGAGGTGCAAATGGTTAATTGCTTGGCCGCCAAACAAAAGGTCGTCAGTTCAAACTTACTGAGATGCCTTGGAAGAAAGGCCTGTTGATCTGCTTTCAAAAGGTCACAGTTTTGAAAACCGTATGGAGCACAATTCTACTTTGTAACACGTGGGGTTGCCACGAATCGGAATCGACTTGATGGCACTTGGTTTGATTAGGGGTGGTAAGGTGAGGGATGTCAACTTTCAAAATATCACCTCCTCAGTGAAGCCTTCCCAGACTTCCACCTTACAGAGTTAATTGCTCCCACTCCTGTGATTCGAAGACACCCTAATCCTAACTTGATTGTAGCCCTTACGGCATGGCACTGTACCTCATCTCTTCACAGCCCATTTTCTCCCACTAGACTGAGCTCTTCAAGTCAGGGGCCATACTACTCACCTTGATGAAACACGGCATGGCAAGGGGTTTACTTCCCTGGCTGTGGCGTCGGAATGTTAGAGTTAGAATCTTGGCTGCATCGCTAACTTATTGAATGACTTTGGAAAGTTACCTAAGCCTCTCTAAGGCTGTTTCCTCATCTGTAAAATAGGATAAACCTGCACCCCTGATAGAGATGACTGAATGAAATAATACATACAATGTAAAGTGCTTGGAATTGTGTTCCACACAGTCTTGAAGTCCCATGAGTGTTAGCTATGATTATTATCTCTTCCCCAGTACTTAGCACAGTGCCTTGTACATAGTAGGCATTAGCCAAAAAAAAAAAAAAAAATTATTGACTCTGAATAAAATGGCATAACCAAGGTTCAAACCCAGGGTTCCAAGTCCACTTTTCTTTCAAGTATAGTAGAGCTGCTTCAATACTGTATTTCATTTGATGCTCAGAGCATTCCGGAAGTTCAGATGTGGAAATGGAGGGCTGGAGCCATTAAGTGAGCCCGGGACGATGGGACTCACTCAAATCCAGGTCATCTATTGCTGTTTCCAGATCTGTTTTTTTTTTTTTTTCCTGTGACTGTGGAAGGCCCCTGGCTCATTCCTGACCCTCTGCTGCCTCCCTGTGGCCATATAGGGCACTGCAAACTTTTTCTTTGGCATCGCTTGACTTCCAAACACATTCTGTTTGACTTATTCTTTTGGAACCATGCCCAAGTGATATAATCTGTTTCACCGAAGTTTTATTCATGCATTTCAATACATACGTGAAAATTTAATAGTAATGATCACTCTTAATCTAGTCACTGAGACAGCCCAGTGGGTGTAGCATTACACCAAAACTTCTTCAGTCAATGGGGCCAAAATTAACGCTGACTTTAAAAATTGAAGCCCTTAAGATAAAAAAGCAAAAGGTCTTCAAGGCCTAGAACGTGCTGATTGTAAGGTGATTCACTGTCACTGAATCCTTTAAATTGGTCAAGTTGTTCACGTCGCTTTCAGGAAGAAAAGAAAGATTTGAAATTGAAATGACCAAGGACTGATCCCAAGGCTAAGAGATGTCATGCAGGTAACACCCAGCTGTTGTCGGGCCTGTTCTGACTCCTGTCAGCCTCACGTGTGTCACAGTAGAACTGAGCCCCACGGGGTTTTCAGTGGCTGATTCTCCGAAACAGGTCACCGGGTCTTTCTTCCAAGGGGCTTCTGGGTGGACTCGACCCTTCAACCTGTCATTTAGCGGCTGATAATGAAATTTGACTCTCCATTTATTTAGAAAAGATGTCCCTTTACCTACAATGTTGGTGATTTCCAAGTTTTGGTCACTACGCTACCTAGAGGATAATTCAATTTAAACTTTAAGAAAAGCAATAATGTGTGAATTAATCTTTTATTTGTCATAGGTTCCAACTTAGGGATCGTTCTGTGTTGGGGCATGAAATGGCCTGAGCTAATTGCATTTTACCAGTTCCAAGAAGCAGCTTCATAGGCTGCGTAGTACAATCAACTAGACAGTAGGCTTGAAAGTTAGACACCTGAAACCAGGCCCACATCTGCTACTTGTTAGCTGAGTGATCTTTTATTCAATGTCTCTGAGCCTCGCTTTTTCCTGTAAAACATGGACAGCAATAGTACTGGCTTCATCTGGGTTTTGTGATGCCACAATGAGAAAATTCAGGAAAAATATCACAGTGCTCAGTCAGAGGAAGTGCTCGATGAACAACAGCTGTGTGTATGTTCATGATATTGAAGAGGCAATGTTCAATTGTTCAGGACGTTGAACAATTCAGACATTGTTCTAAGTGATTCACTTATATTGATTTCTGTTATCTTCATAACAATCCTGTGAAGTGGCTGCTACTTTTATCATGCCCATTTTATAGATGTAGACACCGGGGTTTAGAAAGGTTAAGTAAATTGCCCAAATACAGCTAGTGAGTGTGTATCAGCTTGCTGTTGTTGCATGATAAACCACCCGAAAATCCAGCCACTTAAAACAGTAGGTAATTCTGCTTATCTGGGCCAGGATCTGCTGATTTCATCTAGGCTTGTTCTTTTGTCTGTGGTCAACTGGTAGACTGGTGACAGTTGGCTGGTCTAGGATGGCCTTAGTCATGTATCTAGAGGTTGGCTGGTTGTTGGCTGGGGCAATGATGGTAACTGGGCCGTGTGTGTCTCTCATCATCCAATAGGCTAGCCCAAGCTTACTCCCACGGTGGGGATACGATTCCAGCAGAGAGTGAAAAACACACCTAGGCTTGAAGCTGACACTTTGTTATTTCTGCCACATTCCGTTGGACAAAATAAGTCACGAGGCCAGCCCAGACTCAAGGGGAGGAGAAATAGACCTTACCTCTTTTTTTTTAAATAATATTTTATTGTGTTTTTGGTGAAGGTTTACAGAGCAATTTAGGTTCCCATTCAACAATTTCTACACAAATTAAATGTGACTTTTGTTCCATTCTTCACAATGTGTGAACATTCTCATTATTTCCATTCTGGTTTCCATTAATCTAGTTTCCCTGCCCCCTTATATTCTCATCTTTGTTTTAAAGTAACTGTTGATCGTTTAGTCTCATACAGGTGATTTTTAAAAGGAACACAGTACTTAGGGTGATATTCATTATTTTGTGAGCCAATCTGTTATTTAGCTACAAGGTGATCTCAGAGGTTAGTTCTAGTTCAAGTTTTGAAGAATATCTTAGGGTAATAGCCTTAGGGAGCTCCTCCAGTCTCGACAAGTCCAGTAATCCTGTTGCCCCCGCCCCCCAGGAATTTGAGGCTATGTTGCACATATTTCTGCTATTCTATCAGGGTCCATTGACTGCGGCCCTGATGAGGATGGTCAGTAGTGGTAGCTAGGCACCATCTAGCTAAGGCCATGATTCGTGTAGGCTATTTGTCCTGTAGACTAGTTTCTTCTTTGACAGGCCCTACCTCTTAATAAAAGGAACTATGAGTTTGCATTGTAAAAAGCATAGATTCAAGGAGAGACGAAGAAATGTGGCTAGTTTTTTTGGTCATCTTTCTATCCCGGTGGAAGAACCTGGATTTGAACCTAGGCAGTCTGACTCCAGAGTCCTCGCTTTTAAACACTCTGGAGACATAACGCACTGACATCTGTTAGCAAGGGTCTTGTCATTTACCGCCCTGTGTGTGTCAGAGTAGAGCTGTGCTCCATAGGGTTTTCAGTGGCTGAATTTTTGGAAACAGATCACCAGGCCTTTCTTCCCAGATACCTCCGGGTGAACTTGAACCTCCAATATTTTGGTTAGCAGCTGAGCATTTTAACTCTTTGCACCACTCTGACTCACATGGGATCGCCACGAGTCAGAACTGAATTCTCCACAACTGGTTTTATTTCCTGCCGCTCATTTGTTTAGTCCTTCAGCACTCTGCTTTTTAATCATCGGGGTCGTGAGAGTTCCTGCTTTGGCAATTTTTAAATTCTTATTTTTAGCCACACCTCTACTTTATCATCTGATCACTTTATTCTTAATGGACTGCAGACCAGATAAGGTAAATGATTGCTGTCGTCCAAGGAAAGTGGGGGAAATTCAGGCTTGATGAGCCACATGGTGATGAAGTAGGTGAAAACATCAGTGTGGTCTTTGGTTCATTTTGGCCTGTTGTCTTCTGACCCGGACCAGGAATAAGGGCCTCTGGTAGGTGCAGCTCATTCCCAGGCTTAGAGCCAATTCCTATAGTCTTAGGGGACTTTTTGGGCAAAGGACACTATGTATCAATTCTATTATCTTGGGTGTGGAAAGTAGAGAGTCAGAAGGAGTGAGATGTTTCTGACCTTGGCCTGGCCTTGGTTTCCTCTCTCCAAGTTCCTGGCTTAGGAATCCCACCCCTCCTAGGCCTGTTTTCTTCTGCTCTTGAGATCCCTTCTTCAGAGTCTGGAGCTCTGAGCCCAGCCCAGTGACTGGGGTGTCTTTGTGGATAGGTTAATGGATAGTTGTAGGCTCTGCTTATCTCTTGGGCCTCTCCCTCCTTCATCCTCCTGGTTCAAGAGGGTTTGGAGGTCCTCATGGATCCTGCCTCATGCTGCCCCCCAGCTGACCCTCCTCTGTGTCCTGAGCCTTCTCCCTCCCCAGGCCCTACTCTTTTTGTGCTTGCTATGCTGGCCACAGAGCACATCGTTATGAACTAATAAATCCCATATTTCCTGCATGCAAGGGTCAGTTTTTACTGCCGTTGCCTTGGCTGTCAGTAAATCCAGAAGTTTTCTACTTAAATGCAACAGTTATCTTCCTCCATTACTTGTTGCATCTCTTATTCTTGTGGTAGTAGTTTGGGGTTTTATTATATTTGTGCCTTTTATCGTTGTTGTTGTTGTTAGGTGCCCTTGAGTTGGTTCCGACTCAGAGCGACCCTATGCACAACAGAACGAAACACCACCCGGTCCTGAGCCATCCTTACAATCATTGTTATGCTTGAGCTCATTGTTGCAGCCACTGTGTCAATCCACCTCGCTGAGGGTCTTCCTCTTTTCCGCTGACCCTGTACTCAGCCAAGCACAGGGACTGATGCCTCCTTACAACATGTCCAAAGTATGTAAGACGCAGTCTCGCCGTCCTTGCCTCTAAGGAGCATTCTGGCTGCCCTTCTTCTAAGATAGATTTGTTCGTTCTTTTGGCAGTGCACGGTATATTCAATTTTTCTTCGCCATCACCACAATTCAAAGGCAACAATTCTTCTTCGGCCTTCCTTATTCATTGTCCAGCTTTCGCATGCATGTGATGCGATTGAAAATACCATAGCTTGGGTCAGGTGCACCTTAGTCTTCAAGGTGACATCTTTGCTCTTCAACACTTTCAAGAGGTCCTTTGCAGCAGGTTTACCCAATGCAATGCATCTTTTAATTTCTTGACTGCTGCTTCCATGGCTGTTGATTGTGGATCCAAGTAAAATGAAATCCTTGACAACTTCAATCTTTTCTCCGTTTATCATGATGTTGCTCATTGGTCCAGTTGTGAGGATTTTTGTTTTCTTTATGTTGAGGTGCAATCCATACTGAAGGCTGTGGTCTTTGATCTTCATTAGTAAGTGCTTCAAGTCCTCTTCACTTTCAGCAAGCAAGGTTGTGTCATCTGCATGATGCAGGTTGTTAATGAGTCTTCCTCCAATCCTGATGCCCCATTCTTCTTCATATAGTCCAGCTTCTCAGATTACTTGCTCAGCATACAGATAGAATAGGTAGGGTGAAAGAATACAACCCTGGCGCACACCTTTCCTGACTTTAAACCAATCAGTATCCCCTTGTTCTATCCAAACAGCTGCCTCTTGATCTATGTAAAGGTTCCTCATGAGCACAATTAAAAGTTCTGGAATTCCCATTCTTCATAGTGTTATCCATAGTTTGTTATGACCCACACAGTCGAATGCCTTTGCGTAGTCAATAAAACACAGGTAAACATCCTTCTGGTAGTCTCTGCTTTCAGCCAGGATCCATCTGACATCAGCAATGATATCCCTGGTTCCACGTCCTCTTCGGAAACCAGCCTGAATTTCTGGCAGTTCCCTGTCGATATACTGCTGCAGCCATTTTTGAATGATCTTCAGCAAAATTTTGCTTGCATGTGGTATTAATGATATTGTTCTATAATTTCCACATTCGGTTGGATCACCTTTCTTGGGAATAGCCATAAATATGGATCTCTTCCAGTCAGTTGGCCAGGAAGCTGTTTTCCATATTTCTTGGCATAGACGAGTGAGCACCTCTAGTACTGCAACTGTTTGTTGAAACATCTCCATTGATATTCCATCAATTTCTGGAGCCTTGTTTTTCACCAATGCCTTCAGAGCAGCTTGGACTTCTTCCTTCAGTACCATCGGTTCCTGATCATATGCCACCTCTTGAAATGGTTGAACATCAGTAATTCTTTTTGATATAATGACTCTGGAAACTCTATGGGGCAGTTCTACCGTGTCCTATAGGGTCACTATGAGTCGGAATCGATTCGATGGTACTGGGTGGGTATTCCTTCCATCTTCTTTTGATGCTTCCTGCATTGTTTAATATTTTCCGCATGGAATCTTTCACTATTGCAACTAGAGGCTTGAATTTTTTCTTCCGTTCTTTCAGCTTGAGAAATGCCGAGTGTGTTCTTCCCTTTTGGTTTTCCATCTCCAGCTCTTTGCACATGTCATTATAAATACTTTGTCTTCTCGAGCTGCCCTTTGAAATCTTCTGTTCAGTTCTTTCACTTCATCAATTCTTCCTTTTGCTTTAGCTGCTCGACGTTTGAGAGCAAGTTTCAGAGTCTCCTCCAACATCCATCTTGGTCTTTTCTTTCTTTCCTTTCTTTTCAGTGACCTCTTGCTTTCTTCATGGATGATGTCCTTGATATCATTCCACAGCTCATCTGGTCATCAGTCAGTAGTGTTCGATGTGTCAAATCTACTCTTCAGACGGTCTCTAAATTCAGATGGGATATACTCAAGGTCGTATTTTGGCTCTCATGGACTTGCTCTGATTTTCTTCAGTTTCGGCTTGAACTTGCATGTGAGCAATTGATGGTCTGTTCCACAGTTGGCCCCTGGCCTTGTTCTGACTGATAATATTGAGCTTTTCCATCGTCTCTTTCCACAGCGGTAGTCAATTTGATTTCTGTGTGTTCCATCTGGCGAGGTCCATGTGTATAGTCACCATATTTGCAATGAAGAAGACGTTGGTCTTGCAAAATTCTGTCATTCGATCTCCAGCATTGTTTCTATCACCAAGGCCATATTTTCCAACTACTGATCCTTCTTCTTTGTTTCCAACTTTTGCATTCCAATCACCAGTAATTATCAATACATCTTGATTGCATGTTCCATCAATTTCAGACTGTAGCAGCTGACAAAAATCTTCTATTTCTTCATCTTTGGCCCTAGTGGTTGGTGCATAAATTTGAAAAATAGTCGTATTAACTGGCGTGTGGATATTATCCTATCACTGACAGCATTATACTTCAGGATAGATCTTGAAACATTCTTTTTGATGATGAATGCAACACCACTCCTCTTCAAGTTGTTATTCCCAGCATAATAGACTATATGATTGTCTGATTCAAAATGGCCAATACCAGTCCATTTCAGCTCGTTAATGCCTAGGGTATCAATGTTTATGCATTCCATTTCTTTTTTGACAATTTCCAATTTTCCTAGATTCCTACTTCGTACATTCCAGGTTCCGATTATTAATGGATGTATGCAGCTGTTTCTTCTCATTTTGCGTCGTGCCACTTCAGCAAAAGAAGGTTCCGAAAGCTTTACTCCATCCATGCCATTAACGACAACTCTACTTTGAGGAGGCAGCTCTTCTCCAGTCATCTTTTGAGTGCCTTCCAACCCGGGGGGCTCATCTTCCAGCACTATATCAGACAATGTTCCGCTGCTATTCATAAGGTTTTCACTGGCTAATGCTTTTCAGAAGTAGACTGCTGGGTCCTTCTTCCTAGTCTGTCTTAGTCTGGAAGCTCAGCTGAAACCTGTTCTCCATGGGTGACCCTGCTGGTATCTGAATACCGGTGGCATAGCTTCCAGCGTCACAGCAACTCGCAAGCCCCCACAGTATGACAAACTGACAGACACGTGGGGGCCTTTTATCATAAGTGGCCTCAAATCCTTTTTAGGAAGAGGGCATTGAGAGTCATAACAAAAAATGTGATCAAGGACAATGCTAGCCTGCCTGCCTATGAATGATCAGTCAGAAATATGACCCCACGGGATCCAGTTTGGCGTGTTTTAAACCCTCCCTGGAGAAGGGGGACTGTTTGGATGTCAGGGTGAAATGATCCATTCAGGCTATCTGGATTTTTTCTAATCAGGCTTATTACTCAGTACATAAAACTAGTATCTGTTTTGGAACTTGTTATTCTATGGTGACTGACCGCAGTGTGCAGAGTAAAGCTGCTCCATAGGATTTTCAAGACTGTGACCTTTTTTCTGAGGCGGCCCTGGGTGGATTCGAACTGCTAATCTTTCAACTAGTAGTTGAGTGCTTAACCGTTTGTGCCACCCGGGGATTCTATTTTGGAACTGTGGCTAGTTTAAGTCTAAATATGTGAAAGCCCCCGTGGCACAGTGGTTAAGAGCTACGGCTGCTAACCAGTGAGCAGTTCTAATCTACCAGCTACTCCTTGGAAGCCCTATGGGGTAGTTCTACTCTGTCCTAGAGGGTCGCTGTGAGTCAGAGTCAACACACAAGCAAATCGAGAGTAGAAACACCAGCCCTGGCAGCTAACAGCCTGACTGTGGTGCCCTACTGCACAGAAACAATTCCATAGAATGCCAAGCATTGTCAGATGAGATCACCCTGTGACCATGGTGGAACAAAACAAAATTAAGGCCACACCCTAACCAGGACTGAACATAAGCCGAGGACAGGATGCTAAGCCTCCACAGAAGTGGCAGGAATGCCCCTCCCAGCTCCAGTGAGTGACGGCTGCTTCTTTCCCAACTACAACCTCAGTTCCACTTTTGTTGCTCAGAGTATTTCAAACTTTTTCATTATTATTAGATCTGTGATGCCATTAAGAACATTCCTGATTCATAGAAGGAGGTCAAAATGTCAACATTAGCAGGAATTTGGAAGAAGATGATTCCAACCCTCATGGATGACTTTGAGGGGTTCGAGATTTCGGTAGAGGAGGTGACTGCAGATGTGGCGGAAATAGCTAGAGAACTAGAAGTGGAGCCTGAAGATGGGACTGAACTGCCTCAAAGTCATGAGGCGTTGCTCCTTGTGGATGAGCAAAGAAAGTGGCTTCTTGAGATGGAACCTACTCCTGGTAAAGATGGTGTGAACACTGTTGAAATGACAACAAAGGATTTAGAACATTACATGAACTTAGTTGACAAAGCAGTGTCAGGTTTGAGAGGATTGACTCCAATTTTGAAAGAAGCTTTACGGTGGGTAAAAGGCTGTCAAACAGCATCACGTGCTACAGAGAAATCTTTTGTGAAAGGAAGAGTCAATTATTGCACCAAACTTTATTGTTGTCTTTTTTTTAAGATATTGCCACAGCCACCCCAACCTTCAGCAGCTACCACCCTGATGAGTCAGCAGCCATCAACATTTAGGCAAGACCCCCCACCAGCCAAAAGATTACAACTCGCTGAAGGCTCCGATGATGGTTAGCATTTTTTAGCAATAAAGCATTTTTTAGTTAAGGTATGTACATTTTTTTTAGACGTAATGCTATCACACACTGAATAGACTATAGTGTAGTATAAAAGTAATTTTTATATGCACTAGGAAACAAAGATAGTCATGTGACTTGCTTTATTGCGATACTCATTTTATTGTGGTGGTCTGGAACCGAACCTGCAGTATCTCCGAGGTATGCCTGTATCTCACTCAGTGTAAAAGACAGCATCCTCACTATGGCCCCCATAGCCCTACATGGGCTGGATGCCCATTTCCTCTCTGACTACATCTCTTATCATCTCCCCCTGGCTCACTCTGTTCCAGCCTCAGTGGCCTCCTTGCTGCTCCATGATCACACCAGGTATGCTCCTGCCTCAGGACCTTTGCACTTGATGTTCCCTTTGATTTCAGTACTCTTGCCTCAGATATTTCCATAGCTTGCTTCCTTAGCTTCCTCAAATGTTTGCTCAAATGTCACTTTCTGAATGAGGCACTCTATGACTACCCTATTTAAAACTGAAATCCCCACCCAGGCACTTTCAATCATCTCCCTTATTCTGCTTTATTATTCTTTGTAGGATTTTCACCACCATAAAACATACTGCACGATTTATTTGATTTGTTTATTGTCTGGCTCCCCCAACTACAGTGAAGGCAGAAATCTTTCTCTGTGTTGTTCAGTGGCGTATCCCACATTCCTAGAAGAGGTCAAGTTAGTTAACAACTTCGTGCTTCAGTTTCCTTATCTGTAAAATGGGCACAAAAAAAAAGTACGTACCTAACGAGGATTAGATTGTATGATTTAACGTCTGTAAAGTGTGTAGAATAGTTCCTGGAACATACTAAATAGCTATACAAGTGTTTGTTATTATTAACATCATCATCATCATCACCAGCACTATTGTTATTGGTTTGGAGAGCAAAAGCAGCATGAGCAAGGACACAGAATCAGGAAGCATATGGTGCGATGGGAAACTGGATGGGAGCTGCGACGATATCCGTGAGGAGTAGGGGCAGTCAGGGCCATACCATAACCTGAAGTTATATAAGATATTGTTTTTCTCGTTTATGATCATCTCTCCTTGCTGAAATACGATCCCCACTAGGAACCCCATGGGGAGCTTGGCTGGTAAATCACTGTATTCCAAGTACAGAATACATGTTTGTGGAATGAGTAATGGGTTAAGGGTTTTAAACTTTGTCCTGAAAATTATGGTGAGTCAACAAAGCAGAGTATGAGTGTGGGTGTGTGTCTGTGTAAGAGAGAGTGAGACAGAGAGCGAGTATGTGAAAGAGAGACCAAGAGACACACCTGGTCAGATACCTGTTTGAGAAAGATGGCTTTGGCAGCAGGATGAGATAGTAGAACTGAGACTAGGAAGGAAGTCATCAGATTCTTGCAATCGGCAATGATAAGGGCTGAGACTGGTCCTTCCTTTGTGGACAAGAGCAGGGAACTTGATATTGGAACGAGGGGTGGCATCTGGTGGTGGTGATGGCATTCATGAAGATGGACGGAATAGGAAGAGGAGAAGATTTAGGGAAAGACGAGGGGTTCCGCTTAGGATATCTTTAAGATTTATGGGTCTGAAGCTCAGCAGAGAGCCTGGGGGTAGAGGCTTGGGAGTTACTGGGGGTATATAAAGTGGTAGCAGCTCTGAGGCTGGGTGATGTGACACATGCATGACCGGGTATTACCTACATCACTGCCCACAGCCTTCTCAGGAGTCTACCTCCCCAACACAATTGGATTTTCTTTGAGGACAGGAATACTTCCCACCACAGCATTCAGGACATGGCACGCAGCTCAGTGCTAGGCAAATGGTGAAGCATAGAACTCCCGGAGCACAAGGGAAGCTTCAAAACCAGGTTACAGGAGAGAACTGAGGCCCAGCATGGTTACCTGCCCTCCCTGAGGTCACACAGCTGGACAGCCAGTGCTCTTCTGAGGGCTCACAATACCTCAGGCAGTGAGTTGAGTTGAGGGAGCCCAGATGTGCAGCAAGGGCCGGGGCTGTGGGCTTACTTAGCTTCTCTGAGCCTCACTTTCATCGTCATCAAGATTGTTATGGGTTACTGGGGACGTACCATGTGCTAAGCAATGAGCACAACGCCTAGCACGCAGTAGGTGCTCAATACGTGTTTATTTTTCATCCCTTAACCAAGTAGAAGAGAATTTGGAATGATGTGAAAGGCGTACAGGAATGATGGATCAAGCCGGATGCTCCAACCTGAAAGGTGGTGTAATGGGATGAATTGTGTCCCCCTAAAACATGAGCTGGAATTCTAACCCTTATAACTGTGGATGCGGACAGGTATAGGGGTTAGGGCAGTTCCCACAGGATTTTCTTAGATATGTTAATGAGGCCATGTCAGTGTGTCCTAAACCTCACTGCTTCTGGGTTATAAGGAACAGCATACCCCAAACCCATGCCGTCAAAGAAGCAGCATAGAGATAAGGAGACACAAGCAGGGGAAGATAGATGTCACATGGAGATGGCTAAGGAAATGAGGAATGCCAGGGCTGCAGTAGCTGAGACAGGAGTCTTCCCCCAGAACCAACCGAGACCGTTCCTAGAGCTGGCACCCTGAATTTGGACTTCTAGCCTCCAGAACCATGACAAAAATAATTCTATTCTTTAAAGCCACCCACTTGTGGTATTTCTCTCACAGCAGTACTAAGAAACTGAGAGAGGCTGAAAGGCTGAAAGATGAGCCAAATGATCTTGGACATCCAGTCAGTTTTCAAGTATCAGATTAGCTCCCTCACTCTCCTCCAGAGGGTGCCAACTCACCCTCCTTTCTCATCTCCCTTTGGCTCCACCCACCCTGCTGACTCAGTGACCAGAGCCCAGGAGGAAACGCTTTTCTGCTCAGAAGAGCCTTTAAGGATTCGTCGCTGTCCCAGGAATAGTGGAAGGGGTCTCCGAGTTTGGAAGGTAAGATGGGCAGGAGAAGGACAGCTGGAAATGCTTAAGAGGCTGTTCTTTGAAGGATTTCTTGGGCTTTGAGAAGCAGAGGGACTGGAGATGAAAGGGTGGGCGGGAAGTGAAGGCCAAGAACAGCGCAGAGGGGTCTGGCCGCCAGACCCTTTGGTCCAGAGCCCTTTCCTGGATGTTCTGCTGTAATCCACACATGGTTTATTCAAGTCCTCGGTTAACCGGGAGCCTCGGATGCCATGGGGAAAATGAAACTGAGAGTAGGACTAGCCCATCGCTGGGCCCGTTTTCTTCTCTGGTATTTGACTCAGGGTTTCCTGGTGTTTCTTTCCTCCTTTGCTTCCTTCCACTGTCCCATCGTACACTGATTACAAGGGGGCTGTCTACACCAGCATTTGGCTGAAAGAATTCATTGCTGGACGGCTCAGAGATGGTGTTAATGTTGTACAATTGATTCGGCCTCCGAGAGCGAGGGTTTTGTAACTGTCGGACGGGTGAGACTGCTGAGAAACGATTTGTGCATTTTGTAGCAGGCGCAATTAATTAAGGTTAACAGGTTGGGTCTGTCTGATGCGTGAACTGGACTTGTAGTGCTCAGATCTGACTGAGGGCAGCTGGACTAAGCTGACCTCAGACTTCTGTATATACACCTGAATGAGGAGAACAGGATTAGTTAAAATTTTTTTTCATAAAGTGACATAATAAGCTATATAATTTATTGAGTGCTACTTTTTTAAATACTTGCCCCACACTGTACTGTCATGCACTTTACCCATGGGATGTTATTTATTCTGGCCAGAGTTGAGGGGATGGACAATTAAGACTCAAAGAAACTAAGTGACAATCTAAGGTTACACAATCAGGAAGTTACAGTCTAAGGTGTCACAACCAGGGACTCAAATTTAGGTCTTGCTGTGGCTAGAGTGGAAACCCTGGTGGCATAATGGTTAAGTGCTATGGCTGCTAACCAAAGGGTCAGCAGTTCGAATCCATCAGGCGCTCCTTGGAAACTCTATGGAGCAGTTTTACTCTGTCCTATAGGGTCTCTATGAGTCGGAATCGACTCGACGGCACTGGGTTTGGTTTTGTTTTGATTTGGTGGCTAGAGTCAGCTGAATGCATTGGAAATGATCAAACTTCCTGGTAGTATAAAAAAAATAATAAAAAAACCCAAACCAAACCTGTTCCAACTCATAATAATCCTATAGGACATAGTAGAACTATCCCATAGGGTTTCCAAGGAGTGGCTGGTGGATTCAAACTGCTGACCTTTTGGTTAGCAGCCATAACTCTTAACCACTGTGCAACCAGGGCTCCGATAAGAAATGCAAATTGACACAAACTGTGAAATATATTTTTCCTGTTAAATGAGGTTTTTCTTTTCTAAGAGAGTCCGTTTGGTGGCAGAAAAGGCTAATGTGCTCAGCTGCTAACCAAAAGGTGCCTAAGAAGAAAGGTCTGGTGATCTGTTGCCGAAAACTCATCCGTTGAAAACCCCATGGAGCACAGTTCTAGTTTGACACACATGGGGTCACCATGAGGCAGAATGGACTCAATGGCAACTGTTTAACTAGAAGGTGACAGAGAAACAAGTGGGGCTGACAAATGTCCTGCAGGCCCCTCAACCCAGGGAGGCCATCCTCCTCAAGGCTGGTCCCTAGCGAATCCCTCCCGTTCAACTAGCCCTTCCTTTCACATACAGAATGGTCTTAGAATCAGTGGTGTGGTCTGAAGTTGTGTCTCCCAGGTAGCAGGTTCAACACAGTCCCATACTACAGTGATTCTCAGAGAGGTTAAGTGATTTACTGAAGATCACACAGCTATCAAGGGTCTCCAATACCGTCAGTCACATTAGCTCTGTCCCCTCGTCCTGAGCGCTTCAAGCTTTGGCCTAGCAGGCAAAGCAATTACCGAGTCAGCTCCTGATGGCCTCTCTAGCCTGCTCGTGCCACTTCCTCTCCGGCCCCTTAAAAACCCTGTGGAACTCACTTCTACTCTGACACACACGGGGGCGCCGTGAGTCGGAATCAACTTCATGACAAATCGTTTTTATTTCTGATAAGAGCATGTTTAAAAAGGATTTTTAAAACCTTCAGTAATAGGGCGATGAAACAACTGTTTAGTGGAATTTTATACAGCCATTAAAAATGCTTTAAAAGACTTGGCAGTAACATAAAAACCAAAATAAACCCATTGCCGTCGAGTCAATTCCGACTTACAGCAACCTTATAGGACAGAGAAAAACAGCCCCATAGGGTTTCCGAGGAGCACCTGGTGGATTCAAACTGCCAAACTTTTGGTTAGCAGCTGTGGCTCTTAACCATTATGCCCCCAGAGTTTCCTGGTAGTGACACAGAAAATTACTATTATGACATCAAGTGGAAAGAAGCAGGATACAAAATTATTTACACAGCATGATCCCAGATATTTTAAGAAGAAGTATGGAAATACACTAAAATATTAACAATGCCTGTTTCCAGGCAGTGGGACTATAAAAAAAAAAAAAAAAAAAAAAAAGGACTATAGCACAGTAATTTTATTATTTTTAATTTGTGTATATTCAAAATATCCTATGATAAAATAAATTCTATAGTGAATAAGTGGATATATTTTTAAAGTGTTGCTAGTAAAATTAATTCCTATGATTCAACTGTTTTCCCATCATTCTAAAATTACACAGTAAGTCTTTTGTTTCCAGGTGGGATTTTCCGTCAGGTATCTTCAAGAGCTTCATCCCTCCTCACACTGCCAGTCTTCAGCAAGATAATCCCTACTTACCCTGAACGGAGTTTCTAAGTTCTCCATGCCTCTTTCATCAAGTCCAAAGAAAGTATATTTTCATTTTGTCAAAGAAAAGGCAAAAGGTTGCAGCCAGTGGCATTTACCGTCATGGAGAGCAAGAGTCATCCAAACACCCCCCAGGAGAGATGCCCGCCCGCCAGCAGTGGGGGGGTTGCCATGGAAGACAATCATCGGCTGATCACAGCTAGTGGAAACGGAGATGTGGAGACGGTCCAGCAGTTGCTGGAAAGAGGGGCTGATGTCAATTTCCAGGAGGAATGGGGCTGGACGCCCTTGCATAACGCGGTTCAGAGTTGCAGTGAGGACATTGTGCATATTCTGCTTCGTCATGGTGCCGACCCTCTTCTGAAGAAGCACAATGGGGCCACTCCCTTCATCCTTGCTGGGATTGTAGGAGACGTCAATCTGCTACGACTCTTCCTTTCTAAAGGATCAGAAGTCGATGAGTGTGATTCGAATGGCTTCACAGCTTTCATGGAAGCTGCTGCCTATGGTAAGATAGACGCCTTAAGATTCCTGCATGAGAGCGGAGCAGATGTGAATTTGAGTCGAAAGACAAAGGAGGATCAAAAAAAGCTTGGGAAAGGAGGGGCCACTGCTCTCATGGATGCTGCCGAAAAAGGCCAGGTAGAAGTCTTGAGGATCCTCCTTGATGAGATGGGGGCAGATGTTAACGCCCGGGACAATATGGGCAGAAATGCCTTGATCCATGCACTTCAGAGCTGTCGGGACGGGAAGGTGAAGCCCAACACTGTTGAGACCATCATTCGCCTTCTGCTGGACCGTGGAGCAGATGTTAGAGTGAGGGGAGAAGGAAAGAAAACGCCCCTGATCTTGGCAGTGGAAATGAAGGAGCTGGGTTTGGTGCACATGCTTCTGAAGCAAGAACATACAGAAATTAATGACACAGACAGGGAGGGCAAGACAGCTCTGCTGTTCGCAGTCCAGCTGGGGCTGGAGGAAATGGCCCGTCTGCTGTGCAGCCACGGAGCAAGCCTGGACTGTGGGGATCTTGTTATGATAGCGAAGCGAAATTACAACATTCCCCTGACACGCTTTCTTCTCAGTGAAGGAGCCAGAGAAGATTTTCGCCCTCCTACTGAGGACTGGGAGCCTCAGAGTTCACGCTGGGGGGTGGCCCTGAAACAACTCCACAGGATATACCGCGATATGATTGGCAAACTCAAGATCTTTATTATAGAAGAATATAAAATTGCTGGCACTTCTGAAGGGGGCGTCTACCTGGGACTCTACGACGGCCGAGAGGCGGCTGTGAAGCGATTCCGCAAAGACAGCGAACAGGCACAGAGGGAACTCTCCTGCCTGCCGCTTAGCCGGGGGACCAGTTGCTTGGTGACATTCTATGAGACCGAGAGCCAAAAGGACTGTTTGTATGTGTGCCTCGCCCTCTATGAAGGTACTCTGCAGGAGCACTTTGCCAAGAACAGAGGGGACGAAGCTGCGGGAAAGGAGGGAGGTGAAAAGGAGGAAGATGAGTTTGCCCGGAATGCCCTGTTGTCTATATTTAAGGCTCTTCAACAACTACACCTGAGTGGTTACACTCACCAGGATCTGCACCCACAAAACATCTTAATAGGTGAGTCCTCATACCCCATCCTCCCTTAGACATTTTGGGGTCTTTGTGTACAAGAAACATTTTCCATTGCAGTTAGGAAAGGGCTAAAGTACATTTTCACATGGGGATTATTCAATTTGAAGACTACTACAATGAATTCATAAGTGTGGTCTCTTCTGGCTAACAGTTATAACTGAGTTCCCTTAGCCCACATGGCGGTCAGTGGATGCCAGCAGAGTACCAGGCTCACCTTATATTGCTCTGGGTGAAATACAGATACGAAGGTATGTCATGCGTGGAGCCAGCTCCAGAAATTTGAATTCCTAGAGTATTATGCAAGTGAGAGAATCCTGAAGGTGAGTTCATTTAGGTGAAACTCAATGGCAAAACTGAAGTCAGAATTGGGGGTGTCAAGGCAAGATGCATCACCGTGAAGATACAGACTCCAAGCAGGCAGGACAAGTTGGTATCCACTGGTGCAAGATAAATTAACAAAAACAGCATTAAAGGAAGCAAGAGGAGCAGAATGCAAAGTCCCAGGAGGCAATGTGGGTACAGTAGAAAGAGTTGGGCTTTAGAGGTACTTACGGATGCTGAAGCCCAATACTGCCACTTCTAGTTTTATAACTTCACAAGAGTCATTTAAATCTGTAAGCCTTAGTGTCCTCATTTGGGACTGATGATACTTGCTTCAAGGGGCCCTGGTGGTGCAGTGGTTAGGTGCTGAAGCTCAACTGCTGACTGAAAGAATGCCTCCAGTGGCTCTGTGGGAGAGAAGACCTGGAGATCTGCTCCTGTAAAGATTACAGCCTAGGAAACTCTATTGGACAGTTCTATTCCGTCCTACAGGGTCACTACAAGTCAGAATTGACTCAATGGCACCCAGTAACAACAACAAACCTGCTTCAAAAAGTTGTTATGAGGTCTAAGTGCGATGCCTTAAGTGACCAAGTCACCAAGCACACCATACGCGCTCAGCAATGGCCCAGTACTTGTCTAGAGGTCTAAGCAAAAGCAGATACGTGGCATATAGATGTGTGTTGGGATTTAAGCTCGGTGCAAGGGAACAGGGGATAAAGAGGGTTCAGATATTGAGAGACAGAAAACAGTATTTAAGGGCCTGGAAGAGGTGGTGGCACAGTAGTTAAGAGCTATGGCTGCTAACCAGAAGGTCGGCAGTTTGAATCCACCAGCCACTCTTTGGATACCCTATGGGGCAGTTTTACACTGTCCTACAGGGTTGCTATGAGTTGGAATCAATGAACGGGTTTTGGCTGGCTTTGGAAGAGATAAGTGCGTATAAGAACACAACTGTTGTTGCATCCCCTCCAGTCCATTCCGACACATAGCAACCCTATGTGACAGAGTAGAACTGCCCTTAGGGTTTCCTAGGCTGAAATCTGTCTGGGAGCAGATCAACAGGTCTTTTCTCCTGTGGTTAACAACTGAGCACTTAACCATTTTGCCACTAGGGCTCCTTACGAATACAGCTAGAATCTGGTATATTGCTTGAAGGACACTCTGGTGATACTCTGTCCTGGTTTTTAGCTGCTTTGCTCGGGGACTGACAAGATGTGTGCAGCGTGAGTGAGACAGAGTCTTCAAGACTCAGCCAAAGACTGGGTTCTTCCCAATTCTAATTGCTGACCTGCATGCGAACGTGTCATAAAACATAGTCTAAAGAGAAATAACTTGTGCACTTCCTAGTCTTTGAAATTTCTGGCACCATCTCTTCCATTCCTAAATTTGAATAAAGAATTGATTGCACTTCTCTCTCCAGGTAGTGAACCTAACATATGCTATAGACTCTGCTCTCGGCATTGAACCCTTAAAATGATAGGGGGAAAAAATAAGATTAAAATCTTTTTTTTTTTATTGTGCTTTAGATGAAAGTTTATAGTGCAAATTATTTTCTCATTGAAAAGTTTATACACAAATTGTTTTGTGACGTTGGTTGCAATCCCCGCAATGTATCAGCACTCTCCCCCTTTCCACTCCAGTTTCACGTGTCTACCTGTCCAGTTTTTCCATCCCTTCCTTCTCGTTTTTGCTCTTGGGCAAGTGTGGTCCATTTGGTCTTGTATACTTGATTGAACTAAGAAGCATGCTCCTCATATGTGCTATTGTTTGTTTATAGGCCTGTCTGGCCTTTGGCTGGAAGGTGGACTTCGGGAGTAGCTTCAGTTCAGAATTAGCAGGGTGTCTGGGGGACAGAGCCTTGGGGGTTCCTCCAGTCTCTTGTCAGACCAGTAAGTCTGGTCTTTTTGTGTGCGTGTGTAAATTTGAATTTTGTTTTACGTTTTTCTTCCACTCTGTCCAGGACCCTCTATTGTGATCCCTGTCAGAGCGTCGATGATGGTAGCCCGGCACCATCTAGTTCTTCTGGGCTCAGGCTGGTGGACACTGTTGTTCATATGGTCCGTTAGTCCTTTAGACTAATATTAACTTCTTGTACCACCCAGGGACTCCTGACGATTGCTACATCGGTAGAAACAAGGCAGGTCAAACTCTGTGCAGCCCCACTTCCAGGCATTTATGATGGGGCTGTCCCTCCAGGCAGGGGCACTGCTTGGTACACTGGGTGATTGGTGATCCGAAGAAAGATGAAGAGAAGTTAAACCCAGAAGGCTGTCTGCCAAGGTACCCTGCCAAGTGACATGTCCTGCTTACTCCCAACTTTCACTTAAGTTCTGGAAACTGCTTCCATCCCTCCCCTGTGTTGGGCAGCATTAACAGAAGCAACTCAAAGGACATCAGGGATTCTCTGCTGCAAAGGAGGGCTTACAGTCAAGCATCATTTAAGATATTTGGGGAATGCCAATGCCATGAAAGAGATGCATCAAACAAAAGGATTTACATCCAAGGGAACAGAGCTAACCAAGATACCACAATGCAAACTTACAGTAAATATAATTAATAGAAACAGAGAACAAAGATAGGCTATTATATCCATGAAGCAAGGATAAGCATTATGAAAGGAACCAAATAGAGAGCTTAAGAATAAAAAGAAAATTGTTTAAGTACACTTTTTAAAAACTTCGAGAATCGATTAGAGATTAAATTACTGAGCTAGAAGATTATCTTGAGAAATTTTCCTAGGATATAGCAGAAAGGCATAAAGAGATGGAAAGTATAAAAAATAAATTTACAGACATGAAGGCTAGATTCAGAAGTTCCAACATCCCTCCAATAAGCATCCCAGAGGGAGAAAAGAGAGAGAATGGGAATAAAGCAATATTAAAAAAAATAATAATAATAACAGAATTCCCTAGAACTAAAGACAGATATCAGTTCTCATATTGAAAGACTCACCAAGAGCCAAGAAGGACAAATAAGGAAAAATACACATCGAGTCACATCAGAAAGGAATTTCATAGTAGCAAGGAAAAAAGAAAAACTCAAAAGCTATTTAAAAAAAGAAATCCAGATTTCCTACATAGAAACAAGAATCAGATTAGCATCTAACTTCTCTCATCAACAAGCTGGGTGAAATAAGAAAAGAGCCAAAGAGAAAGAAGGTTTCTCCTCTTTGACGTTCTCTTCTTTGGTGTAGAGGAGTCAACTGACTTCTGTATGTTTATCTTGTGCCTTGATACTGTGCTGAACTCTTCTATTAGTTTCAGGAGTGAGAAAGAACCGTTTTAACTGCCAAATGATTGTTCACATGTGATTCAAAATAACTACATTTCTAAGCATTCAAGGATTCAGAAAACTTACCCACTCACAGATTCTATATGAAAGAACAGCTGGAGAAAACAATGACTTATAAGAAACAATGATGAGCAAAGGAATTATTAAGTTTCTAAGTAACCTAAACGTGTAATTTAGTAAAACAAAAATTAAAAACCAGCAATCTGAGCCGATGTAACTGTGGTGACAGTGAAGGACAGGGTGAGGATGAAGAGCAGAGTGAGAGTGAAGAGAACAGAGGTTCTTGAATCACAGGGTGCGTGGTGGGGTGGGTAGATTTCCTCCTGGCCAACGTAGCCCATCAACTGTTTACCAGTCTGGGATTTAGAGAGTACAGAAACTAAGTGTAAACATTTAGAAACTTTTACAGCATTCAAGCAATGTCTGTTGAATGGAAAAATAAAAAACTGGGGTTTATAAAAATATCAAGTGTTAGAAGATATGTGAAGTGTTTCATTTAGGCACTTTCAAGTTCAAGTAGCAGAAAACTCAAAGCAGCCTGAAGAATTGAGGGAATTGATCGTTTTAAATGAAGTCCTCGAGTGGTGCAAATGGTTAATGCCATCAGCTGCTAACCCAAAGGTTGGAGGTTCGAGTCCACCCAGAGGTACCTTAGAAGAACGGCATGGTGATCTAATTCCAAAAATCAGTCACCGAAAACCCTGTGGAGCACAGTACTACTCTGAGACAACGTGAGTTGAAGTTGACTCCGTGGCAGCTGATATGAGTTCATACAACTGAAAACAATCCCTGGTTTATGATCTCAACCCCATCTGCCTCTTCAGCCGCATTGTAGGCCGCTTTCTTACTTCATTCTCTCTCTAGGCTCAAGGGGCTTCTTTCCATCAGAGTGGAATTCTCCAGGTTCTTTACCGCCCCAGGAATTCCTATCTGGAATTCTCTTCCCTACTCCATTCACCTACCCAAATTCTACTCATCTTTTTAGTCTAAGTATCTCTTCTTTAAGGAAGATTTCTCCCCCCACAGCCTGTAATACATTTTAATAGCATCCTGCACTTTTTGCTAGCATTTTCAAAAGTGCAATTAATTGTGTGTTTATTTGTGCAATTATTCATTAATATCTATCTCCTTTCCCAGAGACTCCAAACTGAAGGGAGACTGGACTGTGTAACGTTCACCATTGTTTTCTCCTTGATAAAATCCTGTTGAGTAGCTTAATAAATTCATTTTTGTGAGATTCTAGATTCCCATATAACTTTCAGGTCTAAGTTCAAAATCAGAAAGATTCTAGAAGCCATTACCCTATTTGAGGTTATCCGGCCTTCCTTCTTCTCAGACTCATTTAAGCCAGAAGGAGGTGGCCACCTCTTGGAGGATAAATCACCGACTTGCCCTTCTTTTATCTTGTTCCTGACCCCAGAGGCCTCTCTCAATCATGCATCCCTCTTCCTGAGGACTCAGTGGCTTCCTTCAAGGAAAGAAGATTCTAAGGTAGAACATAAAGTGGACAAAGAAGCAGTGACTTATGACAAGCACATAGTTGATTCGTGATGCCTGTTTTAAGTGGAACAGTGTTCTGTGGCTGGTTGGCTCCACTGGGTGGGATGCTCTGCTAGGATGGTCTTGGACTTGGAGCCTTGTTGTTTAGTTGTACTTTAGCTGTAGGATGTAACTCTCACTCTTGCTAGGTCCTTTGTAAACCTGTGTTGTTTTCCCCTAGAGATTGCATGAGAGCTGGTTGAATTGATCTCATCCCTTTCCACCCACCCATCTGGCCCCTCGGCCTGGAAAAAATAAATGTAAGTCCTGCTCTAGGCAGAAACCTAATAAATCACATGAAACAGTGCATTTGGCAGTTTTTGAGAAGTAAACAGCAATAGAGATAAAAGCTTTTGTACTGCCTTCATCCGAGACACCAGATTGCACGTCATTTTGCATATTTATTTAATTGATTCTCACAACACGGAGAACGAGTATTTTCAATACACCTCTGCAAACTATCCCTTAGATTCTAAGAATGCTGTTCGCCTGGCAGATTTTGATAAGAGCACCAAGTGGGCTGGAGATCCACAGAAAATCAAGACAGATCTACAGGTAATTTCTAAAATCCAATTTACTTTTTCGTCTTTCTGCTTCCTCCCTCGTTTGTTCATGACCTTATTTCCTACACCCTATAGTAGAACATTCCTATTTTAATCAACAGAAAAAGAACATTATCTCTGATTTTAACAATGAATTTAGGGTTTAGGAATAGTGCCAGAACAGCCCCAAAACAGGGAATTCAGGTGTGTCAAATTAGGGATACTTCACCTCTAGCCCAGGGCCAAGACAGCAGTATCTTTTCTTTCTTTCTTGTTTATAAGCTGAGAGATGGAAATTAAGAAAAATTCACCCTCTAATCATAAAAGTGATGGGTACAGTGTTTGTTTTTAATCATAAAAGTGATGGGTACAGTGATGGTTCAGTGATATAATTCTCACCTTCCATATGGGAGATTCAGGTTTGATTCCCAGCCAGGACACCATACGTGCAGCCACCGTCTGTCTGTCAGTGGAGGCTTACCTGTTGCTGTGATACTGAACAGGTTTCAGCAGAGCTTCCAGACTAAGACAGACTAGGAAGAAAGGCCTGGTGATCTACTTCTGAAAAATTGGCTGCAGTGAGAACACTATGGATCACAATGATCCCTTTCTGTTGTACATGGGGTTCCCGTGAGTCAGGGGATGACTCGATGGCAGCTGGGAGCAACAACGACAATCATAAAAGTAATTGTCGATGTCTTGGGAGGTTCAAGGCTTTCGCCAGTAATGCTCATTGTCCTCAATCCCCTGCAGACAACGGCGTTTCACTGGGCCTCTTTCCAGGGGTCAAACTTTCAGTGTGGAGAGGGGAAGGTATAAAGGCTGGGTCTGTGTGGGGTTGGCTGTTGCTTTGGCCCCTTTCTATTTCTCACTGGAGCTCCCTCTTTTTCCACTAGCTAAATAAGTAAATAAATCAAGCATGCCACGCCAGGCTCTTCTCCAAAGAGATATCTTCTGCCTAAGGAGGAAGTAAACGAGGCTTCTCTTCCCACTCCCATCAGATGGGGGTGCCGAGCTCCTAAGGGGCCAAATACTAAGGTCCTTTGAAAACAACTGGGAGGAATGGAACCAGTCCCCAGCTTGAAAGAGACTAAGCTTTCACATAAGGTTAAGACCCTGAAACAGCCATGAGTACACCCCTGAAGGGAGATGGCTGCCCTCTGCAGACCAAGGCCCTGTTAGGGTGGTTCTCTTGGAGGAGAGCTTCCCAGGGTGGTGAGTTCTCAATCCAATGGGCAAGTGCTCTTCTTCCTCCATGTGTTTGGTCTCCTGCCTCTACAAGCTTTAAATTTTGGCCTTTGTGATTTGGTGACTTCAGATGTCAGCTCCTTCCCTGGTGCAGAGAGTTCCTAAGCTGGCTTCCTTCTCTGCCTCTTCTCTCTGTCATGGCCTAACCCTTGGGCTGTCACTGTATCCTCCCCCTGAAACCTGGACTGGTGGCATTATCTACTGCCTGATACGACCTTTGACTTTCCAAAGGTCTGGTTCCCAGATAGGCTCCTGGCATTCGCCTTGTTTAAAACATTCTCCATTTTTCCTGTTTATCTAAATTCTACCCATACTTCAAGACCCACCTCACACCTGTCTTCCTTCAAGAAGCTGCCTTGACAACTGTAGCCCAGGGTTACCTTTTCTCCTCAGAAACTTAAATTGTGTGGACCATGCACCACTTTGAAGAGTTCTCCAGGCACAAACTGGTGTCTTCTGTCCCTCACAAGTCTACAGACTCCTCAAGATTCCTTAAGTCTTGCATGGTTTATAGCCTGCACCACACCCTCCAAGGTCACCTGAACAGAGAGAGAATCTGTAAGCACCTGTGGCTTGATTTGTGTCTTCTGGCAGGCGCTTGGACGGCTGGTCCTATATGTGGTAGAGAAGGGAGGCATCCCTTTTGAGAAGCTGGAGGCTCTAGAGAATGAAAAGGTGGTTCAACGTTCTCCAGATGAAGAAACTAGAGATCTCATTCGTCGCCTGTTTTGCCCTGGGGAAAACTTGCAGACAATACTGAGTAACCTGCAGGGTCACCCCTTCTTTTGGAGTTGGGAGAGGTAAGTGAGCTTCAAGAATGAAGGTGGTGTGGGCAGGGGTCATGGCTGGGAATAAGCAAACCCTGCTTTCCTCTCAGCTTGGAACTTACTAGCTTTAGCTGTCTGTCCCTGAAGAGGTTACTTTACTTTTCTGTATTTTGGTTTTCTTTCCTGAAAAACAGAAGAAAAAAAGGTGCCTACTTCTCCTATTATGTGGAAATTTGGAAGACGTAGTACTACTGTTTTTTTTCTTTTAAATTATTGTGGTAAAATATATGTAACATAAAAGTTGTCATTTAAAAGATTTTTTCCCTTTTTGGGGGCCTTCAGGGGAAAGTTTATAGAACAAATTACTTCCCATCTAATAGTTGACATATAAAGTATTTCATGACCTTGGTTTCATTCCCCACAATGTGTCACCACTCTCCCCATTCCTGCCCTGATTTCCCCATTTCTTTTGCCCTGATTATCTCCCCCTTCCTGCCTTCTCTCGGGTGTTATTGTTTATCTTATGTGCTTGTCTATTATTTCTCTGGGTGGTGGTCTTTGGAAATTACTTCAATTCCAGGTCAATTCCAGATGTCTTAGAGCTGTCCTCTCAGTGGTTGCTCTAATCTGTGTCAAACCAGCAAGCTGGTCTTTTTTGTGAGTTTGAGTTTTTTTTTTATCTTTATTGTGCTTTAAGTGAAAGTTTACAAAAAAGTCGGACTCTCATACAAAAATTTATAAACACCTTGCTATATACTCCTAATTGCTCTCCCCATAATGAGACAGCACACTCCTTCCCTCCACTCTCTCTTTTCATGCCCATTTGGCCAGCTCCTGATCCTCTCTACCCTCTCATCTCCCCTTCAGACAGGAGATGTCAACATAGTTTCATCTACGTGTTCCAAGAAGCTCATTCTTCACCAGTATCATTGTCTATCCCATAGTCCAGTCCAATCCCTGTCTGAAGAGTTGGCTTTGGGAATGGTTCCTGTCTTGGGCTAACAGAAGGTCTGGAGACCATGACCTCCGGGGTCATTCCAGTCTTAGTCAGACCATTAAATCTGGTCTTTTTATGAGAATTTGAGGTCTGCATCCCACTGCTCTCCTGCTCCCTCAGGGGTTCTCTGTTGTGTTCCCTGTCAGAACAGTCATGGGTTGTAGCCGGGCACCATCTAGTTCTTCTGGTCTTAGGCTAATGTAGTCTCTGCTTTATGTGGCCCTTTCTGCCTCTTGGGCTCATAATTACCTTGTGTCTTTGGTGTTCTTCAATCTCCTTTGCTCTTAGATGGCCACTTGCTAGCATTTAAGACCCCAGACATCACTCCCCAAAGTGGGATGCAGAATATTTTCTTAACAGATTTTATTATGCCAATTGACTTAGATGTTCTCTGAAACCATGGTCCCCAAACCCCCACCCCTGCTACGCTGGGCTTTGAAGCATTCAGTTTATTCAGGGAACTTCTTTGCTTTTGGTTTAGTCCAGTTGTGCTGACCTCTCCTGTGTTGTCTGTTGTCTTTCCCTTCACCTAAAATAGCTCTTATCTACTATCTAATTAGTGAAAACCCTCTGCCTCCCTCCCTCCCCCTTCTCATAACCATCAAAGAATATTCTCTTCTCTGTTGAAACTATTTCTCCAGTTCTTATGATAGTGGTCTTATACAATAGTTGTCCTTTTGCAGCTGACTAATTTCACTCAGCATAATGTCTTCCAGATTCCTCCATGTTATGAAATGTTTCACGGATTCATTATTGTGCTTTATCGATGCGTAATATTCCATTGTGTGAATATACCATAATTAATTCATTCATTCATCCATTGATAGGCACCTTGGTTGCTTCCATCTTTTTGCAGTTGTAAACAGTGCCTCAATGAACATGGGTGTGTGTATATCTGTTCATGTAAAGGCTCTTATTTCTCTAGGATATATTCCAAGGAGTGGGATTGCAGGATCGTATGGTAGTTCTATTTCTAGCCTTTTAAGGAAGTCCCAAATCGATTTCCAAAGTGGTTGTACCATTTTACATCCCCACCAGCAGTGTATAAGTGTCCTAATCTCTCCACAACCTTTCCAACATTTATTATTTTGTGTTTTTTGGATTAGTGCCAGCCTTGTTGGAGTGAGATGGAATCTCATTGTAGTTTTGATTTGCATTTCTCTAATGGCTAATGATCCTGAGCGTTTCCTCATGTATCTGTTAGCTTCCTGAATGTATTCTTTAGTGAAGTGTCTGTTCATAGCCTTCGCTCATTTTTGATTGGGATATTTGTCTTTTTGTTGTTGAGTTTTTGCAGTATCCTGTAGATTTTAGAGATCAGATGCTGATCGGAATGTCATAGCTAAAAACTTCTCCCCAGTCTGTAGGTGGTCTTTTTACTCCTTTGGTGAAGCCTTTGGATGAGCATAGGTGTTTGATTTTTAGGAGCCCCCAGTTATCTGGTTTCTCTTCTGCATTGTTAGTAATGATTTGTATGCTGTTTATGCCATTTATTAGGGCTCCTAACATTGTCCCTATTTTTTCTTCCATGATCTTTATCTTTTTAGATTTTATATTTAGGTCTTTGATCCATTTTGAGCTCGTTTTTGTGCATGGAGTGAGGTATGGGTCTTGTTTCATTTTTTTGCAGATGAATATCCAGTTATGCCCACACCAATTGTAAAAAAGACTGCCATTTCCCCATTTAACTGACTTTGTGTCTTTGTCAAATATCAGTTGCTCATATGTGGATGGATTTATGTCTGGATTCTCAATTCTGTCCGATTGGTCTATGTATTTGTTGTTGTACCAGGCTGTTTTGACTGCGGTGGTCTTATAATAGGTTCTAAAATCAGGTAGAGTGAGGCCTCCCACTTTGTTCTTCTTTTTCAGCAATGCTTCACTTATCTGGGGCCTCTTTCCCTTCCGTATGAAGTTGGTGATTTGTTTCTTCATCTCATTAAAGAATGTCCTTGGGCTTGGAATCAGAATTGCATTGAATGTATAGATCGCTTTTGGTAGAAAAGACATTTTTATAATGTTAAGGCTTCCTATCCATGAGCAAGGTATGTTCTTCCACTTATGTAAGTCTCTTTTGGTTTCTTGCAGAAGTGTACTGTAGTTTTCTTTGTATAAGTCTTTCACATCTCTGGAAAGATTTATTCCTAAGTATTTTATCTTCTTGGGGGCTACTGTAAATGGCATTGATTTGGTGATTTCCTCTTTTATGTTCTTTTTGTTGGTGTAGAGGAATCCAACTGATTTTTGTATGTTTGTCTTGTATCCCGATACTCTGCTGAACTCTTATATTAGTTTCAGTAGTTTTCTGGAGGGTTCCTTAGGGTTTTCTGTGTATAAGATCATGTCATCTGTAAATAGAGATACTTTTACTTCTTCCTTACCAATCAGGACGCTCTTTATTTCTGTATCTTGCCTCATTGCTCTGGCTAGGACCTCCAGCACAATGTTGAATAAGAGTGGTGATAAAGGGCAACCTCGTCTGGTTCCCGATCTCAGTGGGAATGCTTTCAGACTCTCTCCATTTAGGATGATGTTGGCTGTCAGTTTTGTATAAATGCCCTTTATTATGTTAAGGAATTTTCCTTCTATTTGTAGTTTGCTGAGATTTTTTATTATGAATGGGTGTTGAACTTTGCCAAATGCCTTTTCTGCATCAATTAATAAAATCATGTGGTCCTTGTCTTTTTGTTTTATTTATATGATGGATTACATTCATTGTTTTTCTAATGTTGAACCATCCCTGCATACCGGTATGAATCCCTCTTGGTCCTGGTGAATTGTTTTTTTTTTTGATATGTTGTTAAATTCTATTGGCTAGAATTTTGTTGAGGATTTTTGCATCTAAGCTCATAAGGGATAGGTCTGTAATTTTCTTTTTTTGTGTGTGTGTGTCTTTACCTGGTTTTGCTTTCAGGGATATGCTGGCTTCATAGAATGAGTTTTGGAGTATTTCATCCTCTTCTATGTCCTGAAATACCTTTAGTAGTCATGGTGTTAATTCTTCTCTGAAAATTTGGTAGAACTCTGCAGTGAAGCTGTCTGGAACAGGGCTTTTTGTTGTTGTTGTTGGGAGTCTTTTGATTACCTTTTCAATCTCTTCTTTTGCTGTGGGTCTATTTAGTTGTTCTACCTCTGTTGGTGTTAGTTTAGGCAGGTAGTGTGTTTCTAGGAGTTCATTTGTTCTAGGTTTTCAAATTTGTTAGAGTACAATTTTTCATGGTAATCTGATATGATTCTTTTAATTTCAGTTGGGTCTGTTGTAACAACACCCGTCTAACTTCTTATTCAGGCTACTTCCTTCCTGTCCTGTTTTTCTTTTGTCAGTTTGGCCAATGATTTATCAATTTTGTTAACTTTTTCAGAGAACCAGCTTTTGGTCTTGTTGACTCTTTCAATTATTTTTCTGCTTTCTATTTCATTTAGTTCTGCTCTAATTTTTATTATTTCCTTTTTTCTGGTGCCTGAGGGTTTCCTTTGTTGCTTTCTTTCTATTTGTTCTAGTTGTAGGGATAATTCTTTGATTTGGGTTCTTTCTTCTTTTTGTATGTGTGCATTTATTGATATAAAATGACCTCTGAGCACTGCTTTCGTTCTGTCCCAAAGGTTCTGATAGGAAGTATTTTCATTCTCATTGGATTTTATGAATTTCTTTATTCCATCCTTAAAGTCTTGTATAACCCAGTCTTTTTTGAGCAGGTTATTGTTCAGTTTCCAAGTGTTTGATTTCTTTTCCCTGCTTTTTCTGTTATTGATTTCTATTTTTATGGCCTTCTGGTCAGAGAAGATGCTTTGTAATATTTCAATGTTTTGGATTCTGCTAAGGCTTGCTTTATGACTTAATATGTGGTCTATTCTAGACAATGTTCCATGTGCACTAGAAAAGGAAGTATACTTGGCTGCTGTTGGGTGGAGTGTTCTGTATATATCTGTAAGGTCGAGTTGGTTGATTGTGGCAGTTAGATCTTCTCTGTCTTTATTGATCTTCTTTCTGGATATCCTGTCCTTCCCTGAAAGTGGTGTGTTGAAGTCTCTTACTATACTTGTGGAGCTGTCTATTTCCCTTTTCAATGCTGTTACAGTTTATTTTTTGTATCTTGCAGCCCTGACATTGGGTGCATATATAAACTTAATATGGTCATATCCTCCTGGTATATTGTCCCTTTAATCATTATATAGTGTCCTTCTTTATCCTTTGTGGTGGATTTAACTTTAAAGTCTATTTTGTCAGAAGTTAAGATTGCCACTCCTGCTCTTTTTTGATTGTTGTTTGCTTGATATGTTTTTTTCCCATCCTTGGAGTTTTAATTTGTTTGTGTCTCTAAGATGTGTCTCTTGTAGGCAGTATATAGATGGATCATGTATTTTTTATCTATTCTGCCACTCTCTGTCTCTTTATCAGTGCATTCAGTCCATTAACTTTCAGTGTAGTTATGGGTAGGTTTGAGTTTAGTGCTGTCATTTTGATGTCTTTTTTTGTGTGTTGTTGACAGTTTCTTTTTCCCGCTTAATTTTTTGTGCTGAGCAGTTTATATATTGTCTCTTCTTCTTGTTCATTGTTGTTGATTTTGTTTCTGCTGAGTCTCTATTTTTTTCTTGTATTTTATTTTGATGAGTAGGATAGTTAGTCTCCTTTGTGGTTACCTTAACATTTACCCCTATTTTTCTAAGTTTAAACCTAACTTTTATTTCTTTATACAGCCTTGTCTTCCTCTCCTCATGAAATATCTTTGACTACAGTTCTTAGTCCCTCTTTATTGTTTTAGTGTTGTCTTCTTTTACATAATAACATTACTGTTTCCCTGTTTTGAGGGTTTTTTTTTAATCTTGATTTATTTTTATGATTTCCCTGACTGGGTTAACTTCTGATTGCTCTGTCCAGTGTTCTAGTCTTGGGTTGATACATGGTAGTGTTGATTTTCTAATGAAAGAACTCCCTCTGGTATTTCTTGTAGTTTTGGTTTGGTTTTTTTTTTTATTATTATTAACTTTTATTGAACTTCAAGTGAACGTTTACAAATCAAGTCAGTCTGTCACATATAAGTTAATATACATCTTACTCCTTACTCCCACTTGCTGTCCCTGTAATGAGTCAGCCCTTCCAGTCTCTCCTTTCGTGAAAACTTTGGCAGCCTCCAACTCTCTCTATCCTCCCATCCCCCCTCCAGACAGGAGATGCCAACACAGTCTCAAGTGTCCACCTGATATTATTAGCTCACTCTTCATCAGCATCTCTCTCCCACCCACTGTCCAGTCCCTTTCATGTCTGATGAATCATCTTTGGGGATGGTTCCCGTCCTGTGCCAAAAGAACGTTTGGGGACCATGACCGCCAGAATTCCTCTAGTCACATCCAGACCATTAAGTATGGTCTTTTTATGAGAATTTGGGGTCTGCCTCCCACTTATCTCCTGCTCCCTCAGGGGTTCTCTATTGTGCTCCCTGTCAGGGCAGTCATCGATTGTGGCCGGGCACCAACTAGTTCTTCTGTTCTCAGGATAATGTAGGTCTCTGGTTCATGTGGCCCTCTCTGTCTCTTGGGCTCTTAGTTGTCGTGTAACCTTGGTGTTCTTCATTCTCCTTTGCTCCAGGTGGGTTGAGACCAGTTGATGCATCTTAGATGTTGGTTTGGTTTTTATGAATTCCCTAAACTTCTGTTTATCTGGAAGGGTCCTAATTTCACCTTCATATTTGAGAGACAGTTTTGCTGGATATATGATTCTTGGCTGGCAATTTTTTTCCTTCAATGTTTTATATAAGTCATCCCATTGCTTTCCTGCCTACCTGGTTTCTGCCAAGTAGTCCAAGCTTATTCTTATTGACTTTCCTTTGTAGGTGACTTTTCGTTTATCCCTAGCTGTGCTTAGAATTCTCTGTTTATCTTTGGTTTTGGTAAGTTTGATTATAATATGTCTTGGTGACTTTCTTTTAAAACTTACCTTATGTGGAGTTCGATGAGCCTCTTGGATAGATATCTTCTCATCTTTCACAATATCAGGGAATTTTTTCTGTCAACAAATCTTCAACAATTCTCTCTGTATTTTCTGTTATCCTTCCCTGTTCTGGTACTGCAATCACTTGTAGGTCATTTCTCTTGTTAGAGTCCCAAATGATTCTCAAAGTTTCTTCATTTTTTAAAATTCTTTTATCAGATTTTTCTTCAAATATATTGGCGCCAAGTGTTTTCTCTTCAAGGTCACCAATTCTGCCTTCCAGTTGCTTGATTCTGCTCCTCTGACTTTCTATTGAGTTGTCTAATTCTGTAATTTTATTGTTAATCTTTCTGAATTTCTGATGCCATCTGTCTATGGATTCTTGCAGCTTATTAAATTTTTCATTATATTCTTGAATAAACTTTTTAATTTCTTGAACTGTTTTATCCGTGTGTTCCTTGGCTTGTTCTGCATATTGCCTTATCTCCTTCCTGATGTCTTGAAGAGTTCTGTATATTAATCTTTTGAATTCTGCATCCGGTAATTCCAGGAAGGTGCCTTCACCCAGAAGATCCTTTGATTCTCTGTTTTGAGAGTTTGTTGAAGTGATCATGGCCTGTTTCTTTATGTGGTTTGATATTGACTGTTGCGTCCAAGCCATCTATGTTATTGTATTAGTTTATTTTATGTTTGGTTACTGTATTCTAGTTTCTTGCTTTGTTTTGTTTTGATATGCCCAAATGGGTTGCTTGAGTGAACTAGCTTGATTATTTTTGTCTTTGGAGCTTTGACATCCTGTCGCCAGATGGCTAGAACTGTTATCAGGCATATGAGTTTATAAGTTCCTTCACTTTTATTGTGTGGATTCAGCTCAGGTGTCCAGGTAGCTGGTCATCAAGTGTGTGGTACAGGCTCTGTCTTACAGTCTTAGAGGGGCAGGGCTGATTGGTGTAGGTACTGGTGTCTGGTTGCAGCAGGGGATCATGCTCTGAACAAAGCAGGGGCTGAAAACCATCCCCTGAGTGTCTCTGAGGAAAGTGCACCCCTGCTCCCTACAGTGTACAGGTGGGTGGGTTCTGCAGATGGACCATGGGCACCCAGTGCTTTTGGTTGTAAGGACTGGGAGGTACCAGTTATTCTTGGACCCCTGTCACTGGGAGACCTGAGTGGAGCCACCAATCCTTAGGCCCCTGATGTTGGGAGGTAAGGACACTGTTTAATAGGCAAAGCAGTATCAAATATCAAACACCCACCTCTCCACCGCACAGCTTAAACAGTTGCAGTCTGCCAGCAAGGGCCTGTTCTCCTGAAATAAGCCCACACAGGTCCGTGCAGTGGGGAAAGTTATTCAAAGTTAATGGACCATTTATGCCTGGACAGGAACCACTTCTGTCCTGAGCTCCCCAGGTTAGTGGATTGGCAAATTATCTTTTCCTCCTGTTGTGAATTTACTCCTTCTCCAAGGCTGGGAGAATGGCTCCAGGAGCTCAAATGGGCCTATCTTGGGCCCAGGGAAATCAACAGCCACTGAAGCTGGCCTGGGGGTGGAGGTCGCGGTGAAATATACGTAAGTACTTAGCTTTAGGTGAGAGTGCTGTTCTTCTCTGGTTCCGGAGGTGTGAGTAGGCTGTGCAGCTGGCTGCTTCTCCCTGGGGAAACTGCGGTCGAACGCTACCACCAGCCCACCGGAGCCACTCCTGGGAATGGTGCCTGAGGGATTCTGGCGATTCAGGCCTGGTAACTCCTCACTGCTTCTGAACAGTCTTTCCCTCCCCCTGCCACTCAGGCCATTTTCTAACTTTGCATTTGATGTTCAGGGCTCCTAGCTTGTCATAAATGTAATGATTTCACTTGATTTTTCAGGTCTTTGTTGTAAGAGGGATCGTTGGAAGCATCTGGCTATTCCGTCATCTTGGCCCCGCCTCTGAATCTTTTGTTCTATAATTTTCTCCCGCCCAGCCCAGGATCCTCTGTTATGATCCCAGTCAGAGCAGTTGGTAGTGGTAGCTGGGCACTGTTTAATTCTTCTGATCTTGGGGTCATGTAGGCTGTGGTTCATGTGGTCCATTAGTTCTTTGGACAAATTTCTCCCTTGGGTCCTTGGTCTCCTTCACTTACCCTCACTCCAGATGGGAAGAGATCCATAGCTGTATCTTAGATGGCCACTCACAAGCTTTTAAGATCCCAGTGGCTACTCACTAAAGTAGGATGCAGAACATTGGCTTTATGTTCTATGTTGTGCAGATTGACATAGATGTCCTCCAATTTTATAGTTCTTTGTCTTCTAGCCTAGGAACTTCATCCATGAGGTGTTTGGTTATATGTAGGAGGTTTCCTTGACTTTGTACCTTGTGTGTTCTATATCATGTATGTAGAATCTAGAATCATGTATGTAGAAATGTCTACCACCAAACCTGTATTTTCTGGTGGGTGTATTCCTTGACATCCTCCCACAGCTCTTGGCCTATCTATCTACCTATCTGTCCATTCATAAATTATTATTTGTTATTACTATTGCTGCAGGATTGTCTAAGATTGTCTAAGCTATGTTTTTGGTTTTTTTTTTATGTAGTTGCCCTTTATTCTTATGCTTCTCTCCATGTCCTCTCTTGTCTTGGTCATATTATATTGACTTCCCTCATATAATATATTACCTTTCCCTTCACCTATATCAGTTTTTGTCTTCTATCTAATTGGTGATTTTCCCTACCTTCCCTGGTAACCACCAAAGATTTTTTTTTCCTTTTTTCCTGTGTGTAAACCTTCTGTTGTTACTTTATAGTAGGTGTCTCACACAATACTTGTCCTTTTGTGATTGGCTTATTTCACTCAGCATACTGTACTCCAAATTCATGCATGTTATGAGATGTTTTGCAGATTTGTCATTATTATTTATCATTGCATAGAATTCCATTGTGTGTATGTACCACAGTTTTTTAATCCATTCATCTGTTGATGGCACTAAATCATTTCTTAAGTATGTAATTCAGTGACAGTCGTTACATTTGCCATGTTGTGCAACCATTACCCCTACCTATTTCCAACCCTTTTTCATCACCACAAAGAGAAACTCTGCACACACCAAACAATAACTCCCCATTTCCCCTCCCCCCTCAACTTATGGTAACTGCAATCTATTTTCTGTCTCCAATGCATTTGCCTATTCTATTTTATATAAGTGGGCTCATATAACGTCTCTCCTTTTGTATCTGACTTATTTCACTCAGCAATATTTTCAAGGCTTATCCATGTCATAGCATGTATCAAAATTTTATGGCCAAATAATATTCCATTCTATGTATATACCACATTTTATTTACCTATTCCTCTGTTCATGGACACTTGGGCTGTTTCCACCCTTTGTCTGTTATGAATACTGCTTCAGTGAATATTCGTGTATGTGTATCTGTTGGAGTCCCTGCTTTCAATTCTTGTGAGTATATATATGCCTAGTCGTGAAGTTCCTGGGTCATATGGTAGGTATATATTTAAGTTTTGAGGAACCACCAAACTTTTCCACAGTGGCTGTACCATTTTACATTCCCACCAACAATGGACAGGAGTTCCAATTTCTCCACATCCTCTCTAACACTTACTATTTTCCATTTGTCTGATAATAGCCATTCAAGTGGGTGTGAGGTGGTACCTCATTGTGGTTTTGATTTTCATTTCTCTAAAGACTAATGATGTTGAGCATCTTTTCGTGTGTTTACTGGCTTATTGTATATCTTCTTTGGAGAAATTTCTATTCAAGTCCTTTGCCTATTTTTTTGATTGGGTTGTTTTATTACTACTTTTATTAAAAATAAAAATCTGACAGTTTTCTTTTTTCTGGAAAGGATAGAATGATCATGATAATTCTGTCATCCTCAGCCGCTATAGGACCCTTCGAGACGTGGGAAATGAATCTGACATCAAACGACGAAAAACTAAAAGTGTCATCCTCCAAATATTGGAACTGAGGACATCTAAACATTCCCTAAGTTTTGGCACGTGGACTACTAAGGTACAAAAAATTTTTATGGTCTGGGGGTTATTTCAGGAATAAGAATTTGTATAACGGGGTCCTTATCTCTTCTGACAAGTGGTTCTAAATGTTTTATGTTAGTTTTTTCAACTTGTCTTATACCCTGGGCCTGGACCAACCAACCAGGGGATGAAAGAGGTGATATTTCTTCCTTACCTTGCCCTACCCAAGCCCCCTTTGCCATCTTGGGCCTTTGTCCCCCCTTTCAGGGGTTGGCCCCTCCTCTTTCCTCCAGGCCTCAGACCCTCCTGATACACTCTTATCCAGGTGCCCCCTTAGAAGGGCCTTGTCCCAGCCTATGGATCTTTTCCTTTGCTGTGGCTTTTTCCTTCAAGCCTCGTTCTCTGAGAAGGGTCTGACTAATAATCCTACTACCATTGTGAAAGAGCAGCCAATTAGGTAGACCACAGCCCAAAGGGGGAACTCCACCATGAGCTGAGTCTGTCCTGTAAGACCCGCCACCTCCACTTCCTGCGAAGAGCCCAGCCCTGAGGACCCACATCCAGACCTTCTCTGGCCGAGAAGACGAACTGCAGAGAAGAGATGATCGTTCAGATGTCTCTTCTCCAAGAAAAGTTTCACCTAACTTGAGCAAAATAAAAGGAAACACTATAAAATTAATCGCCTTCTTGATCTAGTCAGTACTATCAGACCTTCAATTATTATTAATTAACAAATATCTATCAAGTCCCAACTATGTATCAGTCCCTAGCCAGACCATGAAGATACAGAGGAGAATACAACATGAGCTCTGTGGGTAGGGAAAAGCAAAGAAGTAATGGCTAAGTGATGTGAGATGAGTACCCCAGAGACACATGCAAAGTATCGTGGGAGGTTCCCCAATCTCCAGGTCTTCAACTGTGACCAATATTGCCCTGATCTAGGCCTGACCTAGGACTCTGTTTCTCCTCTTTGTTTCTGGTTTTCATATTGCTTTCCTTCCCTTTCTTGTCTCTAGAGTTCACATCACTCTCATAATTGCTGGCTTAGTGTCTGTCTTGCCTGTTAGTCTGTAAGCTCCATAGGAGTAGGGGCTATCCTTCGTCTCGTCTGTTGTTGTATCCTTAGCATGGATAAATGTGCTGTGACTCTACAAAATGAAAATCTATAAAACAACTAAAACTTAAAGTTGTTGAGACAGAGAACTTTGAAACCAGAGCATGATATTTCAGTATTTTTACACAAATAACTTGCATGTTACATGTTTTTGCCAACCACATGGCCCCTTTGTGAATTATCTTCCTAGGTGTGCTATATGCGCATTATATGTTTGGGTGTGTTATTTTAGAAAAAAATACGATAATAGCTTATAATTACGTAGTGCTCACTAAGTGCCAGCTATTGTGTTAAGCATTTTACAGATGTTACCATGTTACCAGAGTGAATCCTTATAACAACCTCTGGGGCAATTAACTCCATTCTGAGGCACAGATAAATAATTTTTCCAAAGGCACAGAGCCAACAGTGGGTGAAGCAGGACTGGAAGCTAGGCAGTCTAGCTACAGAAGCCATGTGCATAAGCCAGTCCACTACAAAAAGCTAGGATGGCTCAGGTCCACCAACTCATTTGATTGCTGAGGGGATCTAGGCACAGAGTCAATACTTGACTGACTCAGGCTTGGACAGCCAGAGTGGCAGAGCTAGGAAGGAAGCCCTGTCCTTTTGTTTCCCAGTCCAATGGTTCTGTTCCCTATATATCAATGACATATTGAATTTTGATGAACTTTAAACTCTGTTTAAACTCTGTTTTAAACTATTTCTTAAAATGTATTTAAACATATTCTTATAAAAGCAATTCACTTGGAAAATAGTGACACAAATTTAAAGTTACTTAAAATCTCACCTCCTAACAGAACCACTTAGCATTTTGGTGAACAGTATTTAACAGCGTTTACTTCCATTGTTTTCTTTCTATCAATTTGCTTTGTTAATTAGTGGCAATCGCACCACACATTGAAATTTGTAGCTTGCCTTTTCCTGTTAGCATCCCATCTATATTTATTTTGTGTCGCGACCTCATTTTTTTAAAGTAGTTTTCTTTTTTTTTGAATTTTTATTATGCTTCAAGTGAAAATTTACAAATTAAGTCAGTCTATCATACAAAAATTTATATACACTTTGCTATTTTTTTTTTTTGCTATATACTCCTCCCCCACGTGTCTGTCAGTTTCTCATACTATGGGGACTTGTGTGTTGCTGTGATGCTGGAAGCTATGCCACCGGTATTCAGATACCAGCAGGGTCACCCATGGAGGACAGGTTTCAGCTGAGCTTCCAAACTAAGACAGACTAGGAAGAAGGACCTGGAAGTCTACTTCTGAAAAGTATTAGCCAGTGAAAAGCTTATGAATAGCAGCGGAACATTGTCTGATATAGTGCTGGAAGATGAGGCCCCCAAGTTGCAAGGCACTCAGGAGATGACTGGCGAAGAGCTGCCTCCTCAAAGAAGAGTCGACCTCAATGATGTGGATGGAGTAAAGTTTTTGGGACCTTCATCTGCTGATGTGGCATGCCTCAAAATGAGAAGAAACAGCTGCATACATCCATTAATAATCAGAACCTGGAATGTACAAAGTATGAATCTAGGAAAATCAGAAATCGTCAAAAATGAAATGGAATGCATAAACATCAATATCCTAGGCATTAGTGAACTGAAATGGACTGGTATTGGCCATTTTGAATCAGACAATCATATAGTCTACCATGCTGGGAATGCCAACCTGAAGAGGAATGGTGTTACGTTCATCATCAAAAAGAACATTTCAAGATCTATCCTGAAGTACAGTGCTGTCAGTGATAGGATAATATCCATATGCCTACAAGGAAGACCAGTTAATATGACTATTTTTCAGATTTATGCACCAACCACTAGGGCCAAAGATGAAGAAATAGAAGATTTTTATCAGCTGCTGCAGTCTGAAATTGATTGAACATGCAATCAAGATGCATTGATAGTTACTGGTGATTTTAATTCAAAAGCTGGAAACAAAGAAGAAGGATCAGTAGTTGGAAAATACGGCCTTGGTGATAGAAACAATGCTGGAGAGCCAATGATAGAATTTTACAAGACCAACAACTTCCTCATTGCAAATGCCTTCTCCCACCAACATAAACGGTGACTCTACACATGGATCTCACCAGATGGAACACACAGAAATCAAATTGACTACAGCTGTGGAAAGAGATGATGGAAAAGCTCAATCATCAGTCAGAACAAGGCCAGGGGCTGACTGTGGAACAGACCATCAATTGCTCTTATGCAAGTTCAAGCTGAAACCGAAGAAAATCAGAGCAAGTCCACGAGAGCCAAAATATGACCACCTGAATTTAGAGACCATCTGAAGAATACATTTGACGTATTGAACGGTGGTGACCGAAGACTGGATGAGTTGTGGAATGACATCAAGGACATCATCCATGAAGAAAGCAAGAGGTCGTTGAAAAGACAGGAAAGAAAGAAAAGACCAAGATGGATGTCAGGGGAGACTCTGAAACTTGCTCTTGAGCATTGAGCAGCTAAAGCAAAAGGAAGAATTGATGAAGTAAAAGAACTGAACAGAAGATTTCAAAGGGCAGCTTGAGAAGACAAAGTAAAGTATTATAATGACATGTGCAAAGAGCTGGAAATGGTAAACCCAAAGGGAAGAACACACTCGGTGTTTCTCAAACCGAAAGCACTGAAGAAAAAATTCAAGCCTCGAGTTGCAATAGTGAAGGATTCTATGCGGAAAATGTTAAACGACGCAGGAGCATCAAAAGAAGATGGAAGGAATACACAGTCATTATACCAAAAAGAATTAGTCGACGTTCAACCATTTCAAGAGGTAGCATATGATCAGGAACCAATGGTACTGAAGGAAGAAGTCCAAGCTGCTCTGAAGGCATTGGCAAACAACAAGGCTCCAGAAATTGATGGACTATCAATTGAGATATTTCAACGAATGAATGCAGTGCTGGAGGTGCTCACTCGTCTATGCCAAGAACTATGGAGGACAGCTTCCTGGCCAAATGACTGGAAGAGATCCATGTTTATGGCTATTCCCAAGAAAGGTGATCCAACCGAATGTGGAAATTATAGAACAATATCATTAATATCACATGCAAGCAAAATTTTGCTGAAGATCATTCAAAAATGGCTACAGCAGTATATCGACAAGGAACTGCCAGAAATTCAGGCTGGTTTCAGAAGAGGACGTGGAACCAGGGATATCATTGCTGATGTCAGAGGGATCCTGGCTGAAAGCAGAGACTACCAGAAGGATGTTTACCTGTGTTTTGTTGACTATGCGAAGGCATTCGACTGTGTGGATGATAACAAATTATGGATAACGTTGTGAAGAATGGGGATTCCAGAACACTTAATTGTGCTCATGAGGAACCTTTACATAGATCAAGAGGCAGTTGTTCGGATAGAACAAGGGGATACTGATTGGTTTAAGGCCAGGAAAGGTGTGTGCCAGGCTTGTATTCTTTCACCCTACCTATTCAACCTGTATGCTGAGGAAATAATCTGAGAAGCTGGACTGTATGAAGAAGAATGGGGCATCAGGATTGGAGGAAGACTCATTAACAAACTGCATTATGCAGATGACACAACCTTGCTTGCTGAAAGTGAAGAGGACTTGAAGCACTTACTCATGAAGACCAAAGACCACAGTCTTCAGTATGGATTGCACCTCAACATAAAGAAAACAAAAATCCTCACAACTGGACCAATGAGCAACATCATGATAAACGGAGAAAAGATTGAAGTTGTCAAGGATTTCATTTTACTTGGATCCACAATCAACAGCCATGGAAACAGCAGTCAAGAAATCAAAACATGTATTGCGTTGGGTAAATCTGCTGCAAAGGACTTCTTTGATGTGTTGAAGAGCAAAGATGTCACCTTGAAGACTAAGGTGCACCTGACCCAAGCCATGGTATTTTCAATTGCATCATATGCACATGAAATCTGGACAATGAATAAGAAGGCAGAAGAAGAATTGATGCCTTTGAATTGTGGTGTTGGTGAAGAATATTGAATACACCATGGGGTGCCCGAAGAATGGATAAATCTGTCTTAGAAGAAGTATAGGCTGAATGCTCCTTAGAGGCCAGGATGGCGAGACTGCGTCTTACATACTTTGGACATGTTGTCAGGAGGGATCAGTCTCTGGAGAAAGACATCAAGCTTGGCAAAGTACAGGGTCAGTGGAAAAGAGGAAGACCCTCAACGAGGTGGACTGACACAGTGGCTGCAACAATGGGCTGAAGCATAACAACGATTGTAAGGATGGCGCAGGACCAGGCAGCATTTTGTTCTGTTGTGCATAGGGTTGGTATGAGTCGGAACGGACTCGACGGCACTTAACGAGAACAACAAAAACAAATATACTCCTAATTGCTCTCTCCCTAATGAGACAGCCCGCTCCTTCCCTCTACTCTCTCTTTTTGTGCCCATTTCGCCAGCTCGTGACCCCGTCTGCCATCTCATCTCCCCTCCAGATAGCAGATGCCAACATAGTCTCAAGTGTCTACTTAATCCAAGAAGCTCATTCTTCACCAGCATCTTTTTCTGTCCCATTGTCCAGTCCAATCCCTGTCTGAGGAGTTGGCTTTGGGAATGGTTCCTGTCTTGCGCTAACAGAAGGTCTGGAGACCATGACCACCGGGGTCCTTCTAGTCTCAGTCAGACCATTAAGTCTGGTCTTTTTACGAGAATTTGGCATCTGCATCCCACTGCTCTCCTGCTTCCTCAGGGGTTCTCTGTTGTGTTCCCTGTCAGGGCAGTCATGGGTTGTAGCCGGGCACCATCTAGTTCTTCTGGTCTCAGGCTAATGTAGTGTCTGCTTTATGTGGCCCTTTCTGTCTCTTGGGCTCATAATTACCTTGTGTCCTTGGTGTTCTTCATTTTCCTTTGCTCCAGGTTGGTTGAGACCAATTGATGCATCTTAGATGGCCACTTGCTAGCATTGAAGAACCCAGACGCCACTCTCCAAAGTGGGATACAGAATGTCGCCACCACATTTTTGCATGTTTTGTTTGTTTGTTTGTTTTAGATTGACCAAACTGTTATGACAAAAATGAACGAGTTCTATAAAAACAGAAGGAATTACTACTACCACGACACTGTGGGTGATCTGCTGAGGTTCATCCGGAATCTGGGAGAACATATTAATGAAGAAAAGAATAAAGAGTAAGCATTGTTTTCGTTCCTGTAATTCAAGAACAATTTGAAAAATCCAATTCTAAATTTAGATCCACTGTTTGATGGAAATTCGGAAACTTAATTTGATGAGAGCAGTTAGTCCCTTCTCTTCGGGCAAAGGACTGTCACGGGGCCACACAGTTAGTGATGGATATGCGAAATAGGCTATCATCTTCCTTGTCAGCTTTTGCTGTACCCCCTTGAACAGCAGGTTAGTGACTTCCTTGTGTGAGGAAACACAAGGGAACTGGGCAGGTGAGTGAGGTGAACGTGAAATAACAAAAGTCTAAAACTAGCCCCGTGTTAGTAAAAGTCAACTTTGCTACCAAGAACATTACCTACAAATTTCCCACCGGGGGGAGGGGGTGGGGGGAGAAAAAAAAAAAGGAACCCTTTTCAGTTTCCAGAGCTGTTTTCTTTTCCAGGGCTGTTTTGAAATCGTAGATAAAGGATTGCGAAATTATATTTTCTCCATTTATGCATGATAAAGCTGAGGTTCAGAGAGATTAAGTCTCCAAAGATTGCACCATTTGTTGAGGTGTCAGGATCTGCATCTTGCTCTGTCAGATTCCAAAGTCCTTGTTTATCCTGCTGTAGAAATCAAGGGAGCAGGGAGGTCCCCGGGGCCAGATGCTGTGAGGGAGGAAGAAGGATTGGGGACAAGCATGCCAAACCATTTGTTTCATTTCAGCATGAAGTTGAAAATTGGAGATCCTTCCTGGTATTTTCAGAAGACGTTTCCAGATCTGGTGGTCTATGTCTACACGAAGCTACAGGACACAGAATACAATAAGCATTTCCCCAAAACCCAGGATCCTCATAAGCCTCAGTGTGATGGAAGTAGTGATGGTGGACAAGCTAGGGGCCCTGAGTGCTGACTGAGCCTTCCCTGAGTTCATGGACAAGGCACTTATCAGCTATGTAATCCTTGGCAAGCCCCAATTCTCTGGGCCTCTGCTCTGTAACCAGGTTGGTGCTTGTGAGGCATGGGTTGCATAGCTCATTGTTAGTTCCTGGCACAGTGACACCTGGCATTCTACACGTGTTCATAACCAAAACAGTTTATACCCAAACCTCCCTAGCTAGCTTCAGCAGGTAAAGCTTAAGAGTGAACCACCCAGGCCCTTTGTGTTGTAGGTTTCATGTAAATTATCTCCTGTAATCCTCCCAGCCTCCCTGCAAAATAGGGTTTTGTGTCCCCCTTTAAGAACCAAGGAAACAGAGAGTTTAAGATACTTGACCAAGATCATATAATGTTTATAGAGCAGTGGATAAATGGTTGTGGTACTATTGCTGTGGTGTGCCCATGAGCTAAAATACCAGTCCTGAACTCTTCTGGGTGAGACCCAAAAGGAATATGTCAAAGGAGCTCCAGAGAGCTCATTCATTCACTCACTATTTATTGAGCGCCTATTCCAATGATCTGAACACTAATTGTATGGATTCCAGTCCTTCTAGAACCACCTGCACTGATTTTCCATGACCTTAAGGTAGTAGTTTCAACTGGGGGGAATTTTGCCCCCCAGGGCCATTGACGATGTCTGGAGACATGTTTGGTTGTTACAACTGGGGCAGGGATGCTACTGGAACCTTGTGAGTAGAGGTTGGGATGCTGTTAAACAGTATATGATGCACACAACAGCTCCCTGTGACAAAGAATTATCTGGCCCAAAATGTCAGTAGAACTGAGGTCGAGAAACTCTGCCTTAAAGGGGCGGGAAGCTTTTGACCTGGCTGGTGCCTAGGACCATAGCGTGTGTGGACCACTCCCAGAACGATTGGCGTTTGATTTGCTGTTGGATTTGTACTGAAACAGTTCCAGTGTTACCCCCTCAGGAAGTCTTCCGACCACCCTCACAGCCCCATCACAGTCTGAGTAGTCCTCCTAGGCTCCCTGGCACCCAGAGCCACAGAAAAGCCTGCATCTCTCCACCTTGTGGTTTTGTTGTCCCCACTGGAGTCTAAGCTCCTTAGGGTCAATGAGTACCTTTTTTTTGAATTTGTACCTTAACCACCTAGTGAAGTGTCTGTCACATGACAATACTTAATAATGTTCATTGAATGATGAATGAGTCATCTTTGTACAGAAATCATAATATGCCTTACATTTTTATGGTGCTCTGTATTTCATAAGGAAACCCTAGTGGCGTAGTGGTTAAGATCCAAAAAGGTCTGCAGCTCGAATCCACCGGGTACTCCTTGGAAACCCTATGGGGCAGTTCTACTCTGTCCTATAGGGCCGCTATCAGTTGGAATGGACTCGATGGCAACAGGTTTTTTTTTTTATTTATAGACTAAATTGGCATTTTTTAAAAATTAATTTTTATTGTGCTTTGAGTGAAAGTTTACAAATCAGGTCAGTCTCTCATACAAAAATTTACATAAACCTTGCCATACACTCCTAATTGCTCTCCCTCCAATGAGACAGCACAGTTCTTCCCTCCACTCTCTCTCCTCGTGTCCATTCGGGTAGCTTCTGGCCCCCTCTGGCCTCTCATCCCCCCTCCAGACAGAAGATGCCGACATAGTCTCATGAGTCCACTTGATCTGAGACGCACATTCTTTGCCAGTGTCATTTTCCATCTGCTGTTCCAGTCTAATCCCCGTCTGAAGAGTTAGCTTTGGGAATGGTTCCTGTCTTGGGCTAACAGAAAGTCTGGGGACCATGGCCTCTGAGGTCCCTCCAGTCCCAGTCTGACCGTTAAGCCTGGTCTTTTTATGAGAATTTGGGGTCTGCATCCCACTGCTCTCCTGCTCCCTCAGGGTTTGTGTGTTGAGTTCCCTGTCAGGGCAGTCATCGCTTGTGGCCGGGCACCGTCCAGTTCTTCTGGTCTCAGGCTGATGTAGTCTCAGGTTTATGTGGTCCTTTCTGTCTCTTAAGCTCATAATTACCTTGTGTCTTTGGTGTTCTTCATTCTTCCTTGCTCCAGGTGGGTTGAGACCAATTGATGCATCTTAGATGGCCACTTGCTAGCAGTTCAGACCCCAGATGTAAATCAGCATATTTTATCTCTTTTAGTTTTTGGAAGAATCCTGTAAGGTAAATGTTGTTATCCTCATTAAGGTTAAAAATATGTTGATTTACTCTGTGACCTATAGCTAGGAAGTGCCATTGTCTTGATTTGAACCAATTTTCTGGCACTAAGTCTGATATTTTTTCCACTTGTCTTCATGGTAGTACTGAAGATAGAGCTTTGTAATAGAGAACCTAGGAATACACTATATCTTAGGTTCTTTCTGAAAAGGAAGTGGTCCATTAATGGATAAATGGGTGTCACTGAATGAAGATAAGAAGTTCTGGAAGAAACAAACTTAGGGCTTTTCTCAAAGATTTTATGAGCTGCAAGATTGCTTTAGGCTTTAAAACAAAGCTTTGGTTTCCTGATTTGTACTGAGTACCTGGTATGTAATCAAAATGCCCATTTGTGAAGTTTATTCAATAAAACTCTGAATCACCTTATTAAGCCTGATTTTTCTCTGAGTGAAATTTCCACTTTGGAGAGTAGTGGTATCTTGGAGAAGTTTTAAGAAAGGGCAACCTGCTCTTTAATAATGGGAAATGGAGCAGATTTTCAGAACCACAATTATTCCTGAACAATGTGGCCCCTGGGTGTCCTTGCAGAGAGAGAAGGAAGGAACTGATGATTTTACCCTCTGCTTTAATTCTCTAAGGGTCTCTTGTCACACACTAGATATTTCTTACTCAGTTATCATTACCACAAACATAGTTACACAGACAAGAGCGGAGGTTGGTAAACAAGCAACCAGTGAGATGACGATGGTAAAAAGAAATAAAGGCCATCTGACCACTAATGATTTGTTAACTTTGACATACTGTTACTTCATTGAATAGATTTTGCTTGTAAAACAAATAATAAAGTAATAAAGTAACCACCTATGGAGAATCTACAGTGTCCCAGTGACTAATGCTTATACATATGACATCTACCAATATCCATGATAATTTTATAAAAGGCTACTAAAGCTAGAAAGGATTTGTAAGTCACCCAAGTTCATACAGGTAGTAAGCGGAAGAGCCAAGATGTAAACCCAGGTCTGTGAGTCCATAGGGTGTGGGGTCCTTCTGAAGTGACACAGACGACAAGCTCAGGCAGGCTGGACTGATCACTGTGTGATCAGTCCTTCATCGGTTTTTCTCCAGTGCAACCTAGGAGGTCAAGGTTACTGATGACCTTCATAGTGCCAAATCCAATGGTTACTTCTCTGTCTTAGTCAACCTCACTGCAGTATTTGGTTCAGCTGACTACTCTCTTGCTGTTGAAATACTGTCTTCTTTGGTTTCCTCAACAACATGCTCACCTGGTTTTCATCTTCACTAGTTGCTCCACCTCAATGTTTTTTGCTGATTTTTTCTGTGTTGGAGCGCTAGCATAGCGGTTAAGAGATTGGCTGCTTAATCATAAAGGTTGGCAGTTCAGATCCACAAGATGCTCCTTGTAAAGCATAGGGGGACAGTTCTACACTGTCCTATAGGGTCACTATGAGGGAACTGTTTGTTGTTTTTTTTTTTTGATTCTGTGCTCAACCTCTTCACATGGAGTGCCCACCAGTGGCGAGTCTAGGGTATTGCAGCAGCCCTAGGCACGTGGCGCCACCGAGCTGTTTCTATTAACCCAGAAAGGCTCTATGTCCTACCTCAAGCACGGTAATGTGTTAGTCAAAAGATTAACGAGCGCGACTTGTATTTTTGAGCTGATATTACGGTAAAGTTATCTAAAAGAGGGGTGCCCGATGTTTGGACAGGGGCGCAATTTCAGTGTTTGCCACAGACGCCATTTTCCACAAATACACCGCCTGCCAAACCGGTTTAATAGAAACTGCTCAGTGGTGCCGTGTGCCCGGGGCTGGTACAATACCTGCCATACTCTAGTTCAGCATCTGTTGTGCCCTAGACTTAATCTTTAAGCAATTCTCTTTTTTCCTTTTCTCCCTAGATAATCTCTTTGAATAGTATGAGAAGTATTATCATAAATAGGAAGATGGTATCCAGGTTTTGAAATTTAGCTTCTTCCTCTTGATGTTACAGTCACCCACCTATTTGCCTCTAAACTGTTTTGTTTGGTTCTTTTTTTTTTCTTCTGCTACCTGCATCCAATCTATTAGCAAGTCCAGTTGATTCTATCACAAAAATAGATACCAAATCTGTTAACAACCCTTTATCTTCACAGCTTGGTTCAAGCCACCATCATTTCTCATTTGGTTTGAAACAAAAGCCTTACAGTTGATCTTCCTGCTTCCATATTTGTCCCCTATAATACATTCTCCACAAAGAGATCTTTAAAAAATGCAAATCAGATTAGGTCACTTCCCTGCTTAAAATCTTCCAATGGCTTTCCATTACAGAACCTAATAACCAATATATATATAAAACTTTGACAACTTAACAACAAAAAAAAAACCCAATCATAAAATGGGCAAAGGACTGGAATAGAGATTTCATTGAAGAGGACATTCAAATGGTCACCAAACACATGAAAAGATACTTAGCATCGTTAGCCATCAGAGAGATGCAAATCAAAACCACAATTAGATAACATTTCAGTTCCACTAGGATGGCTAAGATAAGCAGACAAACAAAAAAACCCAGAAAACAACAAAACAACAAACATTGGGGAAATTGAAACTCCTGCTCATTGCTGGTGGGAATGCAAAATGTCATAGCCATCATGGAAAACAGTGTGACAGTTCAAAAATAAAACTACCATAACCAAAAACCAAAAACCAAACCCAGTGCCGTCGCGTCAATTCCAACTCATAGTGACCCTATAGGACAGAGTAGAACTGCCCCATAGAGTTTCCAAAGAATGCCTGGTGGATTCGAACTGCCGACCCTTTTGTTAGCAGCCGTAGCGCTTAACCAGTACGCCACCAGGGTTTCCAGAACTACCATATTACCCAGAAATTCCACTGCTAGGTGTATATCCAAAAGCTTTGAAAGGAGAGGGTCAGAGACTTGTACACTAATGTTCACTGCAACACTATTCAAAATAGCCAATGTGCGCAAACAACTTAAATGTCCATCAACAGTTGAATGAATAAACAAAATGTGGTACATATGTGCAGTGGAATACTACTCAGCTAGTAGGAGAAATGAAACCTGGATACACGCAACGATATGGATGGAGTGGAAAACATTATGCTAAATGAAATAAATCAGTCACAAAAGGACAAATATGGTATGACCTTACTTATATAAAGAGACAGGAAAAGACAAATGTGCAGAGAACAAAGTTTATTAGTGGTTATCGGGGGGAGGGAAGGAAGGGGACGGGGGACTTAACGGTAATGGAAATATCATGGTGATTAAGGGTAGGGTTGTACAACCAATTATTGTAATTGCTGTCAATAAGTTGTACACCTGTAAAAAGTTGAGTTGGCAAAAGTTTTGTGATATATTTCCAACAACAATGACAGAAAAAAAAAAAAGAAAGAAAGAAAGAGTAGCTGCTGAGGCTGATTGTGTAAAACCAAACACCTCACAGGATTTGATTCCTTGGTTTGGAGGTTTAGAGTCATGATTTCATGGAAAATCCCAGTTAATTGGCCTAATAACCTTTTTAGTACCTCTATTCTACATCCTAGTTTGATGTGTAGTGCCTGGGATCTTAAAAAGCTTGCAAGCAGCCACCCAAGGCAGAGCAATTGGTCTCTATTTGCCTGGAACAATAGAGGAAGAAGGAGAGTCAGGAATAGGAGGAGAATATAGACTGTGTGGCTAATTGCCTCCATGAACAACTGCCTCCTTTGCTATGAGACCAGAAGAACTGGATGGAACCTGGCTATCATTACTGAACATTTTGATCAAAGATCCCATAGATGAATCCTGATCAAAAGGGGGAAAATGCAGAACAGAATTTAAAATTCTCATGGACTCCAGACTTCCTGAAGCCATGAAGATTGGATGAACCCCTGAAACTATAGCCCTGAGATAATCTTTAAACCTTAAACCAAAATTATGCCTTGAAGTCTTCTTAAAACCAAACACTAGTTTAGCTTAACTAGTAAAAACAAGTCTTCCTTGAATATTATGCTCTTTTAAGAACTATCTATATAGGATCAAATTGATAACAGCAATTCTAAAGATTAGGTAGGAACCTTAGAGGGCCGTGAATTTATGTTAATGAGGAAAGAACAACTCAGAAAAGGCGGGTGAGACTGGTTACACAACTCAAAGAATGTAATCAGTGTCACTAAATGGTACGTATAAAAGCTGTTGACCTGGTGTATGTTTTGCTGTATATTCTAAGCAACAACAAAATAAATAAAATTATTTTTAAAAAATGAGCATCTTGAGGGCCAGCATTTTTTTCTTGTTCAACGTGTTTAGCACAGAATAGAACAACAAAAATCAAACCCGTTGCTATCAAGTAGATTCCGACTCATGGTGACCCCACGTGTTACAGGGTAAAACTGTTCCATAGGGTTTTCTTGGCTATAGTCTTTACAGAAGTAAATTGCCAGACCTTTCTTCTGCAGCACAGCTGGTGGGTTTGAACTGCCAACATTTAGGTTAGCAGTCTAGTGCAAACCATCTGAACCTCCCCAGGACTTACGGCACAGAATGAGTGCTCGATACAATCTATTGTATTTAGTTGAGTTGATTTCACCTTCCTAGGGGCTCTGACATATTAATATGGATTTCTCAATGAATGAAGAGGCTTTCATATCCAAAGAAAAGAATATTTGGGTGTTGGAACTCCATACATCATGGCAGGAGGTAGAGAGGCTATTTGGAGGCTTCCTGGTATCCTTCACATTATTTCAAGCAGGCATCTGTCCATAAAAGAAGCACTTCCTGGCCCCTTAACTCCGCTGATCTGTGGGGCATCCGAGAAACCTATTGCCAGGCTTGCGGACTCCCAGTCTGTAATTCCTCCTACCAGTCCAGCTACCTCTTTTCAGTTTCCAGATGAAATTTCTTTCTCCTGGTGCCATCTCGCACTTGCTTGAGGCAACATGTCTGTCTTGTGTATTATATTCAGCAGTGGACGGCACTGAAAGCATTCCCCTTGAGAACAGGGACCAGATAAGGATGCCCTTTGTGGCAACTGCGGTAAATTCTACAACACATACAATCCTGCAAAAACAGTAATAACAATCGATAATTTGGGAATAGATATGTGGGCTACTATGTATGCTAAATATGTGAGAGGCTTGTGCAGGAGTACACTCGTGTACATATAGAGGCATTGTTGTGGATACTTCTATATATTTGTAAATGCTGCAGGTACTCATATATATATACATATATAATAGAGATGTAGGGGGGATATGTAGAAAATACTGGACATGAAGGCTAAGAACCATAGTCTCAGGGGACATCTATTGGCAAAACACACTTCATAAAGATAATATTCTACATCCTAGCCTAGTGAGTGGTGTCTGGGGACTTAAAAGCTTGTGAGCAGCCATCTAAAAAGCAACTATTGCTCTCTTCCTGCCAGAAACAAAGGAGAACCAAAAAAACTGAAGACCCAATGAAGCAATTATGCTATTTGGTTCAAAGGACTAATAGCCTACACGAACCACAGCCTCCTCTAATCTGAGACCAGAAGAACTAGAAGGTGCCTGGCTACCACTACTGACCACTCTGACCGGGATCACAATAGAAGGTCCTGAGTAGAATGGGTAAAAATCATTAGAACAAAATAACGACAACAAAAAAAAGGCTAGACTTACTGGTCTGAAAGAGACTGGAGGAGCCCCTGAGACTATTGCCTTATGACAACCTTCTAACTTGAAACTATAGACACTCCTGGAGGCCACCTTTTCACCAAATAATAGACAGGGCTATAAAATCAACAATAACATCCCTGAAGAATGTGGTCCTTAGAACAATCGACTATATGAGACCAAAAGGGCAACATTTGCCCCAAACCAAAGATGAGAAGACAGTGAGGAACAGGGAATCTGGACTAATAGAAATGGAGAACCCAGGGTGGAATGGGGCGGAGGGAGGGGGTGGAGTGCTGACAATTTGCGGGATCGCAAAACCAAGATCTTGGAACAATTTGTATAAGAATCATTGATTGTCAAATTAATTGGCTATGTAAACTTTCACCTAATTCAAACAAAATGTTAAAAAAAAAAAAAAGAAAACCCTATGGAGCGCAGTTCTACTCTGACACACGTGGGGTCACCTTAAGTCCAAATTGACTCAATGGCAACCTTTTTTTTTTCACTTTTGCTAACGTCTCTTTGGCCAGAACTTAGGTCCATGACTTTACCTGGCTGCAAAGGAGATTGGGAAATGATGTCTCTACTTGGATAACCAGGGCCCAGTTAAAACTTAGGGGGTTCTACTAAAAACAAGAAGGGGGAATGGATCTTGAGGGACAATGGCTGCCAATCTGGTGTTTTCATGATGCACTGTAATGAAAAGAGGGAACAGGAGTCAGAGAGAGAAGTGACAAGAATAGGAAGAACGAGAAGATGGAGTATGGGGAGAGAAGGAAGGGTGAGAGAGAGGAGAGGGAAATACAACAGAGGGAATGCAGAGGAAATAGAGCGCACGAGGAAAAGAAAGTTGGTGAAGTATGAAAACAAGGAAAGAGGAGAAAAGATTAAGGAAAGATAGAGGAGAGAGGAAAAGGGGAATGAGAACTGTGGCAAAAAAAAAAAAAAGATTAAAATAACAGGAAAGAGGAGAGGTAGCAAAGGCATTGTAAAAGGGACAATTTGCCTTAAAGGCGCTGGTGAGTTACTCATGTTTGCATGTAACTAGGTGGTGTTATGGATTGAATTGTGTCCTCCCAAAACTATGTGCTGAATTCCTGACCCCTGTACCTGTGGATGTGATCCTGTTTGGAAATTTTTTTTTTTCTTTCGTTAACTTAATCAGGTCATACTAAAGTATGGTGGGTCCCACACCTGAGGTCAGCCCCATTCTAACACAGCAATTCTGCTTTTGATCAGGAATAGGATCCCCTAGTGCCTCAGGGTTTACAGCGTTGATTAGGGCTGCTCTAGTCCTCTCTTATCTCCTGGGCAGAGACGTTTTGGGCCAATACCTTTCCTTTGTTTCTCCTCCTCTAAGCCCTATTTGCTGGCAGCTTCTTTACCTGCCTATTAGGACCCACCTGGGCGGGGGCGGGGGCGGAGTGATGAATCTGAAATGATATCAGGACAATCTCATTTGTTCAGGTACTTCCAAGGCTGGTCCAAATAGAAAGATTCATTTTATGAAAATCCTGGCTAAAAATGAACATGACGTGGCGTCAGATTGTCTGAGGGACATGACTTTTATGAGATTCAGGACCTTGCCAAAAACTTCATCTTCCCTCCACGAGAATCCAAGACATGGCTGTTTGACACGCTTTATCACCCTGTCTTCTGGACCTGTGAAAAATAAGTAAATACAAAAGTATTAGGAAGGGGTTTGGGTTAATATATAAAGGAGATAATAATTCCACAGGGGGTGTGTGGCATCGTGACCCTGCCAACTTCAAGACGGCTACAATCTAGGCACTTTGGTGTTGGGTGTTTGAATATATAAGTATTCACTAGCCTATGGTATTTTATGGTATTATTTTTCTTAACACCGTACCTCTGCCCATTTCTGCCCTGAGTTGGAAGTCACTTTCACCCCCTGCTCTACCCATACCTTCATCCCCACCATGGCTGCACTGGGCAAGCTGGTGACCTTGAAAAAGGCTTCCTTCCTCACCCCTAGGATCCCAGACCAGGCCTTCTTGGCTGAGTGACATTTCCTTGAGACCCTTTGGAGCAACATGGAAGACTTGTTGTTTTGTGCCATAGAGTCGATTTCAACTCATAGTGAACCTATGTACAACAGAATGAAACTTCGACCGATCCTGTGCCATGCTCACAATCCTTGTTATGCTTGAGCCCATTGTTGCAGCCACTGTGTCAATCCATCTCATTTAGGGTCTTCCTCTTTTTTGCTGACACTCTACTGTACCAAGCATGATGTCTTTCTTCAGGGAACTGATCTCTTCTGATAACATGTCCAAAGTACGTGAGATGTAGTCTCACCATCCTTGCTTCTAAAGAGCATTCTGGCTGTACTTCCGAGACAGATTTGTTCATTCTTTTGGCAGTCCATGGTATATTCAATATTCTTTGCCAACACCACAATTCAAAGGCATCAATTCTTCTTTCATCTTCTTTATTCATCGTCTAGCTTTTGCATGCATATTGTTACCGCAAATTGTGGGTTCGAGCCGCCTGCCGCAAAGCCAATACTGAGACAGGAGGAGGTAAGCAGTAAGAAGGCTTTATTGAATACTGGTGTTCAAGAGACAGAGGGTGTTAAATTTCTCCCAAATTCTGTCTGCCCTAAAGGGTTGATGGGAGGGTTTTATATGGAAAAAATCACAGTTACCTGATGTTTTGAGCACATAGTCCACAGATGGTCTTATACATCACAAAACAACTACAAAAACTCTTTATTAAACTAAAGATAAACATGTCAGGCACCTGGACTCTAATCAGTATATTTATAACAGGTTGAAAAACTCTCATAAGAATCTCTCAGCTAGTGGGGCTGTTTTGCCAAGTCCGTCATGGCTGAGATAGAGAGCAAGAAGGTAAACCTTCTTGTCGGTTTGCAGGCTGAAGGCCGTTTCTCAAGACAACAAAGAAAGGAGACATCAAAGCCACAGGAGCTGAGATAGCTCCGCACCCCTTCAGAGGAGACCGGTGCACTTGGTGCAATTAAAAAATATTTAGAAATTACTTAGAGCATTATTATGGCGTTAGCCACGTTAAGCTCTCAATCGCCTATTTCGAATAAGGGAAAATATGTTGTATGGTATTATGGTGTTCGTTATGTTTAAGAGTGGAACAGGCTGCTCAGCTATATTTTGAACAGAGCCCGCACCATTTTCCAAGGACTAGAGATTAATCACAGCTTATACAGCTATGTTAAAACAAATGAGAAAATATATTCTCCCTAATATTAAAACACTAAAGAAAAAACATTTTCACTACTTCAATGAGGCTATTGAAGACATCATGGCTTGGGTCTGGTGTGCCTTAGTCTTTAAGGTGACTTCTTTGCTTTTTCAACACTTTAAAGAAGTCTTTTGCAGCAGATTTGCCCAGCACAATGCGTCTTTTGATTTCTTTACTGCTGCTTCCATGGGTGCTGCTTGCAGATCCAAGTAAAATGAAATCCTTGACAACTTCGATCTTTTCTCTGTTTATCATGATGTGGCTTATTGGTCCATTTGTGAGGATTTCTGTTTTCTTTATGTTGAGGTGTAATCCATACTGAAGGCACAGTCTTTGATCATTTTCAGTAAGCGCTTCAAGTCCTTGGCACTCTCAGCAAGCAAGGTTGTGTCATCTGCATAACGACGAGTCTTCCTTCAAACCTAATGCCCCCTTCTTCTTCATATAGTCCAGCTTCTTGGATTATTTGCTCAGCATACAGATTAAATTAAAAAAAAAAAAAAAATTTTTTTTTTTTTTTTTTTAAATAGGTGTGGTGAAAGTATACAACCCTGACACGCACCTTGTTCTGTTTGAACAACTGCCCTTTGATTTTGCACAGGTTCCTCATGAGCACAATTAAGTGTTCTGGAATTCCCATTCTTCACAATTGAGAGATATCATTGCTGATGTCAGATGGACCCTGGCTGAAAGCAGAGAATACCACAGAGATGTTAGTTGTGTTTTATTGACTATGCAAAGGCATTCAACTGTGTGGATAATTTTGCAAAGAATGGGAATTCCCGAACACTTAACTATGCTCATGAGGAACCTGTACATGGAAGACTGGTAGGTGGGAAATACTTAAAGATCCCCTTCTCTGCCCAAAGCACTGGTATTATATGCTGGTATATTTTACATGCCAGCATCCAAGATGGCGAAGAGTACAAGAGGCAGAGTTTATTCTCCACTTATCTTGAACTCTGTCCTTAACTTGTTTTCCCACTCTGGCGACTCAAGATAAGGAAATGAGTCATGGTGATCCATAGTGAAATTCCACTAACCCCAAGGTAAGAATAACACCCATCCCAGCCTTTTTCCAAGTTAGATGTTGTAATGCGCATTAACTCACAACAGCACAGATCCTGACAAATTCAGTGACTTGACCAATGTCACACAGACAGTGGGAGAGAAGGCCATGTCCAGGGTTTTTGCTGCATTTTGGCTTAGATTTCTACATAGTCTTGGATGGGTAAGCAAATGTAAAATCAAGACTCAAAGGGTGTTACTGTTACTTTTTTTTTCCTTTTAGTTTGGATAAATGAGGTGGAGTTGAAAATGACCAGAATAAAAGTGACCCTGAACTTTAAGACATAAACAAATTTCATAAGAGTAATCAAATTTGTCACAAGAAGATTAATAGTAGTATCTTGTGAGAAACCTAATTTGCCTTATAATTCATACTATTAGATAAATAATATCATGAGAGTGTCAGAAATAAAAAACACCATACTTCTGTTACTATAATACATAATTTAATTGTCTGTATTCCGTCTCAAGGAGTGCTGGTGGCACAGTGGTTAAGTGCTATGCTGCTAACTAAAAGGTCAATGGGTTGGGGTATTTTTGGTTATATTTCATCATAGACTTTGTTTATATGCATAGAAGAGTTTTACATAATTGACACTTAAATGTATTTTACCATTTGGATGCTGTTTCTTAAGATGATATTACAAAAATATCACATTGATTTATAGTAATTATTTTAAAATGACTATGTATATATAGGGTTGCTACCAGTGAGAATTGACTCGATAGCAATGAGTTTGGTTTTTTTGAATGTTTGCATAGTGAAACCCTGGTGGCATAGTGGTTAAGAGCTACAGCTGTTAACCAAAAGGTCAGCAGTTTGAATCCATCAGACGCTCCTTGGAATCCCTCCAGAGAAGTTCTACTCTGTCCTACAGGGTGGCTATGAGTCAGAATCAACTCAACAGCAACAGGTAATGGGTATATATGTATGATGCTCTACTAAGTTAAGATACCAAAGATTGTTTAAACATTTTCTTTTGGTTTATGTTTAGGTACCTGCACTTGTCATTAATATAAGCAAAATTACCAAGCAGCTACTTCATCCTTTTAAAAAGAAAAAAATAGTTTGCACTTAAAATATGTGAAATGTATGTGTGTATGTTTAGTTTAATTCATTGTAGGAAAGTCAATTTTAGAAGAGAAGAAAATAAACACCAATTTGTAACTCCAACACTTGGAATAATCACTGTCAAATTTCTGGTATTTTAAAAATGCATATACATTATATTATTATCTTAATAATAATTGGAACTTGTATCTATATATAATATTAATAATCATTTGGATCCTAACATACATGCTGCTTCTGCATCTGCTACCATAGTGACTATTTTCTTATGTTATTAAATATTTTTCCGTAAAATGTGCCATGGTTTATTCAACTACATATCTCTCGTTAGATATTTAGTGCTTTTATTCCTTTAATTAATAACAATAAAATTGGAGTGGAGCCTCTTGGCACAAAGTGAAAAATTAAGTAAAATATATACAAATGTCAATCCTGGAACCCTGAGCATCAAATGAAAAGATAAAGAGCTAGACCAAACACTGAATGGGAGAAGAAACTGACGGAAAACAGAGAACAAAGAGAGATACGAAGTGGAGGTTGCCTGCCAACTAACATGGCACAGCATTGCCATCTTGGAACACAGCCAGAAAGGAACCTGGACAGGGAGTAGGGAAAGCAACTTTGTTGGATTCCCAAAAGAGGTAGAGCACCCAGTAACCAGAGAAATACACTTTCCCACCCCTCACCCTTCTGCCCCTTACACCACCTCCACCCATTCTTGACAGGCCACACTGTACCACTTGGCTGGAGAACCACTGGACTGTTGCCACCTCAAGTTTGTCCTGCCCCCACAGACCGGTTCCCGTCACACTTTTTTCCCCCCTTTCTTTCTCCCTCCCACCTAGCGCTGTATGCCACCTTCACCCTTTCCCAATGGGTCGTGCTGTGCCACTTGGGCAGACAGCAACCAGTCCACTGCTACCCCAGGTTCATCCCACCCCCACCTGCCAACCCCTGACATTTTTTTTCTTCTCTTTGTTTTATTTCCCCCTCCCATCTCATTCCATAAGCCACATCCCTTTCTTCCCATCAGCCCTTGGATCTTTCCCACCCTCTCTTGCTGACCCCACCATGTAGTTGGTCTTTAAAATTTATTTTAATTTTATTTATTTATCTATTTTTAACTCCTATTTTTCTATTTTTGTTTTTTTCTACCTTTCTTTCTTTTCTTTTTCCCTCCAACTTAGCCCTGTACACCACATCCTCTCCTTCCCACTGGACCCCACTGTACCACCACAGGTAGAGAGCCACTAGTGCACTGGCCCACCACTGCCCCTGGTCCAACCCACTCTCACCCATAGCCCCTACCATGCTGCCAAGTTTTTTTTTTTTTCCTTTCATTTCTTTCTCCCTCCCACTTAGCCCTCCCTTCCCATCAAACCTGGGTCAGCCCTGCCCCAACTAGCGGACTCCCAACTAGCAGGCCCCCAGCATGCTACCATTCTTTTCTCTTTCTTATCTTTTCTTTCTCTCCCCTACCTAGCCACATATGCCATCCCCTTTCCTGCTGACCCCCATGTGCTGGTGTGACTAGAGTATGCGTGGCACTCAGGCCCTGCACTATGTGTTTAATTTTAGTTCTGCATCTCCCTCCACTCCCGCCACTCGATCAGCTGCTTAACGATGGGAAGGGAGCCCATACCACTCCATATCTAACATCCTTGCCTATCTAGTGAGGAGCGTGAACACTTCTATACCACTGGACCAACATCAGGAGGCAGACAGGTCCTGCCCAGTACACCCTCAGCCACCTCACCAAACCGGCGTACAGCAAAGCAGGCTTGCTCTGCCTGCTGCTGCCTTGCCCCCCTGGACAAGGTAGTGAGTGCTATCATGGCTGCAGATGAGCAAGCAGCAAAGCACACCTGACCCACCTACCCTGACATATCAAAACAAAACAAACAAACAAGCAGGATGAAACAAATGACCCAACATTCAATAAATAAAGAAAAATATTACCGTAATGTCTGAGAGACAGCAGACAATATAAAAACATATAAAAAAGCAGGACAAGATGGCTCCAGCAAGTAACCAAAATAAAGAATCAGACAACCTTCTGGTAGAAGAAAAGGCAATGGAACTACCTGATGTGGAATTCAAAAGACTAATCCTTAGGGCTCTCCAAGAGATTAGGAAAGAGATTAAGGAAAACACAGACAAAACCAATGAAAAGATAGCCAAAATTAAGGAAAAAATAGACAAAGCAATAGAAGAAGTCAGAAAAATAATACAAGAACAAAACATCAAAATAAAACAATTAGAAATTATACAAAAGCAGCAACTAGAAGTCCAAAAGTTAAACAACAAAATTTTAGAAACACACAACTCAACAGAAGATCTTAGGAGAAAATTTGAAACAATGGAAGACAGAATCACTAAGAGTAAAGACAAATCCATGGATGCCACTTTGCTTGAGGAAAAATCATAGAAAAGGATGAAGACAAATGGAAAAAATCTCAGAATTATCTGAAACACAATCAAGAGAAGAAATTTGCATGTGATCGGAGTTACAGAGCAGGGAGAGAAAATGGAAAATACAGGGAAGATTGTTGAAGATTTGCTGGCAGAAAACTTCCCAAATATCATGAAAGATGAAAAGTTGACCATCCAAGAAGCTCAACAAACCCCATGCAGGGTAGAACCCAAAAGAAAGTCACCAAGACATATAATCACGCTTGTCAAAACCAAAGACAAAGAAAGAATCCTGAGAACAGCTAAAGACTAAACAATAACACTAAACTCTGATTACTTGGTGGAAGCTATGCAGGCAAGAAGGCAATGGGATGACATATATAAAACCTTGAAAGAAAAAAGAAAAAAAAAAAACCCTGCCAACCAAGAATAATATGTCCTGGAAAACTCTCTCTCAAATACAATGGTGAAATTAGGATATTTCTACATAAACAATTAAGGAAAATTTGTAAAAACCAGACCACATTTACAAGTAATAATAAAGGAGGTCCTTATAAATAATAAAGGAGGTCTCTCTGTTAGAGAACCAACAACATCGGACAACAACTGGAGTCTAGGACATAGGACAGCATTAGCCAGATGCCAAACTAGGTAAAGAGCTCTCGATAGTAAAACAAAGCTAAAAGACTTGAAACAGGGAAACAGAGAGGTCAATTTGTAAGCAACAACAAAATCAAAACAGTAAAAGGGGGAATAAATGGTGTAGGTATAGAACTTTCAAAGGGAGAGGAAGTCAAGGTAATATCAAATAATAAAAGACTGCTTCAAACTTAGCATGGCAAAGGTAAATTTCAAGGTGACCACAAGGAAAGTTAACAAAACGACTCATTAGGGTAAAAAAGAAGAAAAACATTAAGACTTAACAAATACAAAATCTATAATAACAAACGAAAATCCACAAACAAAAGGAACCCAGGACAGGAAACTAAGAGGAACAAAGAAAGTGTTGGCACCACAAAAAAAAAAAAAAAAAAAAGGCACAACAATATGACAGTAATAAACTCATACCTATCAGTGACCACACTGAAAGTAAATAGCTAAAATGGACCTGTGAAGAGAGAGAGTGGCAGAATGGATTAAAAAAACATGACCCATCAAAATGCTGTCTACAAGAGACACATCTTATACACAAAGTCATAAATATATTAAAACTCAAAGGATGGAAAAAATATGCTAAGCAAATGGTAATCAAAAAAGGGCAGGGGTGGCAATATTAATCTCAGATAAAATAGGCTTTAAGACAAAATCAACTATAAAAGGCAAAGGAGGGCATTATATAATGATTAAACAGATAATTCACCAAGAAGACATAACCTTAATAATTACACACCCTAGGACAGGGCTCCAAAATACATAAAGCAAACTCTACAAGAGTACTGAAAAGAGAAATAGGCAGTTCCACAATAATAGCAGGAGACTTCAACACACCACTGTTGGTAAGGACAGAACAACTAGAAAGAAACTCAACAAAGATACAAAAGATCTGAAGGCCACAATCAACCATCTTGACCTCATAGACATATACAGAACACTCCACCCAACAGCAGCAAATAATGCATTCTTTTCCAACACACACGGAACATTCTCCGGAATCGACCAGATTTCAGCCACAACATAAAATCCAAATGATTGAAATAATATAAACTATTTTCTCTGATCACATCACCATAAAAGTAGAAAATCAGTAACAGGAAGATCAAGGAAAAAAAAAATCAATTACATGGAAACTGAATAACACCTTGCTTAACAACAACTGGGTAATAGAAGAAGTCAAAGAGGGAATCAAAAAACTCCTAGACTCAAATAAGAATGAAAACACATCATACCAAAACCTTTGGGACACAGCAAAGGCAGTGCTGAGAGGTCAATTTATAGCAATAAATGCACACATCAAGAAAGAATGAGCCAAAATCAAAACATTAGCCCTACGACTAGAACAAATAGAGAATAGCAAAAGAAGACTGCAGCCATCAGAAGAAAGAAAATAATAAAGATTAGAACAGAAATAAACGAAATAAAGAACAGAAAAACTGCAGAAAGAATAGAGAAGACCAAAAGTTGGCTCTTTTAAAAGATCAACAAAATTTACAAACCATTGGCCAAAGCGACAAAAGAAAAACAGGAGAGGAAGCAAATAATCCATGTAAGAAATGAGACAGGGGACATTACAACCGACCCAAGTAAAATAAAAAGGATCCTAACAGAATACGATGAAAAATTGTACTCCAAAAAATTTAAGAACATAGAGGAAATGAACAAATTTCTAGAAACACACCACCTACCTAAACTAACACAAACTGAGACAGAAAATCTGAACAGACCATAACAAGAGAGGAGATTGAAGAGGTTAAAAAACAAAACAAAACAAAACAAAAAAACCTCCCAACAACAGCAAAAAAACCCTAGCTTGCACAGCTTCACTAGAGAATTCTACCAAACATTCAGAGAAGAGATCACACCAGTACTACTCAAACTATTTCAGAACATAGAAAAGAAAGGAATACTCCCAAATTTATTCTAAGATAAATAAAATTAATTTTAGTTCAGTCTTTGAACAAACCTCTGATTAGTTCCTTAAAATTAAATTCCTAGAATTGGAAATAACTGGATTAAAAGGTTTGCATATTTTTAAGAGTTTGCCCATCAACAGATGAATGGATAAACAAACTGTGGTACATACACACAATGGAGTACTATGCAACGATAAACAACAATGATGAATCTGCAAAGCATCTCACAACATAGATGAATCTGGAGGGCATTTGGACAAATATTGTATGAGACCACTACTATAAAAACTCATGAGAAGGTTTACACACAAAAAGAAACAATCTTTGATGGTTACGAGGGAGGGGAAGCGTGGGAAGGAAAAACACTAAATAGAAAAAAAAATAGACAATAGATAAATGGTAACTTTGGTGAAGGGTAAGACAGTGCACAATACGGGGGAAGCCAGCACGACATGTACAAGGCAAGGCCGTGGAAGCTCCATAGACTCATCCAAACTCCCTGAGGGATGGATTTACTGGGCTGAGGGTTGTGGGGACCATGGTCTTGGGTAACATCTAGTTCAATTGGCATGACATAGTTTATAGAGAATGTGTTCTACGTTCTACTTTGGTGAGTAGCATCTGGGTCTCAAAAGCCTGTGAGCAGCCATCTAAGACGCTCCACTGGTTTCACCCCTTCGGGAGGAAGGGAGAATGAAGAAAACTAAAGACACAAGAGAAACAGTAGTCCAAAGAACTAATGGACCACAAGTATCACAACCTCCACCAGAGTGAGTCCAGTACTACTAGATGGCGCCCGGCTACCACCACTGACTGCTCTGACAGGGATCACAAAAGATTGTCCTGGACAGAGCTGGAGAAAAATGTAGAACAAAATTCTAACTCACAGAAAAAGGCCAGACTTACTGGCCTGACAGAGACTGGAGAAACCCTGAGAGTATGGGCCCTGCGTACTCTTTTAGCTCAGTACTGAAGTCCCTCCTGAGGTTCACCCTTCAACCAAAGATTAGACAGGCCCATAAAACAAAACGAGACGAAAGGTGCACGCCAGCCCAGGGGCAAGGACTAGAGGGCAGGAAGAGACAAGAAAGCTGGTAATGGAGAACCCAAGGTCAAGAAGGGAGAATGTTGACACGTTGTTGGGTTGTTAACCAAAGTCATAAAACAATGTGTATTAACTGTTTAATGAGAAGCTAATTTGTTCCATAAACCTTCATCTAAAGTACAATAAAAAAAGAGAGAAAAAAAATCATCTTCAGTTTAATACCTATTATCAACTAATTGGAAACCCTGGTGGCGTAGTGGTTGTGCTACGGCTGCTAACCAAAAGGTCAGCAGTTCGAATCCACCAGGCTTTCCTTGGAAACTCTATGGCGCAGTTCTACTCTGCCCTATAGGGTCTCTATGAGTTAGAATCGACTCAACAGCAGCGGGTTTGGTTTGATTTTTTTTGATCAACTAATTCTTCTGAATGCAGATTGCAGAAGCTCAGAAGTGGTAACTGTGTGAGGGTATAGAAAGAGATGTATTTTGATGGAAACGCACTAGACACCTTCTTAAATGCCTTGATCCCATAGGCGAGGGTACAGGCAAAATCTAGGTGTTATACTTGCTTCTATTCTATAGAGCTGCATCTGAGGTTGTCTGAATAATAGATCTGCTTTGATGACGAAAAATGTACTAAGATAGATAGAGTGGTCTTTGGGTATACAAATCATTATGAGTGTGGGGTTTAATTATTGTTCATTCCAAAATCCAGGAGATAATTGGGGATTATTTTCAGGAGAAGGTTCCAGATCTGGTGATTTATATCTATCAGAAAAGTAGACAAGTGCCTGAAAGCTCCTGGGTAAACTGGGGCCCATCCCAGGGCTCTTCATCATAACTTTCCAGACCTTGCTTCTTTTGTTCAATGGACTCCCCAGTTGTTTCCACTTGGTGACGATAAACCATCTCAGGTATAATACAAAGCAATTTGGGGAAATATTCCTATCTTGGAGATTCATTGTTACTTCTTACAATCAATTTTTTCACCAACATTTTATCATCATTCTACCTCTGTCTCTGTGGAAATGTGAAAAAAAATTAGTAAGTATGGATTGTTGTGTTTGAAAATCATAAAGAAGAAAGTTATTTGTGTTTGTCAGAATATATTAGGGGCCACTGAGCTTCTGTTAAGGGCGATGGAATAATTTCAGATTTAAGGGTGTTGGTTGAGCAACATGATAAACATAATTAATGTCACTGAATAGTACATGTGAAGATCGTTGAAGTGGCAAGTGCTTTGTTACATATGTATTTACCACAAAAAGAGACCATATATTTCACATTAAAGTGGCTGAGGCGATGGCAGAAGAGCCATTAGCTAAAAAATTTTAGGCATAAATTAGGACTGAAAAGCTGTCCAGAGGAAGAATTGTTAACTGTAATAAACCTGTTACCATTGAGTCGATTCTGACTCATAGTAACCCTATGAGATAGAGTAGAACTGCCCTAGAGCGTTTCTAAGGAGCAGCTGGTGAATTCGAACTACCAACCTTTTTGGTTAACAGCTGAACTCTTAACCACTGCATAATAAGCATTATATATATATATGAGAAATTAAAACATATGCTGACACAAAAACTTGAACATGAGTGTTCATAGCAGTACTATTCATAATAGCCCAAAAGGGGAATGTCTTAGGCTGGGTTCTCTAGAGAAGCAAAACCAGTGAAGCATATAAAAATACATTTTAAAAAAACAAAAACATATAGACAGACTTATATCAAGGAAATGGCTCACACAGCTGTAGAGGCTGGAACGTCCCAAGTCTGTGTGTCAGGCTGGAGGCTTCTCATGACTCACCTAGCTGCAGGGGCCAAGATCAGCTGTCAGACCCCAGGCCCATGGGTCACAGATTGCAGAGACCAACAAATCCCAAACTTGGCAGGTAAGATAGCAGGTAAGCCGCGAGCTCCAGTCCCAAGAACTGGAGGTCAGATGAACAGGAATCATCTGTAGGATCCAGAGTGAGCAAAAGCCAGCAAGCTTTGCTAGAGAGTCTGTCTATATAGGATCCAGACCATATCACCAAAGAAACTCCCTTTCAACTGATTGGCTGCTCATAGCAGATCTCATCACGAAAGTGATTACATTATATCAGATCTCATTATGGAAGTGATTACATCATTACATAGCTGCCAAACTCCTTTTTAACTGCCAAACCACTGAGAATCATGGCCTAGCCAAGTTGACAAACAACTTTAACCATCATATGGAAATAACGCAAATGTCCATCAACTAATAAGTAGATAAATAAAATGTGGTATATCCATATGTCTTAGTTATCCAGTGCTGCTATAACAGAAATACCACAAGTGAATGGCTTTAACAAAGAGAAATTTATTCTCTCACAGTCTAGTAGGCTAGAAGTCCAAATTCAGGGTGCCAGCTTCAGGGGAAGTCTTTCTCTTTGTCGGCTCTGAAGGAGGTCCTTGTCATCAATCTTACCCTGGTCTCAGTGCAGGGACCCCAGGCCCCAAAGGACACAATCTGCTCCTGACACTACTTTCTTGGTGGTATGATTTCCCCCTCATCTCCCACTCTGCTTGCTTCTCTCTTTTATATCTCAAAAGAGATTGATTTAAGACACAATCTAATCTTATAGATTGAGTCCTGCCTCATTAACATAATTTCATCTAATCCTGCCTCATTAACATCACAGAGGTAGGGTTTACAACAAAAAGAAAAATCACATCATACAGTACTGGGAGTCATGGAGTAGCCAAGCTGACAGATATTTTGGGGGGACACAATTCAATCTGTAACATTCTACCCTTTGGCCTCCCAAAATTCATGTCCTTGTCACATGTAAAACACATTCACCCCTTAATATCATAACAAAGGTCTTAACTCAAACTCCATGTCCGAAATCCAAAAATTCCCCTTCATCTGTGAAATCTAAAATACAAGTTATCTGCTTCCAATGGTGAAACAGGCACAAGCCAGACTTTTCCATTAGAAACGGTAGAAATTGGAGGGAAAGAAGGGATAACAGACAGCAAGCAAGTCAGCAGAACACATTACATTAGCCCTCAAGGCTTGAAAATAATCCTCTGTTCTGAGACCATTTAGAAAATGGCTCTGCCCTCCAGACTCTGGGTATTGGCCACACTCTCCAGATTCTGCAAGGAGGCCTCTCGGCCCTGGGCTTCAGCTCCACCTTCCAGGTCCACTGGAATGGCAACACTGCTCCCTCAGCTTTGGGTGGTGACTCCATTCTCCTAGTCCATCTGAGTGGTGAGTCGAAAACTCTTTAGAAACTCAAGAGGCCTTGGCTCTACACTTTGAGACTGAAGCAGCTCTGCTTCCTGTGTTTCTTGTCTCTTCAGCTTCTGCTTCCTGGTTCCTTGGCCTCTCGGCACCTTGGGCCTCACCACACGAGTCTGCTCTGCTCAGGCAAATGTTTCAAACCTCTTTAGCTCCACTAATAAGTGCCTGGAGGCACTCTACTCTGCCAGGCACTCAACTATCTCTCTGCAAGTTGGTTCCAGTGCCGCCTTGCACTGTTCTGGTTCTGCTGCTGCTTCTTGCAGTCTGTGCTGTCTCCAGTATAACAACTCTCTTCACTTCCTTCTGAGTCCTTACCAGAATTGTCTTAGATTGTTCATTATTTCACCAACAGTCTCTTCAAGGCAACTTAGGCTTTTACTGTTAGGCGCTTAAACTCTTCCAGCCTCTATCCGTTCAGTTTCAAAACTGCTTCCACATTTTCAAGATCTGTTAGAACAGCACCCCACTCCCAACACCAAATTCTGTCTTAGTTATCTAGTGCTGCTATAACAGAAATACCACAGGTGGATGGCTTTAACAAAGAGAAACTTGTCCTCTCACAGTCTAGTAGGCTAGAAGTCCGAATTCAGGGTACCAGTTTCAGGGGAAGGCTTAATCCCTCTTGGCTCTGGAGGAAGGTCCTTGTCATCAATTTTCCCCTGGTCTAGGAGCATCTCAGTGCAGGGACCCCGGGCCCCAAAGGACACGATCTGCTCCTGACACTACTTTCTTGGTGGTATGATATCCTCCCCACCCGCCACTCTGCTTGCTTCTCTCTTTTATAGCTCAAAAGAGATTGATTTAAGACACAACCCAATCTTGTAGATTGAGTCCTACCTCATTAACATAAAAAATAGCTGCGTCTAATCCTCCCTCATTAATGTCACAGATTTACAACACAAAGGAAAATCTCATCAGATGACAAAATGGTGGACAATCACACAACACTGGGAATCATGGACTAGCCAAGTTGACAGATATTTTTTGGGAACCCAATTCAATCCATAACACCACACAATAGAACATTATTCAGCATTAAAAAGGAATGAAGTACTGATGCATGTTACAACATGGACGAACCATGAAAATATTGCACTGAGAGAAGCCATTCACAAAAGATCATATACTGATGATTCTATTTATATGAAATGTCTAGAAGAGGCAAATCTATAGCGACAGATAGTAGTTCAATGGTTGCCTAGGGCTAGGGGAGGTTTGTGAGGAAGAATCGAGAGTGAATACTAATGGAGTTGGTGTTTCTTTTTGGGATGACAAAAATCTTCTAAAAATTAGGTAATGGTAACACAACACTGTGAGTGTGTTAAAAAAAGACACTAAATTGTACACTTTAAATGAGTGAACTGTATGATAAATTAATTATGCCTCTGTTACAAAAAATTTTTTAAATAATGTAACATTGCTTATATCTCTTAGTTCACAGAGTACCTGTGACAACTTTTTTCTTTAAACAAAGGTGGGGGAAATGTGAATTCATAGCAAAATCATTAAACTTGTCATTGATGCTATGATAATCCAGGTAGTAAAATAACAGAGATTAGACTAAACTGGGTGACTGTGTACGTGCAAGAAGAAAGTTACAAAATACTTCATTTGGAGAAATAAAACATTATGCTTATTTTTTTATAAGTTGGTAAAATGCATTTGTTTTCTTGCCTCTAGAAAGGCAACAGGAGCCACCGCACACGGAATGAATTGAGGCTAACTATCGCTGGTCTTGGAGGGAAAACATGGAGATACTGAGTTGTCATCAGGAAGGCAACTACAGCAAAATCTAAAACTATTTCCCTCATCTAAGGCATGGCGCAAGTACACATAGAGCTCTCAGGGAGGCGGACAAAGGCCCCTTTCCTGGAGCAAAACAGCGTTATGTCATATAGGCAACATTTCTTTTAATAATGACCTGAAGCCAGTCCAGAGAAGGCTGACTGGAGTGGCCAAGAGGACAAGGCTTCTTCAGCAACAAAGGGAATGGCAATATCAGTAGCTCTTGACTCTGGCTGTACATTAGAATTACCTGGGAAGCTTTTAAAAAACAGTGATGCCTGGGTCCCACCCAAGACATCAGAATCCCAAGGGCATGAGGGGGGAGGGAGGAATCTCTCAGGGATTCCAACGTGCCACCAGGTTGAGGGCCACTGGCATATAGGTAGTCCTTGACTTAAGAAGTATTTCATTTATGCACGGCACTTATGACTGCGAGTGTCTCTAGAACATTGCATCTTCCTGGGAGGAAGTTATAGGAAAATGCATGCAGGGGATATGGGAAAAATTGCTGAATTGTGTGATAATGCTCCAAGATTTGATCAGGATAATACGATGAAAGAGATCATCTATGAAAATCTATGGAAATTGAATATCTATGAAAATTGTCCATATGGCAAGACTTTAGAACTTAGTATCACCGACATGGAACAGTGAGTGCATAGATCACCTAGAAGGGGAATAGACAGATCAGGACTTTTGAATTTTGAAGAGGAAAGCAATGCTGCAGAAGAAAGAAATAATGAGGAAAAGGAAGGAGAGAAGTTATCAAAAATTTTTACAGTAGAAAGATTAGTTGGAGTTTTTTCTAAACTCAGGGGCTTCAGTTGTTTGAAAACATCTACCCAAACACTGATTGCTTTGCTAAAGTCGACAGGCAGATTTGAGAAGCAGTGAGATGTTACAATGAAACATATGAAGAAAAAAAGAAAAGAACCGGACAGCCGATTCTCACTAGTCTTCTGACTAGAAATGCCATCCCCGTTCCCATGGATAATCCACATGATCCAGACCGTCCACAAGTGGTGTTATTACCCCAACCGATGAAATGCCAATGTCCGACTCTTCAGCATCAGGGTAGATTTTTATGATCTGTGTACTTTTTATGTATGTATGTATTAAAATGTATCTGTAAGTTTATATTGATGTTTTGAAAGCAAAAAGACAAATAAAGATCAGATTTATAAAGATACTGATAATAAAAGGCAACAATAATGAAAACCAAACCAAAACAAGCAAGCAGAAAAACGATGAGGTATTTGACTTTAGTCAGAACCAACTTACGTCGGAGTCATCAGAATGGAACCTCACTGTAAGTCAGGGACTACCTGTATACTATACAGGAAATAGAAAAAAGTTGTGGTTAATAGTGAGAGCTTTGGAGACAGGATTTCAGCATTCACATCTCAGATCAGCAAATACTAAGTTTGTAATGTTGAAGACATTACTTAAACTTTCTAAGCTTTGGTCTTTTTACGTATAGAATGTGGGTAAGAATAGTATCTTCCTCATAGATTTACTGAAAGATTAATTCAGGACACACGTACAGTGGAACATAACTGAGCCGTAAAGAGAAATGAAGTTCTGATACATGCTATGACATGGATGAACCTTGAAAACATTATTCTGAGTGAAATAAACCAGACACAAAAGGACAAATATTGTATGATCCCACTTACATGAAATATCTAGAATAGACAAATGCATAAAGACCAAAGTGGATTAATGGTTACGAAGGGCTGGGGGAGGAGGGAACGAGGAATCACTGTTTAAGGGACACTGAGTTTTTGTTAAGGGTGATGAAAAAATTTGTAAACAGATAAAGGTGACGGTTGCGCAACGTGGTGAACGTAATTTATGTCACTGAATTGTACACATAAAAAGTGAAATTTGGTGTTATGTATATTTTCACCACAATTAAAGAAAAACATATAAGTGCTCAGTAAATGTTAGTTGTTACATTCCGTTGCCATGTAATTACCTTCCTTCTCTCTCCCCACTATGCCTCCCTCTTGCCCATGTAGGGCATACTAAACTGCCCGTGGTTCTCAGAATATGCCTGGCTCCTTCACACCTCAGTGTTGATGTGTGCTATTCCTATAGTTGAGCCATCTCCCAGCCCCCCTCCTTCCTGATTGTTTGTCAGTCTGCTCTCCCTCCTTCCTGCCTCAGCTCAAGTACGCCCTTTGTAGGAAGCTCCCTTGACTCCAGTTGATACTGCATATCTTCCCGTTTGTTGCTCCAGTTCCAGTCTCCACCCTACTCTCTGTCCCCTCTCCGACCTGGGTGGCCTATATCAAAGAACTCCCTCACTTTCTGGCCGATGAGTGGATTTGGCCAATGAGAAGTCTCAGCAGGAAATCAAAGGAAGGGCAAAAGATAATATTGGAATCCCTGGGTGGTGCAAAGGGTTAAGTGATAGGTGGCTAACTGAATGGTTGGAGGTTTGAGTCTACCCTCAGGTGCCTTGGAAGAAAGGCTTCAGACTCTTCTGAAAAACCAGCCATTGAAAACTGTAATGAAGCACCAGGACTCACCTAAATCCAAGACGGATAAGAATCAGGATCAGCACAAGCTGGTTCCTATGAGGTGGAGGTCAGACATACCTTCACTCCCCAACTTCTTCACCATTTCTGACACCAGCCATCCCCTCCCCCCACAGCCCCCCAGCGCTCTATTTCTGTGCTAGTTTCAATAATTTGTTGTAATGGCCACACAGAACTCACAGACTATACTCACAGTCAGGTGGTTTATTAGGGAAGTAACAGGATACAATTTGGGATTAGGAACAACTGGTAAGTAACAGGAACAACTCGGGATCAGGATCAGGTTGCACACAGGTGAGGTTTGGATAGCCTATCCAAGCCTTTAAAGTATACAGCACATCTGTTGTGAATTGAATTGCGTCCCCCTAAAAATACATGCTGTAAATCCTAACCTCTATGCCTGAGCAGTTCTACTCTGTCCTATAGGGTTGCTATGAGTTGGTGGGTGATGCCAGTGGTTATAATTCTATTTTGGAATGGGTTGACTTTGTTACGTCAATGAGACAGGATTAGTGTAGGGTGTGTCTGGAGTCAATCTCTTTTGATATATAAAAGAGATTAAACAAGCAAGCTAATGAGCAGAGATGGGGGAAGAGACATACCAAGCCACATGAAGATCGCCCAGGAACAGAAGCTCAGAAGAGACAAGGACCTTCCTCCAGAGCCAACAAAGAAAGAAAGCATTCCCCTACAGCCAGCAGCCTGAATTCAGACTTCTAGCCTCCTAAACTGTGAGAAAACAAATTTCTGCTTGTTAAAACCACCCACTTTTGGTATATATGTTATAGCAGCACTAGATAACTGAGATAACATCCACCCCTTCTTCAGTGCAGGACAGCTTCCAACCAGGACAGTTGCTCTCAGCTGTGCAAGTAGACAGGCCGTTTTCTCAGCTGTGTGCAGCCGCCCCTCAGTTGTGCATGCCCCCTTTCAGCCATGCACACCTCTCTGCCTTTGCCCACCCTATCATCTGCCTCTCTGCTAACTGGTCCAGCTCATAGCCAGTGCAGCAGCTTGCTCAGCTCTCTTAACTGCTTTCCTAGCAGCAGCTTTCTGCCATCACCACTGACGCTGTCACAGGGCCCCTTCTGGATCTGTCGCCACCTGTGTCCACAGGGTCCCATGCAGGCCTCTCACTGTTTTCAATGTTACAGCCCTTGACTATGAGTTAAATGTCACTGACTTGTACACATACTTGCACCACATTACAACTCTTTTAGGAAACTCCTTGTTTCCTCTCTCGTTTCTTCTCTCTTCTCTCCTTTCCTCTAAAAGCCTCTGTGGGGTTGACTGCTTATATAAGCAAACTCTGTCTATTTGAAAGCATGGTCCTCCCAGCAGAACCACAAAATCGACCTATCCCCACAAGTCACTCAATCCTATTCAGTGGATTTTCAACCTGATATTTGCATAGCAAATGGACCAACCCTGCAAGGTGTGTAAAATAGACCAATCACAGAGAAGACCGCAGCCCAGGGCCAGACAAAAAGTATCAAACCATCAAGTTGTTTACAGCTTACCCAGGAACAGTTAGTCAACCAGGGAAAACCCTGAGGCAAAAATAACAAACACTCGGGGGTAAAAAACAACCTGGGAGCTCCTCCAAAGAACTAGGGCAAAAACAACTCCTCAGGGTTTAGGAAAAAAACCTCTTAAGTTATTTTTTCAAAGAACCAAGGCAAAACGCCACATAAAGGAACTCAATTCACCACAAAAGTTCTATGCAGCATAGTTCTACTCTGACATACATGGGGTCGCCATGAGTTGAAATCAACTCCATGGCAACTGGTTTTTGGTTATTTTTTCCCTTAGCTCCCTCCTGCTGGCCTGTGAAGTTCACTGCTACTGGCAAGGAGGTCCTATTTTCACATTTCTGTCCTTCTGGGATCTACTTGCCACTCTCTTCCCTTATCCTTAGGGTCTAGGGATAGTACTGGAGCCCCTGTGTAACTAGGTCAGGGATGCTGCACTCTCCCTTATGGTCTCCCTACACCCATCCGTGTCTTTGTAAATAGTTCCTTTATTAAACCGAACTTAGATTGTTCTGAGAGTGCCATCTCTTTCCCGCTGGGATGTTTCCTGAGTCTTCCCATGGCCCCCTCCCTCCCCACTGTCTGTGACATCACACAGGTTGGTAGTTCTCTGTGTATGTGTGGGTTTAATTTCCAAATTTCTTTGACAGGTGGTAGCTGGACGCAGAAACAAGGTCTCACATAAGCAATATTAAAATAGGCATTGAATTTGTCAAATGAGGCCATCAAAAGCTCATTTAGACCAAATGTAATTGAAGTACAAATGTTATAGGGAGGCCCAGTTTCATATACATCTTTCCTTTCCCTTAATCAAGTTGCCCAGAGAACTTGGAGTGCCCCTTCCCTCCCTCCTTCCTGTAGCCCCTTGAACATCATTCCTCGATCCTCCCTTTATCCGCAGGGACTTTGCACTTACAACTTACCTTCACCCATAGAGACTTCAGCGTGGGGTCTCAAGGGACAGGGTTGGCATAGAGTATTCCTCCATCAAAGTAGATTCTTCCTTCAAGAGACCCTACTGGGGTCTCTGCCTCTGCCCCTGACCCAACTCCAGTCAGCCTCAGTATTGGCCTCAGTAAACAAATTCCCAGGCCCATTCCATCTTTTCAGGGTTGTTAGATCATATACAGGAAATCTAGTTATATTTAAATTTCAAGTCAACAATGAATACTTCTTTAGTGTTAAGTATATCCCATGCAATATTTGGGTATATGTATACTAAAAAATTATTTGTTGCTTATTTGAAATTCACATTTAACTGGACCTCCTGTTTGCTGAGTCTGGAAATTCTACTTCTCTTCAACCCTTCTATCTACCTTTTCCTTTCCACCCTACCTACCCAAACACATATTTTTGCACTTCTCAAGAAAAAATGCCCAGTATAGACTCCCTAATTTTCCTCCGGCATTTAAGTGAATTGTTGTGTCTTTTTGAACAGAATATCAGTGTGGCAACAAGGAAACATCACAGATTTTGGAGCCACTTACTAGGTATGTAGCTGAAGTTGCCACCCTACTTCTTGATGCCTCCATTACCTCATCTGTAAAATAAGACTTATGATTCCCATTCCTGCTGGCTGTCACATAGTAAGTGCTCAATAAAGAGTCTCAATATTTTAAGGCATCTCTTCGGAGGTGAGGGCACAGGAGGAAGTCATCTTATCACCTGTTATGGATTGAATATTGTTCTCCAAAAAGATATGTTGAAATCCTAACCCCTGGTACCTGTGAACATGACCTTGTTTGTAAATAGGGTCTTTGAAGATGTTATTAGTTAACTGAGGTCATATTGGAGTAGAGTGAGGCCTAACCCAATATGAGTGGTATCCTTATAAAAGACAAGAGAGACAGAGACAGGGAAGACAGCCGTGTGACAACAGAGCTACACTGCAGCTTCAAGCCAAGGAATACTTGAGGTTACTAGAAACTGGAAGAGAAAGGAAAAGATCTTCCCCTACAGCCTTTGGATTGAACATGACCCAGATGATGCCCTGAATCTGGACTTATAGCCTCCAGAACTGTGAGAAATAAATTTCTGTTCTTACAACCACTCATTTTGTTACAGCAGCTCTAGGAAACTAATATATCCCCTATTAACAGTAAACATATATGAATCCTCCAAAGCACTACATATGCATTAGGAATTAATAGATTTTGTGGATGTCGTGGCCACTTAATCACTATGGATCATGTAGCTTTTAGAAAAAATGCATTCAGAACTTCCCCAGGAATTAACTGTTCAACTACACCACTCCTGGTCATCACTTCCTTCCTCCATGTTCTGGGAACTTTATGGAAAAAGTGGAAAGAGAGGTATCAACTAACATCCCCACCCTACACTCTGTGCCCTGCCCTGTGCACTTTGCCTATGTTATCTCAAGTTAGTCCTCCAATGCCCCTATGAGGTATGTGTTACCACCTCCATTTCACACACAGGGTGTTGGGACTTGGCCAGGTTGAGTAATTTGCTCATGATCACACAGTTACTAAGGCATGGAGATGGAATTTAAAGCTAGCCTGACTCATGGAAAAACTTTGAAGGGATAGCAGCAGGGCCTTCTGGTGTGGGTTTGGTGTGAGGTAGGGAAGGGGCCTCGTGTTGGAGCCTCCTGGATGAGACCAGCTAGCCCCTGGACCTGATCCAGGACTGGATTATTATTTCCAGGAATCTCTTGAATCGGAAATGAAGTTTAGGAGTTCTCTGGGCACAACACATTGTTCTCTCTTCCTTTTCAGGACCCGTGGGACATACAGTATTCCCACCCATTTTTCCTGCTCTCAGGTTTTTTGGGACCTACTTTTCCTACTAAAAGTATTTGCTGCCCTCCAGTGGGGACTTGTGTAATAGTGAAATGCGAAAGAAATGTTCATTGAAGCAAAATAGTTGGGGTATCAGTCTTAAATGTGAGGTGGCTCCTCCAGAAAGTGTGATTGGGTAAAATTTTTCTCTTTTGGATTTTGCACAGCTATATGAGCCTTGTAAACATAATTATGGTTTCCTTGTGATAGTTAGGAGGTCTGGTGGGTTTTGTTTTTGTGTGTGTGTTGCAATACACCCTGCCACCAGTGACTGGGGGGACAGACAGGCGCTCAGCAACCCTGGCACACAAGAACCCCCCGAGGCTTGTGGAAACCATGTATTCCAAAATCAAATTTCTCAAAATCTGTATTACCAATCAAAAATTTAAACACATCCATAACTCAGCATGCTTCCGTTAATGAAAACACATGATATTTAAAAAAAAAAAAAAAATTCAAAGCAGAAAATAATAGGGTCTTGAAAGGGTTAAGGAGAGGACACAAAGCCTATAGAAAGTGAATATGGACATCCTTTATTCTGGCTAATGTTCTTGTGTTTCTGGTTGAGGTGAGCAGTGAGGACTGGCACCCCGAAAGGCTGCTCATGCAGACTACCTTCTCCTCTGTGGCCACACTTGGATCAGTTGGAGGCACTCAGAATGGAGGGGCAGATGTCCTTTGACATGGCTGTGGAGAGAGGGGAGATTTCATGTCACCACCTGACACACATATCTGAAAAGGCTCTCAAAGGTGGAAGGGAAGTCACTCTCAGTCTCTCTTGCTTTATTCTGCTTTCCTGTGCCTCTTTTGTCACTGTTTAGTCTGAACAGGTTGTGCATTGCCTAAAAAATATAAAAGTCCTTAAATCATCAAGAATTACTGGAATTCAAAACAATTTTCATAAAGAAAAATAACATTTGATACTTCTTTATAGTGCTAATTAAAAATTATAACTGATCATTTATTTGATTTTCAGGTCAATAGCATTGTCTATCCTAATTGATCAATGAAGGCATAAACTATACCTTCCAGTTTCTCCATTATATCCCAGCACTTAACACAGTTGATTTACTCATGCATCAAACACATATTTATTGGGCAGCTATTATGTGCATATCACCATGCTAGGTACTGGAGGTGCAAAGAAAAAGACAACATGGTCTTTGACCTTCAAAAGTCTATAGTATAGTAGGTGAGGCAGATACACAAAAAAGCATTTTCAAAGAGGGACGATAATGCATCTTGGAAAGAAAAAGGAGAGGGTGAGAGGGAACAGGAGGTATCATGGGAGTGACACCTGGTTTCACCAGGTGAAGAAATGGAAGGACATTTCAGGCAATCATGTTGCTGGAGAATGGGGTGTCTTAGGGAGTGAGGCAAGAAATGAGCCTGGAACCCTAGTTTGGGGTCAAATTGTCAAAGGCCTTGTATGTCACACTAATGAGTTGAGGCCTTTTCAATCAGGAAAAGAAAGGGAATGAAGGCTTTTACACTGAGGAAATGACAAGATCAGACTGCTCTTAGTGTAAGGGATGAAACAGATGTGTGCCAAGTGTAGGTGGAGAGGGGGCAGGGAGATTAAAACATGGAGGTTACTTCAAAGTGCCAGCAACAGAAGATGAGAGCCTGAACTAAGGCAGTGCTGGTGTAGGATAGAAAGGGGAGACTGGATAGGACAGAGACATTTCCAAGGCAGAACTAGCAAGCTTCCTATCACTGCAGTTAAAATGTGGAAGGGGAGGAGCAAGCATGAGTTGAGGATGACTCTAAATTTCTAGCTTGGAAGACTGGGTTGTTGGTAATGTAATGATCAGAGGTAGGGAATAAAGAAGGCAAAGCTGGTTTGAATTAAATTTGCTATGTCCATTAGGTAATTGGAAATACGGATTCTGAGTTTAGAAAAGAAGTTGGGACTAGGGGTTTCAATTCAATGGGAGAGTGTGTGTTGTAAGAAGACAAGTTCAACAGTAGAGACATAGGGAGCCCTGATATTTAAGGAGAAGGCAAAGGAAGAGTTAAGAAGTCTGAAAAAGTATAGTCAAAGAAATGTGACAGAAAAAAAAAAAAAAGACGTAGAAGAAGAAAATGGTGTTACCAAGATTCTAGGAGGCAGTAACATATCAGAGACAAAGATTCTGTGTTTCCACACATATTTGTGGGGAAGTTAGTCTAGGGACTGTGATAGGCAGAATAATGGCCCCCCCAAGACATCCATCTCTCCCACAACCCCCGGAGCCTGTGAATATGTTATCTCACATGGCGAAAAGAATTTTGAAAATAGAATTAAGGTTAAGGACCTTAATCTAGAGAGTATTCTTGATTTTTTGGGTAGGCTGAATGTAATCACATGATCCCTTAAAAGTAGAAGATGAAGGTAAAAGAGTGGCTGACAGAGATGCCATGTTGGAAGAAGAAGCAGGAGAGTTTTTAAAGTGTGAAGGAGACCAACCAACCCACTGTTGCTGCCTTTGAAGATGGAGGAAAGAGGTCAAGAGCCAAGGAATGCGGGCAGCTTCTAGAAGCTGGGAATAGCCCTCAGCTGACAGCCAGCAAGGATAGACGGACCTCAGTCCTACAACTACTGAGCAACTCTTACACTGAATTCCTTGAATCCCATTCAAGGGACAGAATGTTGTCAATAACCCAACTTAGTAAGGAAACAGATCCTCCCCCAGATGCTCCAGAAAGGAATGCAGTCCTGTTGATACTTTGATATTAGTTCTCTAAGTCCCATGTTAGACTTCAGACTTACAGAAATGTAAAATAATAATTTTCTGTTGTTTTAAGCTGCTAAATTTATGATAATTTGTTATGGCAGCAATAGAAAATACAGGAATTAAAGTAGGCCGAACCCTTACCTGCCTCTTTTGTCTCAGATTTTTCCTTAGATGTCAGTGACCCCTTTGGGCCTACTGTTGGACTTCTCTTCTTCCCCTCCTATGCTCATGCTCACTGTCCAAGATAGACCCAGGACCCAAATCTAATTCCAAGGGGAAAGAAAAACTTAAAGCAATGATTATAATTTGTTAGTTAGGCTGTGGGCCAATCTTGCCCCCTGCCAAGTTGTGTTTGACCTGTGTAGTATAATAAAACATCTAAATTTCCCTATTTTCTCTCCTTCCTTTCAAGTAAGAAGGTCTTGCAACACTGGGTTGGCTGGCTGGAGTTGAGTATTGCTGTCACTGTGGTGTTCCCCAGTTCATTGTGGTCTCTTCCACTCCCTGTCATCTCTCATGGGATGCCCTACTCATGTATATTTTCTGCCTGCATTCTGTAGGTGAGTGACATTGTGACACTAGCTTAATGCTTGCTGTAAGAACATGCTAGATCTGGGAATCTCTACAAGAAGTACATAAGAAACCAAAGAAAACAATCAGTAAGACTCAATAAAAGAGCAAGTAGTTTCCCATTCTGCAGAATCCTAGTGTTATGAGGTCTTCTAAATAACATATTTGTGTGTGCTATGTACCCGTACTTGAGTATTCCCATGGGTGAACACGGGGTACATGCAGAAAGAGAGGGACAGAATTAAGAAATGGGAAGATAGGCAAGTTGAATTATCTTTCTTTTCCTTAAGCGGGACACACCTACTCCCAATATGTAGGCTCAGCTATGCTCTAGTCCTACACGTGGGTATTTAGGCATGTAGCCCTGAGTTGGTATTTTATTAGCTCCTCATTAATCACTCTTGTTGCTGACCTAACATCTTTGGTTTCATGCCCTTGAATTGTTCCTTTTTAACTAAGATTTTTCCTAGATACCTCAGTGCCAATAATTGAGCTTTTCTCTATTCCTTTCTTGGGATATTACCTCAATTCCTTGCCTGATTTTCAGGAATTGGAATTTTGTCTCACACGGTCTATTTCTTCTATTTTTGACATCCTGCTCTGAAGCCCTAGTACTGTTATTTTGCTCCCACTATCCTGGATAGTGCAAATGGTTCAGTGATCGACTGCCACCCGAAAGGTTGGTATCTTGAACCCACCCAGAAGTGCCTTGGAAGACAGGCCTGGAGATCTGCTTCCAAAAGGTCACAGCCTTGAAAACCTACGGAGCAGTGCTACTCTGCACACATGGGGTCATCATGAGATGGAATCAACTTGAGGGCAACTAAAAACAACAACAACCTTTCTTCTGGGTCTTCCTTACCCTGAACGCTCACCTGGTTGGACCTTCTAGTGGCCTGAGAGGCTCTCAACACCTTGCCTACATCCAGACCTGCTCCATAGTCGTGTCTGCCTGAACTCTTCCTGGACCTCCCACAATCACAGTCCCACCCAGATGGTCTCAAAGTCCTAGGTTTTCATTAGCCCTGTTCTGATATCACACCATTATCTATCCTTGGGAAAAGTCTAGGAAATAAAAGATCAGCTGAGCAGTAAACTGTGACTTCTGCAACCCAAGAAGACAATGAGCCAACCTCCCCAATCATCTAAAGTGGCGGGCTCGTCTAGGAAATTCTGTTATTTTACCCTTGATTTTATTCGAAGGACAGAAAATGGGCGTAGATACTCTAAAATGATGACTGACAACTGTTTAGGCCTTTAGGCAAAAAATTTTTTGCAAAGTCTCTTTATCTATTAATTGGCAAATGAGCAGAACACTGTGTTTGAAAAGTTACATAGTGGGGTTACCACAGAATGAGCACTGGACAAAGAATCAGAAGTAGCGTATTCTAGTCCAGACTCTGCCATTTACTACCTACTAATCTTGGGGGGAAACTCTGGTGGTGTAGTGGTCAAAAGCTATGGCAGCTAACCGAAAGGTTAGCAGTTCAAATCCACCTGGCGCTCCTTAGAAACCCTATGGGGCAGTTCTACTCTGTCCTGTAGGTTCACTATGAGTCAGAATCGACTTGATGGCAATGGTTTTTTTGTTTGTTTGTTTGTTTAATCTCGAGGGAGGATCCCTGGGTGTTGCAAACAGTAAATGTCCTTGGCTGCTAACTAAAATGTTGAAGGTTCAAGTTCACCCAGAAATACCTCAGAAGAAAGATTTGGTGATTTACTTCTGAAAAATCAGCCCCTGAGAACCCTATGGAGACCCTGGTAGTGGTAAAGAACTACAGCTGCTATAAAAGGTTGGCAGTTCGAATCCACCAGGCAGTCCTTGGAAATCCTATGGGGCAGTTTTACTCTGTCCTTTTATAGGGTCACTATGAGTCCGAATTGACTCGACAGTAACGGGCTTGGTTTGATTTTTTTTGAAAACCCTGTGACCAACATCACTGAAAAATTTGTGTAGAAATTGTAGAATGGGAGCCTAAACTTCTGTGTAAACCTTCACCAAAAACACAATCTAATGTGGCCCCACTATAGGAGACTAGGGCCACAGGATTTATTATAGGGATAAGAAGACCAGTAACAGGAGCCTCCAGAAAGCAGGAGGTATGGGATGGGGGTCCTGCTCAACCCAGCAGATGGTTTTAGAGTGATGGGAAAGCAATATTTGGGATGTTATGATTGTTTCTTAATAAAGATTGTATACCATGCCCGGAAATGGGCAGAGATGTCAGCAGAGGTATAGAGTAGCTTAGGTACCTGCTTTTCCAAGGTAATACAAGAATCAAGAGGATAAGGTTATTCATATGGGAGCTATGCGTGGACCAGGCTCTGCAAGAAGAGTCAGGGGATGCACATTCTAGCCCATCTCTGCCACTCATAAGCTGTGTAATCTTGAGTATATCACTTCATATTTGGTGGTCTTACTTCCTTCATGGTCAATAAAGGGACTGGACACGCTAGCCTTAAGGTCATCCTCTAATTGAGCAGTGGACTTTTAACATCAGTAGAGTTCCAGCTCTAAACTTACAGTTTTGGGCTCCTGGACTGGCTGCCACTTCCCGCTGCTGAGGGCGAAACCACTCGATACCTCTGAGCAGGCTGAACCTCAGAACAGCATGGTCTCCTGGGAAAAATAAGGGGCAGGGGACGTTCAAAACTTTTACAGCAACATATGACAAAGTAAATATTTCTAAATAAGCAAGAAAAGAGCTTGTTTCATAATCCTTATGTTACAGGACATTAGTGCTAAAACTTCATCTAAATGCAAACCTTTGTATCTCAGATGAAGATTCTGAGGTTAAGCGATGGGGAAGCAATGTGCTTAAGGTCACTCAGCTCACATGCAAAGAGTCTCCAGGTCTGGAATCCAAGTGACTTGACCCTTTAATTCAGGGCATACTGCTGCACTCTTCCTTCTTTTGACACAAGACAAGACTTGGAGATTTACTTCCTGGAAGCTCAAAGGTAGGAAATAAGCCAAAGACTGGGAACTCTTTGTCCCAGGGGGAAATTTGGACTTGAAGTTGATTTAAGATTTTTGGGGTGTTATGATGGGGTGAAAATGTTTTACATGTGGCAAGAACATGAATTTTGGGGACTAAAGGATAGAATGTCATAGATTGAATTGTGTCCCCACAAAATATGTGTCAACTTGGCTAGGCCCTCATTCCTAGTATTCTGTGGTTGTCCTCCATTTTGTGATCTAATGTAATTGTCCTATGTGTTGTAAATCCTAATCTTTGCCTGTGGTTAATGAGGCAAGGTTAGGTTATGTTAAAGAGGATTAGGGTGGGGTGTAACACCCTTACTCAGGTCATAGCCCTGATCCTATGGAAGGGGAGTCTTCCTGGGAAAACTGCATCACCTTTTATTTGATAGGCGATAAAAAGGGACAGAAGCTAGCAGAGAGAGAGGGACTTACTACTACCAAGAAAGAAGAGCTGGAGTAGAGCACTTCCTTTAGAAGGGATCTCTGTGTTGAGAACCTCCTAGACTCAGGGGAAGACTGATGCCAAGACACATGTAGATCTCCAAGGAATGCTGGGCCCACAGATGTTGAAAGGAGGCAAGAACCTTCCCCCAGAGCCAACAGAGAGCGAAGGCCTTCCGGAGCTGGGGCCCCAAATTTCAACTTCTAGCTCTGGTGGCGTAGTGGTTAAGTGCTACAGCTGCTAACCAAAGGGTCGGCAATTTGAATCCGCCAGGCACTCCTTGGAAACTCTATGGGGGCAGTTCTACTCTGTTCTGTAGGGTCGACTCAACGGCACTGGGTTTTTTTTAGCCTCCTTAACTGTGAGAGAACAAATTTCTGTTTGTTAAAGCCATCTATTTGTGGTATTTCTGTTATAGCAGCTCTAGATAACTAAGACAGAATTAGAACATTTTCTCACTTCTCTGAATGAATATTGTTTTCCTGGTCTACCAGTCACCTCTCTCTCCTTTTTCTCTTACTATTCCTTTCCTCTTCTTCCACTCCCACCATCACCCTAAATAGCTGTCCCACCCACAAGGATATTGAGCTTCATGTACTGAAAAGATTAAGGACAATGGTGGTTCATTGGTAGAATTCTCACCTTTCATGAAGGAGGCTCAGGTCCACTTCCCAGCCAATGTACCTCATGAACAGCTACAACTTATCTGTCAGTAGGGGTTTACATGTTGCTATAAGCTAAACAGGTTTCAGTGGAGCATCCAGACTGAGAAGAACTAGAAAGAAACGCGTGGAAATCTACTTCCAAATATCAGCCAATGAAAATTCTATGGATATTCCGATCTGCAGCCAATCATGGGGATAGCACAGGACTAGGTAGCATTTCATTCCATTGTGCATGGGGTCGCAATGAGTCAGGGACAACTCGATAACAGCTATAACAACAGTGGAAGAGACTGCTGATTTCTCTCTGCTGAGGTGACATTTGTAAGGCAGAGACAAGGATACTAAATAAAGTTTATTGACCCTCAAGACTGGTGCAGCCAAGGAAGGAGGTAATTTGTCTTCTTCTGAACTGAGGACCCTCTCAGAGGGTCTACAGAGCTCCACAGCAAGCCAGAGTTGTTTTCCAACAATACAGGTAAGGCTGATGTTGATTTAGGTCTCAAGGGCCCACATCTACACTCCAAGAAGGGGACAGAATGGTTGTTCATGACAGGTGTTGTAGGGATGGGATAGATATCATGGAACTTGGACACAAGCATTGAGCAAGTTTGAGCTGAAGGAACGGAATGCTCAGCTCCATCTCAGGGTGGTTGGCTGCTGTTTTTCTTGTTTTTGTATTTGCATTGTGAGGTCATTGAGTATGCACACGTGTGCAGTTTCTCATCTTATGCCACAGTTTAGAGACACGAGAACCTTCTATAGCATGCAGGTGCCCTAGGCATCCAAACTGCGCTCAAGAAGTTTCCCAGCAACCTATATGGAAGAGAAATATGGCCGGGTCCTGGAAATTCTCTGGAGGCTTCTGGGGTCATTCCTGCCTCTCTGTATATATCAGTATATGTGAACAACCAGTCAATGCCTCTCTCTGTCTTTCACACACACACATACGCACACACACACACAATTCTAGGAACTGTTTTTACTACTCCTGTCCTATTTCCATTTTGTTCTGATGTTCATGCTGCTTCCAGATGCACAGACCTGTTCTCTTTGGTTCCCAGACCTTCCACTACAGAGATACCTAGTCTTGTCCCTGCAGGGCACTGCCCTGTGCACCCTCCTCCCTGTCATGAAAACTCCCTTTTGTTCAAGTACTGATCTCAGTGCAAGTACCCAGTATGGGGAAATGAACTGGGTTTAACTCATCTGTGCTTAAGTGTGCATTCTAACACTGGGCTTAATGCTTAACCCTCCCAAAGGGGTCCTTCGCCAAAAGGATTTCTTTCCTCTCTCTCTTTTACTTTTTTTCCTGATTATAAAATTTATACTTACTGTATAAAACATAGAGAATATGGAAAAGTAGAAAATACGTATATAAATCCTTCATAATCACACCTTCAGAGATAACCCTATTAATACTTTCATTTTTATTCCCAAGTTTTTTTCCTATGCTTTCAAAAAAATTATACATACATGATTCGAGTGGATTTCAGCTCATGGCAACCTCATGTGACAGGGTGGAATGGCCCCATAGAATTTCCTAGGCTGTAATTTTTTTTCTTTTTAATCTTTACAGGAGCCGATTGCCAAGTCTTTTTTCTGACAGAGCCACTGTGTAGGTTCGAACCAGTGACCTTTTGGTTAGCAGCCAAGTGCTTAACGGTTGTGCTACCAGGGCTCGTTGTATATATATTTGCCACATTCAAACCATACTGAATGTTCAATTTTTTCTTTTCTCCCTTAACACTATAAAATAAACAATGTTCAAATAGAGGAGTTCATGGAACTAATCAGAGCAGGGGGCTTCATAAGCATTAATGAAGCAGGTCACCATCTCTGTTTATCCACCATGTAGGCTGTGACAGGCATGCTCAGAAGCACCCTGGGAGTTAATGCTGGGGAGTAGTATATGGGTGGGGTGCCCTCTTGCTAGCACTGCTAGCCACAGATAACTGAGTGTTCTGCATACTCCTCTAGCAAACGCCCTCTGTGATGACTTATAGCTGACCGTCTGGGCCTTCAACTTCTCTTCCCAAGTCTCATTCTATAGAGAATGGGACCGTGAGGCATGGTGGAGCTTACCTCCACTCCAAGGAGGGTACCTGAACACAGGTTTAGGAGGAGTTCTTTTATCCTTCAGCTTCTTCCCTCTGAACTGTAAGTAAGATCTGGTTGCCTTCCAAGAACAAAACCTGTGAGAAGAATGGCCGTGGTTACAGGGAGAATACCACAGCCTGAGGGGACCGCGGTCAGGCCTCACAGAGAGTGTAGGGTGTAGAACTGAAGAGCAGACGGTCCTGGCCTCGGAGTGGTGCCTGTCAGAGGCCCTTCCTCTGATGCCTCCTCTGTCTAGATCTGGCCCCAGTGAGGCCCTGGCATGGGCAATATATTAGGCCCTCCTTCTCCACTAGTGAACGAACCTGTAAAGAGTCTGCTGTACCTGTGCCTGAGTGGAGTTGGTCCCTAGGGTGCTTTCGTGAGCATCAGGCTGTGGTATCCTTATCTAACCCTACTTGGCATGGCCAGAGCATCTGACTGGACTCTGTTTAGATCTCAATCCCTGGTCTCCATCCTTTCCTTCATTGAGAGCCTTGATCCCCTTACCTCATTCCCAACAGCCCCTTTCCCTGGAATGGACTGTAGTTCCTCACATGGACTCAGATTTTCATACTCACTGAACCTGAGAGCTGTTGATCCCTAAAGTCCTCACAAACACTCTCCATCTCTTCCTCCTTGATCTTCCTAATCCTTAGTTATCCCTACCCTCAGTCTGCCCTTGGATTGGACCCCTTGAAGATCAGTCCTGGCTAAGACTGAATTTATTTTCTATGCTATCTTGACGCCAATCGTCTCAACTGCTGCCCTCTACCCCCTCCCTGGGGTGCAAGCTAGTCTATCACGGTTGGTTTCTCTCATTCTGCTCATGAACTGGGTCTCCCTGTCATCATAGACCTCCCATTATGCCACAGCTGCGTTATTTATGACAGTCAAGAGGATAAGAGACCTGGTTTCTAATCCTGGTTTTTAACACTTACCAAGTATGTGATTCTAGGCAAGCCCCTTAACCACTCTGAATCTCAGTTTCCTCATCTGTAAAACAGGGATAATAATTCTTTGCCCACCCACTTCACAGGGTCATTGGGAAGTTCATTTGAGATAATATAAGTGAACGCAATTTGCACAATATAAAGCTCTTTATAAGTGAAATATAGAAGCAACTAAAGGACCAACTGCATGAGGATGAGGGATTCAAAAGCTCCCTGAAGCATCCCCAAACTTCCTAAATACTTATGATGGAGGGATGAGCATGCACTCAAGCCAGGAGTAACATATATTTCTCAGAGGTTCTTGATCCCCCCAAAAGTTTCAGGAAGCATTTCTATTTAGCTCTAGTTAGGAGAACTGAGTTAAGTCAATCAGTGCTAGGTAACAACTGGTATTGAAAAGGCTAAAGTCCTTATCTTGAATGTAGGTTTCTTTCAATCCCACATTAAATAATTTGTTATCTTAAGGTTTTAAAAATAAAGGTTGGTGCTGGGTAACAGCCTTTATACTTCTATTTTAGTAAAGTAATATTTTTTTTTATTTTTTAGGGGAGGGGAACCCTAAGCCTAAATGCATAATAATCTCAACATCCCAAATAGCCATGTCTGGGAAAATTTCAGCCAGTTGTCCTCTGGTCACTACCACACAAGGCACTGTCATTCACCAGATAAAAAATATGAATTGGAACCATGGTGGAACCTAGGAGTAAATAACCAGCTTGGACAACCTCGGCCCAGTTTTCAGCCCAAACCTTGACAGCATAAGTTAGGAACCAGTTGGCCAAGGGTTGCATTTGACCTTGGACATATTGTTTCATTTTTGTTTTTGTGTTTTTAGCCTTCACATGTTCCTCACCATGTTTTAATTTGCCACTTTAGCCTTGGTAAATATGACATAAAATCCTGAATTTCTAGTTCCTGTGGAAAATTGGACTATCTAGCAACTGTGCCCCTCAGTAGTAATTACACAGACTTGGGCATTACCAAGAAAAACACTTCTGGTTTACTTCCTCTATGATGGTCTTTAAGCACAAGCACAGTTATGTTAACCTTAGTAGAACTTCTTCCCGAGTAGCTATAGTCCACCCTTACCCATGAGGCAAGGAATCTAAGCCTAAGAGAAACTCACACTTGTGTTTCAACGTAGTGGCATATCTAAGGTATTGCACTGGCCCTGCGCAATGTGTGGTGCTACTGAGCAGTTTCTATTAATCCAGTATGGCCCAACGCCCTTCCTCAAGCACAATAATGTATTAATTAAAAGATTAACAGGCGTGACTTGTATCTTTGAGCTGATATTACAGTAAAGTTATCTAAAAGAGGGGTGTCAGATGTTTGGACAGGAGCACAATTTCAGGGCTTGCTGTAGGTACGATTTTCTGTAGATACGCCACTGGCTACGAGGGGTTAATAGAAACTGCTCAATGGTGCCATGTGCCCAGAGCCAGTGCAACACCTGCCCTACCTGTCAAACCCTAATTATGCCTCTGCTAAGCATAAGAAGAAGAGAGGTGAGAACCCAAGCATTCTGATTCTCATTCTTATTCTGCCTTCCATCTTCTGATTCAGTGTAGTGTGTGAATGTGAAGGACAGACAGCAATGTAGCAAGAAGGATAAGATGCAGTATTTGAAGCTGCATGACATCCTTCATGAAACTGTAGACTATAAAGCAGAAGCCTAGAAGAAGACAGAAAACCCTCCAAAAAGTTAAACATGTTTTCCTGACCTTGTGATCTTTGCGTAAAGGAAGATAGTTACCTTTTCCAAAAGTGCATAATGATGGGGAAGAGAGACATGATAGCCCCGTGGAAGATGCTCCGATCTAGGTGCCCCTCCAAAATGGCAGCAAGGATGGCTTCCTTCTGGGAGTCAGAGATATTCACCTACCCACAGAGCAAAAGCCCATCACTAGAAGAGGCTCTGGGGGAGCCAGCAAACCTCTCTTGGCCCCGAGGACCCTCAGGACCACCCCCTCTCCAGAGGGCAGGAGAAAATTTTCATGGGACTTGTAGGCAAAATACATGTGGTTGGCCCAGGATTTAGGAGGTGTCTGATAATTAGCTTTCAGGCTCCTTGTTGGGGAAATGCTTCTTGGCAAAAGGCCAGAGCAGAGTGGGAGTCCCCCTTACCCTGAGTTTCGGAGGGACCTCAGATTGCAGATAGAGCTTTAGGATGACGTTAATTTTGGATCTCATTAGGATCACGTCATTCTCGTTGCATGCCCGGTTGGCCTGCAGCACTTGAGATGAACTCACCAGATCGTTAAATCTAAAAAGAGGCAATAAGTGGGAAAACAACAAGAAAAAGACAAAAGCAGTGACTAGATAGGGCACCAGACCCAGACCTATCTTCTAGCCTAGAAAAAGGCAGGACCAGTCCTGGGCCAGGTTGTGACTTCATTCAGTTGATCAGAATTTATCCATTGGCAAATAATTGAGTGTCTACCACATGTCAGATAGTATGCTGCGTGCCTTCAAGTGTATTTCTTCAACACATACCCATTACTTATCCCATCCTCCCTTCTTTACCCTTCCTGGCCACTGTAGCCATTTCTCTGCCTACTTTAAGTGCTAAGAGGCATCTTGCTCTTTCTTTCCTCTCCTATGCTGACCTCCCTACAATCACCATCACCCTTCAGAACAACATATTCTTTTAAACCTCATTGCTGTCAAGTTGAATTCCAACCTCCAGTGACCCTATAGGACAGAGGAGAACTGCCCCATAGGGTCTTTGAGGCTGTAAATCTTTACAGAAGCAGGCTGCCACATCTTTCTCCCTTGGAGCGGCTGGTGGGTTTGAACCACCAACTTTTGGTTAGCAGTTGAGTGCTTAACCACTGTGCCACCAGGACTACTATTCTTTTACTAACCACCAAATAACTCAGTTATACCTTATATAAAATGAATTTAAGTACACATTTTTTTTCTCTCAATTAAAAATTTATAATATAAAATCTGCCATTTTAACCTTTTTTAAGCATACAACTCAGTGGCATTAATTACGTTCACTATGGTGTGCAGCCATCACCACCATCTATTTCTAAAACTTTGTCATCACCAAAACCCCATTGCCGTTGAGTCAATTCTCACTTATAGCGGCCCTATAGGACAGAGTAGAACTGCCCCATAGAGTTTCTAAGGAGTGCCTGGTGGATTCTAACTGCCAACCTTTTGGTTAGCAGCCGTAGCACGCAACCACTATGCCACCAGGGTTTCAGAAACACTATACCTGTTAAACAATAACTCCCCATTCTCCCCACCTTCTAGCCCCGGGTAGTCTCTAATCTTTCTGTTTCTATGCATTTGCCTATTCTAGATATTTCATGTAAGTGGAATCATGCAATATTTGTCCCTTTGTGTCTGGCTTATTTCACTTAGCATACTTTTTCAAGGTTCATCCATGTTATAGCATATATCAGAACTTTGTTTCTTTTTATGGCTGAATAATATTCCATTGTATGGATATACCACATTTTATTTATCTGTTCGTCTGTAGATGGATGCTTGGGTTGTTTCCACTTTTTGGCTATTGTGAATAATGTTGCAATGAACACTGTATACAAGCATCTGTTTGAGTCCTTGTTTTCAAGTCTTTTAGGTATAGACCTAGAAGTAGAATTACCAGGTCATGCTAACTCTGAGGAACTACCAAATCGTTTTCCATAGCATCTGCACCATTTTACATCCCTACTAGAAATACATTAATGTTCCAATTTCTCTACATCCTCACCAATGCTTTCTAGTTTCTGTGTTTTCTGGTGTAATAACCATCATAAAACCCATTGCCGTTGAGTTGATTCCAACTCATAGTGACCCTATAGGACGGAGTATAACTGTCCCATAGGGTTTCCAAGAAGTAGCTGGAGAACTCGAACAGCCAACCTTTTGGTTATTAGTGGAGCTCTTAATCACTGTGAAACTGTTTCTCATTATGGTTTTGATTTGCAGTTCACTAATAACTAATAATAGTGTTGAAAATCTTTTCATGTGCTTGTTGACCATTTGTATATCATCATTAGAAATGTCTGTTCAACCATGGTCTCAGGGAACATCTAGCTCAACTGGCATAACATAGTTTATAAAGAAAATATTCTACATTCTACTTTGGTGGGTAGTATGTCTGGGGCCTTAAAAGCTTGGGAGTGGCCATCTAAGATACTGCACTGGTCCCAACCCATCTGGAACAAGGTAGAAAGAAGAAAATCAAAAGCACAAGGGAAAGATCAGTCCAAAGGACTAATGGACCACAATTACCAGAACCTCTACCAGACTGAGTCCAGCACAACTAGATGGTGCCCAACTACCAAGACCAATTGTTCTCACAGGGATCATAATAGAGGGTCCTGGACAGGGCTAGAGAAAAATATAGAAATTCTAACTCTCTCACACACACATACAAACACACACACACACACACACACACACACAGACCAGGCTTACTGGTCTAACAGAGAGACTGGAGAAACCCTGAGAGAATGGCCCCCAGACACCCTTATAGCTCAGTAATGTCACTCCTGAGGTTCACCCTTAAGCCAAAGATTAGGCAGGCCCGTAAAACAAAATGAAACTAAATGGACAGACCAGCCCAGGGACAAGAAAGAGAAGGTAGGAGGGGACAGTAAAGCTGGTAATGGGGAACCCAAGGTTGGGAAGGGCAGAGTGTTGACATATAGTGGGGTTGGCAACCAATGTCACAAAACAATATGTGTATTAATTGTTTAATGAGAAACTTGTTTGCTCTGTAAAACTTCACCTAAAGTACAATAAAAAAAAAATTTTTTTTTAATGTCTTCAATTTCTTTGCCCATTTTTTAATTGTTTTTCTTTTTGAGTTATAGGAGTTCTTAACATATACTGATATTAAACTCTTATCAGATATATGGTAAATATTTTCTCCTGTAGATCATCTTTTTACTTTTCTGATAATAACCTTTGATGTGCGAAAGTTTTTAATTTTGATGAAGTGAAATTTAACTATTTTTTAAAATTTTATTGCTTATGCTTTTGGTGTCATATTTAAGAATCCTCTGCCAAATATAAGGTCTTGAAGACTTACCCTTACACTTCCCTTTAAGAGTTTTATGATTTTAGCTGTTACATTTAGGTCATTGATCAATTTTGAACTAATTTTTATATACAGTGAGAGGTAAGTGTTCAACTTCATTTTACTTGTGAAAATCCAGTTGTCCCAGTACCAATCGTTTAAGAGATTATTTTTCTCCCATTAACTGGAGTTAGCACCCTTGTCAAAAATCAATGGGCCATAGATGTGTGGGTTTATATCTGCACTTTCAATTCTATTCCATTGGTCTATATGTCTATCTTTATGCACACTGTTTTAATTATTGTAGCTTTGTAGTAAATTTTGAAATTATGAAGTGTGAGTACTCCTACTTTGTTCTTTTTCAAGATTGTTTTGACTATACAAGGCCCCTTGAAATTCCTATGAATTTGAAGACTGGCTTATCCATTCCTGTAAAAAAGGATGTTGGAATTTTGATAGGGGTTGCATTGAATCCTTAGATCACCATGGGTAGTATGGACAGTTTAACAATATTAAATCTTCCAATCCAGGTACATGGAATGTCTTTGCATTTATTTAGGTACACTTTATTTTCTTTCAGCAATGTTTTATAGTTTTCAGTGTACAAGTCTTTCACCTCCTTGGTTAAATTTATTCCTCAGTGTTTTATTCTTTTAGATGCTATTATAAATCACATTGTTTTATCAATTTCCTTTTTAGATAGTTCATTAGTAGTGTATGGAAACACAACAGATTTTTGTGTACTGATCTTTTACCCTGCAACTTTGCCAGATTGTTTTATTAGCTCTTATAGCTTTCTTTTGAATTCTTTGGGACTATCTATGTATAGAATCATGTCATCCACAAATAAAGATAGTTTTACTTCTTTTACAATTTGAACGCCTTTTAATTCTTTTTCTTGCCTCATTGCTCTGGCTTGAACTTTCAGCACAATGCTGAATAGCAGTGGTGAAATTGGTCTCCTTGTCTTATTTCTGCTCTTCAGATTGAGTGTGATGTTAGCTGTGGGTTTTTCATAAATGCCCTTTATTATGAAGACAATTCCTTTCTATTGCAGTTTTCTGAGTGTTTTTTTTTTATCATGAGACAGCGTTGGATTTTTTTCCTAATTTTTAAAATTCTGGTAAGCATATAGGTAACAAAACATTAGTCATTTCAACAATCTTCACACATACAGTTCAGTGACTTTAAATATGTCCATCATGTTGCTCAACCATCACCATTAACCGTTCCTGAAAGGGTGTTAGATTTAGTCAAATGCCCTTTTCTGATCCAATTTAAGTGATCATGGGGTTCCCCCCACCACTTTTTCTATTAATGCGGTTGTATTACACTGGTTGATTTTCTTACATTGAACTACCATTGCATTCCTAGGATAAATCCCACTTGGTCATGGTTTAAACTCCTTTAAATATGCTGTTGAGTCCAGTTTGCTAGCACAAGTAACCTTCAGGTTACAATGAGATCTGTTCCTAAGTCTGTCTTAAAGTTGAATTTGTAGGTCAGTCAGAAGAGATACATATGGTTCTTATTTAGCATCAATTAGTCAAATGTTTGTCTTAGCATATAGCATATATTTTAGCTTTGCATGCATATAAAACACTGAAGAAATACTTCCAAACCACGCAATGTTTTCATGAATGCCACAAAGTAGTGCATGCGTTCATTATTACAAACCATTGTATTTAACTCAGATTTTTAATACAATAGGCTTTATGGCAGTCTGTTCTTGTGAGTTGTCCAGAAACCAGATGTTCTCAATCTAGGGACTGCCTGTATTTTGTTGAGATTTATGCATCTATGTTAAGAAAGGGTATTGGTCTGTAGTTTCTTTCTTTCTTTTTTTTTTTTACTTGTGATGTCTTTACCCGACTTTAGTATCAGGGCAATGCTGGCCTTATAGAATAGGTTAGGAAATATTCCATCCTCTTCTATTTTTTGAAAGAGATTGGAAAGATTGGTGTTAATGCTTCTTTAAATGCTTGGTAGAAATCAGAAGTAAAGCCATCTTGTCCTAGACTTTTCTTTGTTGGGAGGTTTTTGATTAATGACTCAGTCTTTTTACTTGTTATAGGTCTATTGAGATTTTATTTCTTCTTGAGTCAGTTTAGGTAAACCATGAGTTTCTAGAAATTTTTCCATTTCATGTAGGTTATCTAATCTGTTGGCATATAATTGTTCATAATATTCTCTTATAATTCTTTTCATTTCTGCAAGATCAGTAGTAAAGTCCTCACTTTTATTTCTGATTTTAGGTATTTTTTTCTTTGTCAGGCTAGCTAAAGTCTTTTATATTGTATTCATCTTTTCAAAGAACCAATTTTGGTTTCGTTGATTTTCTCTGTTTTTTTACTCTCTTCTCATTTACCTCCACTTTAATCTTTATTATTTCCTTCTTCTTTTAGCTTTGGGCTTAGTCTGCTTTTCTTTTTCTAGCTCCTTAAGGTGTACCTTAGGCTATTGATTTGAAATCTTTTCTTAATTTTTAATGTAGGTGTTTATAGCTATAAATTTATCTCTGAGCCTACCTTTGCTAGATCCCATAGGTTTTGGTATGTTGTGTTTTAGTTTTCACTCATCCGTAAGTATTTTAAAATCTCCCTTGAGTCATTAGCTGTTTAAGAATGTGTTCTTTAATTTCCATATATTTGTAAATTTTCCAGTTTTCTTTCTGCTATTGATTTCTAGTTTCATTCCATTGTGGTCAGAGAAGATACTTTGCATTATTTCAATCTTTAAATTTGTTGAGACTTGATTTGTAGGCTAACATATAGTCTATGTTGGGAAATGATTTATGTGCACTTAAGAAGAATGTCTATTCTGATTCTTTTGGATGGAGTGTTCTATATATCTTTCACGTCTAGTTGGTTTACAATGTTGTTCAAGTCTTCTATTTACTTATTGATCTTCTGTCTAAATGTTTTATTACTGTAGGACTATTTCTCCCTGTCAATGTTTGCTTCATATATTTTGGGGCTTTCTTGTTAGATACATATATGTTTATAATTGTTATATATTGTTATTGATTTATTGTCCCTTTTGATCAATATGTAATGTCCTTGTTTGTCTCTTGTAATAGTTTTTAGCTTAACATCTACTTTGTTTAATATTTGTATGGGCATGCCAGCTCTCTTTAGGTTGCTATTTGCATGAAATTTTTTTCCGCCATCCTTTCACATTCAATTTAGTTGTGACCTTGGATCTATAGATAGGATATTGTTGAATCATGTTTTGTTACCTATTCTGTGAATTTCTGCCTTTTGATTGAAGAGCTTAATTTATTTACATTTAATATATTTACTGATAAGGAGAGACTTGCTTTTGCTCTTTTGCTACTTGCTTTTCATATTTAGTATACCTCTCCCCTCGTTTCTTCCATTACTGCCTAATTTTGTGTTTACTTGATTTTTTTTTTTAGTGAAACTTTTGATTCTCTTCTCATTTTCTCTTGAGAGCATTTTTTTTAGATATTTTCTTTGTGGTTACCATGGAGATTACATTTAACATCCTAAATGTATAATAATATAGTTTGAATTGATACTCATTTAACTTCAATAACATAAAAATTCTGCTCCTATTGGGTTCAGTTTTTCCTCTCTTTTATGTTGTTGTTTTTATACACTGTGTGCCCAGTAACATAAATTTATAGTTTTTTATGCATTTGTCTTTTAAATCATGTTGGACATAAAAAAGAGAAGTTACAAACCAAAAATACAATAATTCTGACCCTTATGTATGCCATGCGGTTAACTTTACTGGAAATCTTTATTTCTTTATATGGCTTCAAGTTACTTTCTAACATCCTTTCATTTCAGCCTGAAGGAGTTCCTTTTGCATTTCTTGTATGGTAGGTCTAGTAGTAACAAACTTCCTCAGCTTTTGTTTCTCCGGAAATGTTTTAATTTCTCCCTCATTATGAAGACCATTTTTCTGATACAGAATTCTTGGTTCACAGGTTTTTTTTTTTTTCCTTTCAGCACTTTAAATATATCATTCCATTACCTTCTGGCCTCAATGGTTTCTAATGAAAAACTGGCTGTTATTAAGGATCCATTGTGTGTGATGTGCTACTTCACTCTTGCTGCTTTCTTCATTTCATCTTTTGATGGTTTGATTATAATGTGCTTCAGAGTGGATCTCTTTGAGTTTATACTACTTGGATTTCCCTGAACTTCTTGGATGCGTAGATTCATGTATCTCATCAAATTTGCAGTGTTTTGGGCCATTATTTCTCCAAATATCCTTTCTGCTCTTTCTGTCGTCTCATCCTGGGACTGCAATAACACATGTATTAGTCTGCTTGATGGTGCTCCATAGCTCTGCTTTCTATTCTTCATTCTTCTTCTTTTTTTTTTTTTGTTCCTGAGTCTGGATAATTTCAATTGTCTTATCTTCCAGTTTGCCATTTTTTTCTTCTGTCAGCTCAAATCTGCTGTTGAATGCCTTTAGCAAATTTTTAATTTGTTAAGCCTCTCTGTTTGGTCCCCTTTTATAATTTCTAGCTCTTGATATTCTCATTTTGTTCCTTTAGTTCTTTGTCCATGTGTTTCTTTAGTTCTTTGAGCATACTTAAGACAGTTGTTTTAAAGTTTTTATCATCCAATGTCTGGGCTTCCTCAGGGCTGGTTTATGTCACTTTATTTTGTTTCTTTCAATAGGTTATCATTTCCTGTTTCTTTTTGTAGTTCATTGTTGAAAACTGGGCATTTGAGTATTATAATATGGTAACTTTAGAAATCGGATTCTTCCCCTTCCCCAGGGTTAGATTTTTTTTTTTTTAATTTTGATGGCTAGGGTAGTCCATAGGTTTAGTGACTTTTCCAAGTTATTTTTGCAAAGACTGTATTCCTTCTCATGTATGGTCACTGAAGTCTCTGGTCCTTTAGCTTGTGTTTAGCTAGTATTTTGACAGAGATTTCCTTGAATGTCAGAGGCTGAAAACAGAACAGAAAAACAGACAAACAAAAGAACAACAAAAATAAAACCATTTCTTTCAGCCTTTGCAGGTTGTCTTTGTGTTGGGACACTCCTTCAACACTTAGCCAGGCTTATACTGAACCCAGAAATTAACCTAAGATGGAAGCTTAGGGTTTTTTTTTTTTTTTTTGAGTATAGCTTTTGACCTGGGTATCCTAGTGGCTTTCTAAATTCTACCCCAAAACATGGGGCTTTTGAATGCCCTAAGTTCCCAAACTCTTTCTCATCTTTGCTTCTCAGCCCTTAGGCAGTCTATCATATGTCTTTATTGAGCTTTGTTGCCCAAGGTGGCTACAAGGTTGATTATTTGCCCTACAGTGTTTTCAAGCAATGCCTGCTGATCTTCTGTCTTGAGTGAGTTCCAAGATAGGAAAAACAAGGAAAAGCACTTTGCATCAATCCTCAGGTAGTCTTTCAGGTATCCAAAAAAAATTATAAAAGAGAAACTTAATAATTTGTGAGTTAGGTCTTCTCTGCTCACTCAGGAAGCAGTTTCCAGGGTCTTCTAAGCTGGCTGCTAAGCTGACCAGGGCATGACACAGACAAATAAAAAAGGCATAAAGTTTCCTTAGCATTTTGAAGTTGCTTTTTTCTTCATTCAGCATCTGCTTTGTTGCAGTAACCTTATAACTATTTTCTGGAATCTTACAAAGTTTGTTCTGACAGTTTCTGCTTGTTTTTAGATGTTTCTGTGGATGGATGAAAGCATGGAGCTGCCTACTTTGCCATTTTGCTCACAAGGACTCTCTCAAGCAATTTTAAATCCTAAGCATTTTATAAATCTCCCTAATAGTAGAATGGAACCCTGGCGGCATAGTGGTTAAGAGCTATGGCTGCTACCCAAAAGGTCGGTAGTTCAAGTCCACCAACTGCTCCTTGGAAACTCTGTGGGGCAGCTCTACCATGTCCTATAGGGTCTCTATGAGTTGGAATTGACTCAACAGCAACAGGAAAAGTAGAATACCAAGGTTTTCTCTTATATGAATATTTTCAAGATCCATTTATTTATTCCATCTGTGGATATTAATTAAGGGCTTGCACTATTACAGGAGCAAGGATTCAGCAAAGAACACAACAAACAAGGTTCTGCTCTCTGGGAGCTTACAATCAATGAGGTAGAGAAGACACATAAGTAAATAAATGGATAATTAAATATCCAATAGAGTGCTATAAAGACAACAAAAGAGGATGATGTGATTGTGAGAGGCATGGGAACTAAGACTTGAATAATGAGAAAAAAAGAGCCAGTTACTTGAAGATCTGAGGGCAGGGGATTCTTCATGCAGAGGGAATAGCAAGCACAAAGCCATTAAATAGGTACCTGCACAGCGTGGCCTGTGGGAGCAGCTGAGTGGAGTGCTGCATATCTAGACCTTAGGCGTCAGTGGCAAGTAGCATGAGATGAGCTCTGAGATGCAGACAGGTACTGCTCACATAAAGCCATGTAGGCAATGGGAGGGGGCTTGGATCTTATTCCAGTGGTAATGGGAAGCTATCAGAACATTTTAACCGGGAGAGTGACATTATATGATTTATATTTTTAAAATTCCACTCTGACTGCCATGCAGAGAATAGTTTGTAGAGGGCAAAATATATAGTTCGAGGAAGTAGAGATGATGGTGGTGGGAACTGGAGTAATAGCAGTGTGGAGGCTGTCCAATCTGACTAGTAGCCCATTCTGTGCCCCTCTCACCTCCCCCTTATTTTTTTTTTTATATAACTAACCCCTATTAGTTCCCCCACGCATCTGTCAGTTTGTGTACTGTGGGGGCTTGTGTGTTGTTATGAGGCTGGAAGCTATGCCACTGGTATTCAAATACCAGCAGGGTCACCCATGGTGGACAGGTTTCAACTGAGCTTCCAGACTAAGACAGAATAGGGAAAAGGACCCAGTGGTCTACTTCTGAAAAGAATTACCCAGTGAAAACCTTACAAATGGATGTGGAACATTTTCTGATATAGTGCAGGGGGATGAGCCCCTCAGGTTGGGAGGCACTCAAAATATGACTGGGGAAGAGCTGCCTCCCCAAAGTAGAGAAGACCTTAATGACATGGATGGAGTCAAGCTTTTGGGACCTTCATTTGCTGATATGGCATGACTCAAAATGAGAAGAAACAGCTGCAAACATCCATTAATGATCAGAGTGTGGAATGTATGAAGCATGAATCTATGAAAATTAGAAATTGTCAAAAATGAAACAGAAAACATAAAGATGGATATCCTGTGCATTAGTGAGCTAAAATGGACTGGTACTGACCATTTTGAATTGGATAATCATATCCAATGCCAGGATATGATCTACTATGCCAGGAATGACCACATGAAGAGGAATGGCGTTGCATTCATCCTCAAAAAGAACATCTCAAGATCTAGCCTGAAGTACAGTGCTATCAGTGATAGGATGATATCCATATACCTACAAGGAAGACCAGTTATTACGACTACTATTCAAATTTGTGCACCAACCACTAAGGACAAAGATGAAGAAATTGAAGATTTTTACCAACTTCTACAGTCTGAAATTGATCAAACATGCTATCAGATGCACTGATAATTACTGGTGACTGGAATGTGAAAGTTGGAAACAAAGAAGAGGGATCAGTTGTTGGAAAATATGACCGTGGTGATAGAAACAATGTCAGAGATCACATGATAGAATTTTGCAAGACCAATGACTTCTTCATTGTAAATACCTTTTTCAACAACATAAACGGTGACTATACAAGTGGACCTTGCCAGATGGAAGACATAGGAATCAGATCGACTACATTTGTGGAAAGAGACAACGGAAAAGCTCAATATCATCAGTCAAAACAAGGCCAGGGGCCCAGTCAACTGCTCACATGCAAGTTCAAGTTGAAACTGAAGAAAATTAGAACAAGTCCATGAGAGCCAAAATACGACCTTGAGTATATTTAGTACCTCAGTAACTGATGTAATGCAGTGAGCACTAAGGACCAAAGATGAGGCGAATTGTGGAATGACATCAAGGACATCATACATGAAGAAGGCAAGAGATCATTAAAAAGCCAGGAAAGAAAGAAAAGACCAAAATGGATGTCAGAAGAGACTCTGAAACTTGCTCTTGAACATCAAGTAGCTAAATCAAAAGGAAGAAATGATGAAGTTAAAGAGATGAACAGACAATTTCAAAGGGCGGCTGGAGAAGACACACTAAAGCATTATAATGACATGTTCAAAGACCTGGGATAGAAAACCAAAAGGGAAGGACATGCTTGGCATTTCTCAAGCTGAAACAGCTGGAGAAAAAGTTCAAGCATCAATTTGCTATATTGAAGGATTCTACTGGGAAAATATTAAACGATGCAGGAAGCATCAAAAGAAGATGGAAGGAATACAGAGTCACCATACCAAAGAGAATTGGTCGATGTTCAACCATTTCAGGAGGTAGCATATGATCAGGAACCAATGGTACTGAAGGAAGAAGCCCAGACTGCACCGAAGGCATTAGCGAAAAACAAGGCTCCAGGAATTGACAGAATACCAATAGAGATATTTCAACAAATGAATGCAGTGCTGGAAGTGCTCACTTGTCTATGTCAAGAAATTTGGAAGACAGCTATTTGGCCAACTGACTGGAAGAGATCCATATTTATGCCTATTCCCAAGGAAGGTGATCTAACCAAATGTGGAAATTATCTAACAATATCATTAATATCACATGCAAGTAAAATTTTGCTGAAGATCATTCAAAAGTGGCTGCAGCAGTCTGTTGACAGGGAACTACCTGAAATTCAAGCTGGATTCAGAAGAGAACATGGAACCAGAGAGATCATTGCTGATGACAGACGGATCCTGGCTGAAAGTGGAGAATACCAAAAAGATGTTTTCCTGTGTTTTATTGACTATGCAAAGGTATTTGACTGTGAGGGTCATAACAAATTTTGGATAACACTGTGAAGAATGAGAATTCCAGGGCACTTAATTGTGCTCATGAGGAACCTGTACATAGATCAAGAGGCAGTCATTGGAACAGAACAAGGGGATACTGTGTGGTTTAAAGTCTGGAAAGGTGTGTGTCAGGGTTGTATCCTTTCACCATAGTTATTCGATACAATGCCAAAACAAGCACTCAATATAGAGTAAACAATTGATAAACTTTAGTTTGTGGGACTAAACTAACTCCCTTATTGGGGTGGAAGATCTCTTAAATAAACTCCCCTAACTGATGCACTGGGTTAGTTGGTGCTGTTCATTTCTTCTAAAATACAAAAGATGATGCCCATGGCCTGTTGACCACACACTGGCGGACTGTTTCTAGTTCACCCCCACACTTCTGCTCCAACTAGTTGAGGAGATGCTTACCAAGGGTCCTGCTTTCTTCCCAAATATCTTTACCTATTATGCTTGCTACTGTAATTAATAATTTATGTAAAATGATGAAATATGAACATGAAAATTTGTTGTTTCTATAAAAATAAGTTTGAATGCTTTGGAACATTCTAATAGGGGCAAAACACTTAAAAAAATTGCTGTTGAGGTGTGTCAGGACAATTTAAAACATAGAAAAAACAAGTATAAAATTACAGAAGGATAACATCGCTTTGCAGTAACCCTTAAAGTCTTGTTCCACTTTAAGCCAAAAAAACTAAACCAGTTGCCAATGAATTGATTGACTAATGGAGACCCTATGTATTATGGAGTAGAATTGTGCTTCATAGGGTTATCTTGGCTGTAAACGTTACGGAAGCAGTTCACCAGGCCATTCTTACACAATGCTACTAGGTGGGTTCAAACTGCCAACTTTTACACTAGCAGCTGATTGGAAACTGCTTGTGCCACCCAGGGACCTTGCTCCACTTTAGAGAAAGCAAAATTAGAACTAGTAGGTAGCATTTGAAGGAGCCCAGGTTGTGCAGTGGCTAAGTGCTTGGCTGCTAACGGAAAGGTCGGCAGCTCAAGACCACCAGTAGCTCTGTGGGATAAAGATGTGGCAGTCTGGTTGCATAAAAATTTACAGCCCTGGAAACTCTATGGGGGAATTCTACTCTGTTCTATAGGGTCACTATGAGTTGGAATTGACTTGATGGCAACTGGTTTGGTTTGCGGTTTTAGATAACATTTTGGGAATAGTTTATACAAGAAGCCTTGGTGGCTCATTGGTTAAGAGCTTGGCTGCTAACCAAAAGGCCAGCAGTTTGAAGCCACCAGCTACTCCTTGGAGTTTATACAGGTATAGATCTCAAATGAGTGGAATAGCTTTGGTTTTACATCAGAAACTTGGCATATGAATGAATGCACATTGATAAATTTTAACTTAAATTTCTGGTTAATGTCTCTATATAGACATATATGCTTATCCACACACACAACCATTTTTTATTATTATAATCCCTGGCTTTAACTAAAGAACTACTGATCTAGTGGTACCACTTAAGAGGACTTCTATCATACTTAAAATAATGAAAAAAATTCTTTACTTCCTGGGAATAAGTAAGTGCATTTCACTATTAGGAGCTGCAGAACACTGAAGAGCCTTGTAGTTGCTAAAGGAAAGGATGGCGGAAACTGATGCGGCAACGGTCTTCAGTGGGATACTCAGCTGAAGACCACTGCCTGGCAGGCCTGAAATCACTGTGCCAGGTACAAAGCCAAATCAGTCTTTGCTGGGAAGCACTTTCGATGGAAATCCATGAGGGAAAGGAGAGGTAGGAAACTTACTTTTCCATCTCAGAAAAGAAATATATATCATTGGCCAAAAAGTTGACCGTGATAATCTTGTGGCCAAATATACGGCGCTTCGTAAGTGTTGTTTCTCCATTTTCGTGGTCTGTGCTCCGGACATTAGACGGCACTGTGCCCGGGCGTCCTGGTGGGTTTACTGGTGCAGAGAAATCTGAGACAGAAAGAGAAAGGAGTTGAACTGGCTTATAAAACCACTTTAAGCCTTCAGGCTTCAACTTGGGTATAACCGAAATGAAGGAAAAACAAAACAAACTAATAACAACAACAACAAACTGTGAAGCATCTTTGGGTTTTTTGAAACAGTCATTCCCTACCCCTAGGCTCAAGTTTTTATTTAGACTTGATGGACTAGGAAAGAGACTGTTGAAAAGGCCATCTGCCCAGATGCTATGACAATACATATTAAGAAAAAAATATCGCCTTAGCACTGAAAGATATTTGCCTTATGCTTGTCTAATAGAAATATAATCACACTGTAGCTATGCTAATCCCTAACGTTCCTGTGGAGACTGGGAAAATGGAACATGCAGTTGGGACCTCTGAAGTGGAGTGTGTGGTTCTGAAGATATTTATTTAAGGTTTGTTAGGGAAGTAGTTAAGGAGTAATGTAGGAAAGCAACACTAAGAAAGAAGTGAAACATGAAGAATAAAGAACTTTTTTAAAGACACTGAAGGAAGGAAGGTAACGAACAGAAAAGAGGCAGGAATGAGTAAAGGAGAGCATAGAAGGTTCTAGAAGGCTTGGATTGCATGTCAAAAATAAGACATTTCTTCTAGGAAGTTTCTTGAGCAAGGTATATCCAAAGAACACCATCCATAGGAATTCAGAGATGAGAAGGGAACAGTTTGGGGCTGGATATGACAGCTTGACTCAAATTAATTGCCTTACTAAGTTTAAGAAAATTGTCTAATCTAACTCTAGAATTTACTATTTTTACTGTAAATCCTTTATTCTGGGTACTGTTTAGTAATAACTGATGTGGGCATGGTGCTCCCTACGGTATAAGTATCATTCCTTTTAGCGTAGTGTTACATACAGGAAGGGAGGATAATTACACCATTCAATAAATACCTAGCACCTGTTATGTCCCAGACACTGTGCTAGGTACTAGGGTTACAGACCTGTATAAGGCATAAGGTACTTGCCCTACTATTTTACAATCTCTCTCTCTCAGACTTGAGTTTGTGAGTTTGATGGAAAAAGAAAATAAGCCTGGCCAACAGTGGAAGCTGATACGATGGTCAGAGTTTTTAGGAAAAGAAGGTACTAAATCCACCCAAGTAGCCTGGGAGCAACTGTGTGCTGTGATGGGGAGAGGGGCTGATTTGTAATGTTTCTCTATTTCTATAGTGTAAAAGTCCCTACCATGGTCAATTTCAAGCTACCAGTGCTTTAACAATGGCTCACAAAATTCCTGAATGTTTTAACAATTGTCTTTCACTGAGTCAGTATGAGTCAGCTCCAGCACACTACTACCTGGGAGTCATATTTGACCTCTTCCTCTTTCCACATCCAATTAGCCATCTTACCCCATTGATTCTACTTTCTACATATGTTTCGAATGTACCCACTCTGTCTCTCTTGCAACCACATTAGTTTAAAGCACCAGTATGCACCAGTATCTTTCACTTAATTTATTGTAAAACCATTTAACTCAGGGCCAGGACCAAAGTAAGGTGACTGAGACACCTGGGGCACAAAGATTAAGGAGGCCCACACTCTCCAGGTGGTACAAGTGCAGGGTCGGAACTTGCACGACACTGAGAGTCAGCACTTCCTTGACTTTTGTGCCTATCTGCTTCACTTGCTTCACCCTAGCGCCAACCTTGACTTCCACTCTACACTGAACTTTGCTGCCTTCTAGCACATTCTGTATGCACTACAGCCACAATGATCTTTCTAAAACAAATTGGATTTTGTTACCCCTGTGCTAAAACCTTTTTTTAGGACTTCCACTTTTGTCCAAGATGGAATAACAGAAACCAGATTTATCCTTCCACCTGAAACAATAAAAAAAATCAGACACGATATATGAAACGATGGTTTTAAAGACACGGAACATCAGGAAATGTCCCTATCCTAACCTCCAACTGATACTGACCCTGTTGTAATTCTTCTAAGGCTTTGTTCTCTCCCTTACCTCTGGGTCTTCGTACATGCCACTTCCTTTACTTGGAACCGTCTTCTCCGTCATCCTTTTTCTGATTTACTCCCACTCATCCTTCGGAATTCAGTTCAGTTGCTACTTCCTCCAGGAGGCCCTCCATTATCCTGTAGTCTACTTTTATTCTCCCTGGATTCTCATAGTACTATTGTTATGGATTGAATTATGTCCCCCCCAAAATGTGTTTATCACTTTGGCTGGGCCATGATTCCCAGTATTGTGTGATTTTCCTATATGTTGTAAATCCTGCCTCTATGATGTTAATGATGGAGGATGGATGTCAGTTGTGTTAATGAGGCAGGCCTCAATCTACAAGATTGGACTGTCTTGGGGCAATCTCTCTTGAGATATAAGAGAAAGAAGTGAACAGAGAGACAGAGTGACCTCATACCACCAAGAAAGCAGTGCTAGGAGCAGAGCACATCCTTTGGACCTGGGGTCCCTGTGCAGAGAAGCTCCTAGCCCCAGGGAAGATTGATGAGAAGGCCGACAGAGAGAGAAAGCCTTTTCCTGGAGCTAACGCCCTGAATTTGGACTTTTAGGCTACTTTACTGTGAGGAAATAAACTTTTCTTTGTTAGAGCCATTGCTTGTGGTATTTCTGTTACAGCAGCACTAGATAACTAGACAACTATGTACTTCCCTAGTTAACACTAAATACATCTTGTTAGTCTTGTTTTGCTTATTTCCCCTTCTGAAATGCATGCTCCATTAACCAATTGCTATCAGTTGATTCTGCCTCATGGTGACCCCATGTGTGTCAGAGTAGAACTGTGCGCCATAGGATTTTCAATGGCTGATTTTTTAAGAAGTAAATTGCCAGGCCTTTCTTGTGAGGCACTTCTGGGTAGATTCCAACTTCCAAACTTTTGATTAGCAGCTGAGTGTGTTAATCATTTGCACCACCCAGGGACTCGCAGGGACAATATCTATCTTGTTTACTGTTTTATCCTCTGAATCTAGCACAGGGCCTAGTACATAAAAGGTAATTTATAAATATCTATTGAATGAATGAACTGCTATGGAAGTAATGTGATCATTAGGGAGACAGAACCTGGATGCCAAAAGGTTCCCATGACTATACAACCAGCTAAGGTGATGCATATACTTCAGGACAACAGAACAGGGCAAAAACATGTGTTAATAATGAGGTCGGGATCTCCAGGACCCCTCAACCATGGAGACTCTTAGTAGAACTGAAGAAAGTACTTTTGAGATTAAAAAAGAGTGACTTGCTTCTAACCAAACCAGTTGCCCTCAAGTTGATTCCAACTCATGGCGACCCCATGTGTATCAGAGTTGAACTTTGCTCCATAGGGCTTTTAATGGCTGACTTTTCAGAAGTAGATTGCCAGGCCTTGCTTTTGAAGCACCTCTGGGTAGACTCAAACCTCTAACCATTCGATTAGCAGCTGAGTGTGTTAACCATTCGCACTACCCAGGGACTCCTTACGGAGTGCTTGGCTACTAACCCAAAAGTTGGCAGTTCCAGTCTACCCACAAGCATCTTGGAAGAAAGACCCGGTGATATAATTCTTAAAAATCAGACATTGACGAACCTGTGGAGCATAGTTCCACTCTGACACACACGGGTTGTTATGAGTTGGAATCAACTCAACAAGTTTTTTTTTTTTTAACTAATTTTATAAGCAGAAAAAAAAATTAAAGCATTTTTTAAGGACCAAATTAAACAACATAAGGGAATAGTTTTGTAAAATGGAAGCTCTAGTACTGTTTTGGACTAAATAAGCGTTCTCCATCTTCCTGGCTCCTTGGGCAGAAGCTGTGAGCTTGCATTCTCTCTCAGCAGGCCTGTGGTTGGCTTTGCACCCAGGATCTGGGGTTCTTGCTAGACCTCAGGCTGATGCAAGCATTACAGCAAGCAATAAACTCTGCAAAGTCTTATCTGGGCTAACCCTATGGATGAAATATCAACCAGCAAGGGGAGTACACAATGAAGTGACTTACTTTCCTTGTTATTGTACAGTTCCATGTGAAGATAGTCTTCAAATTCCTGGCGCTTAATGGGATCCAACATATATCTGCGGTATTTGCAAAAGCTCTTGATAAAGCTGATCATTTTCAGCCAGCCCCTCTTCTGGAGAAGGAGAGAGATGTGTGATATTCATTGGTATAGCTGCTTCCATGACAGTCTACTGTGTGCCAGAAGTTTGATGTTCATTACATGTATTCCTCACAACACCTCTATAAAGGATTAATTTATAGAGGGAACTCAGGTCAGAGAGTTTGTATAACCTGCCCCAGATTAAGCTGCTGGCAGGTGGAAGAGTCTGACTTCAGCCAGGCACGGGTGGGGCCATTACTCATGTTCCTTCAACCACAGTCTTTGAAGGTGAAGATTTGAGGTGTAATGATTGGCAGACAGAGTGTGGGAGCTACAAACAGGAAGCAAAGAGATGAACGTGACTCACAAGAAGGGAATAATGAGTCATGCAGACTTGGAAATATTGAAAAAATAAGGAAACAAGTAAAACCGTTTCTAAGTACTTAAAAGAGAAAAGTAAAATTGTATGCACGCACTCACATACTGTTAGGGGTTGAATTGTGTCCCTTAAAAACACGTGTTGTAAATCCTAACCTCTATACCTGTGATTGGAAACTCTGGTGGTGTAGTGGTTAAGTGCTACGGCTGTTAACCGAGCTGCAGTTCGAATCTGCCAGGCGCTCCTTGGAAACTCTATGGGGCAGTTCTGCTCTGTCCTGTAGGGTCGCTATGAGTCGGAATTGACTCCACAGCAGTGGGTTTGGTTTGGTTTTTGGTTATGCCTGTGATTATAACCCCATTTGGGAATGGGTTGTCTTTGTTATGTTAATGAGGCAGGATTAGAGTAGGACCTGTCTTGAGTCAATCTCTTTTGAGATATAAAAGAGATTAAAAAAGCAATCCAGCAAGCAGAGTGGAAAAATGCCAAGCCACATGGAGGTCTCCAAGGAACCAGGAAATAGGAGCTGAAGAAACAAGGACTTTCCCCTGGAGCCTACAGAGAGAGAAAGCTTTCCCCTAAAGCTGACACCCTGAATTTGGACTTCTAGCCCCCTAAACTGTGAGAAAATTGTTTGTAAAAACCATCCACTTGTGGTATTTCTGTCATAGCAGTACTAGATAACTAAGACACACATACATACTTGCAGAAGCATTTTATAAGTTTCTCCAGTACATTTACCCCTCATGAAGTTGTTATTAAGAGCCAGAAAGAATCTAATGAGATCTTGAGCATCTAGTTCAGTTCTTTCACTCTGCTAAAGGAAACAGAATCTAAGCATGGCTTTAGAGAGCCAGTGGTGAAGTAGAAAAAACACTGGATTTGGAATCAGCAACTTTGAGTCTGGAGTCTAGCTTCTCTCTAATTGTGTAATTTAACCTGTGTTTCAATGTCTCCATGTGAAAATAGAAACAATAGTCTTCAGCATTGTGAGTGTCAGAGAATATATATATGTATACACCCTAACAATGCTTGGTGAAAGGTGGGCATTTAGTACATGTTGGTTTCCTTTGATCTTTTCTTATCTAAAGTCACAAAGCAAATGGCATAGCTGAAATTAAAATGAAGTGTCCTAGTTCTAGTCCAGTATTCTTTTCAATAACCTATATGATCATTCAGAGTACCTGGGTGGCACAAATATTTAAGTACTCTACTACTGGCCAAAAGGTTGGTGGTTCCAACCCACCCAGAGGTACCTCAGAAGAAAGGCCTGGTGACTGGCTTCCAAAAGTCCACAGCCTTGAAAACCCAGGGCTTCAAACTGGCTCAGAAATGTTTAGTCATGGCTGATGGAAACGAGGGCATCGTACTCCTTGCATAGCAACCAAAGCTCTTGCCCGTGGGATTTTGTCCCGAACAGGAAGCAGAGCCGCACCACTCAACAATGGTGGCTGACTGCCCCTTTTTGAATGTGTGCCACGCCATCTTTGAGTGGGCAGTGCTGTTTCCTTCTGAGTATCAAATCCCACAGGCAATAGCTCTGGTCGCTATGCAATGCATACGCTGCCCTCGTTTCTGTTGGCCATGACTGAACTGTTTCGAACCAGTTCAAAGCCCCGTGAAAACCCTATGGAGTAGCTCTGCTCTGCACACATGGGGTCACCATGACTTGGAATCAACTCGATGGCGGCTAACAACAATAACAACATTCATCGCACCTTGATGTGGAGTGGATTTATGTATGGAGGAAGTATGGTGGAGAGAGAGGGCAATAATACTCGTCACATTTCTGGAGTAGTGGATCAATGGGCTTAGGCATTATTTTCAGAGATATGTTCTCATAGAGTCAGACAGAGCTGGGTTCAAATTTTTCTGATACTAACCAACTCTACAACACATTGAGCAACTGGTTATTTAAGTGGAATATGTATTTTTCTTTGCTCATACCACGGGAAGAGACTTTCCTGACTGATGTTCCTATCTCTCCTTTCTTCCCTTCTTCTCTCCCCCTGTGAAAGAAAGATTAAGCTAGATAGTTGATGAGTTTGGAAGATGAAAATGTGCATGCCCAGTTCTCACCCCTTTGCATTATCTGTCTGGATTGGCTTGTCTGCAGAGGACTTGTGTTCAGGTCTGCCCTTTGTCATACAGTAATGGGCTCACCCTGGTAAGGGGAAGCCTAAATTATTCAGTTATGCTAGTGATTGTGTGTGTAAGTAAATCTAATTTGTATGTACAGAAGGTTATCAAACCCATTTGGACAATCCATGTTCTCTAAATTAGCTTTTAGCAGTAACGAAACTGACATTTTCATCTTCATGTGCCCCACTCTTGATTCTAATTATGGATAGAAAAGACACCGACTCTCTTGAAGTTCCCAGTGTAACATTTTCTCTCAGTCTCACATTCCTCCTTTGTAAAACGGGGATTTCAAACTTATCCTAAAAGGTAATTATTTTGGTGATTAAATAGGCTAACAGTGAAAACTCTTTTGTACAATGGATAATGCACGTCGTTGTTAGTTGCCATCGAGTCCACTGCAACTCATGATCACGCCATGAACAACAGAACTAAATGTTGCTCAGTCCTGCACTATCTTCATGATCACAGGTGTACTCAAGACTATTGTTGCGACCACTGTGTATTTTGAGTGACTTCCAACCTAGGGGGCTCATCTTCCAGCACTATATCAAATAATATTCTGTTGTGATCCACAGGACTTTTATTGGCTAATTTTCAGAAGTAAACAGCCAGGCCTTTCTCCCTAATCTGTCTTATTCTGAAAGCTCCACTGAAACCTGTCCACCACGGGTAACCTAGCTGGTATTTGAAATACTGGTGTCATAGTTTCTGGCATCATAAACTAATTAACTCATTGCTGTTGAGTTGATTCCAACTCATAGTGACCCTATAGGACAGAGCAGAACTGCCCCACAGGGTTTCCAAGGAGCACCTGGTGGATTCAAACTGTCGACACCTTGGTTAGCAGCCGAACTCTTAACCACTATGCCACCAGGTTTTCCTCCAGCATCATAGCAACATGCAAGCCATCACAGGGCGACAAACTGACAGACAGGTGGTAGGGATAACACACAGGCAGTGGTTTTCTTGTTCCCAATGTCTTGTTTTCCCTTTCTTCTTCACTGACCTGTGATTCTTGTAGGTAAGTTGTTGCCGTCTTTGAGGGCTTCCTAGGGGAAACTTGTTCTTCAACTTCGACCTCCAGAGGACGCAATGGGAACAGATCTTGGTAATCTTTAAACCTGCCAACAGGAGACCAAGAATATCAAAGACGGTAAAGTCTGGCATTTGAAGGATACCAGTCAAAGCAAACTATGTCAGCTCTTGGAGGAAGCAGAAATGTGAAAAAGGAGCCCTGGTGGCACAGTGATTAAGTGCTTGGCTGCTAACCTTAAGGTCAGCAGTTTAAACCCACCAGCTGCTCAGGGAGAGAAAGATGTGGCAGTCTGCTTCCCTAAAGACTAAAAAACCAAAAACCGAACTCAGTGTTGTTGAGTTGATTTCAACTCATAGTGATCCTATGAGACTGACTAAAACTGCCCCCAAAGGGTTTCCAAGGCTGTAATCTTTATGGAAGCAGACTGCCACATCTTTCTCCCGTGGAGCAGCTGGTGGGTTTGAACTGCTGACCTTTCAGTTAGCTGAGGGCTTAGCCACTGCACCACTAGGGCTCCCTGTAAAGATTACAGCCTTGGAAACCCAACGGGGCGGTTCTAGTCTGTCGTATAGAGCTGGAACAACTTGACGGTGATGGGTTAGAAATGTGAAGAGGGGAATGGTGAGATACTCAAAAATACTCTTCTTACCCTTTAAATCCTTTGCTGATGTCAGCCTATCCTTCCTGACCAATACTGTGTTGTTCCTTGTTAAGGCAAATAAACAGAAATGTGTGTGTGTGTATAGGTAGGTAGGAGGTTTCAAGGTAAGTCTGGCTTTTTCTTTTGTTGGGTGGCTGTGATAATGGACTCTGATACTCTTTGATCAGTGTGGTCTTCAGAAGCCAATGAGCACCTCCAGAAAGAGTCCTGGCCATCACTGAGTATACTCACCACTTCTCTTCCAGAGATTTCATGACATAGCCCTGGATCGTTAACAATGTGGTTGCGCTGACCTGACGCACGTGAGTGATTTCTTTGATAATAGGGGCATTGCACTGCAGCATTTCTTCTAAAAAAAAAATTGCAAGAGAGAGAGAAAAAATCATTCTTTGTCTACCATTTCTGAGGTAGCTACTGTTTTTGTTGGTTTGTTTGTTTTCATCTTAGAATCTCACTGTTTCAGAATCTGACCAGGCTCTGAACAACCCCTACCCCACGCTGTCGACAGTTTGACTGAAAATCTCAAGAGCATATTTGAAAAGTTATGTGCAAGTATATTGGTAAAGCAAATACTTACACGGTTTAGATTCATGTGTCCCCTTAAGCACATCCATTGAGGGCTTAAATGGAAAGGCATTTTGAAAGGATCCATTTCTGCAACTGGTTTGAGATTTTCTTTTTAGAGAGTGGTAGGAAATAGGGAATGAGCAGAAGAGTAGGGATTAAAGTTACATTCTTGGGGGCAGATGGTGAATCCAAGAATACAGATCAGTATTGTAAGAACAATATGATTCTCCAAGTGTTCAGAGGTGGCTGTGTGAAATAATAAGACTTAGAAACTTAGCAAGTTCAGGATCTCGTACTTGTCTTTCTCTTCTATCCCATTCAACATGGTGTACAGGACTCAACATCCAGGGACTCAACGAAGAAATATTTCTTACAAATAAAGATTTGCCAATTTTACCTCTTCTTTCTACTTTCGTAAAATGTATAACCTTATATTGGTTTACCACAGGAAAAAAAAAAAAGAAAAAATAAATAAATACACAAAAACCTATTCTTCCTTCCCATCTATTCGTTTGTGCCTAAACAGGAGGCTCTATTCTCATTGCTGTTGTACGTTTATTTACTTCAAGGGTGGAATCATGCTCACCCCCTTTTTTCCTCTAGAATTACTTGCAAGATAAATTTAAATGAGCCAAATTTACCATCCCACCCTGTTGTTGTTGTGTTGTTAGGTGTCGTCGAGTTGGTCCTGACTCATAGTGACCCTATGTACAACAGAACGAAACACTGCCTGGTCCTGCGCCATCCTCAAAATCATCGTTATGCTTGGGCCCATCGTTGCAGCCACTGGGCTAATCCATCTCAGTGAGGGTCGTCCTCTTTTTTGCTGACCCTCTGTCTTACCAAGCATGATGTCCTTCTTCAGGGGCTGGTCCCTCTTGATAACATGTCCAAAGTATGTGAGATGCAGTCTCACCATCCTTGCTTCTAAGGAGCATTCTGGTTGTACTTCCAAGACACATTTGTTCATTCTTCTGGAAGCCTATGTTATATTTAATATTCTTCGCCAACACCGTAATGCAAAGACATTGATTCTTATTCAGTCTTCTTTATTAATTGTCCAGTTTCCCATGCATATAAGGTGATTGGAAATACCACGGTTTGGGTCAGGTGGACCTTAGTATTCAAAGTGGCATTTTTGCATTTTTAACACTTTAAAGAGGTCTGTTGCAGAAAATTTAGCCAACGCAATACGTTGTTTGATTCCTTGACTGCTGCTTCTATGGGCATTGATTGTGGATCCAAGTAAAATGAAATCCTTGACAGCTTCAGTCTTTTTCCCATTTATCATGATGTTGCTTATTGGTCCAGTTGTGAGGATTTTTGTTTTCTTTATGTTGAAGTGCAATCCATACTGAAGGCTATAGTCTTTTATTTTCATTAGTAAGTGCTTTAAGTCCTCTTCACTTTCAGCAAGCAAGGGTGTGTTATCTGCATATCAAAGGTTGTTAATGAGTCTTCCTCCAATCTTGATGCCTGGTTCTTCTTCATATAGTCCAGCTTCTTGGATTATTTCCTCAGCATACAGATTAAGTATGGTGAAAGGATACAACCCTGACACATACCTGTCCTGACTTCAAACCACGCAGTATACCCTTGTTCTGTTTGAATGACTGCCTCTTGATCTATGTACTGTTCCTCATGAGCACAATTGTTTTGGAATTCCCAATCTTCGCAATGTTATCCATGATTTGTTATGATCTATACAGTTGAAAGCCTTTCGATAATCAATAAAACACAGGTAAACATCTTTCTGGTATTCTCTGCCCTCAGCCAAGATCCATCTGACATCAGCAATGATATTCCTTGTTCAATTTCCTCTTCTGAATCTGGCCTGAACTTCTGGCAATTCAAGTAACCACTTTTGGATGATCTTCAGCAAAATTTTACTCGTGTGTGATATTAATGATTTTGTTCGATAATTTCCACTTTCTGTTGAATCACCTTTCTTAGGAAAGGGCACAAATATGGATCTCTTCCAGTTGACTGGCCAAGTAGCTGTCTTCCAAATTTCTTGGCATAGATGAGTGAGCACCTCCAGAGCTGCGTTCCTTTGGTGAAATATTTCAACTGATATACCGTCAGTTCCTGGGGCCTTGTTTTTCATCAATGCTTTGGTGCACCTTGGGCTTCTTTCCTCACTACCATCGATTCTTGATTATATGCTGCCTCCTAAAAAGGTAGGTTGAACATCCACCAATTCTTTTGGGTACAGTGACTCTGTATATTCCTTCCAATTTTTTTTTGATACTTCCTGCGTCGTTCAATATTTTGCCCATAGACTCTTTCTATATTCCAACTATAGGCTTGAATTTTTTTCTTCAGTTCTCTCAGCTTGAAAAATGCTGAGTGTGTTTTTCCCTGGAGTTCTCTAACTCCAGGTCTTTGTGCATTTCTTTATAATACTTTGTCTTCTCAAGCTGCCCTTTGAAATCTTCCGTTCAGCTCTTTTACTTCATTATTTCTTCCATTCACTTCAGCTGCTTTATGTTTAAGAGCAAGTTTCAGAGTCTCTTCTGACATCCAACTTAGTCTTTTCATTCTTTCCCGTCTTTTTAATGACTTTTTGCTTTCTTCATGTACTATGCCCTTGATGTCATCCCACAATTTATCTGGTCTTCCTTTATTAGTGTTCTACGTGTCAAATCTATTCTTGAGATGGCCTCTAAATTCAGGTGGGATATACTCAAGGTCATACTTCGGCTCTTATGGACTTGTTTTAACTTTCTTCAGCTTCACTTGAACTTGCATATGAGCAATAGATGGTCTGTTCTGAATCGGCCACTAGCCTTGTTCTGGTTGATGATAGTGAGCTTCTCCATTGTCTCTTTCCACTGATGTAGTCAATTTAATTCCTGTGTATCCCATCTGATGAGGTCCATGTGTATAGCCACTGTTTATGTTGTTGAAAAAAGGTAATTGCAATGAATAAGTCATTGGTCTTGCAAAATTCTGTCATGTGATCCCTGGTGTCATTTCTATCACCAAGGCCATATTTTCCAACTACTGAGCCTACTTTGTTTCCAACTTTCCCATTCCAATCACCAATTATTATCAGTGCATCTTGATTCCATGTTCGATCAATTTCAGACTGCAGAAGTTGGTAAAAATGTTCAATTTCTTCATCTTTGGCATTAGTGGTTGGTGCATAAATTTGAATAATAGTTGTATTAATTGGTCTTCCTTGTATGGATATTATCCTATCACTGACAGCATTGTATTTCAGGATAGATCTTGAAATATTCTTTTGGATGATGAATTTGATGCCATTCCTCTTCAATTTTTCATTCCTGGCATAGTAGATCATGTGATTGTCTGATTCAAAATGGCCAATACCTGTACATTTCAGCTCACTAATACCTAGGATATCAATTGTTATGTGTTCCATTTCATTTTTGACAACTTCTAGTTTTTCTAGATTTATTCTTTGTACATTCCATGTTCCGATTATTAATAGATATTTGCAGCTGTTTCTTCTCATTTTAAGTCATGCCACCTCAGCAAATGAAGGTCCTAATAGCTTGATTCCATCCACGTCACTATATCTGACAATGTTCTGCTGCTATTCATAAGGTTTTCACTGGCCAATTTTTTCAGGAGAAGACTGCCATGTCTTTCTTCCTAGTCTGTTTTAGACTGGAAGCTCCACTGAAATCTGTCCACCACAGGTGATCCTGCTGGTATTTGAAATACCAGTGGCATAGCTTCAGTATCACAGCAACATGCAAGGCACCACAGTATAACAAACAGACCAGTGGTGGCCTCCCACCCTAGACAACTAGAAAACAAGACAAAATTTATGAAATAAAGATTTTCAAGCAGAAAGTTCTCCTTCCCAGTACAACTCTGTTCATAACTCACATGTAGTGGACACTCCAATTTTGCTTTTTGTATCTAGCTCCAGCCTAGATGATTTGAGGGTCAAAAGACTTGAGTTTGAATTCAGACCCCACCAACTGCACAAGTTATTTCACTCCTCCGTGTTTTGCCTTCCTCTTTGGTAAAAATGAAGCTATCTATCCCTGCCTTAAATGGTTATTTTCAGGATTAAATAAAATTTAATGAGACTAATTATTTATACACATAAAGTCATTGAAATGTTTTGTTATATATATTTCACCACAATAAAAAGTTTTTTAAAAAATAAATGATAACACCTATGTGTAGGCGTCTTGTCCTTGGCTCCTTTTACTGGTGTTATTACTACTTTGGATTTATTATCGTTGTTGCTGCCCGCTTGCACTGTTCCTTTTAAATTGTTTCTCAGCTCTGTCCCACATGGCCTCTGCACTGTTCTGCACGCTTATGATGCTCACATAAGATAGGCTCTTTCTCAAATTACTCTCCTAGGGCACTAAAGGAAGGAGGGAATGGCAAAGGGGAGGCATACCAGCAGAGACTTTGCCATGGAAGAAAGTCTTCATTACATTGTCAAGGAGAGACTTGTAAAGCTTTTCATTGGTCTCAACACTGATCTTCTGTATGGCTACCAGGAATTGCAATGGGGCCTCAGCCTTCCGTTCTCTGAGGAACTCCTTGAAGTAGTCCAAGTGCTGTGTATTTAGGAGGACTTCAGTCAAGTTTCTGGCAAACAAAAAAGCATCATTTTGGTGGAGAGAAAGGGATGGTGACCCTGGATTCTGTTCTGATGTGGAAATGGGAAAGGGCATCTCCCAGGCCACAGGGCCAATAGCCATGGGTGAAGGGCATAGTGGATGAGTAGGTTATTTTGTGGGTTTCCTTAGAGGTAAGCTTGGTCTAGTTATTTGACAACAACAGCGGAAGGGCAGAGAAAGGATATGTTTTTAAGGGGATAATTTTTTTTCAAGGAACTCTCTTTTTTACATTATGCATATAAAACAACCCCTTATTGGTAGCCATTTCTCTGAGGCAAAGCATGGCTGATTTGACAGTTATTGATCAATATTTCTAAATTTCTGCTGCTAATTTCTTCTTCCACTGTTCCTTAAATATGTTGTTGTTGTTAGGTGCCGTAGAGTCAATTTTCGACTCATAGTGACTGTATGTGACAAAGCAGAACTGCACCATAGTGTTTTCTAGGCTGTATTCTTTATGGGAACAGATCGCCAGGTCTTTACTCCTGTGAAATCGCCAAGATTTCATTTAGCAGCTGAGCTTAACCATTGTGCCACAAGGGCTCCTTTCCTTAAATATAGGTGCTCCTAATATATATATATATATATTTTTTTTTTAATATTACACCCTCAATTCTCTCTCTTTTTTTTGCCTTATGGCTTTTCCTTGGGTAATCGCTGCCTCCTCTGTGGTTCCAATTTTCACTGATAACCTTCATTGAAGGCTGGTGAAACTCTTCCCTGAGGTCTTTTTCCAAATTTCAACTGCCTATTAAACCTCATCTTTAGGTCATAGTTGTTATTTACACTTCTTCACACACATTTGCAATTGACAACTTGTTCTGCAGTTATTTACCTATTTCAGAGAGTAATACTACTGTAAACATTTGCATGCAAGTCTTTTTGTGGACATATGCTTTAATTTCTCTTGGGTAGATACTTAGGAGTGGAATTGGGGTGTTCTATGGTAAATTTATATTCAACTTTTTAAGAAGCTTCCAAAGTGGCTGCACTGTTTTACATTCCTGCCATCAATGTATGACTTTTCTCTACATCCTCACTCACATTTGTTGTTTATATATTTATTTATATTGTAAACATCCAGTAGATGTGAAGAGGTATCTCATTTTGGTTTTAGTTTATATTTCCCTAATGACTAGTGATGTTGAGCATCTTTTCATGTGAATAATAACAATGTGTATATCTTCTTTGGTAAAATTTCTATTCAAATCATTTGCCCATTTTTAAATTAGGCTGTTGACTTTTATTATTGAGTTTTAGGAGTTCTATATATATATTCTGGAAACAAATACTTTAACAAGTATTTTAAAGTATTTTCTCGCAGCCTATATTAATTAAGAAATCCTTGCCTAATCTAAGACGATGAAGATTTTTTTCTATGTTTTTATCTAAAACTTTTATAGCTTTAGCTATTACATTCAGGTTTTTAACCCATTTTGAGTTAATTTTTGTGTTTGGTGTGAAGTTCATGTTTTTGTATGTGGATATCCAATTGTCCCAGCACTCTTTGTTGAAAAACTATCCTTTCCCCCATCGAATTGCTTGATACCTCTAAAGAAAATCAATCGACAATAAATATAAGAATTTATTTCTGGACATTTCATTCTGCTGCATCGATCTATATGTCTATGCTTATCCCAGTACCACACTGTCTTAATTACTGTATTTTTAAATAAGTTTTGACATAAGAAAGTGAAAGTCTTCCCACTTTGTACTATCAAAACTGTTTGGCTCTTCTGAGTCCTTTGCATTTCCATATAAATTTTAGGGTCAACTTGTCAATTTCTGAAAAAAAACCTTGCTGGAATTTTGATATTGTGTTGAATCTACTGATCAATTTCAGGAGAAATGCCACTTTAACATTATTGAGCCTTCTAATCCATGGACATGGAATGCCTCTCAATCTCTTTAGATGTTCTTTAATTTTCCTCAGCAACGTTTTGTAGTTTTTAGTGTAGAAAGCTTGCACTTGTTAAATTTCTTCTAAGTATTTTATTCTCTCTGATGCTACTGTGAATGTAATTATTTTCTTAATTTTAGTTTTGGATTGATAATTCCTAGTATTGGAGCCCTGGTTGTGCAGTGGTTAAGAGCTCGACTGCTAAGCAAAAGGTCAGCAGTTTGAATTCACCACCTGCTCCTTGGAAACCCTATACAGCAGTTCTACTCTTTCCTGTAGGGTTGGTCTGAGTCAGGATGGACTCAATGGCAATGACTTTGATTGGTTTGGTTAATTCCTAGTACATAGAAATACAATTGAGTTTTGTTTTGTATATTTATCTTATATCCTGTGACCTTGCTGAGCTTTTTTTTTTTTTTAGATCGAATAGATTTTTTTGTGGGTTCCTTAAGATTTGCTACATACAGGATCATTTCTCTGTGAATAAAGACAATTTTACTTCTGCCTTTCCAATCTGAATTTTCTTTTTCTCCTAAGTAACAAGACCAAACATTCCTGCCTTTTTGTTTATCTTAGCAAAAAATAATTTAGTATGATGTTAGCTACAGATTTTTCATAGGTATCCTTTATTAGTATGAGATGCTTCCTTTTTATTCCAAGTTATTGAGAGCTATTATCTTGAATGGGTCTTAAAAAAAAAAAAAA